>NC_087474.1:15050416-16440416 GCF_036417665.1 Passer domesticus | reverse complement strand
CCCAGTCTTTACATATAACAGGGATTACCCTGTCCCAGGTGGAGAAACTTGTTAAATTTCATACAACTGGTGATTGCCCAGCTCTCCAGCCTATGCAGATTTCTCTGTAAGGCCCCTCTACCTCTGAGGGAGTTCACACCCCCTCCTGTTTCAGCATCATTAGCAAATTTTCTTAATGTACATTCAATTTATGAGTCCACACCTTTTATAAAAACATTAAAGAGCACTGGCCCTAAAATTGTCCTCTGTGGTTTTGGCTGGAAAGGGGTGCTGTGAAGTTTAAAATTCTCCAGTTTTGAGTGATCAGGGGACGCACAGCTTTCAGCTCTGTACATGAACATTTGAACTGAGCAGAAATAATATTTGTGGTGTGAGCTGATCTCCACAAAAATAAAATTTCCATTTCCATATAAATTTCTAGACAGTAGTAAAAATTGCCCATAGGAGCATGGGTCATCTGAAAAAAGAAGGTTTTTGACAATACTAGTACTATTTAAAATAAGGAAGAAATAATTTCTAATCCCCAGGTAGAATGTGAATTTGTCTCTTATGCTAAAGAGAACTCTCTGTGAATGTTAATTTTTTTAAAATAATGAACAGAAAGCATGCAAAAATTGAAAATCTCTTATTTCCTGCTTTTTAAAGCCACACACATTTATACCCTGCAGGTTTTTACAGTACATATAAAAAAATCCTGACTTGCCGTAAGATGAAAACTACTCTGGCACTGAGTCAATACATTTCTATTGTTTACCTTCCCACAGGTCAGTAATAAATGGAACAATGTCAGCTAACAAGACCAAGCAGAGTAATGAGAGCATGTCTGCCTGACAGCAGTAAGTGCTATGGAAATTATTTTTCATCTTCCTGGAAAAGAATAACCATTTTTTTTCTGGACTTGGATTTTATGTGCTGTTTGGAAGAATTGCTATGAATAGTAGTGCTTTCAAGCTAGCACAGAGTAAGACTTTGAGGAAAACCGTGTCTTTGAATTAATATAAAATGTGAAATTTTAACAAGGTAAAAATTCTAAGTTGCACATTTAGAAAGAGGGAGTATTTCCCTGAAAGCTGAAACTGTACTTTAATAATCAAATAAACAACTGCATTTAATGCAACACTACAGCTAAGAGGACAAACTCAGCCCTCACATGTATAGCAAGAAAATCAGGTAGGTACATAAAGAGGGTATTTTCTCCTTAAATGTTTCAACATAAAATCAGCAGAATAGCATACACACCTTTTTTTTTTCTTTAATAGAAAGAAAATAACAGAAAGAACTTAAAACTAAGAAAAATTATTTGAGAACTGAAAAAAAATACCTTAGAGTGAAGTAAAGTTTGTAGCAGGAAGTAATAGCTTTTATTTAATTAACAGCCCATTTCCCAGTGGGGGAACATTTTTCACAAAAGAACTTTGACCTTTCAGCCCACAGCTTGAGAGAGACCACAAAATACCTTCAACAGCTGAGCCTGGGAACAAAAATTCAGAACTGCTGTATGCACTTGAAATCATGGACTGAATAAAATAGTGGCTTTACAGCACATTATAATCCTTCTCTGCAGCTGCCCTTCAACTCATTTATCAGTGTTCCACAGCTGATAATTTCCTCTCTTATTTTAGCTCAGAGGAATTCTTAACATTTTTATCTGCCCCTCTGGTCACAGGGCAGGTGATTATGTAGGGCAATTGCTTCTCTTATCCCAAATTGTCTGACTACTACATTAGGTTAAAATTAAGAGTTTCTCCCAATCTGTACTTAGCTTGATGTTTGCTGAGTCTATTCAGACCAACAGAAGGATCTGCATGCTTGAAATTTCATTTCTTCCAACTAGATCAGTTGCCTATTAATAATTTCATGTTGTTAATTCCACCTTCAAACCTTGTCTCATTTACATCCTACAGTATGCCAGTACTGTACAGCAGGCTTCCCTTGGATTAGTTTATCTAAAAGAAGCTTAAGTAATGACTGCGTGATAGGCAAATATGCAACCATATGGCAATATAAATTTGACTATGGCAAACAGCTTAATCCAGTAGGCAAAGGTATTAAAAAAGGCCACAGTAAAAGACAAAAAACTGCTCAAATTCAGAAAAGAAAATTAGGTTCACCATTTTAGCAGTGAAGACAGTTGACTATTGGTATAACATGCCTGATATATGGAGGCTTCTCCATCAAGCCTCTAAATCAAAATCTTTGGTTGTTTAAAGATACACTGTAGGTACTGTAGTGAAGAAATTATCATTTGGGACTCTTCATTCTAATCACCCAGAAGATGCTTTTTGGCCTTAAGAGAAAGGAATCTTTAAACAAAGCCCTGTTTGTGATCAGGCCAATTAACTGTCATGGAAAGGAAAAAAACAAAGGGAATAAAACGAACCTTAATGTGGGAAGATTGGCATAATTTGGACTGATGGAAATACTTTTATCTTCAAATCCTCATTGATATCCTGAGTTCCTTCCTGTCTCTTTCTTGGATAGAACTATTCTTAAACTACTTGGGAGTACTTGTAACATATTGTTAGTTATACCAGCTTGCAAATTATGCATGAATACACAGTGTCAAGAAAAGGTGAGTTCATTTATTTGTCCAGTTTGACAAGTGAAAGCATATTTGGGATAAAAAGCAACAATATAGTATTTTGATTCACTTTAGATAAATTTCCATCCAGTAGTCTGCATTTTCAGTTAGATTCTTTCTGAAGACACCTTTTCATGTGTACTCCATATCATCAGAATTACATAAATTGATAATGTGATTCTTCAAACTGAATTTTTAATGGATTATCAGTTTACTCATCACACATGCAGTACTTGCTTTCTTAGCATAATATTTGGGAAGCTCAGGTACCAGAGGTTAAACAAGACATTTTATGACAGTGCCATAGAGCTGAAGAATCACCATCAAATAAAAATTAAATAAGAATGCATCAAGTTTCAATGAAGAGGTTCAAGGGAATCTACAAGGACTCCTATGAGAAGTGAAATAATTTTATGTTATGCACACAGGAATGAAATCCATAGATATTAACACTTCATCATAATGTCAGAAAATAATATGAAAGGCTTCTGTAAAATGAGACATCTAGCTAGGAACTTTCTACAGGGGTCTAGAAAAAGTCACATATGTCTGATTTTCATCTTTTCTGCTGGACTCATCCACATCTTACGACATACTTGGAAGGACAGATATAACATCTCAAAAATGTTTTTTTCTCAGACACTTCATTTCATCAGTAGCAGCTGCTGATGGGAGTAAACTGGTTAATGTGTTAAGAGTCCATGTATACAAACTCCAGCTATTTAAAATGTGTAAAACAAGTTCAGAGTCTTCAAGAGTTAACAGAATGGTGACATCAGGAGGACCTGATGCTTTGCTCTTAGAGAGCATTGTGTCGAATGCTGGGCCCATTCATGTTCCACTTGCAGCCATCTTCACAGCATCCTTCTGTTGTGCATGAAAAGTAGAACAAACTACCAAAATTAATCTAGAGGTAATTCAGGAATGACTCATGTCTCCATTTTCTCACTTGCATGAAGAAGTACAGACTTCCAGTCATCTGGAATTGGATGAGGATTTTCTGGACAGAAGTGAAATAGATTAATAACAGGTAAGATGTAGAAGCAGGCAGACAGTGGCTGAGCAGAGCCCATGTGAAAAATGGGATAGGAAGGCTGTAAAGGTTTTTTTATACTTTCCTTTCTCCAAAACAACGAGAGCAACAAAAGAAAATAATGATGAACAGTAGAACAGATTATCTAAGAAAGAAGTGCAAAGAAAGGTGATTGACTTTGGAGAAGGAAAAATTAGTGTCTTTTGCTTTGAAAAAAACCATTAAGGGTGGCAACTGTCAGAAGAATAGACAGTATCAAATCTAATTACGAAAAAATGCAGAACAACAGAAGTGACTAAACTTGGCAGTTAAGCAGAGGTACTGAAGATGCAATGCTTCAAGACACATAAAATCAACCTTTGAAAAGATGAAGAAGGCAAGGCTGCATGTGTGATAGGAATAAAGTAACATGCTGAGGTGAGTGGGGGACATGACTATTGCCAAAGTGTATAGTGAATTTTGTATATTGTTATATAAATCATCTCTTGTACATAATGTTCTAAAGAGAATGGCATTCTTGTTTCTGCACATTTATGGGTATTACTCTGGAAAGGAATGCATATAGAGGAAGAAATCACAACATTAGTCAACACAGTGAATACTAATGGAGAGAATAATAAGTATAGAACCAATAGAATTCTGAGAAACAAACTTGAAATTGTGAGGATAATATATATTAATCTAGAGAATAGAACATTGTGTAAGACTGCTGCCACATGTATGGTTTATTAAATACTGACATGCTAACATATTTAGGAGAAGGATAGAGAAACAGCTTTCAGAACTGTTGCTGGAGCCTATGACATGCATAGAAAAGGGTTCAATAAAATAGGAATGAAATGAGAGGCATAAGAGAAGAAAGTGAGAATGCTTTATATTCCTGGAACATCCTCCCAAATGACAAGCTGGGGAAGAAAATGGTAGACAGTGGATAAATGGATTTAGGCAAACCATATAAAGAAAGTTTGGAGATTTTATAGGCCAAATCCTACCAGAAGGAATTGAGAAGAGCTGCATGGAAGATATCTTCTGAGTGAAACTTCTTTTTTGTATGAGCTGATCAGTCATTTTAGGAGACCACCAGAGTGAGGATGGAGTGCTCAAACTAACACAACAAAGTGCAGAGAAAACACAAATACTCACTTTCCTTTTTTCTTGATGGCTATTTATGACCTTCTACACTATACTGAAAATGACAAAACCACTGGCTGTCAACAACATGTACTTAATATGAACAAAGGGAATTCATATAGAACATAAGCATTGACGGAATTTTTGAAATTCACTGACTCCATAATTTTATAGTACTAACTGTATAACTACTCTGTCTCTATTTGAAGTTCTTATTAACTTAAAAACTAATAATGATTATTTTGTTCACTTTCTATGCTATATAGAAATAGCATATTTCTATATATGACAGTATATATGTATCTAAGTTTGACATAAAATATATTTTACAACTGTAATGAGTATTAATTGCAAAAATAGATAAACTTTATGATATCTGACTTTCTCATTCGCAAGGAGACAAGTCAAAGTGGTATAAGAGCTTTTTGAAAGGTCACAGGACATGTTTTACATATGGAGTGGTATACAGAATTATTCCTGTCATTGGAGATTTTGCACAACAAAACCAGATCCTAAGCTCTTCAGACAAAATATACATGCATACAAATATAAGAGATAAATGGCAGTGCTACTCACAACTCTGGTACAGTTGAACCTACTGAAGTTTCTAGATGCTTTAAAATTTACTTTGCTCAAATGTCACAAATAGTTGAAAATATGTTAGGAATTTTTACAGTGTGATACAGTATGGTTACAATATTGATACTAAGCAGGGTTATATTATTTGTTCTTTCATTTTATCTCCATACATTTTCATTGTCATCTTATTGTGAAACAGATTTCTGAACAGTAATTGATTATCTCCCATTTTCAAAATGTTTTCCCCATTACAAACATTACAAACAAGTGTGCATTTCATCTTTAAAGTAATTGAAAACTAACTACTTTACTATGAAATCAGATACTGAGAAACTTTACGTTCACTACTTACATGATTAAATGAGAGATTTTTAAATTATATTTTTTCTGGATAGAAATGCTTACAAAGCATTAGAGCATTAAGCTATATCAGGATTCATTCTTCAAGTGCCTTAATTAATTATTTGTGCCATGGAAAACTTCATTCTTGCCTCAGTGACCTTCTTCACAGAAGAATTATTTCAAATGGAGGATGATTTTCTTCAGGTAACAATTTGGGCAGTTTGGGTCTGTATGCCAACTCTCATAATATTTCACTTTTTTGTGGTTTAAATCATTATACATTTTTGCCAGGCTTATAATAATTTTATAAACCAAAGCATATTGTAGAGAAGTACAGAGGAGATACTATTCTGAACAGCTATTAACAGAACTAAGAGCTATTCTTTATAAGCCTCTTTCTAATTAGCTTTTAAAATTTTTTGCTTTCTTTAAGCTTTCTCAGGAAAAAAAACCCAAACCAACATTATTATATACCAGCATGTTCACTCAGTAATCTGTTTTTCCAACAGGCAGCAAACATGCCTTAGTTCTTCACTAAGATTAAAGGCTAGCTGAGGTTCCAGGTATTATTACTTAATGAAAGACAGTTCAACATCAAAATCTCAGAAGCTTTTCTCTCTAAGTTTCCAAACTGTTTACTTGTACTGATACTTTTCAACTTTACAGAAACATAATGGAACTTATATTCCAAGCCCACACTTGAGCTTTTGAAAACACCTTCCATGATCAGTAAGTTAATGACATTTAACTCAGTATATTAATTTTTCAATGTAAATACAATATTTTCTTATTAAATACTCCAAGCAGGCAGAGGAAGAACACAGTTTGCTCGATAGCAAAGAAGTTGAATTCTCTGAGTAAGTCTTCCATTAATTCACTCAGTGACATTGGATGACTACTGAACCGGCAGTTTTAAAAGCCAGCAGCTAAAGAGAGGTACTAAAAACACTTCAAGGAAAAGATTTACATGGCCTGTAGGAGGCTCTGAATCAGCCCACAAATGGCTGATTAGTAAAATGTGCTGAATACTTGCTCTAACTGCTGAAGTCAACAACAGATGGAGGAGTTGGCATCTGTGGACATAGGCCACTCCTTCACGAATCCAACTTTAGACATGCAAGCATGAGCATTTGAGCCTAAGCTTTGCATTCCAGCTTTTTAAACAGTAAAATAAGTCTTAAGGGAATCCTGCTCTCACGTGTTCTGGTGAAAATGCTATTTCATTATTCCTACATCAGCTGTGTCACAGACAGCCCTACATACAAACACCAAACAGGCCCTTTGAGTGTCTGCTCCCCTGGCAGTTCCCAGCTCTGCCTTCCTGCCTCCCTTCAGCCTCCACACCCAGCTTCCAGCACTGGGCTCCCCTCCTGAGCAGCAACTTATTCCCAAAACAGTCGCTTCACACCCACCCATGATCCTGATCTCCTTGCCCAGTATCTTAAACTATGTTTAAGTAGTTTAAGTATCTCCTTGCCCAGTATCTTAAACTATGCTCAGTCTTCTCCCCAAGTATCTATCAGCTTTTCAACAGCCAAATTTTGTGTCCCATTCCATAGCTGGGAACAGGAGAGCCATGCCACTGAGAAAAAGATTACCAGGATTTTCATTGCAAGAAAACAATTTACTTAAGTTTTGATAAGAGCAGGACTTAATAGGGTGAAATCTTCCTTCTCTCTCATACACATGTGGACACAAAAGTCTTGCAAAAAGTAATGTTTTGCCCAGTGAATTCAAATTATGCTGGAAATATCATGTCTGGAAATAATATTAATATCAGCAACCATTAATCAAGGAAATTTGGGACTGGAAGATGGGGTAGGAGAGCTGGGCCTGGAAGTTTAGGAAGTGTTTGAACTGTGTTCAAAAAGAGAAATGTTAAGTAAGATGCACTGCCAGTTCTGCCTGGGAGGTAGAGAAACATATGCAAAATCATCATAGAAAAACAGGTAACTCCAGTGTTTGAATATTAGAAAGTAGCAAATTAATTAATATTTCCCCAGAATATGATTAGCACTTTAGTGGTAATTTGGAAACAACAGCCAGCAGGAGTATTTAGAAGTGTAAATTGAGTGCATACATATCACTAAAAGATTCTGAGTATAACAGCATTTTTAAAGTTTCAGTTCTAGTTGCATCAAACCCTATTTAATATTAATGAAATATTTAAAGTGGTTTTCCTCTTCTTTTTCTTGTGTGCTGCAGTACAACAAAACAAATGAGTTTGCTAGTGCTCCATTTGAGTGCTTTGAAGAAACTGATATTATCTAGAACCACCTAATAAGATAGTGACTGCACATACAGTACAAATAACAAGATAGGTATTATGTCGCCTTAATGCATAAGTAAAGAATCCATTTTTTGACCATTTGCCACACAGACCATTTGCCTAATGAAATCAGCCTTCCTTCCTCTTCAAAGTACTGCTTTGTATTACCATGGCTGGATGAAAATGGCCTTTTCACTGCCTCAGATCACTCTCTCTCCTTATCACAAGGCTCAAGCTTAGTGCAGATTCAGTCATATAGCCAGCCTGATGCTGAAATAAAAAAATCCCATTTGATTCTCTGAGTGAAAGGCTCCACAACTGAATTTTGTGCAGTAGGCAAAATGGTATTAAACTCATATGCTGAATTCAACAGAGATGATTCAACAGAGAGATGCACTTTGCTTGTACACACCCATTGAAGGCAATAAAAACCAAGACATAAATAAGCTAAGGGGAAACATTACAGCACAAATTATGCCCACAATCTCACTGATGTTACATGTGTAACAGGGAAATCCTGCACAAGGATGGAGAGGCTACATTCTGACCTTTTTGGGCATCTGCAATCTGAAAGCAGTGGCATCACAGCAATTTAATACAGAAGAATAAATAACTTTGATTCCAGTATTAGTATCTGACAAAAATTATATAGCTCTTCTCAAGTATTTTTAGTAAATTTATTTTCTTTCTTAAATATAAAATGAACAAACCTTGCCAGTCAGCTTTGAAAGATCATCTCCTCCAATTATCTGCATATCTTGCATAGACTGATCATTCTGAAAGCAGAAAGATAAAATTTTGAAATTGGTTATAACTGTACAAAATAAGAATATAAATATTACCTTTAAAAAAAAAATCTTGATTACTAGTCTTAGTTATGAATATTTTCTAATGCTTGTTAGTAGTGGCATACAAGAAAACCACACTCTCACTTCTTACTGTGGCTTCCTGCATCTCCTGCTTGTTTTTAAGCCAACATCAAACTCTAGTGTTTACTGGACTAGAAAAAGTTGCATCTTTCTTTATAAAATAGTGTTCCCTTCCTTGCTATTTCTTAGTATGACAAGGGTTGAGTAACATATTTATCCCTTTCAAAATGGGAGGACAGGAGGAGCATCTCAACACTTGACAAAACACCTGTAAGCACATTCTTAGTTTGGAACAGTTTTTGGAAACACGGGCTAAATGTGCTTACATGTCAGCTCTTTTTGGAGGAATTCACTTCATTTTCTTCAGGGGAAAAAGTTTTACAAAATTTATCACCTAATATCAAAAATATTTTCAGTGTGCCATACAGTTTCCAGAGCTTTGTTTATTCAACTGACTCAAAGATAAAATCCTTGAGGTCAATTACTTAAATATGACCAATCAGGTTGAATTAAATGCCACAGAATAGTATGTTTTGATTTTCCTGTTAAAAAAGTTATTTTTTGAAGAATTCTTTTTTTGCTGAATTTGTTTTACAGACATTTCTAGTTGAAATTCCTTCTGATGGAAAATTCTCAACCAGCTCTAACTCAAATTTAATATCAGCAGAACATGAATTCAAGATCACATAAAGGAGACACATGGAAGCCCTACTTTTAAGGCAAGACAAAAGAGGCCTTAAAGAAGGTGGCAAATTAAAAAATACAGAGTCATGGCCAGGCTATATGAACTTTTCAGAAAAACCAAGAGCAGAAATAAGTAAAGTTAATGTGAGTTTTTTGCCAAATTGATGCATATGCTAATCTAATCTTCCTACCCATAGGAAGATAGCATTAGTCCAATTTTAATAATAGCTCCAGTACCACAATGTGACATTGTGGTTTACTGGAAACACCAGGGGGCTTCATCATTACAAAAAACTAACAAATATACAATACTTGGATTCTCTGCTTTTATTTCCTAAATTCAGGACTCTGAAGCCAAATGTTTTTCCACAGATAAATAGTGGCACATCAGGACTTAAAAGATGAGTAAAGATCTTCTGGACTAAGGGATTTACAGCTGTTCTTCCCCTGCCAAAGCAGGGCAAGCAGAGGCTGCACTCAGAGGGTCAGAGCTGCCCCCTGTGCAGCTGGAACCACACCTGTCCATGCTCACAGCCCAGCTGGCAGAAGTTTGGGGACTTCCAAGCACCTTTGCAGATACCTGATCACAAACAATCTGGCAAGCCCAGGTACTGTTTGTGGTCCTCATGGGAATAGATTGTCTAAGTTAAAACAGTCTTCCTGAGCAACTGTAAGCAAAGGTTTTCAAATGGCCCAGATGAGAACTTCTCCAAGTTTGCATTCTGCAGACCCACCAAAAGGCTCCCTGGCTTTCACTCAGACTCTACTCTCCACAAAACTCTCACACCACAGCTTTATAAGAGGTCCTTAGCAGTCATTGTTTTAAAAGACAGTTTTTAGACCTGCCTTCACTTTTTCTGCACTGGATCTGGGAGCTTTAGATAAATTTCATGCTGCTCTGATCCGTTTCCTGGGAAACAGAGCTAGGGCAGCAATGAAGGTTATATCCCATACGTTTTCTAATAGAAGTTTCAATATTTCTTTTATTTTCATAAAGAAAGACAGAAAAAAAAGTCCAAACAACAACAAAGCAAGTAACTGATTTCCTCAGACGATTATTTTAGAACTAAATAAAAAGTGGAGATTGAGAAGATTTTAAGTTCAGGCTTAAAAGCACAAGTCTTTTGTTGCAAAGCAAGACAGGTCACTCTTCAAAAGTCAGGCATGTATTCAAGTCAAGACTATTATAAGACTATAAAAAGCAGATTGTTTCTAATATCTACCACAGCATGTGTAACCAAGGCACTGACAAAATATTTTTTCATTTCCAAATGAGAAAGTGTAGAATTTCATTAGCAACCAGCACACAAGAATTACTGAAGAGGCAGTTTGCCCTTAAGCTGCTAGTTAAGAGAAAAAAAATATAACAGCGAGGTGCAATGATTAATGAATTTATTTATTTTTCACAAAAAAAAATTCCTTTCTTTCTACAGTATTCGCAGCAGCACTGTTTCCTTTGCATTTGGTATTTCTGGCTTCAGCTGAAAGGAAGATGCTGAAATAGCATCTTCATTGCTGGCAAGCAGCTAAGCAAATACAAAAGCCATTGAGAGCAGGGGGATCACAGCATCCCGTCAATCTCTGCATTCACACACCAGCTCTGGGACACAACTGCACACATTTATGAAAACCCTGGTGTTCTGACTGGAGAATGAGTGCTGGCAAAGGACAAGGCTTAGTATTCATGGTGTCTAAAAACCATATCATTTTCTATATGGTTTTCTATATGCAGCTCAGAACCCTCCAGCCAAGGTATTTTCAAAAAAAAAAAAATTCCTTGTGTCACACTGGAGAGCAATTCTCTTGCTAAAAAAATAAATTCAGATAATTGATTTTAATGCCATTTATAACTATCTACATTTATCACTTAACTTATGTTGTAAAATGCATACCTGCCAAACAGCAAGGCTCAATACCATGGTGTGACATTACCCTGATCACAATGTTCACATAATCATTTGCACACTATGGTTGCCATGGCAACCTCTCAGTGCATCTTTTTTTTCTGAGTTCTCAGTTTATAATCTCAAAATAACATTGCACTAAATGTTAAATATAAAGTACAATGAATGTCAGGAAAGAGAAAAAATCTGTTTCATTCAGTACCAATTAATGTCAATTCAGAACTGTTTGTTTCATGTTCATGGTTTCAAGTCATTCAGAGCTTCTTTCTTCCTTTGTGAGTTGTTCCAACTGATATAATTGAATCTCTGAGATTTCTTATAAATGCAGAAATATGAATTAAAGCTTCATTTTCTGGTGCCCAAAATCCTCAATACTTGTTTTCTAAAATCCCTAAATACTATCAATCTTTTTTTTTTAAATATTTGACATTAAATATATTGGCTTGGATAGAGACAGCACTAAATCACACTATATTTTGGTTAATGTAGCATAAAATTCATTGCAGCTGTTTCTAACAAGATGTGATGCATTGTGTCACATCCCCACACCTCATCCCAAGCTATATTTCTATTTTTTTTTGGTGCTTAATGAATCTGAATTTTACAGGATAAATCTCAGTTTCTTTGGTTTTAATTACTGGGTTGTGTTTTTTCACTTGCTCGTCTTTGCTTTATAATTTTAGTTAATTCTAATTAGTAATATTTGATAATTAAAGCAAGAATGTTATTTCTGCCACCATTTTTCATAGCATACAAGATAAAACTTTAGCTTTCTATGTAGATTGGAAGTATACATATTTAAATTCCATCTATACTAAGTCATGTGTTTTGAACTGGGTGGGGCACAGAATTATTACATCTCTTTTACATCTCTTGAGATCAACACTTGGACATAGTTCAAGTTACAAGTGAAATGAGTTGGGTGGTCTCAGGAAAATTCATTATAAACAGAATTGCTCATCTGAAAATTGCACCAAACTGTGAACATCTGTTACTCTTCTGAAGAAACAGAATCTGGAATACATTAATACTGGGCTAAGTGAAACAAAGATTCTTTAATCATGGCAAAAAAAGCAGCTTTAACAGAAATGTTTAAATGCATAACTGAATTATGAAATATGGTCATTATCACACATCTAATTACTACAGTCTGCAGCGTTCATATGGAATTTCTTTAATAATGCAGTTACCTTTTCTCCCAAAATTCATCAGGGAAACTCAAAACAAAGAAGAATGTGACCATCAGGCCTGTCCTATGTAGTTTTTGTCCCCTTGCGTGATACAGCAGATCCTCCAACTTGGGAATTCCCATTAGGACAGCTCTCTTTCACTTCACACCATCATTCCACCTCCTACAACTGGGTTTTCCAGGAAGGTTTTGACCAAAAAGAAATCAATTACAGACCATTCACTTGTATGTACTATGGGATCCTAGTATGTACTATGCTTTAATCTGCCTCCTGAGAAATACTTCAAAATATTAATAAGTTGGTAGGAAAGTGTCAGTATGGCATCTACAGGATCTGTTAACCTATTTTGGTGAATAGGTAAAGTCAAACTGATACCTAAAGTATAGGCTATGAAATATCCTCAGTGAATCAGCAGAAGTTGAGTGGTAGTACATAAAATGCTGTACTTAGAAACAACATCCACTTGAATCAATACAATTTTGGGTTTCTTCTCTCAAGAGCAACAGCTAAGGACAAAAGACCTCAAGAGTGTAGAAAATGAGCTGTCAGTTTTCATGGCAGACAGCTAGAAGGACTATACAGGCTTAAGCAGGATAGTTCAGAGGACAAGTAGTAAGTAGTACAAACGAGTGGGAATGATGTGGATCACTTCCCAGTAAAGACTGGAAAGTTTGCCTTCCTTTACCCAGAATCGAATGTATACCAAAGGCCAGACTGCAACCTCTGGGGTACACCCACATTCAAAATAGCCAAGTGCCAGGTCACTGATACATTTTTAAGAGGTGCCTTGAGTACCTTGTAAACAATCCAACAATGCTGAGCCAAGTGGGAATGGAATCCAGTAAAGCGGCACACACCCACTGCCAGGACACCCCCTTTCCTGCAAGGATGTACAGGTACATGTGCACTGAAGCACTGACAGCGTTGAGCAGCTCTGAGAATTTTAAAGTTGTCTTCTTGAGCTGAGCACACCACTGACTGTGCTGCACTGAGCCTGGCCTTATTGCTACTGTCAGGATAACAGATGACAGCAAATTTTAAACTGCTGTAGATGTACATCTAGCAGAGTTCTAGTTACCACAGTGTAAGACATATTTTACTTCTGTAGGGGTAGATCTACAATGTAACTCACGTAAAGATTTAATTATTTTTTATTCTATTTCTTCCTTGTTGTTATTCCTTAACTAAAAGCTCCACCACTCAGGTTTGGAACTGCTTCAAACTCAAGCTAGTCTATCCAGTTCCAGGGAAGGCCAGAGTTTTGCAATGAGGAAGTTGGCTTTGGACAGAGAAAGACAAACAATGAACTTACTGACAGCAAGGTACTCCTTATCAGCTGACCTGTGGTAACACCTGGGTATATTTCTTCCCTACTGTAAAGGCAAGGCAGGTCATTGAGCTTTAACAAGACTCTGGGAATCAGTAAATTATTAAACTTAATAAATTTAATTGCTTGTAATCATCTGTTCAGACACTCAGCAATTTTTTGTGTAGCAGGGCTCCTGCATGCCTTCTTGTATTTAATCCAAGGAAGGTAAGCTATCTTAAAAAAGGGCCAAACTGTCACAAATCAAAGCAGAATCAGACCAGTTAACTTGGCTAATAAGGATTACAGACAATAAATTGTTTCACTTTTTAATTTCTGATTTAGCAATTAAATATTATATAGTTGATTAGCATTGGTTAAATGGGTTCTTTTGCTTTAGGATG
The DNA here is from genome assembly GCF_036417665.1 of Passer domesticus. Taxonomy (NCBI): domain Eukaryota; kingdom Metazoa; phylum Chordata; class Aves; order Passeriformes; family Passeridae; genus Passer; species Passer domesticus. Next base: position 16,426,124 of record NC_087474.1, on the reverse strand, counting down.
AGGCAGTAAGATTGCAACACCACATATCACCATATGGCAGAAACAGCACCCAAACAAACACTTAAAAAGATCAGCAAGAACTGGAATCAATAACGTACTATAGCAAAGGTTTAGACTTGTATGTGTATCAGAAACACAATAAATCCTCAAAACTCGGGTCAGTTTTCACATACTATAGTCTGATATTTCCTTGCACTCTAGCTCATTTTTATTCTCTAAGACAATATTTAAAACATAGAAATTAAATCTCTGTATGTTCCAGGATGAGAAAAGGTAGTAACAATTTTACAGGGCTCTTCAGTCATGTAAGGTAAGGTTCCAATCACATAATTTTTCTACACAGATGGGAAGCAAATAAATTTTAAAACTTACAGGTAAAAGAAAAATTTAGGAAGCATACCCCCCAGAACTGCCATACTCCTACACAGGTACTCCTTTTGAGCTGCCAGGAGGCATTGCTAAGGGTGTCTACTTTTTGTGATAATAATGTAATATTTTGTGATAATAATGCAATATGGTCTTGGAATAGCAGACTTGGGGTGCTTTTCCTCTTCAGCTCCACAAGCTAAAGAGCGTAAGGAAAATTCTCATCCTGCTGTAGTCATGCAAAAGTCATCAAGGTCATCATACTATGGCCAACTACACTGGACTTGGGTAGGAAAATGTCCATTTGGATTCAAGTCTACAATAACTGGAGCATCTGTCCTTTGCCCAATTATTGTTTAACATTAAATGAATGAACATTACAGCAGTGGAACTAGAAGTCATCTTTCCCAGTCTCAACAGAGGATCTTAGCATACCAGCTTGGACACTGCTACATCCACATGTAGATCTTAGCCCATTTTTTAAACTGCATTGTGAATTAATGATCAGAAGTAAATGGACATTGTGAAAAAACATATAGTGAGTTTGTAACTGTGTAATAAAACCCCTGTCCACTTGAGGATTCTGCAAGAAATTTTCACCAGAAAACAGCTTTCTCTAGAATAAGCACAAAGTGCTAACTTTCAGACCCTGACTATCATTAGCTCCTAGAATCTGGTGATAAAACAGAGATAGAAGAAGAATCTTGAACCTTGTTAAATAGCCACAGACTTAGAAAACAGATAAATAGGTGTAAACAAATTGACAGAAGATGAGTCTGATAGTCAGATGCTTAGTCCCTTCCAGCAATCTGGAGCTTAGCTTATCGTTGATTCTCACAAATCAGTAGCACTCTCTTCCATACTAGTGTTTAGTCCCTTAGCTAATGGCAACTTGGAAACTTTTAACAGCACGCGTATCCTTGGTGAGTTTTCTTGCACAGTTGTTTTATAGAATTCCTTCTTTATTTAAATACTTTAATTTCTGTCTATCAAATGAGGAGGGAAAAGAATTTTGTATCTGTCACACAAATCAGCACGGCAATTACAGAGGAGTTCCAGTTATTGCTATATTCCTTTAGAGGAGCCCTTTTGGTCTATGCCTCACAGACTCACTGGGGTGTGACACTGCACAAACACTACACATGTTATGATTTGTTTTAAGAAACAGCTTTTAAGATGCCAGTAAAAGGGAGTCATCGAATTCCTTGAGAAAAATCAGAACCCTCTGCCTTCTTTTAATTAATTTTGCCCCATTTCAGACCTTAATATGAAAAACGCACATATTAAATGGTACTGCGAGCGTCCAAGTAATGTGATATTTTTCCAATGCATAAACATGTCACAGTCTTTTCAAACTCATCAGATCTTATTTTTACAGCAGGATTAGTGACCATTAAGTTCTGGACCTATCTTACACGTAAGATCCTATCTCCCTGTCACTGCAAAACCCATGAAGCAGGATGACATATACTATTGCTGCAAATGCCATAACTTAGTATAGCTTGGTATATTTTTGGCAGAATATGAAACAAAACATTTTACTAAACTAAACTTCGATATTTTAGGCTTTATAAGAAACCACTGCTTTACAAGAAATACCTCATCCAGCGGAATCTAATTCTTTGAAAAGATGAACAGTTGGATGTTTCTAATAAAATCTCTTGATGATTTGAATCTGTTCTAAAAGTGGCCAGTTTCAAAAACATCTACAGTCTTAAATGGTAAGATTTCAGGAACCTGGATTGCTTAAAAATACCAAAGCTTTAAGCTCACAAAAAAAAAACAACCATTCATATAAAAAAAACCTTAAGAAAAAGGAACTTCAGTCCTTAAACTCCATTTATACATAGTAGCTCTACTCTGTGAAATCTACTGTAATCCAAGACATTTATTTCAAGTTAGAAAACATTTTTCAAAAGAAAACATTACAGCTTGTAAGAAAAAACGTGACCCTTGGGGACACAAATTTCTCAAAAACATTAGAAAATACCTCTGTGGAGTTTGTATTAGATCTGAAATCCACAAGAACACAGTAGCAACCCACAATACAGGAAAATAAATTAAAAAAAAAAAAAACAAACAATAATTCCATAGCTAAAATCATATATCAGTATAAAGGAAGGTAATACCCAAGCTGGAAATTATAGATAAAAATGAAAAATATCTTAAAAAACATGTAGTTACTTGCTTTAATATGCTCCATAAATGCTTTAAAACAATACTTTGGTACTTCTGAAAAGCTGTAGGACAGCTCAGTATCACTCTGCCTTCACTGCCACATCTGCTCTAGTTCTGTCCCCATGGCAATCAGGCCACTTCCTACTCAGTTCTCCCTTGGCTGAGTTGTTTGGTTCCCCCAAATCTTTCATATGTGAGTCACCGACACACTTACTCATACTTTAAAAAAATCACTAAGGTTTCAGATGGTGCTAACATATTCAAGTGATGTGTAGGTGTGTTATCTGATGCATACAGTTACAAAGATCATCCTCTATAAGTAAGTTTTACATTAGAGATAAACTGGCTAAACTGTATGATAGACTTATCATGACCTTTCCTGAACTATGCCCACAAATTAACACCTACGTACATTAGAAGTAATATCCCAAGCCCCTAAGCACAAAATAAAACACTTTCTTTGAGCAAGAAATGAATTAAAGTTCTCATATCTCACAATTCTGCCATCACATTAAATGGAAGCTGTGGATGCCACGTAGGTGAAAAGAGAGCATTTGCCTCCAGACCTAAGGAGTTTCAAGAACCTCACTTTCACGTGCACCTTTTATTCCATATAGTATGGCCTTCTTCAGCTTATCCTAGAAGACTATGAAAACTAGGCTGGTACACAAAAATAACTAGAGTTGAAACATCCACACTCCTGATACCTTTGAGAAGCACCTCTCAGGTGAAGCAGTGGGTGAGTCAAGTAAGGCTTGCACACATGGTAGTGAGGGTCCCTTGACTATGGGCAGACTTTTTTTCCAGCAAGAACTGTGCTGACTAAAGAATTTACTGCCTACAAGTGTCCCCAGCTGCTTGTAAGTCTCCCTCTGGCAGGGGCTACTGAGATGCATGTGTGCATCTGGGTTGCTAAAAACAAATCCAGCAAGCTCAAGCGGTCCAAATAGAAATTCTCTCACAACTTCTGTTAGCTGGGCTGAAACAGGTTAGGGAGCCCAGAAGCAGCTGAGCTGGCCAGTGTCACTGCCTGGAGGGCACTGCAGTCCACGAGGAGTGGAGACAGTCACTGTTCCAGCCAGTGCAGGTGCAATCAGAAAAGAGACCCACCTCCAGTGTCTGAGTTTTCCCAGCAAGCCACAACACCTGATACACAGATTAACCTGGCAGGAGAGTTTACTCTCAAAGTGCCTGAATTGTGCTGCTACTCTCATAACACCACCCACAATTTAACGAGAGACTGTCATTCTTCTCATTACATTTTTTGTGAATTTATTTTAAAATTTCATCAGCTAGCTGCAAGAATAAGCTTTTGGGATGACTTCCACTACTAACACATTTTCAGCTATTTCTCTGAAAAGTTTGTGTCTCTGAGGTTGATATTTTGCAGTAAGACACTGCTGTAGGTTGATGTGCTTGGTTTTTTTTTTTCTTTCATGAAGAATATTCTATTTTTAAACAAGTCTTAACACTTGAAAAGGGAACATTTGGACACAGTTTGGAGAACTGTGAATTGTAGTATCTCTAAACACTCAATTCATGAAAAATATTATCTGTTTTCACTGTTCATCACCTTCTTGACCACCTCAAGTCTTACCAAATTTCAGAAAATAACTGAAGAATAGGAGATACAGGAAAAGCACAAATGCCTGCTTAAGATTTGGGACTGTTTTTGGCTTAGAGCACTAAAAGACCTTTTACTTACTTGTTGTAGCAAGTCTGAGCATCTCATGGTACTTCCACTCAAAAAGATACCACTGCTTCGGAATGTAAATGCTATTGTATCCATTCATAGACAAAGAAAGTGCACAGAGACAAAAACCCTTTGGCAATTCAAGGAGCAGATTTCCCAAATCTCTCATCATTAGCCTGCCCATAAGACATCTCTCTGACAACACCACCTACAATCAACAGAACATATCTCTCAGACCAGCAACAAACTTGACTGTAAAATCCATGGACTAAATTATGTCATGTTTCTGCTGCCCATTAGCATCTAAAACTATATCATGCTGCAAAATTCTCTGTACAGTTGTTCACTGTCTGCAGTGGTGACTGCAAGACATACATCTGAAAAAGGTTAAGAGTATATTTTAGTTTTTGAATGTCTAGTACACATATAACTTCTCTCCAAATTAAATAAACCACAAATCACTAATTTTCAAATTAAATCACATTTTTGCCCAGAATTAAGTTATTTGCAGGTCAAATGTATAATTCAAAGATAATTTGGAGTTCAGTCCTGTGAAATTATGGTAGAACTTGGCTTTAAAGCTGACAGGAACTCATTCTATCAGGTAGGCTCCAATTTGTAATTCTTCCATGGCTAGTCAGCATTAATACAATGATGCAGTCATCAGCTAAACTGTGTACATGAAGCAAAATAAAGGGAACTCACAACCTGCCCAAAAGAAAACTTGTAAGTACAAAAACTACTGTGAATTCTCTTTCATCTCAGCATGTATATTTTTCTCAGGAGATCATAAGTTGTGCTCTCCTGTGTGACACAGCAATGGAGATAAACAATCATTGTAACACTGGTGTAGAGTCTGGGTAATGACATGAATCACTAAATGCAAGTAAGACAGTTTTCTCTTCTATGTTGTTAAATTAATAAAAACATTTTGCTTTTTCAGTGTCAGGATTCCAACATATTATTTTTAAATGCAAAGTTCATAGTGATCTTAAAAAAGCCAAGTTACATACAGTAAAATTATATTGAATAGGAATAGGTTATTATGAAAAGTAGGAATGTACATTTTATACCATTCTGATTATAGTCTGATGCTTCATTCTGTTGAGTCTTTTAGGAATTAAGTACACTCATTTGGTGTAGGAGAAGAAACCTGCATGGCAGAAAAATAAATCCTTTTACTCCATTTACCAAGCTTTCAACGTATTATAAAATCCCTCTGTTTCCTTACTCCTACAGTAGAGAGATTTAGCAAAACTATTTACTGAGATGGCTTCATATAGCAAAAACATTCAGATTTCTACTAAACAATGCTTGTTTTGTTGCCTGTTTTCAGATTCTTGCAGCACTAGTAGTCCTGTTTATGCCAAGACTAATAACCAACAATATGTTTCAAACAACTGGAGGCTGAAGAGGAAACAGATCATATCAATGGATTTGTTTGTGAACAGAATTCAATGTAACTATTGTGCATGGATTACAATTCAGCAGTCATATTTTTACATTTTTTTATTAGCTATGTTCTGGAAGCCATAAATAATGTACTCATTTGAAAGAATTACATTAATTGACCAAAGCTACATATTCCTCTGAAAGTTTCCTCTGAAGTTCATTCATATTTGGAACATCAAACACATCTCTGCACAACGTGTTCCAGTGCCTCACCAATGAAAAAATTCTCCCTTCTATCTAGTCTAAACCTACCCTCTTTCAATTTAAAGGCATTTCCCCTTGTCCTATCATTCTATGGCCTTGTAAATGTCCCTTTCACCTTTCTTGTAAGCTCCTTTCAAATGCTGGTCATCTGCTCTAAGGTCTCCCCATAGCCTTCTTCTCTCCAGGCTGAACAACCCAACTGATTCAGTCTGTCTTCCTAGGAGAGGTGCTCCAGACCTGTGATCATGCATGTAGCCTCCTCCAGACCTCCTCCAACAGATCCTTGTCTTTGCAGTACAGAGGACTCCAGAGCTGGATGCAGTCCTCCAGGTGGGGTCCCAAAGTTATTCAAAATAGCAGAGTTTGTTATAACAATGTCATTTCAAAATAACAGAGATGGCTGCTCTTCTGCCACTTCAGTCCACACATATAACCAAACAAATCACAGACTTAAGGCATAGTAGCAATCTCATTCGTTTACCTCTCCATGGTTTTCAGTGAAAAAAGGTTATGCCACCATGATGCATTTGTCCTTCCCCAAGATGTAAGCTTTACTATCATATCTATTCTATAAAATATAGTAATTAAGAGAATTAGATAGATATCTATGGATAACCATATGGGAATACTAAACATTTTACAAGAACAGGTAGTAATGCATGTAGAAAGCACACTGGTCTGCCTAATAAAAGTGTGTGGTGTTTCTCCCCTCTTCTATCAGTCCCTACCACCAGTTTCAACAATGACTCTTACTATGATTCCTTTTCTTTTTATCTTTCATCATCTATCCACTAAAGAAGTCTTAATTCACATGCATTTACCTTCTCTTCTATTGAGAGGTTGCTGAGAACTTCTCAAGAAAGTCTTCATACTTCCTCTACTTCTCCTAAATTTTTTCAATTCCATTTAAAAATTGAAGTTTGAGTTAAAGGTCACATTTGGCATAGCCATGGAACAGGATTAGGTGATACTGTTGCATCTCTTGGTTGCAGATTAGACTTGCTAAACCAGAACATCCTCTTCTCTTGAAGTTGTAATTGAATCTCTACCTTTACAGCTTGTCCTAAACCATCTCTTCCACACTTAACAAAGAGAAGCTCTAATTATTGTTTATGATACTCTTCTGCTACACTTCGTATAGTATGTGTTTTTACCAAAATTTATCCTATTCAGCCCTTCTCTTCATGACATCCACATCCTTCTACTTTTTTGTTCATTCACTCTTTTGCTTCATCCTCAAACATCCTCTCTTCTGTCTAGTCCTATCATTTAATTCAAAAAACCCTACTAAAACATGTTCCTAATTTCTGTGTTTTACTTCCTTCTGGATTCTTCCTAATCAGCTCTTTAATCTCCTGAAGTTATCAATATCACAAATGTATTATGGAATTTCTGGATCCACCATCTCTCCTGCGAGGGTCACATTTTCCTTAGATGACATTCCCCAACTCAAACTCTTCCACCATTACTTTTCATCTTTGACTTCAACACACCCTGCTTCTGAAAATAATTTTAAATTCTCCTTTCAAACTGAAACCCTCACCCGTTTTCAACTTCAGAACTCCAATTCCCTGTGGAAGAACAATCACTCAAGAAAAAAATCAGCATGGTAAAAATTGAATACAGTAAATTTCATTAATCCAGTTTTAAATTCAAAAATCTCTGCAGTCAAACCCACTGTTCCTGTTATACTAAAATCCAATATCTTAGAACCTAATATCTAAAAAGTTGCTAAATTCTATCAGTTCTCATGTCAGTGTTTCCAGAATACAGTATTTTCCCCTAAAATGTGGCATGCACCTTTCTATATATCCATCATATTTCCCATGAGGACTATTGTAGTGCTTCTTGCTCTATCCACTATACTTCTTGCCTTGCTACTCTTGAGTTCATTCAAAAAAGCGTATGTTTTCTCTTCTCTGCCTCTTAAAACTCAGAGTTGCTGCTTTTCATTCATATTTCCATCTGGAAAATTGATTTGGTTTTCCTCTCTATCTACTTCCTGACTTTTATGCTTAACTCTACATGATGCTTCCTATCTGTTTACTCCTGAAATCATATTTTCTGACTGTTATCTTGGTGCTTTCTTTTAATTTGCCCTTTGTAAAATACAGGAAATTTTCTCACAAAAATGTAAAAATATTCAGGCACAAAAATGTAAAAATATTCAGGCACATATAACAATATTTTGTAAACCAGATAAAAACATCCTGATTATGGCAGTACAAGTAGCCAATCATCTCATTAATATCCAGAGAATCTAAATATGCTATGCTTTTTTTTTTAATCAATTAATTTGCAGGAAGAAATCTCACAAAGAAGACTCATGCCCAGCTTTCAGCCACTTAATCTGAAAGCAATTCCTAACATATAAATTAAGTATAAATTCTGAAGTCTAAATTCTGTAATATCATGGCAGGTTTGAAAAACAGTCATATAAAACTGGTCATATTTGCAATCTCCTTTTCCTGTAATCGTGTCTGTATGATAAACAGAAGAGTACAGCATTTTCCACTGATACTTGGTAATTAAGGGGTACTTTCAATGATGCCAAGAACTGACTCTGGGTCACAATTACAGCTCATTTTTGCTGTCCTGTTAAACCAAGAAATCCCACTTTGAATTACAGCCCCTAAAAATCAACTAACCTTTCAATATTGAAGCTGGAATGAGACAATACAAAAATCCCATGAGTTTGAGCTGAAATTAGTTGCTGGATTTAAACAGCTGGAGGGGGGAAGGGAGACATGTCTGAAGGAAGCATATTGAGAGCAGCAGGACTCCCTTCAGGAGAGAAAGAGAGAACAGTTAGTAAAAGGAATCAGGATAAATAATGTGAGAAGAACAGTCTGTAAAATGAAAAAGGGATAAAAAGAGAGGGCAGTAATAAGCCTTACTAGAAAGTGGAACAGAAAACACAGAAGAGAACAAAGGAGTGGAACTGGTGGTGCTCCAAGATTTTAAGTAGAATCTTATCTCTAAAGCTGTAATTGTTGCCTCTGATTAAAGTGTAAAACACTGAGAAAGACATGTTATTACAGAATAAACTAACATGGAGATTTGGGAGTTTCATATAAAGCTGTGATAAAGAGTCACTCAGACTAGGTACAGCAAGTTCCTCAAGTGATCTGAGCCCAGCTATGCTGACAAGGGGACATTCTCCAAAACCTGCAGGACACAAAAGTAACTCAAGATGCAAAGGATACTGGGGCTTTAGTCAGCATTACATTTATGCATACCTCATGGACTGCATCTACCAATATTAATGTAATTTCAAATTTCTACTGCAGTGTCATTCAGCTTCTCAGACCAGACAGGCATCAAGCACTGATCCAAGCACTAAATCAAGGACAGCTTCAACCTCTAAATACATGACACCTGTTTGGAAGTAGTTACAGAAAAAGGAATATATTTTCAACAATGCAGATGCAGGCACTAGTTCTTGGGAAGGTGCTACCATTCTGATACAGCATGAGGCTGGGACCCAAAATATGCACAGCCACTAAATGCTACGATTATCTAGGACTTAGTATTGGTAATTGCACAATAAAATTCTTAGTGCTGTTTCAGCTTGATATAACAAGCTTTTACATTATTTCCTAAACTAAAGAGGTGAAAATTTACACACTTTTGCAGTACACATCCTGCCATTCATTGGTTATGGGTTACTATGGCTAATAAGATTTGACAACAAGGAAAGAAATTTTAGAACTAGGATATTTTCATACTGGATAAGAGACAACTCTGCAAGAAAAGCATGTGCATTACCTACACGCCAGATGCAAAATAAAACCCAATTGAAGTAATTCCTCTATTTGCTCAGCAGTGTTACTGAAGTGCTGTTATAACTATGCAAAAAAATGGACTAAAATTTCCATGTGCCATTATGTGAGACATTATATAATATTATAATTTATTAATTATTTCTGTAATGTTGCTGAATACCTAGAAAATATATAATATTAGTATTTCACACATGCTTCATAGAACTAATCCTTGAAACATAAGTCCTAGGATCAAATCCTAACCAAATGGCTACAAAAGGTTCTCATTCACGTTTTTCTCCACACTGAAAAAAAGTCAAACAAGATTTGTGAAAGCTGGGAAAACTTTATAGTCACTGAGGTCAGAAGACAATGCCAGCCAACAAACTGTGGAAAGGATATAGAGTTATTGTGGGAACTACTGGACACAGCAAGTTGCATTTCTGCAAGACACCTTATTATCACTCTATTTATTTAGTGTACTTCCTCAGATACTTCTACAACAACTTATAGAGATGCTCCCTCACCCTGAAATGTGCACTGCAAGATAGAATATAAATTTATAACTTGTACAATAAGAAATTGTAGTTAGAGATTCTAAAAATGCTGGTCATCTCACTATCATATCCTCAGTGACACAGATGAATTATTGCATAATTTCCTCTGAAGATAACAGGAAGGCTTGGTGATTACTTCAACACTGGATTTGATTGAATGGCTTGTTGCATTTTGTTGTAGAACACTATCATCATCTGGTGGTATATTTTGCTACTATGTAAACTGCCTGCTATGAAGATGAAAGCATTTCATTTACTTAGCATTAAACATTTAGAAGAAGACATAGATTTACCACCTTGCACTTATGCCAAACTATGTGGGGGTGGAAAATGCAGTAACATGAAATTAACTTGAGAGAACTGCTAATGATTTTGAGAACAAACAAATGCTGGCATTTTACATGAATGAAATTTGAATACTTATCTGCCCAGAAGTAAAAGACAGACTAAATAAAACAAGAGAGGTCAAGGCTGCTTCATATCCTTATTCATACTATCTACAAAGTATGGGGGATATCAGTTTCTAAGAAAATCTCACAGGTTTTTCAAACAAAAATATTTTTCATGTAGTTTTTCTTATAAATGGAGGTGGAGATGTCACATGCAAAAGTCAACTATTCATTATGACATTCAACCAGAATCTACATAAATCAGTTGTTGACTTACGTGGTAACTTTTCAGTCTAACAAAATCGACTTTCATGGAGATGAACCTTTCTGAATTTCTGCTAAGATTTTTAATGTGCTCCACAAGATCAGCACAGAACTTGTAGCCACCTTTGAGGACACAGAGAACCACAATATCATTGTCTCCGATGTCTTGCATAATATCTTTTGCCAATCGTTCTGTCCTGGGCAAAAAAAGAATTAGAGATAAAATAACTTTAGATGCAGACGCTCTGAGTTCATGGCATGCTTTACAAACACTATGGTGAGTATAAAGCTTGACTGGCATTGCTTAAGTAGCCTGACTTCACAGAATCACAGAGTGATTCTTGAAAAAGACCTTCAAGATCATCAAGCCCACTCTTTGACTGATGCCCACAATGTCAGCTAGTAAGTGGCATGACCAGTCATTTCTTGAACACCTCCAGAAATGGTGACTCTACCACCCTCCAGGACAGTCCATTCCAGTGCTTGACTGGGTTTGGATCCAGCTCACAGATGGCAGATACAGAGTGATGGATGCAAGCTGCAAAGCACTTGAGTCTAGTTAACCTTAAATGCATAAATTACCCAGCTACACAAACAGGACCTACACATCTCAGCATATTTTGGGCTCATAAATATGTCAGAGACTCAAGAGAAAAGAATGTGACCTAACCTTCCATTTTACCTCACAGGAATTATCAGTATAAAATATACCTGTACAAACCCCTAACTTGTTATATTAGTTACGGCACAAGAACAACAAATTAAGTGAAAGATAGGAAAGAATATTTGAAACTTTCAGCTGAATGGCTTTGGAAGATGCTACCCCTACAGTTTTAAGAAAAATCTACATAAGAACTAGAAAGAAACAGAGCATCAGTGAAAAGCTTATAAAGATTGTATATTATCACTATTCTGTACAGCTCACTGCTTCATACAGCAGAAATGAAGAGTGCAAAGAGCTTCAGTGACTTGTTCAAGGTCAGACACAGGCAAATAATCAAGCAAATGCTCCAGTGAGCCCAGAATTGTGGGGTTCCCAACCAAACCTGTCCTCTCTGACAGTTCTGCATGGCAAACACAATATGGAGATGATTGGAAACAAAAGATACACATTTCTGCCATGCAATGCTACATACATTTTCAAGATAAAAATAATAAATATTAATCTTAATAATAAATGTAAATAACAAATATTAACTTTAAATATAGAATTTCTAGACCCCCAATAGGGTACTGGGTAATTTCTAGGTGTAATGAAGTATTAACAGAAAACTTAACAATGTCACTTGATGCTTTGAGGAAAAACAGCTCAGTGCATTATATTCTGTAAATACTTCCACTAGAAAATTCTTTGATAGCTCTCTGAATTAGATTAATAGTTTCAATGATAGTAGATTTGTTGACAGGATGCAATTTTTAAATAATCCTATAATTTATCCCATGTATTTTATTATTAAATTTTTCAGGTTTGGTTGGTTTTTTCTTTCTCTACCAACAGTAACACAGAAATCAATTTGCCCCTACATAAGTACATTGATGGAACTTCAATGCAATCTGTTCATGGGGCAGAAAAGAATAAGCTCTAGATTGAAGATAACATACTAAGTATGAGAAACAGCTGTTGCTTAATTTCCAAATCTTTTATTTTTAATGCTGTAGTAAATTCCATATAGCAATAATTAGTATATTTTTATATGAGAAATAGAAGATATTAGAAATATTAGATCATCTTACTTGATCTGAAATATATAATTCCTTTTAGTGTTCTAAGAATTAGGATCACTTACTTTACTGAAAATTAATAAAATAGTCTTTTATAATCTTTTATCAAGTCTGAGAATGGGGAAAACCTCTCACTAAGAAAGATTTCTTTGATTAATTTTCATTTTTTATATTGTTCCTCAAATTGTTTGCAGCAGAAATTTCCATGAATTCCAAAGACCACTTTGTATGTTAAAAGTGTAGGAACTCCAGGACAGACAAATATGTACTAATTTACATTTCTAAAGAAAAATATGCAAGTTTTTAACTTAAAATATTTTAGACAAAGAGCAAACATGCACTGTATATGGATGACAGCCTTTATTAAAAAGAATAGTACTATTGACCAAACAATTTATTTAGTAACATTCAACCTACACATACCTGTCAACAATAATGCCATGAGGAATGAGCACGTATTCCAGGTCACCATAGTAGTGCTGAGGGTAAGTGAACAAATCCAGACTGTATCCAGGCCAATTGTCTGAAATCTGAATATCAAACAGTGCTGTGAAGAACACTTCATGGTGTTTGACATTATGTAACTGATACAGAATCAGCTTTCTAGTACACTCTGTTGGATGGATTCATTGTGTGCCATACTTTCTTCCAGCTACAATTTACTATTTTGCTTTTGCCATTAATTATTTTGCTTCTCAGTATAACTCAGAAATCAACTGCTACAGTTTTTTACCCACAGAATATGGGAAATGTCACCTGATATTACAAACAGCTAGACAGAAAAAGGAAATATTTAATACTAAACTAGTGGCAAAAGTAAGTTTCTAAGTATTTTCAAACTCAAAGTACAAATATAATATTGCCAGTAAGAAGGGATTTTCCAATGGGAGATTCAGATGGTGGAATTAAAATTCATAAAATTCTATATAAAAATTTTACATTTCTAATTTAGAATGACTTAAAGACATAAATAAATAAATAGATAAGTATTTTACAGATGAAACAGCACATATGGAGAATAATTTATGTGGTTCATGGATGACATCTGTACAAATCAGTGAAAAACTGTATTTCTTGCCAAAGGTGAGGTTCTTAATTTAGATGTCATCAATGATAAGTGGTTACAAAATGTTTGCATCTCACTTCACTATGAAACTAGTCTGTAAATCCACATATTTACAGAAAAAAATATTTTACAGACTTAATGTACATTGGTTTTGTAAGTATCAGAATACAGAGATTAGACCTCACAACATACAATGATGGTAGAGATTAAGAAAGTCAAGAATTAGACAATGGCTGAAGGCTTCAGAAAGCTATGAATTGCAAAGTCACCAGCACAAAAATGAAACAAACTCCAAAACAAACATTTTCCCTGTTCCTTATGAACGACAAGACCTGCAGGTTCACAAGGTACCTTGAAATCCTTACAAAGCTTTGCTTCAATACTGGTTCAGGATAAAAAGCAACACCTGATAGGTTTTCCTTACAATCATATTCCTCAAGTCACACATTGTCTTTCTACAGCTTGGATGCAGGAATTTTGAGTACAAGCAGAAATGGTGGCAAACTTGCCATCGTGCAGTGCATGTCTTAAAGGCATTTTTGCTTCAGATAATCTTTAAGGAACCATCACTGAAACCTCTGCTTACCATTTTATTGTACAAATAAATGGTTTCTCACAATTTTGGCTAAGATAATATATTGCATGTCGAGCTGTTCCTCCACATCCCCTCTTTAACTCAGACACAGCCCTGCCTCAGGCTCTACTGAATCACTGTCCTGCCTTGTGGATTTTGGGTTGCTTGGGGGCTTTTTTTTTTTTGCATATTCATTGACAGCTACAGGCACCTTGACTGGCATGTTTTCTTAACTCTACCCAAAAATTTCTGCATCAAATAAGTTACTTGTTGGCTACTGAATATTTGTCCATGAAGGGCATGACTGGGAGATCACTGGAATCAATGAAAGCTTTTCCCCTGACTTACACAAGCCTTGAAACTACAAAAAAAGAAGAAAAAGTTACTTAGTTGTGTTCCTCATTTCCATAGAAACAGGAGATTATAAATATCCTCCTTGGCGAGATTTTTAATTAGAGCAAGTCTTGCCCCAGAAACACTGCTGCAGTTGGCCTGGAAAGACTATTTTCCCATCTACTTTTTCAGTGCATGGGGGGGATGAAACTTTTTAAACATTTTTGTAGCAATGAACGGCCTGTTCAAAAGCATTTTAATGCAAACTGAAACAATTTCATTAAGTGTTACAAACACCCACTAGCAACCCGTGTCAGCGCGGTTTACTTCTGCATTCTTGTCAAATTGCAAGGTTTCAGTGTGATGCAGATGAAATTAAATGGATAGAAGCTGCTTTAGAATTCACACAAACCAATAACTTTTACTTTAGGTTACAGTAAGTCTTTTATAAAACAGGATCAGGATGAAATTTTGATTCTCCCATTTATCCTTCTGGTTCTCTAGAACAGCAGAACATAAACAGTGTAACTCTACAATAATCTTGAAGTTCTTGTTTACAAGTGCTTGCTGGCATTTGACAAATAAGATGAAATTCACATGTACTTTCAAATTAATTATTTGTCTGATATAATAAGCATACTTTACATTCTTCTTTCTTTTAAACAGGCACTTCCCAACAAGTCTAAGAAATTCCCATTTATCCTAAAGCTACTCACAGTGTTATGCTATAAGACAATTTTCAAGTAAATTCTTATGACTATTTTGTTTGAGAATTTAAAAAGTCCTTGAAAAGATGAAGGAAAAAATTCTGATTGCTTCAGAAAAAAACCCAGTATTCAACTGGATAAGTAAATATATATTCTAAATACATTGGCATACTCGTGTGTTAAAAATTCCTGCAGTGAAAGAAATACCTACTTTTAAAGTTCAGGCTTTGCATGTTTGAATTGCCCAGCAGATATTTTTCAGTAAGGCTTTAAAAAGTTGGTGTGAATGGATACAAAAAGGAATACAAATACATGACAATATCCAAAAGTGTTCCCCTGAGGCCTAAGACACAAGCTGAAGCCATGTGATTGCAACACCTTTAGAAGAATGTTCCTTTTTTTCTCCTCTGGCAAAGTGAGCACAGGTGAGGTTTGAGCTCAGTCCTCAGCTCCAAGCAGCACGAAGCAAAGTCCAGCTTTTGCAACTTAAATGATGCTGCACTGGACTCACTGCTGGTTGGGTTTTTGGAGAGTTGAGCAGAAAAAATTAAACTAGTGCAGCAGAACATTGTCATGCACATTCATGTCCTTCTTTGCAATAACCTCATGTTGCTTGGTGATATGCTCAGTCACCCACTTAAGGAATGTCATTTATTACACAGGTGTCAGGAGACGTGGTTGATGTGCGGTGTTTTCAGACAGAGCTCGAACACACAGAGACAGGTCCTTCAGAAGGGGGATGCAGGGGATGTTGGAGTGGACAGTGTGACCACTGCCCACACAGAGGGCCCTGGGCCATGATCTGGGCAGCTGACCCGTGAACTTTCTGTTAAAATCCTAATGCCACATTAAAATAAGAACATACCGAAGGCGGTGGCAGTGATGGCATTTGCTCCACAGGAGAATCTGGGGTGTCTATCAGAATAAGGATCACATTCATTCATTTTTGCACCATTTATCCATGCCTACAGGCGCTGCACACGCACTGCCAAGGCTCGGGCTGTTTCTAGCCCCAGCAGAACACGGGCAGCCCAGCGCTCTTTCACGGCGCCCGCAGACTCCCAGGGCCCCCCCCAGAGCTCCGGTGGGAGAAAGACACCTCGGGATGCCTGAGGATCCTCATCCCCGGCACTCAAGGAGCCTGGGGAGGCACAGCCACGGCCACAGGAGCCGCTCGGGGTGGTACCGGACCGTGTTTTCACGGCGGAAGCCAAAGGCGCGGCTCGGCCCGGCACGCCCGTCCCCCTCCGGCAGCCGCAGCGGGGCCGGGGCCGGCGCAGGGTGAGGGGACGCGGCCCAAGCGGCGGCCGGGGGGCCCGGAGGAAGCGGGGGAAGGGAATGGAAGGGAAGAGAAGGGCGCGGAGGTTCAGCACAAAGCGCCGGGGGGCATCGGGGAAGGGGGCCGGGGACCGGGGAGGCACCGCGGCCGGCGAGGGGCGAGCGGCCGGGCCGGGCCGTGCCGCGCTCCGCATTTACCACAACGCCGCGGCCTCCAGCGCCGCTCCCGCCCTGCCCGGCCATGTTCCTGCGCGCGCCCGCCCGAGGGGCTGCGGCGGGGCGGGGCCGCGGCTGAGGCGGTGCGGGGTGCGGGGTGTGGGGTGCGGGGTGTGAGGTGCGGGGTGTGGGGTGTGGGGTGCGGGGTGTGGGGTGTGGGGTGCGGGGTGTGGGGTGCGGGGTGTGGGGTGTGAGGTGTGGGGTGCGGGGTGTGGGCTGTGGGGTGCGGGGTGTGAGGTGCGGGGTGTGGGGTGTGGGGTGCGGGGTGTGGGGTGTGAGGTGCGGGGTGTGGGGTGTGAGGTGTGGGGTGCGGGGTGTGAAGTGCGGGGTGTGAGGTGTGGGGTGCGGGGTGTGGGGTGTGAGGTGTGGGGTGCGGGGTGTGAGGTGTGGGGTGCGGGGTGCGGGGTGTGGGGTGTGAGGTGTGGGGTGCGGGGTGTGAAGTGCGGGGTGTGAGGTGTGGGGTGCGGGGTGCGGGGTGTGAGGTGTGGGGTGCGGGGTGTGGGGTGTGAGGTGTGGGGTGCGGGGTGCGGGGTGTGAGGTGCGGGGTGTGGGGTGTGAGGTGTGGGGTGCGGGGTGTGAGGTGCGGGGTGTGAGGTGCGGGGTGCGGGGTGTGAGGTGCGAGTTGGGGTGTGGGATGAGGACTGCGGGATGTGGAGTGCAGGGTGCGGGATGCAGGATGAGCGGTGCGGAATGCAGGATGGGCGGTGCGGGATGTGGGATGCAGAGTGCGGGATGCAGGTTGAGGGATGCAGGATGGGCGGTGCGGGATGCGGGATGGAAGCTGTGTGGGTATAGGTAGGGTCGGAATGGTGCAAATGTTTGGGCAGGGCTGGCCAAGGGGCCTGGCCTGGGTTAATGATAATACTAAGCTGGTGTGGTTTAAACTGCCATTTTAACTGTACTCCAGGGAAGATTTTCTTGTACTCCAGGGAAGAAAAAGAAATTTCCAACATTTCAGTAATCATACTTTCCATCCTCGCTGTCTTCTGGAGTTGCTGCTCCTTCCCACCCCCATGCACATGCTGGGGCAGGCTGTGCCTTCCTGGTGTTCCCAGCCCATGCCCATGTTGCCTATGCTCTGTGCACTTGGAGATGAACAGATCAGGTACAGGAACAGTGCAGCTCTGTCACTCCCTTCCAATTACGTTAAAATTATTATTAATAGTTTACTTTCACTGCCTCACAGATGAGAAGGAGCTCGTTTTTTTTCTTGGCTTACTTTGATTATTTACGTTCCCATATATGAAGTTCAGATTTGGACTTGCTCCATCCTTTTTGTATTCTGTCTTTTGTGGAAAATGGTAGCCCACTGCCCACTCTGGATAAAAATAGAGCTTTTTACTTTCTTCAAATTAAAAGTTGGTTGTAATTTCTAGTATCAATCTGTCAAATACACAGCTGGTGGAATTCTGCCATTCATATACTAGAAAATATTAAAGGAAGAAAAAGTTGTTTTTAGGGGAGACCTAGGCATAGTGAAATATTCTTAGTGATACCTGAGGGGCTCCCACCAACCAAGTAGGAAACATTTCAGGTTGGAACACTGCTATTCTAGAATGTGGTCATTGACTTTTCTGGTCACAACAGATGGATCCAGGGAGCAGTTATGGGTATGTCTACACAGGGAGTTTGGTGTCTGATCTGGGCTAGTTTTCAGGAGCATCCTGAAAAATTAGAACTGATAGGACAATTCTTAGGAATCTGGTGTTAAGACTGCTTCTATAAATTAATCACTAATTAAAATCTGGTAAAGTACTAAAGCAGTTGAGGATTATCTTGTGATAAATGCTTTGTTTCTTGTATGAAGTCAAGGGTTTTTGATGAATTAAGGAACTATTCTTTAAAGAACTATTGCTACAACAGACAGCATGTCTGAAAGAACAAAAGAGAAGTTTTACAAAGTGTCAGAAGTCCAGAATATATCTGCCTCAAAGTGGTGCCTGTATATCAAGACTCATGTATACTGAGAAAAATAATTCCTGTTCACAGTACTGTAAAATAATAAGTAGTGAATCTGATAAACAGCATATGCAGACTTGTACAAACCTACATAAACCAAATAAAAATATTTTTGTAAAATGCTTAAGAGATTTTCCTAATGGACAAAAATCCCTAAATAGACTTGCATTTCAATTCCACGTCAACAGTTCATACAACTATTGAGAAAGTTTAATGTTTCATCTGATCTTTGGGTTAATTGCTCCTGATATGTATCCACACTTTCCAGGAATTTGAAGACTCTTCTTGTTTAGAAGAATGCCTGCTAAAGCCCATATTTGTCCTAAAACTAGCACAGTCAGAATCAGTTACCACCAAGTTGCCAATGAAGCTGCTGTTGTGTTTATGTCACAGTGCTGAACTCTGTGGATCTGAAGTTATTTAGATTACAGCTAGAAACTCAAATCAATTCTGCCACTGCCATATGAGGACTGTCTTCTTCTACCTTTGACTGTTTGGGTTACTATTATCAGAACTTTCTGTATTTTTAACCATATTCTTTATCAGGCTACTGCAATATGAGAGATTGTTCTGACTAACTACAAACAGAGGCTTAATGCTTTGAAAAGCATTAACATGAGCAGGATAAATTCCTCCAGCATTGTGCTGGAAAACTGAAGCAGGAGATGTTTGTTCTTCCCATCAAGACTGGATGAATGTGTTTGTCGAGTCTTTGTTTTGATGTTCTTATCTTCCAGCAATTTCACAGGGCTCACTTAAGAAGTGTAATGAAGTGTCATATCTTGCTAATAACAATAAATATGAGTAAGGAAATGAAAAACTAGATAAATTTAGCTGGGGTACACGTCAATAGTACTGCTGTCAGCAGCCACACGCCCAGCCCACAAAGCTGTTCTTCTCCATGGAAGATTTTTTCATAGGCACAAAAGGTTTTGTGCCTATGAAACATTTTGTTTAGTCTTTTTTGCAAATGACACAAATTCATGGTTCTGTGAACTCACAGAATTAGTAGAAACCAGAATTACTGAGGTTCTTTGTTCATAATAGAAATGAAGCTGCTAAGGATTTTGTTATGGAGGAGTGTATACTTACTGAATGTTAACTTTTACAGTATGAACTGGTATAGAATGAATGACTTTACAGTAGACTTTCAAAATGTATTTTAATTAGGGCCAAAATATGATTAGTGAATATTATAGATTTGGGGTTTAACTATGAAAAAGCGTGTAAACATTCTGAAGAATGTTCTTACTATCTTTGTTTAGCTGTTTGTTTATGAACTAAAAATAGGAGGGAAAAAATAAGCATTTCTAGATATACAACCAGGGGAAATGATCAAAGGCGGGAAGAACAAAGAAAATAAGAGTAGATAATACTAACAAGTAGGATTGGGTAGGTCTGGACACATAGCCAAGAGCCATAAAGGACCAGATGGAAGAAGTGACACACAGAGAAACAAAGCAGGGTTAAGACTGATACACAAATCCCGTGTGAATATATTTATGCTTTTGGCCTTTACACAACTTTATAATTTCAATTAGACATCTGTTCCTCTCTTACCATGTTACTGATAAAAGTAGGACATGCCCACCCTTTCACAGCTTTAATGTAAAGAAATACTGAAAAGAAAAGGTTGGGGGCAGGGATATACCAGGAAAGCAGTCCAAGGCAAATATTATTATGGAGTTACATATAAGCAACCTTTACAACTGCATTATGTATTCTGCTTCCAAGAAGCTATAACAAACATTTGACAACTCAGTTTAATATGTAAACACCAAAACTAGACAAGAAAAGCATGAAAATCCAGAATATTTCAAGAGGTATGGCTTACCTAGGCAGAAGCTTGCCAATTAGAGGATGAAGTAAGAGCTCTTTTTCTCGTTCTGCCTGTTGCTGCAGTTGTTATGTGAACAGCAGAACTGTAAACAATCTTATCAAGCATAAACCTGCATTTCTTAGTGGTTGCAAGGTAAGCTACAACACAAACACACACCCAATTGTGGCAGAGAAAGACATTTTTGGGTAAAATGGTTACTGAAGAGATTATTAAAAGCAAAAGTCTAGCATATGTACAGTACTTTAGGGCATGTTGGAAGCAATTCTAAATTGTTTGCATATCCAGTTTTAATATATTCCAGAATTTTGAGTCCTTGTGTATTACCTGAGGCAGTGACCCAGTCCACAGGGTGGCTGCTGGAGACCCTGAGCACAGCAGAACATGTCTGGCAGACAGTATTCCAGACATCTGGGAGAACAAGAAGCAGGATTTCAAACCATTCCCCTACAGTAATGAACACAGGGAGGCCATAGGAAATACTGCCCCATGAGCAGGGCTAGGGAGCATCCTGTGATGAGCAGCAGAAGAGATGCACATTGTTCTCTGTGACTCCTATACTAGAGCAGGTGACAGAGTGGCACTGCAGGCTGGAATCTGGCTCCTGTCTACTTCAGCAGAATTACCATCAGTCTAGAGGAATTGGAAAGTTTAACTTTGAAGCAGTTGCAGCAAAGATCTACAAGGGAAGCTTGGTCACAGTTAACCTGTACTGAATCTGACTGACTTAGGCTTTGAAAATTAACTGGAGTAACTTTTATATCAAAAAAATGGCTAAAAGCTGCCATTCAAGATGTTAGTCTATTTTTTTGAATATTTATAACCTTCAAATCACTGTTAGGCACTGTTTGACAGAACGCTGGGCTTTGACTTATTTGGTCTATGATAAACATCTTTAATA
This sequence comes from Passer domesticus, assembly GCF_036417665.1. Lineage (NCBI taxonomy): Eukaryota > Metazoa > Chordata > Aves > Passeriformes > Passeridae > Passer > Passer domesticus. Next base: position 16,404,664 of record NC_087474.1, on the reverse strand, counting down.
CAAAACTACATTTTTGTTTGTTATTAATCTCACTGTGCCAAACCAGAGCAGCGAGAGCTTTGCTTTGCAATTTCCTGGCTCCTGAAGATACCCTTCCTGCTTTTCAGGTTCATGTTATTAATATAAAGTCCTTATAGCTGAAAGAAATGCAAACAGAAATTTCCTCTTGTCCTTCAATTCTGGAATAAACTTTATATTCTTTATAATATTATGGAAATATTTACCCTAACCAGCTATTTAGAGGTATTGACATTTGAATGATAAAGCACTATTTTCAAGGAATGCTGCTCACATCATATCCTATGACAAATTCATCATGAGTGACCATGAAAACTAGTCAGGGAGTTGTAACTATGTAGTGGGTCACACCCAATGTAATGAATTCAACTGTTAGAGTTTTCTTTTTAAAGGAGGTTGTTCACTTGGATTCATCCCTCTTTCTAACTTATTTTTTCTTAATTAAAACAAATCTAGGAAGGTCTGCCAGACAAAAGAATTCAGAGTGTCTTGAACAACTAAACAAGTAACAGTTTAAGGGCTTTTTTTCCCCACAGAATAGCTCAGTTATCTTTGCTATAATTTTGTATACTTCACAGCTTGCCTAGAATAGACAGTGCAGTAACAAAAGTGTATTGAAAAACAGAGTCTGGCCCTGAGAGTTCTCCTGTAGCATAGGACAGTGCTTGTTCATGGCTGGACAGCCTCTGTACTCTGTTGCAGCACAGAATGACCCACAACCCAAGGGTGATGAAATGCTGGATTTGGACCATTTACTAATTTTATTGTTTGTGCAAAAGACAATTCCTCCTGATAAAACAACAAAATGTGGTTGTTTCTCTCTTGTGCAGTGCTTGGGGCCACATGTTGAACACTACTGGAGATTTTCCTCCAAAGAGAGAATTACTACATTGCTTCCACAGCTTGAATATGGACCTCAAAGCAACATGAGGTCCTTTAAAATGGACCTCAAAGAACAGTTCTAGAGGCACTTGTCCATTTTTACAGCAGCTCTTGAAATTAGAGGATTTGAATCACCTGAATTTTCCACATGGGGTCTCTCACCTACCAAGATTAAATTCACCATTAATTTTAGTAATTTTGAATAATGAATAGCTTTTAAACTATTCCATAGTGCTCAAATCATAGTTCTAAATTTAGGCACACATATCCCGTATTTAAAAGAGAAGGGCTCAAATTGCATGTCAGAAATCCCAAAAATGAGAAATGCAGTATTAATGGCTACCAGTGAAAAAGCCAGGTATAAGTCATTTACCATTGCATTTCAAAAACATGCTATGACAAAGACATGAATAAATCATATTGCTCCAGGGAATACATTAAGTGCTTTAAATCTCATTTCTCTTCCTTCAACTCCTACTTTCCAGTTGCTGAAACAAATGAAACGAGGGTTCTTGGAAAACAGGTCCTTTTAGTAAACAACAAGAATCTTATTGCATGGTCTTCATGCCCAGATGATCATATTTATTATTACTGTTATTATAAGCACACAAGAGCTCTACTAACAGACAAAATTGTGTCAAGACACCAAGCAAAGAGAGAAAAACATGACCTATATGACAGATAGCTTAACAATCTAAGACAAGAAACAACAGGCTACAGTGCCAGGGGAGTTCAAGGAAACTGCACAAGTTCACAAGATTAACCCTTGTTTCAGCTCACCAGCAGCTCAGCTCTTGTTAAATTTTTTGGTGAGCACCACTGCAAAGGACACTTGAGGAAAGATTTGAATACAAAATTATTCCAGTGTTTGCATGTTTCTGTGAATTTCTTCATGCTGTGGAGTCAATGTAGAGGCTGGCATGGCATAATGAATTAACACCACAGGCTGGTACTGTGACTGAACAGAAGTTCACTCTCCTAGCAGCATCAACAAGACCAGCATACAGCTACTATTTGGCTATGTCTGCCTGTCTACAACTATTTGTGGAGGTACAGTCTATAAAAAAATTGTGTTTCATAACTTGCTGCAATATAAGTCACATTTATATCAGCACCCTTTAAACAGTAAAGAAAAAACCACAAGAAATAACTCATGCTACATTCCTACCATAATGCCACTGCTTAGCCTGGAAGGTGAACTGTGAATTTACTTGTATTTTATTTACATAACTTTGCATGACAGGAAGGAGCAGGAGGAAGATAGAGATAGCATGAAAAACCCTGCAATCTAGGCATTTATGGGGTCAAGTGTAAATCACTACCTTGTATGGCCACTCATGGAAGGAATGGCCATTCCTCCTCGGCTTAGTCATGCTCAATACACACCTGGATCCTGGGGTGGACAATGCTGCAGGGCTCAGCAGCTGCCTTCCTTGACTGTGGGAAATGTCAGATGGCCTTAATAACAGGGTTTGCCACCTGTTTCTCCTCTAATTATTCATTAATATTATAAGCATCCTAAAGTTGAGGATGAAAGTGTGAACTAGGGCTAGCATTTATCTAGAATCTTATTAATCTGCATATATTTGAAATTTTCTTATCTGAAAGATGTCTGCCTTTATTAAGTCTGAAATTGTTAGATACATTGTGTTGCCTGAAATGTATGCCAATGAAAGGACCAGACTTTAGCTTTGTAGCAGAGCCATGACAGCAGCAGTTTGCAGTACCAATTTTCCACAAAAATATACAAGGGGTCAGAACGTGCCCTCCCACAAAAAAACCTACCTACAGAGACAATGGAAAATTAATTTAGTGGTGAATTTATCCCATTTTTCCCACTGAATGTTGTGAGGGGAATGAGGTTACCTCTCTAGGTTTTGAAGAACTGTCCCAGACTTAGTCTCCAGGAATGCATAGAGCCCAAAAAGCCACCATGCTCCAAGATCAGCCACATGGAGCCCACATGCTCCTGTCAGAGCTGTTTGCTCGAGGCAATCAGGAACTCCCTCGGTTGTGATGATGCCATATCTGATCCCTTCCTTCCTGAATATAAATAGTTTCATTCTCAAGAAAAGCCATTGAGATATTCATCATAATTTCACGTTGCTATTTTTAAAAAATAGATACACAGCTTTGTCATGCACAACTTCCAACAGGAAATATTTTCAGTTTGTGGGAACATAACTCTTACTGACCAATAGATTATTCATGCCCCATTTTTTATGTTTTATTATGGTTATCCAATTTAATATGGACAATTTAAAATTACCAATTTTATAATTATGAAGTACTGAAGCAGTTTGGTTATAGTCTTTGTTATTTCATTGATTATTAGTAACTGACTAGTGAATTTAAAGGATGTTTCAACTGGTAATGCCACTTTTTAGCCTGTGGACAAATTTGTTTCTGTTAATATTTAATAGCTTTTATGAGGGAACAAGTCTTTGAGAACAACTGAGTTTATTAATTTTTTTCATTTTGTTATACCAATGGTACATATTAGTTGATTCACAAACATTACATTTTCAATTACTGGCATTTCCTGAACATATAAATACAGAGTTACATTCTTTGAATTCTGGAAATTTCTTTTGTCAAATTTCCCAGAAAGAGCTAAAGGGTAAGAACATTATCCTTCTGCATGCATTTTCAATGATTTTCATTATATTTTTTTTTCATAATCAGAGGTGTAGGCAGGTCCCATGGAATACACACCAAAAGCCTCTCCACAGGGTACAGCCTCTCCTTAGGGTGACAGAAGCAATTCACATGTCTCATGAGGGGAACATGCAGCAGATCTACTGCAAACAGCTATATGAGGCTCAGGAGAAAAATGCCACAGCATTGTTGAAGGACACAGTCCAGCTACAGAGGGACACTGGCTTTTGTCTCTTCCTCTTCTGTTAAGCAGGAATACTTTTTGCATCCCTTCCCATTCACTTCCTAATTTCCCAATAATGTATTAACATACTTCTGACAATGTTAAAAACCAGTCCTTTATACTGGTGAATGATGAATGTTTCTAAGCGTGGCCTAGCTGTTCATCCCAATTTTTGGGATAGGCCACCATCTATTTTGCATTTCCATAAAGTTAGCACTGATGATAAATGCAAGAACCAAATACTGATCTTAACCTAAATCAGCCCGTCTGCAAATAAATAAAGGCTGAGAGGGAAGCAGTGGCAATGCATGCTTTTTTGGAGTCAAATCCTTTTTAAATTTTTTTTTTTTATTTCAAACCATTATAAACAGCCTTTTCTGATTACACTGAATTTCTTAAGAGGGGCATCAGGTACTTCACTAAAAGATAATGTCACATATCATTAAGTGCTAACAATTAAGTGTAGTTTTGTTAAAATACACAGTGTGTCATTCTTTTGAGTAAGAAATATATTAAATCCACATTTTACAAATCTGCAGCTTTCTTCCAGCTTATATCCTTCAAAAATAAACATGATTGCTTAACAATAAGTTACAAATAAGAAAATATGCATTCCTGCTCACCCACGTGTTCCTGGTATATGTCATAGAAAAATATAACATGCACAAGAAACAGAACCTGGAATCACTGTGAAGTCTTCAAAGCCATTCCCTGACAAATTTAGAAAAGGAACTCAATGTATGGGAAAATTTGGGTTTTCATACTTAATTTCAAATTTTTTACTTTATCCTTTGCTGGTGTCAGATATAAGGATGTCACAACAGCTGCCGGTGGTAGTGATTGACACCATACAGAAAAAGCTTTGATCTGAAAGGCTGGAAAATGTATTTTCTAATCTGAACAATACCTACGATTCTATGAAGCAAAGGATAAGCAGCAGGAAAAAAACCCATTTCTTCCTTCTATGCAAACAATTGTGAGACAGTGTGCTGATATAATTTTTGTCTAAATCTTGACTCAGATGCTTGTATGTTGCTTTCATTCTAACAGTACACACATAATTCCAGCCAAACACATTTTCCTAATTTAACTGTAGATTTACTATAGTATTATGGAATTATGTACTTGTAAAAACACGTGTGGTGTCTGTATTGTGTGAAGTCTGCACTATTACAGGTTTCCATATTAAAAATTGGTTTTGGTAACAAAAAATAAGTACACAAAAATATACAGAACCCAAGCTGTTTAGAAATACAATTACTCAAGCTTTTAAGTAAAGCACATCTCTTTAATATATAGTCCAGAAGCCATTCCATCCTGAAGTTATATTTACCAACCCGTCTTCAGCAGCCAATTATTTCCCTTTGTTTTGGCTAGGCAAGGAAACGTACTCCAAACATATGAAACAGTGTTTTGTATGCTTTCTGTATGATGTTTATAGAAATCTCAGTAGTTAATAAAAATTACAAAGAATAATAAATTAAATTAATTATTCATACTCAAAGTTTAGTTAAGCAATTTATTTCAAAATGTTTGGGGAATTGTACAGATAAGAGTTATATGTAACAACTTTTCTAAGTTGCTACATACTTAGTTGAATATTTTCTTCTAAATAGTTGACAGTAGCATCTTCTGAGAAGTTAGAGAGGCACTTCTTGGAGAAGAGGGGACAGAGAAAAAGGAGGAAAGAGGCAGTATCTGAACAACAGTCCTTACACATTTGCAATGTAGACAGTTTTGTGCTTCTCAATTGCTGCTATGTCATGCTCCAGTTGTTTCAGCTTTAATTCCAGCTCTTCTTTATGCATCCTCTTGTACATGGTGTCTGTTACTATTGGAAGACCCTGATATGCATGATTTATTTCTTCCCAGTTCTTTTTCAGTGCCTGGTGCCATTACATGAAAAGGAAATACATGAGAAAAAGTAAGAACAATATGTACATAAACTACTTGGTTTTTTAGCTATATAACATTTGCTAAGTGTCACTGCAATGTCAAAATAAGTACAAGATAACTACATTAATAATGTATAATCATCTTAACTGGACCTAATAAACTAAATCCTTAAGAGTTATGATACTTGGAACTCCAGCCATATTCAGCAAAATTCAGCAAAGTTTCAGGCCATCTCACCATCAGCTTAATTTTCTGTAATCAAGACTTTGTTCAGACCAAACTGATTCCACAACACTTTACCTTCTATAAACTACTTTGAAAAAATACTGAATAATTGCATTCCCCTTCTAATCTACATTTACAGTAACAATTATGGGCAATTTATTTATCATTTGGACTAAAAACCTTAACTGTCACTGACCCTATCAATAATAATTTTAATAAATACTACATCTCTTGAATGCTGCTGTGCAAAGAACCACCTTTCTAGATAAAGCAAACAATATCCTCCATATATAAAACTTTGAGACTAAAATTCTACATTAAAAAATTAAAAATGCTATAATCAAAACTTTTTCATGAACCTGTTAAATCAGAGGCACAGACACCAGAGACAACACTTTTATCCACCAATACACACTAAAAGGAACCAGATAGTGGTAGAAATATAAAATTTACAACCTGTCTTTATATCCTTCTTATAATTAATGCAATCATCACTCTTACTTTCTCTCCTCAAAAGTATAATCAAAATCTACACATTCTATCCCCATGTATGTGAGGATTTAGTAGACTTTATTCAGTGCATCAAATGTCCCCATGAAAACTATATGGGTGAACTTAATAATCACAACTAACGAGGAACTGAGAGAGCAATCAGTAAATAACACGCCTATTGGTGAGAAAACAGTTCTCAAAAATGTTTATGGCTCTCAGTTCTGTCACCTTAGAGGATATCACAAAGTATCTTCAAAAATAAAGCAGTGAAATTACTCTCTTGGGAGCCAAAGCTTTCAGCTCTCCTCCATAACTAAAACGGGATTCAACTGGCACACTGATTTTATGGCACACTGTGATTTCCAACCTCATGTCCTCCATTATCATTAAACACTTTTCACACAGTCTGGCTAACTGATGAACATACTGAAGTTAAATTTAGAGGGTTTATTTTTATACATATTTAGCTTTGAAGACTGTTGATTCTATTTCAGAACTCAAGGGCTCTTGTGCTTAAAAACTTGTCTTTTGTTGACTGTATAAATTGATTAACAGAAAAAAAAATAACTCTCCTGCCAACACTAAGAAAAATCTAATCTTTATTATGAACTAATATTTTAACAATTCAAACCAGTGTATTTATTGCATAGCAATTCATACTTTTGCATATTCATATTAAGCATCTAAGTGTTTCTTATAAAGCTCATTACAACAATCTTCATATACAAATATATACATAAGCTTAAAAACCTTACTGCTACATGTGAAACTTAGAGCAACAAGGATATTTACCTACTGTCTGGTAAGTATACTTGTTTTTGCTATCCAAGACTGTAAAGTACTCTGATAAGTTTCATAGTCTACCAGGCATCAGGTACAGTTTACAAATATATAGGCATAAAAATAAATCTCATATTTTCAAAAACTTTCATAAAAGAGTAATTCACAGATTATTTAAACAATCCTTATTTGTGTACATGAGTAAGAACTGGCTTGGAAATAATTGAAAACAATGAATTTTAGAATATTAGAGCATCCATCAAAATTGCTCTATCCCTATAAAGTGGAGAGATCAAAAGCAGATCATGACTATATAAAAATCTCCATCACAGCTCCTCCAACAATGTAATATGCTGACCACTATTCCTACTGCTAGATCACAAACTGAATATCCAGCTCTATATATGGAATTCTAATACAAGCTGGATCACTGAGAAGTATGTACTGCATTTATCAACATTCTCTTTTATTCTCATAAAATCCCAACCAAAGTAAGCACAACGAAGAGTTCAAAAAATGTTGGCACAAATTTCTTCCCTTTATTTTTGTAAGGTCATGAGGCTTGATTTTGGTCTCAGGCATCTACTGCCACGTATTCTTTCAAATCAGATAGTGCACATGTGTTCACTAGCAATGTCAATTATTTTAAAGGACAGAAATTCCCAAATGTCTACAGCTGAGCCCTGGGTAGAAGCCACATACCCTGGGGACACTAATTCCTCCTGACAATATAACTGTATAAGTAAGCCCATGGAAGTGTAAATGTTTTTGAAAAAAAAATTAAAATAAATACTGAGTTAATAAAAACAATCTAAAAAAATTAAAAATTAAAAAAATATTTCAGTGCATTCCTCTATTTGGAAAATATAAAACATCATTTTAATAAAACTAAATGCAGAATGGTGAGCAGCTGGACTCACATGCCTTTTTTGCATATTTATTTTTGCTGCATAGTTAACTTGTTGGACCATCAGCTTGTCCCATGCCTTTCTCACCATAAAAATATCTCAATCTTCTTCAAAACAGCATGATGTTTTGTTCTTTATATTGCTGTCAGTGCAATACCCTCATCTCTCTCCCATACTCCTTCCTAGCTTCTACTGCTTGTTGTATATGCAAAAGACCATTGTGCTGGACATTTCAGATCTTGCCAATTAACCAGTTTGTCTTTCAGGCAAGAGAGTTAGACACAGTTTTCTCTCTAGATATTTTTTTTGTGGGCATTCAGCATATTTGAGCTGTCCATCTATTTATTAATTTGTTTCAGGTGGATGCTAAGAGCAAGTTATTAAGGGACAGACTGATATACAGATATCACAGTCATGTAAGCTTCATTTTCACAGGAAATTTGTCTAAAAAGTGGTCAAGAAAAATTCTAGTTCTAGGTCAGGATATACTTTTAAGAAATCTCTTTTATGCTCTACTTCTTTTATGGTATTAATTCTCTTTAAAAAGTCTTGTGCAATAAAAACTGTATGAAAGACAGTATACAGAACAACTTGAAAGAATACAAAATTTTCAGTCATAGTTCTATGCCTACATTGCAGATTAATTCTAGGGGGGGGGTTTGCCACATTTTAAAGCAAGTCATTATCTTTTAATCAGTGAGGTCACAATGTGAAGACAGACACTGCCAATAAAAGGAGAAATATTCTGCATTAGGAAAAAATTGTATTTCTCCATTAATAAGTGTCACTAAATCCATTTTGGGATTTTCTGGTCTTTGAAGTTTCACTGAAATTTGAAGTCATTAATGTGAATAAGGACCAAACAGAATTGAAAACAATTAAAACTGTAACTAGATCAGTTCCTTTCAGTTGTATACAACTGTTCTACAGCTCCATCTAGTGAAAAAGTAACCAACTAATTTGTTTCACTTAAAAAACCAAAAAAGTATACTTTCATTATTTATATGGACTTACATTACTGTACTTAATTTTTGGACATGATACTAATTCAAAATATGCACCTTCAGAACATTTGTCCTTTCTTCTTCAGATAGAGCTTTCATGGCTTTCTTCTTCAGTTGCTCCAAAATACTGGCCTGGTATTCTTCCTCCTCTCTCTTCATTTCTTCATTTCTCTGTATCACATATTTTGGTAAAACACCATAGTTCTATAAGGAGAAGAAAGAAGTTCCTTATATGTGCTTTTAAGAAGGAAACAAAGAGATACGTGTCATTCATCCATACATTTGCAAAAATTGCTTGAAATAATAATTTGTGCTACTGAGCACTAAAGTCCTAAATCACCATGTTCTTAAAAGTGTCAAACGTGATTATCTTTTTAGCGTGAGAAAAACAATTCCCTTCAATTTATTTTCACAACCTCAACAGAATCCAGAAACCAAAATGTCTATTTATAAGAACTGCTGGTTGAGCAAGGAGTTTGAAACCTGTTCATGACAGTGACCTCTTTTACATTTTTATACAGTGTCAGCTTCTATGATTGGAAACATTCCTGAGAGAATGTCTTTGAAAGGTCTTCCTGTATCCTGATTTTTGCTGAACATTGCAACATACAAGAACACATACATGAAAATTGGACTAGTTAAGAAGGATAAACTATTCCATACTGATGTTTTTCAGTGAGGGAAAAAATAACTTCTGAATATCCCAGACATTCTTGGGAAAACACACCTATTTTACCTCAACCTTTGTAAAATGAAGCTCCTCTAGCCAAAAGATATCAGCGTCTACCTTCTTTCTACTAAATGCAAAATTATTCACTAATCTTTTAGTGTCAGGTAGCACCATGACTAGCATGGTTTATGTACATGTTTAGCCGTGGAAAAGTACTGCAAGGGCTTCAGGTTCTTTTTGGCATCTTCTCTGTCACAAGTCATGTCTTATGTCATCTCTTAATGCTCTGTCATGGGCTACATGTTTAGATAAGCCAGACTCTTGATAGATCTTATTTTGCTGGGTAGGGGATGGAGTGTTCCTGTGCACAGAGGAGGTTGTATTTAAAAGCATGTCAGCTCTCCCAAGGTCTTTGCTTTCCAGAGCTGTCTCACATGGGGTCCTACTGACCAGTTATCCCCAATAAGCTGCTGTTTGCTCTGCTGAGCAGTCAGTACCCTACCACCTGGCTCCCTGAACAGGAGGGGGTCTCCAACTGCTACATGGTCTGTGCCACCCAGACCACAACTGATTATCACACCCCTGAGCAATTCTTCCTGGTTTGTAAGCAGCAGAACCCAAAGACTATGACCATTGATTGCCTCATCCACCATCTGTGAAGAAAGATTTTGCTGACATGCTTTAGGAAACTTTTCTGATTGCTTTCATGCCATTGTGTTATCCTTTCAGCAATCAAGGAGAGCAGTCTTCCATAAGAAGCTGCATTATGATCTGAAGATTTCCTCAAGTTGCTTAAAGAGATTTTCATCCAGCACCTCACCTTACTGGGTGCTCCATAACAAACACACTTGGCCTTTCCTCTGATTCTGACCCAACAGGCTCAACCAGCCCCTTGCCAGTTTCATAGAAGAACTCCATATATTTGAACAGCTCCTTCATTCAAAGAGCAACCCTCCTTCTCTTGTTCCCTGCCTGTCTTTTCTAAGCAGCAAACATTCATTCATCACAGAATTCCATGTCTCCCCTTTTAACTCTCCCTGCCTTCCCAATGCAAGACATATGCCATTGCTTTAGAACAATCATTCTGCAATTTTTTTTGGCCGACAGCATAAGCAAATGAAAACCGAGCAAAGGCAAGGCACAAATCTAGTGCCAGTGATTTTTTTTCTCGATGAATTCAAGAGGTCCAACACAAACAGCCATGGTTTCTATGCAATAGTGAAACTAAAATAGGCATTACGAATAGTGTTTCCAATATAATTTAATAAAACATACCTTTTTTTTAATGTATTTTGGATAAAGTCCTGAAGGTTCAAGGAGATATTTATCTCCCTGTCTTGTATCAACACAAAAATGTCGAGGCTTTTTAGGCTCCCCTGTCATAACAGCAAGTGCATTTTTATTTATAAAATTCTTTTTAATGTGAGTAACTGGGTGGTATGTCCTGGGTGGCACTGACAATGGAAGCAATTTTTTACCATCCTCTTCATTTTTTTCTGTGAATAGAGCATGTAAACATTCTCAGCAACAAATGTGAAGAGATTTACAATTTCATATTATTACACTTTTCAAAAGGAAAGAAACTATGTACAGAATTAAATAAAAATAGAACCCAACATAAGTACAATGAAAGAACTTCCTGTCAATGAACTGTGAGGTATGTTTGTTTGGCCTAACAGAAGTTTCATAACCTAGGAAATACTGTGGTGTTTCAGATGGGTTTTCCTTATTTGTCACTCATTTTCTCTTAACTGCAGTAGTACAGGATTTTTTTCAACTGTAATCATAACTAATTTTAGTAGAGGTGCTCGTTGTGAGAGCCCTTGGGCAATAATGGTCCTGTCCAGTCTCACCTGGTGCACCCACCCCACCCCCTTGGGCTCACAGCCCCATTTCACCTGTCAATACCTGGATGAGCTGTCTCAGCCATGTCTGCCCCTAGTCCTGTTCCTGTATGGAATCAGTGGAGGGACCTGGCCTGTAACCTGATTTTGCCTGATGGCCAGTGGGACACTGACAGGACAGACTTTCCTCACCAGCCCGCTCTGCTGGCCTGCCTGACGTGGTGGGACTGCACTCTCTTGGTGAGGTCTTTGCCCAGTCCCCATGGTGGTGGCCCTCAATGTCTGACTCATCTCTCCCTAAGGAAGAGTCCTGCTCTTGCTGCTCCCTAATCCTTATAAACACCTTCTCATAATCCTTTCTCCAGAGAATATAGACTCTCTTCCATTTGAGTGTAATCTTTTCTCCAAGGCACCAACAGAAATTCAGTAGTATCCTGAGTAGTCTCACTTATAGTAAGCAATTAAGAATAATTATTTCCCATCATATTTCCTACTAGACATAACTCTAATTCATTATCATTACCAGAAATAATGATCCAAGTCATCTGAGTTCATGTTCTTCTTTGGCAGTAAATAAGTGTAATGTCACAAGTGACAGAGCTCATTCCTACAACAGCTGGGTCCTGATACTGCCCCCACAACAATACTGATACTGATTCCAACAGCAGGGGTCCTGATACTGACCCCACAAACCAGTACTTCTGTTTTTACACCCCGATAGCTGGCCATAACGTAGTACTGTAGGACATGAAGATGTAACTCTCTGCTCTAAAAAATACATTATACTGCATAAATTTCCTGTCTACACTTACTTGGTGCTACCTTGGGTTCCTTGGAATGTTTCTGCAGAAAATCATTTGGAGATGGCACGGCAACTTTTGCTGGCCCAATAGTTTTCCACTGAGATTTATTTTTCTCTGCTTCATGTTTCACGAGTTGTTTAAGTCTGGATATATACCTTAGAGGTTAAAAAATATCCATAAAGACGTTAAGGGTCAGAAAAAGATTCAAAATAGTTATTCAAAGAATATACTCTTTTGCAGTAGCTCATGGTAAAAGCCTAATCTGTTTTTGTTTTGTACTCTCTCCCAAATAAAGACCATCATTCACACAGCCTCCATGCTAAGGCTAAATCTAGTAGTGCACTGCCAAATAAGCTTTCTGGTTCTGAAGTTAGCTTGCTTCTTCCTTCTGTTCTTGTGTCTCTGAGGTCAGGATTATCATACTTCGGGAAATAAATACCAAATATATATGCTGAAAACAGACATTCTGAAATCCAACAAAACCTAAATTTTGTAAATAAACATGAGTATTGCTTACATGAACTCCTTATGGTACATGGTGTGATTCTTGGGATGTCCTGTGCAGGGCCAGGAGTTGGACTCAAGGATCCTGATGGCCCCCTTCCAACTCAGCATTATCTATGAATCTATGATTTATGCTCAAGAAAATATGTCAAATGCAGTCAAGAATTGTACAGGATGTCCTTGATCATCAGGGTTTTTTATTACTGTCCACTGTATCACTGTCTCAATGTTCCAGTTGAACCATCTGTTACAGACATTTATGAGAGATGAGCTGGGTGACCACTCTGAAACAGCACAGCACACTGCAGATTCCTTATATTACACAGACAGGAGCTGTGATCCTGGACAGTGGTGATCAGTGGTGGGTTTGGCACTGAAACAGCTGATGTGAAAATCAGTAAGGGCTCAGACATGAAAAGCTGTGTGAACATGCTATGCACACACTGCTGTTTTGGTCTAATGTTGCATATAGCATGATAACTTCTGCTTTAATCTAAATCTCCAAAAGAAGCCAAGTGCTGATCATTAGCATTGGCAACATCATGCCTCTATCTGAAGGATTGAGCTGTCACAGATGTTTGCCTGAGGAAGCAGAACTCTCTGCTCTTGAAGCAAAGGCTCCCTCACTGTACTTTTATAATCTGCCCATCTTTAGAAAACATGTCATATTAATTTATGGTAGACAAAAGCTTATAAAAAACTGTGCTTCTTTTACAGAAAAAAAAAGTTTTTATGAAAAAAAAAAAACGTCATGTTTTTAAGTAAGGATAAAAAAGAATGAAAGAGATTACATGTAGTGCAACCCATTCTACGGAAATACTGAAATAGGAAGAAAGAAACCATGTAATCCTGGGCCACTGAACATGTATCACAGTAGCAACACTGACAAAAGCTCTTGTCCATGAGCTGCAAATGTCCAATAAATGTATTTGTACCTGATCATAACATTAGAACATGTCAGAGGACTTCATTAAAATTGTGGACTACTTCTTTTGTCTTTTGGAGATTTGGTCTCCAAAATCAGAGAGGGTTATCTGCATAAGATCATATGTAGTTCCTGAAATACTTCTAATTATAAGGAACTAGGGTTTTTTTTTTTTTTTCCTTCTGTTAAATTCACGGCAAAAACAGCAATAGACATTGCACAAACCCGCCAAAATGAAAAATAATAGTATTCCTCACCATTTTCTACAAGTGGCATCATGAGCATGTGGGAGAGAAAGGCACTGGCTTTATGCAAATTTTGACCTACTGGGGTTCACAGTCTTGGAATGAGAAAATGCACGAGAACACAGTGAGTTTCTTACATACTGGACTGAGGTGAAAACATTCCTTTGGACAAAGAGAGGGGGGATCTCTTATCTTTCCAGTGACTTTCCAGACCAAGAAAGTGGCTCAATATCGCAGGGCCCAAGAGGGTTGCAAGGAAAAAACCATGGTTAGGACCAACATCAGAATCTAATCTGCTCATCATTTAGCAAGGAAAAAAGAGATAATATATCTGTAAGAAGAGAGAAGATGACACCTATTCCTTAGGTGTCAACTTGGGATATCAAAGTTGGGGAAAATGAGGATGTTTGCTGTGGTTTCATGAGCAGTACCAGTCAGTTGAGAGAGAAATGTATATGATTTCATTTGGAAAAAAAAACCCCATATAACAAAGGAGACTTTGTATGCATTAGTTAAAACTGATCAAATCATGCTATTAACCAGGTTCAATAGGTCTGTTATCAGCTGAATATTTGTCACATTGTGAACCTAAGCTGCAAGTGTGGTGACAACAGAAGTCAATGAGATCAGAAGGGGATTAGGTCAGATTATATCTAAACCAAGGAATCTGTTGCCTAAACTGAACCTAATGGTCATGGAGTATCCAAATCTCTGAACGGTATTAAGTCAGGAATGGATTTAGCCTGCATGCCTCACCATATTGTCCTTTCACCTTCCTCTGTCTTCAAAAGTATCTGTCCAAAACTATATCCATTCACAAACAAAATTTAAAGATCTACTTTTACATGGGAAAGACTCAGAAATAGGAATCTCTGAATCCTTTTACCTGAAACAGGATAACTATCTTTGTTCTAATGAGTGTCACTGATACATCTACTTGTTTTTAAGCTATTGAGTTACAACCTACCCTTTCACTAAAGACGCTAAGTGTAACAGCCTTTTATATAAATAGGGACTTGAAAAAAACAACACATCTGCATAACTCTTGGCAAAAGGCCTTCTCTTATATTTTTAAGGCAAGAGGTAAGAAAGGGAAGCAAAAGAAACAATGTCAGAGGATACACCTGAAACACAGAAAGTATGGAACTGGAAAGCCCACCTTTTCCGCTGCTCACTGAGCTGCTGTGCAAATAACAAAGACATCATGTAATTCCTGTGCACAGGAGTGCTTTGTAAATTATGAGCTAACAAGATGTCACTGAAGACACCAAACTTATTCATCACTTCTTGGAGCAGACTGTAAACCCTCAGATCACAGAATCAATTAGGGTGGAAAAGACATTGAATTACCAAGTCCAACACCATCTTGTCAACATGACAACACCCAGTACTTCCTTACACACCTCCAGGGACAGGGATTCCAGCACCTTCCCGGGCAGCCCACTCCAGTACCTAATCACCCATTCTCGTGAAGAATCTCTTGCTAATGTCCAATCTAACCCTGCCCTGGTGCAGCTGAGGCCATCTCCTCTTGTCCGGTCGCTAACTGCCTAGGAAAAAAGACCAACCCCAGCTGGCTGCACCCTGATTTCAGGCAGTTATAGAGAGCGATAAAATCACCCCTGAGCCTCCTCCTCTCCAGGCTGAGCACCCCCAGCTCCCTCAGCTGCTCCTCATCGGACTCGTGCTCCAGACCCTTCCCCATGCTCGCTTCCCTTCTCTGGACACACCAGCACCTCAATGCCCCTCCTGATGTCAGTGACTCCTTAGCAGCAGGAGTAACTATGTTTGTTTGGGTTTTTTTAAACCTGTTCCCGGCTAGATGCATTGCCTTGCCGGAACCAGCCCGCCTCGCCTGCAGGCAGCTCCGTTAAACCCACGTACCCTTCAGATTTGGCGGGCTGCTTCGGCCGGGGCGGGGGCTCGCAGCCGCCCTCCCGGGCACTCGGCGTGGCCATGCTGCCGCCGCGGGAGCCCGGCCACCGGGAAGCGCTCGCCTGCTGGCGGGGCTCTGGACGCGGGGCACCCACCCCGCTGGGGGCTCGCACCGGGGAGCGCCGCGGGGCTCGGGGCACCCACCCCGCTGGGGGCTCGCACCGGGGAGCGCCGCGGGGCTCGGGGCAGGCCGGCGGCTGCCGCCGGTTACCGGGGAAACCGCCGGGGCAACGGCGCCACGAGGGGCGGGGCCTGCGCGGCCACCGGCTCCAGCGCCGGGCGCGCAACGGCCGCGCAGGCGCAGCTGCCGCCGGTACGGCGCGGGGGGAGGCGGGGCGCGCCGGGCCGTTGGAGTGCGCGTGCGCGGCACCTGTGGCAGCGGTCCCCGCCCCCGCCGGTACGTGCGCGCGCCGCGCTGAGGGCGCCGGGGGGCGGGGGTGGGACCCAGCGGGGACACGGGGACGGGACGGGACGGGACAGGACGGGACAGGGCAGGACAGGGCGAGCGGGGGTGGCAGCCCGCAGCAGTGCCGGCCGGCCGGCCGGGTGGGTGCGGTCCGTCCGGCTCCCTCCCTCCTCCCATCCGCGCTTTGACTCCTTCAGGGAGCCGCTGCAGGAGCTCGGTGCGGGGGCTGGTCTCGTGTCTCTGCAATTAGCAAGGCCCAGTTTTCATTAGAGCACCTGTCACCGGCAGTGTTGTTAAAATTGGGGGTCACGGCTAAAGATACATCGGTGCTGTCCACGTCCGTGTCGAGCTGAATAGCCAAAGCAAAATGTTACTGGAGGTATGGGTGTAAGCTGTGCTGCCACAACCCCACCCTTTTGGCATGGAGTTGTATCTAAAGTGGGGTGGGTGGATCGTTTAACTGTTCTACCGTTGAAGCTTTGCCAGTGGAGAAAAAATAATTTCAAATAAATGGGTTGTTTTCAATGCTTGCAGCCTTCTACGTACATGTACTTTATGTGAGTGCAAAACTCAAATTGATTTTAAACAATACCTATGGCCCAAATTCACAAGGCAGCCCAGATGTTACACCCATTATCTGAGCAATGCACACCAACTGACTGCAGCTCAGAGTTGCCCTGTAGTGGAGCGGGGCATGGCAGGCAGGACTCTCTGCTTGGTGTGGTTTTCATTCCCTTAGTTCACACACGCAATGCTTGAAGTGATTCTTACATTAAAGAAATAAAGTCACTAAAATATACTGGGTTTGGGTTTATTTACTCCTGAATATTACTTTTCTACATAATGCAAGTTTAGTATGGAGATCTCTTTCTGTCCCTAAAAAGAAAATATACCTATTTATGTATGCACTAGAGTGGTTACTATTGCAGTACACTTTTAGAGCAATACTGGATATTACAGTTACTCTTTTCAGTTTGTTTTTTCCTTTTAGTAAGTGTTTATAAAGGTTTTTAAAACCCTTTTTTGATTAAACATTTATAAAACTATATTGCATCTACACAGGATGATCCCCTTATACTTTACAAGGATTGAGGAAAAAACCTGGATAGCATTATATGCCCATCTTTACTCTGATCTATGCCTTGTAATTACAGCATATCCTCCAGGTCACAGCACTCGCTGCAAACACAGAGATTTACTGTTCACAAACTCAACTTCCCGTGGAAGTGAGCAAATGCTCTTCCCCCTGCCCCCCTCACAGTTTTAGGGAGATTTTGAGAGTCTTTCCCCTTTTGCTCTAAACGTCGCAGACAAATCATGTGCTCTAGTTAGTGCTGATATTGATGTTTATTTCTCTAAGTAAACAAAGCACAATGTTGGGAGTTTCTTACTTTGTTGGAAATCCATCCTTCTTAGTTACTTTTTTGTTAGAGTCCTCATGCTTTCTCTCTGTCTCTTTTTTCCTCCTCTTTCCATCCCCAAATTACATTCAATACAATTCCAGTATAGGAGTTCTTCAAAAATCCCTTGCTTGGTTTCCATCCCTTCAGGAAGAGATTTGAATGCAACTCATCCAGCCTTGCTGTTGCACAAGACTGTGAGTTTTCTGCATATTTAAGTGGGTCTTGCATTTTTTTAGAAAGAAAGGATTAAAGATAATCAAAGTTTTCTGGGGAGGTGGGACAAATGCATATTTTGGTAGCATTTTGATTACAAGAAGGTAATCAAGGTAATTGTTACTTATAAATGTGTAGTTAAAAACAAATCTTCTAGAAGAAAAACAAATTGTTTTTTAATTCCTATAAGCAATATTATTTGCAAACAGTATTGTAATGTAAGGCTTGGATGACTTTTTTTACCTTGAGGACATGGACCTTTTGAAGTTGGGTCTGTCAGTGGAAACAAGCTGGAACTAAGCAGGAGAGGGGAATCTGAAAAATGCCTCCTTGGCAGTGATGAAGTTATAGCTGGATTTATGTTTAAACTCTTGTTCTAAATTTTATATCCTTGAGGGCTTTTCCTTAGATATTTTCTGAAGGACCAGTTACTGTTTGTTTTTTTTTGTTTTCTTTCTGAAGCAGTTAAGTGGATTGTCAAGTTGTCTTGGAAAAAACCCCACGATAACTCATCAGAAGATGTTTCACGTTTTTCAATATCAGCCTTTAAGACTAATAACCCAGAACAGTCTTTCTAGCATGTGTTTAAAACTCATGCTTTCAAGACCTGTTGCATTTGCACAGATATGGAAGTCATGGTTCTCAAGTCATTCTCTTCTTGGAAAGAAAAATATTATCCTGATGGGACCTCCAGGTGCTGGGAAAACAACGACTGGGAGAATAGTGGGCCAGAAACTGGATTGTCCTGTCATAGACATAGATGATGATGTTCTTGAAACAACCTGGAATATGAGCGTGTCAGAAAAACTGCAGGCCGTTGGTTACGAGGAATTTCTAGAGGAGGAAGGAAAAGCCCTGTTGAACTTCTCAGCATCTGGAAGTGTAATTTCTCTTAGTGGGTCCAATCCAATGCATGCTGCTGGCATGCAGCACATAAAGAAAAATGGAATAGTTGTGTATCTGGATGTGCCCACAACAGTCATTATGAGCAGGCTGAAATCAAAGCAGATGGATCGTATCGCGGGCCTGTCTCCTGGTATTTCTCTCAAAGACATCCTTCAGTTCAGGAAGCAGTTCTACAAAAGGTGGTTCGACATCCGTGTTCTTTGTGGCGGGGATGTTGCAGCAGAGGTTGTAGCACAAAAGGTACTTGATGCTGTGAAGAGATACCAAGACTCAGAAGTGGAAACTTTCATTTCAACGAGGTCTACTAGGTCTGGAAGGAGCACGGAAGAAGACTCTCATAAAATGTATTTCAGTGATGTTGTTATTCAGGGCTTAGCCCCTGATGGAGGACTCTTTGTTCCTGAGAGAAGACTTCCAAAATTCACTGCTGAAGAATGGCAAGGTCTGATAGAAGCAACTTACGTTGAAAGAGCCCAGGTGATACTAGAAAGATGCATACATCCTGCTGATATTCCTGCTTCTAAGCTGGCAGAAATTATTGAAACTGCTTATGGAGAAAACTTTAGTTGTTCTAAAGTTGCCCCACTTAGGCATCTGGCAGGCAATCAGTTCCTTCTTGAGTTATTTCATGGACCAACAGCATCATTTAAAGATTTTGCATTACAGTTGATGCCACATTTATTTGCCTACTGCATTCCCAGAAGCTGCAATTACTTGATTCTGGTAGCTACTTCAGGAGACACAGGGAGTGCTGTTTTAGATGGCTTTAGTCGTCTCCATGACACTGACAAACAGAGAATTGCTCTGGTGAATTTTTTTCCTGAGGATGGAGTAAGCCCAATTCAAAAATCACAAATGATTGGCTGTCAGAAGGAAAATGCTTGGTCAGTGGGTGTCAAATCAGATTTTGATTTTTGCCAGACAGCTATAAAGCAAATCTTTACTAATTCTGATTTTACTGGCTTTCTTACAGTAGAATATGGAACAGCTTTAGCTGCAGCAAATTCCATAAACTGGGCACGACTTCTTCCTCAGATAGTTTATCATGCCTCTGCATACCTTGATCTCGTTCATCAAGGTATTATTTCTTTTGGAAGCCCTGTAGATATTTGCATTCCTACGGGAAACTTTGGCAACATGTTAGCTGCTTTCTATGCTAAAATGATGGGAATTCCTATTAGGAAATTTATTTGTGCTTCCAATGAAAACAATGTTTTGACTGAATTCATAAGAACAGGTGTTTATGATTTGAGGGGAAGAAAATTAATTTCCAGTTTTTCACCAGCAGTAGATATTTTGAAGTCCTCCAATCTTGAGCGATACTTACACCTGATTGCTAATGAAGATGGACAATTGGTGACACAATTATTTAATCAGCTGGAAAATCCGGGCCACTTCCAGCTGCAGAAAGATCTACTTGGAAAGCTTCAGCAGGACTTAGTGGCTGGCTGGTGCTCTGATGAGGACTGTCTGGCTGCCATTCACTCTGTGTACAGTACTACAGGATATATTTTGGATACACACACAGCTGTTGCTAAAGTAGTTGCAGATCGATTACAAGATAGAACTTGCCCAATTATTATTTCATCTACAGCTCATTATTCTAAGTTTGCACCTGCTATCTTGAGGGCCTTGAGGATTGCAGAAATAAATCAGAATCCATTAAGTCAGCTTCACTTGCTGAGTTCTTACAGCGCTCTGCCTCCAATCCACTGGGGCCTATTAGAGGCTCTGAAAAAGACAGGAAATGGGGATCACCAGGTCTGTGCTGCTGATATGAATGTGCTGATGTCCCATATAGAAACCTTAATTCAAAATCATTTTATGAAAGTTTTTTGAGCAACTGGTCCATGTCCACAATTGCAATACCTTCTTAACAAGCTGCATGCTTTACTAAAGCCATCATTCATCTGGCCTGTGTCCAGTCCACAGCATATCTCACAGTTTTATATTCAGTTGTCAAGCTTTCAACAGTATTTGTAAGTAACATGTGTGAGATTTCTAGTGGCAGTGAAAGGTTGTGAATCTAGAGTGTAAAAAACTGGAATACCACTTTGCAAATCGTACACAGCAGAGATGCCAGCATTGCTGGTTCTCCTTGGCAGTGCTGTCTCCTTCACAAGCCTGAAGCATCCTCAGCAGAAGGGGACATAATGAAGTCTGACCTTTCTGGAACTAATAGTTCTGGTTTTGTTGCAACAGTGATGTGAACCTTTGGTCAGTGGATGTTTAATTAAACTTTAACTCATTTCACTTAGGGCACTGAAACATAATAATATAATGGTGTTCATATGTTACTAATGAGGGTTGATTTCACTACAAAATTAAAATATCCTTGTATTGTTAATCCTTGAACCATTGAATTTTGTGATATATTACCTTCTTGTATAATGTTTTTTATGTATTGTGTTGCCAGTGTCTAAGTATAAAAATCTGGTAATTTTGTTTTTAACACCTTTTTTTCACAAATCTTTTCCTGTGTAAAATAGAATACCTATTTCAATATTTTTAATATATTTGAGGTGTGGCTTTTCTTCCAGTGTCTTGTAGTCTCTTTCCTACATGTTTTTTATTTGAACTTTCAACTTTAAAATCCTTTTTTAGTACTATAGAAGAATCTGATAGTGGTAACAGCTGTCTTTTTAAATAAGAAACAGACTTCATTTATTTAGATATATTTTTTGTATTATGTTTTATCTTTGAGATCATATTGCTTTTCATGTTCTAATTACTTATGTTTTCATATTTTTTCTTAAGTTAATTTCCTTGACGTTCTATTCTATTCAAGTTTTGCATGAATTAATGTAAGAAAGAAGCTTCCCAAATTACTTGGCATCTCATCAAGGAAAGTGAAGGATGAATTCCAGTCTGATAGCATCAGAAGTGTTCATTATGTAACCCAAAATACATCTGTGTGGTTTTGCTAATGACAGGCTCTTTGCTGGTTTTTTTTCTGAAGAAAAATTAGACTGGATTGTCCTAGGAGATCATGTGGTTATGGACAAATGTATTCTACTAATTGAAGATTATATTTCACAAGTACATAAACTACATTTCATACTATGAGAAATGGTAAAATGATGTATTGAAAGGTTTGAGTGGCATGCAGTTAGAGTTAAAGAGCTGAGTCTTCAGATGTAAGGACATACAGCTACAGGAAGTTGTGTTTCCCACTAAGATTCAATTTACCTGGTAATTGATAACATTTTTTTGCTTCTTCAGTAGGCAACATTTCCTACATGTCAAGATTCATTTGAGGCTTTGAACTGTTGTATCTGATAGCTTCCTCTGTGTGCCTGCTTGTACTTTTTGCCACACTAGAAGTGAACAAGACACCATCTAGCAAACTATTTTAAAGAATTGTAATTTCTTCCAGTAAAAGTCCCAAGCATGATGTGCCTTTGCCACAGTGAATATGTACACAGTATCATTAAATGTAGCTGAGAACATGGGTGTGACACAGTAGCTTTCTAGATTCCCCCGTGCTTAGATACTTTTTTAGGACCTTTCTAGTTCTTTGCTCAAACCTTAGTCACTATTTCTGCAACTTTTTGTTTTTATGGAATTGTGAACAGATCAGGTTGGATTTGACCTGAAAACATCATCTGGGCCAACATTTTGTCAAGAAATGGAGCCTAGATGAAATTATCTAGCACCCTCTCTGGTTATGTCCTAAAAACTTCCAGCAGTGGAGACCCTTCCACATCCCTGGGGATATTGTTCCAGTGATTGAGTGTTCTCACTGTAAAAATGTCTTTCTTATACCAAAATGAACATTCTCCTGATGCAGCCTTCTCCTCTTCCCCCTTGTCATCTCCATATGGCTCCTTGTAAAGAGACAGCCTTCAATCTTTTCCTAACCACCACTGAAGTATTGGACAGCTGTGCTGAAGTGCCCCCTGAACCTCCTGTAGTATGAAAAGATCTGACTCATTCAATGTCCTCATAGAGCAGGGGAATTTTGATCATTTTCCAAATACGACCTGGGAAAGACCATGATTGTATAATTTTTAAAAATCCAAGTCCCGTAAGAAAAGGTTACATAAAGATATTGCCAAGAAAGAAGCACTGCTTCTATCAGTGATAAGTCTTGTATTTCTTTATGTTTCAATCTGATTCTTACGGTAATTCCAAGTGGAAAAAAACCTTAATGCTTTCTCTGGATAAGCTCAGTACAAAACCAGAATTCTAAATCTTGAAAATAAAAACTCAAAATGAAACAAGCCCAACTGCCTGGATTGAATTACTGGGACAGGGTTTGGGTTCAGCATGAGGAAATCCTGCAGTACTTGGTTCCATGGGGCTTAATGCCATTTAAATCACAGGGCTGTTTGTCACAAACTCTTAAAATACTTTATAGAAACATCTTCAAAGAACTTGTTTTTGTAGAAAATATCTGAAAGGGAAGAGCTGAGATTCTAAACATGGTAAGACTAGAAGTCAACATCCTACCCTGAGATAACTCAGTGTCAGAGAAACTGGTCAGAACTAAACTAGCAGGGGATTTCTTTTGGCATGACTAAATTATTTTATAGTTCATGGCAGTAACCCAAGCATGGTTTGAATTTCTGGTTGCTGCTTTCCTATCACATGAGCCATTATCACAGTCAATATAAACTAAATAAGTAAAAAAATGAGCACTTGTACTTAAGTAAGGGCTATCAATGGGGACTTACGGTGTCTAAGGGCAGTGGTTAATGAGCACTTACAATATTAATACAGTTCTCAGAATGTCTAAAGGCTTTTACAATATAGTATTTACTAATTTTCAAAAATAATTAAATTTTGGACTCCGATTAACTTCAGTAAACTATTTTCCTGCACTAAATCTGCTTGTGGATCCTAGTAATGAACATTATAAAATGCTGCAGTAGTGTTGTGATCTTGGATGTACACAGTATTTGTGAGCTGGTGCTAATGCTGTGTTCTGGCAGCTGTGGTGTGCAATATTCTGTCCTGCAGGGCCTGTAGGAATGGAAGGGAAAAAAATTTCCAGCATGCTCAGAATAGCTGGCTGTGGGTGCATAGGATAGTGAGGGAAGCAATCCTCCTTTCTTCCTAGCCCAGATTTTCTTAGTGTCAGTGATACACTGTGGCTCAGCAAATCTCGTGCTACTGTTATGGTCCATTTTTTTCCCCACTGTCAGTATTATGAAAGATTCAAAAGGCATTAAGGACTGGGCATAAGTGCCCTTTTTTTGGTCTTTTTTTGGTGCAGACACTGTGCACACTGAATGCTGTCATACGTTATTTTCTATTAACTTCTTAAGGCAAAGTAGTGTGCCAATGGTACAGAAAAGCAAATCTATATTGTGCTGGTTAGTAAGATTCTTCAAGCCATTTAGGTTTGCTGAATACACAGTTTGTTCCTATTTGTCTAGCAGGATGTTGCAGTATCAGTCAATAAAATCCAGGGTGACAGAGTGTGAGCATGCAGATCTACACATTTCCACTTGCTTTGATGATCCAGAGTAATAGCATTGCTTTAGTTAAGCTGTTATTCTTCTGTATAGATAAATCTTTGCTGAACACTTCCTACTATATGAAAAACCTCAGGGACAAATTTAACAAATGTAAGAAGAAATACAACGTCTATATTTACATTTCTTATTATAAGAATATTTATGTGGAAAATACTTTGTTTTGTTTACAGATGTACCAGGTGCTCATTACTTGCCTTTAGTCACAGCCCTTCTTCTCAGGGAGAAGACATGAGGTAAAGGATGAATAGAACATCAGAAGATAATTCTGTTTTCTTAGTATTTTATGATATAAAAGGAATTGCTATTTTCACTTTTGAGGTGAAGAAAAATTTTATCTGATGGAACTCTACAGGGAAGATCTTTGTTGTTCAAAAGGTCAGCTTTGCTTTCAAGGACATCAAGAACAGATATTGCTGTTAAGTATATTATGTTTGGCATCCCTGAAATACACATTACTCATTTGTAGCCACTGTATTTTTTCCTAAATAAACACTGCAGCACCTATATAGCACTATAGCACTTTGCAAATCTTTGTAAATCCTTACCAATCTGCTATAAAGAAAATCCACTAAAAGAAGTGGTTTCAGAGTCTGATATTCTTAAGTGTTGAAAGTGTTCCATTCTGTGTTTCCTTGAAAGTTAGGGGTATAGTTAGTGATAATCTAGTAATTCACTTTGCTGAGACTAAGATTTTAGTGAGATAATGTGCATCATTCTGGAAGGAAGTATGTATAAAAAAGGAAACACAGATCAAAAATAGCATATGTCTGAACACTGTTTACATTGCACCACAGACTTGTCCAGTGCTGCATGGAAAGCCTGTATTCTGAGGATAAGTGTGGAAAAGGAAATCTCTGGCAGTTTAACTTTTCTTATCCATCTTTAGTTCAGTGGAGAGATGAGCTAGTTGTCTCTTAGCTGATGTGGAGCAACTTTGATACACTTCTAATATCATTTCAGGATCATGGGCTTAAAAATTACTTGAATGGTTGAAACCACAATGAGCAGTTAGTTTCAGTGAATTAATGTGTTTATTAAGAACACAGGAGGAAATAAAGTAATGACTGTTCAAATCTAGAGATGCCACAAAACTTAAATACTAAGGAGCCACTTAATCAGAGCAAGATTAATTGCTTGGTTAGGAGCTGTAAGCAATTTGTATTTTACTCTGGCCTAAAGTAGACCTGTGTTTTTAGGAGGATAGAGATTTGAGAACTTACTTAGCAAGTTGAACAATTTGTGGCAGGAAATGCTGACTTTGAATGGTTTCTGGAAATGATGTGCATTCTCAACTGAGCATGAAATTTCAGCATGCCTTGTGGCCAAAAGAACCAGTGAGATCCCGAGGTTAGAAATGGGAATACTGCCAGGGAAGAAATACTGCTGTCTGTATTTGGCTTTGGTGTAACCTTTTGGAAGAATATTATGCCCAATTCCAGTAGTCAAAATTTTCAGTAATGCTGGGAAGCTGGACAGAAAAGCCATAAGAACAATAAAAGCATTAAAAAGAAGCACTGGCATGAGAGACTCAAAAACCGGAATTTGCTTAGTTTAGTGAAAGAAGAATCACCTAGATGAACCATCTTCAGAGAAAAATTGATAATAAAGAGCTGTTCCACCTAGCAGAGGAAGAGTGATCCAGCAAGTCTAAGCAGAAGGACATGTTACAAAAAGAGATAAAAGTATGTAAGAGAACAGTCAAGGCATCCCTGGTCTGGACATATTAGATGATTTCTTGAAAAAATGTGATTTAATAGAAAGAGGACTAATTCAGACAAGTCAGATCCATGTTACAAAAGAGGTCAAACCAAAAAATCACAAGTTGTGTTTGGCTGCCCCAGGAGTAACTTGCCTTTAACAAAAGCATGAACAGCATTTCACAGAGGTTTGAGAGATAGAGATTATGAACTAATTTCAGTTCTGCTGTGGTGTGATCAGTACACAGAGCAAAATAGGCTACTGGATATGTTTAGCCTTGTTCTTTCTGTCTCTAGAGAATTGCAAATGGACTACTAATGCATACCCTGACTTGACTCATGGCTATTAGGATATGGCTCATTAGTTTTAAATTTCATTATACAATACGCCTTGTGATGGTTTGGGCTATATATACTTTCATTATGAAAATGAGGTGACCAGCACAGGAGGAAAGTGTCTGTGTAAATGTCAGCTTTATTGAATGTAGCTAATTATTATTTATTTTCTCAAGCTTTTAGAAGTTGGAGATCTTTTCAAATTTATTAGATGCTTTTGGGTCCCTTTTTTCTCAGCTTTTACAAGCAACTTGTAATCCAATGGCCATTTTCAATTCATTTTCAGCTCATAATAAGACTTATATGACAAATGTAAAAATCCAATGGTTCCTTTTTATAGTTAAACTTGAACTTTTATATACCAATTAAAGCTTAGAGAAGGTAAAATGTGCTCATAGGTTCTGCTCTAGCAACATATTTTGATTTAAATGTATTTTTTCATTACATTTTTAACTAATTCACTAAATTATATCTAAATAGAGCAGGCATTTAGTGGACTTGTTTTTTAAGTATCTGTGGTAATCTGATTCTGTTTAAAATGCTAATAAGTGCATCCCATCTCCTAATTAAACCAGTGCTCCCTGCATAATTAATTAGCATTTTATACAGATGAGCCATATTCACAGTATTTTTCTATCAGAAAGGTTAATAAAAGAATTCGATGCAGTTTTGAAACACCGCAAGAGTGGCTTATTTCTGTAAAACCAGTTTTTTACAAGTAAAAATGTTAGTGGAATTTACCTGCAATCGTTGTTCCATACAGCTTTTCTCCACAAGGTGGCATTCCTAACAGGAGTTTGATAGACACGGTCACTTGCAGTTTTTGAAGAGCTCTAAGTGAGAGGCAGTCCTAAGCATTTGCAATATTAATAGGCTTTTTATGTTTTCATTTTTATAAAGTGTTATTAAGACTAATTAAGAAACCTTAATGATAATTAGGTTAATACTCATTGATGTGTGGAGTATCCAGAAACACGTGATGGTTCCAGGTTACAAAACAGCACATTCATTCATGACATTATATGTTACTAGAGACCTTTCAGCTGTAAAGCTGGAATCAATTTTGCTTTAGTGAAAGAGTCTAAAATAATAATTTAAAAATTCTTTAAATCAAGAGCACAAATAATACCATGGTCTTGTATGCAAGCCCCAGTGTGTGGTGCTTTGAACGTGATGCAGCATATGGAGCTGGTAGTGAGTTCTGGGTCCAGGAAGGGCAGATAACAGTGTTCATGGGGAAAAGCTGCATAAATGATGTCTTGCTCTGCAGGGAGGATTTTTCATAGTTTAATGTTACAATGACCAAGCAACTTATTTTCATATGCCTGTTATCCAAGTTGATAACAGAGCCAGTGGGCAGCTCTGCTTTTCTTCAGGCTTTATATCTTTTTCAGTTTCTTGTAGTCTCTGTATGTTAAATTCAAATACCTTGTTACTCTTTTTCTTTAAATACAAGCATGAAGGGAGTATAATACAGCTTGCTAAACCCATGCAAGTGCACTAGATTTTATATAGCAGGGATGTGCATATGATACTTTTCTCCCCCATGGCTAAGGTTCTGATCTTACTTTGCTTTTTTTGCTGATTCTGTAAGATCAGACCTTAGCTAAATAATCATTTGTATTTCCATTCTAGCTGGTGCCCTACTTGCATTTTGGTTTGCAAAAAAAAGGTCTAACCTAAGGTTTGTGCTAAAACTGTAATCCAATGTAAATTGTGGAATTTTTTTCAAGTCTATTTTGAGGCAACAGAAAGGAATATGAATTGTTTGGTTTTTGATTTATTGTTTTGTGGTAGCAAAACTTCTGTGGAGTCTTTTCTAATCATATGTACATTTCCTGCTCATCCCTCTGCTCCATGTGCTGACCCCCAGTGATGCCTCTCTGGGTTTGGTTCCTTCCACTTAACACAGCTGAAAGGACAGAGCAGTGGCTGCACCACGGCTGACACTAATGACAGTCTCTGCTGAGTTAGTCTGTTTGACATTGAGCAGATGTTCTTTTCCCTAACATTCTGTTGTACCTCTGTCATCTCTCAAAGATGGCTTTGCAAAACAGAGTATGAATTCCTGTTCACTGAAAGCAATTGTCAGTCAGAAAACCTCACTTTCAGGATGATCAAGCTGGTAGAACCTATCTGCTGGTTCCATCTGGCAGCAAGGACTCGAGGCAAACCTTCTGAGCTGGTAGTGTCTCATGCTGACTGCCAATAAAATTTGAGGACCTGAACATTTCCCACATGCTGCAATTTTTAAAGAAATGTGGTGAAAATTACTATTTCCAGGATGTGGAAATGGCCAGACAAAAAAAGTTATATATAATAATTATGAATTTAATGAGGAAGTAAATGATATGGTGTTGTTGCCTTTCAAGTTAAGCTACACACTGAATTTTCTTTATAGTACTTAGGCATAGCACTAGGTGAGTAAATGAGGGCAATGTTCCACTGAGAAGAGTAATAAATCTGTCCCACAGAGGAGACTTAAATATAGGAAAAACAAATGTACCCAAAAAAAAAAAAAAAAGAAAAGAAACATTCTGTACTCTGGTGGCTGCCATGTGGAAAGGGCTTATGGTCTGCAGATAGAACTGTACACAGCTATGCAAGGGAACAGGTTAGTCAGGGTAAGGGCAGGGTTCAGGGTCCCCAAAAATGCTGTAATGTGTAGGGTGACATCACCAGAAGAAATTAGTAGTGTGGAGCATCGCTGATGTCGCTTCTGGGACATCTCATGACGTTGAATCAGATGGATATGTACTCCAACTCCCAGAAATGGGGGGAAAAAAATGATGCTGAATTGTCCCTTTTCCTACGGGTGTCTCAGTTATATGACAGCGACTGTAAGTTCACATAACCCAGCACTTGCAGGTAACACTGTCAGAAAAAAAAGCTGTACTGACTGCAGACAAATAACAGCCCTGTTCATGATGGATCTGCAAATTGCTTTGATAGTACAAAGCACGTCAGGGGCTAATTTGATGCAGTTTATTGTTTGCAAGAGGTGGATT
Source organism: Passer domesticus (assembly GCF_036417665.1). Lineage (NCBI taxonomy): Eukaryota > Metazoa > Chordata > Aves > Passeriformes > Passeridae > Passer > Passer domesticus. The sequence continues at coordinate 16,375,200 of NC_087474.1, read as the reverse complement.
ATAAATGTTGGGAATTGCATCTTATGTAACTGCTGCTGGATAAGCATACGTATGAGTAAGTGTGAACTGGGAAAGGAAAATGTGATACTGGGAACTGTAACCACAAGTATTATCACTTCCCATATGTAACAAACTCATGCCTAGGGCAAGGAAGCACAATTACTGACAGAAGCTGTGTTTGCTCATGCAGGTGATTTTATTGTTCTAAGTGATTTATCACTCTGGCTAACATTTTTTGGTGAAAGACTTTTCTGGAATGATTGTACTCCAAAGGAAATTTGGAATTGTTTACCTTCAGTAGATGACCAGGTCTGCCTATTAAAAATGTTAGATTTATAAAGTATTTTCATGTGGGTTTTAAATTGGTGGAGGACAAAGGGTCAAGGTTTGCTTCCCCGAGTTAGTCACATAATCTCTTTCAGTCTCTCCCTTTCACTTCCTTAGTCTCAGAAATCTACAACTACACATTTGAGAAACTTATCAGATACTTAAATATTTCATGTACTTCCAAACTGTATTATTTTACTTTATCTGGTATCAAAAACACATGCTGGATTCTCCAAATTCATATTGGGTGCTAATGATACACTGATGATTTCTGAAAATGGAAAAAACTGTTCTCACTTCCTTTGCAAAAGGTAAAAAGATGTTACATTTTCAAACTGTTGAATGAACTGTGTTCAAACTGATCTAGCTTTTAAGTCCTGATTCCAGTAAGTGTGCAGCCAACACCTTGTTCTTTGAATTGCCAGCACCTTATTCTTTGTGCTCCTAGGTCACTGATGGTAAAGTTCTTACTTTTCTTTCTTCTTATTTCTCATTTATTACTATGAAAAGAGATAGTTATAAGTCCAGGTCCCTTCCTTCTCAGAGGGATCTGAGTGCAAAACAGAGTTATTCACTGTGTTACTTTGGCCTGACACTAAAATTACTTTTAGTAAAGACAACTCAAGCCTAATACCCAGTCAACCCCTGTTCAAAGTGCAAAGTGATGAAGCTGAGCCAGAAGACATTGAGTGCAAAGTGAGCTTTTCAGCACTGTATAGAGCCAGTATAAAAGCTAGTTGAAAACTACTGCACAAACTACTAAAATCTCCCAATATCAAACAAATTGTTACTCATTTCTGTAAGGCACAGCTGACGGCTGATGGAAGAAATATAAGTCACTTTTTTAAAAATCTGTCCAAAATAAAATTTGCCTTCTGTGAGAACTTAGCTTATTGTGCAAAGCCTCAGGGTGAAGAGTGGATCTCCCACCCCCATGGTGGTGGCTCTTTGGTCAGTTCAGGGGCAGCAGAAGCATCATCTTCATTTGTGAACTTTTTTCCCTTGCATTAATTGCATGATCTGCTTCATAAATCAACTTACATATAAATTGAACATCTTAAAAGTAATTGTGCAGCTGAGCAACTGATGAGTTATTATGCCTTATGGCTACTGTGGCTGTGTGGGTAAGGACCAAAAAGACAAAAATTGGTCTCTTTAACCTCCATTGTCCCTTAACTCTCCTCCAACAGGTTTCCTGTCACTTTAATTTAGGAAGTATTTTGATCAGCTTATGAAAGCCATTCTGTGATGCATTTGTCTTGAGTTCCCCAGAAACAATTGCCCAGTCCTGTGTTCCTAAATTCCCTTCTGTACATTGCCTTACTTTTTCCCCTTTTTGATAGTTGTATTAAATGTTGTTAGGAATGATGCTGTGTGTAGATCTGGTTTTAGAGGACAGACAGATGAAATAAGCAACATTTTGAGTGTCATTGAGACCACTTTAGTTATTTTTTTTGTTTGTGAAGCAGATGTCTCTGTTATGCACTCAAATTCTTCACTGTCACCCATTATCATAAAGTCATTTTAGCATAAGTATTTTTTAATTCTCTAAGCCTTTTAATGGGACATTTTAAAATCAGTCTTTGTAGGATAAGTTTCTCTTTATATTACAACTCAAAATACAGAATCTTAAAAATAATCTTGTAATGAGCATTTTGTAGTTAATGTAATTAAATTCCTTTCAGGCTGGTACTTGGAATGCAAATCAAGAGTTTTATTTCCCTTTTGGAATCAGGTACCCTTTAAAATGTTCATGCTGAAGTTCTGTAAACTGTGTTGTCATTCTGTGTTGTGACACTGTGTTGTCACTGTACTTATTTCAGCAGAATTTTAAAAACTGCCATGAGTTCTGACTGGAAGGAAAAGTGTATGTATGCAACAATTTTCAGTGAAAAGGAAAACCAGAAGACATGATTTTGTTATTATAACTTTACTTAAGAGGAGAAGAGGTGCATATGCATGAGTGTGAGGATATTTGATAAGTTTATATCTTTCTCAGAAAGCTTGAAAGTGGTGATTTTTGCAAGCTTTCAAATTGATTAGGGGATGCTAGGGTTTTTCCCCCCACCTTACTCCTACCCAAATTCATAAATGAATGACACAAAAATTTTAAAATCAGACTTCACTATGTAGAAAGTAAAAAATGAGGGGAAAGAGCAGCAAAAATCAGACCCAGTGAATACTCAGAAGCTGGACACAATTCTGCTGTCTGTAAATTAAAGGGTTAGATTGAAATTCTAACCCTTTAAACAATTCCTTTAACCATGGCCATGACTAAAGCTTCCTAGCCTTAATATCTTACTGTAAAAGTGGAGCTGTGGTTTTCTTGAGAGATTGATGTAATGGCCTGCTGCAGTGAGGCTAGGTACCAGGGAAACAGCTTTTTGGGGAGGTGGGGCTGAGAGGAGTGGTTCTATTTTTATCTGCCAATAATTCTGAGTTAAAAGAGGAAGAAAGAATTAAAATTTTTATTTAAACTTTTTATTCAAAAATTGTGTTTAACATGGAATGAGGATTTATGGTTTAGCAGTCTATCTGTAGTTGTATGATTATATATATATGCACATGTGTATATAATGTACATCCTACAGATTGTATATGTATTTCAGTTTGTTGTGCATGGAATATCATGCTCACTGGATCAGTGTGAGCTGTCTTGACTGGTGCATCTCAGATCATGAGTTGAAAGAGATGTGCATCCCAGTGAAGAAAGAGATCCCTGTGGGTACCAGTCTGCTGCATCATCACATCCAGATGGGATCTGTTGTCCTTCCTGCACAAAGCCAGTTTGATGTCACAGAGGGACCACTCAACTTCCCTGAGCTGTGCTGTCAGGTTCAGGGCTCCTGCAGCCCAGAGCTCCATCTGGCCTTGACCCCAGGCTGGTTTTGTGTAGCTCTGTTGCTTGACCTTGGTTCATTGTCACTGAGGAAGCTGTCACTGAGCTCTGAGAGTCTGCAAACTGAAACCGTGCAAGATAAAAGTAAAAACAAGCAGAACTGAATGTGCTGAGCTGGAAACTGTCTCGGGGATTGGGGACAAATACTGACATGGAATCTAAAAATCTAAGGGAGGAATCAAAGGCTTAGAAAATGGCATCTCTGCAACTGTGAGGACTTGTACTGATTTACTGGGGTATTTTGACATGAATGAAAGACATTTGTTATTAAATACAAAGTGTGTAACACCAATAAAAAGCAACAGAAACCACTTCTTTTCTCTTCTTTTCCCTTCTCCCTTTTTCTTTTCCATATGGATCCTCATCTCATCAGCTCCTTCCTGACCTGTCTGAAGGATGCTTCTCTGATCAGCCTGTGGACAAAAGTGCCTCTTGATACCCTTTTACTGTTCTCATTTCACTCTGTGAATCATACAACCCCCAAGGCACACTTGGCATGTGGTGCTGTTCTCTCACTGCTCTTGACCCCAATGTCCACACTGGCATGGCGTGGTGGCCCTGGAGTGGCTGCAGTGACCAGCCAACCCTCTGGCCACCCACAGGTGATACCCAGCTTGGTATCAGGGCCAGAGGAGCAAGAAAAACATTCTCAGCCCTGATGTGAGTGTCTGAGGCTGGAATAGGGACTGGGGACCCAAAATGCTCTGCACTATTTCTTGTAAAGCCAGGTGAAAATAACTGGTTTCCAATCACAGCAGTCACCAGTCACTGCTGGGCCCTGGCAGAGGTTCCCCACCTTGCTGTCACAGCCAAAGTCACCAGCTGTCTCCAGAAGCACACTCTATTCATACATGGCAGTCTCTCTGCTGCCTTCAGATCCCTCTGATTAAAGAAATCATCTCATTTTGGGAGTGTCACTTTGGGAGCAGCCTTCATAAGCTCCATGTTTGGATGTACTATTTGTATAGATGGCATTGATATGCAGCCAAAGCCTTACTGAACTTCTGTTGGTATTCACTTGGTCTGGCCATGGAAGAAATACGTGTGTGTGGCTTCTGGCACATGCTCTGCAACTCCTCAGACCAAAGTGGACATGCTGCATCTCCTTGTCTCTCATGTCCTTTAGACCAGACCCCTTTTTACCAGCAGCATGTTTCTTGGTGCCAGTCTCTTCATCTCACTTCTGATGCCAGGTAATTAAGCAAGCAGAAGGGCATTGGACAAAACAGATAACCTGGGCAATTTAAGCTGGACTGAAAGTATACCTTGATTCCATATGTTTTAATCTGAGGGGGTTTTGTTTGGTTGGGTTTGTTATTTGCTGATTGTTTTATTTGTTTGTTTTTAAATGAAGATGCCAACATAAAATGTTTGGCAATTTAGATGTCCCTGAAATGTCAGTTCTGAGGACCAGATTTGGAACAGGATTTATGTCTGATTTTGTTAGAGTATCCATTTTGGCATACAGTGGAAGTTGCATCTACTTTACTACTTGCAATCAGACCGATCAATACCCATACCAATCTAATTTTTATTATATCCACATTGTGTGGATTTCAGCTGTAGATTTAAATGCATGAACAATTCATGCTGTTTTCCAACTGACATTTAAAGAAAAAACTTGGAGGTTGAAAAATAGTAACATTCAAAGAAATTATAGATATAATTTTGTACTTAAAGTGGTTAAGAAATTACTTCTGTGTATTCTTAACTAAAGAGAGGAATAAAGAAATGATGGAGAATCAACCAAGAGGCAAAGGCAGAAGACAGGGAAGTGGTTGTAGTGTTAAGAAGGAAGTTCATAACTCATTAATGTAGGGGAATTATTTGAAGATATTGATATTATGGTGTACAAGGGATGAGCAATAGCTTTCTAGAGCTTCTGGCAAAATTTCAGATATGAGTACAATGGCTGCGAATAAATGGAAGTTTTTTCATTAGGTTGATAATTAGACAAAAAAAATAGGGGGAAAAAGCTGTAAAAAGGACCTTCTTTTATCTGGAAAAAAATACAGTGATATTGAAAGCTGTTTATTACAGAGAAAGACATGACCTCAATCTGGCCTATAAACTTTGTACTTGGATGATTTTCTATACAACAAAAACCCCATAAATGTTAACTCCAAAGTAGCAGTGAGACATGATAGTATTGAGAGGTCTCCAAAGATACAAAGTGTGAAGTAGATATAGACAAAGTATAAAAATATATCCAGTGAACTAAACTGCCCACATGGCTGAATCACTTGGGAACCTGGAAAAGTAGAATGTTGTACATCAGAAAGAGACAAAGGTGCTCAGGAATAAAAGGCTTCCTAGTCACACTGTGAGCTTCTGCTGTGTAGAAACTGCTGCTGCCCAAACTCCTCTAAGGAGACCAGTCTCTGGTGTAAGCTGAAGGCAGAAATGTTATTGCATGTTGTACAATATCTTTGGGCACTTGCTAAAGAGGCAAAAGATACATTTTGGAGAGAGACTCACAGCAGTCTATCAACTGGAAAATAAATTATCCTGTCCTGCAGCCCACTCCATTATACCCCTTTGCCCTTAGCTGCCTCTTTTGAACTTGGATTCACTACATTTCCAGGCACATCTGAGCTTAGACAACATATTATGTAGCACAAGGGAGAGCAGGTGGTCCTGTGCAGCCCTGTTTGTGTTCTGCCTAATCTGAAAGATTGGCTTTTGGAGGAGGGGCAGGGATCTGGGGGCAATATATGCAATTTATCATCACTCTTTTCACTGACTGTGAGAAACTGCTACACCTGCTGCTCTGCTTCAGATGGGCTTTGAAATATTGGCAGGCTGAAGGACATAGGAGTTTTTCTTTCATGATAACAAAAATAAGCACTTTGTTCTGGTATCTGTAAAGCTAAGGCAGTTTCCTACAAGCAGCGATAATTTGAGAGCAGTTTCTGGCTTGCAACTGATACATAAACAAGGGTATTTTTGGAAGTGCTGGTTGCTTTTATTATTAAAAAAAAGGAAAGAAAAAAAGAAAATCACTGCTAATTTTCAGTTTGCTGAGTCTTTTAAAACATAATTTCCAAAAGAAACACTTTGAATTATCAGGCAGAATATAACTCTTTGCTGTGAGACAAAATCAGCAGTGCTTAGTGTACCCTGACTACTAGAAATCATTGTGCTCTTGGAAGGGATCTGTGTGTCTTTATGCCACAAAAAGTTCCAACACTGTTCATCTGTGAACCAGAACCCAGAATACAGAATACCCAGAAAGCAAATGTCCACTGATGTACACAACATGTCCAAAGGGAATCAGAATGTGTTAGAGGACTGGCATGATGCCTACAACCAATCTGCTGGTATGGCTGTCCTGAATGAAAAAAGACCCAAAACACAGTAGCTCAGAGTCTGTGTTGGAAGATGAAAGCTGTGAGTGCATTTTCTGTGTTTGCCAGGCACTTTTACAGAAAACTGGGAAAATTCACTCCTGATTCATTGAAGGTTTTCACAAATCTGCAGATGCCAGGCCTGAGTCTGAGGTGCAGGAGAAGCCACGTGCCACTGTGTGACTGTTGTGGCATCAAAACTAACCCGGCCTCCCCGGTGTGGAAATTGGGGAAGGCGGCTGCCCTGCCGAGGGTGCCATGCCTGGGGTGAGCACAGGGCGCCGGGTCCTGCTTTCCAGTGCTGCCTGCCCCATCCTGCCTGCCCCACTGGCTGACAGTGTCCATCCAAACACCCACCCCACCAACCAACCCACCCATTCATTCACAGAGCATACCATACACCTTTCCTTCAACTTCTTCTTCAATCTCACCTTGCAATGGGTCCTCCCACCACCCTCTTCCCTTGCTGCAATACCACAGCTGCCTGTCCCACTCCCTGCAGTGAGTGGTTTTACCTGCACTGCTGAAAGCCTTGGGGCTAATTTGGGCATTTAGGGAAGGCAATAACAGATATGCTAACTGTGCATATAGATAAGGTAATATTTTATTTGGAAAAAAAAAATACAGTGTCCAAACAGCATTTAAAAATGGATTGCAAGAGGAAGCTGAATTTCTCTTGTAAATAATAAAAATTAAAATTTTCTACTGTAAATACAACCTGTAATTGTACTTCAATTAAACTTCATTGAAGTTCATTTATTTAAGCAGGAGTGAATTATTTTAGTTTTGTTCGTCACCTGCTGTGTGACTGACTGTGTAACATTAGCATCTACATCTGTGTGGGACTAATATTACTGTGCGTCTTTGAAGACAACAACCCTGGAATTTCAGAAAAAAGGGTTTAATTAAGTGTTGGATTTTACTTTATGGCAACTCTGCAACCTGATTCATTTCAAGTGAATCACAGAAGTGCCATGGAGTCCAGTGGGAGCAAGACTGGATTATTGCAAAATGCAGGCTTAAAATTAATTATATATTTATTAGCTTTAAAACAATTATCCATGACATTCCCTCTTAACCTTTTCATTATTGTTTTACACAGCCTAAAATAGCTACCCATGAAGTGGCTCTAAATGTGAGCATGAACAGGACATCATACCTTCCAAAACAATTAAAATTCTCATTCACTCTTTCCATCTTTCATGCTTGCCATGTGTAATGAAGCTGAAAGACAACAAGGGACATGGTCACTGGAGATGCTTGTCAAGTCCATGATTGAAGCTACTGAAGCTCCCTGCTGATATGGCACATGAAAACTTAGCTAAAGAAGTGCTACAGTTCCAAAGTCAAACATTCAGCTACTAAAAAATAACCAAGTCATACTTTCAAGGCAGCCTTAGCTCAATTTCCCTACAGATACCATTTGTAATATAGTATTTAATTACATCATCACAGAAAAGTTACTCCTGAAATTTCCTCCTAATACCTTCTCTGAGTATATGTGTATCTACGTAACTCTATGAGTTGGGTCTTCATTTCTTCCAGAGAGGATTGTCTTAGAACATAGCAGAGAGAGATTTGATCTAAAGTCTTGATTTCCTAAAGTTTCAAAGGCAAAGTTAACCTGGCATTACCACCTTGACTGAGGAGAGCTGTGGGCAGATCACAGAGGAGAGAGGAGCCCCAGGGTCTCTTTCTCCCATCCAGTACTCCTTATATTTTACTAGAAGTACAGTTCACTCATCGACCAAAGAAAAAGCCTTTGCCCAGTTGGAAAGCTCATCCATGCTAGCTAAGCATTGAGGGTTTTATTTTGCTCTGGAGACAGGGAAAATGCAGTATGGTTTTAAATTCTGTCACAGAGGAAGGGTACACAGGAGATAGGCAGACATTCCAAGGAGGACTTTGGAATCAGGTTGGTCAGGGATTGGAAGGTGTCAGGAAACATCTTGCAAATCAGTGGGAATGGGAGTGGAGGAGCAGCTCTGCAAGTCTCCCTTTTCCTTTGGCAGTAGCTAATTAGTCTCTAAGTCAGGAACAGATTTCCAGTGAAAAGCAAAGCCCTGTACTGGCTGTTAGCAAGCAATTATTCATTGCCATTCAAGCAATTACTGCTGCCTCTGAGACAGCAGCTACTTTCTTCTTTGAGAAACACAGGAGACAACTTTCCATTAAGCAGTCAGTCTTGTTTAGAGGAAAATTAATAAATAAAAAATAGAAATAATCTATCAAGGCAACATTTCATATTTTTGATTTTTAAGTGAAAAATCTGAGGGAACCCACTGATGTAGAAAACAGTCCAGGTTTTTTACTCTACCCGAAGAAAAATAAAAGGAAAAGCCCAAATAATGTAAAACCTTTTTTGTGGAAGATTTACCTTATGTTTTCAAAAATTATGATATCCTCTCCAGCTGGTAAAAAAAAAAAAATCACAGCTCACAAGTTGGTGGGGAACAAAGAGTTTGCAGTCTTTACTATCAAAGACTTACTTGGTTTCAAGTGTTCCAATTCCTGATTATTTTGACAGGAACCTTGAAAGGATGAATGTGTCTGTCCAATGCCAGGTGACACTCTAGGTGGTCTTGCTGTGCACTCTCAGGGTTGCTGAAGATCCTTATCTGAAGGCATGAGAACAGCAGCCAGATTGCACATCCAGAATCACACAGACCCATGCACAGTTCAACGGGCATTTATTTATCTGGATATGAGCACTATACATGCCTAGGTCTCCACTGTGCTAAATTTCAGGGGTTTTTGCAGGACACCTATTTATAAAAAGCTAATAATGAACAGGACCAAGTGGAAGCGAATGGCACAGCAGTGAGAGGGCCTGTCCTTGTAGAAGCGGTGGCAGTGGCAGATGAAGCACACTGGCTCCGCAGCCTGGCTGCGGAATTTCTCTCACAAGGAGGCCGAGCCCACAGTCCCGTAGCAGAAAAATCGCTCCTAAAAGCCGATGTGCTGCTCTCCTGGAGGGTTTACGAGGCACAGCGTGGCATAACCGGCACGTTTCTCTTTCAGCCCTACAAGAGTATTAGAAGGCTTTCCCAGGAGTTTCGCCGACTTAGCTCACCGTACTTTAATGGCCTGAGGCAGGATGAGGGCCACTAAGGCGGCGGGGCAGCCTGGGCCGCGCTCGGGAAGCACGGACGGCTCCGGAGCGGCGGGGCCGGGGCCGGGGCCGGGATCAGGGCCGGGATCGGGGCCGGGATCAGGGCCGGGATCAGAGCCGGAATCGGGGGGCCGGGGCTGGGGCCGGGATCAGAGCCGGGATCGGGGGGCCGGGCCGGGGCCGGCAGCGCGGCACGAAGGGCTGGCCGGGCTCGGGGCACGCTCCGTTCGCTGCCGCTGTTCGGGCAGAAAGGCACCCCCAGCAGCCATCTGCCGCCCTGCTCCCGCCCGCCTGCCGTGCCGTGGCTCCAGGGGAAGCATCTGACTCATTTACCCTGCGCTGATAACATATTGCGGGTATTCTGCGGAGAGCAGCTGAGCTTTTTGGTGCCTCCTGATGCCTAAAGAGCGTTTTGTTCCTTTTGCCTTCACTGCCTACGCCGGTTCCTCCGTGATGGTTTGGGGGGCAGAACCTGTCATCCCACGTGATGCTGCTTGCTTTGGTACATCTGCATCTACCGGGAGAACTGGGGTGTTGGTCCTGCTGAAGACATCAGAAAATCCTCTGTTAAAGGGGTTCTACCTGCCAAATAAATTAGTGTTTACCTGAAAGTGCACAGCCTGCTACAAATGTTCATAAAACTTTGAATTAATATCTTAAAATAATCTAACATTATTGTGGATCTATTTTAGTCCACTATTTTCTGTATTTTATTTTGTTTTGTTTTATTTTATTTTATTTTATTTTATTTTATTTTATTTTATTTTATTTTATTTTATTTTATTTTATTTTATTTTATTTTATTTTAATTTTTTTCCTTTCAATTTATTTTCTTTTAATTTATTTTATTTTATTCTTCAGCTTGCTTGTTATGCTCCAGCGTTGCTCTTATGCATGCACACATGTTGCTATTTGTACATCAGGATCAAAGAAAAAAAAGAAAGACACTCTATTGCTATCTCTTTTCATCCTCCCCTGAGGATGCTGTGATTTAGTCTCTAATCTGGAGGGCACTGTCATTGGGAACAATGCCAAGTCCTTTTTTCATAGCATGTATGAGACTGAAATGACTCATTAAAATTCTTCCCCACCTTCGTGCGCAGTGTTTGCTGTGGCTGCGCTGCTGTTTGACTGTCTGTGTCAATACCGTCTGGCCACTCTGCTCCTGTGGCCGGGGACTGCCTTGTTATCCCTTTCTGACCCTGCCTTGGAATACTTGCAGGATTGTATTCGGATGCCTTCCAAGTTTCAGCATCTTCCTTTTATTGATTTAATGGCCTCACCAGTTTTGTCTGCTTCTGGTTTTTTCAGCTCATTTATCTTGGTTACGTTTTGTTAATTAAGACTAATGTTTTATTGAAAAATATCTCTCTTCGTTCCCAAGCTGAGCTTTTGAAGTGAGTAGATTTGAGTAAAAATTTTAAAATGAGCTATTAATGTCACCACTGCAAAGATACTCTCTCTTCACCTATAATTTCCACATTGGCCTGGAGGGGATTCCCTTTCCTGACTGGTAATCAAACAGTTACCAGTATGTCTGTAAGCCTAGTCTATTGCTGACTGCTCTACTAGAGCCAGTCTTACTTCTGAAAGTGAGACTGGTTTATATTATATTATATCCCAAATGAAAGGACAATAAATCTTTTATCTTCAACTCCTTAGTATAATTTTATAAATTAATCTGAATTCTTGTTTGACTACTAAGTTTGAGTATCAGCAGATGCTGCCTGGGAGCAGGAGGTGAAAGGAGTTACACATGCTAGACCAATCTCCGTCTCATTTACCTTGCCTAGGAACATGTGAAAATGTGAGAGCTGCTTGGGTGATCCCAGCACTGCCAGAGGGTCACCTCCTGAGAAACACAGTTCAGCAACAGGGAAGCACCTCATAGTCTTTTGGGAGTTTGTCTGTTCTCTTGCTTATAAAAGGACCTTCAGTTTTCTCATGTTTCCAGGCTTAATGTTGCAAAGTGCATAAAAGCATGCCCATTTTTCTGTGTTAGAAGTAGTTCTTGGCATTCCTTCAGAATGGGGGGAACCTGAGTTTGTCTAAACTCCAGATTTGTGTGGCTGGGGATGCCTCTATTGCTGTTCTTTCCAGCCTGTCACTGTGACACACAGCCACTCTCCAGCCCCTGTGGCACACACTGTGCCAGGTCCCTGTGGCCAAGGCACCACGAGGGTTGGTTGCTCAGCTGCCCTACAGCTGCAGCACTCTCTGTCCAGCTGGAGAAATCCCATGTGTGCCACCTAAAGGTCTTTCTCAAATATTTAGTGGTCCCGTCTTTCACAGTTCCTGCTCATTTTTGTATCCTTAATGATATGTGAGTGAGGAATTAAAAATCTTCTACTAAAAGTAGGAAGATGTTTGGAAAAAGTTGAATCTACACCCCACACAAGGAAGAAAATCGTCATAATGTTTTGTCTTGCATTTGGACTGAGAAACTGGTCAAATTCTCAGAGATACAGATCAAGCTGAAAAACAAATCTAATTTCCTAAAACTGGAAGAAAACTCAATAGACTATATTTTAAACCAAGAAATCATTTTATTAGGGGAGAATCAGGAGACAGAGCCAGTCCAGGAGAAGAACAAGCTCCATGTCAGTCTCTGCCTTCACAGCACTGCTGGGGCAAGTGGGAGCAGAGACCTCAGGGAAGCACAAGCCTCTCCCTGACTGGGAGCGATGGCAGCATCCCGAGCAGGGATGCCAGATGATTTCTTTTCTGCAAAGTGAGGGTGGGAATGTCCCATCAGTGAATTCGCAGGCTGTGTTTCAGTGGACTGCAGAGGTTAATGCTGTACCTGGAGACAGGGAGTCAATCACAAGACCCAATTGCACCTTCAACCACCATCTATCAGTGCAAGATAGTTATGTAAGAGAGACCTGGAAGTGAGTTTACTGCTCTTCGTGATTACATCCTCACCCAAAACACATTAGCTGATATGTCTCACATTAGCTGTGAGACATATCTAAAATGTTTATCATGATTTACTATCATGGCTGCTTTCTGCTGGATATTCCTAACCTCACAGGCCTCTTAATATTTATAGCAGCTATCACCAAAATGAGTGCAATATGTCTTCAGTCTCTTAGTCCAGGATAGATGGGATGCAGACAGCAGGGAAGGGGAAGGTGTTTCTCCTGGAGACCCTCATCTCCTGTGGTGATTTAACCTGTACTGAAACTAATCAAACGGGTTTTGTCATTTAAAAGGAAAGGTAAACACATGCTTCAGAGTAAGGCTAGGTTAAATAAAAATCCCTGATACTCAGGAGCATTTAATGTGAAATGTTAATTGTGTTACAGAGGGCTTTGTTTTGGCAGCATAAAATGACCAACCAGCATTTCTAGATTGCACAGGCAAGTTGATAACAGGTATTTTACTCTGATATTATCATGGATTACCATCTAATGACATCAAATTACTGCTAATAATGCTAATCTGTGGCAGGGAGTTCAGAAGCACAGCATTGCTCAGGCATGCACAACAGAAGGGCATCCCAGGACTTGTGCTTGGCAGTTAAGGCCACACATGTTGGCACAGGTGGATAGTCTTCAGGACAAAACATTCTTCTTTTCCTTTGCAAAGCGCTTTCTCCAAAAGCATTGCTTTGCCTTTAAGTAAAAAAATTGACATCATGTTGCTAGGGGGATGTCCTGAATGAACAGCGTGGGATAACCACGTTATTATTGGATGTCTTGGTGTGATATTTATAAGGTAATATTGTATGATATTAATACCAAGAAAGCTCAGGGTCAGTGTTCCCTCATCTTGCCTTCACAGCCATAGAAGAAAGCAACCCCGTGAATGACACTTGACAGAAAATAAATCTCAATATATCCATAAGAAACTTGTGCTTGCTTGAATTTGCTTTTTAGTGCCCAAAATTAGACATCACGAAGATTCTTTTAGAAATTGTTGATTATATGCCAGCTCTGAACATAAAGGCTCCTGGCAATTCTATCATGGTCAGTATACACAGTTCTATATTTAGGTATCTGAATGTAAGGACCCTGGCCATAATCTCCAAGACTACTTCATGAAAGCACATAGAGTGGCTGCAGCTCAGCTCTGTCTTGCTATTTTCATGACCTTTTGTGCTCTGTAGGTATATTTGTAATGACTGAAGGAAAACAACCCTGTTTTATGGAAACTTTGGGAATGAAATAGCCTTCCTTGAATATGACTTTGGTTTTGTTTTTTATTTTAAATCTGAACAGAGCACTGAAGCTTTTGGCCCCCGCAAGTTCAATAAAGTGTTTAAATACTGAAACATTTTCACTCTTGGCTCATTACATGGGGCTTTCAGCATTGTGTTTGAAAAGGAGCTATTTATGGGTTATCAAACAACTGTGCTGGGAGAAAGGAATTTAAAGAATGTCCTTGAGCCTTTGGGGAGCTTTGCAGAACAGGAACAACACAAACTTGTGCCAACCCTTAGTGCCTCCCCAGCCAGGGTGCCCTTTTACACCTGCCTGCTTGCCACAGTGGGATCCTCCCCACAATGACATGGGGACAGGGTTCAGGAATGGAATCACTACATCCCTTTAAAGATGCTGTTCCTGAAGGGTTTTAGTTGGGATGGATTCTATATAAGACCAAAATAAAGAGTAGATGTCCCACAAGAGAAAATTCTGATCAAAACAGATCCCTGACATTATTTCTTTATACTGGGACAATATGCAGTGATGTTTAAAGCATGTAATGAAATATTTGTATGAATCTCTTTTAAACACAGCATATTTTGTAGATGATAATGACAACAAGAAATCATAATAGAAAACTCACTCATTTCTCACCATTAACTTGAGTGACAGGCAGAAGGAAAGTGCCTCAGCCACAGTGCAGGCTCATGACCTATCCAGACCCTCTTCTGACTCCTGCTCTCTTTCCCCATCAGGGCAATTTCATCAGAGAGACTCAGATTTTGTCCCATCATCATGGACAGGAGAGCAAGGATGCTCTGCCATTTGACAGATGTCTCACAGCCTCCTTGCAGAGTTCTGTTAGCAAATCTCAGGGACATGTCAAGTCCAGCAAACCATTCTCCCCGTCTGCTGATACATGAAAGGGAAAACACTGAGAAAGAAGAGATGCATCTATTGAAAGAGCAGTACCAGCCCACAAACTGACATTCAGACAGGTCATACACAGAATGCATTTCAGTCAGAAACCTCTTAACCCCCAGACAATGAGATTTTGCAGTAAGCTCTCTAAGATTTTCACAAAGCAAACACTTTGCTATTTTGCCAAAGAAAAGGGACTGGCATCTGGAAAGGATGACACCACCTGGGCTGTGGGACAGGAGGGGTTGAGACTTTATGACCTGGCTGGTTGTTCTAGGTCTTCATTGCTCTCTGCCTTCAAGAACTTTCCTTCTCTGCTCCCCCAGTTACTAGCATTTCTAAACTCGCTTATCCTCAAGTGAATGTAAATCCATCACTGTCTGTATAACTAAAAAAATCATTATCCTCATCAAAACCAAGCAAATTAGTATCTTATTGCAGCACAGCAACCTAAACTCCGATGTAGACAGTTGGTATTTGTGTTATCTTGGTGTTTGTAGCTTAGCAGGAAGAAGATACTGTACAAAGCCCCCTCTATTGAACCCAGTATCTCATGCTTTAAATATGCTCAGCAGTGCCTGAGGGATGCACTTCCCACCTCAAACTCCTCCGCCCTGGATAATCACTTCTGGACAGCCAGAAAAAGCAATAGCTGCTGGCAGAAATCAGCTCACCAAGCCCTGTAGTCCTGCTGTAAATCTGAGGAGATATAAGAGGGATATGTCAAGAGCTCTTCTTGTGTCCTAAGTCATCTACTGATGAATAACAACAGAAGACCTTTCTCCCATCTCCTGCACAGCCAAAACCTGACACCAAGGAAGGGCTGTAAATCTACTACATTAATTTTGTATTTGTTTTCCGAGCAATGACACTGTCTCCTGAGTAGGATGAGACAAACTAGGAAAAGAATTTGAATTCCAACTGGCTTCCCAAGAGCCAGGGAGACTGTAGAATCAGAGCATGGTTTGCATTGAGAGAGACCTAAAGATCATCAAGTTCCAACCCCTCTGCTGTGATGAGGGACACCTTCCCCAAAACCAGGTTGCTCAGAGCCCCATTCAACCTGGCCTTGAACGCTTCCAGGGATGGGACATCCCATCATCTCTAGGCAACCTCTTTAGTCCCTCTCAAATCTCACAGACAAGAATTTCTTTCTACTATCTAATTTAAGCCTTGTTTTTTTTAGTGAAGTCATTGCCCTTTGTTCTGTCACTACATGCTCTTGTAAAAATTCTCTCTCCATCTTTCTTGTAGGCTCCCTTCAGGTACTGGAATGCCCCAATGAGGTCACTCCAGAGCCTTCTCTTCTCCAGGCTGAACAATCCCAATTCCCCCAGCCTTTCCTCACAGCAGAGGTTCTCCAGCAGTATGGTCAAGTGGTGGCCCTCATCTGAACTTGCTCCCACAGGTCAATGTCCTTCCTGTGCTGGGAATCTCAGAGGTGGATTCAGTGCTCCAGGTGGCATCTCACAGTAGCGGAGCAGAGGGGCAGAAACAAGTGCCTCAACCTGCTACCCATGCTGGTTTCAGTACAGAGATGTACTGAGAAATGCTGCCAGACTGCGAAAATAGGCAGGCTGTTCCTTTAAGGGCATTAAAAGATTAGTGTCTGAAAGAACAGATCTCCTGACACTATAAGGATGGCATTTGCTGTATGACATTACATGAATTTTAAGAGCATTTAGAGTGAGGTCTCTGCTTGGCTTTTACACTTCTGCAGCACAGTGAGGTATTTAGAAAATGTGTAGATCTGGCACTTAGGGACATGCTTTAGTGTTGGGCTTGGCAGTGTTAGGTTTAACACTTGGACTTGATGTTCTTAAAGGTCTTTTCCAACCTAAATGATTCCATGATTCTATATTTGCTCAGTTGTTCCTGTTGGACAGGAGGGGCACTGCCAAGGTCACTGCTGTGCACTCACAGCTGACAGCATTCATAGGCATTTTCCAGGTTTCCTGCCTTAAAGGAACCTGAATTTATCACCTGGCAAACTCGGCAGTGAAGTCTAGTTTTTATCTGTCACAGAGCAGACAGCAGTGGAAATGAAGGTTCATTACTTTCTCTCCAGGACTGCAGTGCTCCCTGTTTCACCACCGGCTGCCGACTGACTGACTGGTCGCTCTGTCTTCATAGCTGACAAGGGCTCAGACACCAAGGGTTGCAGACACCACCTCAGCACTGATCTGATTATGTCGAGATGAGGGAGGATGTGGTTTTGAAACCTTGAATGCCCTTCACTCTCCAACTGCTCTGCCGCGCCGTGGCTGCTGTGCGGTGTGGGCTCTTCAGTTGTCTCTTGGATGAAATGATCTCATTAGGTGATTTCAAAGAGCTGGATGGAAGCAGAGCCACCTGCTTTCTCAGAAGGGGAGTCTCATCAGCTTTCCTGGAATTGATAAAGCATATGTGAAAGGGATGTCTGCATCCCATGAAAATTTTACTTTAAAGACACAGCTCCAAGATTTTTTTGTTTGGAGAGCAGGTAAACAGACCATCCCTTTGCCTCTTCTCCCTCCAATCCTTCCCTCCCTTTTACCCAGGCTCTTTTGTTTACATTATACTTCCAAATAGCTTAGGGATATTTATCAGTCACCAATATTTTTATTCTAGTACATGTAAGCCAATATAGATACACAGAAATAAATCCCCATGGGGAAACCCCACTTTTGGAATAAGGGGATTTTTGATTTCTAATCCATGGAAAAAAAAAAAACAACCCCAAAAAAAACCCCAAACCTTCATCCTGGAATAAGACCATGTCTGGGGGTACATGTTTGTAATCATATGCAGTGCCATGTCAGCACATGCTGGTGCAGCTCTTCTACCAAAAAGAGCTGCTGCATGGTTAGAAGTGCTGCTCCTGAGTCTCCAGGAGGGTGAATTCCTGTACCTGCCTGTGAAGTGGAATGGGTATGGCACTTGAGGAGTGCAGACTGGTCATCCACATTCCTGTCTGTCCATGGGCTGCACAGAAGAACCATTTCTGGGAACAGATGGAGGTTTGGGACTAAATTGCCTCCGGTAAGAAAAATGATAGCTCTGGTGGAGATTTTTCTAATGGGAGTATCTGCTGCCTCCAAAGTGGGGTGATATTAGCAGCTCATTTCATGCAGATCATAATGTAGCTACCTAATCTGTCTTTAAATGGTGGCCTGCCTGGTTTTGTGTTGCAGTACCATTTCCCAATTCCCCTTCTGTTCTGTAAAACAAGCAGTATTAGAGCTGTAACTGAAGCTACCAATTGTGGGGTGGCCTGTTATCTTTTTAATAAACACCACAGACTATTTGCTCAGCTTACAACTGACATTTTTTCATTGCAATCCTTTTAAACATCACCTGTATTCTGGAAAGCCAGGCTGGCTTTTTGCACTGTATGTACATCAGTAGCTGAAAGATAGAAGGCAGCATTCAGTTTTCCTGATGATGCAAAGGGCAGACAGAATCTGCTGCTCTCCTCTTGTGCTACTGCCTTTGTGGGGCTGGCAGATGAAGGTTTTTTGGGTAGGAAATGTGGCTGGGTAAATCAGGAGAGATCATGTACATGCAGAATGAAAGTGCCATTCCATGAGGTTTTTCATCTTAATGGAATTTTTAAAATTACTGTTGGTTTAATCTTCTACATTGCTTTTGCTCAAAAGCTGAGGGGTTGCTTGTTAGATTATGGAAAACATGCACTCTCATGACATGGTTTCCTAAGACATTCTCAGAGCTATTAGGAAAAAATACCCTTTTCTCTCAGCATCATAAGTATAGTCTGCTGTCTTCTCCTGTGATCTTCAGAATGGTTACTATTTAATTATTGATATTTACAACATGGCAGTAGTTAAATGTGGCTGCTGTTCCGAAGGTAATCTTTGTATGTCTACATTCAGCTAGAAAAATATTTGTATTATGATGAGTCACAGGAACTGATTTAAAATGCTGCATGTAAACATCTATACAACCTCTATCTGCAGCCTGAAATTCTTGGCGTAAGCAGCGGGTGCTGACTGAAGTCTGCAGGGTTTAATCTGACTGTTGTTTCCCTTTGCTGACACGCAGGGAGCTGTGTGCTTGCTCGTGTCTCTCCTTGTCTGGCAGTGAGTGTGCCTGGATCGGTGCAGCAGGGGAGCCAAGGCCCCTCGGTAGCTGCCCTGCAGCCAAACCCTCCTGCTGCCTTCACCAGATGCAGGAGACACTGCCTTAGGGTTGCCAAACCCACTTTGCTTTTCTGCCTCTAGATTTTGGTGTTGCTTTCCTGAGGGATTTGCTTGCAGAAAAGCTCTTTGCAGCAACAGGAAAGGCTCTACTTTCCTCCTGAAAGGCATCCCAACTCTGGCCTTTGCTGCTGGGATTTCTCTGGGTGCTTCTTCTTCCTCAATCCTGTGCATCAGCAGCAGTGCTGGAGAACAGCAGCTGAAGGCACCAAGCTCAGCCATGTTGCTGGAGGGGGCAACCTTTGGGGAAACATCAGTGAGGGCAGCTCAGGCACTGCCTCTCTTTAGAGCCAGGTGGCCCCAGCAGCAGGTGCTGAGGTGAGGATGCTTTTGCCCTCCCTTCTGCTGAAAGCACTCTGGCTCTGGCTGCTGACAGCTGACATTCCTCCAGCTGACATTCCTTCTCCCTGCCCATCCAGCTGGATGGTAGGTTTAGCTTTCAGTAAAAACCAGACCAAGGGACCCATTAAACAATCTCACATCAGGGCTTAGCAGTCTGGGTAGTCTCACAGGCAGGTTAGTCATGGCAGGATTTTATACTGGTGGATGGATGGGGGACTCATTCCCTAAAAGTGCCCTGGGTACAAGTGCACAGTGGTTCACGCTCTGGAAAAAGTGAGCTGTTGTTCAGAGCCTGGTGACCTCTGCTGATTTACTGCTCTGGGGACAGGCTGATGAGGATTAATTCATTCATCTGGGGCCACCAGCTTTCTCAGCTGGTTGCCAGTCCCAGAGAAATGGTATTTTCCTTCATCAGACTTGACTAATTGTAAGCCTTTAAAAATGGCACTTCTAAAATAGAGGGACCCGCTGAGTGAGTTATTAGTCATCCTTATCTGGGAGGGAAGCAATGGCTGCTGTAAGAGCTTCTTTATCTCTGCAGCACCATGTTCTCCAGAGAGGGGGCTGTGGGATGCCAGGTGCAGGGAGCTGCCAGACACCTTCCTTCAAGGGGAGCAAAGGGTAGAACAATTTGTTTCTGAAGGGCTACCTCTGCACTCTCCAAATCATGGCTTTGTTT
The DNA here is from genome assembly GCF_036417665.1 of Passer domesticus. Classification (NCBI taxonomy): domain Eukaryota; kingdom Metazoa; phylum Chordata; class Aves; order Passeriformes; family Passeridae; genus Passer; species Passer domesticus. The sequence continues at coordinate 16,355,229 of NC_087474.1, read as the reverse complement.
TTAAAAGCTGCTCATTTTTAACAGGTCATAATTAATAAAGCCAGCTGTATTTTTCTGTTGATGTCTGACACAGGTTGGGTTTTGGGTTTTTTATGCAAATAGAGGGAGCTCAGTGGATGGATGAACTAGCTCTGTGTCTCAGAGCTTGCAGCAGACTCTGAATGTCTGACTGGGAATATTCTCACTCTGCAGAAGAGTGATCCTCTGTTTGCAGGCACAATGGAGCCCAGAACACATTTTGAAGAATGTGGTGGTTGAATTCAGTATGTCCTCTGATGCCCTTCCTCTTGGGTTTAAAATGGTTTCTCACATACTTTCCAAGCTTGACTGTGTTGTGACTCCTTTTCTGTGCTGATGAAGATGTCTCCAGAAAGCATATTGAGCATGTTATATATCACACATATGTGCAATCCACTGCTGGGAAATGGTTAGGGCTGTACCAAACTGGTCTAAATGAGAATGTGAGAGCATCACTGTGTCTTCTGTCTTTAATCCCCATATGTCTTGAGAAGGAAGAAAAGAGCCTTGTTCAAAACCTCTCTTAGCTATGCCCCCTCACCCTCTCCCTCGCACAGCAGCCCCAAGGAGCCCCTGGAGAATGCTGCCCGCAGCCATTTGGTGTAACTGGCAGACGCCTTCAATGGGAGTTTTGAGTATGGTCTGTGATTCAGAGGCTCACTCACTGGCATGTTCTATCAATTAGTAAAATACTTGTTCTCCAGAAAAACTGGGCAGTGATCTGCCTGTCTGAAGTAACTGAATTGCTGTCAAACTGTCTATCTTGCCCCTCCTTTGCATAATGCACTCTGATACAGAGCCTGTTTAATACAGCAGCATTGCCTAAGAAATGACATTTGGCTTTTGCCTTGACAGGGCTTTGACAGTATCTCACCACCTTTCCCATTATTTTCCCATTACAAGTTTAATTCCTACTGAGGCTGAGAACAGGGGCTGCCTTGCTTTTCTCACAGAGATTGTCACAAATACATTTACCCCCAGTCTCTTGGAAGGATCCATCAGCACCCAGTTTACCGATTAGACCCCGGGAGTCTAATCAGCAAATTCCTCTGGTGCAGCAGAGGGATGTGTCTCTGGCAAGCCTTGGCTTCTGCAGGTTGAGGAGCTGCTCTGCTGTTTTCATTAGCAGTGATATTCACATAGGCATTAATGGGTCAGGTTTTGCTCCTTATCTGTGACCTTCAGTCCTGTTTGTTAGGACACTTTTGCGATAAAGGAGTGCACCTCCCAGGTTGATAACATGGTTTGTTTTCCATGAGACATGTATTTGCATACCAAATGCACAGTATTACTTAAAAAAATTAAAATAATTATAAATTTAGTATCTCTCTTGTGTTTAAAATTTTCCAGGCAAACTCTGTATCAAAAAGGTATTCACAAATTCTGTTTCAGAAATTTTCTGTTTTCTTTTTCCATCAGCAGAATTGACCTCATCTGGGCACACAAAGAGTATGATATAATTGTCAGGGGCTGAGCATAAAGTTCCTAGGGCTGTCATCCTGTATGCTCATCTTCCACTGAAAGACAAAAAAAAATGCATTAAACCAGTTTAAAAGCCTAGTATCTAATCCAATCCCTTCAAGCATAGCATAAAGTTCCTAGGGCTGTCATCCTGTATGCTCATCTTCCACTGAAAGACAAAAAAAAATGCATTAAACCAGTTTAAAAGCCTAGTATCTAATCCAATCCCTTCAAGCTCCTCACTGCAAGAAAAACATTGAAGTGCTGGAGCAAGTTCAGAGAACAGCAGAAAATCTGGTGAAGGGTCTAGAGCACAAATCTGATCAGGAGCAGCTGAGGGAGCTGGGGGTGCTCAGCCTGGAGAAAAAGAGGCTCAAGGGGAACCTTACTGTTCTCTACAAATAACTGAAAGGAGATTGAAGCAAGTTGGGAACTGGTGTCTTCTCCCAGCTAACAATAAGAAACAGCCTCAAGTTGTTCCAGGGAAGGTTTGGACTGAATATTAGAAAAAATTGCTTCACCAAAGGTCTGTCAAGAACTGGAGCAGGCCAGGAAGGCCATGCTGTTACCATCCCTGGAAGCATTTAAATCTCAAGTAGCTGTGGCACTTAGGCACACAGTGACTGGTGACTTCAGCAGTGCTGGGTTACTGGTTGGACTTGATGAAGCTGAAGGTCTCCGCCAACCTAAATGATTCTATGAAAAGTCTTCTAATTCAGAATACACCACCCACTTATTGATCATGCTACAGAGTTTATAAATTTCCATACATTTCAAAAGGTTGTGAATAACTGATGATGTAATAAATTTTGCTTCAGTTCATGCTTCTGATTAAAGCTGTATATGAGAGTGCTCACAGTTTCCAATATAGTTTACAAAACACGACAAAATCTCTAAAGGAAAATTTAGATCACTTTGCTCAGAATTTAGCTAGGTTAAGAAGCTGCTGAAAAAGTACCTTTTCATTTATACACATATAAACTCAGAGAGACTTCCCTTTTAATGATAGACCAGATATGTGTCCTCACAGTGACAGCTAGCTAAGTCTCCTGGCTGATACAATACTGTTTGTCAAACAAGTGGTGAGGAGAGCAGGTTACAGGAGCCCCTCTGCCAAGGAAATACCTCCTGCCAGCACTGTAGGTGGCTGATGGACAGCTCCTTCCAAAGAGGGACAGTTATATAATAGTAACAACTCCACTCTGTGTCAGTGGTGATGCTAATGTATGCAAATACTGCTATAACAAATCCAATTAGATCTCTCTGTATACAGAAATATGCCAGACTACCTGTATCTGATATCATGATAAGGAGAGAGAAGAGGACTTCAGCCTTGGAGACATCAGCCCTGTCTCTGCTCCTGGAGCTGCTCTGCCCTGGGCTGGGGTCCTGGTACACAGCCAAATTCCCAGCCCCTGCTGAGTCCTGGTGGCTGCTGCAGCTGCCTGGAAAAAGAGGCATTGCAGCTGAGGGGGTGCAGAGGCTGGCATTGCCCACGTTACCAGGCTGCAGTGGGTTCAGAGGTACAGCTGGTGAGGGCCAACAGAGTAACAGAGATCTGTGCAGCCTGATCACCTGCTTTATATTTTCAGGACCCCATATTCACTTCTGTTACAGAGTCATAGAAGAGCCCATGTTGGAAGCAGCCACAAAAGATCTTCTGGTCCGTCCTCTTATGGGAAAAGGAACCCTATCTAGCACCCTGGGACTGGCCCAACTTGAAAACCTCCAGTGATGGGGACTCTACCACATTCTTGGGGAAGGTGGTTCCACTGTAAAAAATGTCTTTATTCTGTCATGGTTAGGATATTGCTTTTTCTTGGTTTCATGACAAACCTCTTTGAGTGTTTTCAGCATAGTGAACAGACTCTGCTGTGCCAGGAGGCTGGAGGGGAAGCTGCTGGCTCAGTAGTCATGAACGAGACACTTCCAGACTTGATGAAAGAGAGGTTGTTATTTATTAAGGAAAATTTTCTTTAGGGCTTCCTGTATACTTACTATGTTCTAGTTCCTGCTGATCAATGTTGCTGTTGTCCTGATTAATCAACTGATCTTGTGAAGAGTTTTAATCAGCTTCAACGTTGCCAGGAACTAGCCACACTTCAAGGGAAGCAAACATGACTGTCAGCAGCTGGCAGGACACACAGCTGCTCATTGGGCCTGGGGCGGCATAAAGGCAGATTCTGGGAGAAAGAAAGGAGATGTTGGAAAGACAAGAAAATAAAAAACAACAGGTAGAACCCCAGGAGGCCATTGCTGTGAGCTGTGACTGTGGACAAGGCACGGGCACCATGAGCATGGCAACATGCAGGTGGCCAGAGTGGTGTCCAGTGGGAATATCTACTGCCTGGATTTTTAGGTCATGCAGTGAAAAGTGAGTAAACACTGCATAGACTTAATTTAGCTGTATTAGCCCTGATCCCTAGGGGACAGATTGACTTAAAATCACAAGATTCTCTATGTAATATATTGGTATTCCTTTTTGTTTGTTTTGCAAGCTGTGGATTCACCCAAATTCATATTTTCCCTTGTGGTGACAGGAACCACAGCAACAAGCACTGTGCATGTGTGAGTTTGTCCAGCTGTTCAAAATTCAGTGAACCTGTGGGCACTGCTTCAGAGAGCCAGAACATGCTGCTGCAGTCATCTGGGCAGGGCAGCTGGCCCAGAGGTGGCAGTCAGCAAGCTGTGGCCATGCTGTGCCACACAGCTGCAGACAGGCCAAAGCACTTGTGGGGCACTCAGCTCAATGCAGCCTCTGCCCCTTTGGATGGGCACTGCTTCAGTGCTTCATGTCAAATTCCTTCTCCCAGCACAAACATCAGGCTCCATCTAAAAGACCTATTAGACCCTGCTCAAATGGAGCACAACATAAATGGGATCAGGTTACCCAGGTCTGAGCTGCACCGAGCTGCTGGAAATACTTGTTTTGATCCCCACAGGTACAGGGTTTCTGCAGAGCTTCCCAGGGCATGCTGGAGCAGTTCCCTTGCACTCCCACGCCCACTGGAAGCTCACACCCCATCCACTGGTCATGTGCTAGCACTGATGCTGACCTGATGGCTGCATTTCACAATGAGATTTACCTTCTTTGTGCTGGCAGGGCAGCTCCAGCCTGGTGTCCACCTGGTCTGGCTGCAGCTTTTCAAGGCACAAACTCTCTGCCTCACACATCTCTTCACAGAACTTGAACTACTGGGTGGTTAAGTTTGTCATACAGGGTCAATGGATTTCCATCCCTGCTGGGTAAAAGCTGAGGAGGTGAAGTGGTTTCTTTTCACCATCTTGAGTAAAAAAATGCCCCTTCTAGGGCTGACTCCCCATACAGCCACCAGTGACAATGAACACTGGTCACCATTGGCACTGCTCCCCACCATCACGGGCAGCTGTGCTGGAGCCTGCTCTGAAGCCACATCTTCCTAGGACCAAACTCCCTCTGCCTTCCTGCCTTCAGCCTGGTACCAGAGTTGCACTGCAGATTTCTTACCCTGATGAGATCAGGAAACTGATCAGCCACGAGGTGCAGCCAATGATCTTTTACAATCCAGTTCCTTCCCAATGCATTTTTTATGATTTTTCATATTCCTACAATGCATTTTTCTAATGACTTAATTATATTAGCTGTATGCTAAATATGTGCTAAGTGGGATCCCATTGTTTGCAGCTGTTGATCTGTAAACATGAGCTGAAAGGAATAAAGTATAGGAATGCCCTTCACAGAAGGGCATTCCTCTATTGCACTCGGAGTTGTGGATGGAAAAAGGTAGAAAAGCAGTGATCTGCTACAGCTAAAATAAAAGAATTTCTATAAGGCTTCAGTACTAAATTTCTGATAACAGGCCCAGGAATAAGAATTACAGGCAGAAGTTCCGAGCTCTACCTTCAAGATCACTCACTGATAAAGAGGCCAGTTCTCAGGCAGGGGAGAATTCTTATTTGAATTTACCTGATCTCTAAGGAAGCTCCGAAGCCATTTGCTCATAGGAATCTTCACTTGAACATGAGCTCAGATATGGGCTGATTCCTTCCTTTAATAGCTTACCTCTAATAAGAAATTATCTCTCTTTTTAAGGCCAGCAGATATCCCTCCTTGCTGTTTGCAGTCCAGCTTCTTTCTGTTAATCCAGCAGATAGGATGTCATGGCTTACCACTCACATCTGACACTCTTTGCCTCTAATGCCTTCCTGTTAATTTATTGCCCATTAACATTAATTAGAATGGTCAAAGGCTGAGGCTTGTGGTATCATTCACTCAAATTCTTCTACCTCTCCTTCTTTAAACTGCATCTAGATTGCTTACTACAACTTAACTTACCAAGGCCCACCACAATATTATATATTGAATAATTAGTATTATCATGCTGCCTGTCTTTTAATGCCACATGTGACAGTTTCCTGGTTTGTGTGTCCTGCTCAGTGCTTATGTACCACAGCTGGCTCACCTCAGCCTCTGTCAGTTCTTTGAGGGATCACAGACAAGCACAACACCTGGTGAGTGACCTGCCCCGTGCTGGAGCACAGCCCCACACCTGCCCCACTGCTTCAGTGGCACACATGCAACAAGAAGGTTTCACAGATTTAGGGCTTTGAGGTTTCACTTTAGCCTAACATGTAACCCTTGATCAAGGCCACCAGATGTTTCAAGTCATCACAGTATTGAGTAGACACTAGCTGGTTTTACTCACCTGGCCACATTCTCTGCTGGAGAAGGTTTCCCTTTGAGTAGGAGGTACATCAAGCTTTAGCAAATCTTGAAATTTGCCTTTTGTCATTAACGTTGGCAGCTGCTCCTCAAAAGAACTGGCAAGACAGTGGCAAGAAAGGCACATTACCCTCACAAACTGAAGTTTGTGATTTAATATGTAGTTGCCACTGCATGCATATTGTGATTTAACATATACTGCCACTGCATGAGGGTTTGTAATAGAAGTTTTTAACTGAGATTCATGAATTGCTGATAGACAGGCTTCCAAAACTATTTGATTTACCATCAACCTGCCAGCATAAATGACTGACAAGTTACACAGTTGGTATAAAAATCCCTCTTATATCCTTTTTATCAGGCTTGGGTACACAATTCTGTCCATTTTCCACAGAAAATCAATAGCAATAAATAGCTGTCACATTAGGGCCATCATGGTGTCACTAATACAGATTCTTTGCAGGGCAAAAACATTGGATGACTTATTTTTTTCTTTCACAGAGACCATGTAGGGATCTAGAAACATCAGAAATGAGAGAACTGTTCAAATTACTTTTGGAAGATTTCTTCAAAAGAAGTCACAGCCTTCTTTATGAGAAGCTGCACTAATCTTCCAGAGACTGGTCCAGGAGCTCAGCATCTGTTTTTGTGCAGAAATAATTTTCTGTTTAGAGTCTGGCATTTCAATTATCTTGAGATTTTCCAAGAAAATGTATGATAAAATTAAATAAATAAATTTTCCTATTTCATCTATTAAATACTCAGGCTCTGTAGCTAGGCCTTCTTATAAACTAAAAAACACCAAAACAAGCCTTTCCTTTTTACGCCCAGCTGGGCTGTGTGGAAAAGCCTCTGGGTAGGACTGTGCATCTTGAACTTTTCAGTTTTTCCTGTTCCTTTGTGGGGAATTGCCTCCTTTGGACCCTGGTGCTGTGGAAGCACCATGCTCTGGCACCAACCTCCCCCAGTGCCTCCTTCCCCAGGTCCATGGTGTCTGTCCTTGGAGAAGGCTGCTGTGCAGAGGTGGCTGAACCACGAGGTGTCTGCAGCACCCCGGTGTCGCCTGCTCTCACTCTCAGCAGCTGCCACCAAGGCGGGATCTGACTTTATTTCAGTGGATCAGTGAATTCTGAGCAGGAGGGACCTGCCACCAACCTGACCCGGACCTGAAAGTGTTCTGACTCAGAGACCTGAGAGGTTTTGTGTGGAGACAAGGAGATAAGCCAAGCAGCTGAGAAGGAAACTCTTTTGTGGAAGGAGCTGTTGTCGATTAAATTCAGGTTCAAGAATTATCCATTTCTCTGGGTCTGGGTTGAAGGCACTTGAGATGGTAGCTCATGTTGGGACTCAGGTGTTTATTATTTCTTGTCAGTAAAACAGTCTCACAACCATGAGTTTGGCAGCTTTTCATTAGCAAGGCACAAAATGGCTAACTATCTTTTGTTACAAGGTCTTTTAATACTAAACTACCCAATTAAGAACTGGCACCTGGATTATTTTCCCTTTTAACCCAGTAACTGATCCCTGGAAGCCTGAAATGTGGACTTTTCTGCCCAATTGCAAAATGCCAACCAAACCCACGAAGAAGGAAGAAGAAGCATGAAGAAACTCAGGACCACAGCCTGTTCCTTCCAACTTGCTTCCATCCACAACATACTAAAAATCCCAAAACATAAATTTCTCACCAAGTGATACACCTACACTACTCTTTATAGTCTACTCCACACTTTTGTGGATTCTAATCTATCTTGAAGTCTAGGAAATTTTCTCCATGAATGAGGGTCAAAGTCAGGACCTGTCCTGACCCCCTGTCCCCTGGGGGTCAGGACACCTGAGATCAGACAGAAAAATATTCCTGGTGCCCTGGGTTTCCACACAGAATAAAACCAAAAAAGTAATTATAATTGTTTTGAAAAGGCTCTTTTTCAAAATGATACTGCAGTTTTTAACCTGGGTGATTTAAAGGCTCTCTGGAAGACTGCATTGGGGTTACCAAAGAGTGTCAAAATGAGTGGTTCTCCTGGGAGGGTCAGTCACATCCTCACAAAGATCAGCTTGCTTCTGAGTGCCATTAACACGAGGCTCAATCCCTACCTGTTCCTTAGAGAGGACAGTGTTGCACTGCACATTAGAGAGGTCAGTGTTGAAAGATCTGCAATAAAAAAAAATCACATATTATTGTTAGTTTTTTGAAATGCTCCTGCCCTTCTTAGAGAGCTGGCAGCAGGCAGAGGTTGCAATAGGCCTTTGCCCAAGATCATCCAGAAAAGCATCCTGACAGTGGAGTGGGCAGGAAACCATTCCTTGCCACCTCAGTCTGATCCCTGCAAGTGCCCTCAACTTCCACAGAGCTGGAGATGTCTAACTGCACCAACTGCTTGAATTTCACTGACATGATGAACCTTGGCATCCTAACTCCAAGTGCACAAATCTTTTCTCCTTTTCCTGTTCCTTTATGTGTAGGCAGAACCACACTACAGGGTGGTTTTGATTGTGTTTATTTGACTCCATTTGATCCCTGTAAGTCTTTTTTATATTCCTCAAGTAAAACATTGTAAGGCAAGAACAGCTTTTTGTCATTTATCACCTTGCTCTTTTATAACAGACTGTGTTGGTGCTGAGTAGAATAGGAACAGCTCAGAAAAAACATCTATTTTCATGAGGGATGAGTCTGAGATTCTTCTATACCAGGTCATTGGAAAACCCAGGAGTCCCTGCCTGGGTGCAGAGATGTGCAGTGTGCACATTTAATCTCCCAACATTTACAACTAGTGCTGCCTGTCAGTGATGCTGAATTTTCCAACCTTCCCATGAGTGTGCAAACTGTTCGAGCCATTGAATAAATGCTGCATTTCCACCCCATACTGGCTTGTATCTCTGGTGACAGGAATATTTCCTAGGACTATAAGCCTGTGATGTATTTTTGCACCTGTAGGTCAAGGGAAGAGGTTTCAAACTGACTCTGGCTACTGATAAAGAAGGGCTACTAGAGACACTGCCTTCTGTTCCCCAGCAGCTCATAAGCAGAAATTACATAAACCAAAGAGATTTCCTGGGAGAATGAATGCAGGAATATCTCACTTTGCTCTTTGCTGCTCCAGCTCCTGTCCATAATTGTCTTTTTAAGGGATATGGAATCTGCAGAAGGATCTTGGTGTGTATGACTTCTGGAAGGACAACAGAACTGGAGGAGACTGAAACTCCCTGGAACAGATTATCTTCTGACATCTGTGTGGCTGTCCCACAGCTGTACTGCTCTTTCATTGCTGTGCAGATGCTACAGGATATTGGCAGTGGCCTTGCTTGCCTTGTTCCTACCTTGACTTGGAAAGAAAAGAGATAAGACCTGGAGCAGGAAGAAAGGATAGGAGGAGCAGGAAGAAAGGATGGGAGGTTGTGAAGAGAAACTCACTGACTGCAGTGTACTGTACAGGAGGGACCAGAGATGGAATGTTATCACACTTCACAGACCAGGCAGCAATTGGCAAAGCTTCTGTGTACCCTTCAATGCCAAGGTGCCAACAAATGGGTCAAGACTACAGGTGGTGAAAATAATCAGGAAGGCAAGACACCTCATTTTGATAATCTCATTTAATAACAATAACAACCTCCATTTCATCCTGAAAGCTCTGAGGCTAATCCAGCAGTTTTATTTCTGAGCACTCTTGAGTGCGACTTTTGAAATTTCTTCTTTTAAAATTCACTGCCTTCTATTTGGGGAAAAGCCTTGTGAAGTGCTGCTAATGAAGACAAATGAAGGAAAAGGAACTTGACCCCAGAGTATGAAATTTTGCTCATTAACTTGTGCTTCCAGTTGGCTGATTGATATTATTTGGATGTAGATGGGGTAATTAATGACAGGAAGTAATGCAGCAGGATATGAGTTGTGCAGAATGCACCTCAGTAAATCTACCTTTTATTATGTCTTGCCTTATTTATGTGCACTGTGTTTGTTGTGCCACTGCCTGATGCAGTTACCACCTTCATTTGGAATTTCCTTAACTTAATAGTTTTCTTCATTCTTTTATGCTATTTTGGGATTTTTTTTTTGCTTATGTTTCTGTAAGTAACAATTTCCTAGTCTGTTTTTAGTAGCATGAGGATGCATTTTCATGGTCATATGGAACATTTCAGCATGTGAAACACTTCTTACAATAGGAATTGCCGTTGAGATGAACTATACTTCCTTCCTTCTTCACTGGACAGGTTATTGGGATTGCCAGTAAATTAATGGTCACAAATCTCCCACGTACTCTCACTCACGTTATTTTTCTACCCCAGAAGGAAATGAGCTAAAGATATTATTTTTTTTTTCAACATTTTTGAGGAGGGTGGAGGGTGAAAGAAGTTTTTTAAATGACACATTCTCCTGGGAAGGGAATTATCTTGTGGTTTAAGCCAAAGGATTTTAAACATGTAAAATACCACCATGCTTTTCATTTTGCTCCTTGATGTATGAACAATATATATCAACAAAGGAAAAGATAAACTTAGAACAGTGAATGATGTGAAATGACCTCTGGTAAGGTTCTGTAAGGATTTATGCATGTGAATAATTTTACATAAACTTACTGAGGCGATAAGAGAATCTACCCCAAAAAACTTATTGACCTTATTATTTGCCTGGAAGATCAGGCTGCTGTTATGAGTATTTTTACCCAGGTTTCTCAAAGGATACTGTATTTTGTGTGTTTGTCTGTCCACCTGTCTTTTACCACCCCAAACTGCTTTGAGTCCTTTGACATAAACCTGGTACTTCCACTTCATGTAATACATGAAACCTTCATGTAATACATGAAACCATAATGAATAACTCATAAAATAAAAAAAATAATAATAATAAAAATAACATCCTTTTATTCAAGATGCAAAGCAGAAGATGGAAGAAAGTGCCAGGACAGGTTAAGAATCTGAAATTAAGAATTAGTTTGTGTGTTAAGTGGAGCTTCTGTGGTCATTCAGCACATATCAGCAAAGATTTTTAGGAGACAAAATGGAAGTTACATCTTGGGGCTACACAGCAATTGTTTGTGTCTACCTCTCTGGATTAAGGGGACTGAGACTGCTTATCTGCTAATTGAAGAGGGGAAAATGACCTCACACGTCCTGCAAGGAAGAACATTCAGATGAGCAATTATCAGACAATAGCTGACGCTCTGGAATTTCCTCTAGTAATAATAACTCGATTGCTTGAGTATTCTCACAGGCACTGAGGCACGGAGTAAAGAGGTGGGGAGGATCAGGTACTCCGACAATTTTGAGAGTCCCCATGATTTTATTTAGGACACATTGAGATAAAAAGTTGGAAGCGGTGTTATAGAATTGCATTCCTGCTGAGTGTGACCATGTGGTTCGGGTCTGTGCTGCTTTTAGTACCTTCCTCCATGCCAGACACGCCATGCTCCATCCTGCTCACTTAAAACATGAACATCTGGATGTCCATGGATGAGGAGCATCATCCCAGACATAGAACTGAGACACCCGGTGTTGGCTGCAGGGTCTTTGCTATATGTATACTTATTCGTGTCCTGTACCTAGATATGGCAAATCATATATAGATTTGCTTGATTTGGGATCACTATGCACTTGAGGTAGTGTAAAGTTTGCATTTCACCCCAGAACTCTCTACATTCCTCGCTTTTTATAAATGAAACACATTAGGAAGAAAAATCTCTCTTTAAAATGACTTTATTTATTGGAACATGCTTGGAATAGTTCAGGTATAGGCTCAGTAAGTGATCTTGTTCTGTAGCATGCTTCAAAGAACTAATTAGACCTTTACAGTTCATGATAAAACACCCTAATAATGAATATTAATCCATGTGGGCTATTTGTATGAGGTAGTAACAATCTGAAGGGAAAGTTCATCTTGCTGGAAATATGTAACATGGCCAAGAGAAAAAAAAGCTCTCACCCTCTTCAGTGAGAACTGCAGAAAGGAAAAAGCAGGCTTCCATCATTCAGAATTTACTGAAAACATGTTGAATGTTTATTTGAAATGAGAGGAATGGGCAGCCAGCTGGCAGCCTTCTGAAAGTCTGTGTGTCTCCTCTCAGCAGATGGTGCACACAGAACCCAAACACAAAGCCTCCTCCTTTTGTCTGAGGTGCTTAAAGCGCGCTTCAAGGCACAACTGCGGGCTGCTGTGCGACCTCTGCTGCCGTCTGCGGGGACTCGTGAGGGCAGGAAGCATTATAAGATGAGTAAAAGACCAATTAGTGTAAAGCATTTTATTGTTTTCCTGTTGAAATAGCTTAGAGTTGATCTTTTTGTCTAATTAAAAATAAAAAAAAAAAGAAAAAAAGAGACTTAAAAATCCCTCTGTGTGATCCTAGCAGTCAATTGCACAGAATTTGTTGTCTCTTCCAGTCTCTCCTCCATTTCTCTAGAAGATCCATCTTTGCCCATCCCCACAACTGCTCTGCTGTGATCTGCCCGCATTCATTCTCTGTGACTCAAATTCATCCCATCTCCTCTGAATCAGAACTTTTCTTTTACTTTTTCTCCATTTCTTCTCTAATGATTATTTATGAAGTAAATTATGCACATTACAGCTTGTATGAAAATAATAAATGTTCTTGCATAATTACTATAGTAAACTGTCTGGGTAATAAGCCCTGAAAATTGCAGGGAAAATGCCAAAACATTTCATTGTATAAGCGCCACAACCTGGAGCGTGAAGTGCCCATGCCTAATAATTGCTCTCATTAACTAATCCGGTGGTGGATGCAAAGACAGTAATTAAGTCTGCGGCATTTCTGACTTTTCAGCCAGAAGCGGTGAAACCATCGCTGGTAATTGGCCGCTTTGAGGGGTGGGATGAGCCGGCGGCCAGTTTTCCTAGCAGGAGAGCCCCTGCACTGAACCTGGCCCTGCCGCGGGACGGACAGACGGACGGACGGACGGACAGACGGCTCCGCCCGCCGCGCTCCCGGCCGAGCGGGCGCAGGGCACGGAGCTCCCCCTAATGTCCCTTCCTCGCCCTGCAGCCCGGGCCCGCCTCCCGCAGGGATGCTCGGGCTCTAAATCCCAACCGGGAGCCCTTCCCCGCCCGCCCCGGAGGTGTTTGTTCCCCGCTCTTGAGGCTGGGCCGTATTAATTCAATCACAGAATCATGGAATGGTTTCTGTTGGAAGGCACCTTCCAAAAGGCATCGAATCCAACCCCCCTGCCACGGGCAGGGACACCTTTGACTAAATCAGGTTGCTCAGAACCCCGTCCAGCTTGACCTTGAACGCTTCCAGGGATTTGCCTCTCTCAGCAAATTATTATTAATTAATTAATTGACTATTCTTGCTGTTAAGCTTCATAGGAAAAGCTCTTCATAGCCAAGGAGATTGCTAACACTAAAGCAGGAACAAAGTGAAAACTAAATTTCTAGTTTAAGGATTAAAAGCAAACTCCGCTCACTGCCATGTCAGAGGATTGCCTTTTACTACTGGGCTCACCAACATTTTCTGGGTCCAGCAATCAGGATAGTTTTTACCCAGCAAAACTATTGAAAGGAGGGGAACAGACAAATTTTAGAAAGACTTATTTGACCTTATGTGACTTAAGAGCAAAACTTACAGAGGAAGGAATCTTGAGTGCAAGAAGTGTGGTGTTGCTCATTCTCTTGGATTTATCTGTCACAAAAGTGGTGTTTCAGATTTTCCGGTTCTCTCAGAGTAATGTCTAAGCTAATTTTAAGAAGTGGAAGAGACTCTCTGTTGAGATTTGCAAAAAACATAAGTGCAAAAAGTTCACACTGTGACCTTAACCTACTCTGTGTGTGTGTCTGTGGATGGACATCCACCTCCAACAGCCCTTACTCAGAGCAAATTCTCACAATTTATTTCACTGTGTTTCCCTTCAGGCTATCCTCATTTTCTACACTACCATCAGGACCCACAAAGTTATTGTAGGGAAATTACAGGTTTAACATTAGCTGCAACCTTTGTCATAACAAGAAATTTGACAGGACTCTCAGAAAAATCTACCACAGGCAGCCAGCACCTCATTAGAGGAAGAATCTGTCCAAATGTGGATTTTTTTATGAGCAGTTTGAGCACTTTGCCCTGAGGATAAATGCAAAAGATGTGAATAAATCAAGGGTAAAATAACTGCTATAAAATCTTTTCTTGAAAACATTACACCAGGGATCCCAGATATTACTTTTCCCTACGCTTATATTTTTCATCCATCAGAGTTTTTTCAATGTGATCTAATTCTGCAAATCCTGAAAGGTCACCACTTGTAGGTGGATTTATATACTTCTGTTATTTCAAATAGAAATACAGCACTGAACTTTGTGTGTTTGGCCCTTTATATGTCTTCAGGAAATTCTAGAATGAAATACTGATGGATAACACAAATCCCTGCCACTAACCCTTAACACCCCTGCCATTTTGGGGAGAAAGAAAACTGCTAGTGAAAATGAAATGAGCTTCTCAGCAGTAAAGTCTTGCAGACTAGAGGAATAGACAGTGAAACTAAGGGAGCCCTCAGCTCAAAGTCACTGCTAAGAGAATTAAGAGTTAGGAAAAGGCAAGATACCCTTTGCTGAAAGGGTGGCTGAGGAGTGAAGGAAACATGTGCTACATGATATCAGAATGATTCCAAATGCTTCAAAATGTTTTAACAAGAATTCAGACTTATGTTTAGATCATATATACAAACCACAGATCTGAACATTGAGATTTCCTCTGTAATACAGAAAAATGTAAGCACAACATTTACTGGGGAATGGGCAGACTAACAGAGAGGCAAAGGCTTCTCTTCAGTAGAGCAGTGTTAGGGTGCTGGTGGGAGTAATCTGGCAGGGTGAGAGATCCTGAGGGAACTGAGGAGGGAGCACAAGAGTGGTCATAGGTCTAGAAAACATGACCAGAGAAGAAAAGGATTGAAGTCCCTGTGGTAACTCAACACAGAGAAAAGAAATCTGGAAGTGGATGTGTGCAAAATCTAAATGGTACCTGCAAAGCCCACTGTGTTAGCACAAGAAAAATAGACTGACATTGCAACAGGGATAAGCAAGGCTACTGGGGCAGGCATCTGGTTTCTAGGGAAGGCTGTGGAAACTCCACCACTAAGGAATTTTGAGGAATAATTTATTATTTATGCTTTCAGTTGCATTTTAGTGGCAAAAGTGAGTGATTGAGAGCAGTGGTGCAAAATCTTTAGGGAAATAACCCTTTTCAAAACTGACATAGATGTACAGACATGGAAAAAGAGAGAAACTGAGGGCCAAAACCTCTGATCTAGACAGAATTGATTGGTACTAACCCCAAGGATAAATAAGAACTTTAGGGCACAAACCCTTCTCCAGTGCTGTAACTCATCAGGATCTGGAGAGCTGTGTGCTAAATTTAACAGTGTTTGCAATCTGGTATTCTCTAAAAGAAAACATTGAAAGGAAATTTCCTATGGAACAGAACTAGCTAACAAGGCCCTTCTGCCTCTGGGATAAAAAGGAAGGGAGTCACAGTACAGAGCAGATAAAAAATGATCTGGGGAAAGCCATGAAAGACACCAGGAAAAATAGCTGAAAACTAGACCATGCAAATGCAGGCCAGATACAAAGTGAGAAGCTGGGCCACAAGAGATGACAGGTGTTGCACTGAGATTAACAGCTCCTGCAAAGATTAAGAGTGGCCGCTGCCTCTGAAAAAGAAGGGGAAAACTCCAAAGCTTGCAAAGCTGCAGAGGGAATAGCAGGGTGCTGTTGAGCTCTAAAAATGTGGGAAATGAAAAATGTAATGGCTTGGAAAGAAAGTCAATGGGGAAGATAACCAGAGAAAAAGGAATGAGGGAGGAATAAAAGAATTATGAGATTTAAAACTTTTACTATCACATATTATCACTTTACAATAAAATGTGCCATTACAAGGATTCTGCCACCATAATCAACAGAAAAAAAGGAAAGAAGTGATATAGCAAAGATGGAAGAGTACCAGGGATTTACAAATGATTTGAAGGAGAGTGTTCAGATGACAAGAAATGGAAGATGGTAGAGGTGGTCAACTGGAAAAACAGAACACGGGAAAAAGATCAATAACACAACATCCAAGGGCTGGCTGCAAGTGAGGATGCAGAGCAGGGAGGGATAGAGACAGAGATATCCTGTTTAGAGAGGTACAGCTAAGGTTGAAGTGGCTGAATTTACGAACTGACGAGCAAATTCAGATGAGAGTTATAGGCTGTCTCACACTACGAAACAGCCAAGGGACCACTTGGAGACTGACTGGCCCAGTGCAGATTGCACCTATAGAGCTAAATGTTCTGAACAGAATAGGATGGATGTGACCAGAAAGCCTGTTGGAAATGTTCCCAGGTTGGCATTAATGTCCTAAAACTGCCATGGAAGGAGTGCTAGGCAAGGCCAGCACCCTCCCAGGGTCTGCACTACCTGTGCAGGCTGAGTGGTGCTGCTCAGGACTGTGCCCTCACTCCTCCTGTCACAGATGACTCCCACAGGGGCCAAAATTTCAAGAGAGACAAAAGATCAAGAGTCTATGGAAGGTGTTTTACCATTGCTACTGATAGGACCACACACATTTCACTATCAAAACAAAAGTGGCTCAAACCAGAAAATACCAGGCAGCTGATAAGTATCATGAGTTAAAAGCCTGTTCAGGTAAATACAGCATCTCATGTCCCTGCCAGAAACAAAGGTAATCGTTTCAGCTGGCAGGAAGATGCAGAATTGAGTCCAACTGGCATAAATGTAAAATGTATGCATTATGCATATTCTTGGAGTAGCAGAAATGAAAATAGGCTTGGTATCATTCCACTTTGATAAACATGGAACTTATCTTCTGTTTGCAATAGGAATTTATCAAGTCTGATGGCCTAGAGCAAAGTGGCAGGGAACATCTGCAATGTAGTGAAAAG
This sequence comes from Passer domesticus, assembly GCF_036417665.1. Taxonomy (NCBI): domain Eukaryota; kingdom Metazoa; phylum Chordata; class Aves; order Passeriformes; family Passeridae; genus Passer; species Passer domesticus. The sequence continues at coordinate 16,338,176 of NC_087474.1, read as the reverse complement.
CAGTGGAAAGCACAGCAGAAGTGGCTGCACACCTTTGTGGAGAAAAAATAAAAGTTCTGCAAGCTTCAGTCAGAGGTATGCCCTGGAGCTTAGCTGATTTAACCCTTGCCTCTCATTGCTGCAGTCTTTGTTAGGTGCTCCACCTGAACATAACAGGAATGCTGGAAGGGCTTTTCCTCCTCTCTTGCCCCTCACTCCTTCCCAGCTGTGTGAGATGCTGCACCTTCCTCTTCCTGTCCTTGCAAACGCTGGCTCTGACATTGCCTCAGCTGAGCAACTGAGTCTCTCAGGGTTGAAAATGTAGATGGGGATGGAGTATAAAAGGAACATGGTTAGGACAATCCATAGGGTTTAAAGCATGTGGATGTGCGTGTGTGTGTACATACATAGTTCAATATGTAAGAGTGCAACAGAAGATACCAAAGCAGAGAACTTACTAGTTTCAGAGGATCAAAGCTATTCACCAGAACAAGAAGGCAAGAGATTTCCCCCTCAGTTTTGGACTTTTTTTGCAGTACTTGGTTGTTTAATAGAAGTACCTGACATGTTTGGTATGTGACAGGTCAGCAGCACAAAAGAATTGTCATTCTCAGCAAAGACAAATGCAATAGCAGACACATCTGCAGCAGCACGCCCAGACACCAAACCTGAGCTTATATCACACTGAATGGTGCTGCCTCCTTCTCCTTTAACTGTGCCTGATTTCAGGCAGACCTTAGTGAACCCCAGGCAAGAGCACACAATTCTGTGCTGGCATCAGGGTGGGGTCACTGGGATACATGCTCCTGGAGGATGGGTCCCACTGGGAGATGGAAAGTTCACCCTGACACTGGGACACTGAGCTGCAGAGGGAGGATCTGATGGACTTTAAACAGATGATGTGAATTTTGCCCAACAGGTACATCACAATGTCAAGAGAAAATTTTTCCTTTGGGCAGAGAAAGGAGAGTCCTCCTGCCTGGAGCTGCAGAGATGGAGGGACCCCATCAGCTGCAAGCCGCTGAGTTTCCCAGCAGAAGCCACAGTGCTGCACAAGCTCTGAAGGCACACTGCCCTTCTCCTCCCATCTTTAATGGCTTTAGTGAAGCCCTAAAGCCAACTTGTCTTCATTCTTTTGATGTCTTGTGAAGGCTGACCTAGAACAGAGACTAGACTGAGTTAAAGAATAAAGTAGGTATTTATTAAAAGGCCTCAATGGATTCTCCATGGGCAGCACAAGAGCCCAGGCAGGGCTAGACCCAAAATGAACCCAAAATGGTCACAGAATGGACGACCGGCCAGAAGGTCTCACACTTTTATAAGTTCTGTGCCATTAGCATATTGATAATTGTCCAATTATAGCTTTAGGGTATGAAGTCCCATCCATCTTGTTTTTCTCTCTTCAGTCCACGTTTATGCTCTTAGACCTGAAATTTGGGTAGTTGTCCTTGGTCCCAAGCTAGGAAAGGAATTGTTTTGTCTAGATACTCTTGAAGAGAGCTTACAATTCCTTAATATGAAGCTCAGAACTATACACAAAAGCAGCACAGAATCTGGAAAATATAAAAGATAAAATCTGAGGCATCACTTTGGTCTTCATTTCTTGTGGTTATTTCTATACAGACTTTGTGGAGATTTCAGAGAAAAAGGTATAGAATGTTTCTTTGTATTGTCAGAAGGAAGCTACTTTTACTTTTAGGGAAAGCATGGACTCACCAAATATTGCAACTGATTTTTACAGAGAAATGTTTCTTCACAAACTAATTTAGCATATTTAATTTAAAAAGCATTAAACCCCCTTAAGAACAATATTTCTGTCTTAAATGAAATTACAGAAAGTCAAATAGAATGGCTGGAAGAGGAAAAAATTGTCTAGTCTCATATTTGATTTCCCTGACTGCTTCTTGTTGGCTCACTGAGCACATTCACTTCTTCATCAAAATGGTCACCAGAATTTTGTTCTGCTCTGTTTGTTGCAGAGGATCACAGACACTGCAGATCTTAGGAAAAAAAATCTATTTTCCCTTCTTCTCCCAATGTGTTAAACTGCCATCTTGTAAAATGAACTAACCTTGCAATTTGGTACTAAAATAAACCTCTATGCAAGTCATTTTTACAGCAGGAACAAAATTTAAGCAATGAATGCTGATACGCCTACACAAATACACATACATGCACACACACCCACACACAGCCATCCAAAGTGAAGACTCAGTTCCAGCCTCTGTATAAATTTGATCTGGGTTGTGCTCATTTCGGATGTGGAAATCTGCAGGTTTTGTGGAAAAAGCCTTAGAACAGCATACAGGGCAGTGATAACACATTTGCAGGAGGGCAGTATAAATAGCAGATCTGAAGTAAGATGGCTGATAAGTTCTGGTTTATCAGACAGAAGATGCCTCTCCAGCTTGTGGAAGAGAATGGATGATTTAGATATCTCTTAACATCATTCTTTGATATCTTTTAGGAAAAAAAATTAGAATGTTGTGAATTTTCCAAACCTACCAAGTCTCACTTTCCAAAAGGATTTTTAACTGAAACATCGTGATTCAGAAGAATCAGCAACACAGAGGCTGCTTACAGTTGCTGAAATTATTAGCTACAAATGACTGATGCTGAAAGCAAAGCTGAAGGTTATGGGGCTTCTAATCGCAGCAGGGTACAACCAGATGACATTCTTTTGTGAGTAAGTGAAAAAAAGACATTGACCTGAATTGTCCTCAGCAGTGTTATCTGTGAAGGGAGCCCACTTTCCACAAATCCTGTCCAGCAGCACGGGATTGGATGTACATGATCTCTTATCTAGTTGCTGTTTCAAACTTCGGAACATGCACCAAGGGTGGACAGAATGAAGAACTTATAGTGTCAAAAGCTACATTAACCCACATCTTCCCCTCCCTGACATTAAATGTTTGCAAGGCACAGCATCGGTCTAGTGCAAAACTTGATGGTCTGTCTCCTTTGTCAGTGTAGGCTAAAATACTGACTCTGGCAAAATCTGTGAGTGGTTTACTATTGATTGCAGTGTAAATAGATTTTAGCCTTTTCATCTATTTGAAAATGAAGATGGAGTTTAGACAGAGCAGCTGTCTCAGTAAAAAAAAAGTAATATTGAATAGGGAAGTAGCACTAACAACAGTGCACTTGTCAGAATAGGTCCCTGGATTATCTTACTACCATCAGTATTTTTACTGCTCTGAAAGCTGTAATTTGTGTTTCAATGAAATACCTAGAGTTGGCTGGCTTCTCTTACAGCTACTGGAAGTCTATTTTATGTGAACAACTGTGTGTCCTTACGTAGGTTGCTCAGAATCAGTAAATTTACTGTATCTCAGCAAAGGAAAAAGAAACTTATGCTTGGTAAAAATATTGCCTGTCTATGAAAACTGGCAGACTCAGTCCTGTTACTTATCACAGTGGGCCACAACTTACACTCTTGGAAAAGGACACACTGATGTGGCTTCCTTGCTTTTAGCCATTTGGTGCAGCTGAGTCAGAACAGACACCGGTTTAACAAGTGACCATCATTCTCTTTCTGGAGCACAGTGGGGATCAAGAAGCACACTGATCCTTGAGAGAGACAGTATTTTAGCCTGAGCTGGCAAAAGAGAGGCATCCAGCCCTGCACTGGACTGATGCTGTCCCTTGCAAACATTAAATGAAAGAGAGCAGAAGGTACGGGTAAGTCCCAAGTCCTCCCCTCCGTCTGCCCTTGGTGTGTATTCCAGAGATTGAAACAACAGCTGGATAATACTGTCAAGACATGTCAAGTAAACCCATCCCACACTGTTGGACAGGATTTGTGAAAAATAGGCACTTTGCACAAATTATGATTTGTAGTAAGCAAGTATCAACAGTCTATTAGATGAAAACTGAATATGGACAAGTCCTTGAAGCTACAACTTAGTGTATAACTGACATAGCTTTGTTTTGATTTTACTATTTGAATAGACTATAAAAAGTAATTGAAGTAATAAAATGCAGAAACTAAACCACTGGCTATGTTATGCCTTAGAGAGAGGAATTCCAGGGTGAGGTTAGATATGGAAAAACAGTTGTTCTTCTTTTCTATTGCTGCAAAGACGGTTGGGTTTTTTCATAGGAAATAATCACTCTTTCTAGAGAAGGTAAATTGAAATGTTCCTCTGAAATAGCTTTCCTCCTGACAATAATGGCTGAATCCTCCCTGCACCTCATCAGTATTAGCTTTCAATCTTTTCAGAAGCCTCTGATTTCTAGAATCAGTGGGGAACGAGCCATTTCTGCTGAATGTCATCCTTGCTCAGTTGAACCATAGATTCAAGTCTCCCCATTTTTACAGACATGTAAAAAAATTCCCTTTTGATCTTGAACTGACATTAATTCTGAAGATAATTCTGGAGGAACGCTGGATTGGCTGAAGAGATTATTTCTTCTATAGGGATTTTTTTCTGAGTTCAAAGACCAAAAGCTGTTAGCCCCACAAGACCTCTTTACCATCTGTATGAATGATGTAGCTGTGTGCATCTTTATTCACCATAGGTCCTAGTGACCAGTGATCCACATTGGAAATATGAACACCACAGCTGCAAATAAAGGGCATTGGTGGTGAGAGATCTGAAAGTGTGTTTGTCAGTCTGCTCCTTCCCACTGCCTGCCTTATTTCTTCATGTCATGCTTCTTCTCCCTCTTCAATGCCAGAGGACTGTCCAGATCAGCCTTACAGAGTTCCCACCCCAACACTGGCATGGCAAGTGACTGTCTCATCCCTCATCTGCTGTCCCTGCTTTATAGGGTTTGTATGACTTTGAAGCTTGGCCCAAAGCTTATCTGGCCTGTGCTTTCTCGTCCATTAAAACTGCTTTCCTAAATCAAAAACATGGGTGTTCTGGAGCCTTGTACATAGGACAAAAGGCTGTATCATTATTTTATTTTTCTTACTGTACTGCCTCCAACACCTTAACTTTCTCCTCCAGACTGAAGTCTGTCTGACCAATAGTAAAGCAGAGCCTCTCTTTTTACAATTATGAAAAAAAAATAGTCAGAAAAATCAAATTTCTTTACCTCCACTTTTTCCTTCCACCTCTGATATCATTGATATGCCCCTCTTATTCATCGTTCAAAAAAAAAATCTACTCTGTCTCACCTCTTGCTTTTCTGTTGAATGTGGAATAGGGCAGATGGACAGGGGTAGAGAGAGAGAGTCTGGTTTTCTTCCATAAATCTTGTTTCTTCCAAGAAGAAAGAGAAAAAGCAAAAAAAGCAGCATTTTAACTGAGGGTTTATTTTGAATATTTTATCAGTATGAAATCAAGGGTTGCCTCAAACCTCATGGTCCATGATCAGTAGCTTCTGCTATTTGCTTCTGATTTCAAGTGGACAGCTCTGCATGAAACAGCAAAGCTGTTAAAAGACCCACTCAACAACACAGCATAAAGCAACCAAACAGAACTTATTTTGAGATTGTGATTTAGCTCCCAATTAATTCAAATTATTCCTCCCTTTGAAGTTTATTTCCATTAGCTGACATCTGCAAATTCTTAGAACAAAATGTAACAGGATGTAGGTTTTTGTAACATTTTAATGGGAATTCTGTATTCTTCCTTCTGTATATGAGGTGAGTGGGCAAATACTTTTCTATATAAATTTATATAATTGCATTGGCTTCAGTAAAGATATGCTAATCTACATCAGATGACAATTTGTTGTTTTATGTAACAGAGAGAAAATGCAAAATGATTCCTTGAAATATATTTGAAAAAAAAAAGTAATTGGTATTATAATTGGGAGGGAGAATACTTCATCTAGACATAAAGTTAAAATCAAAGTAGTTACCATGCCATCATATTGTGGGTTGCATCTTTGAAAGTTCAAAAAATATTTTTAATGCCCTAAATCCCTAAAGCAGCAAGGAAGAAAACAACAGCCAGCAATTTACTGCTGTACACAGTGGATCAGGATTGCATGCATTCATGGTTTATTGCTTGATAACAAAATTAATTTTTCTTCAGATGTTGTTGGAAGTACTATGAATGTTATTCTTGTTGTAAGAGAACAAATAAACCCACCTTGTCTGTGCTCTTCTCCCAGCGATTATTCTTCCCTGATAGTTCTTGTTAAAAAGTACTGTGTTAATTTGAATGCTCATTGTAATCAACTAGTTCATTATTGAAACCAAGGTGCTCAGAAGAAACTTAGCTACTTCATGTAACATGTCCTGGTAGAGATGTTATTTTATGATGCTTATAATGATTTTTAAGCTTTCTTTTTCAGGTGATTCTTCCTTCTTCTCATCTGAGTGCGTTTATCTCTTGTTCATTTCTAGCCTGCTTCATTCTGACCCTGACAAGGTGCTGGACTGCTGTTGGGCTGTCTCCTCAAACTTGTTGGTTTGAAATTCTTGTGGAGAAGGGTCTCTACCTCCCACTTGCCATAGCAATGTTCTAGGCCCTGGCTATTAATCCAAAGATAAGCACTTCTACCACCTCTGCCTGTGCTTCAGCAGACATCCATTAATCCATACTCAAATACACAAGTCAGGTGGTTAAGGACAAGAAATATTTTTACCCTTTGAATGAATGCTGCTCTTGCTGCAGCTAAGACAGAGTATCAGAGGGTTGAGCACGCCTCCTCTCCACGTGTGTTACTGCTCACCCAGGGATGGTTGAGGGTCTGAGCCCAGCAGCTTTTGCTGCAGGTGTAGGGATTCATGTCAGCCTTTAGGCTTTGTAAAACAGGGGCAGAAACACTAATGTGTCCTTTTGGATTTAGCAGTGAATCTTCTTCTACCATTATTAGGGGTGTTGCCCATTTAATGTCCTTATTTAGCACTGGAAATTAAGGGGAAGTGGGATTTGCCTTGTGAAGGCAGCTCAGGTACTGTGCTAGTAATTTATTCCATTTGCTGCATACTGCCTTAATCAACACAGGAGTTTCTGGTTTATATTTGTTTTAATTTCAAATAAAGAATTAGTGGAAACTGGCTCAGGGTTCTGAGTGCTTTGGGTATGTGTTCTGAGCTGCAGTGCTGCTCTCCTCAGTGCAGGTGTGTTACACTGTGTGTCCCTGCCACAGAGGCACCACCAGCTCTCAGTACATGTGCACAGAGCTTCCCAACATTTGCATCATGTCTGTAAAGTACAAGCAGAGTGGACTGTATTTTTATTTGTATTTTATATGGACTATATTTAGCCATGCATTTCAGCATCCCTCATATTTTCCCAACTGTGAACAAGCTAACAAAGTTTTTCAATAGTGTTTATTTAAACTCTAGAGTCTGCATCTGCATATTAGATACATCTGCATATCAGATGCAAGTTCTCCACATACAATTAGGCATCAAAGTCATCAATGTGTTTTCTGGCATTTTCTCCTAATCTAGAATAACATTCTCTGTTGGAGATAAGATGTGATCTTTCAAGCATATACTACCACTTGCTATTTCAAGTGTTTGGGGGGGAGATTCTAAAGTTGGAAAAAAATCATGCTATGTATTTTCAGAAAAAGAGATGAGAGAAATTATAAAGAAACTAATGAAATAGATATCACCAGAAGACTCACAAAAGAATTATTAAACTACTTTTTAGTAATCACCTAAAATTAATACATTGATTAAGATTAGCCATTTTGAGTGTGTCAAGAAAACTTCACATGAAACAAGATGAATTTTCTTCTTTGACTCATAATTTTCTTCTTTGATTATCCATGACTTCACAGATAGTGACAAAGCAGCAGATATGCTGTAGATCTGCATCAGCAGCATTCACTATATACATAGCTTGAGGTTCTCATCAGTAAGCTAAGGAACTTGTGTAGGTGATTCATGGGTGGTTAAGCAATTGCTCCTGAACTAATTCTCAAAAGTAAGTACTTTCAAACCAGGAAGATGTTTCTAGTAGGTTCCTGAAAGGTTCTGATCTCAGATACATTGTATGAAATAGGTTAATGAACAGATTAGCTAAGGAAATAAAAGGTCAAATCATTAGCAAGTGACTACAAGAAAAAAATGAGATAGTTATAAGCATTTTGAAAATTACAATAGGAAATAAATATAATTTGGAAAAATCAGAGGTTGCCTAAAATCACTTTGGTAAAATTTAGCAAATACAAGTACAAAAAAACTACCTAGATGTAGCAGAGCTCAAATCCTCAAATAAAAATAGATAATAGATAACTGGGAAGCAGAATGTTTTAAAAGGTTATGAGGATTGCTCAGCATTACAGACTTGGGTAGTGGTCAATACCGTGATGAAGGTGAAAAAGCAGGCAGACCTCAACGTGGGGTGTATTAACAGAGAATTTTACATCTTTTGGAGATGGTGCATGATGGAGACCTTGTCTGGGATGCCTAGAGAAGCAGGCTAACAGAATGGATAGTCAAGAAGAGAACAGCAGTGCCAACATCAGTTTTGGAAAGCAAAGCATAGCCTGTTAAGAAATTTGATTAATTTAGCCCAGCTAAAGAAAAAGAGGAGTAAGTCAAAGTGGTCTTTTGCAGACAGATACTAGTTTATGGTGATTGTGCTCCGATAAGAAGGCAAAGAAATAAAGAAAGTAAAGAAAACTTTTAGGGGTCCCCTCACCCCATACCTGGTGCTAAGTTAATGACATGTGGGAGAAGGAAGTTAGGGTGGCTGTAGGGTCTACCTGACTGGAAATTCTCTGAGAGCATGCAAGCCAGCCCCTGCCAGAGACAGTTGTGCTGTACGTAGTCCTGCTGCAGTGCTGGAGTGCTCTACTAGATAACCTGTGTCAGATTCCTTCTGTCCCAAGGTTTCTAAGAAAATATCCAGAGGGTTGGAATTTCTCACTACCAGGGAACACTAATGACAGGTAAGTTCTTGCTGCTTCTTTTGTCCACTTCTAAGTATGAATTTTAGTACTCTGCATTTTGACTATTTTCTCCTGACATATTCAGCTGATGGTTTAAATTAATTTGTGAGAGAAAACAAGAGAACTAACTAAGCCTGGTTTCCAGTGGATTTGTGTTCACACTTTCGCTCACCCTCTGCTGTAATATCAGCACTACTCCCAGCCCCCATGGACTCTTTGCTTTGTTTCTTAAAGTCTCATGGTTCTGTGCCCACTGTTAACAGTACTTGCAGCTCTCCCTTGTCTTTTTGAGTTCCACCCCATCAGCACCCTTGGCTGACCCCTCCCTGCTGGATAGGGAGGCTGTCCCACATATTCCATCTGTTTTGGGGGTTTATTTATGCTTATTGGCCAATATGAGTGGCCAAAGGAAAGACCAAAGAGACTATTTAACTGTTGAATTCACTCTAAAGCTTTTCCCTCAGCATGAAAATGAACATGGGTTGCTTTCTTTGATCCAGCTGTAGAAACTTGTACATTTGTAGAAGCTTGTAGATTTCTGTCAAACTTACCTAAAATTAACTAAAGGGATCAGAAGTCATTGGCAGATGGACATGCTGCTACAATGTTACTTGTTTAAGTACTCAAGCTAAAAGTAGGAGTACTTTTAGGAATACTTTACTTTTCATGTGCTTTTAAATACTAAAAGCAACAATTTTGATAAACATTTTGTCTCAGTTTTGTGAGAGAAATACAACACAATGTCAAAAGTTTTGGTACTTACTCTTGTGTGTATTCTCTGTATACTCCTAAATAGTTTAGGACGAACACTAATAAATGAGTCTTTAGATAGATTTCACAGCTAAAGCAGTCTTTTCTTGCTCCCAACTGGTTTAACAATGCAGTAATTGTGATGTTTTAGCATTTCAAATAGTTCAGATCTTTTTGCATAGGCCATACTTGAAGAAAGTAGGTTACACTTCCTCTAGTCTGTAAATAACAGCTAACATTTTGCACTACTGTTCTTTCTACACTGTAATTAGACTCATGTAGAGCTGACTTCAGTCCTGATAGGCAATACAGCGAATTGAGATGCTTCATGTACAAGTACATTGAGTGAAGCAATTGCAATAGTTGTAACAACTCAGAAATATTCAGGACAGTGGTCAGATGCCTCCTGATTCCTTGCAGTGGATGCTCGATGTAGCACCTCTGGCAGAATTGAGGCAGGAGCATAGGAAACATTATTCAGTCACAGTAATCTTGTGTCTCAGGGGACTCCCAGTCCATTTTCACATTGTCTTGATCACAGCTGAACAGATTTCTGACACACTCAGCTAATTACATATAACAGTCCAGAAATATTAATGCATTTTAATATTAAAATAAAAAATACAAAGATCACAAGTTTCTACACCTCTCCCAGTCCTTAGTAAACTCATGTAAATAAAATATTTGGTGGATTTCCTTAACCTAGGAGGATGCTGTATTTCCATATTTCCAATTTCCTGGATCTGGGCCTTGAATGGTAGGCTTTGGGTCCCACTGCACAGTGTTTACAAAGCACTAAGAGGATGCACATTTGCAATGGCTTAAAATCTGTTTGTGTTTCATTTTGGACCTGGCTGTACACAGTAGCTGTTTGGGATCGCTGTGAACTGACTGCAGAAGGAAGCCCTGCAGGATAAAGGAGGCCTCTTTGAACCCTGTGTGATACAGGTGTACAAGACCAGCCATGATCCTGGCACCTTGAGTGAGAAAGTCCTCAAAAAACACCTCATCCTCTCCCTCTGACTCAGAAATGCCAGCATAGAGACCAAACACCCAGAGCAGACTGACAGGACAGGAAAAAGAGAGACTTCTAATGCTTGAGATTAAGGGAGACTTCCAGCATCTCAAGGTGTGCACTACTAACCCATTTGGGTCTTTGTTCCTGGCAAACCTTTGGGTTAAGAACTGCAGCTTCTGGGATGTTAGTGAAGGACAAGGGGCAGGGCCAGTGGTGGGTGCCACTGTAGAAGGGTACGTGGAAGGACCATGAGGAGATGGAAATACAAGGAACTTACCACGCAAGTACATTAAGGGGATAGTTGGTTGTGCTGAGAATGTGTAATGTGGCCATTGAGCAGGCCCAGTGCAATTCAGACAGGTATTAACAGTCAGGCTAAAGTAGGGAAAGTGAATTTCCAACAGGGAACTAACCTTTCCTTTACAGCAGCCCTTGTCTGTCAATAAAGAGAATCAGCCCAGGACAACATTAAAAAAAAGTGTTTATTTATGATGCTAGTGATATCTCTCCCTGTAACAGATCCCACATTACTTTAGCTCAGTCCTGAGAGATGCTGCTGTCAAAAGCCCTAGTTCTCTGTTATCCACAGCAAATGATGCATCTTTAGGTATTTGCTCAGAGCAGATTTGGAAATACAGACTCCCTGTGCTGTGCTAAACTGTAAATACCAGCTTCTGAGCTTCTCAGTATAAGCAGTTTCTAAATAATCTCACAAACTATTCACTTGAGGGAAAGTTCAGTATAAGTAAATTATTCTTGCATGTTGAATATCCTCTTCAACTGCATGCAGCAAGAGACAAAAAGAATTTATAACTTTCTCTCTTAACCAACAATATTATAATTATTAAAGGTAAAGACAAAGTGCAGAGCATCAGTAGGATATATAGATTGCAAATGTAATTTACATTTAGCTATCTTACAGTGACTATTCTGTCAAGTATCATTTCAAATAATTCTAAAATAAGATTATGCTTTAAGGAGCAAATATAACTCATCAGTGATTTAAAATTAGATCATATATTCTGCATAACTGAAATCTGCTCCTAGGATGTGCATGCACGTGTGGGGGGGGGGAGAAAAGAAGAAAAAATGGTCCTCTTTTACTACTCTTTTCATCTGGACTCTTGAATTCCAAAATGGAATTTTATACTAAATGGGAATGGAATGTAGTTAGGAGATTGTGCCGTGGACCACCTCCTCCAAAATTCACCTTTTGCTGTCTCCTGTCACAAATCCCTCATCCATTAGTAAGATATTGAGCAGGTGCATAATTCTGCCAAAGAAAATGTACGAAGTTAAACACATGTTGAAATGTTTTACTAAACTACATCCTTATTACTAATCATGATGGCTTATCTGGAAAAGCCTAACTACGTCTTCTAAGCATTTGTATCATTCCAAGGGGGTTTCCACAGAGCAGGAGGAAAGCTGAGTGATCAGCCTGTGCTGCCTCAGCTCCACACAGGTGCCCTGAAGGTCAGCGTTAAAAGCCACTGGATTAAGGACTTACTTTTGAAAACAGCTGTAGGAATTAGCACCTTGGAGTTAGAAGACTAAGGGAAAAACAGACCATGGTTACAGAAATACAAGCAGCCAGCCACCGTGGCTGCAGGCGAAGGGAAGGCGGCCCAGCGCCCGCTCCGGGGGCCGCGCTCCGTGCCGGGGGCCGCTGAGGCGGCCAAGGCCAGTGCGGCAGCCCGGGCGAGGGGCCCCGAGATCCCGAAGGCGCAGTCGCCCATTCCCACACAAACACCGTTCCTTTCGCCCAGCGCCTCCCTCCGGGGCAGCCCGGCCAGCCCCACGCGTCCGGGGCAGCCGAGGATCGGCCCGCGCCCCCTCCGCCCACCCTAGAAACGCTGGCAGCGGGAGCGCCTTCCCCTCAGCGGCACGCAGCCCTGACAGGCATCAGCCCACGCTGCGGATCTAGCTGGAACTGCCTTCCCCCGCAGCGCCGGGCTTCTCCTGCTCCCCGCAGCGGAGGGGGAGACACGGAGGGGGGATTTCGGGCACCCTGTCCCCCCTCCCGCGCTCCCGCGGTCCCGCCGCTCGCCCCCGGCGCCGCCCCGGGCCCGGCCACCAGGTGTCGCTGCCACGCGCGACCCCCGAGCCCGGCGGGGCCCCCGCGGATCCCCGCCCGCGACCGCAGCGCAGCGACCCCGGGAACGCGCAGCGGCTCCCAGCGGGGCGGGCGCCCGCCCCGCCTCCGTCCCAAGCTGAGCCGGCTGCAGGTGAAGCCAGGTGCCTCGACGCCTCTCCGCGGCAGCAGCACCGCCTCCCCCGGCACCGCACGGCGCCGTCCTCCTGCCCCGTGAGTGGCTGCCGGCTGACTGACAGGCGAGGTGGCCACATAGGGCGGCCGCTGCCTGCCGTACACCTATAAGGGCCGGCGGTGAGGAGCGCCGCGCGGTGTGGGGCTGCTCTTGGCGGAGCCGCCCGGTGAGCATCCGTCCTCCCACGGCCGGGCGTCCTCGCTTGCAGAGCCGAGCGCTGGCGGAGGCGGGCGCCTGTCCGCTGGCTCCCCGGCAGCAGCCCCGCCCGCCGATCCCCGCAGCAAGTGGCAGTCCCGCGCCACGGGCCCCCCTCTCCGGCAGCGGCGCCCGAAGGATGCGGAGCGGCGGAGCGCGGGCGGCGGCGGAGCGCCGCGGGGGGACCCGCCGCTGCGCCGGGCGCGGGCGCCGCCGCCCCTGCGCGCTGCGCCGGGCAGGAGCTCAGTGAGCGCGGCGGCCGCGGCGGGAGGAGGCGCAGGAGGGCTCGGCTCTGCTGTCGCCGGAGGGGCTGCGCGCCGCTCCGCTCCGGCCGGGGGGCTGTGCGGAGCCCCGCGCTGGGCAGGGTGCGGGCGGCACCGCCACAGGTGACTCGCGGGCCGGGGGTCGCGTTCCGCCCCCCTGCCGCTCGGCCGCCTCTGCGCGTTCGCACCCCTGCGCCGCGGCCGCCTGCGCGAAGCTCATCTTCAGCCGCCTCGCCGTGCCGACGCGACCGCCAGCACCGGGGGACATGGCTTTGCTCCGGCTCCTTCTCCTCTTGCTCCTCGCCCAGCGCGGGCTGGGGGCTGCCGGCGACCAAGGGCAGGCGGTGCGCGGCCGGGAGCGGGCGCTCGGAGGGAAGCAGCCTATTTACAACCACATCAAGAGCCGGGAGCCTCTGCCGGCTCCGCGGAGCCGCTCTACGGAGAGCACCATCTTGGCGCAGCGGCTCGCCGAGGAGGTGCCCCAGGACGTGGCCTCGTTCCTCTACACGGGCGACTCCCGGGAGTTGCGGAGAGCCAACTGCTCCGGGCGCTACGAGCTGGCCAGCCTCGCCGGCAAGTCGCGCTTCACCTCGCACCCCTCCCTGCACGGTGCCCTGGGCACCCTCACCCACGCCACCAACTTGCTCAACATGATCCTCCAGAGCAATAAGTCGCGGGAGCAGAACTTGCAGGAGGACCTGGAGTGGTACCGCGCCTTGATCAGGAGCCTGCTGGAGGAGGACCCCAACATCTCCAGGGCCGCTATCACTTTCAGCACGGAGCCTTTCTCCTCCACTCCCCAGGTTTTTCTCCAGGCCAGCAGGCACGAGAGTCAGGTCCTCCTGCAGGACTTGTCCTCCACGGCTCACCGCCTGGCCAACGCCTCTGTGGAAACAGAGTGGTTCCACAGCCTGAAGCGCAAGTGGAGGCCACATCTGCACAGGAAGGTCTTAAACACGGGCCCCAAAACTTTGGAAAACAGTTGGAAGCGGCGGGAGGGCTTCACTTCTGATAAGAACCACATCAGGTGGTCCTCACCATACCTGGAGTGTGAGAATGGGAATTACAAACCCGGCTGGCTAGTGACCCTCTCAGCGGCGTTTTATGGGCTGCGGCCAAACCTCCTGCCCGAGTTCAGGTAAGAGGAGCGTTCCCATTCCTTTCTGTCGAGAAGGGGAGGGGGGAAGCGGGACGGGGATTTGCTTCTGCCCCCCTCCTAGGGAAGGGCATTCTGGTCTCTGGGTGACCTGATCAACCCCTGCCGCACGGGCTGCTCAGTCACACCGCAGAGAACCTCAGGCCTCCCTGTTGAGCTGTACCTTCGAGCCTCCGGAGCTCTTGCTCCTTAAAAGAATCGCAGTCATCTCCGTCTCTCAAACAGCATTTGCTTTACCTGCTCCCATTGGAGCCGGCGTGCATGTGGGTTACATTCCTGGTGTGCTTGTGGGGGGAGGCGAGCAGCAGCTGCCAGCTGAAGTTTATCTGTGTCTGCAAGAGGAAAATGCTCACTGAATTGTTGTTTCTTACTATACAGCGAAATTGAACCTAGCTGGACCCCAGCTATGCTTTTAATCTGCTGGGAAATAACATTTGCAGTAATGAATGGCATTACTGGTGCTGGTGAACTGCTGTTTCTGTCTCCAGAGCACATCCACTGTGGGGTGCTCGAGCCTGGTCAGTGGCAGCACATTTGTAGGTGAATAAGTGTTAGTGATTGCTGTTCTGTCATAGTTCATGTGGCTACAATCTGAACTGGCAGTAGGAAAGCTTTCGTTTTGCACCACCAGCTTTATATTTGATACCTGGCATATGTAAAGGTTTGCTTATTTTTTATTGCTTTATATACTTTTTGTTGCTTTTATGTACTTTCCCACTGAACTGCAACTAACAGAGAGGAAGATAGAAAAAGGCTCTTTCTTGTGTATTTGTGTTTTGACACCAAAGAGAGATTCACTCAAAGAATGAGAGCAACCTGTGGAGTGTGAGATGCCAGTTTTTCCCCTGGCACTCCTGTGAGGGGTTCACAGGTAGCTTTGTCCTATGGGGAATGTGCACTGCCCAGAAGCAGCTGGCATTTCTCAGGATGAGAGAGGAGCACAGGATTTCTTTTGTGCTATGAATCAGTAGCAGGTAAAGATTGATAAGAGCGTAGCAGACACCAAAGAGATTTTGCCACACCTAGGTGGCAAGGCAATAGTGTCTGCGAATGCTGTTTCTCTTGGCTTAGTCTTGGCTTTGATCACACTGAAATCCAGTGTGATCAAAGAGATATGAATGCAGTCATAAATCCCTGAAAAAACCCAAAATTTGTTGAATGGGTAATGGCTGCTTATTTCTCTGTTGATTTACTTTTTGCCCTGAAATTTTCACACTTATGGGGATGATAGGGTTAAGGTAAAATGAGCTCAGCTGTTTGTTGCTGAATTCCTCTTGAGACCAAAACCCAGGAATAGGTCTACTGTAGAGCTCTTCTGGACTCTAGGGAGTCCAGAGAAATCAGGAAGCTTGTCAGAGATCATCGAAACGCAATGTTCAATGTTTGATGAACTTTGGGATGTGGATGAAAGTTAATGTAGGCTGACATTCTCTTGTTGGGGATAGAGTTTGGCAGAACCACTAGGCTGGAGGTTTGGTGGCAGCCACAAACCAGTTCTCTGAGAATATAAATTTTGATAAAAAGCTTAACTCATCAATCCTGACTTAAAGAGGAAATAAACCCATGTTTTAAGGAAAGGAGTCAAAAGCTCCAATCCCAGCTCTGTGCCAAGATTCTGTGATGCCAGGAAACATCTCAGTGGTGTAGGTTTCTGATCTGGTAGCTTTGGTGTGCAGAACACACCAGGTCTGTTTTGGTGTAACCCTGGCCAACCACAGCAGCCAGTAGATGTCCTCCTGGATGCAATGCAGAGCACTGCCTTCCTTCCCTGCCTCATCTTCCCAGCCTCTGCTTGCCACGTGGGGGTCACTTCTGTTGAAGAAACAGAATAACCTGTTATAACTCTGACACTTCAAGGGGCATTTGCTGAGCTCGTCTAAGCTTGGAGAACCACTTCTTATTTAGAAGATCATGAGATGGAGTATGCTGTGCAAGTTCTAAGTGTTCTGTTGCCGTTATAATGAACAGTTAGGACAAAACTAACAAAGATTTGCTGTATCAACAGAGATGAGTTTGTAAGTATTTTTAAAAAATGGGTTATGGTTTTTGCCAAACTATTAAACAACCAGGTAGAAGAAGTAAAATTATAAATACATACGTGTTCTGGCAAGGCTGAAGGATAGCTCCTGTGTTCCTGATTTGAGGTATGCTAGATGAAAGATGGGCTTTAATATAAGGTTATTACTTATGATATTGAGAAAGTAACTTCTCAGCTACACAGAAAATGGTATACACAAAATATGCTTCCAAGACTTGTTTGTCTCAATATTTACACAGTGTTTTTAATACGTAATAGGTACACAGCCTCAGTGTGAATTTTTAAGAGAAAAAATGGTTTAAAGTATGAGCACGTAATAGAAAAATGTAACATTTAGTGTGGTTACTGAAAAATTAGTGTGTGAATTACTGTAAGATGCCTCTTGAAGTAAGCTTTACTTCCTCTCACTGTCAGTCTTTGAGTGACACAATATTTTGACTAAATTCTTATTTAAGGTCCATATGAAAAACCAGTGTTGGTTAACCTCCATCTTTTGGGGCAGCTATGTTGGTTCTCCCAAAAATGTATCTTTGAACCATCTGTTAGAAACATTTTAATGAATCAGTTACCATGCTCCTCCCATTTAGTAGTCTGGTGTGATATCATGAATGGGAATTTAGTGTATGCCTCTAATATTATTCTAACAGTTTTTGTACTTTCTTTGCTCACATTAGGTTTAAGGCATGATACATTAGGGTGAGATACATTCCAGGAGCATGCTATATCCATGAGAGAGAGTTCTTTCACATTTCAGAAGGAAAAGCCCATTGCTCCTGCTTGGCATCTCTTCTGTGGCAGTAACAGATGGGTTTGTTCATGGGAATGGCAATGGGGAGAGGTTAATGAGGGCAACACTGGTACTGAACAATGAGGGCATTACTGATAACTACTCTTGGCTGTGTTCAGTGCGTGCTGCTGCTGCAGTGCTGTTGTCAGTGACGTTCCCAAAGTGCAGCACAAAGCAGCAAACTTTCTTCTTAACATTGTGGGGAGTTAGTGCTTTTGGCCTGAGGATGGGCATGTTACAGGCCAGGGGGCTCCTGCAAACAGCTCCTCTGTCTTCAGTTTCACCTCTTCCCTTCCCAAGAGATTAGTGCCAAACTGCCCCAAGTGAAGGCCAAGGAGAGGATGTGGTTGAGTTGTCTTGCCATGACCAACACTGTAGACAAGAACTGAGATGAAGTGGAGAAACCAAAGGCAACTTGATTGTACTGATAAATGTACCAGAAGCTGTTCAGGGCCACATTAGCCTAGTGCAATGCCAAGCTAGCAGTGCTGGCTCTCTGCAGCTTCTTAGCAGTGCTTGCTGGTATTTTGTTGTCTGTATTTGCTGGTCTTTCCACCCAAAATGCATGGAGAGAACATTACTGCTACCTGCTTATGAGGTGCAGTGTAGGCTCTCATTCAGAAATCAGAATCCCCAGCAACTCAAAGTAATCACTTGATGTTACCCATCCCTCCTGTCTAAACTGATGCTGTTTGCAGCTGAAATTCATGGCCCAATGTGCCTAATCACTCTGCTACTGTAGTGCTTCAGGGGGTAGAGCATAGGAGCATCTGTTTCAGGTCTTCTGTGCCCCTCCTCTGCTACTGCCCATCACAAGGTCAGAATGAACCATATTTTATGGTATGTGATGACCCAACTGTCCTCCTTGGAGCCCTGCTGAGAAAGTGGAAGAGTGTGAGAAGTTGCATGCTGTAAATAAGATTTCTTTTCTAAAAAATATTTGCTTGGCACTTGGAGAAAGAAATGAGAGGTCTTCATTGCTTTAGCAGTCCAGGAGACAAGTGGGAAAGGTCATGTCTTCATCTAGAAGAAAGATGACTAAATAGTCAGCTAATAGGAACACACAAGTTTAAAAAAAGTCCTCCTGGGTCACTGAGTCAGTCTTCTGCTGTCACAAGCCCACTGAATGTCATCAGTTGACAAATCTCCATCTTTAAGTGGGTGGGCTTCCCTCTTGACTCTTCAGTTCACTGCATGCTGGAGCTAAGGGTTGGATGCCTTCTGATTTCTGATCTGAATTTATTCACTCGCAGTCAGTTCTCATGCATTTGTTCCGGTCCAGAAGCATCTTCCATCTGACTTAGCACCCTTAGCTGGTGTTTACTGCCCTGACTTATTTATAGGCAGTGGCCCCTTCACCACCTTTGTTTACTAGACTACACAAACTGGCTTTCTTTAGTCTCTGTCATAAGCTCTGTTGCCATGGTCCCTCTGCTCAAGTCCTGTTCCAGTATTTCCTGAGCACGGTTAGTCAGATTCATGTGCACTGTTTCAGGCTTGTGCAGTGACATCAATTATCCCCAAACTCTGATGAATGAGCTGCTGCTTTTGCAGTTCAAAATGTTCCCTTGTGTGCTGTTCTCATTTTCTTTAATGTTGTGTTGAAATACGTCTACATTTTGGGAACTGGTCATTGGTCTTGCATGACTTCTCATTGTGGAGGTCAGATTGTCTTCAGGATACAAAGCATTGGCTTTCTTTCTCCCTCCCACCATATTCCAGCAGGTTTTTTTTCTTGGCAAATCCAGTGCAGCATTTACTATTTTTTTAAGGTTTTTAGGAAGAATCTAATGGTATAATGTCTGTTTTGGCAGAAAGGTACTCAATCAGCAAGCTGAATAAGTTGGGGGTGTTTTTGGTGTGTGTTTTACTTTATTTTTTTGGGGTTTGTTTTTATATTTTATTTTTAATGGAGTCTTGTTCTGGGTCACTTACAGGTAACTTAGTTCTGAATTTTGGCCAGATTTTGCTATGGCTTAATATTTTCTGTCTTCCAGAGGTTTGCTCCTCTCTGTTATTGGAAAGATATCCCTTGCTGCAAAGATAGTCTGTACTGCACAGTTAAATTGAGCTGTTTCTTCCCTAAAGGCAGTGTAATGTAGTGATTTCTATTGTACCATTAACAATTACTTGGACCACTCCAGTGTTAGACTATGATGGGACTCTTAGTTAAAGAAACATTACTAAAGGCAGATTAAACCATGAAGGTAGAAGTATTTATGACAAATAAGTAATTTCTTAGGGTTTATATAAGTTATTATTCTGCTAAATATTTTGTGGCTGTTAAATTGCTTGGTAAAGAAACCCAAACAAATGTAGACATGAAAAAAAGAATTTTAAGAATGGGTAATTTTTTTCTATACATCATTTAATTTCTTCCTTTACCCCCTTTTTTAGTTTCCTCCAATTTCTCTTTAGTCTGAGTACTGAGCTGGAAATTAAAATTCAAATTAATTTTAATTGTTTAGGGAGACTTTTAAAGTTTTTGAGACATTGTGATATGTCATTTGTTGTATGATACAGAAAATATTTTAAAATGGTGAGGTTGACATTTTTATAACATGTCCTGGCCCTTGATTGAAGGTGTGGATGGATTTAGAACAGGTTTCAAAAATGAAAGGGAATAATTTATTTTCTAGAATTTCTGGAAGTCTTGGAATTTTGTTCCTGAAAAGAAGTTAAAACAAAAGTTAAGACAACAGTCTCCACTAGTGTTTGTCTGTGGAAACCCTCAGGATATTTTAAGTATTTTCTAGGCAATTACATCCCTGCCAGCATTTTTCATGTGAGGTCATGGATAGGGATAGAAAATAGATGTTGATGAAACATAGGAAGGGAACAATAAATACGGATTTCTCTTACAGAACCATGATTCAGCTTTCTTCAGTATTGGAGAAATAGAAGTGGGTCTTTGAAGAAAGAAGTTAAATATGGCCATGAGAGGATTGAAACACATACTGCAATCATGTCCACAATTATGTAGCACTTGCTAAATTGCAATACAAGGATTTTTTTTTTTTGGTCAAACTTCTGTTTCCAACTCCTGTGTTTTCCACCCCCATCACCCTTGGGCCAGACTTCCAGCACAGCAGTTTATTAAAGCCCTTTTGAAGGGGATGGACATGGGGCAGTCCTTACTATATGGGATTCAGCTCCAGGACTGTCATCTATTCTGAGTGTGGGCTGAGATAGAAATGTTTCTAAATGTAAGAAAAAATGTATAGCTGTGTTAGGTCAAATAAAAGGTTTCCATGGCCCTTGCTCCAGAAGCAGCTTCTGGCAGGTACTGAAGGAAAAATGTAAAGTTCTTCTGTCCTGGTTATGTCCAATTTACCAATGATAAGCAACAAAAAAGAAACTGTTTTCTTTCAGACTTTATCTGAATGACTGGATAGTAAGTATATATTAAACTGACCTTCATGATTCTTATCCATATTTTAACACATTTTTGTCTTCTGCAATCTAGTTTAGCATTGTATTCCGTAATATATTTATATATTCCATTAGAGCCATCTGTTGTAGGTTCCATAGTTTTCTAGTTTTAAACTCACTTAATGAATCTAAATTCATCAGGAGGTCACAGATTCTTGAATGAATACTTCCCAAAGTGTTTTATTGCATCTTTTCTGTGTCAGCCAGGTTTAGTTGTGGGTTATATTAAGCATTTTTATCACTTGCAAACTTTGTCACTGGCCACTCATTTGTGAAGTCCAGCTTGTTAACTTCCCTGCGTGTGAAAGCTGAATTTTGTTTCATTGATTCTTTAAAGACTGATGAACATAATTCATTTTTGTCAAAAGCTGTCTCTGCTCTGAGCAATTTTTCTATCTTGGTTGTGTATTGTGTTTGGGATTCTACTTCAGCCTTCTACTTTGAGGTATTTCAAATGTTTTTAGTAGAGCCTATCCTTTTAACATGCGGTTTCTAAAAATATCTTGGTTTTGTCTTACATTCTTGTAATTTGTATGTTCCTCCTTGCCCAGGTTTATGCCTTTCAATTTCCTTTTTTTTTTTTGAGGTTGGCTTTTTTTTTTACTTTTCAGTTTTAAAATTACCTTATTACCTTTAAATATATCTTCAGGGTCACAGGATTTAGTACAGTTAGGCTGAGACCATCCATCCTGTTGTAGGATTCTTCTATTTCAAAAGCTCTTTGTGTTCCTGATGTATTTTCTTCGGTCGTGCTCTGTTCCTTGAGACCCTTTCTTTCCACCTGCCTCTTTGACTCAATGGATGGTAATGGAAATATTAAAAAAAGTAACCTGAATTTGGCTCCAAGACCTCATTTCATAGGGATAATCTAATGTGAGTGGTACTCTACCATCACTGACACCTGGCATTCCTATAGCAGGTGATGCTTTGTGACAGAGTTAAGATGCTAGCAGCAACTTGAGCACTTGAGCATCCTCTAGTGAAAAAAAACCAAACAAACCAAACCATCCCTGCCTGTCTAAAAAACTGACTAAACCGCAGGGATATCCCCAGGGAGGCAGCACTGTGTGCCATAAATATGAAGGCAGATTTAAATTTGAAATAATTCTTTGGGCAGTAGAATTCAGCTTTAAGTATTCTGCCCTTGTAGTACTGTTTCAAGTGGCCTAGAGACACTTTCTTTGCAGGTGAATCCTAATTTATGTGCCCACTCTGCTGTACCTTACTGTTTAGTTTGGTTTTAGTGGAAGCTGGCTCTCCTCTGAAAATGTGTGTTGAAAAGCAGCAGTCATGCTGTGGCTGAGGAATTAAGGAAGTGCCCTGTTAGTAAGGGATTGGTGGTGACTCTGTGACCAGGCCAAAATTGTCTCATGTCCCAGTAGCCTTTTGTGAGTCTGGCTGGTTATGCACAGTAAGAACTTTAACAATGTCCAAGTGAAGCAGAATCCTAAATCTTAACTTTCAAAGGCAAGCTGAACCTGCAGAAGCTGCTGTTTGTCAGTAAGACTTATGGCTGAAATTAATTTGTGAATTTGACACCAGGGTTGGTTTTGGGTGCTCAGTTGATGGTACATGGGAGAAGCCTCAGGTGTCAGGTAGAATTCAGTATTTGAAGGTTATTGTTCTTGAAAGCAGCAACCTCCAAAATGAGAGGGGTCAGAAAAGGCATCTGCCCTGAAAACACTGGTTGTCCAAAATACAGTGTGTGTTTGTCTAGAGGAGTGGGCATTTGCAGGTTTCTGACAGCTGTAGAGAACTTGTTTTTGTTATCTCCTTGTTTTCTGGTAAAGAGGACTTATGAAGGACAGCATGGAGGGTTGAATGAATATGACAGCAAGTATCTAAGCAGCTGTTTAGATGTGGGTGATGATGCCCACTTCAGTGTATGATAACCATCCCTTATACCCATCCCTTATACCTTAACTGTGAGCACTCACAATGCTTACAGGCACAAAAGTGAGTGTACAAACTTAGAGGGCAAACTGCGTGTTTAGCTGAGCTGTGATGACCTCTGTGCCAAAAAAGCTTTTGAAGATCTAGAGCACAAGGATACTGCTTATCACCATTTAAATGTTGGCAGGCTATTGTTTTGTACAGTTCTGGATTGAGCTGACTGGGAGAAAAATAATGTGTTCCCAAAGAACATGTTCCCCTGATTTTTTTTTTTAATGATGTAACAGTAGAGGCAAAAAAAATATTCTGTAGATAGGTTTTACAACATGTTGTTACAATGAAATATTATAACTACTGAAACTATCAAGATAGCTAGTAGTTTGGGAAAATAAGCTTAAATCAATTTTTGGCACAGATTTCAAGGCAAGCAGCATGCCAACAAACAGTAGTACTGGAAATACAGACAGGCATTAAAGCCTCTTAAATCAAACCTCTGACCTGACAGAAAATCCTTGATGACATCATTCTTCAATGATTATCTTATATATAATTCAACTAATTCTTTCTGAACTGCATGTTTAACACGGACATGCAATCCTTAGATCCTCTTTTGTGTTTGTAAGAACTGTAAAACTGTGTCAGGAAACAGATATCTATTGTTTCAAGGGGATTAACAAAATATACTTACCTGCCAGATGGTCCACAATTACCAGTAATATTGTTATTAACTTATGGCTGTGGCTTGTGTTCAGCCAGGCAGCATTGCCAGTGTGGATGAATGTGTTACTCTGACAGGCTGAGTCTACTCTTACACCCTTGATATTTGTCTTGATTGCTTACACCAAGATAGCAGCACTGCAATTATTCCCAATTAGTTCGATAAATATAACACAGGGAGTTGGTCCATATACATTCTAGGAGGATGTGTTCTTTCATATGTTCCATTTTCTGAATGCTGAATCAAAAATAACTGAAAATGTGGGTGGCTAAACAGGCTGTGCCAGCTACTGTATTAATCACAGATGAATTTCAGAAATCTATCGTGTACATATTAGTGTGCTCTGTGTAATAGCAGTGGGGTACAAGTCTGAGATGGTGTTTTAAAATGGATCTCAAATGAATGCAGTAGAAGTCTTGTACCACCATGACACCTTTTATAAATGCCACATATGTGTGCAAAGAAACTTTGCTTTTGAAAGCGCTGTATCCTCAGGTGGTTTCAGACTCTGGCACTACTTCAGAACTCTGATGCTACTATGAAACATGTATTGCAGAGGTCTGGTGAAAAAAGAATGGTAATATGCACCATGGGGGGAAACAGTTGAAATCCTATGGCAGCTTGTGATTGCTTTCCTGCTCCTGCACTGGCCTGTTTCTTCTTGCTGTAGATTTTCACCCCAGAAACTCACAAAGCCCTTCCCTCTGGGAAGAGGGAAAACCAGAACAACTTAGCCATGTCAAAAGTTCAGGTTGTGCTACAGAAGAGCTGCAGATGGGAGAAGAGTGTAGGTAAAAAAGTTTGCATTGAGTTAATGAAGATTGGGTTTTGTGAAAGACAAACATTCTTGTAAGAAAAGCTTTAGTACAAGAGAAGGAAAAGGAACATGTGTTTAGTTTGAAATGATAGAATTTTGACGTATTTCTGAAAGAAGTATTATGAAAATATTTTTGAGCTTGGATGGCTTAACTGTGATCCTGACAAAACTTAAGCATAAATTGAAAGTGCAGGTGGAAGAGGGCCAGGTAACCTGGGAGGAATATGGAGACTCTGTTTGAGCATGACTGTGATCATGAGTACCTTATATCAGCAATAGTGTGGCCAGCAGGACCAGGGAGGTGATCATTCCCCTGTACTCATCACTGGTGAGGCTGTACCTCAAATCCTGTGTTCAGTTTTGGGCCCCTCACTTTAGGAAAGCTGTTAAAAGGGCTGGAGCAAGTCCAGAGAAGGGCAGAGGAGCTGCTGAAGGGTCTGGAGCACAAGTCCTATGAGGAGCAGCTGGGGGAGTTTAGTCCAGAGAAGAGGAGGCTCAGGGGAGACCTTACTGCTCTCTGCAACTGCCTGAAAGGAGGTTGGGGTGAGGTAGGGGTTGGTCTCTTCCAAATGACGGGACAAGAGGAAATGTCTTCAAGTTGTGCCAGAGGAGTTTTTCATTGGCTATTAGGAAAACTCGCTTCACTGAAAGGATTGTCACACATCAGAACAGGCTGTTGGGGTTGAGTAACATCCCTGGAGGTATTTAGAAGATGTGGCACTCAGGGACATGGTTTAGTGGTGACTTTGGCAGTGTCCTGTTAATGGCTGGGACTCAATGATCTTAAAGGTCTTTTCCAAGGTCTTTGGAATGAAAGCTACTGAGTCGAAAAGTGTACTTTGTGACAAAAGATGTTGGAAAGTCCAAGAACTACAGGCTGATCAGTCCCACCTCAGTCCCCAGGAAGGTGATGGAGCAAATCACTATGAAAACCCCTTCTGGAACACATGAAGAGGAGGAATGTGATTGGGAGTAGTCGGCATGGATTTCTGAGGGGGAAATTTTGTTTAACCAACTCAGCAGCCTTCTGTGTATAGATAGCTGTTGACCAGTTGGAGGTCAGTCACTTTTGACATGCTCCTGGTGGGCACCAGTGTGACATTAATCACCAATCAATGTGACCAGTGTGACATTAATCACCAACGTGTGCTTGTGGCAGAGAGCCAACAGCTCCTGGTTGGTGAGAGGAAGTTTTGCCAATGGATTGAGGGAAATGATCCTTCCTCTTTACCCATTGTGGTGGGGGGCCCCATCAAGGGTGCTGTCCACCTCTGGGCTCCTCAGCACAGGAGATATGGATATACTGAAGCAAACCTAGTGCAGGGCCACACAGATAGTTAAAGGCTGGAGCATCTGACACACAATAAGGACAGAATGAGCTGGTACTGTTCAGCCTTGAGAAGAAAAGGCTCCAGGGGTATTTCATGTGTAAGTACCCAGTGAAAATTTGTAAAGGAGGGAGAGACAGACCTTTCTCAGCCTTATTCAATGAAAGGATGGAAATCCCAAGAGGGATATACAAGAAATACAAGAAATTTCATTTAAACATCAGAAATATTTTTTCTGATGGACACTGTGAGTTTGGTCAGTCACAAATCAGATCTGATTTCCCAGAGATGAAGTCTCCATTATTGAAGGTATAAACAACTCCCAACTTTAGAGCCTGCTTTGAGCTGATTGGATTGATCACAAGAGGCTTCTTCCAATGACAGTTGCTGTATGAATCTGATTTTAACATCTATTTTTAACAAAGTAATTGTATTAAAGAGCTTTCAAAGGATGCAAGTTCTTTAATCAGTTTTGATGTGTGAAGTCCAGAAGTATATTCCCTTCTTTCCAGTACATGGCTCTGAGTGTTAGGATGCTCTCCTGCTTTCTGATGCTTATCCCACTGGAATGTGCCATGAATTCTCCAAAATTGCAGCACTTCTGGTACAAGGCCATACTCAAATGCCTTCTCAGTGTACTTAATGACCATAAATTCTCTGGCTTCTGTGCTGTCTTTCTCACAAGTAACCCCTAGGTAAGTTTTCTTTGGAAAATATAAATATCTTTTGTTTACTGGCACTCTGCTTCTATAGGGCTTGGCTTGCTCGTGATACCAAACAGCAAACTCTTAAAGGTGTTTTTTTTTCTTTTGGCAGTGATTAGTTTGTCCTTTATTTGAAATCTGTACTTCTCTTTGCAGAAATGTTTGAGGAGGGAAAGGCGAGTTTCCTATCCTACTAGTTAAAAACAAAATGTACACAAGGGAAAAGCTTTCCATGTAAAAGAAATAAAACCTTCTTCTGTCAGGTGCTTCAGGTGAATGGGTTGCATTTCTGTTAAAATTGAATCATTACTGCTTTTCCTGTATAAACTGATTTCTTTGGAGTAGTCAGGATGATGCTAATCCTTGACAGCTTTGCCAATGTGACTGGTGTATAACATGAATTAGGAGAGCAGGGAGTAGTGTTGGTCCTGGTCCTCCTGCCTGCCATGGGGAGAGTATTCATTTGCAGAACAGGTCCTGTCCTCAGCCCACACAGTAATATTTGTACTAGCTCATAAAGGCCCAGAAAACATTAGGAACATACCTGGTGGGATCTACACAAGACCAGATGAGTGATCTGTTATCTCTACTACTAGGGCCATCTGAATCAGGCATCTTCTTGCCAGGTTAAATTTGTAATCCACTGACATCAGCATTTTAAAAAAGTAATCTGTGCAGCATGTCAGTTTTTCCTCTTGAGGTTATTGCTTACCTGGAACATGGAAAAAACAGTTCCTTGGAGTAGAAACATGGTTTGAGCAGTCCCTGGTGAAACTGCTGTTCAAAACAAGTGTACAAAGGCAAAAACTAAAAATATATCAGAATGTTCCAGAAGTGTGGTGTATGCTGTTTTAAATTTAACTTGCTAGAACCAGCACTTAAGTATTTCAAGCAATTTCTAAATGTGCCCAGCATTAGATTGTTTAGATTCTAGTCAGGAGACTGAGTGGGATTGAATGCTCCTGTACTGTCTAACTTCCTACTGTCTGTTTTATGTAATTCTCTCATGCATTCTTCTGACCACTTACATGATGGAATTGTGTTTTTCCTTTTACTACATAACATGCCTGAAGATGAATGTCCAAATTTAGCTGTTGTGGACTCTAGCTGTACTGGGGTTAGATATGAGGGAACAGCATTGTCCTGGTTTTGATCAAGCTTGCTCTTCTGTTCTAATTGTGCTTTTACATATCCTCTCAAATATATGACTCTGTAGCTCACTTGTTACTATTATTGTGTTGTGAGCATTAATTAAAATAGGGAACACACTTTGAGGTGAATGAGGTGCTTCTGGGATAGAGGCTGGGCCATGCCCTTGTTGGTTCGCAGCCTGAAAGAAGGGAGATGATGGTGTTTGTAGCTGTGGAAGTTCAGACTGTAGAAATGAACACATCTGTTCTGAGTGGCTGACATTATTGACTTGAAAGGAATGGTGTTCTAGATGTAAGAAATTAGCACAGAGCATTCATCCACTACGAATGAGTTTGGTAATGATTTAGCAACTAGAAGTTGCATATTGACATTTTTGTCAAGTCTGGACTACAGCAAAGCAGTCATAGATTACATGCTCTGACAAAATGTTGCTATAAATGTTTTAGGTCATTCTGAAGAATATTTAAATCCTTGAAGGCTTTTTTTTTTTAAGATGTAGAACTACAGTCTTGTACCTTTTTGCTTCTGATGATTTTCAAGTTTTATACAATAGTGTGTCAGCCTTGAAACTGGCTTGTTAGCTTTTCTTTCAAAAGAATTTTTGAAGTAAAATGTTGATGATGAAACCTAGAGACTTCTTGGTATAGGACTTAGACAATTTAGATGGTCCTTCAGGACATGTGTATGTAGGAAACTTTTTTTTTCCTTCACATACATCAGTGGTCTATTGGTGGCTTTCAGTTGTATAAGGTTTTATTGTGGGGCCAGCTGGCAGAGATGTGGGGAGGGGGCTTGGATGCTTGCTGGAGGAGGATGTTGAGCTGCAGAGAAGAGGCCTGAATGTCTCTGGAGGCTGGGTTGTCTCTGGGGAGGGTACAAAAAAAGGCTTTTGCCAGTTGTTTTGGCAAATAGGATTCCCTGGAGCAAAGGGGAGAATGTAGTTTTTGCTGGGTATGGGTTGAGGTGCAGTGTCTGATACCTTGCACTCAGAACTGGCTGAGAAGGTTGCTGGCAAAAAATAGTGCAGGTCTTCCACTGTGTTTATTTTGGGTCTTTGCTGCGCAGTAAAATGTGAAGGGCATTACATTGTTTGAGCATACAACTTGTTCTTAACTGCCACCCTGGTCTTAATATGTTAGATTTACTGAGCTTTTGTCCATAATACATCTCAGTAAAGTCTAAAATAAGAATGTTTCTGTGACTATGGTTCTGGGAGCACAAAACATTTCTGGTTTTACACATTTTATCAAATTCCATATTTAGAAGAAAGAGGTAGTTCTTCTTTTCAGGCTACAGCATCATAAAAAAGCTTAACCTATTTCTGAGGTTGTGTTCAAGGCTGTTTCCTCTCTGTTTTCAGAGGTGTTGTCAAAGTCGACATCAATCTGCAGA
Organism: Passer domesticus; assembly: GCF_036417665.1. Classification (NCBI taxonomy): domain Eukaryota; kingdom Metazoa; phylum Chordata; class Aves; order Passeriformes; family Passeridae; genus Passer; species Passer domesticus. Next base: position 16,309,473 of record NC_087474.1, on the reverse strand, counting down.
AGGTGGACATTGACCAGTGCTCGAGTGAGGGATGGTTCTCAGGGACACACAGGTGTCATCTCAACAATTCTGAGGTATGTCTGTCCCTAAGGGACCACTTCAGTAACAAATCTGTACACTGAGCAGTGCTCTGTAGTATAAATGTTATGTATTTTGTAGACATTGAATGTGGTTTGTGGGGCTGGAGGAATCTTTGTGTGTGAGGTGTTGTGGAATGCATAAGTTTCAGGAGTGCCTGCATTTCAGAATTATTGATGTTGAAACAGCAGCAAAGTTATTGTGAAGAGATAACACTTACAGGGAAAAAGATTACTAATGAAATAATTTATGAGGTTCTGCTTTGCAAGTCAAACAATTATTTTGTGCTCAAAATCAAAATAGAATTTTAATGTCAGTGTCACTTTTGCTTGGACAACTTTGCAAAATGTAGTAGAAGTAGCTGAAATGCTAATGGTAATTATTCAGAAAAACATGGTCATTTTACAGAGTGATACAGAATAACAGGCAGAATTGGATACTGTAATTCCTTCTTAGTAGAAATGCCAACATTTTGACAGAGCTGACTAAAATGTTTGTGTTCAGCTCCTTCCTACTTCCCCTTTCTTCTGAAGGTCTATGTCTGGTTCCATCTGTCAGCAAATCATAGATCATTCGCCCTGGCCTGTCATATGTATTCAAAGAAACTTTTAAACAAAATATATTTTGATTTTTCTTTTAGTTCTCCTGTGTAAAGGTGATTTCAAAGGCACCCATTTGTTTTCTGTGAGAGTGGTAGCTGTGCACTTCTGTGCTTTTGGAAAGGACAATTAAAATGTAGGAGAAATTGACATTTGTCTACCAGAAGTCAGGAGATGTTTGCCTAATTTTCTGTAAAATGCCAATTTATCAATGCCAAGTCTAAATTTAGGAAAACAGTTGGTTTTGATGAATTCAGCTGCTAACATTTTTGAGCAAGAAGAACTCAGAATTTTTGTAAACATATTTTTTTGGGTCTTTTTCTCTTTGATTTTTTTTTCATTAAATAAAGTTGAAATGCAAAATCAAGTCTTAAAGACTAAATATTTCTGCAAGTGAAAAAAATTATTTCTCCGCCAAATACTTTTTGACTTCTGAATTGAAGGGAATACTTTTTAAATCACTCCTGTTTCTTCCTAGAAGAAAATACTGTTTCCCATGTGATCTGGTGAACCTTGTTTTTTTAATACAGTCTAGTTATCCCAAATGTGATTATGTACTTTGGCATGTGCTCCTCCTTCTCCTAATGTCTTATGAGCAAAATATGTTAGTAGAGGGATGGAATTGTAAACTGCATCTCTGCAACCAAGAATAAAAGAGAAAAAATGCAGTCCTAGGTCTCTTGTGGCTCAGCCCCAGCTGGCAGCTAAGTCCCATGCAGTCATTCATTCATTTCCCCTGCCCCCACTGCCATGGGAAGGAGAATTGGGGAAAAAAGGTAAAGCTGGTGGGTTGAAATAAGAGCAGTTATTAATAGAAACAAAGCAATATGGCAATAATAATGATAATATACTATTACTATAATGATGGGGGGGAAAAAGGAAAATTAAACCCAAGAACAACCCGTGGTGCACAGTATCACTGCTGACCCATGCCTGTCCTGTCCTCCAGCAGCGAGTGACCCCTCCTGCCCAGCTCTTCCCAGCTTATATATATGTGCCACCAGGCATGATGTTCCAGGTGTGGGATATCCCTGTGGCCAGCTCAGGTCAGCTGTCCTGGCTCTGATTGCTTCTTGTGCAGAGCATGGGAAACTGGAAAACCCTTGACTTAATGCAAGCATTGCTTAGCACACTGGTGTTTTGGCTGTTGCTATCAACATTACCCTCACAGAGAATCCAAAACACAGCAGTGTACAGCCACTGGGCAGAAACTACCACAGCTGAACCCGGGAGAAAGTCCCATGTGCTGCTTTTCATGCTCCTTTCATTGGAACCCACTGTGTGGAATAAGGGTAACAATATTTTCCACACAGTTTTGCTTATAAATGCTAATGAAACCATATTCCCTGTGATCTCTCTTAACTACCTAGGAAGAGTTAAACAAATGCCTGCTGATGGTTGAATGCTCTGCCCCCATTTACAAAGTCTGTCTCCAGCAGAGTAGGAAGAGAATGGAGATCTCTGGATTTCCAGTTCTGCTCTATTTAGATCCTCCGTGCTCACTTCAGTTTTGTTAGGTAACTTGAGTATTTACTGCAGCATAGCCTCTGTGCAGACTGTTTGATAATCCTTTGCCATAGTGAATTTCTGACTTGGCTCTGAAAGTGTTTACTTCATAGCCCATACCATGGGGCCAGGCCACCAATACCATTAAACCAAAGGCATAAAGCTCAATATTTAAGAATTTTGGAAATGCAGCTCCCTTCTTCCCTAATGGTAGAAAATAGAGAGTGACTTTATGAAAGAATGAAAGGAAAAAACCAAAGTTATGGATTAATCAAAATGCTTTTATAGTGGCTAAAATCTACTAGACACATGGCAGACAATTTTTCCTACTTTCTGTGCTGTTCTGAAGTGTTTATTTTCCAAATAAAAATCAGTTGAAATGAGGGAGATGGAGGTGCATGGAAACATATGGTAAGCCAGTGGTCTGTATGTGCTAGACAGAAAAAAGGGAAGGCATGGATGGGATCCAACTTCTTCCAGAAAATAGACTGTTGTTGAAAGTACTGTATTGCCTTCACATAGTCTGGCACAGCAGTATTAGGAGATGATGCTAACTGTGGCACAGGGATTTGTCTTTGGAAGGTCATCAAGAACAACCTGATTGTAATGGAATAGTTATAGTGCTAGTCCTTCTTTGGAAAAAACCAGTGTCAGGTTGAGTGATTTAGGAATATTATGATTCAGATATGCAATATGCTGAGACATACTAATCTTCCTTAAACTTTGATCTGTCCTTAGATTTAGGTGCTCCTTAGGATTGTTGGATCTTAAATATCTTGCTTCATGTATGGTGCCCTCAAGTACAAAAAACAGAAACAAAAACAAGCACTAAGAACTTTGAATTCCTCATTTTTAATTTGACTACTTAATTTCCTAATATGTAATAGATTTGTTTCCTGATTTGTTCTCTTTTGTGGGCAATACACATACATCCCCGATTTATATCAGTCTAGATGAATAATAGTGCCCTTCTTAAACCACGGGGTTAACTGAACCCTGCTCAACCTAATTAAGCAGGAAGTTAGGTGATACTTAACACAGGAAAGCCAAATTGCAGCCATGGCTAAAGTCTACTGTTGTTATGCTTTTCTCCTTTCTTTCAATAACTGAATCAGCCAAAAAGAGGCTGATGGCCAGGTGACTTCTGTGAGAGAGAGCTACATTCTGCTTCCTGCCTTCTGTCTTGACTCCCAAATAGGTGACGGCTTCCCCAAAAGCTATTGGGCAAGATATTTGGATTCCCTAGGGCTGCAACAAATATGGCAGGTAATATCTGCACAATTAGAAAAAATTAAGTTGGGTAGATCATAAAACGATGCAGACAAGCCTGAAATTAACAAAGTGTAGTTACCCAATAACAAATGCAAAGTAATTTCATTGTACAGGCAGTGCTGTACAATGTACAGTCATGGCTGGTAATGGGAGTAAGAAAACATGCACTTTTACCCTGTTTGAAACCCTTGAAGACTTTTACTATATTGGATTTCTTCTCAATAAATGCTGACAGCAGCTGCTGGCACTTTTAGTAACAACTTTAGAGTCCTTGTGGAGCCACCAGCAATAATGTCAAGGCTGAGGAGCATCTGAAGAAATGAGCTGGTGTGGCCCCTTGAGCTCGGCCAGATCCTTCCAGCCAGCAGCATCAGTCTGTGGCAGTGGCAGCAGACTCCACACTGTTCCCCTGGCCTTAATGAGCCTGCCAACAGCTTGCAGTGTGAGGCAGGCTCAGCTGACATCCCTTTGGGTTTCAACAGTATTCCACAAATGACAGCGTGCAGAAATATCTGGAGGAAATGAGGGAAGCAGAGTAAACAAGAAAGCTGCATTGCTGTCTGTATACAGTGGCTGCATATCTGTGTTTGTAGAAGGATGCATAGGCCTACTGTGTGTTTATTTATTGTGCACAAACACAAAACCAGTTGAGAAGGGAAAACAAATGAGCAGTGCAGCCAAAATCTTTTTTCCATTGTTTAGCAAAACATTTGGGTCCATCATATTTTAGTATACTGTATGCAAGGGTACAAGCAACTGAGCAAGGGGGAGGCAGGGGCTGGTTAAAAATAGACTTGTAATGGGGATGGGTTGGGAGGGAGGGTGTGGGTTACCCAATGCTTTCCAGGTTTTTCAAGCAAATGCTTTTCAGTGCCCTTGTCAGACTGGGAAAAGGCTATTAATGTACACAGTCTGTGGGAGGGGAACTGTGGCAAGAGATTAGCATCTGAAGTCATAACCCACTGGGTCATACTCAGATACTCAGTGTCATTGATTTTGCTTTTTACTTGCATTTATTTGCTGTCCTATCCATTAGGAAAAGTGCAGTCAGAATTAGAAGAATTTGAAATCAAAGCTGTTTGGTGATTCAGTCTGAGTGAATGGGTTTATGGGCTATAGTTAGCTTCTAATTTGGTAATAATAATCATTCTTGAAGCTGCAGATTGCATTCAACACAGGATAAGAGCAGTACCCTCCCAGAGTAGAGGGCATGTCAGGATATATTTTGTCTTAAAACAGCATCATTAGTGGTAGAAAACAAACACTAAATATCAAATCCTGTGCTGAAGGGGGAAACTAAGGCAGAAAGGGCAGTGGCTCACTTCAGTATGCAGGTAAAGAAAATATAGCCAGCATTTATTGGGTTCAGAAGCAGACAGGTGTATCTGTTCTCTCCAACAGCTCAGGGTATTTGAAGAGCATGCAGTAGACACAAAAAACATTTTGGATGCTATTTTAAAAATAACTTTTGCATCATCTGCATTCATGGGAAAAGTCCCCTTATGACAGTAAACCAGATCTAATCTGGCACTCCCCCAGACACTGTTACATAAAATAAGGTGGAGGTTTGTCGGAGTTCTCAGTGATAAACAAGGTGCTATGAAAACCAGCTTTCAGTTTAAGGAAGAGCCAGGTTGCTTAGCTACAGCATCTTTGCTTTAAAGACAAAAAATTTAAATGAGTCTGTGTTTTGCAGGAGCTAATCTTGGTTATCAATGTGTTCTTCAAAGAAGAAAACCTTTGTAAAAATTCCTTTCATCCTAGTCAGCAGTCTTAACTTGAGCATTTAAATTCATCTGGGTCAGTTCTATGTGCTTCTGTTTTTCCTTCCCCCAAAGTTAAAACATGAAAAGGGGTAGATGGTTGGCTGAACATTGTTGTCTGTCAAATTAAAATAGCTGGGAGATTTTTGGTTTATCTTGCATATGACAGGTGATGTAGCATTACATCAGTTTCCAGTTCTTTCAGATCTGTGACTGCAATTTTTGGATCTTTCTCTGCTGAACAGAGATGCTCAGATGATCCTGTCAGGCAATGCTGATTAGTTGTGCTGGTGCTTCTTCCCATTGTGTTTGGGAAGAGATGAGGCCCAGAAGTTTAGCTGGCTGGTGGAACATGAACAAAATACATGTGGTGGGAGCAGAGGGGAAGTTGTGGAGAGTGGGATGGGTGTAGGGAAGAGAGATTGAAAAGAGAGGAGAGAGATTGAAAAACTGTGGCTGGGGCAAGAGGAGGAACATCAGGGTGTATTGGGAGGCACAAAAAACCTGGCAGTGAGGAGTGTGGGGTCTGTAGCCAGGCTGCACCTTTCTCATGGCAGACTGGCTGAGAATTGCCTTTTCCAGAGTGAAAGGGCAGAAGCTGTAGCAAACCCAGGCTTCTAAATAGAACACAGCTTCATTCAGAGTTCTCATTTGTTATCACTATGTCCAGAGGCCTGTATCATGTCTGAAATGTGCTTCTGGTAGCATTAAGCACAATTAGATATATGCAATTAGATAAATAAACACCATTTTGGTTTCAAAGCATCTGGTCCATTCTGTGAGAGATTTGACAGGCTTATCTTGTGAGGTGATACAAAGACTATTACCCCCGTTTTACAGCTGGCCCACAGGCAAAATTATTATCTCTAAACTGATAGACTGGAATTGAAGGGTGATCTCCAGGTGTGTGAATTGCCTTCTCAGGATTGGATTTGTGCAGAGAGGTGTGCCAAGCCTGTGAACTGAGATGTGCTCCAGCCAGGGCTCAGGCTGGATCATCTTCAGAATGGGGTTTTGGGGTGCATCACAGCAGGTGCCCACACCATGCTCCAGATACTTCCAGCAAGACTTAGCATCCTGATATATTTTTGAAATCTGTGTCTGATGAGCTTCATAGTTTTCTTAGTGATCTTGACTTATGATAGAATTTTGGTCAAGAATTAAGTCACCCAAACTCCTCTTAGATAAACACACTGTTGCTGTCATTGCAAAGGACAGAGCTTCCTATGAACTGTGCAGACTCTGGTCTTGAGTTAACTATCAGTTTACTCAGGTAATATACTGCAGAGGGCTTTTTTTCATAGCTAAAATAGGAAAATTCTGCTCATACATACATATTGCAGTTAATTTTTTCTTTGAAAAAAAAAATAGATTTTTTTCCCCCTAGACTTGAGAAAGTTAACCAATACATAAAAACTTCTGTCTCACTTCAAAAAAGCTTTTATCAACTGTAGTAACTGTTTTTCCTGCTTTTTTTGTAGTTTATCATACCTACACAAGAGGCAAGTTTAATTTAGCTGAGAGAATAAAGGTCATTCATTCTTCTATAACAAATTAAAGTTAGCCTGAAAACATATTAAAACTCTGAAGAAAAACTGGGGACAATAGCTGCTGAATCTTTATATTCAAAACAATTTACTGAATCATAGTAATAATACTAATGGAAAAAAAAACTAATTTAGCTTTATTTTTAAGCACAATTTTATAGCACTAGACATTCAAATAGTTATTTTTGTTGGTGATTTCTGTTAAGAGGTAAATGCTTTTTTGCAAACAAAAAATGACTGCTTTTAGGCTATCTATGCTTTTGTTTAAATCTCAGTAATTTGTATGACTTTTTCTTCTGCTTTCCATTTGCCAGTACTGTAAACTGATGGCTATCAAGGACTGGTCTTCTGGAAATTTCTTAGTCTTTACTAAACTTAGAATCATCTTTTGTGTTTCTTTATTGACTTTTTTGTCCATTGCTGTTTGAGATTATGAATATACTAAGCATCAGTACTAATATGGGAATGCAGAACATTTGATTTTTGATCTTCAGGTTTTTGAGTATTACTGCCTTTTTGTGTTTTGACTATTTTGTAAGCTGATTTTTATCCTACTGCATTTCTTTATTGTTCATCTATAAGGATTTCATTTTTTTCTATTACTGAAAAAGTAGTGAAAAGAAAGTGAAAAAAGTTTGTCTTCCAAACATCCTATGTATATAAAATACCTAAGATAAGTAAGATATTTGTCTTTGATTATTCCTTAACTTATAAAAGATGGTGAGGGAAAATAGATATTGCTCAGAGACCAATCAGACAATATTTTTTACACTGCCCTGTTTTCTTCTTGCTCTGCAGGATCAGAATCTCTCTGAAGTTAAATTTGGTCCCCAGATTTACCACCACTATTCTCAAGGCAACCAGTTTTAATTTGCTTGCATGAAATAGGTAGTAGGATTTGCTTACTGATCTCTATTTGTCAGAATGTAATAGCTACTTTTTTTCACCACCAATTCCGTCTGAACATTTTAATAATTTTTCCTCTTTCAAATATGGTTGGCTAGGGAAAAGTATCTATGAAGAAGTATAACCATGCATTCTAATTCAAGCGAAGTGAGTCCCATACCTTTCATCATAACCAGTTATAGCCTTACTGTTACATTTTAAAATAAAGCCAACTCAGTTGACTTGACCTGAGAAACAAATTGAACTTTCTCCATAGCTAATAAACTGAAATATTGGCAACCTTCAAATATTTTTGTATGTTTTTTATATTTTTACAGCTAACCTGTGTAGGTGTGCACATGTATGGACATCATATAAATGTGTGTCTGAACATCTGTATATAGGTGTACTTGGAGCTGTGAATTGCTTGGTGTTTTGCACAGAGGCCCTCTGCCAGAGCGGCTTTGTGCTGAGATATTACAGAGGCTGGGGAGGGGACACTGGTCCTTGTGTGTCTCCTTGCTCCTCCCTCCATGCACCAGCGCAGGCTGCAGGGCTGGGCAGCAGCTTTGTGCAAAAGGCTCAGGGGGTCCTGGTGGGCACCACGTTGACCATGAGCCAGCTGGGTGCTCTTGCTGCCAGCAGCCTTGGGGGCTGTGTTGGGCAGAGCTGTACCAGCGGGTGGAGGCTTCCTCTGCAGGGCTGTGTGCTCTTCTGGGCTCCTCAGTTCAGGAGACATGGATGCTCTGCAGGGAGTTCAGCCAAGGGCCACCACAAACATGGGCACTATTGAATGAGGAGAGGCTGAGCAAGCTGGGACTGTACAGCATAGAGAGGAGAGGGTTGTGGGGATTTTCTCTAGGTAAAGGAGAGACAGACTCCTCTCAGGGGTAGTCAGTGACAAGGCAAGAGGTAGGGCTTCAGGCTGAAGCAGTACAAAAGCCCCTTTTTTGATTATACTGTGAGGGTAGTCAAGCACCAGAGCAGGTTGTCCATGGATGTGGTGGAGTGCCCACCACTGGTGGTGTTCAGAGCCCTGGGCAGCCTGGTTTAGCTGAACCTGCTCTGAGTAGAGCTTGGGACTGGATGATTTTCTGAGGTGCCTTCCAGGCTCAGCTGCCGTGTGATTCTTTGGTCAGCTGCTCTTTCATCCTTTGTAGGATTCATTTTTCTAGTCTGATTTATGTCCAGAAAACATGGCATCCCTTCTGAGCTTTGCATTTCCACTCTGCTTTATTTATACTTGTGTCAAGACTCTCTTCCATTTCCAGCTGCTTTTGCTCATCACTATTTTCCATAAAACTTCTAATAAGTGTGTGAAGATATGCATGTACGTTTTTTGAGAAATCATTTCCTTTAGACACTTTTTCTATAACAAGCTCAACATTTCTTTCTTCTACTACAACAGAAGAAAAGGAATCAATATATCCAGATTCTTATTTTTTTAGATAATAGCTGTAAGCATCTCAACTTATTTTTAAAACTTCTCTGAAAGTTGATTTAGTAGAGATAACATTAAAGTTTGAATTATGCTGGTTTGCTGCTTGTGCAAGGTTTGAAAGATTTTTATCCCTTCATATATATTATCTAAGTATTTAATGGTTAAATCTTTGAGTGGATGGAAGATGTAAAATATAGATTTGGTGCTGCATTTAATCGGGCAACAAATGCTGCATTATAAATTGGGGGTTTTCCAAATGGACTACAAGGTATAGAATACTGTCCTAGAGTTAGAGGATTGCTAGGGCTGTTTAGTAAATTGCTATAAGTTCTTTTGAAATTAAGACACTCTGATACTTGTTTTTATCCTGAAATGCAGTGAAGCAACATGAGCAGTGCATTTCCCTAAATTAACGTTTTTAATAAATGTAATTTTGAAATATGAAAACATGTATTTCAGGTAGCTTCTCTTGGAAATTATATAATTTGAAAGACTGGTAAAACTTAATTAAAAATGTGCATTAATCTTAATGCTTTCTTATGGGGAGAAAATGATAAAAGGACACTTGAAGAGGGTCTTGCTGTATGATAATGGCAGATTGCTTTGTGATACATATTGAGTATTTCTAGAAACCTATATACCAGTCAAAGCCCCATCAAATGCATGCCTTGTTTTTTTTCTCTTGAAAAGTTTAGAAACTTTTGATACCATTTGTCCAGTTCTGTCACTAATCAATCTATCTCACGCTGTTGAGTATTCACGGTGTTATTTTAGCTCAGCCAAAGCATCTTATCTCTCTTCCAAGAAAGGAAGTCAAAAAAAGCAGCATTCCAGAAATAGTAGACTTTTACCAGCCATGATAAGACATCATTACCTTCCAAAATATACAAGATATGGCACAAATTGGTTTTAAGCATGTGAGAGCAAATATTTGCTCTGTAGAGCTTAAACTCTATAATTCACATTGTTCCACTGCCCTTCAAAGTAAATACACTAGATGAAGGAGGCATTTCTTGGTTGCTTAGTTATACAGAATTTTTATATGGATAACTAGTATATGATGTTTGTTTGAAATTAATGTCTAAATGCTGCTATCATCCTGATGTGAATATTTGGGAATATTTTTGTGAAAAATGGTGAGACTGATTTTTTTTTTTTTCTTAGTAGTAGAATGAATTTTAATTTTTAAATTTGGGGTTTCTCCATAATAATGATTGCTGTCTAAGGGACCACTTTATTGCTACATAGACTGTGAATAAAAAGCAATTCTCCTGAAGTATTATTCAGTAAGCTACTTAAGGAAGATATATTTTTGCATGGTAGATGCACATTTTAGCTTTGTTTCATTTCCATAGGTGATTGAGTATTGCTTTTAATTATGCATAAGTGTGTTATTCTAACTGCTTTCTAACATAGTTTTTTAAAAATGGTACATTATAACAGTCATTTTTGTTACAAGTGTAACCTACAAATATTTTCTTTGGTGATTACATGATGATATGGAGAGACATTTTGCACCTTTGTCATACTGCAGCAAATTTAAGTGTTTTCCCTATTTGTGTATCTTTGTCGTAACACTGCTAAATGGTGAAAATGTTGAAATACCTGTAACAGTTGAGATGAGTCAACTTTTAAGTCCTTACTTCTCACTGAATTTTCCATAGGCTTTACATTAATTGTGTTTGAATTTGTGTGTGTGTAACACAAGAAATGACTGCCGTGGGTCACAGATGTGGGTGGGAAGCACCGTGTACATCGCTGGGGCCACAGAAGCTGTCCCCATAAACTGGGGCCACAACCTTCAAAGTTTTGTCTAGGAAAGAGTGATGAAGAAGAGGAGGGCTTGAAAAGCATGAATTCTGTACAATTGCTGTGCACTTACCTTTTTAGTAAGAGTTACATGAAAGAATAACATTGCTGCCATAAACTTATTACAAGGAAAGAACACCTGGCTTGTCCATTGTAAACAAAGCATTTGACAGTGCTCTTGCTCCATTCCATTTGTTTTCTGCAAAGATATAAACACTGTTACAAAGAACAGCCCTTGTGTTTTGTGCAGGTTTTTTCCCCCATATTATTTCTTGCCTAGGTTAAGTCCCAAATAATTTTGGGTTGCAGGTGTGAGAATGTTTGTAATTATCCATTCAGGTCATCCATAGCTGTATGACTTTATAGCAGTAGCTTTACATTAGGAATTTGTCTTTCAGTCTGTAGCATGCAGACAGTTCTCACTAACATCATTTGAACCCTTGTTGATGCTGAAGAGCAGAGGCAGTAATCTGTGATCTTGGCAGAGAGGAGTGGAGCTGCTGACCTGTTGTGTTGGCCCTCAGAACTCCAGTTGTGCTTTGTTGTGACCAGCATTTTTGAGTGCATCATCTGTAGAAAGGCATTTTAGATCCTGGAGGGAGAATGAAGGCAGGTGGGATGTGTTCTTCCCTCCAGCAGCCAAGGCTAATCAGCTCACCATTCAGGGGATCATTCTCTCTATCACCTGTCCAGGTACTATTGATCTTTGTGTTCAGTTTAACCATCAGTACAAGCAACATGCTCTTAGTAAATACAGTTCTGTGGACATGATCCAAATCCTTGAGATCAGTCTGGTTTCTGGCAGGCCTTCATTTTTGACTTCTGGAGTGCCCTTGTGCAGGTCAAAAGGAGTCTTTTTCTGCTTCCTCTTTTAAAAAGGATGTTACCAACAATCTTTTTTTCACCTTTTGATACAGTGTCATAACTGGGACTGTCAGACCCTTTTCTTTTTACCTTCTCACCTTGTCAAATCCTACATCACATGTTGCCTTTTTCAAAAAAAACTCCAAACCCAGACAACTGTAAAATTTTTCTTAAGTCTGCAGTCTTTTTTTTTAATTTGCAGTCTCTAGTTAGCTTAGCTTTGTCTTAGGTTGTATTCCTTGTTTTGGGAATTATGCAGATGAAAATGCTGCTACCTGTGTGCAGCTCTGCCTCAAATCTGTTTTTGCTTTTCTCCTCTCTAGATTGACTACTCACTGAAAGGCTTTGGAGTTGCAGCTTTTCTAAGGTTATTTATTTTGTCCTGATGACTCTGAGTGCAAATACATAGCAATGCTGGGGATATTTGCACTGTTAACTGGGGAAATCAAGCACAAATATGGCCCAACTTCTTCTCTGTCTGGTGTTTAAATGCAGACCAGATATGTTCCTGGAAAACCCTTGTTAGCCATGCCACTGGAATCCAGAGAGAGATATTTTGAATTCATGTGGCCTGTTATTGTAGGTGGTCATATATCATCTAACACTTTTATCTTAAAATATACAATGAAGTCTCAGAAATGATGAATAATTTTATCATAGGTGTCTTTGGTCTTATGCTCCTCCTGGGGAACTCCACTGGCCTGGTCACATCTCTTCCTGAAAATAGTCTGTAAGAAGAAAAATAACAACTAGATTTTGGATGCCTGCCTGAGACTGGCAGTTTGGCTTTTACAGAGGAAATGCTACAGACATGAACTGAGTGAATCTTCTTCAGGACAGATGAAAGAAATATCCCAGCTTTTTAAAAGCAGCTTGTACAGTTTGCTCATTCACCTCAAATCACCATGGCCATCTGTAAGGAAAAGGTTCAGAGTTAGAACAGTGAACATTAGACTAAATTTTCTTTTTTTTGCTATTTTTCTCTACTTGTAGGAGGTAGGTTCTGCCTTAAACTACTATTAGCACTGATCCTGTGAGAGGTGACTCGAGAAACTGTGCTCTGAGTGACAGGAAAAGGTTATGTATTGGAAGGTTGGTGAGTTGTCAAAACACCTAATGATATTTAAATTGCCTCAAAAGTGACTGCCAAGTACAACCTCATTTGTAAATTACTGTCCTTATACACGAATTAAGTTAATGGCATACCTTTTGGAGACAGAGGCTGGCAGCTGTTAGCTGTATTAATAAATATTTTCACTGAAATAATGAGAAAGAGCGGTTACTTTCCAAGCTTCCCATCCCTTTTCCTTGGCTTGAGTACAGTATACTTGGTTACCTTTTCTAGTCTGATTTACAATTGCTTTTAGGAGCACTTACTTTCGTGACAATAAATGTGTCTGGATTCCTTATGTCTGTAATGTAAAACCCCTCACACTGTTTCCCAGTAAAAGTGGGCTTTTTAGGTAAGAGTTCTTAATATTTGTTTCCACAGCTTTATAGAACTACAGCAACTCTGACACGTTATAAAATATATTCTCATTATAATTTCTCCTGAAGAAACAGTGCCAGGGGCCCTTCCTGTGAAGATTAGATTGTGTCTCAACATTCAGGACCATCAGAACTGGAATCTCAGTTAATGGCATTCTGACAGAGACAAACAATTCTTTGGGAGAAAGAGGAATAGATAAAAACAGTGTTTTGAAGGAGTGCTGAAAAAAACCCCTTATTTTGGAATGTACATTGAAAGGACAGATGCCCAGTTTGTCAATACACCCAAGCAAATTCTGACAGAGAAGCCACATACTATTGCTTTGTACAACATGGTTCAGCATCACCCTTTCTTAAGGAAAAAAAAAAAACCAACCCTAGAACTCAAAATTTACAGTAGTAAGTAAAGGTGCTTTCATATATAAGAAATAATGAGGCAAAGAGGTTGCAAAGCAAAGAAAAAAAATTGCATAATGAAAGATAAATGACAGGAGCCTCTTACTTCTGGATTATTTGAGAGAGCATATACTGAGAATATTAACTAAAATCAGATGGGGGAAAAAGCCATTTTATTAAGTATCAAATATGTAAACTGAGAAAAATGTAATCCAATAATGGAATTGTCTTTAATGAGACAAGTGAACTATTTCTGTTCTGCAGAGCACTCTGTAGAAAGTTATTACACACAGGTCAGAACTAACTTAAATTTTAGACTAAATTTAGACTTGCATATAAATGTCTATCAGGCAGTATTTTTTATTGGTGAGTCCCTGGTTTAGATTAGCTAGAATGAAAGTAATGCTGACATTGTCCTGTAATAAGACTTTTTTGTCCAATAAATATAGTTCTGCCATTACAGGAGACAAGGATTCCTCAGCAGTTTTCAGATAAAGCAGAAAAACTTGTTCCCATCGCAATGCTGATGAGCACCTGTAAAGTTAGTTTGTCCACACATGATCTCAGGATTTTCAACTCTGCCATGTGCCTGCACCCTAAAATCCTACATGAAAGTCACTCTAACAGTCTGGGCAGGCCAGGCAGCCCTGCTCAGCTCTGGACCAAACCTTCTGAGTTCTGGTGTGCTGAATTCAAGCACTATTTGTAGGACTACAGAAATTTGGCAACTGATAACTTATGTTTTGGGATGAAATGAGGGGGAAAATATCCTATGGTTGAAGAGTTATGTCTTAGTTTACCTCTTTGTCACTGATGTTTGGCTGTAATTTTTTATGACAGCCGAGAAGCAGTGGAGAAGCAGAAAATTCCTTCTCTACTGCAGAATGTCCTAGCAGAAAATTAGTGCAGAGGAGCCACAGAGGAAGGGTGTCTTTTGGTTTTGAGGTGAATGTCATCCTTTCAAGGGTAGTTTAAAATATTAAAAAAGAAGAAAAGAAAAAAGATGGGCAGTACCATGTGTACCTGCACAGGTAAAGTCAACAGAAGCTGGTCTGGTCAGGTGTTTAACTTTTCCTCATTGGAGAGTGCAGCCCTTGACTTCAGCTTAGGACTGAGCCTTTCACTGCAGAACGTTCCAATGTTCAAACGATTGAACATTACCAAACAGCCTTTGAGTTCATAACGTAGTGACAAAGACACTTGAAAACATCTAGAGGTTTCCAGAGCTTTCTAAAACACTTGAAATTGCTGCATTAAAAGTTCACAAAAGTATAAGTTGTTTATGGGCAAAAAGACCCTAAAGCCTGTTAAAGTAACCCCCCTGAAATACCTTTGTTCTTCTTTCCCCTGTGCAAATTTTCTGTGCCATCTGAGCTCAAATGGACACTTGTGTGCCACCTCCTGCCTGAGTGCTGGAGCTTCACTCATTCAATCAGGCAGAGGTGCCCAGTGGTTGTTATCTTTCTTCCCTGGGGGCAAAATCACCTGTGCTGTTTTACAGGCATACCTACAGCATCTGGAAATTCATTAGTATTCTGCAGCATCCTGTGGCCTTTCAAAGGACAGGAGTTTCTGGGGACTTTCTTGGAAGAAGGTGGGAAAACCATTATGTTTTGGTTTGGCTCTGCCTGAGAAGTCAAAGTAGATCAAATAACTCCATTATGCAAACAAGTAATGGATGCATTATTCATCTCTGTTGCTCCCATTTCATACATTTTGTATATGATCTATTTCATTCCATTTAAAGAAGAAGATAAAACCCCATTGGTCCTGCACTAAGTAGCTCTTTTTTTCTTGTTTCCCCCCGCTTTTTATTTTTGCCATGTTTTTGCCAGTGCTGGGCGGTAAGAATGTCAAGTCAGGGTCAGTTTATCCTAAGTGAAAAAGCTGGACCTACTTTTAATTCAGAATTCCAGCAGTGGATTTGTTTTATTGCTACAGTCAGTAATGGATTCATAATTGCATGCCTGGATGGAATGAGAAACACTTCATTTGAGAATTAGGCATTCTAAGAAAGAGCCCAGCTAAATTTCCTTGTGGCAGCGAGCATATCTTGCAGCTTGTTTCACACTTCACTCTTACCTTGATGGGAGGAATGGTAGAATACTTGAAGATTAATGCTGATAGGCTGATAAAGAGTTACATTTTCCCTTGCTTATACAGGGTTTACTTGAATGTGACTGCACAGATTCCAAGGAACTGCTTCTGAGTTAGGCTGTGAATTCATCACCAAGTCTTATGTTTCTGGGCAATTTTGACTGAAATTTCTTCATATCCAGGTCTATTGCAAGACCAGACTTAAGAATAATTTCAACAATTCAGTATTGTTTAACACTGAGTATTAACTGCAGGTATGTGCCTTAATGTTTTCCAGTCCAGTGTTTTAATGTTCCAGGTGTTGTTTTGAACTTGCTTTTCCCGAGTATTTTTATGCACTTTGCCTCAGTATTTGTCAATTAATCACTAGGTAGCAGTAAAGAAAGGTAAGCAAATGAATATGTACACCTAATCTGTGAAGGGGCCACCAAGGGCTTACCCTGTATGCTGGCTGTACCAAGATGGAATTTTTATTTATGAACCATTACTATAATTAAATTCCTTTTTTTTCTTTTTAAGTTTGTGTATTCCCACCAGAAAATGAGAAAAGGAGGTCAGAAAGCATAACTATAAATACACAAACTGTTTTTGGAAGCAGAGCTCTGCTCATAGGGACTTTGAAAGTTCAGTTCCTTTGTGACAGATAGGTGCTGAGCAGTCTAAATATTCTTTTTCTATGAGTGTATTAAAAAATTAAGGAATTGCTTTTCTTGGGGATTTAATTACAGTTATCTGTGTTGTCTTTAGTGCCTGTAGGGTAGTAAGACCTTAATTACCTTATTTTAAAAAAATCCCACGATGTTAGGAAGCAAGCCTTGTTTCAGTATAACAGTGCAAACAACAATAGGAGAACCAGCAATAAAGGAGCCAACAATGAGGTTGGCTTTCACCCTCAAATGAAGACTCTGACCTTCAATCTTTTCTCAGATTGGTTCAAGGTCCTAGGTCAGACCTCTTCTGCCCAGAGAAGTTGTGGATGTCCCATCCCTGGAAATGTTCAAGGCCAGGTTGAATGGGGCCCTGGAAAACCTGGTCTAGTGAAAGGTGTCCCTGCCCATGGCAGCAGGGCTGGAGCAAGATGATCTTTCAGGATCCTTCCAGCCCAAAGCCATTCTATGATTCCATCATCAGTATAGAAGGGCTTAAACCTCAGTGGTATTGAAATACCACCTTAATTTTCAGCACAAGTTTAAGTGCATTCCTGATATGAAGTCTGGCTTGGGAATGACTGAAGAAATGAGTTTAGCACACTGTAAAACTTCCTTCTATCAAAAAAGTATACAAGAGCATCTCTTTGGATTTGTGGGCTACCCATCTTTGTAGTGAATGTTTTATATGCCTCCAGGAGAAGATATGTAATACTGACAAGGTTTGTTAGGAAGAGAGATTTTCACACTCCAGTAAGGATGAAAGTGACAAAAGTTCGTCCATAAGACAACTTTCATCTGCCTACACCAGTTATCAGCAGTAGTGAAGAAAGATCAGTAACACAGAATTTGGGGCAATTTACACCAATTCACACAGGTCTTTGTGCTGCCTGGTTAGGTACAGGCAGCTGAGCTGTTCCTGGTCATGCTGAAGATATGATTCCCTGAGTGTTGCATAAATACATAAAGGACACCACATCTAAGTAATGTCCAAAAAGTATGAACAATATCAAGAGGAAAAAACCTGAGGAAAATACCACAATGGATGGCATGGCCTGTCTGTGGTAATCAAATGGATTTGTCAGCATTTGTCTCAGTAATTGAATACTAAGTGATTTAATTATGTTTGGCAGACACAAAGCAGGCCATTTTTATTTGAAGACTGATAAAGGCATACAAAGAATGCTGAGAGTGCTTATATATCGTCTAATGAGCTTGGTGAGACTCCTCAGGAAAGGAAAGCCATGTTTAGAGTTTTTTTCATGGTGGTGACATGGAGGAAATCAGAGATGGGTTGAGCCCTGTGGCTCTCATTTGTTATCAACTCAGAATTTTTTCAATCTTTCTTCTCTGGCAAAAACGATATCCTCCCTACTAAGTAAAAATCACTTTGTTTTTGTCTTGTCAGCATTGTCACAGTAGTAGAGCTGATTATTAGTTTTAATAGAACAGAAAGAAATGCTAGAATTTTCTTACTGATGCGGGTCACTGTCTCTACCATTGCTTGGTAGAAATATGGGAAGCTTTTTATGTACTCAGAATGGTGTGTAAATTGTATCATAGCTTTGTTGTTAGAAGCATGGTGAATACAAATTTAATGAAATAAAGGACAATTTCCATTGCATTTTCTGAGAAAGATGCTGATTGCCCTGCTCTAGGTTAGTTGCACCTCAATTCACAGGCTAATGGGTATAGCAAGGTGCTATTAGAAAAAAGTGCTGTTTAATATAAGACTTGCAGAATCTAGGAATGCTGATTTCTTTGTTACACAAGATAGTGTATATTTTAAAATCTAAATTTTTATTTAATGAGAAATTATTGAAAGCTGTTTTCAAGTTTGGATTTTTTTTTCTTTTATCTTTCCACCTTCAGTCTCATATCTTGGCAGTCTTCAGGTTTCTTAAAATATAGAAACATTTTAGGCTGAACAGTACTTTTTGCAAGGCCTGGTATTAGCTGATTCTGAGGATTCCTTGCTGAAAAAGGAAACAAGAACATTTACTAGGCAGTTAACATAGATAAGATCTGTTGCCCTTTGCATCCACAGCTTGTCCCCATTAAGATCAGTTGGTTTGCCATTGGATAAAGATTTATTTTTCATTAAGGCTTCGTAAGGGCAAGAAAAATATCTAGTTTTACAAGTTTCTTTTTGGCTTCTAAAATAATTTATTTTTATATTTATTTTTTTTTTTAGTGAATAGTGGTGTTGATTTGTTTCTTAGAACGAATTATTCTTATTGTCACCCTAGTCACAGCTAGCCTTACCTATCATGAACAATAAAAACAGACTTATATTTTTAAGTCAAAAACCCCTAAGGGATTCTGCTATCTATTTTTACAGAAGGAATAGCCATATTCCATCAGTCTGCTGTTACTTTTATTTCAGATTGTTTTTCTCTTGCTCTCAGGAAAGTTTTCATGGTTGTGTTCACTGTAGTATTATAATAGACTGCAGCTGTAATAGCAGCTGCTCTTTCACAGTCTCCTACCTTTGCAGGACACAAAGACTGTAAGTATTTAAAGCTGAAGCAAACAGAAATCAAAGGCACCAACTGAATTACTGAGAGAATTAAAAATCATGGAGTGGTAGCAGGCACAGGGACTGAACAAGAACCATTCTCATGTTATTACTGAAAGAGAGTACCCCAGGCTTTTTTTGCTACATCTCTTGTGAAACAATTCAGTGTGGTCATTTCCTGAGAAAAGAAGCCAAAACCCAAACCCCACTTCTGCAGCACAGCTTCACAGAATCACAGAACCTGCTGAGTTGGAAGGGACCCACAAGGATCATTGAGTCTGACTTTTTCAGCAAGGAATCCCTTGGAATCAGCTAATACCAGGCCTTGCAAAAAGTACTATTCAGCCTAAAGTGTTTCTATATTTTAAGAAACATGAAGACTGCCAAGATGTGAGACTGAAGGTGGAAGAATAAAAGAAAATGCTTGAAAATAGCTTTCAATAATTTCTCACTAAATAAAGGGACCCAAGAGTCTCACCATGTTCCTGAGAGGGAAATCCCCTTTTGTTTTTAGGTTTCAATTGGAAAATGAGCTGTTTGGTGGCATGGTAGGTTTTTCAGCAAAAAGAAGTCTCTTATTCTGTATCTCCTTTACTGTTGGCTAACTTGTGCTATTGATACTTGGTAATCAAATGAAGTTTGCCTTGTTTTTTGAAAATGTGTTTCAATCTAAACCATTCAGCCTTTTTTTATCGTGGAGTAAGTCTTCTCAAAAAGCCCATTTTGTGGTGTTCAGCTCATTTTTATGGGTCTTTCTGTGCATTTACTCATCAGTGTGTAACACTGATCTGTCACAAAATATATACACCAAGAATGGGCACACATCCCAGAATGTGCTTCACCATGGCTAAATCCAGAGATGATGTAATATCCCTACTTCACTATTTGATATTTTTGTGGCATTATAGTTAAAGATTATGTTATCTATTAGTATTTCAGGTGACTGGAATGTTTGCCTTTTAGGTTTTTTACATATTTTGACTTAAAAGTGGATAAAAACTTAGGAAAGCGAAAATTTTACAAATTGATTGGTATCCTTGAATGGAGCCTTTAGTGAAATAGGAAGTGGTTTTCTTAAGTTCTCTATGCATTGATATTTTAACTCAGCTTTTTGCTTCTCTTGAGAAATTAGAAAATGAATTACTGCAAGTATTGTTTGTAATATCTGTAACTGATGTGAAAAAGTAAAATAAATGGAAATTTGAAGTGAACTGCACTTTCAGATCCATAATGCTCCAGTATTTAGCTAGGATGCTTCCCTAAGCAGGTGGAACCTGCTTGAACCAGCTGTGATTATTTTTTTAATTGGCCTGTCACTGGTATGTCTATTACATTTTGCTGCACTTAAAAAGTATCACTGAAAATAGCAGGTGGAATAATACCAAATGATTTTACTTAAGACCCTTCTGAGGCAATATTCAACAATATAACTTGCCTAGGTATCCCTTTTCCCTAAAACTTTCCAAATGTACTTAATTCAGATTGAACTGGATGTTGTCAGCTATGATGTGTTACTCAGTCACTGTGCCAGTGCTTCATGTCAGGTGTATTGAAGTGAATCTTGGATAAATTACCTGAAATCAATGAAGTTGCCCTCATGCACTGAATTTTGAAACTTGGGAGTGAGAGGAACCGCTGGTTTTGTATCACTTCAGTTAAAAAATTTCATTTGTCTGTACGGCACGTTTGTAATTACTCATTTAGTTTCAGTAAGGTTTCTATAAAGGTATTTGGTCATGGTTGAATTACTTAAGAGTCATCTCTTACCAATTGCAGGAGGCAAGAAGTTGTTTCAAAAGTCTCTAGCTGGCAAAAGTAATAAACTTATTTACATTTTGAGTTTATGTAGCTTGAATTTCTAATAATTGAAATGACTCAGAACATTTTGTTGGATAAAAGCAACCAGTAATAGAAGTTTGTCTGGCAGAAAAGTATTTTTGAAAATAATTGGTTGCAATTTTATTTTTTAATAAAATTAGATTATCATTATCTCCCAGCCTTTAACTCATTTCTGTAGCAGTTTTTGACTTCTTTGTTTGATTTGTCTTTATCTTTTCTGATTCTTGGATGCTAAGACAAGATGCTACCTTTTAATTATAGCTTCATGAATGCCACAATATGATATTAATGTTATCTCTTCCCTCTTGCAGTATTCCCGTCTTGATATATGTCAGGATTAACTCTGCTGTGATAGCAGTCAAGAGTAATTGGTGATGATTTTTGATCACTGATTTCTAATCATCCAGAAGTGCTTCAGTGTTTCCTTTTGCTGATTTCAAGTTCAGCAGTCAGCAGATTCCTGTGGATCTTCTGAATACCTGAACTTCAGTCGTGTTCTGTGTAACTGCTTTCCCTGACACTCTTTCATCTGTTTTAGCTCCTTTAGGTGTAAAATTCAGATTGCATGCTCTGTGAACCTCCTTAACTGGCTATGAAATTCCTATTTTTCCTGTGTAGTCTTGGAAGCACTTTTTTCTTGATTATGCCTTCCTTTTAAACAGTGGTTTTCCAAGTTGGACTCTACATTTCCTAGAACAACAGGAGGAGTTTCCTGTATGTTCCTCTTTTGTGGAGGCTTTTTTATATTAACTACTTATGCATTTGCTGCTGGGGGAAGCAGGTGACTGAATTATTAATTTAAATTAGGTATCCTCAATATATAGCTGCCTCTCCAAGTCCAGTTGTCATTTAAATATCAGAAGACTTGAGTAACACTACTCAAACTGCTGGCCCTGGATTTCTTGCTTCTAGGAGTTAATGTTTGTTGTTCTTCACAACTGAAGAATTTTGAATCATCGTTTTGGGTAAAATTTTGTCCTGCTCATGAAGGTGGGAAATGTTTGCAGATATTTCTGTAGCAGAAGGGCAGTGTAGCCTGTTGGACAGACACTTTTTCCTTTGTAGTTTCAGCAGTAGCCTGGCAGCACCAGCAACCACGGCACAGATGAAGCTTCACGTCTGCAGTAGCCACATAACAGGTCTAGACCCCCCTGGCTGGCTGGGACAGTTCTGGAAACAGAATATTCTGGCATCCTAATGGAAATGGTCAGGATGGTTTTGTGCTGTTTCTCAGGGCATGAGATTTTCTTTCTGCAAACTACCCCCCTCCCCTCCCTCCAGCTGCAGCTGTAGGATTAAGTGGTTTCTGGGGCTTGAATGTGAAATGTAATCACTGCACTGGGTTGTGGAACCTCACACAGAGCACATCCCTGTCGCATCTACTAAGTGGCCATAAGGAATACAGGGAAAAAAATTTACAAAAATTGCAAATGGGAGAAGAAAAAGCACATATATTTAGTACCAGAAGAAATTACTTTGTATTTCTAAGATTGTTCATTGAGTGTTTAAATTGCCTCTAAATATTAGCTGCTGCTGTTCATTATAAATCTTTCTTGATAAAACAGATTATTGCATGTTCTGTGGCCTTTTAAAATTGACAGCATTTAATTTTGAAGACCTACAAATTAATAAGGTCCAGCCAAATGAATGAGTCACTAAAGAGCTGCAGCATCCTGTTCCTGTCTGCTCCGTAGCCATATCATCACCCTTTTTTTCTGTGCTAGAGACACCCATACACATTTTTCTTCAGTCAGTAATTTGGAGCGTAGAGATCACAGTAAGTGAACAACTGAACAATTTAAGATCAGCTGTGGGAACAATTCACAGGCTGGTTAGGACTAAATATTTTCTAATTGCTTTTTTAGATATCTTGACCCACACTCCAAACAGAGTAGTTGGATCTCCATTATCCTGGAGATGCTGACCTGCTTCTGCCCTGGGCTACTTTTGTCATCCAAATGCTTCTCTCTCCTCTGTGGTACGGTTAAATATTTCCAAAAGGCTAACCTGGGAACTCAAAATAAATCTTGTCATAAACATAAATTGAAAACTATCTGAAAAATAGTGAGCCCTTTACAATTTGGAGAGTTCTTCATCCTGATATAAGTGTTGGCCTGGGAAAAGCAGATCTGCCTCTGTTGGAACAGAAAGGGTAGATGTAGGAACTTCAAAAGCATTCTCAGCTTTTTCAACCAAGTTGTGAGAGTTTACTCCATTCATGTATAGTGTAATATATTTTGCTTTTAATTAGTGACCATTGCCTGTGTAGAACCAGAATTTGCTGAAAAATGGATGTTTTCTATTACTGTATTTTTTGGTTATGTCTGGAAATTTGCTCATTGATATTTTTAGCCTTTTCTTGTCTCTGCTCATTTCTGATTTTTGCTCTATTTTCTTGCTCGTGTCTGAACAGTTTTGTTATTTTCTGCTGGCTAATGGCTCCTAGTAAGAATGGCTGCTGCTGTAGTAATGGGTTTTGATAGGCACATTTCAAAACTTGAAGCAAATATAATCTGCTTAGTCTGTCTCCAACGTAACAGAAGAAAGATAATTCTGTAGAACAACTGGAAGGCCTTTCGACTTATGAAATTTTGTTTTCCTGGAGCTGATAGTCTGCTATGCTGAGAACAGCAAACTCACTAACTTTATTAATACTCATGTCTGTGATTTCTCTGTGAAAATTGACACACACAAAATTTTTCAAGGCTGATCAGAGTTCAGTGCTGACTTGACTGGGGTAAAAAGTCTTAGTTCCTCACCCCTACTTGGTACAGTACATCTTGTGGGGGGAAAAAATAGTTTTCTTCTGCCTCCAGTTGTGTTGTAAAAAATTATGAATTGGCCCTCCCTGTTCACTTGCTTGGGTCTGTTGTTTTGAAACCATCAATAATACCTGTAGTGAAGCAGGATGTTGCCAAGCTGGAGAGTCAGTGAAAACACTACTTGGAATACATGTCTGGTATGGTAAACACCAGCAGAACCCACTGGATAGTGTTTGAAAAGCAGAATGCATAATTTGTCATCAAGCATAATTCCCAAATTTAATCAGCTACCAAAAAAATAAACAGAAAATAATTCAAACTAAATCAAATGGGAGTAAAATCAGAATGAAAAATCTAAAGTTGTTCTTGTTATGAATGTGTGGTTATTTTTACTATTTAAGCATTAAATTGAATTTCATGTTGATGAAACACATAGTGTGAGATGCTCATGAAAGGAACAGCCAGCTGAGATGGTGAGTAAATAGGAAAGGGAAGAGATTTTGGATTCCCTGGTGAACACATATCTCTGTTCTTATTTTGTATTAGTGAAAACAGCACAATTTTTCATTAGATGGATAGAGTGATGAAAATTGTCTTGGGAATGTGCCTGATTTTGAGTGAGGGCTGTCTTTAAAACAGTGGATGTGAAAGGCATGGCTCTGTGTGTGTATATGTGTGTACATAACAGAGCTGTTGAAGATTTGCATTTTATTTTGGAGAAACAGTTTTAAAGAAAGCTTAACAGAAAAGGATATTTATTCCTTTCTCCAAATAACAAACCAGAAAAATGCAAAAGCTTTAAAATTTAAAACATGATATGCAGTAAAATCAAAGTAGAGCTTTATTTTTAAAATAGGTGAGTATCTCTTAATTTCAGAGATTTTTTAAAAAACAGTTCTGTACAGTATGGGCTGGGTGTCTAGAGGGAATTTTGTGTGTGGTGTGTAAGAAGTGCAGGACTGCACTCCTTGTTGGAATGGGGAAGGAATGCTCGAGGTGGCTGATATCTGCCTCCAAGCCCAAAGTGTGCTGTTCCCAAAGTGTGCACATCAGACTGTGCCTTTCCTGGGCTCTCAGGTACAGGTCAGATGTGTCCCTGTGTATTCATAGCAGTGGTTACTTTAAAGCAGAATCTACTGTCTCCCAGGATGATATGACATTAGTAGATGCCTGTGGTGACAAAAAGATCTGCAAATTTTCTTCTTGTTGTAGGCTGGTTATTTTCTCATTACTTTCAGCTGCCTTCCTTGGGATTAACTCTATATTAGTTAAATTTTCTTAGTCCATGCTTATTGACCCTCACATATTTATTTAATTGCCTGCTATGTTCACCTGAGAAATGCAGTTAGTAGGTGGTTTCTTGAGAAAATATGTTGAGCATTTCTGTTTCTCCTGGGAATATTCTTTCAGCATTTATTCAAAATTCTTGTTAAGTGGCTGGATATAAATACACACTGGAGCATGCACATAACTCTTTGAATGGAAGAAATTTCATTGATTAGTCTGTTAAGTGTATATGATGTTGCCTCCCATCACTGCAAGCAGGCTGAGAGACCCAGAAACAATTCAGGTTCCTCTCTGGCTGTGACTTTTGTGGCAATGCTTTGACTTTCTTACGAGGGCCCAGGCAGGCAGAGCCCTGCAATCTCTGCTACTGACTACAACCACTTTAATTGTTTGCTGCAGCCTTTTGGATACAGCTCTGTCCCTATTTTTTCAGGCTGTTAGGAGAACACTATCCTTCACTGTCCTTCTCTTCCAATGCTTGTTTTATTATTGTATACAATAACATCTGTCTTACTTTTTTTGGTCCTTCCCCACAAGTAAAGAATAAGTACCAGAGATACTTTCTCTTTCCATAATAATGACAGTCTGGGAAGGAAGGTACCAAAGGCATCAAGCAGGTGGCAAAAAGAAGAGGGGGTTCCTTTGTTTGCTGAATAGTTCTGCACTGAAATTCCTTTGCTCTGGAATTTCAGTCATTTCTCTGCTTGATTTTCTGAAGTCTCCCCTTGTTCTCTATCACCATACCTTACTGAATCCTAAACCTATGTTGGTTTTTTTTAAGAGATCCTCTTAAAAGCAAATTTTGGACAGGACACACCCAACTGTACAGGGAGGTCTTAGAGGTAGAAACATTATAAAAAATCATATTAAAATTGAAAATCCACACTACAAATTGTACAAAAATACATGGGTAAATTAAGAAATTTTATCCTTCTGCTGAGTATGGTTACATTTTATTTTTCTGCTAAGTCTGCTGCATATGTGGTTAACTTTTGGTTGTCAATGTCTAATAGCTTCTTGAGTTCTGCTACAGTCAACTTGTGCTGTCCCTCAAGCCAGGAGTGGTTCCTAATGCATGCCTGGCCCACTGGTCAGCTCATGTGGGGCTGTGCTGCAGGTGATACAGGCTTTTCCACACAACTGTGGGTTTTCAGGATGAGAAAACGGAGCAGATGACCATTTCTTCTCTGCAGTTTTTTTTGAGCTCCTGTCCTGAGCTGGTAATTCCTACCAACAAGGGGCCTTAGTAACTTGTCTGCAGCTCTCACAGTATGCAGGTACTCTCTTCTGGAGCTGAGCAGCACCTTTGCAGGTTGCAGCTTTCCATGGCGAGCTGTGAGCTTGCTCTTGCCTTTTAGCCTCTACGATTTCAGGACCATTAAGCCATGAACATGATCCAACAGCAGAATTCCACCACAGATTCAGCACCTCCAGGAGCCCACACAGGTTCAGCTTTGCTATCCAGCATCTTCATTTATAGAGAATAAGTACCAGAGATATTTTCTCTTTGCATAATAATGACAGTACATCTTACCCAGTACATCTCCCAGAGTGTGATCATCAGGCAATTGTCACTTTTCATGCTCCACCTGCATATTTGTGCCCAGTGCAAAAATATGGCAAATTTTGTCCTTTTATTCCCTCGTGTTTTGTGTACACCTAAAGTCTGTAGCTGTTCCAGATTATTATGGTAAACAAAAAATATATACTGTCATTCCAGATCTAGTTATTTTCAGTTAAAGCAACATGTACAGCAGTTTAACGAAAAGCATTCTATTTTTTGTTAGCTTTGCTAGATCAACCTGCTTGCTCAACCCTGTCTGTACTACTGGTATCATCATTATTATTTCATCTACAGGTTTGTGCAATTAGCATAGTTTCTCCTCAGTGTAAAGCAGTTTTGCCTGTTGACAGGTGCACTATATGTTATTTCAATGTATGAAATATCAAGCTGTCTGAGACCTTGCTGAGCTGTCAAAATAACACAGCTAAAAATCCCACTGCCCATATGCTCAGCTGGCAACATCCCTGAGACACTTGAAGTGGTTTCTTTGGATGAAAATGGTCAAGAGATCATAAGACCTTTGATGATCCTTGCAGTAATGCCAAAGTGCTGACAAATCCCTTCACTGGTATGGAGAGATACTCTGGGTTCTCCTATGATCTTGGGTTTGCACTTGGACAAACACTTGGGTGTTTGAAAGGAGACTTGGACATGGTTTCTCACAGAAGCTTGGATTGGACAGTAACATTACAAATTCAGAATATCATTCTACACCGCCATTGGCACAGGGTAAGATTGTTAAGATCAAAGTATTGAATAAAAAATTCTTGTTTTTTTCTTAAAATCTCTGTGTAGGTATTGAAGAAATAGAGACTTCAAATTTCATATGTAGTGGGATCACTGGAAGATTACTACAACTTCTGTATTGTTTCTATGAATTTTTAAAAGAGATTCTAATCTTTTTTTTGGTCAATTTTGAGAATCCTTTAGAGTGAGACAGAAAGTAGGACAATTCTATTTAACTCTACAGATTTAAATTTCCTCTAGATTAGGCCTGAATAGAGCCTTATATTTATTCCCTTTTGCTGCCACTTGGTCAAATTTAGCCTTAATGACACTTTTTTCATTATTGTGGTTACCGCAGTGTAAAAGCAATGAGATAATGAGTATATTGCAGTTGGTTACAAAGTGCTTTATGGTGCTGCTGCAGAAAGAGCTTTTAGGGTATACTTGGAAATTCTTATGTAACCTTGTATCATTTATGCCTTTGCCAGAGTATTTACTTACTGTGAATTGTGAGATGTGACCCTTTGATATCTGCTTCTAATCTTGCCTCCTCCCAGTTCAAATATAACTTAAGGATCCAGTATATAACAATTTTTCTAAAAAATTAAAGGAGAAGGTTAATGCTTCATAGCCTTTGAAATGTTTTTTAAGCTATTCTTGGCTAGTACAAGGATCTGATTTTCTATTTCTGGCTGCACTTGAATTATTGGTTGCTAATATTGCATCCAAATTGAAATAAGGGGAGAGGAAAGTAAAAATGTTATAAAAATGAAATTATGTGATTTTAATGTCTGCTGTTGTACCACTTGCCAGGAACAGAATAAAATACTTTTTACCATTTGGTAACTGAGAATTGCTGTGTTCCATTAGCACAGCCAGTGTTCTGCTGCTGCTGGCCCATGAGATATTAACTTTCCCAGCCTTGAATGATTTTCTGTGGGGAGATGTGGAAGTTTGAGTTCACCAAATCTTGCAGTGTAACATTTAGTCTTTGAGTTCTTCAAAGGCATAAACATAATATGCTAAAGATTACAAAATCACTTTGTATTCCTCTGTCTCAAAATAATTGCAGATTAGTAGTTATAGAAATGAATGTATTAATGTTACTGAAAGAAAATATTGGTGGGTTTTGTTTTCTTTTCCCCCATACATTCTAAACCTGATTGTTAATTTACTTTAGGGCTATGGCTTGTGCATACGTGAAATGTTTCCTAAGTTTGGACTTGGATTAAACCAAAACTGAGAAACATCTTCCTATGCAAGAATAATGGGTGTTGGGATCAGTTAGGACCTGGTAACTTGATGAAGTGTGCCACCTTAAAATTGTTCAGGATGGAGACCAGTCTGTAAAGTGAAATATTAATTTGGAAAATCTAGGCTACATCAAATCACATATCATGGCCTCAGCTGTGGCTCACCAATTTCAAGGCCACAAAGAGAAAATACAAATAACTTGTCTGATCACCTGCATAATTCAAAGCATAAAGTGTCACTCAGTATTTCCTGTTGTGGAGGAAATTCATCTATTCTAAGATGTAAGTAAAAGCTGTCAAGTCTGATAAATTGTAACTGAACTCAGTATCTTTGAAAGAAACCTACCATCTGAAATTAAAGATTAATCATTGAGAAATTCCTTAGTTCCTTTGGTAATCACTTTGTTACTCATGACGGTGACTAGCTCATACTCTGCTGTTGGGCTGAACGAAGGAGTTATTTGTGTGGATTAAATGTATGCTAATGCTGTCCTTTGTCCATTTCTGCCTTTTTCCTACTGCAGTTTTTTCAAACTGCAATTCTCAACTTGGTGAAAAATGTGCACAGTGATCTGAAATGGCTAAATCATAGCAGACTGAAGACTAGCAGGAAATAAAATTACCAGAGAAAAGACAATGAAAGGAGAGAATATCAACCATGGAAAGCACCTCATCTTGTAATAGAGTGAATATTGCAACTTCTTTCCCAATGGGCAGAAGTGTTTCATATCAGCTGAGATAATTACTAGTGGTGTTGAAATCACCAAAGTTGTTTAAGTTTGATTGAGAACACAATTTGGCCACTTACAATCCATTTTTAGCTTATTACTCATGTAAAAACACAAAGATGGGTTGAGTTTTCTGAGCAGATGTTCTTAAAGTTTATTTGAGCAGTCCCATCCAAATGTGCTGGAACTTCTGCTCATCATGCAGGGTATTTCTTGAAGCTCTAATAGCAAAGCTCCTGGATAGCGGGAGAAGGATGTTAGGTCTTGCAATGCAAGAATTTAAGACTGAACAACCAACCTGTATTTTGAACTGGGAATTGTGGACAAGGTGATAGGAAGTTATCTCGCTTATCTCTTTATTGATTCAGGAAGGCTTAGCGAGGCAGGATTTTGAAAGGCACATCTCTGACTTTTGAATTTAGCGGGAGTCTTCCTTGTCTGCTGTGCTTAGTTATTTTTACTTTCTCTCTAATTCTCACCTGACCTTTTGGTAACTCTTCTGTTAATAAACTGTTTCTGGATACTGAGCTTGAGAATGTTTTGCAATAGAGAATACTTTGGGAGGGGTTGTTTTTGCTAATGTCACCCATCTCTCTTACACCTTTTTCTCTCTGAAAATCTGATTACAAATGAATGATCTTGCTGTAATTCCAGCCTGAAATATGGTGACACCATTTTTGGTACAGCCAACTACTTTGTGAGAATTAATAAACTGTAAAGTGGTTTTATACAGATAACTTCTGAATAGGACATACTGCAGGTTTCCATAGATTCTTCCAATTGCAATGCAGCCCAACATTAGGATATGAAAGATATAGTCAAATTGCTCCTTTATCCACATACCTTTACATGATGTTCCAGCTGGTTGTGTAAACAAGAAAAATCACAATATAATATAATTCTGCATATTTTGTAGTAAGGAACATTTTATAAAAGGTATTACTTGTAATTTTCTTCAAAACATGTTTACAATTGTCTATGTATTAGGTATGTAATACCGTTGTATTCTGAGTTGTGTTCTTAAGCAGTGAAAACCATTTACAATTTCCTTTTCTTTCCAATTTAATATGACACTGGTCTAGTGCCTTAAGGTATAGACAGATGTCTCTAGCAGTATTTATTTATTTATATTAAAACATAATGCCAAGAGTTGTGAGGTTTTTGTAAGCAATATTGTTTTAGAGAATTTAAATGGGTTATCCTGATCCCTGAAAGCAAGGGAGATCTTTAGCATCCATGTGCTCAGCAGTCAGGGGTAGGCAGAAGGGACTTAGTTTTATCCTCTTATCAAGGATATAAATAGGTTTATAATTAAAACATACAGCCTTTGTGAGTTGAGGTTCTGAAGTAATTTTGGTGTTGAATAGTATTGATGCCTTATCATTAGACACATGGTCTGCTAATTATGTCTGATTTGAGCTGTGCCTGGAGTGTCCTGTTAGTGAGGACCATGAATGTTGGCCGGAGGTTGTAGATTAATAGAGGCATTAGCACTGCTGTGCAGCAGCTCCCATTGCTGTTGTTGATGTATCTCAGGATCTTATCAATTGCCTGCAGAAGCAGCTTGTAAAGGTGGGGTGTGATGCAGGGGATAATAAGTGTTCACTGTTCACTTGACATCTTTGAGTGAGTTTTTGCAGAGGGAATGACAAGAGCTAAGGAAAGAGCAAAATTTCTTGCAGTGGGAGACTGGAGGGTTCACAGATTGAGCCTAATTCAGATTTTAGCTCCTGGAGCTGCTGAAGTTCTTTTTATTGGTTCTCCTTAAGAATATGTGTGTACTGAGGTGTAAGTGGGTTTTCTGAGCTACAGTGACTCCATTGTTCTCCATCCCAGCCTTTCTTTGTAATAGCTCTGGAAGTCTCACATAAGTTATTCTGGCTAGTGGGAGAAATAATAGCAGGGGGACATGCAGTGACACTGAAGATGCTTAAATACAAAAGAGCACCCAAATTAGGGAAGAGCCACTCTGGCTCAGAAAACTTGTGCTTTCTCAGAGCAGCTTGGAGTTCAGTCCTGGCTGTGCTGACTGCTCTGCAGAGGGAGGCAGCCCAGCCTCTGCTACTGCTTGAACCTTATCCACGTGGTTTGCACACTGGCTGAGAGCAGCACCAACCTGTTTCAGTGTGCCCCATCACACTGACTGTGACTTTAGCACTACAGCCAGGGAACCAGGAATTAATGAAAAAAAGTGTTTGAAAGTCTTAAGGAGTTAGCATGCAAACCTGGGTGGATGTGCTGGTCCAATCTGGCGCTCTGCTGCTGTGTCAGCCAGCCTGTTTGAAGATGGTATCTGTGTGCTGCACTGCGTCCTGCAGCATCCACACACCCACTGCCTCCTGCTGTTTGATTCCTCCTGTGCTCAGGGAAATAGGGCTTTTGCAAATATAAACACACTTGTGTCAGACAATTTTGTGGATCTCTAATCCCAATTGTTTCTCTTTCTGCAGACAGCCCTCAAGCCACTGATTCTGGTAATGTATATCAGAAAAACCAGCAGTATCATGCAGTCACATATATACACACAGATCAGCAAGTCACTTTGGCTTGTTTTGTACTAATGTTTTATGCTTTTTCTTCTAAGCTGCCTTTACTTGCTGCTTCAAGATAAGTGCTTTGTGGTGTGACTTCAAGCTTGTTTCTAAGAGGTAAAAGTATAGAAAATTGTGAGAGCTGAAGGGCAATATGTCTGTGTCAACTGAAGCAGAAAATCTGCAAGAAGATGGTCTGAAAATTTCTATTAGGCTATGGAAATTTTGCTGCATCATGCCTGCCACAGATCTCCTAATGAAGAAGAGTCAGGGAGACAGATTGAATGTTTTGGCTGTGCAAAGGGACCAGGGGGCTCAGCTTCCTCCCCATGACCTGCTTCTGGAGAGAGCTGTCACTTGGTCTTTTTGTTAACAGGGCTTTTTCAAGTGTGTTGAGCTGAGGCACCCTGGAATCAGAACACACACAAGAGCATGCTGCTGTAGAAAATGTTACCAAGGTCTACAAATACCTTTGAGGTAGCAATAGAAATGTCAAAGGAGGGCATTGCTCCATCTGCATCCATAGGAAGACAAACAATTATCTGAATTTAAGTCCTGGGAATTGGCAGATATTTCCTAGCAAACCTGTGTATGGTAGACTGAAGCACTGCTACCCCCAGCCTTCTGTATGTCCCTGCTCTCAGAGACTTACACTCCTGCCACAAAGTGCTGCCAAGAGATTGTGGCAGGTACGTTACCTGCATCAATTTTCAATCCTGAGCTTTAATGCAAACCCACCTTTACCAGCTGATGATGATAAGGCTATCAGTAATTCAGCTGTGTCTGAAGCAAAATAAACAGCCAGGGCAGCAATGGCAGCTGGAGCCAGCCCTGCTGACTGTCAGGCTAAATATTCAAGAAAATTAACAACAGGTAGGTTGTCCAGAGAATATCTGCAAGACCTGTCTGCTTAGCATCTTTATGTGCCTCCTTTCTTTGGGAAATATCTGAACACTGCCAGCCTTTTGCACAGCCCTCTGTGTGACTGCCCGTGCTTTAGGAATGTGCTGTGAGCTGTGCCTTCAAATGTTGATGTGGTCTCAGAAAAATGTCAAAATTATGTTGGGGTAACAGACTGCTGCTTTTTATTTGAGGCACTGTGACTATCAATCTGATAGACTCACAGAGTGATTCAGACTGGAAGGCCCTCAGGAGTTCGTTTAGATATTCCTAGCCTTCCCAAGTAAAATGTATTAGCTTTAAACTTTTTGCTGAGGTTTTAAGAGAAGCTGCATTGCTTCATAACTTTAAGTCAAATATGGGGAATTGAAACATAAAAAGAAATTTAGGGGAATGGGAAGCATGTTGAAGAGAAGGGATTTAGAGACAGCCATTGATTAGTCTAGTCCATGAGACAGTGTGCTTAAAGCACACTGCCAGAATAGCCATGGGTATGATGGTCAATTTGAAGGAAGAAAAATCAGATTTCTGATGCCAAACGTGGCAGCAGGGGCTGAATCTTGAAGAATAGAGTCATTCTAACACTGGAAACACTCAAAGGGCAGTTTAATAAACAGCAGTGCAGACCCTGTGGGCAACAGTAAAAAAATGAATGAGACCATCTTCACTCTATTTAGAAAAGGAAACTGTTGCACATTGTGGCTCAATAGTCTGATCACATATAATCCATAAATGGGAATTAGCAGGACTTCTGCAAAGATCTTTAGATCTTTGCACAGTTTCTGATAAGCAGACTTATTTCTAGTTTATATATAAATTATGATAAGCAGACTTATAAATTCATGTTGTTTCAGATTTTCCTATCTGATTCTTTTACTACCATTGTGTGAAGCACCATGGATAAATGCCCAACTATGTTTACAGCTAAAACCATTGAAATTTCTTACTCAATGTGTCATATTTATCCACTTCTGCTGACAGCTTTAACGAACTGCAGGTCTTAGAATTTTATTTTCCTTGTGGTCACTCATGAAATCATTATTGAAGGGCCAATGGCGTCCGGCAACCAAGCACTTCAACAGAAAACCTAACTCCATTTAATTTCCCACAACAAGAAAAGGAGGAAGCTGTGTATTAAATGGAAGATCTAATAAGTATGACAAGTCACCATGTAGCTGGTGGGTTTCTTTTCTTTCAGTAATATACACGTTGTCTCTTTACTTTTTGATGATATAATTCTACATCACTCCTTGCTCCTCCCCTCCCCCTGGTACAATCTGCCCCTATGGGAAGCTCCTCTCTAAGTTATATATTTGGAAAAGTAGGACAATTTCAATTCTTCCTCCCAGAAAGGTGCCTTCTTCTCAGGCTTCTGAGTCATCATGGCTGTGACTCACATGGCTTGCTTTCATGGAGATGAGTCACTCCAAATTTTCTGGCATTAAGAATGTCCTACTCTCTATCAGTGTGTATCTGCTGTACACTGGAAATGTTCTGAAGCACAGAGTTTTAAGTAAGCAATAGTGAGGGGTAGCAAATGAGAGAGAAAATCTTCAAGTGATAGTTTATCTTCTTGGGGGAGACAGGAAGTGGAAGAAGATGATGGTGATAAAGTATAGATTGTTCTGGTGACATTAGCTGATGATCTTCCTTGGACTGCCAAGTTCTATGGAAAGCAGTTCAGGAGATTGTTAAAGAGAAATTCTTTGTAAGTTAACAGTGAGAAAGAGATAGAAAAATCTTTAGGAGGCTGAAATAGCTGATGCCTGAAAATAAGAAGCCTTTCTACCTTCCAACAGCTGTAGGAAGCATGTCAGCAGCCAAAGGGGGATAATGATCATGTGCTGTATAAACTACAATATTTACCATTTTTGTGAGGTGATATTTCTTCTCTTCAAAGGACCTAGAGGAGAGTGGTAACAGCAAAAATGGGTTTTGCTTTGATAATATGACCACAGACATGCACTCTGAAAAGGCTCCCCAAAGGCTGGACAGGTTTTCTCTTTGAATCTTCCCCTGCTTGGCTTTTTCTCTCCTCTGTCCTTTTCTTGAATGTGCCGAAGAGCTTCAGGAGCTTGCAAGGCAAACCGAAGTAAAACTGAGGAATCTTGGGTGTCTGAGCTCTACTTCAGCACTGGAAGTTGGGAGGTCAGAAGATGCAGCAGAAAGGGCACTGGGTTAGGAGGCAGATTTAGATTCAGTTCCCCATTGTGTGACTTCTGGCAAGTCACTGAAGGCAGCAAAGAGGTTTCTTTCTGTCATGCTGAGCCCCCCTGCATTGTGGGAAGCCTTTTTTTATGTTTTCCCATGGAACCTCACCATGCCCCACTCTTTTAATTTAAAACACAGCTGGAGGAACAGTTCCAACTAGTTTTCTTGTGCTGCAATAGCTCAGTAATTAAAGCTCTCAGACAGGAAGAAGGAGACCAGATTCCAATTCTTTCTGAGTTAATATAAAACTCTTTGATCAGAGGAGTAGCATGCCACCTGGCTAGTGCTGTTCTTAGGTGGGACACTAACCTTGTTGACTTGTTCCTTGTTAACCAAGGAACCAAGATGAATCAGATGAGAGAAAAGGGTTGTGGAAAGCTCTGTTCTGGAGCCAGATGGCCAGAGACCTCACTAGATCTGGAAGAAACTTGTCCTCTTCCTCCTGCAAATGTAATTTCTGGGTCTTGTACAAGGAATCTTTAATTGTGTTTAATAATACTTCAGCTACATGGCTGAGGAGCACTCTTGCCTCTTCCTGCCCTTCATCCCTGTCACTTTTGCTGAGTCAGATGATTAATGGTTTTTCTTGGGGTTTATATGGTGAGGGTTGAGCCATGTTCAGACAAGAGGGACCTAAATCTATGTCTTTCTGTGTCCTGTGCAAGTGCTCTTCTCCAAAAACACCTGGAAAAATGGTGGAGGGTGGCGGGATGCTCAACTAGGCAAGTACAGCAGCTGCCTTGGGCAGGGACCCGCTCCTGTCAGCACCAACGTGCCTGCCAGGTACAGCTGCAGTAAGGACAGGAGTACTTCAGTTCTGCACCTTCCTCAGGTGTCAGCATCTGTTCAAAGAGTGTAAAAGCCTGGTGAGCTCATGTTGAGGGACTCTGTCAACAGACCAAGGGCCTTCAGTACTCTATGACACAAGTTCTGACTTTTTTTGCAGGGGCTGGGTGAGTGGGTCATTCACTGGGTCGGTCATGGAGTGAGTGTTAAGGCTGAAGTTCACCTGCCATTTTTGGATGTTGTCCTGAGTGGACTGAGGTAATGGATGGATACCCAGAGCTGAAGGCTGGGGAAGGTTATGTCACTGAGGCCAAGAAGTTTTCAGATTTAATCAAGATGGTTGAGCTTCCCTGCAGTATTATCTTTTCTTCAAAGGAATCTCTTCAGAAAATAGCACCAAAGAAAGATCTTTGCTTGGGAATGTTTGTGCAAAAATAGCAAAGCATTTAAAGTAATTAAAAAATTACATAATTTTGATTTTGTAACAGAGTTTACATAGTAAACTATGTTCTTTGTACAGTGTACTTGTTTTGTTATGGTCATGTTTTGGAAGGGGCTAAACAACATTATGTAAGATAATTTGAAGGAATTCAGTTTATTCTGAATTAAAGTTATTTGTTTCAACATGCATTTTTGTAGTTACTAGACTTAACATCCAACAGTTCCAAATACATGCTAAATTTGAGTCAAACTAGTTGATAGTGTCTCTTTAAATCTATTCCAGTGCTTTCATCAAGCTAAGTAGCACGATAGTCAGTGCCATGAAGAAGCTTAAAACATGCATATTTTATGAGTATTTCAGAGAGCTGCCACACAAAAAGAGAAGTAGGCTATGTCTACAGCACTATCACTTCACCTATTGTAACCTTCTCAGGGTCTTTTTTAGATAAAAGGAAAACTGCAGTGTGTGATCACTGCAGAGCAGGGTCAGAGATCATAAAAAGTGGGAGGAAAACAATGACTTGTGTCTGAGGGCACTTACTTCTTGTCACCTTGGTGCATGCCATCTACTCATCAAACTGTTCAGAACTTTATTCAAAGGTCAGTGTTGGAGTCATTAAGAGCATATGAACACCCAACACTCGTTTCTGGGTTTTGGGCTTTTTTCCCCTAAGTGGTTTGAAATGTTGGCTGGGTGTTTCCTGTTTTTTGTTAACTCTGGAGGCTTGTAACAGCTGGGAACCACACAGGATTCATAAGATATATATAGCACCCTTTACTCAATTTCTATGAATCCCTGTGAAAACAGCTTTCCCCTTTAATGAGAATGAAGGGAAAGGCTTGCTAGAATGAAATGCAATAGTTGCCTGTTTAAAAATAAACCAGCACGGTGTGCATCCTAGAATATTTACAGGTTAATTCAACTATAAAACACCACTGGGAATAGTAGTTTAGCTCTAGCATTAGGTAAGTAAACAAGTGTGCAACACACCTTGTGTTTGCTAGGCCATGCAGAAATATGTGGAGCAGTGCTCTTGCATATAAATACGTAGGAAGAGCTGCAGCTGTTTTTATCTGTTGGCAAAGGCAGCAGCCAGGGGCAGGGGTGACCTCCACACGAGATTAGCTGGTGTGTGCAGAGAGCTTTGGGACTGGGTGGCTGTGCAGGGAAGCCAGCAGAGCTTGCTCCTGCTGCTGGGGCTGAGTGGTGTCAGGGTCTGTGTGACTTGTGTGCTGGCAGGGTGAATGAGCAGCTGGTGAGCCCAGGAGGATGGTGCTCCATTGCAGGATGCTCCTAGTTGGTGAAAAGCTGCCTAACATTTATTTCAGATTTCTCATGAGGTGACCTTTGAAGGACTATTTACACAGAAGTTTTAGAGGCACTGTTAAGATAGCTCTCCCTGGAATTATGTTCCATTTCTTATTCATCAGCTTTGTTTGTACGTCATCTTTTCTTGTTCATGCTCCTGTCTGGCTGATCATACCTTGTGTGATTATCAGACTGCTTCAGCTGGCTTCCCTCACAGCAGCAAAATGTGTGATTCCAATGGCATCTGCTGGGCACTTGTTTCTTTCTTCTGATCTCTGCTGATTGGTTTAATCAAAATCCTTTCTGCCCAGGCTTTAGATCTCTTGGAAAACTCTTGTTTTCTACGTCTTCATAGGATAGCTATCAGGAGAATTCAGGAGGAGTGCCCTGAGCTGCACACCTTCCTTGCAGCAGCTGCTGAGACAGGGCATGAGCTATCCCTGACTATGATGGGGCTCAACCAAACAGACCTCAGTAGAAATAATGTTCTTAATACTTCACTATACTGATTTCAGACACCTTACATGCAACCGAGAGCCTGACTTCCTGCACAGGGCATATGAGCCTGGGCTTTGTGCTCTGGATGTGCAGAATCTTGGATCAGCTCACTGGCAGGGTGAGCTCCAGAACCCTTTGCAGCACAGGCTGGAACAGGAGGTTGAACTGCAGAGTTACCTGAACCATGAAATCATCCTGCAAACCCTCCAAGGTTTGCCTCATTCTCAGCATCCTACTCAGCTACAGCAGCAAATGAAGCAAAGGTTACTCAGAAAGCAGGCACTGTCAGCACTGAGATTTGTCCCAAATTCAGGTCTACCCTGTGTCCTGAATGAAGAGGCAGCAGCCTTGGGCTTGTACAATTACAGACACTATTGTGTGATTTTGCTTATCTCTTTTGCCTATCTCAGTGTTTTCTGGGCCATCTTAAATTTTTCTCTTTGCTTCTGCTGTGAGATAAACAGTCCTATAAGGGTCGCAGAAATGTGAATTTCAGGACCATGGGGTGGAGGTAGAGGATGTGGTCAGACAAGCTGTACTAGAAAGTCTATTGCTATGTGAAAAAAAAAATTTAAAAGTACAGGTAATTTAGTTGGAAATGGCAACAGTATACTGCTGGATGTGATTTGTAAAGGAATAATCAGTCACGGAATTCAGAGCAAGTAGATGTGTAATGTTTATGGTTTATAACTTGAGAAAATGGTAGGGAAAGGAGCCAGTACAGAGCATTGAGAAATGCAGCTGGTGGCAGGGCTGTGAAATGACAGTCCAGGGAGTCTGCAATGGAGACCAAGGCTGGCATGTCCCCAGGAGTGTCACAAGATGGTCATCAGGAATGGTCCTTACCTGCTGGCATGGTGTACATCTTGGTGAGCTGTGTTGGAAAAATCGGAATACAAAGGGAATCACAAGAGGGAAGTGAGGCTGCAGTTTGCTGCCCCAGCTTTCCCAGGAGCAGCCTTTCTGGCTGATGACCCCTGTAGGAAGGAGCTGTGACTGAGCAGGGGGGCTCCTGGGAGCCATGGCACGAGGCAGGGCTGGGACTGGAAACATCCAGAGAGCAGCTGCTCCTTCCCATCAGTCAGAAGCTGCGGCAGAGCTGGAGGAAAACTGTTCACAGTTCATGCTGCACTCCCTTGAAAAGCATCAGGTATATCCTGTGTTTGAGACTCATGCCTTCTGCAAGTAAAGCATTCTAAGTATGGGAAGATGATTTTTTTAATCTAGAAGTGATGGCAGAGAGGCCAATGATCTCTCATGTTTCCATAGCCTGGTTTCCACACTCTGGAATCGCTGGATTGTACATAAACATACTCCTGGCAGTCTAATAATACAGTTGGTAAAATGATGTGGAATACATTTATGAGTGAGATGACTTGCTTTGCATCATTTGAATGAGCAGAGTTTCTCTAAAAACTTTCTAAGGTGGCGATCTTATTGCTGCCACAAATTGGTCAAATGGCAGGAGACAAAGCCCAGCATAAGTGTGAAGTATTGAAGAGGTAATACTGCATTTCACTTTTATGGTGAATAACAGGATGGGTAACAGCTTCTGATGGAAATGACTAGCCAGAAATGACAGAAATGATCCTGGGGCAGATTGAAATGGTTTCCATATGGTCTGGGAAAGATTTGTGATAGCTATAAATATGCAATTAATCTTGTGAGGGAAGGAAAAAAGAAAAATAAGAGAAGGAAACTACCACTACTTGAGTAACCTTAATCTAGCAGTGCAAAATAATGATGAAATGGGAAAGGAGTAAACAACCGACAGCAAAGATATTGTGCAACCAATTATCTGGTAAGACAGAAAGAAAACAGGATGCTATGAACTACTTTTCTACAGAAATCTGTTACGTCTTCATGTTGATATTGGTTTAAAGCATGTTTCAAATGCTGTAATAAGACAAGAGGGGTTTTACTACTAATTTTTTTTGTTAATTTATTTCATGCATACTAGTTAGAACTGAAAAAAAATCTGAAAAATGTACAGGTTTGTTTTAGGAATTTACTTTGTAGACATGTTTTTTCTTTTTTTTTTTTTTTTTTTTTTTCCCCCCACAACGTAATATTCCAAATTCAAGCAATCTCTTTTGGTTTTCTTGGAACATATTTGTCTCATATTTTCTGTACTCTTATTTATCATACAAATATCCAGCTATTAGGCATTTGCCATTTGGTTTTCATTCTTTGGACCATTATTTATTTTGGTAAACTGTTTAGCTGTTTATATGTGGGAGTTTAAATAATGGGAGATTCATTGAAGCTTTTAATCATTCCACAGTGTTATGTGCAAAAATATTATGAAAAGGTATCAAATTTCCATTTAATGATTTATAATCATTCTTATGAGTGATAATGTATATTTGGAATTATAGCTATTTATATTGATAGAGAGTTAAAGAAAGCATGACTTCTTATTTATGAGAGCAGTACAATGGTCCTAATAGAAGCACTTTATTCTAAATAAGTGCTTTTTTGAACTTTCCAACCAAGATGATGAACTTTCCAAAAATGAAGGTGTGTAAAATTCAAATCCTCTTAATGATAGTCAATTCTAGAGAAGTATCAGCATTGTGTGCTTTCAGTCCACATCCACTATGAAATTAAACGAAAAATCACATAATTCCCAGACAAAAAAAATTCCTTAATTTAGCTGAAAGTGTAAATACTTATCTGCTAATTAGAAATCACTGGAGTGTTGTTGGAATTTCCCAATACACCAAAAAACAAATCTTAAGTACAAACAGAGAGCTAAGCACAAATGCAAATGCATTACCCGCATCTTCACTGGAAAGAGTAACAGCACATAAATCAAAGAAATTTTTAACTGTCAGTAAAGATAATGGCAAAACCCAATAGTGATCTAGTCAACCTCAAACTTTATTTTACTTTTTAAGTTATAAAATTACCTTAGTGATTTGACACTTCAATTCCTATGTTTTCTTGCTATTCATGTGTTTCTGTTCTGACATTGAAACTCTTCCTTAGTGAAGGCATCTAATAATTGATAAAACCCTGGAGACTTACTAAGAGGAAAAAGAAAATAGATGTTGCCGTGTCCTAGACTCTGACTTCTATTTCTCCTAGAAATCTTTTGACACTGTTGTTGCTTTGCTTAGAGAA
The DNA here is from genome assembly GCF_036417665.1 of Passer domesticus. Classification (NCBI taxonomy): domain Eukaryota; kingdom Metazoa; phylum Chordata; class Aves; order Passeriformes; family Passeridae; genus Passer; species Passer domesticus. The sequence goes on along the minus strand of NC_087474.1, from coordinate 16,268,602 downwards.
CAGCAAAGCAATGTTCCTCATTTGTGGGAGAAAGAATGTAGGTTCCTTGCTGTGTGCTTGCTTTTAAACATCGCAAACCAGAATGTCTTGAATCGAGTCCATCAGGAAAACAAGACTAGAAAGTACTTTTTTTGTTCATAAGCATTTCTCTGTAATCCATTCTCATATTATATCTGTAAAGTTGCATCTGCTGACTTGGGAAGATTGATCTGATTAACAAGGTCTGTCTCAACAAAGTGCAGCTGTCCCCTAGCTGTAAGGAAATTTCCAGTGATTCTCAAATTTCCGGTGATCTCCAAATTGGTAGGATGCAGGTCAAAGCTGCTCAGCTTGCTGTAAGGCTACAAAGGTGGCAGATGATGGATCAAATGCTAATGTGTTTTTTGGCTGGGAGCAGGGCAGTGGTACTTACCAAAGTGTTTAGGCTGCTTTGTATTGTCTTTGGATACTTGGATTTTAGGACAGATTCTTTTATACTGCAGATTAGTGACCTCCCTGTTGGGAAGGGTTAATGAAGAAACAATTATGGCAATTATTGTTTTTGTTTTTTGGGTTTTTTTGGTTTTTTTGTTTTTTGTTTTTTTTTTTTTTTTTAGGAGGGAAGGGTAGGTATCTGGTGGTGAGGCTATTGGATAAATTTTGCTCAGGATGCTGGTTTCTGCTCCTGATAATCAAATTAATTAACAATCGGTAAGCAGTTTGGATTGTATAATGATCCTTGCTGCTTTGAAATGGTTGGAAATGATTATATTGTAATTATATATTATAATCCTCTTGCTCAGAAAGCACATTTTGGGCAGCTGTCTGTCTTTTCAAGATGCCATCAATCAGTAGGTGCCTGTCTTCTTTCTGTTGTTGGCTACTTGCAGCAGCTATTAGTGTGCTAATGTAATGACTTTTATCTGATGTACTTCACTCAAATGGGGGTGCTGGACAAAGGAGACATGCTCTTGATTAGTTGTAGTGAGGTGACCCAATCTTCAGCCAGGGCAGTGCTTCTACAAAATGTGGAAGCTATGCTAGAGATAATTCTAAGAAAAAGAATGGGGTTTTTTTTCCTGATTTCTTTAAACTGATAAAATGTCAAACATATAGGAAACTTCCATATTTCTACAGTCAATTTTCTATCTAGGTTACACAGTTGAAGTTGTGATTCCAGAAATCTACAAGCTCAACAGTAAAGAGGTGCTGAAATAGAGCCCTCTTTAATTGTCTTTAGTGCAGCCCTGGGATAAAGAGAATTAGACCTTGTCAAATTTGTCAGTGCATTCCAATATCACAATTTTGCTAAACTGGAAGTTGGCTTGGAAGTATTTCAGAGGTCAGCCATCCAGGTTGAGTTGGGACAGTCTCATAGCTCAGTGGGTAATAAGCACAAAAACCTAGCTCTGTGAGTGACAGGAGTGGAGGGAGACTGTGTTACTGTTGGATGTATTTCTGTTGTAATTTTAGTCTGGATTCCCATGGAAAAGATGTATTCACCAACCATGTTCTGACTGCCAGGTCATCTCACAGAAAATTTTGAGCCGTTTGTGACAGTGAAGGCACAAATATGTTCTGGTCTTGTGTGTTTTATGAAGAGAAAGGAGTGGAGGAAAGGGGAAGCTCTCCATAAGGTGAAAGGTGTGGGGTGACTTATGTGTTTCAGGCAGGAGATGCTGTCAGAGTTCCAGCCACGTGAGATGATTGAAGTGGAGCTCACAGTAAAAGATGAGGTACATCTATTAAGAAACCAGACTACAGAGATTTTTTTTAGGTGGTAACAAAGGCATCCAGAGTAGCAGGAGAGATATTAAATCCTATTGCCAAGCACCCTTTATATAGCCTAAGGTCTAAAAGCAGGGACTTTATATTCTGTCAATACTATAAAGCACTGCACAACCTGCACAGGCATTTTTCAGAAAAAATAATTTCTAACAAAATTCAAGGGACAAAGCTTTGTGCCAGCCCATGAGCTTGCTCAATTCTTGCCTACTAACCACAAAGGGTACCTCTGCAGATTGCTTTGATGGAGCTCTGTTCCTCTGTGCCCTTGGACAATTTGCTGTCACTATAGCACACAAATGGGTAGTAAAGTGTTACACAAAGCAGCATTTCACTTGTCAGCTGCACCCCTGCTGTTGATGCTTCTCTCTAGGGAGCCATTGAGTTAAATGCTGCATATTCAGCTGATGTATTTTTCTTCTCTCCCATGCAATGACTTCACCTCATTACCTCCCAGGTGTAACTGGATCTGTCTGCATCAGCAACCTGCTTCTGATATCAAAGAATGAGTTAGAATTTATGACTGTTGACTGTGTGAGGCAGGGACATTGGAGCTCTAGCCCGTTTTAAATCTATTAGACCAAATTTCTCTTGCAATCACTGCTTCTGGAATTAATTGTTGGGCTTTCTTGGTCAGTTTTGTTTTCAATCACCACAGTAAAAAGTTGAAAAACATAGGAAAGGAAAGGAGGGCAACACTACAGAAGAAAATTTAGGCTCTTCCCTGTGACTCCTGAGAAATGGTGCAGTAGTCTTAGATGTAATGTTCAAATAGTTCTTGCAGGTCTCCATTTATCAGTTTAAAAAATGTATTGCTAAAAATTTAAGTATGCAGAGCATAAAAATGCATTAGGAAAAGAAGGGAATCATACTGGTTTGTTTGCTTCTCTGCTCTAGCAGCTTAAATCACACAGGCTGAATGCTTTAAATTGCCTTTGTAAGATATGTTTGAAAATTCTAAAGCAGTTATTTAAAAAGATGTAAATACTTTCATTTCTATGGAGATGAGCAGTAACAAATAACAACAAGTAACAACATATAACAAGTTATAAGAAGTACGAACAAGTGTAAGCTAGGATGCAGTGTATCTGAAGTTAAAAGCCTGTGCTCTCCTAGGGTGTCTGCATTCCCAGAGTGCCTGAATCCAGGCTGTCCAGTGTGAGATTCCTTGGCATTTGTCTCCTAGCAGGCTAATCCTATACAGGTAGCTTTTAAGAAGAAATCTTTTTTGTTCATTCTCCCTCAGCATTCAACATAACCTATTTAATGCAGAGGCAACGGCTAAAATGAAAAATAACACACTCAGCTGGTCCTGTTACTCTAAAAGCCAGTGTAGAAACTGAAGAAGTTGGAGCATATGGAGCAATTTCACATGGATTTACAGCAGCTGCAAGCAAAGAATGAGTGGACTGAAAAAACATTCTCAAATTCTGTCCCCAGGTGTTGTTTTTTACCTTTGCCTGTGGTGCTATTTGCAGCACTGTTTCTTACAAAGCCCAGGTGGGAGAAGCACTTCCCACAGAGCCCTTGGGAGCACTTAGTGTGGTAGTGCTCTACCAGCCTGCCTGCCTTGTTTCTGTTTCCCTTGGAGCTTACCAGCTCTCCATTAGCAGCTGCTCTGATGACACAAAAATACTGTAAGTTTGACACAGATCTCTGGAGACAAAGTGCCTGGGGAAGTGGACAGAAGTTGTTTGGGGTTGCAGGGAGCTGGTTCATTTTGCTGGAGGATGCCCAACTTCTCCAGCCAATATAAAGATGCCTTCTGAGTTGCTCTTCTTTTTAGATTGTGTAGTTTCTTTGCAAAATAGATTCCATAAGCCTCTGTTTGATGACTTCTTAGCTCTTAAGCAATTCATGTGACCTGTGTTATTGGAAAGAACAGTGTGTTTGAGTTTGTCCTTCATTCATTAATCAAAAGTGGTAATCATATCAAACTGATCTAACAATAGAATTGAAAAGAAGGGAAAAGTCAGAAGCAGAAAAATATTCTGAAGGAAATTAAAAAATGGAAAAGAAAAGGTCAGCAGAGTAATTTCTGCAGATGCAGCTCAGGACTGTGAAGATGCCTCTTTCTGAAAGACAAGTGCTCTAGGAGGCAGACAAGAGAGGATGCAGCACTAAGTGAATTCTCAGGCAAAAGCCTGAGAAGGGAATATCCCAGAGCTCAGAAATGCTGACACTGACTGCTTCTGCTGTCCTGCTGCCATGTCCCTGCCTGCTTCTCCAGGCTGTGAGTTCCTTGGGCAGGGATCATGTGTCTGCCATCCAGTGCTCTCGTGAGTGCTATAAATTATTTCAGTGGTCTGGTGAAACATGAAAACTGAGAGGGCACCTTGAGGAGGGAAGTGTGTGATAAAAAATGTAACAGGGCTTTTGGTGTGAGGAAATGGGATGCTTCAACTATACCCTACTAAGTGTCACTTAATAAATTACTTAGAGTGCTGCCATGAGGCATGGAAGCACCAAGGAGGTGTGAATGGATTAGCTGTCTGGTAGCTAAAGGGTGCATTTGAGAGATGAGATGCTTTTTCTAAGGCACATTTAGACACTTGGACTAAAATGCTCAGAGATCATTATTTTCCATTGTTCTATTGAATCTGAGACAAACTACTTCCAGAATAATTCTGAGTGCTGGAGCAGTCTCTGGGGATGGGAGCTGTGAGTTAGGGTCCTTCAGCACAAGAGAAGGAGCTGTACCTGTGATGCACAGTTCAATGGTAGGTGCAGGTTCTCCTGCTTTTTAAGTGCCCAGTTGGAAACGACCAGTTCTGCAGCCATTATTGAATTAGTGTTTTAATCATACAAAATTTAAGCTCTCCCTCTCCTCAGCAGTATTTTTTCACTGGAGTGGATTCAGACAGTTAAATAATTTAAACATGACCCAGACAATTCTTATTTTGCAAATAATAGTTGAAAAGTATTTTCTCAGCCCTGACCTAAGGTAGTGCTAGAGCTTTCCTTCAGCCCATATCTCATAGCTGTAAGTTAGCAAGACAGTAACAGCTCCCATTTTTCAATGGAGGCGCTGGTTCTGCTCTCCTCAGTTGGTGCAATTCAAGTATTTGTGATATATCCTTCACATGACATAGGTTTGTTAGGGAAAAATTGGTGTCACAGCTGCATTGCTGCCATCAGCACTTGCATTCAGATCTGGTGCACGTCCATGGGAGGGCATGAAGCAGCTCAGCATGACAGGAGGTGTGGGAAGGGTCTTCAGTTTGATCTGCTGGTGAGGATGACTGCAGGAAATGTGTGTGGGTAGCTGGGGAGATGGTTCTTTCCTCCTGAGGAAGGATAGCTGTGGTCCCTGGGTAGTCAGCAGGGACCCCAAACAGGCAGCTGGGTGCGAGGGCAGGCACCCAAACCCTCTGCCAGGCAGGAGGGGACAGGGAGCACATGGAGGGTCAGGAACATCTGTGCTGTTGGCTTCCCATGTACAGGCTTAACTTCTCTTTGGAACTGAACATTTTCCTCTTGCTTTTGTTGAAATAACTAATACTCACATCTCCCAGGCATGCATTTTAGGCAGGATTCGGTTTGGTTAAATTGGGGAGGACCATGGACCACAGCCTTTGCCACTGGGTGGGACTGATGCTTTCAGACCACTTACTACCTCCTTGTGATCCACATTAAATAGGGCAGAAAGTAACGTAGTGCTGTGCTAGGTATTTTTGGCAGAAAAATTGCGATTTGCTGATGGCCTTTCCTCAGTTAAATGCTGTTCAACTGCATTCTTGTAATTAATATTTCATCAGACACTAATAGTACTTTATGCAGAATTCAGATGTGCTGGTGAGACCTTGCTGCATCTCAGAGCTTAGAGCTGTGCTGCTTAGAGAACAGTTGTGTCTATATTTTAAAATGGTACATTGACAGATAGCTCTGCTTGCATCTCTGCAGTCAATGTAGAGGAAATGTATTGTAACCTAGGTAAACACAACTTCAATTTGCTTTGCTCTATGAAATTTAGCAACACTGACAGAAAAGTAAGAGCTTTGGGGGGCTACAGTTCCTTCAGAACACTGGACAGTACATTTAGAAAAATATAATGATTATTGGAGTGGAACCAGCATTTACTGTTTTGTTTGGTTTGTTACTGTTGGTTACTGTTCTGAAAATTTTACCTACAAAATTGAAAGTTAATAAAAAGTAAGTACAGTAAGTTTTGCTTTCTTTCCACTCCATTCTGACCATCAGATCTCTTAACTGTGCTATCAGACAATGTGGCTTATCTCTTGCTTTCCTGAGAATAAAACTGCTAAACAGAAAACCTTAAAGTCAAGCTATGATTAAAATAGTCAATGAAATCAAACTGAAAGCTACATGTGTACAATTAAGAGAAATAAAGGGGAAAATCAATCTTCCTGGTGAAGCGAGTGTTGACATAGTAGACACTGCCTTTCAGGTTTGAATGAGTCTGCTTAGAATGTTTTTCTTCGGTTGTCATTCAATGCAATGTTAATTACACTGTGGGGTTTCCCCAATGACATGTTTGTTGAGCTCTGTGTAAGTGACAAGATGATTATGTCGAAATGATTGGTAAATGTTTTGGCTTTGAGGGCTTAAATATTTGTATAAATGATTCCTCCAAAATCTGAGAAACGCTTGACATCTTCACAGTATAACAGCTTTGTTATGCACCTTCTTTTAGGGCTATATTTTATTTGTCTTGCTCCTTTTGGTTGTCTCTTACACCAGCAAAGCAGCCATGAGAATCCAAGGGCTTATTCCAGAATAAGAAGTAAATCAGGATGGGGAAGATGGAAGACTCTCCCATGCAAAGAAGGAATTTCTGTTGTAGCCATAAGACATATGCAGCCATGACACATACTTGTCTTAGAGCAAATGAGGAAAAAATCTATCTGAAGTTAGTGTCTTCAAGTGTAGAGTGCTTCTTACCTCTGTGAAAGGGTTTTAATAGAATTTTGCAAAGTTATTTTAAAGGATGATATATTGAATCCTGACTGAAATCTGAGAAGTGATCCTAATTGGAAGAATATGCCAATGATTTTCATTTCTAAGGAGCTGCTGACACATCCAGTTAAGGAGATATGTAAGGAATATGAATTCCAGGGTGGTTGCTTAAAAGTGTTTAGTGACTTCCCCCCAGTTTTTATATAAATTAAGAAGCATGTCTTAGACTGAATTGAAAAGTGGAATAAAGGACTATGTGAAGTGGGAAGGAGAAAGTTTTAACTGGCACAATTTCAGGTTGTGAAGGTAGGGAAGCCTCCCAAGGCAACAAACAGGCTGCAGACAGGAGGGGGAGTGGGCAAACCCAACCTGTGCTTTGGGGCACATGGGTCAGATTTCCAGTCCAGCAGGCAGCTCTCACGAAAAATTAGTTAGGGCATGAAAAGCACAGTGGGTTTCCACAGTAAAGGCTGAGGATGCTGTCTGTAGAGAGATCTGGGTGATGACTGAAATGGGAAATTCTCACAGCTCAGGTGAGTGTTACTGCTGTGTAAAAAACAGCTAATTTACTGACAGGGAAAGGGTCTGGGCTGTCAGTTCTGGCAAAAAAACCCTGCTTTTTTCAGACAGAGGATTTTGCAACTCAATAGCTGTTTTGGTAATCTAATAAAATGGGAGTCAGGCAGAGCACAAAAGGCAACAACCAAAAACTGATTGCAGAAAGTTGCACCTGAATATGAGAAGAACTTCTTTGCTGTGTGATGGCCATGCATTGGAACAGGCTGCCCAGGAAGGATGTGGAGTCTCCTCCACTGGAGATACTCAAGAACCATCTGGTCACAGCCCCAGTTAACATGCTCTAGGGGAACCTGCTTAAGCAGGACCAGAGAGTCTGTGGTTGGACCAGAGATTTCCAGTGACCCCTTCCAACCTTAACCATTCTGCAGTTGTATTTTGAGCCAGCTTTTACTGTTATCTCAAGTGATGCTATAAATAAATATTCCAAAGGGTCTTTGGTTTTCATGGAAAGCACTCATAGAATTGTATAACTCATTTCCTCCCTCAAAGATCCCACAATCCACTTTTTTGAGTTCAAGAATAGCTGATGTTTTTTTTCCCACCTGCTAACATTGAAATCCAGCTGTTTTGATAAAACTTGGCAATTGGTTGTCACATCAAGGTGAGTTTGCAGTTTACAGCAGGGAGAGGCTTGCTCAAGCTGTGGATTGAAAAGGAAGATTTTGGCATTCAAAAGTTTTAGGAAAGTATTCATTGGTAAAGCTGGAATTTGGTGGGGACCTGGGAACTCATGTGGCTTAATGAGTGTTATTTGCTAATTGGCAATAGTAGCAGGGCTGCCCTACTTTCTCATCCTTCAGGAATCTGCTAGAAGCTGGTGTCAAAGGTGGCACTTAATGCTGAGGTGATCTTCATTCTTCAGGTTTTATAATTTCTTAATAGTCTCAACAAATTAATTTATATTAAAGAAATTGAATATAAATGAAAGTATAAAAGCAGAAGGAGACAAAGTGGGTTTGATTCAAGCACCATTATCCAGTAATTTCAGTGAGGTGACTGGAAGCACTGGAGTCACTCGAATTTTGGTTTATTTAAAATAAGGGCAAATGAGAATAGAATTGGATCCTTCTCATTTTGTCTTTCAAGTGTCTGTTACAATAAACCTCGTGTGACAAAGACTGTATATGTCTTTTGTTCTGTGCAGCCCTGTGCATATTGTTGTGATTCTGAAAATAGCCACTAATCATTTCCTGAATAATTGTCCTTTTCAATAAACTGCTGTGTTTCAATGAACAGCTGCTTCTGATATGCCACTGAAAGCTGGTTTCCTTTCAGATATGTTTCCTCAGTTCTAGTTTGGTGTTCAGCAGCACAGGATAAAAGGCTTTGTTGGGAAGATTTAGAGATTACAAGAAGTATGAGGAAGATACTGGATGGGGTCCTTTTTTATATTAACTGTACATGGTTATTAATCAGGTGGAATTTATATAATTCATATTTATTATTGTAAATTGACAGAAGTATTTACTTTTCTTGATAAGAGATTAGTACAGAATGAGGGTTTTTTCACTCTCTGTGTATTTATTTTGGAGTTTTATAATAGGAGTTAGGAGATGTGACTGAGGAGCCTGTGGTATATTTCTAGAGAGAAAGAGAGTTTTAACAATATTTTGTAAGGATACCTGGGTAAAATTTTGTAAAGTGCTACAGAGTACAGGTGAAGGTAGTTTCTGTGTTAAATCACCTGTCTTGTAGCTGTGGAAACTGTAAGAGAAAAAGCCTGAAGGGTGCAGTATATCCAGGCCCACCCTTGTCCTGTCTCCCCTGTGACAGCTGGAGGCAGATGAAGGGGCACTGGCACTCCCCTGCTGCTGCTGGAGGGACGTGTTCTGTAGCTGGGTGTTTAATTGCCCACTGCCTTCTTTCCATTTGGACCATACACGGGGAACTTCATGTTCACAAAACTAATCACTGTACCTCAAGCCTATAAAAATGGTGGATTGTAAGTCAAAAAGTGGCCAAATGCTGAGTGCATCCCAATACAATTCCCAAATTTGCTTTAGTTTGAATAGAATTAATTTTAGTGTCTGTAACTTGCTCTGTCAGTACCAGCATCACTACTAATATTAACTGTTTGAGTTCTTTTTTTTACAAGTTAGAGTAATTATAAGCAGCATAACAGTCTCAAAAGATGGCAAAACCCAAGTACAATTTAGGTTGTCAAGTGACTTTCTGTATGCCACAGGAATACTTTAAAAATATTTACATTAGAGTGAGCAAGTTATTGCTTTTTAGGGCAAGAAACCTTTCTCTCTCTCTTTTTTTTTAACTATATTTCCCTGTGGGTATGATGCTGACTAAACAACCTAAATAACTACTTCAACAAAACATTTCTTGTGGTACAAGGCTGTATGAAATCCTTAATTTGGAGATGTTTTGAGAATTTGAAAGTGGGATCAAAAAAGAAAGTTCCCCACCCCAGAGAAGCCCATAGATAAGGAAAAGATGTATCATCTACAAGACAAGTGAGAAAGAAAAAAGTAAATAAAAAATAAGTAAATTAGAAAGAAGTAAATAAGTAAAGGAAACAGTTTCCTGGTGAGAGATAAGTAAGGATTGTTAGTGCGTAAGTGACACTGACAGTCTGTGGAAGCATTTGTCCTGGACTGACCATGCCTGTGAACTTCTGAGCATTTTGAACCTAGCCAAGAAGCTCCAAACTTGACCTGGAAGCTTGCAGGCTCTGCCAGCAGAGAATGCTTTGCTTTTTCCTCTGATGTTTCTGAATATTTTGAGCTTTCAAAACCTTGCCTCTGGGTTTTAGGGTTTTCATTACATATTCTGCAGCTGACTCACTTGAAAGGTTGACACGAGAGAGAGAGTAGGATTTCACCATAAGCTTCTGCTGTGGTCCATTCATGCAGTTTTGTAATTCTATAATACAGTGAATGCAATCCTATGATAAGATAACTAGGATTGAACTTTTGGATATAGTTATCATATTATGGGATTGCATTCAGTGTATTATAGAATTAAAATATTAGTTTATAGAATTCAGAAGCTTCCTGGAATCTATGAAACAATGACGATACATTTTAAGAGTTTGCTCAGACTCAAGAAAATTCAATAGAAACTCTTGTCTACAAACTTTACTGGTTTATAATTTGCTTACCATACAGAACCATGTTAAAACAATTTACCTGGTTGTTTGTGTTTGTTTGTGTTTGTTTCTTTTAATAAAGTGAATCGTTGAGATGGAATTTTTCAAGTCTCGGGACAGAAATCTGAAAGACTCAGTTTGTGTCCTATTTGCACTTTTAGAAGATTGGCAGAAATACTGGTCAATGTATTTGAACTGGAAAGGCTCTTCAGACTAAATGGGCTGGTTCCTGGACTTGTGTCTTGCTTCATTAAATGTTTGAAATATGAGTTTGGTTATTGGCAATGAGAGTGAGGCAATGGAGAGTCTGTGCTGTTCCTGGGGATGAGAGGGGAGGCTTTTCTGGGGAGTTGGGTCTCAAGTCCCATGCACTTAGTGTTGTGTTGCATTTTGCAGATGAGAGACAAAAGGACAGAGAGGGGAAAGCAGTAACAGAAAACATGGTAGTAAGGTAATTTTACAAGCCTTTCTGCTATAATACTGTTGCTCTGAAATTGTAAACCCATGAAACTGTGAGCAGTATTTATTTATAAATATGAAACAAAATCTGATGTCTTTAGATTGCAGGTTAATGAAGTTACTAACCAGAAATTTTCTGTCTTAGACTGTAAGTAATTTCCTCTTCCATTGTGAACTTTACAACATCTACATGTTACCAATGAAAATCTGTGGTTGTGGGAAAGGACTTGGTTCTGCCTTGGTTTGTCTCAGCTGTAGCTTCACTGGTCTCCAGGATTTTGGTAGTGGATAGAAGTGGTAACTGTTGCCACATCTTCCAGTTATTTCAAAATGAGAGTTAAAAAGTAATGATAGAGAGCAAGAATGGATTCCTGTGTGCACACGCCTGTGTCACATTAAGGCTGGCAGGTCTTTGGTGCTATTTCTGTAATGCCTTCCAATAAAAATGGATTTGCTCTGTCACATGGAAAGTAAACTTGACATTTGGTTCTGTCTGAGGCAAACTCTTCCAAGCATCCTATTGTCTGCTGAGGTTTATATGTCTACAGTGTATGGCTACCAGATGCCGTTTCACCATTTCTGAGAGCTCGGAAAACAAGAGGGACATTTCTATAATTAATAACGGAAAACAATTTCGCTCTTAATTTTAATGATGTCAGAAAAAATCCAGTCCATCATGGTTTGTGAATCAGCTCCTGGCAGCTGTTGAATAATAGAGAGAAAACTCCAGCTTGCTTTCTCTTCAGATGATATACCATGTTACTTGTTATTCATTAAGCCCTGTTTTCATGCAAGTTCATTAAATAGAATTGGTGAGTGATAGGTACTGTACTTCCTGAAGGCTACTTTGATTCCTCAGTTTTAGTGTAACTCTTTTACCACTATTCTTGCCAGCTCTTGAGGAAGGAATAATTACAGTGCAAATAAACTTGCTGAATGTTCTGGCATTCTTAATGATTTCTAGGAAAATTGCTTCCAAATTTGCAGTCATGTGTGTTTCAAATAGTGTTATCAGTAGTTACCCTGTCAGGAGAAGGAATACAAAGTTCCAGAGTTTCTCGTTCCAGAGTCTGTTTGATGCTTTGCTTTAGCTTCATGCCGCAAGCTGGAACATCATTGTATACCTCTATGGTGTGGCCATCTGCTGTTTGGGTTAGCAGGGAGCTCATTTTGGAATTGGGCAATCTGTCCCAAGGTTTGGGACCTTGACTCAAAAACAGGGCACTGCTGAACCAAAGGAAAACAGCGTACTGAACAAATTGAAAAAAAAAAAAAAAAATTCATCCTTCCAGCCTACACTCACTTTGGAATGTGTAGTGTTATACATCTCAGGAGATTGACTAAATGTGGCTGCACTTCTGTGGTGAAGACTAGTTATTCTATAGATTAATACAAGAAGAAAGCTGTCCTGGTTGGAGCTCTTCCAAAGCAGGAATCAGTACTTCATATTTCTACAGAAAAAAGCTGTCCTGCTTAAAGACCTCAAAACAGAGGAGGGCTGCTACCAAGATTTTAAACCACCTTGGCACACTTGGGAGTCTGGACTGTTCTGTGGATTCCCTGCCATAGCAGTGTCCCAAAGCTGCTGCAGGGCTCTGGGACAGTTAAGCTGTGGGGGATGTGCTCCAGCAGACATCATCTCAGAGCTGCTGTGGATGCGAGAGGACTCTGTGACACAGGGACTCCCTGCTGGAGATGGGACAAGGGAGTATTTCCATCCCTATCCATATCTGAACACAACCCTTATTTTTAGTCTGGATGCTCCTTACAGGGCTGTATCAAAGCTCATGTGACACTGTGACCTTCAGAGAACAGCTGTGGCTTTCCTAATGTTAAATGAAGGAAGGTTGTAGCCTTTTATGAAGGAGGAGCACAGCTTGGGCAGGAAATGGCAGTCGAGCAGAACAGGGAAAAGTGTCTTTTAATCACCAGGGCCCAGGAATAGCCTTGTTGGAATAAGTGCAAACCTGAAGGAAAAATGATGGACAGAGAGAAGCATCATTAAATATCAAAAGCAGCCATTTAGAATGAAATTTCTAAGGAATTTACATTCATGGCCAAACCCCCCATCTCCAGAAGGCAATGGAGGAGTGAGATATGAGTCATCAAAGCTACATTGGCTTTGGAAAATAGTAACAATCTAGATTTGAAATAAGTGAAGCAGAAGAATAGAGGAAATATTTTCAAGGTGTCTGTCTAGAATATGATGGCTTCATATATGGGGCTTGATCACCAACCCTCTAGCTAGCTTTAGACCTAGAAGTGGGGACTTGCCTATTTTGAGTTACTACTCAAAATTAGGACATTTTCCATCAAATCTGAAAAAGGTTGCAGGAAAAAATCAAGTATTCAGAGCAAAAAGCAGGATTTCATTTTCCTGGCTGATCTCTGAGGTGTCCTGGATGAGAAGCGGTAAGCAATTAGACAGATATGAATTTATCAAGTGTGTTGCTGTTTCATGTTAGGTTGTTATAACATTTTGTTTCTGATTTGTTGCCCAAAAGTTTAACTGTCTTTCCCAAAGCATTTTTAAAAACTCTTGTGCTTGCCTAGTGCTGAAGAAGAGGTGGAATGAGCTGTCAAATAGCTGGCAAATAGTGGGTGCTCTGTTTTCATGGTTCTAGTGGGACATGCAGCACCTCTGTGGGACTTGTGCCTCATAGTGAGTGAGCGTGCAGCTCCAGGCTGTGGAGATCAGTGTGAAGGTGTTGCTGTCAAGTAGTGGGATTTGGAGAGGATCTTTTTCTGACAGCAACAATATGGTGCTTCTTCTCACTGTGGGATTGAAAGCAATCAAGAATAATCTGTAATTTAACAGCACTCAGATCATGGTTAAACCCAGAAACTGTGCTCGGAACTTTAATTCTGAGGAACATTCCAACCCTGATGATGGGAGACTTGTGCCTGAGCATGGAAATATGCTTGACAAGTAGGAAAACCCATATTCTGATACTATCTTGTAAGTAAGATTAACTTTCCCCCATGAGTTGACACATTGTCAAACTGTGGAGGCTACAGTTCAGAATGAAGCAAAATTAATGAGAGGCTATTGATCAAGTTGTGGATAGAGGAAGCACTCTGATGCAGGATTTGGCTGGCTGTCTTCTTAAATTAAAGAAATGTGCTTTTAAAATGCATGCTGCTGATGGACAGAACATAGTGGAGAGTTTAGTTTTACCAGTAACCAGCAAATAGACAGAAAGACTCATGCAATTATGTCAGACTCTGTTTTGTAGTAGAAGATACTGTGTCTTCATTTATGTACTAGTGAGGTGGGTATTTTCCTTCAATTTCTGTCTAATGTGACACCACTATAAAAGGGAAAAATTGATTGAGCCTTTATATAGCTGTATTCTCAACCAGGTTTCACACAAAATCCTCAAGTAGAATTTCAGTAAGAATTAATTTTGTAACTAGGAACATGACTTACTTAATTTTGCCCAGTTGGACTCAACTCAAGACTCCAGGCAGTCTTGAGTAATTAAAACCTCTGGAAAAGTAGGCTGAGTCCTGAAGATGGGCTGAATACCAAGGAACAGGAACATCAGATTATAGCCTGGTTTCCTAGTATATTTTATTATCACAGATCACAGAATGGGTCAATTTGGAAGGGACCACAGCGAGTTATCTGGTCCAAACTCCCTGGTCAAGCCAGGTTATTCTAGAGCACATTGCACAGGATTGTGTCCAGATGATCCTTGAGGACTTGCCCTTGTTGAATTTCAGACGGTTCTTCTCTGTCCATCTCTCTGACCAGTTGAGGTCTCTCTGAAGGGCTGCACAGCCCTCTGGGGTATTGGCCACTCCTGCCAGCTTTGAGTTGACAGTGAACTTGCTGAGGAGGCTCTGCTCCTTCATCCAAGCCATTGATACTGGGCCTGGGATTGAACCCTGGGGGATCCCACTAGTGACAGGCCTCCAGCTACACCCTGTGCCACTGATTATCACTTCTGGGACCTGCCATTCAGCCAGTTCTCAATCCACCTCTCTGTCCTCTCATCCAGTCCACACTTTCTGAGTTTGTCTGTGAGGATGTTGCGCTGTTCACTGATGTCTGAGATGGCACCAGTGCCAGGTAAAGCTTTCTTTGTGACTGTGGCACATTCAGAGAGCATTCTCTGGTGTCAAATAAAAGGTATGTCCTTGTGATGTCGTCTCCCCTTCAGCAGGGACACTCAGACGGTACCTCTTCTCTAGCAGGATGTTGTTTTCATGAGGCTTGGGGGAACTTAGCAAGTTTCTGACTGCTGCTGGACTGTCTGGAACCAGTAAGTCCAGAAAGTGATTGTGGGCTGTGAAGACACAAAGTATTGCAGATCTTTTCAGTGTAGTTATGTATGTCTTGCTAGTATGTGGAATCAGCCTAAAAATCATGTTTTAGGAATAAAGAAGTAATTGCATGAATAGTTGCTAGGAAATGCAATAGAAATGGCAGATACATCTGCTGGCTAGAAAATGTTGGTTTAGCAATGTTGTCCACGTTAACTTATTAAGATATCATGCACTGTTTTCCACCGTTTTATTCCTCTCCTTGAATTATGTGTCTAAATTACCAACTGATTATGGCAGCTATTTGTTAGCTTTTGGATGAACCATAGGAAATTTTTTCCCTTTCCTGCTAGCAGAGCCAGCAGGCTGTCCATGCTGGAAGCACTTCAGCAGTCAGACTCTTTCCAAAGAACAGTGCAGTCTCCTGGATGTTTGGCTGTGCCCTTCTGTGGGATGAGCTGTGCAATTCCCGTGCATCCCAATCCCTGTAACTCTTTCCTATTCTGAATAAGTTTTTCTGTGCTTAAGCACCACAATTGTCTAGATGAGTTACTGGGTTGGATTGGCTATTCTAGTATTTCCTGTTGACCTTTGGAAGAAAATGTGAAAGTCTGTTTTTAGTACTGTAAACAAATATTTTTTATAAAGTTTATAAATGTGTACAATGGATTTCAGAATGGAACTAGTTTGCATTGTCATAGGATCACTAATTGCATTTATTGGCAGAGATGGGCCAGCTGAAAATTTGGTTAAAAAATCTACATCGGTAAATAACACAAAGTTAGGGGTTTCTGCATTTCTTAAAACACTGCATCTTTTGTAGGGATCAGGAATAGATACAGCTTTCCTCTCCGCCCCCCTCCCCCCTGCCCCAAATGATTTCGGAAATGACTCATATTCTTGCAGATTTTGGCAAACTTTCTTAATCCCCTGTCTCACTGTGTGGCTCATCTTCCAGGCAAACTTTGCAACAGTTGCTGCCAAGCTACAGATGAATGCAGAACTAGCTGGCAGAACCAGACATGCAGAGGTAAAGGACCTCTGTGTGTTTTGGCGTATTACCTGACAGCTTCTGGAGCTGCAGATAACGTTTGATATTTCCAGTATTGCCCATGTGTAGAACCTGGAATTACCCTAGTAATAGGAAGGAAGGGTTATAGAGACAGTGTGAAGAGAATTCTCTTAATTAGGACACTGAGGAAGTGAACTAAACTTTGCTCTAAATGAAGTTTAACCTGTGCTAATGGTGAAAAATGTCTTAACTCATCTTCAAAGCCAAGGATATCTGGCCCTGAGAAAGTGCCTTTGAATTAATTACACTGCATTATTTAATGGCTATAAAATTCTCAGTCCCTTTGGTGTCTGGTAACAGGTTCCCCTGTAATTGCAGTGGAGTTTTCTAGGAGACAAGACTTTGTAATAAAATTGTAATTTTATTGTTTAGTATGTTAACCAGAAGCAAAGTTTAATGTGTTCTAAAATAATATTCAGGTTATCAATGTCAATTCCAGACTATCAGATAAAGAGATTTTTATTTTTGAAGTAGTCTGATTGTAGACTGCACAGATATTTTCCACAGTAATGAAAAATCTGTCTTAAAAAATATCATTGTTGAGAACCTATATGAGTATCCAAGCTACCCATCCTCTGAAAATTGCTGTAACTGTTGTATTTTGATCTGTCTGTAAAGGATCCTGACTGTGGGAAGCTTAGTTTGTAAGGTAACCTTGGGTTCTCCATGTGCATGACAACAGCTGTTGATGAGTTTTCTGCTCCTTAGCCCCACCATGACCCCCATGTAACCTGCTTTCAAACACTGCTCAATTAAACTTATTCCCCTTTCACCATCTTCCAAGAAGGTACTATGATTTGTACATATTTCTGATCTCCTCTCTTCATTTCTTTGGAAAATGCTCCACTTGCACCATTAATTTTTTTGCTAGCATTTGCATATTTGTAGTGTGTGTCCCCCAATGGGCTGATAACATCATCATCATTGAAGACAAGGAGAAGCAGAAGGGTGTCAATCCTGTGTGTCCTCAAACACAAGCCTGATCACCAAACTGAGACACATTTGAAAAGAGGTTAATTAGATGTTAAAGACTTTACAGTCCCTTACATTTAGTGAATGACATTAACTTTTCTGCTCGTGGTTTGTCAGTAGCCATGTGTCACTTATCATTATTTGTGTGAATGAGCTGAGGCTCCTGTCCATCATTATTTATTCTCATCCTATGCTTAACAAAATCGGTATAATGAAAAACCAAATTAAAAAGCACTGAAGAACTTTTAGCAAAGCATCAAACTATAAAAACAAATATTGTCCTGAGAACTCCCTTTGCTCTAAGGTGAATCAGATCAGCTGTTGCTGTGCTTTGACTGATGCAGATTTAAAAAACTCAATCTTATTCTAAGTCTCCTGTTGCTGAAAACACATTTTTAACTTGAATATAAAAAGTAATTGACTCCACCAATGCATTCAGAAAGAAGGAGAGGGACTACAGGGCCTAAGTAACTCTGCAGTGAAAGTATAGAGTGTCCAACCCTGTCCTGTCTCTTTGAACCAAAATGTTGTGTTTGAAAAGAAAGATTAATGAGTAGTGTGGTTGGCAAGCTGGCTGCCTCCCAAGCTCTCTGGAGGTAAGCAGGGCCTTCCAGGTGATGCACGAGGTTCTTGGATGTGTGGATGTGCTCACTGCTCACTTGTGAGGCTGCAAACACACTGTAACACAGCACTCTGGTCTTGAAGGGTGAATGAAGTGAGAAAAGACAAGGGGTAAAGCCTTTTCAATGCCACAGCTGTCACTGTCTTAGGCAAAGAGACTTTGGCTTTTATCTGCTTCATTTTATTTTATTTTTTTTTATTACTTGTTGTTGTAGGGGGGTTTGTTTGTTTTGGTGGGTTTTTTTTTTTTTTTTTAATGAGTGAATGTGCTTCACTTGAGTGGTAAACAGTATCAGAAAAATCCTCCTGCAAGGGGTTTTGCAGGACACCAACCTGCTTCAGCTACTGTTGTGTGCCAGATAAGGAATTACTGTATTCATTGCATTTTGCAATGCCCCTAACCAGAGCAAAGAAACATGGGCTTACTTGTGTTATCTTTGTTAAGCTTTATCTATCATGACATTACTCTTACTTCATCTCTTACTTGGTCCTTTGAACAAGGAGGTGACTTTAGAAAAGGGAGACATTCTCACTGCTGTATGCATGTGGAAATACAGATTTTTGAAAGCTGCTCTTTGAAAAACTTGAAGTACCCAACTGAAGGCTGGCTGTATTTTTATTTTTAGTCTTTTTTTTTTCTTAAATTGTAAAATTACTGGTTTGCCCCCTATGCTCCAGAATGCCACAGTATGGATATGTTTAGCCCTTTATCTGAGTTCCTAAATTTCATGTGGGACATGATGCCACATGCTTTCTCTTAAACTACTTGATTTTTTTGCCCTGTTCTCCCCTTCTGGATGTCTCACCTGCTGCTTATGTCTGCTGAATACTTTGTCACTTGGTTTCTGGCTAATCACATCTGATGAAGGGTTTTGTCTTTCTTGTGCCAGAAGATTTGGCTCAGACTTCCAAAGCAATTGCACAGGTTATTTGAAGGGTTTATTTTCTTTCCAGCAGAGATAATCTTTATCAAATTAGATTTTACCAATTTCATCCTTTACAAGAAGCAGCATAAAATTAAACCAATACAGACTTAAAATACCTGGTTTAGATATTGTGTTTAAATGTGTTAGAATCTTGTGTTGATTCAGGAGCTATTTGTTTATAAATAATCTCAAGATAAATATTCATAAAATATCTAAGTTTTTTTGAGCTGAACATTTAAAGCTTACTCTAAAAAGCTTTGGAGTCATTACATTATACTAATACTGTAAAGCTGAAAATCTAATACCAGGGAACAGACAAGTGGAATAAATGCACTCTGTGAATTCTACAGACACCTATTACTCTCTCTTTAGCAAACATGATGATAAAGCTGATCTTAATTGCAACCAAACCAGCTATAAGAACTGGAAGTTAAAGCAATACAAATTCCATTTAGGGGTGTGATGTCCTGAAGGGCATACCAGTGAAGCATCACTCAGTAGCCACCTGCATCTTTCACTTGATTAAAGTATGATTTTTTGAAAGATGATGACTACTATTGAGGCAAAAATACTCAGGATATGGTGGGTTTCTTCCCAGAGCTGTGCTTTCACATTTATAATGAAATTGGAAACCAGGTCAGTTTCATGCTTCCTCTTTTTTTGCTTATGTGGAAGCAGGTGTTTTTCACACATCTGCTTTTATTCAATGCTAAGTTCTATATGGATCAAATCTTAAGTAACTTAGCAGCAGATTAATGTTTTACTGGCTGTGTCTACAGGGCCTGTTGTGCATCACTCAGTTCCTGTGCTCCCGAGGGTCTGAAGCCCATGGCCAGTTCTGGGGGCTGGGCTGGTACAGCTTTGCCAGGCTTGGCTCAGAGTCTGCCACTGGGGCCACTGGAACCAGGTGCCGTTTGTCAGTGCAAGGACAAAAGCTGCTTGCTTGTGCCTGCTATGTGTTGTGTAGATTCACCTACAGCCAGCCAGGAAAAGCCTTTATAGGTAAATAATCATAACAAACAAATCTGGACTTTGTTTGCTAAACTCCTTTCGTACAGCAGAAAACAGTTTATTTATTACCTTTTTCACCATAGTGTCTGTCACCATTGGTTAATAAAATAGAATCTGTTAAATCTTTTGTGAAAAGATTGAGGTTTTTTTCTTTCCAGAGAAAGTATTTTTCCCATTTTTGGCTTCTCATAGTATTTAGTGTTTTTTCCTGCCTAGGTGCTGCAATTTCTTTTAAAAAGTCAGGCGGTAAATAATTCTGTTCCCATGCAATATTGAGCACAGTGGAATTTTAGAGTTTGAAATTGCATCTAGAGGCATCTAGGCTTCTTTCTCTCCTCTCCGTCCCACCTGTCAACGTGATATTCTGATCCCTATTACACCGTTGTCTGGGATCATGTGGACTGCAAGAAGCAATTTGACTGATGGTTTTTATGCTGTATTACAGCTGCCAAATTCTGGAAAAAGGGATAATGTCCTACACCAGTGAAAGATGACAGCATTTGAAGTATTTTGTCCATTTTCAAGTTGTAGACTGGCCAGAGACAATAAAATAAAAGCTACAGGTTTTTATTTGGTATGGATATTGGATGTTTGTGAGAGATTCATCAGTAAAGCACTGATTTTAATGCAGAACAGATTCATGAGCCTGCAGCATAGTTGATATGAGCAATTCTGTGATTCTATAAATTTGTTCAGTAGCAAAGGATTATGAACTTGAGGTGCTGCAACATTCACATAATACAGTAGGATCTACTTATTTTCTTCCTTTTCTTCAAAAAAAAAAATGCAGTCTCTACAGCATCACGTACCTTCATCCTGCAAAGCAAAGAGCTAGAAAGCAGAAGAGAATTTTTATCTGAAAGTCTTTTTACTACTTTAACTACCTTTCTGTGCTTGATTAAAGAGGGTTGGCTGTCACTGGACTTTCACACACACTCATCCCACTTCGGTTTGTCCTGTCCTCCACCCTGTCAACAGTCACATTTCTGCAGGATGAAGATAAAGTGTGAAAAAAAAAGTTTTGGGCCTTCTCTTTCCTTTTTTTTTTTTTTTCTTCTTTCATGCTTATACTAAGGTTGAATGAATTTTCATTCATAAGTAGTTTCCTACTTGCTAATTGTTTCCAAAAGCACTGCCATCAGATTGGCAAAGGGTGTGAGGAGACATGGTGCTGTCTGGGGAACTGAGGCAAAGAAAAGCAAAGTGGCTTCCCTAACATCAGGCAGAATTATGTCACAGAGCTGAAATTTGAGATAATAAGAAACTCTTAGCTTTTTTCCCCCTAAGTTTTTCTAGAGTGCCTACAGTGCAGACTGTCCTCTCTTGGTGTACATTTGGTTTTTTTATACTCAGGTATTTTTTACTGAGCCCTGCCCTCTGCATCTTCCTCCCAGTCACAGGCAGTTAGATATTGAAGCATATCCTAAAGTCACAGATGATCACAAACAAGTGGAAAATATGGAGGTGAGAGAACAGAGGCTGTTTTAGTTAAATCATTCAAAAAAATGGATCACTGAGGAACTACTAGTGTCTAGCTCATATTCATGGTACACCTAGGCTATAGGTACACCTATACTGTACATGGTAAAGGCATCTAGTCTAGTGGTCTACTTTCATCTGATGAGTGAAATAAACTGTACTGGGAATAATAATTTTACAAGTGCTTCTACCTTTGTGTTTCTTTGCTTTATACTCGGCAAAGTCCATTTGATGTGAAGGACTTGTCTGACGGTAGATGTTCTGTCATTGTAATAAATTTGCTGTGGTTGAACTGATGTCAAAACCAAGCAAGACTGAAGCTGAGTTTAAACAAAACTTGATTCACATATTGCTACCTCGAAAAATTACAAGATATTTTAAAAGTATGGGTCTCGTGTTGGCGTAGGTTTTTCTCTTTCAGCCAGGTCAGATTTATGTCTGCAGCCATTTTCTCCAACAAATAGTTGTCTTTTCCTTAGCTGGGCTAGCTCCACTTTGCTGTTGTTGTGGGGGCACCAGCAGGTGCTGCCAGCAGAAGGTTGGGGCTTGGCTGCAGGTTTTTGTGTTCTTTCTCACACAGTGTGAGCTCCAGCTGTCTGAAACCCACCTGCTCTGCTGGAAACCCTGCAGAAAAAAACACAGCTGGCTAATGTCCTGCCTAGATCAAATTTGTCACTTGGTCAGTTTATCAGGCTTGATTATAGCTGTCTTTGCTGTTTGTTGGAGATGAAGAGCAGGCAGAAAAGCTGGGGTGATATATGACTATGGGAAAAGCTGCTGAGGAAATGCTGTCAGTCTGGAAGGAGAGCCTATTTGTTCTTAGAAGTCTGCGCAGCATATCTTGTAATGTTTTTATGCTTGAATGTACATCTGAGTATACAGTAGTGTGATCGTCTGCATGACTTTTCTTTTTTTTCCTTTCTCACAGTGCATGCCAATTAAAGGCCTTGGATTTGTGCTTGGAGCCTACAAATGTATCTGCAAGGCTGGATTCTATCATCCCAACATCTTCTCAGTGAACAGCTTTCAGAGTAAGTGCCTTTGCTTGAGTTAAAAAAGAAAGAACACAGAGCTAGCATTAATAATGCAGGGCTGCTTTTTATCCTCGTCAGGGTTATACAGTAAAATCCCAATGGTTGGTAAGTCTCAGATTATATAATCACTTAAGGAGTTCTAGCCCTTTGGTTTGTCATTCATGATACTCTTGAGGATCCTGTAAAACATACCCACTTGAAGAATATTTGATTTGTAAATAAATTAAAAAACATGAAAAGAAGCCTTGCTAAGGGGAAATAGAGATTTCTGGCATCTATGCTCATGCACAAGTATTCTGGAAATTAATCTACTCATTTTCTGTTTAGCCAGAGGAAATTAGAATGCCCTAGCCTCTGGCTTTGTGTGGGCTTTAATTGTTTTCATTTTACTTCATTTGCAAAGGAGAATTCAAAGGAGCATCGAAACTCTAATACATGCTGATGATGTAATAGAGATGGTTCAAGCCTGGATGTGTGGTTAATATACATCCTACACATGCCCAGGACACACATTGCATGATTCTTAGACTGAATTGCCCACAATAGGAAAACAGGACTTGGTTGATGCTAGGGAAAATAGACAAACTGCATGCCCAAAGCTGATGTCTGTTACTGTCATCATGTGACCAAATCTGTGTATGGATTTTGTGCTGAAATTGTTGCAGTTGTACTGGTAGAGCTCAGGCTGCAGTCACAGCAAAGCTGCTGCTTGGAGGTGTAACAGGCATCCTTCTCTGCCTCCTGCTTTCAGGTTCATCTCATGCCAGCTTCTTTGCACTATCCTTTAGCCATAGGTTCATGTCATCAGCTCTCACTGTGAGATCAGTTTGTGTGAGATATCCAGGGAATGGCAGTGCCTGACTTTAACCAGGCTTGGTCCAGGACTGTGTGTATTACCTTCTGCCTTGTGTGAAAACTGCTGTTTCTGTTTCCCAAGAGAAATACCTCTAGTACTAATCATCACTTAACGTACATATATACATATATCTGGGATATAATGTCTCCTGTGCATATTTGTAGAATAAATAGCACAGTTTGTTCAGCAGTTGATCTGCTGAGTGTTTCCCTTGTCTTTTCATACGGTAAAGTGTTGCAGAAGGCAGCCTTGTGATAGTGCTGGTTCTCTGGCCTGTGTGAATCTGTTGCTAGAGTAAGGATGTTTGGATGTTAGGATGTTTGGTTCTTCCTGAAGTGAGATGAGTTCTTGCGGAGTTAGGATTTAATTCCAAGAGAGAGCATATAAAAATGACTTTGTACAAATGCCATAGAACACACACAAAAAATGTGGCTAGAGATTGAAACAACACTGATCATTAGGGATGAGATTAACTTTGTTTCCTATCAGTTGTGCAAAATATATATGCTTGGTATGTATTAGTCATTTAGGTTTCAACTGTTGTCAGCATCAAGAGCATGGCTCCCCAGAGAGTAATTTGTCTTTAGATGGAAAAAGCAATACTTCTATCTTTTCTGCATTTGCTATAGAATGAAGGCCCTTAAAATGGCTGTTTAGCTCCTAATAAAGTGAAATTTGTCTAAAAGAAGTTTGTAAATGCTGATATTGTAGGATGTAGGGGGCCAGTTTGATGTAAGCCTTTGTTGCTCTGAGGTAACTCGAGTTTTAAAACTGTAATGAAGAACTTAAATTCATCCAGATGCAGCTCCATCTGCCAAGTTGTATAGATGAGTTAAAAAAGTGAACAGTGAGACTGCAAAGGACTAAAGTAATAAGAAAAGCCTGTGGTTCAAAGGAAACTTGGCCCTGTCACACAGCCGCATTCTGTAAAAAGAAAAGAGGAAAAAATGACATGGCTAAAATGGCTGTAGTATGTATTTGGTTGTTCAAAATGATGTTAACATAGGAATTCTAGATACGAATTCTGCAAGCAATTTTGACAAAAAACTGTCTGACCTGGAGATCTCTTTGTGGAGCTAGGTTGGTGAAATCTGATGAGGAAAGAGATGAAACTGAATAGAAATGTTAATAATTTAGAAAGTATTCCTAGTGGAAGAAAATAAAGAGGCAGCAAAGATTTGCAGGACACCAGAAAGGAGATAGACAGAAAAAAAATACAAGCTTTGTACTTCACTCAATTGAAGTACAAAATGGGATTGTATTGTGTCTTGAAATGGGAGCATTTCTCAGTGATGCTGGGATTTTGCACCATAGCAAAACATGGATAACTGCACTTCCACATTGTGTCTGAAGTCTCCGTCTTTTGAGTGGGGGAAAGGCTCTGCATTCAGCCCAGATTAATGTTTTAGTTTGAGTCTGAATGGTAACTGTTTAATACAGCTTTGCAGGGATGTTGAACACTCCACACAGTTTACTGGTTGGCTCTGTGGGAACCTGAAAAGTGACATAAACAGTGTCCTGTGTAGGAAAGATTCTGCAAATCAGTTGCTTTCTTGTCTTAAAGCACCATGGTCTTGCTGCTCCCAGGAAGGCTGCACATATTGCAGATTCCCAAAGAGTGAGGAACAGGGGCACAGCTGGAATTCAGGCTAAGAAGCCAGGTAGGAGGGCATTTCCCTCCCAAGTCTTTGTTCATTCTTCAGAACTGACGGTGCCAAAATATGTAAAACCTTTCTATTTTTTCTGCATGTGTTAATGAGGACCTTGGATACTAGAATGGAACAAAATTATTACCATACTTCCAGGGTGTCTTTTGAGGTTGGAAATTGATTTTAGAAAAAGCCACATTTCATATACACAGGTTGTATTAACCTGTAAGTATTTGAGTACATGGTTATGCACTTTCTCCTAATGGCTCATTTTTAGGTAGCACTATTAGTATAGATAGAATAAACTAACTGATGATGACTTATTCCTGTAACACCCTTCTCTAAAGCACTTCTGTTCTCTGCCTTATGGGGTAATCAGGTTTGCATTGAAAAGTCTTTAGCAAAGCAATGGTGCTTTGTTCAGCATTGAAGTTTGCCCTTTAGCAATGCATCATCCATGTACTGCAGAAATTTCCAGCTCTTGCTGTTTGGATGTGGAACCTGCCCTGCTTGTAACAGAAGTGGCTCTTTTGTCTGAATATGGGACTTTGCTGTCTCTAACACTCTCATGATCACATAAAAATTTCCAAGAGGAGTTTCAGTTCAACAGGAATTTTCATTTTTTGCACCTGCCCTTTGGCTTTGTTTCTTCAACAGAGCCTGCACATGCAGATATTTGCACATGTGAAGGTTGTCACTGACTTCAGTGATCCCCTTCTGGAGTGAGGCTTATGACCATGGCTGGTGAGCAGGTTTTGGTGCCAAGAGGTCCAGTTACATTCTCACCAAGTTACTGCAACATCGCTGATGTGACTGGAGTGTTCCTAATTTATTCTATTATAGAACAGGAGCAGAATCAGTCTTTTGTTCTGCTCAGTGCTCAGCATGCACTGTGCTTTCTGTATTCATGTGCTGAGTTCTGACTGAAGTGCAGGATGATTTGGTTTGGGACAAAGCAGTCCCTGCCCTGGCTGTCAGCAGTCTGTGGTGCCATTCTCACTTTGCAGGAAGGTCTCAGCTGGCTATGTCACAGCTGCTGAGGCATCCCTTGCGTGGAAAAGTGTCCTTAGGAGAACTGAAGCTGACGAAGAGTTACCCTCAGGAGAACATTTCAAAAACAGATGGGCCAATCACACAGAAAAATAAGACTGGGATAGAAGAGAGAAGAGCTAGGGAAAAAATATGGTGGAATGGAAATAGCTGAAACATTTAAGCTTTTTGTTTTATTTTATTATACTTCATTTTAGTTTGTGTCCCTATTCCTATTTTCCACCTACTTTGCTTGGTTCTTTTCACCTTAATTTTCATCCTTTTTAATTTTTGGTTACTACATTTTATTTCTGTTCTTCTTTTCTTTTTTTACACCTTCCTCATTTTCAGCTTTAACTTCTGCAGCACAGTGTTTGCTTCCATCTCGTTTGTGACAGTGCTGAAACTGCTACTGCCTTACACAAAGCAGAAATTACTTCTTGTCCATCTACCTTACTGTGTCTAGAATCTTTTGTCATCTTTTGAGGAGAAAAAATTGTTTTTATTCACTGCAGGAAACATCTAATCCTAAAGAACTGCTGAGCTAAGACAAGGCACAATGAAACGCCTAGCAGTATTGTTAGAGGTACTCCAGGCTTGATTTGGGCTGTCTGTGTCTTGAATTGATGTTACATTGACTTTGGTGAGGGGACAGGACCAGACAAAAAGGGCAGAAATGTTCAACTGTGCATTGGGCAGCTGTGCCCTGAGACATATAGTCATGGCAAGGGTGTGGGTGGAAAAGATCCCTGTCGGTGGTAAATATAATGAACGGTTCTTCCCCAGGAATTTATTTTAGAAGGGCTGAGAAAAGTTCTTTCTTTTTGTCAAGGAGAAAAAAAAATTAAAACCCCCAAACACATAGGAATTGTTAATTGTTCCTCATTGCATTATGAAAAATTTCATGTAGATCCAATTTTTTTTGATCATTCTTTTATTAGCTTTAAGGAAAAATCACATGGAATCATGGAATCCAGTATGTTGGAAAAGACCTCTAAGATTACCAAGTCCAACCTGTGAGCAATCCCCACCTTGTTAACCAGACCAGAGCACTGAGTGCCTCATCCAGTTGTTCCTCAGACACCTCCACCTCCATCTGATAGTCAAAAGATATTCACAGAAAAATCAGTCCTGGCTGGCAGTGCAGCCAGTGCAGAAGATGTGTGTCAGTGATCTCCCTTTGTATGCAACACACCATACCACAGAAGCAATAGATTGGAAAAGACCTCTAAGATCATTGAGTCCATGAAGACCAAACACTGGCCTAGGCTAGACCATGGCACTGAGTGCCACATCCAGTCTTTCTTTAAACTCCTCCAGGGATGGTGACTCCACCACCTCCCTGTGCAGCCCATCCCAGTCTCTAAACATGACACCAGACACAGCTAAACAAAAGCTTGCTGTTGTGTTATGAAGTCATATCCATGGGATATTCACTTCAGCATGCAACTGTTTATTTCACTGTTATCCCTGGAGTATGTGATGAGCATCCACATGAAGACACTCCCACATATCATTCTGATAAGAAACTGCTTGATAAAATGGAATATAGTGTATTTGCAATGACTTTCAAGGTTCAACATTCAGAAATAAAGTAAGTGCATCAAGTTTAGAATAATGCAAAATTATCAAGCCATATTCATATAATATTTGTGACAAGTAGTCTCATAACTGTGGGTCTTGAACTATATTTTTTCTCTGTGTAAGTTTTTACAGTGCAAATAATTTATTTAGTTGACACAATAAAAATATATTAACAAATGGCTTATAGGGCTCAGAAATGTGAAGTTTTAAAAAGATGGGCTAATTGAAGGGCAACTATAGAAATTATAAAGGAACAGATATGTGGTGGAAAGGGTGACATGAGCTTAAATGTTGAGGAAATGAAGTGGAAAACTTGGACAATAGGAAATGCCCTCTTGGTCTGGATAGGGAGAAGGGAGACTGTGGCTTCTGTCTCTGGCAGAGGACAGTGTGGGTCTGTTGCTCTAGCTGTAATTAAGAAAGCAGGGATCTGCTGTTGGATTTGATGAAGGTGGTTTCTGCTAAAGCTCTTGGAATGATAATGGACTGAGGTCCATGGGTGTGTGCTCTGAAGAGAAGTTCCAGTTGTAGAATATCTTCAACATTAGTCTTCCTTAGAGATTCTCCATCTGCTTGGAATGCCCAAGCATGGTTATTTTCCAAGATTTCCATTCTTACCTGACACAGTCTGGGTCAAAAAAGCACAAGATCTCTTCTTGCTGACTCCTTGTATCTAAAAATCTGACTTACAACATGAGTCAGCACTACTCGGCTATATTCAGGTCTCTGACATGTTAGTTCAGAATAGAGCTCCAAGAAGAAATTCACGAACTGCATGAGAAATACCATCCTGTTCTCTATTCACCCTGGGATGTGGGAGTGAAGCATCCTACACTGAGGACAAGGAGCTCAGTGTAGGATGTGGCCTCTGTCCTTTTCTCAGGCTTTGCCTGGCAGCAGATGTGTGCTCATGCACATTTGGACACGGATTTGAGAAAGCAAGAAGTAATTACCCTTGTAGAAAACCTTCTGCTTCAATTGCTTCAAGCTAAAAGTCTGAAGAGAGTTGCATAAACCTATGTGTATGTGCAGCATAGGTGGAATAGGTTGTCTCTTGAAGGACTCAGCAATGCATGATTTGCTACTTTCCCTGACAGAGAAGGAGAATTTTGATCAAAGAAATTGAAGCAGCTCTCTAGAATTGTGAAAAGTGAGAGGAGTTGTCACACATTATAACACACCCATTGATTTGGCTTCAGCCACATTTTGTTGTTTCTGTGAGCTCCTAAGGCTGTCTTGCCTATAACAAACATTTTCAACAAATTCTTCTTTTCATTTTATTTAATAATATTTTTCACCCCTTTCTCTTTCACCTTTTAATTCTATTCATGGCCTGTAGGGTAAGCAGCCTTACAAGGGTTTATGGCAAGTGTCATAGATCAGAAAAATTAGGAATCCTTCTGTGTGTGCTCTTGATGGGTTCATATTGATGGATAGGAGATCAGTTCAAGAGTCATTGATTTTCCTAGACAAAATAGGTGTGTCTACTTCCTGGTGTGGTTGTGTGAACGAGGGAATACTATACTTAGTCCAAGTGCACTGGTTTTGCTTTGGGGACAGAGTAGTCCAATCATGCAACAGCCTGTTGAACAAGTGTTAATTAAGAAGGTTTTAATCTAATTTGAAGCTCATTAATTCATTAGATAGCATTTTTATAAAATTGAGGAACAATCTGAAATGGGATCAGAGCTTGTACTAAGAGCATTAGGTAGTTAATGGGTCTGCCCTTCATTTGTCTGTGTAAAATCCATTCCTTATTCCGAAATATTTCATGTAATTTTTTCCCCATTCAAAAATCTTCATAGAATTTCCTGTGTCGATTTAGCCCACTTTAAATATAACAGGAAAGCATTTGATGTTTAATAAGCTCACTTTCCCTCATTGGTCTGCATTTTCCGAATGTTACAAAGGATGGTTTTGAATTTTACAAAGTGGGAAAAGCAGCACTGGGCAAGCTATTTTGTCACCTATTGAGAAAGAATGGGAGGGAAAGGAAGCCCAGCAGAGGACTGGTGATGAACTCCCCATCCCCTACAACTAAAGGTGTCTCCCCTCTCTCTTTTTACTTTCAGGAAAGGATGCAGAAAATCGCTTTTCAGGTGGTGAATTGTCAGAGGAAGTCTACACCTGCCTGCCCTGCAGAGAAGGATGTTCTTTCTGCACAGATGATACTCCCTGCTATGCACAGGAGGACAAGTATTTACGGCTGGCTATCATCTCCTTCCAGACGCTCTGCATGCTGCTGGATTTCATCAGCATGCTGGTGGTCTACCATTTCCGCAAGGCGAAGGTAAACCCGTGTCTCTAACTCGGGGGTTCCTCCTCACTGCCTGGTACACACTTGTGTATCTCGGTTCTACAGCTTCCCATTTGGAGGGTCAGTTTCTCAGGCAAGGAGTGCAGCTCAGGGGGAGGATGGGATTTCCAAACAGGAATGTTTTCCTGAATTGTTTGTGTGGTTTTGGCGAAGGAAAAAAAACCAAAACAACAACCCAAAAAGGCCCTGAGCAATTTGTGTCTTCCAGTGAAATGTGCTTGCATTTATAGATGTTCAGCAAAAATCAAGAAAACTGTTAAGTAATTTTGGGAAATCAGGCCAATTAATTATGCACATATCTAAAGGGACATGGGGATTTTAGAAACTTGGGATCTTGAAAGTCTCTGCATTACCACTACTGGGAATGATGTTTGATTTCAATATGTTTGAGAGACTTGAGAGACTAGATGGAAAATAATTACAACAAAGAGAAATCTTTCTGAATAATTCTAGTTCTTAGAGAGTTTAAATGTGATTCTATGGTTAAAGATTATTATTTTTTTCACTAAAGAAAAAGTATACTAAGGAGTATCTGTAAATTGCTGATGCAGCATTTATGTACTAGGCTAATGAACCTTCTGCTTTTACCTCACTGAAAATTGGGTAGCATCTCTTGGAATCTCACTGTTGCCTCAGTAAATGCAGAATATTCTCTGAAACTTCAAATTTACTTAAAAGAAATTAACTGAATATGGCATATATTCGGTACCTACATTTGGGAAACGTAGGTGTGCACACAGTATGCTACATTATTGAAATTAATAGCTTCATCCACTTTCTATAACTAGATAAGTATTTCCATTTTGGTTTTTGGAACACTTGATCCCACAGTCTTCCTGATCCTGCAGTGTCTGTGTTACAAATGCGTGGCTCATTTTGAAAGATTTTAATATCCTGCCAGGAAATCACAGAACGAGCAATAACGTTCCTTTTTTTTATCTCTTCTGTTTCTGACAGTGTCTTTGTATTTAATGATATTATATTAAATGATTCAAATTACAGACTTAATTGTATTCATAAAGTTTTTTGTTATGAAAAGTTTGTTGTAGGCATCTGTTTAGTTGCTTGACATTAACTTAGCAGAAGAACTTAATTCCAATTTTGTGAGATTTTAATCTGGTAATGTTACTCACTTTTAATGTCATAAACAACATCATGACAAGCATTTGTTGTAAGTTAAAACTATTTCTGGACTTGGAAAGTGATATGCAGCTACTGCAAGCTGGGCTTGACTTCTTTTTTGTACACCACAATATTGATTATTTTATAGGAAATATTTATATTTTCACACAAATAGGTTGAAAAATTAATTTTCAGTCTTGCACTTGTACGCTTGCATATGTTTTGATATAGATATCTGCTAGAGTAAAAAGATATATCTTTATTAGACATAACACAGAAATCTTGTGTTTCACAAAACCTGCTAGTGATGAAAAGTACATTTTTACATTTGTGATGATTAGTCAATTCTCCAAAGTAGTCTATGAGTAAAGACACACATGGAATCTGGATCTTTAATACTAAAGCAATACTAAAGTGGCATATATACATCTTTCATTGTCTCTGAAGTGCTTTTCAGTCATTAGGAAAAAGTTTGTGCTTATTTTTTTCCAGGTTCCCTCTTACCATTGATGATCATGACATATAAATGAGTGAGAGTCAGTCATGAAAAAAAGTATTCTTTTTCCTTGAAAGAAAGTTATGCCTTGGAGACATTGCTGTTCATTCAGTTGACCAGAGATGGATTCAATTACAGTTTTGGTACCTTACAGGAAAGTTAACTTTTCTCTAAATGTGTATCTCACAAGAAAAGGGAAGGAAACGTGAGATAAAAGAGATAATATGGTGATTAACAAACCTTTCCATTGTGATTGATGTTTTCAAGGAATAGAAACGGATAGATTTTTCATTGCTTTTCATGTCATTCAGTTGAGTTTTTCTTGGATATTCCTTTAGTGTTTTTAATCTGGTTGGTACAGCATGAAAAAGATCTTGTGTGTTTACCATAAAATGAGGAGTTGTATGAATGGCAAACATACTGAGAACAATGAGTATTTGCACAAGAAAACTGCTGGTTGCATTGGGAAATTACAGAAATTTGGAGTGAAGGAAGAAAACTAGTAGCTTACTATGTACTCTCTGCCAAGGAGGTAAAATCATGAAAATGAAAGAACACATATTGAAGTATATTCAAAATATCTGCCCTTTTGAGAATTTCCAACTGTTAGTGAAGCAAACCACAATTAGGTTAGTATATATGTCTGTGATTAAAGTTGCTGTGTTAAACTGCTCATTTCCATTGTGCTGTGTGGGAGTCAGAGAAGAGCATTTCTTTCAATTCCCTCCCACTTGTAGCACTACAATATTCAAATGATTGCAAAAAATAGTTTTTAATGCAATGTTTTAACAGAAAGAACAGCATACTGCTACTATATCAAGAAGCAAACTTCAAAGTGTTTAAGGGAGCAAAAGATGGGAATTGAAAATAAAAGACGTTAAATGAAGGCCCTTTCAGTGCTGAAAGGAATGAAGAGTAGACATATGACATTTTGATCTGTCTGTTGATCAGTAAAATCAAAAGGTAAATGGGATCAGGTTACCTCTTTAGTAAAAGTGACTGCAGAAAGCTTCTCAATGCTTCTACTTCATGGGGGCTCCTGGTAATTACTACCTTAAAAAAATGAAAGTCCTGAAAAGTCAAAGGTCTGCCAACAGAAAACACTTAGGAAGAAACACCCCAGGCACCTTGGCAGTGATACATAATAATTCACAAAAAGGTCCCTAAGCATCCTTCAGCTTATGATGGAAGTGACAAGACGTATTTTTGTCTTAAAAAAAGATCAATGTATCAGTAAGAGCAGATAGAGATCATAAGTATTTTAGGGAAGTGAAGTACTTCAGCTATTCAGATGACACTGGTTGAACTTTTCATGACCAAGCAGTACTTACAGTGGAGAATTGCCATTGGCCTAGTTTTGTCAACAGTGTGGAATATATGTGTGATCCAAGGCAGGTGGTGAAAGACCAGCCACGGGTGAAAGATGGAGCCCTGCACTGCCACAGAGCATGGCTATGAGAACAGAGACCTTTTTGACAATTATTGCCAAAGTGTTTCTGACAAAATGTGATGGTACAACTTTCATTTTGACATGATCATTGTTACTCACCTAGGCCGTATTATAATAATAATCTTATTATTATAAGACTGTACAGAGAACCTGGTAAATACCAGCTCGTGAGTTCCCACTCAGATCTTGATAAAATGAATGCTAATAAATAGGCATAGCCTATAGCAAGCCAGAAGACTGGCTTTTAAAAGCCAGGCTTCTCTTTGGAGGGACTTCTACAAGTCTCTGAAGTTTTAAGTCTCATCTTCTAGAACTTCTTAAGGTTCCTCTGAAGAATCCTCTTCAGACTTCTATCTAGAAAACTGCCAAACTATTTATTGTGTAGTAAGTTTACATTAATAGCAGTAGAGGAGCAATGGAAGATAGGAAATGTGACATCTGTATTTATAAAGACTCCTTATAATAGTGACAACAACTAAAGATCAGTAGGTCCAACTTTCACAGTTGGAAATTCAGAGTTATGGTAATAAATAACAAAACTCCTGGGTCCACGGGCAAATGTGGGAAGTGGGCTTTTGTGAGAATGTGGTACCCTACAAATGTATTTGTAGCTCTGTGTAGGGGGATTATGAGCATGTGGATATGAGAGTGCTTCTTCCAAGGTCTGCCACCAAAGCTCTTAAAATTTTGGTCTCAAGGGACTAGGTGAGCTGCACTATTTGCAGGTAACCGAGGGGTGGCAAAGGAAAAGACAGGGCAGGAAATATGGTATAAAATTGTGTACAATTATGAGATGTTGATGTGCAAACATAGATATATATTCATGGTTCCTCTTAGGGTATCACTACAGGGATTAAGGATCAAGGGATCTCTCAAATGTGTTTAAAAAATGAAGTAGTTGCATTACAAAAATTTTAGTTGCTTTATGT
Source organism: Passer domesticus (assembly GCF_036417665.1). NCBI lineage: Eukaryota > Metazoa > Chordata > Aves > Passeriformes > Passeridae > Passer > Passer domesticus. Next base: position 16,234,967 of record NC_087474.1, on the reverse strand, counting down.
CACTCACTGGCAAAGAATATCCCAGATCCCAAAGTATAAAGCAATTCAGATAGGAAGGAATCATGGAGGATATTTCTCTATATGTATTTCTATTTATGTTTCTATATTTCTAGGGTGTTTAAACACAGTGGTTTTGGTGAAATATCTGGTGCTTCAAGGCCATAATTTTATTGCTGGAAACCTGGAGGATAATTCAGGAAGGATCACTGTCTACTTCTTTAATAATGCAGCACAGGCTGTGAAGTGAGATAGGACACTAGAGTCTAAACCAGAATATCTTTTGTTCTCTTGGCAAAGCATCATTAAGTTAGATTTCATGCCTCTTCTTGAAAACCTTATAGTTACTCGTGTAGACTTCCACATTTGATAGGTGACAGAACAAAATTCAGCTTGTTCACCCAAAATAGAGTTGATCCAAACTACTGCTACCACTGACCAATCTGACCATTGCCAACCAGTAAATGTAAGTGCACAGCGGTGACTTCAAGGAGTTGTTGAAATTGGCCAAAAGAGCAGAATGGAATGACAAAAAGATCCTGTGACAAAGCTCTGATCAATGCTGTGGAATTCATTGGAGGCTTTGTCAAACACGGGTGAAAGTGACTCAGCAGCCCTGAGATCAGCTCAGCAATAATGTTATTTAACTGCAGGAGTCATAACTGGAGAAAGTCACAGGCAGAAAAGGTGGCCCGTTGCCAGGAGAAGGAAGAACTCCAAAACGATAAGAACAAAAAAAAATCTGGAAGAAGGCACAGAAGGAGTAGCAGAAGCTAAACCACTAGTGAAAAGCTTTGTAGGGAAACACAGAAAAAGATGAAAAATATAATAGATAAAGAGGAGGTGCTACTGCTATAATGGGAAAAGGCAAAGCATTTCAGCAGGAGAGTAAATGGGGGAAATGTGCCAAACAAAGAGAAAGGAAGAAAAATTATTCATAGCTAATACGGAAGGGAAATCAGATGTGTGGATCACTTCAAAGAAGTCTTTCCTGTGGACAGCCCTTGTGCCAATCAGTAGTGAAAGCTGGAAGCCGTGAACCTGGTATTGACACAAGGTGCAAGAGGCTTGAAAACCCAAGGGACATGAAAGTTTGTGAAATCCCATCAGAAAAGCTGACAGCACCTGACAGCACCAGTTTAATGCCGCTGGGGGAATTCTGTGATGAAGCCGGGGAAAAAGAGATCTTTCCTCAATAATAAAAATGTTGGAATTCTCTTTTTACTGCTCTGACAGAGTGATTTTCCTGAATATGACCTGGGAAGATGGTGAGGCTTCTGCAGTGTCAGAGAAGGAAAGGGACACTAGATGCAAAACAAGGAACAGGCTCAGTGCTCTTGATAGTTGTGTTATGTGTCTTAGAGGAATCTTAGAGACTTACAATCTCCTTATAGAGGAGCCTGTAAAGGAACAGGCTCCTCTTATTTCCTTGTTTGTCAAAGGCTTTGACAGAGTTTGAGTACAAGGATCTTGCAGAACAACTTTCAGCCTTACTCATGGCTGTATACAGAGGTTCAAAACATTCTCTAAGTTGAACAACTAAGGAACAAAACGGCTCAAGGTGATACTGGCAAACATCTTTATGTGCTGTGGCATTATTATTGATTTAAAAATGCAAGCATCACTACAAAAAACATATCCAAAAATATGAGGCTAAGCTAACAAAAGTAGCTGTTTACACAAGGACAGAAATTGTATTAAAACAAATATTCTCAAAAATGAGAAGCTGAACAATGATTTTCTAAGAAAAAGCATCAACAAAATAGTAGAATTCATCTGTGCAGGCAGTGCTGTGTGGACCAAGGGAGAGGTCAAACAGGGAATGAACAACTGCAGCATTGATTGCATGCAGTGTAAGGGTAGCAAAACTGCTGGAAAGAAACTGAACATTTAAATAACTATGAACAAAAATCAGATTTTTAAAAAATTTTAGACTTAACATAGGGCTAGAAATCTACCAGAGCCTTAAATAGAAAACCAGCTGTGTTGTAATCATGTTTTTGTTTGAGTACTGGACTGTGGAAGGAAATTACCTGCAAAAACCTAAAAGGCTCATCAGTTATAAGGCTGCCTTTTCAAATGAATGGGAAAGAGCTGAAAATAACTGACCTTTGCATAGCAGCCTACCACCTCAAACAGGGAGCTCTCGGGTAGAATACAACTGCTGTGAGGAATTGTAAGTGCCCTTAAGAAATGCCAAGAGCCTCTACTGGCAAAGAGAGCACAGAAGTTGATCTCAGCCATAGAGTGGAAGAGACTAATTGCTGCTTTGTGATGAAGGAGGGATGAGAATGTGCTGCCAGCCTTGACTCATGCTAGACCTTTTCAGAAGGGTCTTGTTTGCTGGGAATTCTCATTCAGATCAATGCTAAAGGCTTCAAAGTAGTTGCATTAAAGCCAAACTGCTTTGCCCTCATCTCACCACCTTGTGGTGCTGCCAGGTTCTGGAAATTGGGGAACAGAGAGCGGATCTGGGCTTTCCATCTGTGTGATGCACCTGTGGCCAGCGTCTCTGGATGTAAACCCAGCATGTCAAGGTAAAATTGGTAGTAGTGAGCACACCTGGAAGAGGTTGTTTTCAGCTCTGAAAAATAGTGGAAAAATGCTTAGAGTTCAACACAGTAATTTGGAAGGGTGTTGTCATATGGCATTAACAATGATGAAGGGCTGTGACAGAGCCCATTGGAATGAAGGACTTTTCCCTGTTCAAGACCATTTCCAATCTCAAATATTGGAAAATTTTAACTAAATTATGTTTTATTGTACTGGTTTTCTCCACCCCTACCCTCCACAACCCCTCTTTTATGAACATTTGGAACTGTTGGAAATACAGAAATATAAATACTTTTAATGAGAGGAAGAAAATATACATCTTGCACACCAATCAAGGTAAATAGAGTTAATAGGACCATATGCCTAATCATCAACAGGAATAAATAATTTTCCCTCTCTTGAGGGAAATGTGGCAAATAATAGCTACAGACTGTTTTTGTATGGTTTTTATTCTGTCAAATTCAGATTTTCATTTTGGAGTTCAGGGTGGCTACACTCTGCCACCACTATCCAATTTTATTATTTAGTGTAAATATATTTAAGTGTTCTGCTAAATATGATTTCAAAACTGTGAAGATAGTCACTAAGCAGTGCAATTTTAAACACTGCACAGAACTGCACATAGTTGGAAAGCCAACATGCAAATTTATGCTGTAGTTCCCCTTTTTAATACTGAGAAATCAAGAATGTCTTTTCTCGCGTACTGCAGCCGCAATAGGATACAGTAATTCAGAATGAGGTAATCACAGGCTATTGATGTGTGATACATCTTTAAATATTAAAGCATGCTGGCTTTGCAAACATACCTCTTTTTCTAATGTAAATCAGCCAATCTTTTTTCCTTTTTTTTTTTTTTTTACTCCACAGTGGCATCTTGATGTGCTTATGCCTGGGTGGTTTTCATCTTTGGTGCACATTCTGCTTTTTTCTCCCTAGACAACAATTTCTGACATTTCAGCTGAAGTGGAAACTTGATAGAGGGAAGATCTTGTGCAGATGGAGCAGCTGCCTTTACATGCTGTGCTGGTGGGCATACCTGATAGTTCACTCAGCATATACACATTCAATGCAGTGCATTAGACACCCTTTCTTCATCCTATCCTAGGGTGAGAACCTCGTTTCTTGTGATTTCTCAGGAAGTTTATTGTAGTCTTCAGGTGTGCAAGTTTAAAGACATTGCTGATGTTTTCAAAACTGTTGTTTTTACTAGAATCCTCATTTCCTTTATTTGCATGTCCCTTCCTAGTTTTCTGTGTAGTAAAGATGTGCCTTTAGAGGTGGTATACTTTCTTAATTCCCACATAAGTAATTTAGGAGTGCCTTATTTGCAAGATAAGAAGTGGAGGGGCCATTAGCCTGCAGCAACAGTTGAGTCTCAGGGAGGATGTACTGGCTGCTGGAGTACCCAAAGACAGCAGGCATGGCTGCAGTGTTTGCAGGGTATTGTTTGTATTCACTTCAAAAGGCCAAAGGTTTTACATGAGTATGTATTTGCATTTAATACACAGTTTAGAGGCATCAAGTACTTGTGAATGGAAAAATAAATTACAGACACGTTAGGCCTAATGAAAACTGAAGTGTGAAGAAAATAAAGATCTAGATATGAAATATGTTCATTGATTTCAGTTCAGCCTCATAAAGAAGAGCTAATGAGAAGAGCAGGGTGGTAGGAAGCAAAAAAAATTGCTCTAGATAGAGTCTACTCCTAATGGACAAGGTAGGTCATAAAAATGGCTTTTCATCAATACTCAGCTGTAGCTCTAAGGATTCAAAAACTGCAGTCTTTCTGTATAACTTTATGTTAAGGCAATGTTGTCTCTACAGAGTTGAATTGCACAGCACCTTAGGGGGCCCATCTGGAAAACATTCGTGGTTTTTCAAGGATTGTGCTGCCTTCAAAGTGATGTCAATCAGCCATGGATTGTGATACATTTGCTCCAGTTTGACTTTGAAACAGATTCCTGGCCTTTGTTTTCTTAATGTTTTGCTGCATAAGACCTTGTGGACTATGAATCATTGCTGCCTTCTGATCTACCAGTATTCAACAAAACTCTGCAACACAGAGTCCCAAAGTTCAAATGACTGGAGCTGGTAGTGCACTTTTAATGTAGGGTTCTGGCAAGTATATAGCTGTCAACAAAGAAAAAGCTGTAGCAGCTTTGAAGGCCTATGTTCATTTAATTCTATTACACTATGATTTCACTTTAAAAATAAATTATGAAAAAATAAGTAATTGAATGCTTGAATTCCAGCAAGTATTTTCCAACAATGACAACTATTACCTCATAGAAGAGTTTTTCCAAGGTTGTTTCAGAGTCATCAATTAAACTGAGCAAACTGCTGGGATTTTTGCTTGTCTGTCATTCTCTGATTCCTGCTGAGTCTCGTATTTATAGCCCTTATAGGGTGTCTGAGTAGACTGAATGGTCTGTCACATGGTAATAAGCTTTCCCCACTGATTTTTTTGATGCAGAAACTTCAGGACAGTTGCATTTATCTGAAGTTTCATTTGGGCTCCTGAATGGGCATTTGCAGATTTGCTGGGAAGAGATTTCCTATCATGTCAGCAGAATAACGGCAACATTATTTATTTATCCTGCTATTTGTCTTGGACTTGTATCCTGCTGTGAACCTTCCTTGTACAATCAATAGCAATAGCAAAGTCCCTGGTGGCTTACATGAGGTCTTTGGTGTACCTCCCTCTCCAAGAGAATACTTAGGTCTGAAGCAGACCTTTCTTTTTGTTTTAAGCATCAAAATTTTGATATTGAAAAACCAATTTAACTAAGAAGAAGCTCTTAGGAAGATGAGAAAATAGGATTGTTTAGAAGTTTTACCCAGAGAGAAGAAAGAAGTAATATAAATTAAGAAACAGGGAAAGAAAACACCAGAAACAAATGTAGCACGAGAACTTTCAAACAGCAGAAATAAAACTGCATTGGAAACCTTATTCTAGGAAAAGTCTTGCAATTTTTTGCTGCATATTTGTAGCTGCAAAACTTGTAGTTAATGGTAGACTGTTTAGAGAAACTCTGTGCTGTTTTTAGTATTTTGGTTGTTTGGTTGGTTTTGGCTATATCATGGTACAAGCTGAACACAGATCACTCAGACCAAAACATATTCCTGTTCTTCATTCTTTTCTTCATTTTTTTGGGTAAAAGTTGAAGGTTTTAGGAGCAGGCTCATGCTGTCAGCTTCTCATTAGAACTTTGTGCTATGAACAGAGTCACATTGCTTTTGCCTTCCTTGTCACAGCCATGCCTCCCCCTCTCTGGAATAAAATCATGACATTTTTCTCTGACATCTTCTCTTCAACTTCAATATAGCAGAAAAGAAACCTTGATCTCCTCCTGCTTCCCTCTAGGACATCCCAGCTATTGCTTTCATAGTTACTGTAGCAATCTGCTTGTTACCAAAGGTCATTTTGAACTCTGGAGATCTCTGTGTCTCTGGCTGTGTCTAAGCCTTGCTGAACTCCTTCTGAGCTCCCTTTTAATAAATGTTTTCTGCCAGTCTGCAGCCCTGAGTTTGTTGTCTCAGCTTGGTGTCTTGTGTCTTGACTATTGCCGTGTCCTTTCAGCTGGCAGATGCAGTCACAGCCTGCTCCTGTCTGTTCGAAATGATGCTGCCCATGATTTACTGCTCTGCCACTTTCTGCTGTCCTTGTTGCATCTCCCTCTTCACACCACACATGAGCTGTGTATCTCTGGGTTTTTTTCAGCTCCCACTCCCCATGAGCTTTTTTCTGTCTCCTAATGCCATTTCTTTGATGCAGAAGTGTCAACACCAGCTTCATCTTGTTACCTTTTCCAAAAAACACCCCTTGTTCCCTTCATACTTTCCTCATGCTTGGTGGAGGCTTTTTGAGAGCATTCCCTGCTCTCCATATCACGTCTTCAGATTCAAGTGCTGACAAAGTATTTGACTTAGAGTGGGATAATGATAGGCTGGGACTAACTACTAATTGCTAGTTCTGAAATGTGATATTGCCTTGTTGTTCCAATGCTCTTCTCATCTGCCCTTATCCCTGTGCTGCCCCTTGTCTTAAACTCTTCACTTTGTACGGATAGCACAGCCATTTTCACTAACTCCTTGTGCAGGGTCTGCACTAACTTGGGGCATCCCTGGGGCTGGGCCTTTCAGCAATACACTGGAAGGAAGAAAAATTATGCATAGCAGTATTTCCTTCAAACAAACATGCTTTTATTTCAGCGAAACACACATTCCATGATCTAAGCTTAATGAGAGATCATAGCTTAATAAATTCTGAAGAGCTGAACAATCTCACCATTTTTGGGATTAGGAATTCTCAGACACAATCATAAGGTATTCTTGTGGAGTGGTTTAGCACTTGGCTCTTGTAAAGGAAAAGTGAACAAAATAAACTGAAGTTGGATTTAAAATCTTCAGAAGTATGAGGTTTTGACTGATCTGAAATTATTATAATGATTTTCATCTATAGTTTATTTGCTTTATAAGTCATGAAAATAATGAGAATTTTTTTTACCGTAATCAGATTTATTCTAACGGTTCTCACATAATTGTCAGGTTTTTTCTTCTGAGATGTTATGAATCTTGAACTTTGCAGTCAGGTTGGTTTTTCTATAATTTTACCATAAACTGTTTATCTCTGTGTGATTAAACTACAGTTTATACAGACAATTTTATTGAGCTGTGGTTTATCTTCTGTAATAGGTGAGGCCATGTTGAATAAGAAAGCTGAAATTTAGTTCAGGTGTTCTGAAGCTATTTATAAACTAAAAAGAGGAACATACTGAGCCCTGCCTCCTGCTCCTGAAATTTGGTTTCCTTTTTCATCAGATTTTTTGTGTATTCAATTTAATCTCTTGGTGATTAGGCAATTATCATTATTAGAGTGCATTTTATTCTTGAAAGTAATGTATTTGGATCTTCATTTAATTTATGTGTTAATTTGTTAATTGAATGCATAATCTAGTGAGACAGACACTTTAAGTGATCCAGATTTTTGATGATTGTCATTGTACATTCATGTTTTGAATTAACCATGAAGATGTGAATAGACTGAAATTAAACTTAGGTGTTTACCTCACTACTGATTTTCTTTCATGTATATATTCACCACTATTTGATGAGAAGCTGGTATCTTGATCTAAGCAGTATGTCCCCAAGGAAGGAGTTTCTGCCCTTATAAGAAAATATGTCCCTGGCACATTAATCAGTTTTATTGTGAGGGTTCTTCACCAGCAAATACTGTTTTCTCAAATGTCTGTCTTGTAGGTGGTGTAGTGCAACTTAGATGCAGCAATGCCCATGTTTCTAAATGCAGAACACCTTACCTTCATCATGATATATCTCAACAGATTTCCTTGCTTATATAAAAGAAAGGATCAAGGTCCACATGAATTGAAAAATTAAATATTTGAGGATTTCATGGATGCCTGAAATCTTGTGTACTTGTAATGAAATTGCTTTATGATTGATGGCCTTTCCGCTTCCTGACTTTTTTTTCAAGTAAAAAGTAAATTTAATAATTATATTCTGTTTGAGCTCAACTATAAATAGTAATAGAAAAAAAAAAATTGACCTTCATGTAAGTCTTCTTTAAAGGCTTAAAAGAGAAAGGAGAGAACATGAGGATCATGTTTATTTGGTTTAGGAATGCTGCACAAAGCCTGCAAATGCCAGAAAATTCTGACAATTTGTCAGTACAGTTTAAGTGGCAGCCCGTAACTGTAAGCCTGTTTTTGGAAAATTGACCTTTGCTGTGAATATTTCTGTATTTGAAATCTGTATTCTATTAGGAGGCTATGATTCAAATAGGTTAAAAATATTTGTGAGTGTGATGAAAGGTTGAACGGGACACACAATTTCCTCTTCATTATTTTACGGAGAAATTTTCAAAAGAAATTTTTCTCCCTTGAATTGAAGAGTTTTTCCTGCTGTTAGCTGAGAATGAGTTGTTTGAATTTTGTACCTCAACCAACAATAATCAAATTAAAGCAAAGCCTTATTATGGAATTTGACATTTACATTTTCATGGGTAGTGGTCCTAATCAGTCCCTGCGTTTATTATGAAGACAATAAATAACTTATGACACTACTGGTATAGGGTACTGAGGATTCAGAGGACTCCTTCCGGTTGTTTTTATGCCCATTCTTTAGTCCAAATACTCCTTTTCCAAGTGTGAATATTATTAGGTTGCCAACCACAATGAAATTTCACTATTTTCTGCAACTCCTGGTATCAATGTCTGGGAACTGGAAGTCCAACTTCTGTTTCTGAACAGAAGAGCCAAACATCTTGCTACTGCTCAGCCTTGGGGACAGAAGAGAAACAAGAATCAGTGCATTCTATTTCTTAAAAGTAAACTTTAATTGAGATAAAATTTGTGAAGTTTAGTTTTTCCACACAGCTCTTTCAAGAGAGCTCTTTCTCTCTCTAAGAGAGATAACAGTGTCTTTGTGTTTGGGAAAAGGTATACGGGATAAGACAGAGGAAAAAGGTTCAATGGGCTTTAGGAAGACAGCTCATGGAAATCAAGACAAAAATATAGTCATACTGGAAAAAAATTTATTCATTAGGAAGGTGTATCTTGGTGAGAAGAGCAACTGGTAATAAAACATTTCAACCAGCTCCACTTCAGACCACGTATTTTCAACTTGACAAAAATATCTTCTCACTTCTTTAATTTAATAGAAGTAAAGAACCACCTGTACCAGGAAGAAAACTAATTTGAACAAGAAGGATTTACATAGAAGTAAGAGATGGATTTGGGAATACACTCCTGTAAGGTCTCATCACATCTCCCATGTCCTCATGTGCAGAGTGGATAGATCTGCCAGACCTGCAGCAGGAGGGTTCTCCTGGGAGCACTGCAGAGCAAGCACATTGCCCTCACACCTGCCTTTAGTTGCACTTTTTATTGCACTTCTTTTGAGACAATTTGCGTAGTAATTTTTCTAGTCACCTCAAATAGATCAGCTTAGCACAGCAGAGCAAACCTGTGCCTGTTCCTTGCTTCTTTACCATTCTGTATCCATATGTGCTCTCCCGTTACATATGGAGTGTAGATACACTTTTCAGTTTAATAAATATGAATCTCAAAGTTCAGATTAAAGAAGTGTATCTGATTTTTTTTTCTCTAATGGTTTCTGATATACGTTTTTTTATCTGAAAGGCAAGCTTACACTCTGGTGAAACCACCTTTGTAAAAGGAAATTTTCTGTAAATCACAGCCCTCTTTGGCCATTCTTTATATTACAGAAGCAGCAGAACTGTTTAACAAATTGAAAAAAAATCAAAATATGCCAACCTTTTCCCCTCAGTAGGTTTCCATGGTACTATGCTCATATAATACACAGTGACATGTGGCCCTGGAGGAACCTGCAGTCTTCCTGGACTGACACCAAAAGTCTACAGTTCAGTTAATTCAGTATTACACAATGTAACCAATACAGAATGACTTAAATTTATTTTGGATTTTTGTTTTTCTCCACTATGAAAATATTCTGACACTCATATCACTGATTTATGTGATGATAGTCAGGAATTCAGTGCTAATTTATGCTGTTGTATTTCTTGGATTTCTTAGGACCACAGACAGATGAAATGCAATATCTTCTGTGCTTGTTTATATATTAATTCAGCTCTTGTTTTGTTACACTTGATGCAACTTGGGCAGCTACACTTTTTTAAATTTCCCTTGTGCAAATTATTATTAAACATTTATTTAGGACCCTTTAGCAGTGGCCAAAAAGCATGTATAACTTTCTTTTCTTAACAGGATTTTACACAGAAATTACTGTGTTACTTTCTGAGATTCAAGGATAAGGAATGACTGTTTATCTCACAGGCTACTAATGAGGCCTGGATAGAATGGATGGACGGAAGATTGAGCAAACCCCATGGCATGAATCAGTCCTTCACAAACGGTGCTCTTTGCAGACCTAGATAAGTGAATGGTATAGGGTAGCTAAGTATGAAAATTAGTACAAAGCTAGAAACAAAATAAATTGCAGTATTACTTAGGTGTCAGCAATGTGCAACCCTTGAGCAAGAGAAGGAAATCCAGAAAGGACAGTTCCACTGACACAAATAAGTAAAGATAGAAATGAAACCCTGAATGGGAGATGAACACACAGACAAAGTGGCAATAACCAAACTGAACACAAGATGAACAGCCAGAGAAATAAATAAATAAAACCAAAATAAGTGCCAACAAACAAGACAGATGCAAAACACTCCAAGCAGCTGTTAAAAAAGAAAAAGAAAAAAAAAAAAGAAAAAGCATGCAATATTACACCCAAGTGGAAGAAATTCCCAGTGCATGAAATTTCAGGGCTATGTCCTAGAATGCCCTAATTTATGTGAATTCCATTGGAGAATTTTGTTCATGCAGCCTGTATTGGTGGACACCGGCTGGTGGAGACTTTGGACTATCATCAGTTTCCTTTTTTAGTTTATTTTCTTAAAGGAGGATGTTTTTCTGTTTTTCTTTTTCCCTGAGGTGTGTGGGCATATTCACTGCTGTGTATGTTGCAAATGCCCACAAAGTGAAGCATTTGTGATCCTGCACCCAGCCATGCCTTAGGGACCCATATTTTCAAAGTCTGCACAGTGGAAAATTCAGCTTTCAGTGGAAACACTGTTGTTCACAGACTTTTGAAAATACTTGTATGTCTAATAAAATATTTTTAGTAAATTAATTTTGAAACATTCTGCTTTAGTTTGGTTTTCTTCTCTTTAGTTAATCCCTGTTTTTAAAGTTTCAGTGCTGGATAATTTTTTCATCCTGGACTTCTTGGGCTATAGTGGTCATTATGGAAGAAATAAAAATATTTTGAAATCAAGTGTTAAAATAGCTCTTTTGTAGTAGAGAAAACCAACCATTTCAAAAATGTAGTTTGGGAGAATTCTTATACTTCAATTTGCAACCAGTTTTTTTATTTTCTGTACACTTATATAAAAAAAAAGTTGTACTATTTTATGTTGGAAGATTTGAGCTTTTCATCGTTGTGGATAGCCCTCATCTCTGCTAGAATGTATATTCCATTTGCCAAGGAATCCTATTTAGAAGAGCAGTGATATCTGTAAACATTAGGTGAAACCCCCTGCTCTCCTGGTACCAAAAACTGAGGTGAAGGTATAGTCAGAACCTGGATTCAAGCCCATTTTGAATTCCAGAGTTGCTCTGTAAGCTACACTTCTGCAGGAGGCAGAATAGATAGAATTTGAAGAGAGTGGTCCCTACCAGAACACATGTGAGAAAAAAAATCATGGGATAACATTGTAATGGAAGAAGAGCTGGAAATGGTGAAGTTCTTTGTCCCAGAGGTTATCTTATGATTGTGCTGCCCAGAAACAAACATGACAATAAAAGACTGATCAGGATGTGAAAGACTTGTCTAGAAAAGAATGTCCACGTGGGAGTTGAATGGATTCTAGATATTTTAGGTTATTTATGTCTTCTCTATATGGAACTCATTTCATTTGCTTTGTTGGTCATTCTGGTATATAGGGATGTTTTGTACATAATAAGAAAAGAAAATATTCTTTAGTAGTTTGAGTATTTCTCAATCATGAGAGACATGAGCTCGTTGACTTCTGCCTTGTATGATGTTGGAGCCACTTGTGGAAGGAAGGGCACTGGCATGATAAACAGCATTATCCCACCTCTCAGGAGCTGCTTCTTATTGGCCTCTTCCCTTGTGTGACTCAAACCCAGCTTCTTGCTAAACAGAGGTTGATTTGTTGTGGTCCTCCTCTGGTGCTCACAGCCTCTGCCTGGGCTGTACCTCTCACACACCAGCAAAGCACTCCTGCTTTTGCAGTGCTCCATTCTGAGTCATTTACCCTTCACTTAACATTTCGGTTTCTCACATGTGTTGATGTTTTGTCTCTAAGATAAGGCACAGTTGCACTGTACATAAATCATCAAACTTATTGGAACACACTTTGTGTTAGGAAAAATTATTGATTTTTTCTTTTTTTTACAATTTTAAGATTTAAGAAAACCATGTTGGTTTCCTTAACCAACATGTGGTGAAGAAATGGCATAGTATTTAACAATCCTGAGAAGTCAATGGATCAACATCTTTGTACAAAAATTTCAGGAAAGGTAAATGCACTTGCAGTCTAAGAGCACACTATATTAATTAAAATTGTAGATTATTCATACTTATTATGGAAGCAAAGTCATTAATATTAAATGAGCAAAAATATTCTTGAAATTTAAACAATGCAGAACAAATTCTATAGTTAAATTCATGTCTGTAATTCCCATGATCCTTAAGTCTTGACACTTGAGAGCAAATGTAGCAATTTCAAATCATATCCAGGTAATGTCTGTTGAATAGTATTTAAAATAGGAGAAAGATATTTTAAATTTAATTTTGTAAAACACAACCATTGTAATGGGTCTATGATTTAAAGAGTGTGGAGCATGCAAGCATGACAGACAGCTTAATAAACTTTACTGTGGAAGTGTTACACGGACAAAAGTGTAGGTACCTTCAGGAAAATGACACACTGAGACAATTTTCTAATATTTTGTGTTGTTTTTTGTCTTCTAGAGTATCAGGGCTTCAGGGCTGGTGCTGCTGGAAACCATTCTTTTTGGATCACTTCTTCTGTACTTCCCAGTAAGTCAAACTATAACTTCTTAAAAAGAATTATAACCTTGCTGACATTTTAAAACGCTCTATGAATGACTCAGGTGAAAATATAAATGTAAAAACTATTTATTGATTATTAGTTTAATCTGACTACAAAATGTGCTGTTCTCTTCAAATATTCTTAAAAACACTCAAATGTTTTACTATATTTGTAATAATTCTCCATTTTAAATTTGGTAAAAATTACCAGTGATTTAATTGGAAGTTTTTGGGTGTTCTGGATTAAGATGAGATTTTGCTTTGAAAGACAACACTTCTCTGATCTATGGTATGGGGGAAAAAAACAAGGTATGTAAAAGGAAGACACTGATTATACCAAATATTTCTCTGGAATGTAGTATAAATGAGATAAATTATTTCAGTGCATTACTGGCATGTATTTTGATGTCTCTGAAGGTATGTGACATCTTCAATACCATGTCTTTGGGAAAATTAGATGCCATTGCCCTTACCCTGTAAGTGAAAAAAAAAGTAATTTCATAGTCACATGAGAAATATATCACAAAACTCATAGAAATATGTGTACATTTTCTTTTCAAAAGTCACAGAAAAGCTGAGCTTGTTAATTGCCACATAAACCCAAAGTAATGACTAGATAAAGCAAGACATCAAAGTGTGTATTGAATAAAGTTGATAGAAAGCAAGCAGGTTGGGAGACAATCAAAGATGGAGTTTTGGACTATTTTAAAATATGTTTATGTTCTCTTTCCCTCAGTAGTCAGAATTTTTTGTGCTTTGACAGACCATCATGTAGTTACTGGAAGATGAGCTGGATAACAATACTCTTCAGTAGCTGCAGAACAAGTAGGAAATAAACTGCAGTAGAATGTGTGAAGAATACTATAAATAAACATAAACCCTAGTGGAATTTCTATACATTCTTTTTTTTTAATAATGTGGGCCTTTCAAGTTCTAAAGAAAAGTGTGTGCATTTCTAGGATAGTTTTATGTATTTTTTCATCCTTCACTTTGCAGAAGTCAGGGAAATTAAAGTTTTTGGTGCTTTCATGTTGGACAAAAGTTTTTTGCAACTTGCAATAAATACATCTCCGATGGGTTTTCAGAGCTTCTTTCATATTTATTTTCAGTGAACAGAACAGAAAGTCCATGCACTGCTTCCTCAGTTAGTGCTGTGGAGCATTTACAGAAATTCATTGTGTAAAGCATTATGCAAGGGCTTTCCTCTCCATGGCTGTCTCCTCTTCACTTTCTCAGAGAACCCTGGGCTGGGTTGGCTTCCCCAGGCAGGTGCTCAGTTAGAACCAGTCAGTGTCTGTGCAGCCTCAGCTCCAAAGTGTGAGAAGCCTCATCACAGCTCATCAGAACTGTGTCTGCAGTCTGCTCACCTGTCACCCATCCTTCAGTGCATTTCCCAGTTCTTGTCCTGCTCCTCCATTTCTTGTGCTTCACAAAGGAGGAACATCCTTTGGTGGCTGGCTTCAGGCTTCAGGTGCTCAGCACCTGGGACACTGAGCTCTTGCTGTGGAAAAAGACTTCTCTCAGCAGGTGACTTGAAGGACCATGGTGTTGGATGCTGGTGACCATCCACAACCTTTAAATGCAGAGGGAGAAGAAAGGAAGTGGTCCTGGGAGGGAGCAGTTCAATAACCCAAGTGTCCCCTCAGCTCTTTACTGACATTTAAGTCCCTTTTTCTTTTTCACTGACATTAAGGATGTTAAATGTACAACAAGTGTGAAAAGTTTGATGTATTATGAGGAAAAAAATTTTGTAGGAAATTGCTGAGTAGCCCATGTTCCATACGGGATGTAGATACTTGACCAGAGCTTATCTTTCTCTGCAAATCTCAAGCTCCTACTATACAAAACTGTCTGCCGAGAACACATTCTATTAGAAATGAATAGGCACAGTGTAAGACTTGGCTTCTCTCTTCTAGCAGTTTTATGTTTCCACGCTCTTTGCTGGGGCACTCTTCTTTCTTATACAGGGAATTACTAATCAGGCTGTAACTCCTACAGACTCAGGAAAAAGAAAGAGAGCAATTTTATCATTTCTATTTTGAGGGTTTTAGGGGAGGGATGTAGAAAATGTGATAGTGGGAGGTCCTTTGCATTTTCAGACAGAGAAATTAATCCTAATTTCACCAACCAGAAAAATATGGTTTTGTAAAATCAAAGAAGATCAGAAAGATCAGCTTTCCAAAATCTTTGTCCCTCAATTCACTGCAAGGAAGTTTTCATCAATTTCTGATTCAGGGCAAGACAGGGAAACAGTAAATGTGTGAAAGCTATAAGGCATAGTCTTTTTAAGAAAGAAAAGCTGCAAGGTGTGAATTATGAAGGGTGGGTCCTTTGGAATGTGAATTTTTGATGTTTTGCTGTACATGGACAGAATCTAAATGTGCTTACCTGCTTATTGTCTGGGAAAGGAGCACAAAGCAGAGCAGAATGACACAAGAAAGAAAACACAAGCTTTGAAAGAGTCTTGTTTTCACCAGCAGACATTCACACACATATTCTTTCATAGCAGGGTGTAAATATATCATTATACATGTTGGTCATAAGTCATGTACCTGAAAAGCAGATTTATCTTTCATGGGTCATATTTATTTACCCCTTCATGTTATTTGGTGTTTTTATTTGCTTCCAAGAAGAATTGGGAAGATTTTGTGACCTATAGGTGTGGGGAAAGACGTAGTAATATGTGCCCAGAGGTCATTGTTTCAGCTATTTGATTTGATCCTCATTTTATGCTAGAGGAGTACATTAGAGCTCTAACACTAGTTAATATAGATCTCACATCTTATGCACCCAAATTAGGCTGTGTTTTCCACAGATACTATGAAATGTGAGTTAGTGTATGGAATGCAGTTCACAAGCACCACTGCAGTAGGGTGTTGTCTTTTAGCATAAGGCTGTTTTCCTTTGGTGTCATCTCTTCTTCTATTGTGATTTGGAACGTAAAACTAAAAAGCTTTACTTTCACAATCAACCAAGTGTGGAATTACACAGCTTGGCTTAGTGCATGTAACAATGTAAAGATACTTAGGGATGGCATTTCAGTTCTAAATAACTGAAATCTCTATTCATTTGAGCATTCAGTGCAAAATTACACTCTTGTTTAAAAAACAAAATCCCCTTAGATTTTCTCAACACTGCTTTAAGTCTTTGGCATCTTTGTTCTCTGCCCTTCTACACTTCCCTAATTCTTTCTTTTTCTAGATCTGTTTACTCAGTCTGGCTCGGATTGTTTTGAGAGCCTTCAGCATACAAATTTCACTGTGTCTAGAAGGGGTTTATTCCATCTCTGACTTTCCCTACCCTTCAATTAAATGAAAACCAAAACTTACTTTGTTACATTGCTGGATTTCTTTCACTAATTGTTGTTGTTTTCATGCCTGCATGCAGTAATCTATTCATAGTGTAACATCATTAATTGAAAAATAATATCACCAGTCAGCTGCTTTTGGTGAGAAAAACAGCTGTTACAATGCCCTTCTAACCAAATGGGAAGTGCAAATGATGGTCTCCACCTAAATTTATTATTCAAGTTCTGCTATACTCATAACAACACTGATCTTTCCTGAATTATAAGCAGGCAGATGAGCTTTGTCTATTACAAATGCATAGATTTTACTCAGAAGTTCCTGGGCAGCTCACATTTCTGAAACTCTCATTTCTTATATTTTCTGTAATGTCATAGTAACATCTCTAATTTGCCTTTACTTAGTCTTTCCAATTATCAATTGATCTCCTCCAAATGAACACTAGACTTTCTAATTGATTTTGTTTATATTTCTTCGTTCTTAGATTTTGAACAGAAAGCCAAAACCCAACTGTCTTATGGATGAGTCCCTTAATTTCTGTGCTTGGCATCTGAGGGGAGGAATCTCATTACTTTCCTTGTCCAGAAACACCATTTTGAAACCTTTAGACCTTTATTAACTCCCTGTCTTGCTAATGCTTGGAACATGCTACCACAAGTTTAAAAACTCTTTTCTTTTTACAAAGACCTTCAAATAAAGTGAGCAGGAGCAAAATGTTTTAAGAGAGTAGCTTGTTAATTGCAATATAGAGGTCAGATCTCAGGTGATTTTAGACATCTGTGGTGGACACAAGTTGAAAAATAGGAGATTCTGATAAGATATTGAGAAACTTATTTTTAACTGTAAGAATTGTCAATTACCAAAACTTTTTGTCCAGATTTTATGAAATTTGGAGGCGTCAGGACTTGACTGGGCCCAGGTCTGAGCAACATAACCTAGTTTTGGGCTGGGGGCTGGACCAGATGACCTGCAAAGCTCCCTTGCAAATGAAATTCTGTGAGGCTGTGTTTCTTATGTGTGCATCCATAGCTGAGACAGTCACCCTATGATCACCAAATTCTGAAGAAGAACTGGGTCTTTTATGACTTGTTTTAGACTTGGGACTTGAAGATGGGGTGGATTGTGGCAAAAACTTCAGGGAATATAAATGAAGTCTGAGGTACTTGCCTCAAATGGTGTTGAATTCTGCCCTAGGCAGCTAGGATTATCTGATATATGAAATAGTTCCCATACTGCTAGTCTGCATTGACTGAAACTCCAAAATACATACAATGGATTGCATGATATAGTGATATGATAGAATTTCTACAGTCAGTGATTAAAGTTAAGTAAGTATGATGAAAGTTGTTAGACAGTGAGGCTGAATCTTGTAACAGTGATGTCAGCTAGATCATAAGATGGACTAGCTTTGGAGGCCACAGAGTATCTTTCTAAAAACTTACAATTTTTTCTTTCAGTCTTCCTTTCCTTTGGCTAAAACAAAAAAAACCAAACAACAACAAAAAAAAGCCAAATTCATTACAGTTTTTCCAAGCTGCAAATTACAAAAAAGGCAATATTGTTACCAGTGCAGAGAAATGCAGCTGCGGGTTGGGGGGCATTGACTTCCTAATGCCCATGAAATGCCCATGAAGTAGTTGAGTAGTGAATCCTGGAAAAAACTTTGTGCTCAGACATCTTGTTGCATGTGTTAGGAGTTAAGATCTGTTGCTGGGGTTACCTTATTCCTTCTTTCACACTCAATCTAAAATCACCTATCCTTTTGTGTTATGAGAAGTTATAGAAAGTGGGGAGTCATGGAGCTTAGATATGGATATGGTTTTTTTTTTTTCCCTTCAAATGATCTGTATGTGCATTAGCATGGAAGAAATGAGCTGTGAAGTTTGGGAGCATGAGACTATGATAGGTCCATTGGTGATAACAGTCCTCAGCAGAGCAAGGTCACTGGAAAGCTCTGGTTTTGACATTAATGAATGTGAAAATAGAATGCAGTGAAATACTCATGCATTTGTCTCTCAAATAAGGGATGTGTTACAAAAGCACTGTTTATTCCATACATATTGATGTGCACTGAGGCCAACTGAAAAATTTGCTTTTTCCAACACATTTAGTGTTGCAAGTGTGCTCTGATATCCCAGATATTTCAGGTTGAGTCTTTGTCAGGATATAACCCACATTGCCTTTACTCACAAAATAGTGTTTCAACCTTTTAGAATGAACACTCATCATTATATTCTTCTTCAGGTAAAGAACACGTCTGTCTTTGGTGTTCATGTCACTGAAGTCCAAGGACAAGAAGTGTAAATATCTGCTCTAAAATAATCACTACAGATTTCCACAGTAGTATAGGAAAGAGTATTTTTATTTTATTTGGATCACAGTGAGTTAGATATCCAGCCAATGCAAAAGGCAGATTTTAAATACCATGTTGCAAAGATTTTATATGTATATTGTGTGCTTGGCATAGAGGTAAGGAAGCCAGGCAGAAGGTGATGCAGTTGTTAGTCTCTCTTGGTCAATGTCCTGGTCAGATGAACTTACTTTTTGGAGTTAACATGCAACAGTAAACAAATACCTTTTTTTTGAGAGCCAGCATGTTTTAAATGCAAAAACCAGAAGTCACCTGGTGTAGCCTCTGGGTTACAGGCTACAAAGTACAGAAACCTCATAGGTACTGGAAACACTTGTGTCCTTGCCCTGAACCACGCTAAGAAAAAGGTTTATGACTGCTGTTACTGATAGGAAGCAAGCGCTGAATATTTCCTGCTTTTTGAATACATTTATTTAAAATGTCAGAAAAATAAGATACATGTGATACTTCTTCATGATTTTGTTCTCACTAGTCTACATAGCTATCCTAAAAAATTTTGGCAGCTACTGTCAGGGAGATAGATAACTAAAGGCTGTTGTATATGTGATTATCCACATTAAGAACTGTGATTAGGCAGAGCTATATGTCTCCTGATCTTAGCTAAATGTTGGCATCTCTGTGTATATCACAAAAGTTTAAGGTATTGGAAACTCAGTTGAGCTATGCTAGAGCATAGTAGAGCCATGACATCATAAATTCTAAGAGATTATACAGGTGGAGTTTGGTGAGGACTATTTGTGTACGTTCTCTGTGTTTGTGTATGTTTGTGTGCTGTGTTCCCAGGTCACCTTAAGCTGGAGTGGACCTCAGGAGGCTTCTACTCCAACTTCTGCACAAAGGACAGTCAGCTGTAGGACTTCATACAAGACAAGGTTACTAAGGGCTTTATTTTTTTTAAAACCTGCAGAGATGGAGACTACTCAATCAGGCGGTGTGCAGGCAGGCAATAAAGTCACATGGTTGTAGCTTTTTTGGATAGTGATAAAATCTGGGATGTTGCTGGAACATATCATGGGCTTTTACATGGCAGGCTGAAGGTAGGTCAGTGAAGGTACAGATACTGACTTACTATTCTTTCACA
Source organism: Passer domesticus (assembly GCF_036417665.1). Lineage (NCBI taxonomy): Eukaryota > Metazoa > Chordata > Aves > Passeriformes > Passeridae > Passer > Passer domesticus. Next base: position 16,215,025 of record NC_087474.1, on the reverse strand, counting down.
TCTTGGACTCCCATGCTCATCCCTGTGGCATTACTTGTGATACCATGACAAAACTCGATCTTCCCCTTCCATGGATTTGAAGGTGCAGTAGGTATTGTAGGAGGGCATTGCTATTTTTGCTACTCTGAAAGCTTCTTTTGAGAACTAAGTTCAAAAGGCACATTTTTCTGAGTCTGAGTTCACTGAATAGCCAAGTATGTGTGTGAAGGGCTTGAGAGCAGGAGAGAAAAGGACAGCAGCCAGTGACCTGAGCCAACTGCCACGTTGGGTTTTCGTTGACCCTTTTATTTTAAATTAATATCTTGCATTGTCAGCTTGCAAGCACTTATGTAGTACAGTCTTGCCAGCCCTTCATTCAGAGAAATAAATCTTATAGTGAGGGGAGCAGAAGCAAGATCTTGTGGTCTTTCCTCTTTGCTCATAAATCCACTGAAGTAACTTGCCTGAGTAAACTTATACAAACAAGAATTTGTAGTTAAAACTCTACATTAATACACTCTTTTCAAAGAAGTGATGTAAAACCAGACTACAGTCCTGAAAAGCAGCGCACAATTTTTAGTCAGGAAATTTAATTTTTTTTTGATACAGCTTGAGCAGTAACACGTGCACAAGTTAAAAATGTGCTACATTTAAAAAGTGAACGTGTAGGGAAACGTTTTCTGATCACAAAAAGCTTCAAAACACAAAAATTATCAGAGGGTGAAGTGTGGTATATTCAAATGAAGGAAAATAGTGCTGGGACGTATTCATAGTATGTTCCTTACTAAAGCCTGGAATCATGTTCTAATAATCCATCCTCATTGCTCTGCTCTCCAAAGCTGAACCTTTGGTGCTTGGCAAGCACTCGAGCAGGAGAACACAGCAGGGCCACTTCCATGCCAAGGAATTACTGAAGAACACCTGGTTGAAAAAATTTAATCAGTGAGAGCCTTCATTTGGCCCACTGTTCTGCTGAATTGGTGTTAGAAAAGAGGAAGAAAGTCTTTTATATAACACTTTTATGTTTACTCTTTTGTATATCTATTATATAATTCCTTTTGGGTCTCAGTGCTTATAAACTAGGAATGATTTTCTCAGCCAAACATTTTGATGACCACATTGATCACTTGGCAAATGAACTGAGTCAATAGCAAGATGCTTAGAATATGTTGGAATTTTACTCTAGTGACTTAAATTTATAAAAAAATTGACACATGAAAAAAAGGCATACTCGTGTATTAGTTCAAAATATGTGATAGAACTTTGACAGAAAAGACTTTCAAAGCATTTTTATTAAATTTTAAAACCAAAGATGCAAGAGGTTTTGATAGTATAGATGAGCCATGATTGAGCTGTGCCAGAAAGGAAAATATAAAAAATTTTAGTCACCACATACATATTTTCAGTAGGGCATAGCCCTTGCATCAGTGGTTTACCTTGTCTGAGTATTTTAGCACCTGTGAGACTGTGTGTTGGTGGAAGATAAATTTCAGTCATTCTTTTTGACTTATCCAAGTGTCTTTCAGTGAAAGTTGGGGACATGTTCCTTTTTTTCCATCAAATGCCTTTTCTCTTTGTTTACTCATGCTTTAATACCTAAGACCCAAGGAACAGCAGCTGTAGTCAAGTGAAAGACCTGTAGGTTGTCTCTAATCTTGCTGAACTTGCTAGATTCAGCTGTTGCCTGCTTTAGTCAAGTGAAAGACCTGTAGGTTGTCTCTAATCTTGCTGAACTTGCTAGATTCAGCTGTTGCCTGCTTTGTGGTTTTTTGATCTGCATCAACAAGAATCTGAAGCAAAATGAAAGCAGAAGCAGTTCATGCTAGAGCAAGACTTGAGTTAGATAAGCTGATGCTACTGTGCTGTTTCTGGTATGAAATTGGGTGCAGTTGTAAACCAATGCTGTCAGGGGCAACTGGCAATATTATAACTCCCCATGCCTTGGAATATGAAGTAGGATAAGACATTGACCAGTGTAATATGTACAGGTGAGTGATAAAACATGATATCCTACCTATCATCATCCCTCTCACTTGACAGACTACTCTGCATCAACACAGTGCAAAAGGAAAAGACAGAGTCTCCATCTCAGAGCCTGTTCCCTGTGAATAATACAGGAGCTGAATTATAGGGTTTTTTCTCCTTTGGTTTTTCTTCTCAGTCTCTCTTCTTTTATGTATGAATGCATTAGGTATTTCCTAACCATCTACTCAGATTTTAAGTGTTGCACGGTGAAGGGTGATTAATGGTTAATGATTAGGAGAGATGAGAAATTCAATATATTATAATGGAGGAAGAGAAGAGTTGAAGTTTTTGGAAGAGATCCTTAAGAAAGAAGGTTTCATCCATGAGAGATAGTCATTCTGCAAGCTGAGAACTGAGAGGATGCAGGCAATAGTGTCTTTATGGGTTTTAATATCAACTGCTAGAACTTGAGCAGTTTTTCAGTTTGCAAGCAAAAGTATATGACAACTAGTGAAATCTTTGCAATACTCATAGTGCAAAGTTTTTATTACTGTGTAGCACTTCTAAACATATCCTTTCTAAACTCTGAGATAAGAGATTAGTAGAATTTTAATCACTGCTTTTAACCCAAGACCACATATAATCTGATGTAAATAGGAAATTAGCTTTTTGCTTGTAGAGAGTAACTGGAAAAAGTAATATAAACACTTATGAGAATAGAGAGAAGTTTACAATATAACATATAATTTCCAATATGAAATTATCAAAACACATCAACAAATACAAGCTATTCTGTATTTCTGTTAGTACTGATAATAGTAGAGTCATCTGACAAAAATATCAAAATTTTAGTTTGCCAGGGTTAAAAAAATGAAGAGTTAGGAGCCAGCAGGTCAAAAATTTGCCATGTAACTAGCCAGATGGATTTCTGAAAATGAGACATTCAAACCACTAGTGCCTGGGTCTTAATGTACATCACATCAAGTAGGGAGAGATGAGATTTCTGTTCTTAAAAGCAGCAATAGTACTGCAGATGCAAGAAAAGGTGTTCATTAGAGCAAGCAATTAGTCATTACAAAAACCAGCTTTTTCCTATGTGCTAAAAACTTTGTTATTTCTTAGATATAACTCTGCTTATTAGAATAACATACAAAAAGCACTGTTTTCAGCAAACTGTGTTTTATACAAACTCTTTAATTTCTAGATTTTCCCTTTGTGGGATGGGACTAAGCACAGATCTGTAAATATATGCAAGTTTGGAGGAAGCTATTAGGAAATATCATGTCCTTCATAACCAATATACCTGTATCTATGTGCTAATCTCTCTGAAATCTGAATCCAAAGTAAATTCATTGTAGTGGCATGATGCCATGCAGTAAGTTCTGCACATTTTTGGGGGAAAAAAATAAAGCAAAGAGAAATATGTCAATTTGATCAAAGCTCTTGTCAGAAATGGATGGCAGGATTTCCAAGCTAAAAAAAATTAAAGGAATTCCAAGGTAGTACATATGGACAAAATACCTACAGAAAAATAAAAGGATTAAATGAGTCTTGCATTGCACAAAAGGTTGTAAGTGGAATAAAATAACATTTTATGCAGTTCCCTCACATATCATTACATGATAATTTATCCAACTTAAATTATTTCAATCATTCACAATTTTCATTGCTATTTGATATTAATATTTTAAACAAGTCAGGATGCCAGAACTTTATTGCATATGATTGGATCAGTGAAAGCAATGTAAAGAGAAAAGGAAAAGAATGATTGTGAGAAAAGAGAATAGAGAACTTTCCCCCGAGAATTAAAACACAGCAAAAAGGCCAATATAGAAGCTGGAAAATTAATCCAAAATTGAGCAACCAAACAGTATAGAAATGAAAACAAGACACAAATGACATCTTCTACCTTAGTACAGTCAGGACTCTTATTGTCACGACTACATGTTATAGAAGATATTTATAAAACCACAGATTGTACATTCAGTGCTTATTCTTTGCTTGCCTACAGTTATTTCTCACTACTCCTTGCAAGCTTTCTTCTCCTTGCCTAAAACACCACTTACATAATTGTAGAAGATAAATCTTTTATTCTTTCCTTTTGCTTCCTCTGTATTGATGTGTGGTTTCTCATCTCATATTTAAATTATGAACCCTTTGGTACAGGGATGTTTGGCATGGCTGCACCGTGCACAGCAGGGTCCCGATCAATGGATAAGAATCACATTACAAATGACTGTTACTAATAATAACAGTGAAAGTGTTTAAAAATATTTTATTAAAGGTGTGAGCAAGGACACAGTTAATGGTGAATTTCTCATCTCTTCAGAGGACTGGTAGCATGCAACTGTTTTTATATTTCTAGAGAGTATAGGTACTTTATGAGAATTATCTGAGAATATTTGAGTTATGCTTGAAAAGATTAAGCCATAAAAATACTAACAGAAAAAAGCCTAATACTAGTTCCATGTGAAACTGCTCTGCTAATTTCTATGGAGCTGCACCCAACTTGTGTGAGAAGACATGCATTAGATGATAAACAAAGCAGTTGGAAATAGTAGAAGAAAATTCCTTGCACTTGATGGAAAGCATCAGTCTGTGGGATTTAAGGTGACAGAGGGAATAGTGGAAAAGCTGCCAGTGTGAAGGGGCAACAGCAAGAAGAGGTCCCGGTTCTACTCAAATGAATATTTCTCTCCTCTTCTGAATGGACATGGAATGCTGAATTTGTCCATTTTTAGGGGCCTGCCCGGATCTCAAAAGGTACAGACTGTCCCAGGGAATGCATTCAAGCATTCCATGTACACTGGAGCAGCTCTGTTGGTGTGAGTTGAAGCCAGGCCAGCTCCAGATCCCTGAGCTGCCTCATTGGGGGGCATGCCTTTACACATAAGAGACTTTGGACTCTCTCTAACCAGGGATTTAAAACTGCTTTTCCATGGTCTGAGTAGGGTTACTCAGCCCCTTGGTTTGGCTTTGCCAGCAGGATCCTACACATTACCAGCTGAAGAGGGCTCAGAAGGGAGTTGGGTGTTTGGCACTGGCATGAGTTGGGAGGGCTCAGATACACGCTAGATTGATTAGACAAGGATTTTGTGATTTACAGCAGCAAATAATCTTGAAGCTTTAGTCCTTAGACCCCTTGGCAAGTAATGATTACTGGGTTGCCTGTCTGGTTTTATATATTGCAGACAGTAAGGGTCCTTGCTTTGTATGTCCTGTATGAGATTGACTCAAGGCTGGTAGGAAAGGCAGTGAGCCAAAAAGCAGGCAAAAGTAAACTAAGCATTTACTTGGAATACCTGGAAACTTTATCAGGGTCATTGGTTGTAAAATTAATCTTGAAGGGTCAAATGCATTGGGAAATGCAAACTGTAGTCATAGCATGCACACAGATAAATTATGACATACTCTGAATGTGCACTGGTGCACGTGGGCAGATCCACCACAAAGGCTGAGTGCATTCCTTGGGTGTGCTGCAGTCTTGGTGCTTTGTGGTGGAATACAGTTGTGTTAGGAATTTCTGACAGGAGAGCATTCCCCATGCTGCTGTAATGGCTGGCTGCCATTCCAGCAGCAGTGCTTCATCTCTGACAGTGTTTGCTGATTGAGAGTTTGCTACAAAGAGGTTTGGGTCTACTTTGTGGTGTGTACAAAGTTTGGATAAGAAATAATTTTTTATAAAGGGATCTTAATAATTTTTTTACTTCTTTTTTCTATTAAATTTAAATTGACACAGTTTTTCCTGTATCATTTTCACGGAAAGAAATGTTTAAACATGTTACATGTATATCACACAGAGATACATAGTATAGCATATGCTGGTAATTATGCAGACTGTGATGAAATTAATACAAGAAATATAAAAAAGATAACTATAAGAAAGATATTAAACTATTAGAGAGTGTCCAAAGGAGGGCAATGAGGATGGTGAAGGGTCTTGAAGGGAAGCTGTGTGAGGAATGACTGAGGTCCCTTGGTCTGTTCAGCCTGGAAAAGAGGAGACTGAGGGGAGACCTCACTGCAGCTACAGCTTCCTTGTGAGGGGAGAGGAGGGGCAGGCACTGATTTCATCACTCTTGTGACCAGTGACAGGACCCAAGGGAATGGCCTGAGGTTGTGTCAGGTCAGGTTTAGGTGGGATGTTAAAAAAAAGCTCTTCACCCAGAGGGTGGTTGAGCACTGGAGCAGCTCCCCAGGGAATGGTCACCGCACCAGCCTGACAGAGTTCCAGAGGCATTTGGACCATGCTCTCAGGCACATGCTGTGACTCTTGGGGCTGTCCTGTGCAGGGCCAGGAGCTAGACTCAATGATCCTTGTGGGTCCCTTCCAACTTCTCACTTTCTGTGGTTCTGTGACTTTTAGGAAGAAAGGTAAAAGAAGTTATGTTGGCATAAGGAAGTCCTTTCCTCTTTTCCTTCAAGCATTGTATCTTGTTTAAAATTTAATCTTCCTTTTAAATTTTGGAATTTTCTATAGGAAGTAATTTGCTCTGAATAATCACAGTTTTAAAACATGGATCTATGATTTAGTCTCCAGATCTCTTCTTCTATGTCAATCCAAGTGTATAAGTTGTCACATTAGTCAGAGTCAAAAAGATTGTATATATTCCAGCAGTGTGTTGTTGAATGTATAAATCTTGCTTAATTTGTTAACATTAACTATACTGTAGTGCTATATATAGAGCAAGTATTCTTAATGTTCAACTCTCTCTCTTAAATTCTTAATCTGGCATCACCAGCATGCTGAACACTTGAAATGTGGATTTTTTTAGAAATCTGACAGAGCTTGCTGGCCTCTAGTCAGCTCATCCTTTTTTCTGCCTTTATTGATGGCATTGCCTTGAAACCTGTAGAGAACTGATCTATAAAAGTCTGTGTAGTGGGTTATTTAGTCAGCTATTTATATTCGTATTTATTAAACTTGTATCTACTTTCCAAGCCTTAAGGCATTTTTACATCTTTGAAATCATAATCAACATAAGTTACTGCCCTAGTGGCAGGCACTCTCTGTTGAAGTAATCACCAGTTGTTGCTACAAGAAGGCAAAATGCTGTCACAACAAGTATTTTAAAACCCTAAGGAACATTTTTATTAGCCATTAATTCAATGTAAGGCTCTGTTAGAATATCGTATGCTCAGTTGTTTGAAGACCCAGGAATTTTGAAAGATAGCTGATTCAGAAACATACTCTAAATGCTTAGCATGTAAGTCTTAAGCAATATTAATAAGTTAATTATTGGCAACAATAAGATATCTGCCAATTTCAGATAAAGAAAGAATACATAAAAACCAATAATACATAAAAAAATAAAGACCAAGATTACATAAAAAATAAAAATTTATATTTTAGCTGCTCTTCATGTAACTTTTCTGGAACCAAAACACATTCCAAATTACAAGATTTGCCGGACAAGAAACTTGATCTGTCTTGATCCTGAGCTGAGATGTCTTCATATGGGCTGTAATTACTGCTGTTGGTTGTGGGATTAACAAGTAATAAGGAGCACTTCTTTTCTCAGGCAGGATATTTTGTCTGTTTAGGATAAGGGACATCAGTGCTTACTACATTTGAAAAGGAAACTTATAGTATATTATATTTTTCACAAATGCTTGTGAACTGGGCTAACCTGTTAACATTAAAAAGCCCTTCATATCACATGATGTAGTTTGAAAGGCATTAATTTCTGGTTTGACTCTCCAGTATGCATAGCAGACATCAGATGGGATCAAGAACTTGCAGATGTGAAATTGATAACTAATTATATTTGATACCATAATTATTATGTGTTACTGTTAATAGTTATAATAATAATAATGGATCTGATTAAACAAGTTAACAGAATGAATTTTTGAGACAACAGTAAAGAGGAGAAAAATTCTCAGTTACTTTCAACAAATGCAGGAAGTTAGGAACCTTTATCTAACTTCAAGTAATATTTAGTCTTAAATCATTAAGAAATAGGTTAAAGAACAGAAAGAAGTTGAAAAAAGCTGAAAGCATTCAATGTGAAAGAAACTATATTGATCACAGAGAAGTCCCTGTTGCTGAACACTGAGTGCTCTATTGGTCTAGAGAGCAAGCAGATATTCTTGAGATTTTGAGTTATCTTGAGTTATCTAAGCAAGCTCAAAGAAATGTTCTTTTTTTACCCTCCATGTATATCTTTCATAAAGTTAGATGACATTTTGTAGCATGAAACACTGAATCTACTAGGTTTATTTCCTCAGACTGTTTAAAGTAATGCATTTTTCTCAGACATGTCACAAGCAATCCTGTCAAAATCTGCCTGAATGGATTTGTTTTAAATCATAAATAGTTGTGTTATATATAGTAAATGTTCAAGAACCTTGAAGAAAAAGAAGGTCATGGCCTTCTGAGTTCTCACAGCTCCACAACTAAATATGAGTCTTGAAATGTTTGTTTGGGGCAGTCTCACATATGGGGTCTCACCACTTGGTTGGTTTATCTCATTGCTATCTCTCTATCTATCTTAGCAGCCTGACTTCTCTTTTGAAAAATTGCTCTATTTCTCCCTGGCCCCCTGAAGTCCAGTTATATTTGGACTTTGCCATCTTTATCTTTGCCGTCTCATTCTTAGTTCTGGTGACAACTATTAATTTTACTCTTAAATATTTTGCTCTTCTGCTTTTATGCTCTTTTCGTTGTACGGTTGTTTATTCAACACCACAAACATCTTGGTAGGGAGGGTGGAGAAGGAAGTTCATATAAATAAATAATTGCACTTAAGTGCAGAGCACTGCCTAGCAACGAAATGCAGTGGAATATGTCTTTCCTGCTAGAAGGTGGGACTTTTCTTTGATAAATCAATGAAATGCTTGGAGGACTCCCCCTGTGCTCAAGAAGGACTGGAACATTTGGAGAAAGCCTCCTTCTGCTGTTTTGTTATCTGTTAATGAATGCATTTTGTGGACCGTGCAAGTGAGCTGTGCCAGGAATGCAAAAAAGGAATCTTGGGGAAGGCTGCTATTTCTAATGCCTTATTTTTGCAGCTGCAGCAACAGGAGGGAACCAGCAGGTTGGTTATAGGTATTTTGGTTGGTGTCTCACAAAGGAGGAGACCAAAGATGCTAGGATAGTTTAGCCATTAGTAGGGAACGTGTTTCCTCATACACCTTCAATTTTAATTATGGATGTCTTTAAGCACTCAGCTTGCCATTGGGTAAGCATTGCAATCACAGATTGCAGTGCTCAGTTTTGGTGCCCTGAGGTCAGAGGAGGTACTCTTTACATGAGAGTAAAGTGTGCTCACTCAGGGGCACAGACAGCAGCATGCCTGCTTTGCTTGCTTGTCCTGGAGACAGAAGGGTTTGTGCTTATCATCTGCCTAGTTTTTCTCCACGGGATAACATCTTCCTTCACCAGGGCTGCAGACATGAACTCTTTCTTCAAGTACACCATGCAATCTTCACTTCTTTACCAAGTACAGGTGGTAAAACCCCCAGCCTATGGACAGCATTTTTGTTCAGTATTCCACTTGTTAATGTTTTCCTTCTGGATGTGACATTTAGGTCTTCTTCTGGCTCAGAAGACACAGACTTGTACCACCTTGAAGAAAGTTTTACTGATTTGTCTCTGGGATGCCATAGCATGGGAGGTGTTCAGCCTGTTGTGCTGCTACTGTTCCATTTCACATTGCTCCATTAAGCAGCAGTAAATGGGTGTAAGCACAAATGTTAATCCAACTACAGAGCAGTAGGAAAGGTGTTGTACCTATTGGTTAGATTACATATTGGTTAAAATGGGGTGACCTGGCTTTATAACTGCTTCAAGGAATGGTTATTTTTAGGTATGAGCAGAGAGTAGCATATGGGCCTCAACTGTTGTCACTGAGAAAACGTAGCTTGAGTTTGGTTGTTCTCCAGGTTAAATCATGCACTGTCAAGAGCTTTCCTCAGAAACCTGCTAATTGTTGCACTGCAGACAGGTGTGTTGTTTTGGCTAATTGACTGAATTTTCAAAATAATAAAAAGTTGCTCCTCTGAGGTTTTTTTCCTTATTCAAAATTAATTTCTTTATGGTTAATGTACGTGTTTGAAATAAATGGCAGTTGCACTCACATTAAACTAACCCTAAGTTACAGAGAGAGCATAATGTAGCAAAACAAACTAGAAGTCCTAGGGTTGTTCTGAGCTCAAATTTTTAGGTCCTGAAAAGATTTGATACCATGTGAGGAAAATTAATCAGATTTTTAATGATAACTGAAAAAGACATTAAATATCAAATATGTGCTTGTCTAATGCAACCTTATTATCTCAAATGGTTTTGTGGTGTCTCTTTCTTTTTGAAAAAGAAACTGCCCATGTCAAACAATTAAGAATTTATCAATAAGTGCAATTGGTAATGCAGTTTTCTGGAAAATCTGAATGTATGCAAAGGCTAGAAAATGCAATATTTGTAGATGTGCCTGTTATTCCTAAGGGATTTTACTGTTGCTGATTGTTCAGGTCATGAGCAGCCATACATGTCATTGAGGTGTCATGAAGTTTTGTTTCCAAGAGGAGGAGAATTTGCTACCCTTCATTTCTCCCAGTTAATAATTTCATATTGTGCAACTTGATTCCTCTCTTTCCTGCATCATTGTATTTCAGCCTTCTGATCAACTGTGCAGTGACCTCCACAGACTCCCTAAAGTTTTTTGAGTCTACACTCAACTTCCTGAAAATCTGCTTCAAGATTCATCTCTCCTACTTTCCATTTCCATGCAGTGTTTCCAAGGAGAGATTTCTGTTCTGAATTGTTCTGTTTAGTTGGTTCCCACCTACACATGTTGAAGGTTTTGAAGACTGCTCTTTCAGAGTCGAGTATGTTGTCATCAAACTCTTAAAGAAATTCTTCTGAGGTCTGTAATGAAGAGCTCTTCTCAGGCTCCTCTCAGTCCATCCAACTTTAGTGCTAATACATTGCTTGAGATTGCTCCATGACAGCTTGTATACCTAATCTTGAGATCAGGTATTCCATTTTAGGACTTTTTAATTTTTCTTCTGTAATGGAAAAGTCACCTGTCCATTAAGAGCATGGCCCTTAATGTGCTAATGTCTCTATTACTTTCTACACCATCTTATTTCTGTGTTTCTGCATTTTTCTAAAGTTGCCTTAAAGTCCATGAAATATAACTTTTGTTCTAGGTCCATTTCATTCCAAATCAGTTCAATGTTCTGAAGTTATTTTCTTCCTTTGAGACATCCAGCTCAAAATAGCAATAAATATTAAATTAGTTCTGAAGGTTTTTCCAGCTTGTTCTCTTCTCTAGTATATCAGAGTTGATGGATGGGCTTTACGTGGTCTGACAAGTTACTAGGTGATACCTGCACTTGAGAAAGAGGGAGTACTGAAAACTCTGAGTAAAACTTTGGAGTGGCTACTTGCAGTGCAGGGATTTATTATTGTTATTGTTATTGTTGTTATTATTATTACTATTATTATTATTATTATTATTATTATTATTATTATTATTATTATTATTATTGCTGCTATATTTTCCCTAATTAATTTTAACTCTGAACATCACATTTAACTGTAGGCTCCCTTTAGCCTGTGGAGGAGGTAGGCACCTCTGGAGGTCAGCACTCAGGTGTCTGTAGAAGGATGATGTGGTTTGGCCTCTGCCTACAGTGCTCCCCATTGAATACAGAAGGAGCTTGGGCTGTCTTGGAATTAGTGATTCACTTGTCTTCCCTGGCTCAGGTGTGTAGAACTTCTGCTCCAGATTCACAGTCCCAGTAGAAATAGCTGGATTATAATATTGAAGCACCCTAGTTGAATGTGGTGAGGAGAGTGAATACAGAGAGCAAGGCTTTGAGAAAGAGTGTTTTATGGCTCATGGAGATGCCCTGTGGATTGTTCTGCAATAAAATGTATTTCAGGGCTGCTTAGGATTGCAGGAAACTGAAACTGATCTGTGTTGCTTTTCATAAAGCAGAAAATATTGGGACAGATACACTCAAATTATGCTACTTTGGAATCACTGCGCTTTAAAATCAATGTCCATGGAAAGTAACTAACTTTTGAGAGGAAATAATGATTTTACAGGCAAGAAAGAAATCACAACAAATGCACCAAATCTATTTCTGTATTTAAGTGCATATGTATTCAAATATTTGTGTAAGCGTGTGTTTAATTTTAATATGTTCTTTAAAAATCACCTGGCATATGTGGCATATGTCACTGAAATAAAATAACCTGATCATCTTGAATATAGAAATTTATTTTGCTAAATTCGTTTTAATTTCTCAGTTATAGTAATTTTTCAATAACTGCTCAACATGGTATAAATATTTTTTGTGCCTAGATTTCTATTAAACATTTTTTTCCCTTTTGACTAGACCAAAAAAGTATGAGCACTCTGGCCCTCTTAGCCAACCAAACTGCCCAAACAATTATTTTGGAAGGTAAAAATGTTCATATCCATGTGACTTAAAAACTATAAGAATATCTTCCTACTGGAAAGAAAAATAGAGTTTCATTCCTATTTCCATAGTTTCTACTGTTTCTACAAGAGTTTCTACTGGAGTAAATTATGAGTTTGCAGATGTGGCTGGCTTCTTCTGGACTTCATTAATTATCCATAATGAATTAATTATGTTAATAACATAAATTGCTTGATATGATTAGTGTGGATTGAAGATTAATGTAGATCATGCCAGCAGAGTATGTCACTCATTTTTGCAATTCATCCAATTACCAGTAGCTTCAGTTTACCTAAAGCAGATTTATCAGACAGACATCCAGTCTTCGTTAGGGAACATTAGGAGTTGGAGTGTTCCCAGCACTTCTTCTGGAGGCTGGTCACGCCGTGGTCTCTGGCTTGTGCCCACTGCTGTTGTTGCTACAGGTGCATAAGCTGGAAATGAAAAGTCAATAGTTCCAGCAGAGATGTCTGCAGTAAACTAATCAGCACCGGCTGGATTGAGATGTCCGGCTGGTATTTTAGTGGAGAGAGTTTTTCGAAATTGCTTGTTGTCAAAATAAATACCAACAAAAATTATCCTGAGGAGGATAGCAGACAGTTCTGTCCTGTTCTTTGCTGTGGTTTAGCAGAGTATTTCAAAGTCTTGGTCTGTCCCCATTACCTTTTCTAAATAACCATCTTAATAGTTGATGACAATAAAATTCCTACCTTAACTCCCGAACCTGCCAACATGTAGTTCAGAGAGAACATGTGCAGCAAGGAAGGAGGTATTTCTGAAGAACCTAAACCATCAGATAGCTTTTTTTCCCCAAAATTTGTGTTAAATACTTCTCTGACTTTGTTTGATTAAGAGAAGGAGATAAGTATTTTTGGGACTCCAAATACTGCATGCTTTCTTTTCCTCAGGTAGGAGTCACTATTTGGAAACACTCAAATAACACCCCCCACACATACCTTACAATGTATATTTGTAGGGATTTCAGCTATAGTGCAACAAGATATTAAAGTCTTTGTGAGTCTCTTTTATGACCTGTGTCTTGTGTTAAGTATACTTGACAAATTGCTCTGAATAATTTAATGTATTATGTCTTGATTTAGCTTCAGCTCTTGCAAGATTTATTTTAATATAGACTACTTTACCATTATGCTTTTAAAGGATTCCTTTTTCCAGAAATCACAGATGTAGTCTTAAAATTAATTGTTAGATTTTCCTTGGTTTTAATAAAATAATGAGAATACATGTCTTTAAAACTATTATTAAAATGAGTCAGTGGTTTGGCAAATGAATAGGCTGAAGAGATGTCAGGGTTTTTTCATTCAACATGGTTCAGTTTGTTAAAATGTTTCTCTTTTTGCTTCTTTGGTTGCCACCTTTCTTTTAAGAAAAGAGGAGGTAATGCACCCAGTAAGTAAGTTTAGGGGTTTTTTTTCACATATGAAGTAGATAAACTAGGACATTCAGTTGTGATTTACCCAAGTGGCGTGTCACATGGAAGAAAATGTATCTGAAAAACTGAAAGAAGCAATTGGATTATAAAAGTTAACTGGCAGAAGAAGCAAATATTTTAGAAGATATTTTGACTTTGCAGCTTCCTTTGATTTTCCACTTTTAAATATTGCATCAGCATGAACAATTTTTGGTATGCCTATACATTGCTGAGATAAAACGTCCTGATGAAATTATTTCTATTAATTTTGAATTATGTTTTTTGAATGTACTGTGAACTATGAAAATAGAAGCTTTGAATGATTAAGGAGCTCAGCTTCTTCTCTGTATTTCACTTGTGCTTCTCTTCTCAGCCTTAGTGTGCATGAGGCTGGAGCCCTGAATGCCCCACCTGCTCATCTCTGCTTTTAGGTGCTGCTGGCAGATCACATTTAATAATCTTCACTTAAAATCTGACCATTTGCTTGATCAGGAAACCCACATTTTCATGTATCTTTCAGTATTTAACTGGAAAGTAATTGAAGACCCTTTTGTATAAGTTTGAAAACATTGAATGAAAGAGTGCAGAGCATCAGTGCTATCTATATACACTGCTCTTAGCACTCTTTCTGAAGACAGGAAGACAGGTATTTTTAAAATATTTGGGTAGTTGCCTTTCAGTGAAGTCAACAGCTCTGACTCTCTTACTAGCCCCTAAGTATCTTTAAAGTCAGATCAATTACTCTGCATTAATTTAGTGCTTTCAGGCTGTGGTTGGTGACTTACGTGGGTGAGGAAAAGCATTTTGCTCTGTACACAGCTAGGTAGATTCTGGTAGGCTTTAAATTTTCAAACACAACAGTTATTGCTGTTTTTGAAGAATCTTGTTTAAACACATTTTAAACTGTCTGAGACAGCGCCTTGATTTCAGTGGAAACCTCAGACATGCAGCCAAGTCCTCATCTGGCCAGTTCAAGTGTCTGAATTGCTGAGATGAGCCAACTCTCAGGTCCTCAGGGACTGACTTCTGAGGCTGTTCAGGCTACTTTTAGGGCAACTCTATTAAAGACTCTGAGCTTGTCAGGAGGGAGCAAACATATGGGTGAGGGATAGACATCTACCAAGACAGAGAAATAGCTGGCACATCAAAGCAGATGGGTAAGAAGGTCAGTTTTTCTTAATTTGCTTCTTTTGCTTTATGGTACTGGTGAGTTAAAAGTACATTGGAGTGAGAACAAGGAAAGCATAGTGTACAATGCAGACTTCATTTTCTCTTCTGCCTTACATGGGACATGATTAAAACTAATAAATTCTTTTTTCAGCCTGGATTTTTCAGTGTTGGGTAATTTGTTCATTGTGCTACACCTAGGCATGGTCTCAATGGAACTTCTGAGCCTCTGATCTTATCCCTGTCTTGTACTGCTTCTACAGAAGCATCCAATAACCAGCAGTGGTCAAGAAGAACACCTTTCTTGGACAAACATTTGCCCCTAAGGTACTGGATTTTCCACCTCCAGCACCTCAGTGCCTATAGCCCCTTAGTCTGGGAGACCTCCTACTTCCTGAAGGATCATGTTCTACCTGTTCATCACCACTCTCTGGGCCAGTAGCATTGAAATCTCTCCTTGTATTTGAGAAGTTTGCAGCTGAAGTTACATAGTTTATTCCATTGCACTGAAAAGCTAAGCATGGTCTCTGGGTTGGGAAATAGATGCAGAGAGCATACATGATAATCCAGTGTTTCAAGGTGATTTCTATTTCTCCTCAGTTCCTCAGAGGGTTCCTACAGCAGTCTGGGGTAGAGGTCTAGTCCTCTTGGTAATACTTGTTTTTATGCTTTGTTTTTCCCCAAAGAGGGTGTAGACCTGGTATGCAGTCTTTCTTTGTATCTCTTTTCTCCTGCTGTTTGTGAGTTGACACTTGGAGTACCCTTCAACCCTTAGCATTTATAACCAGTTCAGCCAGTGCATCAGTTCATGTCTCTCATAAGCCAATTAACTGTTTTGTGACAAAGTTTTATGCTTTATTAGGAAAAAGTCCTGGATCACTCTTCTTTAGTGTATGGGGCTTGTTGGGCATAAAAAGTCGTTTGTTGTGATCAAATCTGAACACAGAGTGCAAGCATGTCTCTTTTTAAAGCCGTTGTGGATTATATGTTAGTTTTTTATTATTTGATTTTAGAATACTATTCATTAGACCAAAGGAAATAGGAACAGTGAAGCTGGATCATTAGTAAGGCTTAAGCAAAGGCTAGAATTTATGGTGAATAAGTGCATTTTCAGGCCATGTATTCAAGTCATTTATAAATAAATATTTCCAGAGCTAATAGGATCTGTGGCATATCACTTTTTCTCTTTAAATTGGAGGAAATACATGACAGCATCTTGGAAATCACATGGATGTTTCTATTCCTCAAAATAACCTATTCAGGGTGTCTTGTCAATAACTAATTGATATTTCCCTTATGAACACAGGAAGGGAAAAAAAAAAGAGGGAAAATAATTGAAGGTACATCTGTAAAAAGACATTCTAAGTATGCAGTCTTTTGTCAAACCAGAACGATCTTGAAGGTTCTGTTTGCTTAATCTCCAGTTAAATTTCTCAGGGGGCTAAATGATCTCCACAGTAAAATATGTATTCCATAAAGAACTTTAGAGACCTATTGTTACTGCCTGATGGAGATGAATCCATAGTGTAATAAAACCTAGTGACAGCAGAGCATTCTGATAAATGAAGTTCTAGAAGTCTGCCCTTTTATTTTACACTGGTGCTGGTGGCTATGTGCTTATACTGAGTCATAGTCTTCCAAAGGACTTTACAGGCAAGACATGTCTTTGCTGAAACACAGACAGGGGTTTAATATGTATTAATAGATATTGTATAATAGGCAATGAAAAAACACCGGTATCTACAGCTGAAAATATAGTGGGAGGGAAAAGAAGATTTCAGCAGGCAGAATTTCAAGCTGGACTTTGTGTGGGTGATGAGGAAAAATTTGTCTTCTTTTATGAAGAAACACAGAAGATCTTACTTATATGGCTGCAAGGATTTTGCTTGTGTCATGCATCTTATCTGAAATGCATTTCCCCCAGCAGCAAAGTGCTTCCAGTGCTGCATACTGGGAGGTTGATTCAGTTCCAATTCAGAGGCAAGAATAAAACCTACTGAGTAGTTACTGTGGTTTTGTGCAGCAAATGTGTGCTTTACAGAGGCACTTGAGCTAATGATCCAGTGCAGCTCTGCTTCAAAATCGTGAGATTTGCAAGGATAGCAGGGTTTCATGGTACTGTGTGCTCACAAGCCTATTATAGTAAGATATAATGTCTTAAAAAGCACATGTGGTTTAAAAAAAAGGGATGGAAATGGAAGGAAATGTTCTTACATAATTAGGCTAAGTATATATTCAGCTGTTATCATACCTCTAAGATGTTGTGTGTAGCTGCACCGGAAATGTTTGTGGATAGCACAGGGCTGGATGAGGAGCTGTGCCTTCGCTCATATTTAAGCAGATGATCTGAGCTGTGACTCATGTTTCGAGCAGTGGTGCCCATAGTGTGCAGAGGCTCATGAATGCCTTCATTCACCCCATCTGCTGAGATGGCACTGTGCCCACACAGAAGAGGATCGGTCCCTTTCCTAGGAAGCGTAGTGCCAGACTGTTGTGAGTTTGGATGGCAAGCTTATCTAACATTGCAAACAGCATCTCTGCTGCAGGAAATCCCTTCTCAGTGTTAGGGCTGGGACATTAATAGATGATTTGATGTACCCTGGAGGATATTTGATGTGTTGGAAGGAACTACTGAAACGTGGCAGAAGGAGGAAGGCTGCCCATCCCTCAGCACGGCAGGACACTGAGAGGAAGTGTCTGATGGCTTGCTGCATAGCAGAATTGCCTAGAGACAGCCCTAGACAGCTGTTGCAGTCAGGCAAGGACAGATGGTGTTGGGCAGTGGAACAGATCATATGGATCTCTTCTCAGTATCTCCTAGATGCTTGTTAATGGAATTAGCCCAAATGGTATTATCTTGAATGGCTGTGTCTTGTCCTGCATTGAACTGTGCAGAGTACTTGGAGAAAATTCTGAAGTTCAATTTTAAAAAGTAGATAGTTTTCCTGTAAAGTTCTTTGGTTTCAGTGAGCACAATTTAAGATGAATTTGGTTATTTGCAAATGAGAAAAAAATTATTATTTTTGCATCACTTTTGTCTGAAGTGGGTGACTTGTACCTCAGATCCATCAGCAAATGATGCTGGTATTCAAATTTTAAACTCTGACTTTCATTTCCATCCATACAACGTGGATAACATCTCTGTCCACAGCGCTAGGAATTAGATTATCCTTAAAGTTCCATTCCAGCCTAAACCTTAGTATGATTCTACAATAAGGGCAAAAAAAAGAGCTAAAAAATTTTGAACACTTAGGGATTTTTGGAGTTAAGGTCCTGCTCAATTTTTTTCCTGTTTAGTTTTAGGATTTTTAGCACTGGCAATACATGTATTTTTTAAAGCTCTTTGGCTTCTGGTCTGTTAGACATTATGGTGTTGCCCATTTCCTCTCAACATGAAGTATAGCAATTTGATGATTGTAGAGGAAGATGAGTATTTGATCTATTTGTGACTTGTACGGCTTAAGAATTGAAGTAAAAAGTACTTGTCTTAAATACATTACAAAATTGTTACAGCTGGCTATAAAGTGCTTGCCTTAGTCCTCCTAATACAGATTATTAATTGACATATATTGAAGCAAATTCCCTAAAATAAATGCTGTAGTGCCTTTCTAGTCAATGGAGATGTGTACTTGAAGCTTTTAGGCCAAGCTCTTGTCCAAGTAGCTGAACTTTCTCAAGGTACTTGTTTTTATCCCTGGGTTATCTGTGGAACTTGCATTAATAGGCCTGATTTACTAGACCCCCCCAAAACAGTGTAGCAAGAAATTATATATTTGATTTAGGCAGAGTGAATCCCAGTCACTGCACCTTGGGGAGGTTGCACAGTATTGAAGTGTTTTTGCCTGGATCTGGTGCCAAGGTCAAGGGCAGAGTTAACCATCTTTTAATGTGCACAGTAAAATTAACCTGAAACTGCATTTTGCAATGCACAGTTTTTCTCACTATTAATATTATAGGGCTGTAATAAGGTGGATTTTTTTTTAAGAATCTTTCTAAATATTGTTTATCTTTTAAGAAACAATGCCATTGAGCCTATAAAACTCATTAATTCCTTTTTGTGTGTGTGTGTGGACAAACTCTGTTATGTTTTTGAATGTTCTGTGTTAGTTTTCTTTGCACTTTTACTTTCCTACCTGTCCTGATGAGGAAAATTTGCTCTCATGTGTGGGGTGCTTTTATTGACTTCAGCTGTTGTGTTTAGAGTGTGTGTGTGTGTGTGTGTGTGTGTGTGTGTGTGTCTGTTCGTCATGTCTAATGAATAGCTGAGCTGGCTGATTGCTGTGTCAGCAGGCTAAGTCCCTCTTCCATGTCTGTAATTCTCCAGCTCTAAACACACTTGACAGTTAGCTGGTGACCTTAGGAAGTCTTTTCATCTCTGACTCCACAAGTGGTAGCGTGACTACTGGAACAATGTTTTGGCAAGGATAGTAATAGCTTAAACCACGTTGAGTTTAAAAGCAAACATCTAAATGCATTTGTCCAAATGACAAAGATGAGTCACAGTTCAGGAAGTCTCACGCACAGCTGCAGTAACTGGGACATGAGCAGCCACTGTTGGGCTTATCTTCTTCTGGTTTCCAAATAATTTTCCCCAGATCTCTTTGTTTAAGTTGCAGAAACTGATGTCTAGTGTTTAAGTGGATGCCAGGAGCTGGCAAAACTGAGGATAACACATTTCTTTATGTACAGTAAAGATGTTTTGTTCCATCCATCAGCAAAACATCCCAGCATTTTAAAGAAGATCATGGTCGATTGCATCAGAAGTACAAAAATAGAAAATGAAATATTGTCAGATTTTTAGTGGGCAGGGTAGTCTTTTAGAACTGATGGATTCCCTTGTTCTGCTGAGAGCAGCCTCGATGTGTGGGTGTATCTGGTGCTCATCCTAAGAGCCTCACTTGGAGCCCAGCAACCTTTTGCTGCACGTTTGTTGTGCAAACAAATGTTGTTCAAGAAGAAGAAGACTTAACTCTGAGCATAACAGTAGGGAGTGGGGGTTTTGATAAGGTAGAAGAGGCTGCTGTGAAACAAACCCAAGACTTCTCTGTGTTATGCTCATCTTTTTTTTTTTTTCTTTTTTTTTTTGGTTTGGTTTGGTTTGGTTTTGTTGTTGTTTTTTGTTTGGTATTGTAGGAGGGTTTTTTTTGGCTTTGTTTTGGTTATTTTCTTTTGGTTTGATTTTTTTTTTGGCTGAGGGTTTTTTGTTGGTGGTTTTTTTTTTTTCTTTTTCTAGGGAGAGTGAGGGTTGGAGTGCAGCAGTCATATTTTGGATCAGGTTCTTTGCAAGAATTGTATTCCACTTGCACTGAAAAGTTGAACAAGGCTTCCAGGGCAGTGTTTCTGTAGCCCCTTGGCTCCAATCCATTAAAGATTGTTCATTTTAAAAATTGTTCCTCTAAAATTCATGGTGCTTATAAGAGACGTAATTCTGACAAGAGCTTAGAGAGAGAAGTCACTTGAACATCCTGGTGAGCCCTGATGGGAATGACATATGCTTAGAATAGCCTTCTGCAATGCCTAAGAAGAAAGCAAAATGTACATATAGCAATTCTGGCTCTGCAAAGCCTGGGTCCATGACAGACCATGTGCAAGAGTAGTAGAAATGGACACTGGCCCTTGTGAAGGCACTGTTACAGTTCATCATTAAACACAGGAAGATCCAAAAGAGACTCAAGCTTGAATGAAGTCTTACTTCTGCAGTATCCTTCCCCACTGGGTGAAGGAGCAGTTAAAATGTGTCCATTTCAAATGGGAAAATGAGAACAGTTTTCTCCACCAGTGTCTTGTCTCCGCAGCCTTCCCAGTGAGCTGTCACGCCAGCTCACACCAGGCTGCATTTGAAGTGGTGGTTTCTTGGTTGATATGAGGCCAAATGCCTCAGCTGCTCATAAAAATGATTCAATGCAAATCAATGAGATTTTCTAGACACATGCAGTTAATGTTTCGACAAGCAGCAGCAGATGAAATTGCTGTGTCAGATTGTATGGCAAAGAGAGCTGTAGCCCTTGTTCAGAAAATTCTATGCCTGGAGAGTTTTCAGACCTTCCCATTTCAATTATCTGAAAAATTCTGCTTTCAAATCAACTTTGGAATGTTCAGAGTCTTTGTATGCCAGTCTTTTTTTGACATTGATTTTCTTGTTTAGAAGAATCAAAGATGAAACATAGTGTTTTCTACCCCCTAGCAAACCTCAGGAGACAAGTTACTGCTACAGACTTTGCTCAGGTTCTGCAACTGTCCTAATCTATATAACTGTATATTAGGATAAGAGGTCATTGCTGCCATTCAGGTCTTTCTGAGAAACTTTTTGCTGGATGCTGTGTTTGCCCAAGCATGGTCGTGCATATGTGGATGCATTTTGGCTTTCCAGCTGATTTTGCAAGGAGAAAAGCTGCTGCCTTTCCTACATGGACAGTTTGTCAGAATCCCAGAAAATGTCTACATTGAAGCATGTCAAATCAGAAGAAAGTTTTTCACCTAAAGGATAGTTGGGCAGTGGAACAGGCTCCCCAGGGCAGTTGGTCACAGCACTAGCCTGACTGAGTTCAAGAAGCATTTGGACAATATTTCAGGCACATGGTGCATTTCTTGGGGTGTCCTATGCAGTGCCAGTAGTTGGACTTGATGATCTTTGTGGGTCCCTTATAACTCAGTACCTTCTGTCAGTCCAATAACAGTGAAAAAAGCAGATTGAATTTTGCAGCACAGTTTGATTCAGCAAATCAAATTTTTAAAAGGAATAGTTTGATTCTGCTGTATAAAAAAGCATTCCAGTGAAGCACAGCAGCTGCCATCTCTCTCAGCCCACGTCTGCCATTTTTGCCCCCACTCTTCTAAAGAAGTCTATGTCACCCAAAGGATGTAGTCCTGGGCTTTTGGCCAATATCCTGAACTTGAATTCCCACGCAGAAGAGCATTTACTTAGGAAAATAATATGTGGCAGCCAGTAGGCACAATACTACCTCTGCTGCCAGAATGTACTGACTGTAAATGAAGCTGTGACAGATGGCCTGAAATGTTTCAGCGCTTTATTTCTCTAGACCAGGATTACCTAATTAATTTTTACTATGGTGCATTGGGTTGTTTTACCAGGTTCTGGTCTGACACATTGAATGCATGGGATCTAAGTTTGCTGGACTAAGCAGGGTCTACATGTAGGGTAGGGGCAGTTTTCCAACAAATCCCTGGGACAGCAGGCTCCTGGTGGGACCAGATGAGGGAGAAGAAATATGGGATCAGCCCTCAGGACACCAGGAACAATGTCTGCTGGAATGAGAAGAAATGGACTCCTGATTCAAATTGTAACTGAATTTACTGAGCAATCCTGTTTTGGAGAAGAGTAGTATTTTACTTGATAGTGAAGCTTCTATATGCACTATACCTACAGAAGTAGCTTTCTTTTACTGCTTATGGAGTGTTGTTCTTGTGCATGGTCCTTGGTAGACAGGGCATGGTAGGACATTTTTTCATTGTGGTTAGAGAAATGCATAGGTTAACAAAAAGGTTATTTTCCTTAAGAAAGTTGTGATGCACAGGCAGATTTGATATAGCTTAGGTGAAATATATGGGGAAGAAAGAGTTAAATATGTCATTAAATATTTCATATGTTGCATAGAAAGAGGCCAGTGCAATCATTTTTAGTTTGGTAGAGAAAAATGAGCAGCTATCATTTTGCTAGGTTTATTAGGAGTGACTTTGAAGTGTAACCTAGTAAATACAGCCTATCAAACTGGAATTAAACCAGCTGCATATTACTTGAATTGCTCAAGGAAAAAGTCCTTGTCTGTTCTATCCTCCTCTCTGGGTACATGTTTTCACTTAGTTAAGAAAAGTCAGTGGAATTGCATTTAAAAGTGTTGTCACTTCACAGTCTGTCACAGGGCTTTTGCCAGCTCCCTTCAAAAAGGAGTTGGTGCCTAGAACTGTGCCAGCTGGTTGATCTGATCATCCCGACGCTTTACTAGAAAATCTAAATATACAGCAGTACGAGCTGAAATGTGTCTGCTGTCCTGTTTTGCAACTATTCTGCATTTGAATGAAGAACTACTTTCTCATGAAAGCAGTACTGAAGCTCTCTCTATCTTTCTGTTCTATAGGTTGTCATTTTGTATTTTGAGCCAAGTATATTTCGCTGTGTTCTCCTAAGATGGGTTCGTCTTCTGGGCTTTGCTACTGTTTATGGAACTGTGACACTCAAGCTGCACAGGTATTTCACATATTAATTTCCATATCTGTGGGAGTATGTGCAATCTGTGTGGGTACTTAGATGGAAGAACTGCAAATATTATCATAAACAAGTGCCATTTCTGATTTTAAACCCACCGTGTATTTCTCCTCAATTTTGCTGCTCAAATTATATGCTACTAATCTGAGTTGAGAGCTATGAATGCTGACAGGATTTGATGAAAAATATATATACATTAACTGTTAAATTGTGCAAGAACCCCTTTTCAAAGGAGGTGAATGTGTTTTCCTTGAATATAAAAAATACAGAAGTATTCATAGAGTGTTCAAAAGCTTCTCTGTGAAGTGTTCATAGAGAGATGCTTTTGAAGAGTTTAGACACAGCAATGGTGGGTAAAGCAATAGACTGCAGTGTGTGTACTTAGTGTGTTTTCATATGGCTCTTATGTCAAGGGCTGTTTTCTTCAGGCAATCATAGCAGACAAGCTACACACTCACAAGCATCAGTACCTGTCAGCAAAAATATGAGGCAGATTCTGGGTTCCGTGGGGTTGTCAGTGCATTCACATGTGACTCAGATTTAGAGACCCAACTTAAATTCCCACTTCAACAGTCCCCTTAAAAATGGAAGCCTTTTCTGTGTATGCTGGAAAAAATCCTTCTTTAAACTTTAATGAAAAAAATTACTGATACATTCTGTAAGTATTCAAGCAAAGAGATAAGCAGTATATTGATACTTGAACATATTGGATGGAGTACGGTCACTCATCTTTTTATCTTCATTTCATTACTGTGTTGGCATGTTAGATAGAGGAAGTTTGATATTATGCTTATAAACTGAATGAGAACTAAAAATATCTTGTCTTTCATGATGCATTATTGACTTGTCACATATTATGTGGAAACCCCTGTTTTCCCATTAAAACAGAGCTCCTTCTTGCAGCTCCCTTTAATTTGTGTTCCTAGTTACAAGTGTGCACTTAGGCTAGTAAACTGTAATTGTAAAATGCTGTGCCTGGCCACATCTTTGCATTGAAAATGACCAAGAAAATTCCACGCCCCCATAGTGTTTTCTGGGATGAACAATTTCTGATGCAAAAAGTAAAACAAGTAGAGCAGTAGAGAAGAGAGGGAGCTGGTGACTTTGCTTGGATGCTTTGTTATCTATAGCTCAGATAGATAAAAAGCCTGAGACTGTGGGTGGCTCATGTTGTCACTGCAGTTGTGCTATCCTAACAGGTTCTTTATATGATTGTACATGATATGAGGAAGCAGCTATCCTGACAGGACAATTGATCTTCCATTCATATTAAATGAGGATAGGTTGCAAAATTGGGCAGAAAAGTCTTCTGCTTTGCTCATTCAGCTTTTTGGTGTTACTTAGCACCTGTGCTGACAGGGTCAACAAACCAGACAAAATTGAATAAGAAGCCAAGAATACACTACATCCTCATCCTTGATCATCACAAAGCAAGGAAGGATAGCAGCAGACTGGACTTCATCAATGGGACAGTAACCTGAAGGCTGAGGGAAGTGATTATTCTCCTTTACTCATACCACATCTGCAATGATGTGTCCAGATATCAGTGAACTTAGATGAGTTAGTGAAAGGCCATCAAAATGGGCTTTGAGCACCACATCAAAAAGGCCATCAAAATGGTTGGGGCTTTGAGCACTGGTCCTGCAAAGAGGGGTTGAGATAGCAGGGCTTGTTCAGCATGAAGAAAATGTAGCATTGGAGGGACCTAACATGAGCTATCCAACACCTACAGGGAGGTGAAGCCGGGTTCTTTACAGCAGTGTATAGCAGGAGAACAAAAGACTGACAAATTTAAATAGGAGATTTCAACTTTACACAATATGAATGAATATCAGGGGCAATGTTAAATGAGGAAAGCATTTTCAGTGTCATTGCTTAAGCAGTGCAGCTGGTTGCTCATGGGGTTATGAATTTCCATACTTGGAGGTTTTCAAGACCCAACTGGATAAAGCCCTGAGCAACCTGGTCTGGATTCCCTGTTAGCCCTGCTGTGAGAATTGGCTGCCCTTCTGAATAATTCTGTATTTCTTTGTGTAACACAAAGAGGGAAAAAAACTATTTAGTATGTTAATCTAGAAAGGGAAAGAAACTATTTAGTATGTTAATCTAGAATTACTTTGTTTAGGAGTCTATCTTTTATTTTCTACCCAGATATCCTGACCATTTCTTTCCTACATTAGTAATATTCTGGTCTTTTTTGGTTTTGAAATCTCAGTCTCAGAGTGTGCCTTGCAAAAGACTGAGTCAAGTTAGATATATATTTTATTATACACATTCACAGCAGTTATGCTGTTAGAAACAATGTGATGTTAATAGAAATTTGGTAGAAAATTTTGCCAGATTTAATTTAATCCACAAGTCGTACAAGGTTGAGGAATGGCTTATTGCAGGCGTGACAGATACTCCTGACAAGCACTGGTTCCCTCCTGCAGTTAGGCTGTGCCCTGCCTGGGGGAAGAACCAATTGCCAGCAAGGAACCTGTGATTTTTCTGAGTTAAATGGGAAAACCAATATTGTGTAAAGGTAACTGTTAAGGATAATGAGAAAGTCTAATGCTATAGTTCTCAACAAATGAGATGCTTTGAGTAGCAATGGAGCGTGAAGGTTAACCAAAGCCAGGTAGGAGTCACTGGACACGCCTGGGGTTTTTGTAGCTTTTAAAATTTTCCTGTAGCTCCTCACTTCCTGAGGAGTTCTCAGAGGTTTTGTTAGGGTCAAGCATCAAGGGGAAATCAGAAGAGAAGTCAAAAGCAGATGCTTAAGGAAGAGTAAAAGAACAGGGAAGTCATGTACTGATTCATTCTTGGAACACCTGTCACAGACAATTTCTACAGTGCCTCATCCTTAATTGCCTCTTTCTTATTCACTGTGCATTTTTTAAATAACAAGCTGATGTTTATGGGGGTGGAAGGATAGGGGCATGGAAATGAGCTTAATTTAAGAAATCTAGCTGAGGAGCTATGAACATAAAATACAATACTTTCCTTAACAATGAATTTTTCAAAACAATTCTCTCAAGAAATAATAATGTTTCAAATTTAACCTTTTGGGTTTAAAGGACCTGATGTGGCACCTTTCGGTATATTTCTGTAACTGAAGACTCTCTGTGTCCTTTCTCAAGCCCTGTGTTTTATGAACAGGTTATCTCATTACTATTAATATTGTGCGAACTTCTGTCACCTCCATGTCAGGATTAATACAGAATCCTTAATTCTAAAGGATAAGAATGCATAAGAATGAAACAAAGTAACATACATACATACAGACAAATGTATCCACTTATGTGTTTTCAGATATTTTAGGAAAAGGAAACTCAGGAATGGGGTCTCTAGTTTATGGGAATCTCCATTTCGGATATTAGTAAAAGAAAAAATGGAAAGTGGGAAAGTGAGGAGGATGAGAAGGTATGGGGAAGGTGATGTTTCAGGTATGAGAAACATGACAATGACATAATGCACACTTTTTTGTAAGCAGTGATGGTGGAATGGGAGTATTAGTGGAAGGACAAGATGTTAACACTATGATGCAATTCTGCATTTTATCTAAATGCTGTGCTGAGATTATATTGCTGTGCTTTGCCATCTGGTACAGTTGAAGCAAGTAGTGGACCTTCCTACAGGTTTTGGAGGTGGTAAAGAAAGGAGTAGAAAACCAGTGTGGGTAGCGTGTGCTTGTTTAGAGGCATGTTTTAGTGGGGGACATGGATTAGTGACTCATTTGGCAGTGTTAGGTTTATGGGTGGACTTGATGATCTCAAGGGTCTTTTCCAGTGTAAACAATTCAATGATTCTGTGTTTCTCTGGGTTGTGATTCAATATCTTACTGAAGAGGAGACTCATGCCAGCAGAGAGCCCAAAGAAGATATCAGTTTGCTTGTTGAAGCATCAGTGGCGAGGACATGGTGTCTTGTTCCAGCCAGGACAGGGTTAAAGTTGGCCACATCAGCCAGGAGGGGCACAGCCAGGACCCAGGGTTATTGGATGTGCCTCACACCATGTGCAGGGGGAACCAAGGGCAGGGTGGGTGGCACATGGGGACCACTTGCCTGTGAATCATTCGCCTAACTTGTGCACTCTGGTTTTAGTATTGCTTGTTGTTTCTTTTCTTATTTCATTGCTGTTTTGCTAAATTGTTCTTATCCTGTGATTTTTACCTTTTTGTGCTTACACTTCTTCTCTTCATCCTGCCACAGGGGGAGGTGGGAGGAAGTGAGCAAGCAGCATGTGGTCTGGGGTCTTACAGTGGGAACACTAAATTTGGGAATACCATTCCTAACCACAACACATGGCATATATGACCTCCCCTAGGTCAGCTGGGGCTGGGAAAGAGGACACAGATGACCTTGTCTAAAAGTGTCTGGTGGGAATGTGGTGCAGAAAGGGGCAGAAGGTACCGTGGCAGCTGGAACCTGTATGGCTGGATTGTTGCATGGCCAATATTTCACGGGTCATAGGGCTGGTGGGTGACAGTTCCATAGTGCCAATACGCCACTACCCAGTGGTTCCATGGAATGGGACACTAGTGGTGAAGCACTGCAGAGAGAAGTTTTGTCTCGGAGGAGTGGTTACTGTGTAACTCAAATTGGCAAGCAAAGTGAGATAAGCATCCTCTGTAATGTTGAACAACCCTGTTTTTTGAAATGGTTCAGGCCCTCATGGTTTGGTTGGTTAAGCACTCAAAAAAAGTAGAGGATTTACTTCCTGTTGAATTATCCTTTTTTTCTTGTGGAAGGTGAGAGTGAAATGCCTTTAGACAGATGCATTCACTGTTGGAATTTGCCACTGGATGTGGTCCATAGTGATTTCTGTAGTTGTTGTTACCTCACATAAAAGGAGGAAAAATTGTTTTCAAGGCAGATGTTACTGTTGCAGAAATGGAGTGTACAGAGTTCTGGTCTGATACTGCCTTGTTGAATTGCCATTGCTTGGGATTTTACTGCTTTAACTGCAGTAAAAACCCATTGCTTGGGTTTTTACTACTTTAACTTGACTCACAGGATTTCAGTCTATTTGCAATACAGGAAAAGGAGTAGGTCAAACTGTAGAGATTTTTACACTATAGGGCTTTCTATAACTATTCCGACCATTTTTCGGTCTCTTCCCTAGAAGTGGCATGTTTTGGCACCTGATGTTGTATGAACTGAATCCTACAAATCTTTGTGAAAAACGGTTTTGGGGCAGAAAACAGACCTTATGCATGGTCCCACAGAGCAAAGGCTGAAACCCACAGTACCAGAGGTCTGGTCTGCCCTGGGTGGTCAGTGGATACACTGTGCTGGTGGTTCCCACACTGTGCCTCAGGCCTGGCTGCTGGAGAAAATAGCAGAGAAATGAGGGTTTTAGGGGCTGGGTACAGAATGAAAGAGTGGGGGATGCAGGCTAGGGAGGGAGGAAGCTGGGCTTGCTGAAAAAGTGTCTGCATGTACAGTAGGAGTTCATAAGGAATGAAGTTTCACTAATTATACCAGTCATGGAAAAGTCTGTTTTCTTGTTAGCATGCCTTAACTGAATTAATTAATTTCATGAATATAATTCATGCCCCATGTCTGCTGCAAACCTTTTCTACTTTGTTTACTTGTTTTTATGGTATACAACAAAACAGGGATTTAGACAGTAAACCCCATATGGCATTCTTGCATGATGCACATTCAAGATGCAATTCTTATGGTTGCAGTTCTTCTAGATTAAATGAGTCGCATTCTGTTGCACTGTGGCTTTTTTTCTCAATAAAACCTACATTATTAAAATCCTATTTAGTTCTTTTGTATCCCTGCCATTCTCAAGCAATAACTAGCCTTAACTAGACAGTATAGTGGTTCAGTTTCATATTTCTAAATAAAATATCTACTTTCTTATGTATAAACTAGCAAAATGTAGCAGTGCTGTTAAAAAAACACAGTGAAGAATTAATCTTGATGGAGCACCATGTAGAAATGGGACTAATAAATGTTATCTTAAGCAAGAAAATCAGCAGCATGTAATGTATTTAAGATTAATAGGGCATTGGGATCCTAGAAAATATTCTCATCCATATTCCTATTAATATTTAATTTGTATAAATTGTTGTAGATGCAGCTGTTCAGTTCCATGGGCTGGTGTTTTAATCACGTTAATGTAGCAAACATTCTGCTATATCATAGCAGACTGAGTTTGGCTAGGAAAGTTCAAAGAGAAGATAAAGAAATTATCTGGTGTTTTAATATTCAATTATGTTGTTATCATGATTAGAAAGAAACCAGCAGTGGGTTGGAAGGTACCTTGTAATGATCCACAGGTATCACAAGACCTCTCAGATGTCTTTTGATGGCATGCAAGAGCACCCTGGCAGATATTGTGAGAAAGGACTGATTTTGCACATCAGGTTAACATGACAGCAGAAGGGCTTCAGAGCTGGAACTGGAACCTGTTCTTTCCAAGGATACCCAAGTCCAGGGTTTTTCCCTCAGGTAGAAAAACTTTGTGCTGTGAGGCAATACCTTCCATGCAGATGTGCATTTGTGCATGCATTTGCAATGCCAGTAATAATAGCTCCACAGACTGGTTTTTCTTATTATGGGAAGGATGGAATTGGTCAGTGGAACTAGGTATCTTTGCTGGGTGGGATTATTGCATAAAAGAAAAACCAGGCATTACACTGCAGTACTGGAAAAAGCTATTTGTGGAGGAGCAGGATGAGGGAGTGAAGGATGTGACTCACAGACAGGCTGATCACAGTGGAAGCACAGATTTGCAGATCACATCCACTGATTGTCAGTGAAAAACCATGACTGGAGAGGAGGCTTCTGGTGGGCTTCTGTGAAAGATGAGCAGTAAGCCTGATACCATTTAGCATTTTCAGTTGCAGTGAATAACCAAGAACAAAACGATTACTCACAAAATTTGTGGGTAATGAAGCTTGGTGAAATAGTAAATTCTGTTTCAGCAAGTCTATAATGAAAAGTATTTTTTACTAGAATCATAGAATATCTTGAGTTGGAAGGGATCCACAAGATTCATCTAAATCCAACTCCTGCCCTGCACAGGACAGTACCAGGAATCCCACCATGAGCCTGAAGTATTGTCCAAACCCTTTTTGAACTTAGACAGGCTTGGTGCCATGACCACTGGCCTGGGGAGCCTGTTCCAGTGCCCAGCCACCCTCTGGGTAAAGAAAGTTTTCCTAATATCCAGTCTAAACCTCCCAGACACAAACACAGGCTATTTCCTTGGATCCTGTCTCTAGTCACCACAGTGAACAGATCAGTTCTGCCCCTCCTCTTCCCCTCGTGGGGAAGTTGTAATGATGTCTCCTCTCAGTTTCTGACCCATGAGCCAGCTGCTCACCCATCACATGATGTGTTTATCCAGCTGTGAGCTGGACATCTTGTGCAGAAGGGTACTGTGAGAGACAGCATTGAAAACTTTGGTGAAGTCCAGAAAGATTATATCAACTGGCTTTCCTTGGTCAACTAGGTGAGTTACCTTTTCATAAAAAGAAATTAAGTTTGACAAGCAGGATTTTCCCCTTGTGAATCCATGTTGGCTCTGACCCTTGACCATGTTGTCCTTCAGGTGGCTTTCAGTAACTTGCAGAATAATCTCCTGAATTCTACCAGTCACTGAGGAGATACTAAAAGTCCTGTAGTTTCTAGTATCATCCCTTTTGGGACAGTGAGACAACCTTAGCCATCTTCCAATCAGCTGGGATCCCCCAGATTCCTAAGCCTGCTCAAAAAGCATTACAAGAGGCCTTGCAATGAATCATCCAGCTCTTTGAGTGTTCTTGGATGAATCCCATCAGGCCCCATAGACTTAGAGGGATCCAGCTGGAACAGCAGATCCTGTAGAAGTTCAGAGTCAGCTGGGAGTTTTTCATTCTCACAGCCATGGTTCTGCAGCTCAGGGCACTGGGACCCTCTTGGCCCATCATCAGTGCTGCAGACTGAGACAATGAAAGCTTTAAACATCTCTGCCATGTCCATGTCCATGGTGCTATTGTCTCAGTCAGAGAGATGCATCTGAGTGCAGCCAAAGGGGAAATTATAACTAGGAACTATTTAAAGACAAAAAGTTATGGAGAATAGGAGGTTAATCAGTAGGGAATTGATTTTACAACAGGAGGCAACATCTTTGAAATTCATATAAATGCAGCGTGTTCTATTCTTGAGATTCATTTTTAAAGGAGACACACAATAGGTGGTTGTGGTTCAGAAAGTATTTGAGGGCTGGAAAAATTCTTGGTACTGTGGAAGCTAATCTGGTTTTTAGATCCACAAGAAGATTGAGAGATAACTTCTGTGGTGTATAAATGAGCAGGGAGAGGAAAAGTAGTCACAAAGGACTCTTTAATCTATTGGACTGAGGTTTAATAAGAACTGGTAGCTGGAAGCCAGAGCCAGAGAAATTCAAATGAGCAATCTGGCATACATTTTTCTCAGAAGGGTGTTTAGCTACTGAAAAATCCAAATAGATTAGAGGAGCAATGAGAAATTTTTTGTGCTGCTTTCAGTTCTAGACTGATTCCTCTCTTGGAAGATTATGTAGTTAAGTACTACTACAAATGACAGGAATTTCAATAGAAAAGTGTAATGGTGTGTGTTATACAACTGATCAAGGTGTATAATTTAGTGGTTAGTCCAATACCTGGCCTTTGTTTTACAAACATGCAATAAAAACTATATTTAAATATTCTTTCTAGTATAGATCTACTAGGATATGAAGCATATTTATAGACTGAAATGACAGATAGTGGTACTGTTTGTTGGAATGTACCAGCTGCTTTGACTTTCATTATTCCTGATCACTTACTCTAATGTAGATCTTAAGTACTGGGGAACCACTTGTACCACCAGTGGTACCAATATTTGGTACCACTCCCTGGACCAAATATTCTCACATATTAGTTGCTCTTTTCTGGATTTCCATGGAGAATGAAAAAAAAAATTACCATTATGTTCTTGAAGGATTGAGTATCTGATCAGTGGTAACCAACCGCTGGTGACATAAAATGATGTGTTGCTCTGCTGTAACATACAGAGGGGTAAAGCTCATTTTCCTCATTTAGCATTGTACTGCTCTGCACACTGGTGAGTAATCCTCATAGATGATTTTCTGAAAGAGGCACAAGATGCTGTAAGACTTTTACACACAATATATTGGATCCATGATCTGAGCTGGAAAGACCAAGATAATGCTGACTTAACTGCTTGAAGCTTGGGAATGCATACAGAGTAGGTCCTGTAGAAAGTTTCAGTATTAATTCAGTTGTAAGTATTAAGCTGTTCCTTTTAGAACTGATCTGTAACATTGTCACTTAATATTCACTACCAAAAAAATTGTATTAAAAATTAAAACTGTTTTTCTGCTGTAGAGTATTACAGCACAGGACAAGTTTTGGATGTTCTTGACTTCTACCTCCTTTGTGTGCATACTGTGAGCCTCTGTTCACACTTGCATTTACTGTATATAGTTTAAGCTGAAGCCTCTGTTTCTGGCAAATCTAAAAATCCTAGCTGTTAACAATTAGTGTAAAATTTTGAGTGCCTATTTCCACTGTGTGAATTAAGTTGGCTGGGAGTTCTAATGCTGAGCTCCATTACTCAGGGGTCTCTGAGTCTCTTGCCAGCCATCAGCAGTGCTGTGCTCTGGTGGTTCAGGGCAACACAGCTGTCCTGGGGGAGCCATGTTCTGCTCTTGACTCTGCTGCAGTGATGTATGTTCTTCTTCTGAGATCTTCTTGAGCAAAAATTCCTTCTCTCCCGTGCTGGGCTTTTGGGGAGATGCTCCGTTCCTCCCAGGTGTGCCTAGGGGAGGTTACAGTTTTGTGTGAGTGCAGGGCTGCTGGTGGGGAGGTCCCTGCTCTCGGCAGGCTGTGCCTCAAGCTCTGTCTTGAAATGAGTTGTTGGGAAGTGCAGCCACTCTTGGAACCACAAATCTTACCAAGCTTTTTGTTTCTCCTTGCCTGCCTTCTTATACAACCATTAAGCCTCTCTGACTGGTATCAGTCCTCACCAGTGCACGTATTCTTATTTTCATCATTCTGTTCTAAAAAATGTCAGGCATTGGCAACCAGGGATTCACTGGTTCTGCCTTGTTGCTGTATGTGGATCAGGGCCTTTGTCATGGATGTTTTTCAGCATTTCTTTGATATTGTTTTCTACTGTTCACTTGTGAATAATGCAAATAGGCATTATATGTCTGAAATCATACTTCAGTTCAAACTACATAAATTCATGGCCTCTAAACAAAGAGGAATGTCAGAAGGTATTGTGGCATTTCACCAGGGCTAGTAATAAGAAAGTTGGTATGTGTAAGCATGTGTGGTACCATTGTCTTACTGAAACAATGCTAAAAATCTGTGAACTATTTCATTCCAGATGTTGCAATCAAATCTATGGGCACATTTTTGCAGATCTGTTCTTCTCCTTGACTTGCTTTTCTAGTTTTTCCATGTGACAAGTTTTTAGAACTTTTTACATGCTACTGTTTTGTGAAGTTATGTACTAAAACTTAATATTTTAAATTATTTTTCTTAAGCCATGTGTTTTCTAGCTCCCCTATGATTTCCTTCAGTCTGTAAATGATCATCATATATTCCTGAGGTAATTCTCTAGCACCTCAGAAATCACTTTCTTGTTGGCTTTGAACAAAACTCCATATAGTGCTGAGAGTCTTGAAACTGATAAAAGAGCTGGAATGACACAGTCCCAGCCATCCCCTAGTAAAAGCCTTAATTGCTTTATGCAGGATCTTGCCTCAGCAATAAGTCTGCCTTCTATCTTAGACTGGACAGACTTTTTTTTTCTTTTAAATCGGATTAACATAATCCAGCTCCGGACTTTGCTCCTCTGTACTTTTTCAAATGCTTTGGAGAATGTGGCTGCAATGACCAAGTCTCAATTCTAAGTTTCTATTCAATTTGCAAATGATTCTTTGCTACTTGAAAAAATGGCCTGTGTGTTGCTCTGGGATCCTTGTAGGTTGTGAATGTCAAACTTGTGTTAAAGTAGGAATTGATGGCTTCTGGTGAGTGTCAGCTACCACTGGCCTGTGAGGAGTAAAAGCCCATTTTTGTTGATTGGCAAACCATGACACTGTTGTACCCAGGAAAAAGAGTCATTGACTGGTTTGCCATGTATGAATGTATGAAAATGTAGTTTGCCAGAACATGTACTAAGTAATGTCCACTTTTGTCTCTGGCTCAGTCTCTTGTAATGAGATTTTGTCAGTGCTCCTCTGGAATACTGGTTAGTGCTCAGTTTGTTTGCTTCCTAAGATGTTGCCTCAGGTCTGGAAGCCCAATCAACAAACTCCTACTGGTTTTTGCATTATTTATTGAGATTTGCACTCACGTGTGCTGCGCAGCTGCACCATCAGGACCACAGATGTGAGCAAGGTACAAAATCCGTGCTGACCATTCTTTGTGTTTTCATGCTCTTTTTAATTTGGGTGGCAAACATGATGGTGATGCCCACTGATTATTTATACTCATCTTTGAACTTTGTTTCTGTGCTTACTGTTGCTCTCATGTGGCATTTTGGTATTTGTTTATCTTTGCTCAGAACTCTTAGGTCTCATCAGAGATTCAACTGCCCTGGAATCTTCCTGAATGGTTTCTGTGCTAACAAATGGCTTTTATGTTTCTGGCTGAAAATTTTGTTTTGCCAAAGATAAACTGTTCTGCCCAAAGGAGAATGTGAATATGTGCCATGCATAGAAGCATGGGGCAGGTCTACCCAAATA
Source organism: Passer domesticus (assembly GCF_036417665.1). Lineage (NCBI taxonomy): Eukaryota > Metazoa > Chordata > Aves > Passeriformes > Passeridae > Passer > Passer domesticus. The sequence goes on along the minus strand of NC_087474.1, from coordinate 16,180,109 downwards.
AATGCTATCACTTGATTTTTTTTCCACAAGATACAACATTGTGTGGGTACCTAAAAGCCATAGAAACCTGCAGCAGTGTGACAAACACAGAATCATAGAATCATTTAGGTTGAAAAATATCTTTAAGATCATTGAGACCAACCATAAACTTAACACTGGCAGGATCACCACTAAACTGTGTTCCTTCACACCACACTTACACATCTTTTAAATACCTCCAGGGTGGATGACTCAACCACTTCCCTGGGCAGCCTGTTTAAATGTCTGACAATCCTTTCCAGGAAGACATTTTTCCTATTATTCAATCTAAACCTCCCTTGGCACAACTTGTGACCAAACTGAAGAAAAAACCTAACTCTTAACAAATAGCTGAGTTGTGCATCTCACTAACATAGGGATGGTGCTTCCAGTCCTGATACTGGTGTGTTTTTTTGCTAATACAGCCTTTCTGTGCCATACCCCAAATGTCTCTTGAAGATAAATGTATTGCACAGTTGCCTTATTATTGACTTAGTCCACGTCCTCCAGGTTTTCCCTTGTTAAGGCACCCAAATATTTCTTTCAAATTGGTATTTGTATTTAGCTTTACAGAGTCTGGGTTGCACATTTAGTTGTCTTTATTTCCCTTCTGAAGAACCAGAGCTACCTACTTCCTTGCTTGTTTGTCAGAGCACCAAGTGATTCTCTCCGCTGAAGCTGTTGCCCTGTGGCAAGCAGCATAAATCACCATGAAACTATAGGTCATTTGGACTCCTATGAATGTGCTGTGTTCTGCCAGGATGTTCCTCAGTTCTTTGTTCCTTGCCTCTCCAAAGCTGTGCAAAACCAAGAAGGAGACATGTCATTGTCCTCTTAATTCATACATGTTTTTTTTTGGTAAAAGCTAGAGATTGAGTAATATCCAATTATCTATTTATCTATATGTGTATTTAACTTGCCAGCTTACAGGATGTTTGATCACTAATTAACTCTGAAACGACACTTATTTTACATTAGCTGTGCATTTACTTTGAGCTCTAGGCATTATTTCAGCTACCATTTTGACTTGAGAGCCCTAGATCACCTTAAGTTTAATCTTATGATACTTTGTTGGTTCATTCATCACTCCTGTGGAGCCAGCAGCATTGCTGGTTTAGTCCTGTGCAGAGTGTAAGAGCAGGCAGGCTTGTGTCACTCCTCAGTCTTTCTTCAGACAGGCATAGCTCTAGGTAAGGCATCTTTTTCTTGAAACACTATGACTGGTGCTTCAAGAATATAGATGTCTTGTCTAGCACCATCAGGTACAGTACAGTGTTTATTGTAGATTTTTTCACATGCCTTTTTGCCCCAGAGGTCTTCTGATCCCAAGTTCTGTTTGGGTAATTTAATTGATAGACAAATTCTAGTGGCTGTTTGAATGGCTAATTCTGGGATCCCAGTAATCCTTTTCTGAATTTTTTTCAATTGGATGTCAGCCACAACGAGGTCTGTTGCTCAGTTTGTCCACCTCAAATGACAAGACCAATTCTTTCTCATAGGTGCATTACAAACTCTCTTGTTCCCTCCTCCTTTGGGCTGGCTGTTTGAAATACCACTCTTGTGAAGGAAGTCCTACACTTTGAAATGTCAGTGCAGCAGTTCCTTAGCTTGCTGCCACTGTCAGTGCCTGCTGCCCACACCTCAGTGCTCCTGCTTGCACATGCACAGCTTGCTTGGGTTTCACTCCAGGCACTGTGAAGCATCTAACCTGCTGCTTGAGCTCAGAAAGGTAGATTGGCCACAGAGAACTGGGAGTTGTCTCCATTTTGTTTGTTTTCCTTCTGCAGTGTTCAGAAATCATTCAGAGCCAAAGTCTGCTTTACCCAGTGGGCACAACCCAGTGTTGTGTGGCAGGAGAGGCACAGCCACCAGCTGCAGCAGCTCTCTGCCACACCTTCCCAAAGATGCAGATCCCCTCAGCTGACACCTTCTTGAACAGAGTCACAGGGCAGCCAGAATGTCCTGTCCTGTCCTGTCCAGCCAGAGTGCACAGGCAGAACCAAACAAAACGCCCAACCCAAAGCCCTTAAGACTTCAGCTGTGAGGCTTTTTTTGTAAGAAAAAAGGTGATATTTATGAATCAAGTCAGTGGACTGTGTAGTTGTTTTCTGCACCTCTTTACTAGAAGCATAGTGACAGTGACATAGTAAAGTCACTGACAAAGGTCATTCTGCAAACCCAAACAATACTATTTATCCCAAATCCCAGAAGGGTTTCCTGGATGGGCTCATCAGTTTCTGGAATAAACACAAGACTGTCAAGCACAGCAAAACTGAGTACCCTGAAAGATACTGGAAATCAAAACCAGCGAGACAGGTTTTGTAGCTGTCTTCTCAGAATGCAGTGAGCATTGAAGCTTAGCTGTTTCCCGGGCTTGCAGCCTGGATCAGCCCTGCCAGGCTGGGGTGGGTGAAGAGCTGGCAGCACGCCCTGCCCTGGACAGCCTCAGCTCTGTCATCATGCATCATTAGCATGAAAAGTCAGAGGCATCGAAGTCATTTGCAAGACTTATCAGATAGGATACAGAAACCAAATTATGTATCAAGACTATTTTCAGTGAAAACAAAGTGTGTGTTCTATTCCTTTTTGTCTCCATGCTCAGTTAGACCAGGCTTGTTTGTTTTATTTTCATCTTCATGCTTCATGAAACACCACATTTAAGCTGTTTGTTATATTCAAGAGTCCAAATCTGTTTCTTCTGTTGTGTGGATGTCACCAGGTCTGAATTGGAGTCAATGTCTGACTATTAATTCAAAAGGAGTCTCATTAATTCCCCCCATTTGCCCCCTGTTTTCTTCCTTGGGTTATTTGTTCTGAAGCAAGGTCATTGCCACTGCATTTCTTAGCACTATGTGATGTCTCTCTAATTGCAATATTTATTTTTAAACAACTACTCTCTAAAAAACAGCTTGGCTATCAACACTTCTAATGTGTATGTGACCACAAAGGAAAGATGGGACTCTGCCCTTATTATCTTTGCAGATACTATGGAGTTTCAAGCTTATTGCATTTTACTCCCATTCTGTTCAGTCCATGTTGTTGGCAGTAGGGTCTCATTACTCTAGACTCCCTGTGGGTAGATTGCCTGTGTCTGTATTTTTTACATCTTTTACATTTGATTTCGGTGAGAATACAGGAGTGTTTTATCTATCTCATAGCAATCAGCTGTTGCTCTTTTGTCCTGAAAATTGTGGCATTTAGATTAGCTCTCATTATTCTTGTTTTTGTTGACAACTAAACCTTCTACTGCAATTTAAATTATAAGTTTTTTCATTATTTTATGGTGAAAACAGAAAACAACAGTTCGTGGAATTCAGCATGTCAGATGATGCTATTTCTTCCTCTGTGAGACAAAACACAGAAGATGAGAGTCAGTATTTCTTGCAGTTGTTTTTTTTAACTTGAGTATTTTATTGCAGAATGACAAAGAGAATGTTTCATTTATTTATTGAAGTTGTATGTTGCAGGGATGTATGTAACCATGCAGAGGAGTCTGAGTAATTTCATTTCCCTCTTCATTAGAATGGGTGACAGTGCTGTATAGTAATAAATTTGAAAATAAAAGTGAAAGTGTGTACTTTAGTGGGCCCCTGAGAGCATAATTTGTGATGCTTTGTAAAATGTTCAGTCAAAGCTCAGAAGATCATCATAGAATAAGTTATACAAGTTATACAAAAGAGCTTCTACTGCTGAGTTTTAAGTACTAATACAGTTCTAAAGCATATTAAATTTTAAGATTTAAGGTCTGATAAAAAAGCTTGTTACAGAAAGCATACCAAGAAAATGTAGTATCCAGAGTCACAGAAAAGCTGAGGTTGGGAAGGACTTCTAGAGATCATAGAGTCCAACTCGCCTGCTCAGAGCAGGCTCAGGCAGATCAGAATGCTCTGAGCCATGTGCAATCAGATTCTGAATTTCTCCAAGATTTTTCTTACATGTAGAAGGATTTTCCAGGATTTCAGTTTGTGCCCATGGCCTCTTATGTGGAGGCCAGAAGTGTCTGGCTCAATCATCTTTGCTCCCTCCCATCAGGTATTTATATACATGGGTGAGTTTCTCCCTGAGCCTTCTCTTCTGCAGGCTGAACAGCCCCAGCCGTCAGCTTCTCCCCTCTGCAAGGTGATCAAGTCCTTCAGTCATCTTTGTGGCCCTTCCCTGGGCTGATCTTTATGATGTCCATCTCTCTCTTGTACTGGGGAGTCTGGAGCTGGGCACAGCATTGCAGCTCTGGTCCCACCCACGGTGAGGAAAGCACAGGATCACCCTGCTCAGTTTGCTGCACATGCTCTGCCTGGTATGGTCCAGTGGCTGGTGGCCTTCTTTGCCACAAGGGTACACTGCTGGCTCATTGTCTTTGATGTCCACCAGGATCCCCAAGTCATCCTCTGCAAAGCTGCTTTCCAGCCAGTCAGCCCCTGGAATGTGCTGCTTCATGGCATTGTTCTTGCCCAGAATTATAAAGACATGAAACTTCAATTATTTTCACAAACTTTAAATTCAGACAGACATTCAGAAACCAATTTCCAAGAAACTGTAGCTTCCTCAGAAGTATTCATGATAAACCTAATCAGCATTTTTTTCTGATTGCCACACATGCTGAGAGTAAACATAGTTGATTGAGCATTTACCTGGCGAGAGATCATGGAAGCTTATCAAAGAATTAATTTTTATCAGATATTGCTGACATTGTACGATGATTCTGGGTTACTATTCTTTAAATTTCTTATAACTGTATGTTTTATTTTATATGCCAAAACAGGGTTCTTTTGTACTGCTGTGTACTGTGCTGCTTGCACAAGTCAAGCTGAAGCTAATCCAGGAATCCATAGGGATGCATTTTATCAGGTGTCAGTTTAATACAACTGGGGCTTTTTGACTGCTGGATTCTCTAGTTATTTGTCTTGTTACTATGGTATTATAAACTGAAGAAATGCATTCTTCTCTTTCTTCTGTTTTTGATCTTGTTCTGACCAGAATTTGCTTTCTGCTTTAGCTGAAAAACTGTTGCACATACTGATGTTCACTGTCTTACACAGGCATTTGTTCTTCCATCAGGAGAGGTATTTGGCATACTAAAGTACCAAACAAATTCTATTTTGGTCTGCTTACCTTTACTATAAATTTTTTTTCTAAATTTCTTTGTGAAGGAAACAAGTTGGGCAATTTGTCAGGGAATTCATGTGACTGTCATGTCTGTCTAAAATCTGTTTGTCCTCTGCATCATCTGTATTTAGAAGAAGAGACAGGGGTTTGGAGTAATGAAGGCTTGGAACCATTGTTGTGTTGCTTTTGAGAGTGGAGAATGCAAAATAAGATGACTAGGAAAGCAAGGGGAGGTCTGTAAGAGTACTGCAGCCTCTAATAGCCATATCTGCACCTCCGTATTGACAGATTAGAGGCATATTTTTATATGATGCTGTTCCCTCATGTTAAGTATCTCCTGACAGCCTGGAACTTGCAGTGAAAGACATGAAGCTTCTGTGGAAGCCTTTGCTATTTAACTTCATGTTAGACTTTCTGTTCTACAGAGGTCACTGCTCTCCATGCCAGCAGCTGGTCTCTTGCTTTCCCCTCTATAGGCGATGCTTGACATAGTCTGTTAACTCCCACCCCAAATGCACAAGGTGCTCAGTAACCTGCTCTCATTGATCTGGCTTGGATCAGGGTTGTGTCAGAGAATTTCTCAATTTCTCTCTTCCAGCCTTGGCTATCCTGTGAGTTAGTGAACCAGAGATGCAGTAACTCCCCAGATGCCTGATGAGCTTTAATACCCTTGCCAGCATTTTCACTCCATTCTGTGTAAGCTACTCCAGGTGCACATTTACAGAGGAATATTTTAATAATAAGAATATTTTATAACGTGGAAATTTTATTCAATGAAGTTAACATAGTTTATGGTTTCTATTTCTATTGGTGTTGACACTGCTGTATCTTGTGAGAGGTGGAAGTGTTCCTGACTTTATCTGTTATAAAAGTAGTTTGAATCTTATCTTTTGCAGGTCAGCTGAAGAATAAACTTGCCTTTCAAATATCCATGAAGGCCTTAGCCATGAGACCTGCAAGCACAACCACGAGATAAAGTTAATATTTATTCCACAAGTGAAAGGAGAACACAGTGCTGATAAAGAGCTTATTTTAAAGTAGAGTTGATACAAAACACTGCTGCCTGTCAATCACATTATAAATTGGCAAACATTTGTTTTATTAAAATGGGCACAAAACTAGCAAAAAATATTATAACTAAATAATGCAGTTACGTGTCTTTCTGTAGCACATTTCATTAACTCCTGTCAATTTAGCATCACATAATAAGGGTGTTGGCAATCCAGCACCTCTTCTGAGCTCTGCTAAGTACAGCAGTCTGCACTGTGGGTCTGAGGGAAGGAGTGTATCCAGTGGGTGTGATTATTACTCTTTCTCACACCTAAAGGAAGTAGAATAGTCAAGACAAGTTCTTTCTGCTACATGTGAGCTGTTTCATTATCTGACATGCAATGAAAGTATCTAAGAGAGAACATAACTCATCAAAGACTGGACCTTTCAGTGTATCCTCTTCCTCTGTCCTCATGGTTCAAAAGAAATGCATATTTATGATTATCAATGAAGTGATAAGATTAGGGGGATTATGTGTTAAAAAGTGAACATTTAGATGGCTTCATTTGGATATGTAAAGATGTACATGCTTCTGGTCATTCAAAATGGAAGCAATTTAGCCAGTTCACAGTAACTTCCAGCACTGAAACACTCTGACAAGTGAAAGGACAAAAACACACTCCAAAAGATATAAGGGCATAAAAATGGTGGCTTGTTGCAGTGTATAAAGACAGGACAGGCTCCTGTCCCTTTGACTGCTGATGTTTGCTTCCTGCATCTTTAATAATGAATTGCCGTTTTAAAGTAGTGTGTAAGAACCACATTGCACAGCAGCAAAGGAAGTAAATGCTTGCAACTAAATCTGTGAGGAGGCAGTTTAGTGCAAAAAGATTTTGTGTATGGAGCTCTAGTCAGTGCTTTACAGATACAATTCTTTTCCTAGTCTCCTGCTTTTTACTGGATTTTTTTTCAATGCAGTATACTTAAGCCAGTTTATTTTGAAAAATACTTCTCTTGAACATCCTCTGGAAATGCAGCTGGATCCACAGTCAGTGACACCTTTGCACTGTGTGCAGCTGCTCCTGCAGAATCCTCCCCCGAAAAGACAAAGAGAAAACTCAGAAAATGTGATTGGTGAGTCAATCAGGTGACTTATTTTTATAATAGAAAACCTCAAAGCAATGAGATGCAGCAGACCAGAAGCAGCAGTGCTTGTGCCTAATTCTTGATTCGTGTGCCATGCTCTTGCAGGGTGGCATTGATTTTATCCAGATTCTTGAATTCTGAAATTGCATAAAATTGTCCACAATCTTCTCTGTTTCTATTGGAATTTTGTTTCCAGATTCCTGCATCTGCTCCAGGGCTCCTGCTGTTACCTGCTGCTGTCCCCCAGATCTGAGCTTGCTCAGCAGTCTGTAGATAGAAAAACAGCACTTTCATCAGAGAAGTCTACTCACCCCATTGTTTCTTAAAAATTTGCATCTTTAATGTCTTACAAATATAAATAATGCCAGACATCACACAAAATTTGAAGATCCACGAGAAAATCTCATAATCATGAGAAATATTATAAAGAAAACAGAATCTGACTTCCAAGGAGAAATCCGTTTTCCTGCTTTTCATCTCCTGCAAATGGAATGTTCAAAAAAATCACTAGGTTACTGAAGCTTCTGTGATGACAAATCCAAACCCAGAGACTCTGTGGTTAGATCTTGTAAATCAATGTACCTGTTCCTTCAGAGCAGGGCTGGGAAGCTCCTCCTTGCTGGGGATGGAGAGAGCATGCAAACCCCTGCACTGGTCTGTGCATTAATGGGGTCCCGGGGATGTCAGCAATGAACTGCCAGCCTTGGTGGAATGAAGAGCTACATCTGCCCTGCAAGCTCCAGGATCTCAGATTCTGCTCTAGAAAATTCAGTAGCACAGTTGTATGATGTTATTAGAACACTATTAAATAGTTTTTAACTTCGGTAAAACAGCTAATAAGACAAAAGAGATCACATAGCAACACATTTCATTTTATTGTGCTTTAGTGTAGAAACTTGCTATGTAATTAGGACTAAAAATAAGTAAAGGAGGAGATATTTTTAGTGAAAGCCTGTTCAAACCCACCATGTAGCACACCCAAACTAACAGTTACAGTATCGCATTAGCCACTAGTGAAGTAGAATACAGAGGGTAAAACGATGTGGTATCTGTCTGTGAACATGAAAACAAATAATTTATCTGTGAAATTATGATTGTTTTTCTTCAGCTGCCGACTACTGTTTAGTGCTGTTCTCAAAAACCAAAGTATAGTGATCTGTAAATATGCTATGGATATATAGTTCAGTCCTCAATAAATGACTGCTAGCAGAGTGAATTATAATTCACTCAAGTCCACTACGTTTTTATTCACTACTTTTTGATGCAGTGAAAAGCCTTAGATTCTTCTTATATAGTACCTGAATAAATTATTCTAATGCATTTATAGAAGTGGTGAAAAACATAGTACAGCTGCAGTGGATTGCTACATATTTATTAAAGCAGCAACTTTTCACATCATGCAAATGGACCAGAATATTTACCATCTTTAACTTAAAAGGAGTGAGGTGTTTTGGTTTTCTGGCCACATTAAAAATTCTGGAAAAGTACTGTCTTGTTTAAGTGGGACTTATCGTTCTCTGATCAGAAGTACAATGCTTGCCAGTAAACCTAAGGAGGAGAAGAAAGGAAAGAAAATCACAGAACATTCTGAGCTGGAAGGGACCCACAAGGATCATCAAGTCAAGCTCTCAAGTGAATGGCCCATGAGGGGAACAAACCCTGTCCTTGGTGTTATTAGCACTGTGATCTGTGTACATCAATATAAATAGCCACTCTCAAATTTACTTTGGTTTGGATTTGGGTTTTATCCATTTCAAGACTTTCCCTGTTTGTAGTATGACTATGCTAAGAACAAAAGTACAGGCTTTGGCATGAGGTTTTGCCCAGCTATCTTATGGATGATGCTAGAAAATGCCTCTGAAAATTGGAAGGGTTGTTGAAATTCTCTGTGAATGTTTTCAGTGGTAGAGAAACAGTGTTAGATAGAGCAGCACTTACAAGGAGGGGAATTTTTCATCCCAGCTGGTTTTACTCATCAGTCTTTGTTAAATGAAACATCGTGAGCCAGGTTCACAAGGGGAGTTGCCTTTTGTACATTCAACTCCACAGTAGTCTGTGAAGCAAATTTTGGAATGAAAACCTTAAAGATGTTCTTGACCTGTTGTAGGAAAAGATTACCAGGAGGCAGTTCTTGCATCTGTTTTCACAGTGTAAGCTCCCTGATAAATACTGACCTTGAGATCTTTTGTACTGCCTGTTCTGAAAGTCTTTGATTAGGGTAAAGAACTCAATGGCTTTCAGTTTGCAAAAAAGAGAAAAAACACCTGATGAATTAATTAACTTAGCCAGACTTTATATAGGCTGAATCTTTAGACCAAATGACTAGTGGCAGGAGTCTCGAGGATGTCTGAAGTAAAGTTTTTGTCACAGAATCACTACAAATTTGAATGAAGGAAACACTTCAACAAGATTGGTTTGTTTATGGGCAAAATTGTCTGAGGAGCTGACCCAATTTTTCACTGAGTGAAGGATGTGGTTATTTAAACATATCTGTCAGGAGGAAAGTACTGAAATGGCTCTGTTAACCATTCAATAGCAGACTTGGAAAGAGATGGCTTTGTGCCTGTCCCAAGGACCTGGGATTTTCAGAAATTTAAGCATCAGCTTCTGTGGTCATGAGCTCTGTGTGATGCAACCTTAAGCCCAAGTGGTTGACAAAGAGGAGACATTAAAGTGTTAAAGGCCAGCTTGGATGGGGCTTTGAGCAACCTGGTCTAGTGGAAGGTGTCCCTGCCCATGTCACCAGGTTGAAAGATAATCTCAATCTCTAAGGTCTCTTCCAAACCTAACCATTGTGCAATATGTCACTGCTAGTTGTCTGGGCACACACTGATGGGCTTTTTATTTAATGTTTTACAGTGTGCTCTGTAGCAGCTCTGCCTCACCGGAGTTTGACAGCGGAGTGTCAGACGTTTCACTGGCACTCTGCTACTTCTGCTAATCTCAGCAGGATTCGTGGGGGTATTAGAGCAGTAAGTGGTTTATTAGAAGAGATAATTAGCACAAAGCAGATGAGGATTTAATAAATAAGGAGACTTGGTCTGCATCACTGAAACCTAGTTACGTGACATGGAAAGTCCCCTTGTTGAGCCTTCTTACCTCTCAGATCCCCAGTGCTTAATACATCCATCAGCACACATTCAGGATGGGCAAATCCTGTTGAGGAGTGGCCATTTCTGATGAGACCTACCTGGATGATATTGTGATATAAACAAAAGCACTTCAAAAAGCAACACACACACACAGAGGCAGAAGTTTCAGTATCTCCTGCAGTGGGAGCTGGGAGGCAGCTGGAACAGACGCAGGCAGCGGGGCAGTGAGCTGGGGAGCAAGGAGGCACTGGGGAAAAGCAAAGCTCAGCTGGTCTGCCAAAAGACTCCAGCTGCAGTTCTTGGAACTGGCTGCAGGCAGAGGAAGCTTTTTGTTCTATAATCCACCAGGAAATTGAGCTTTTCCCAGGTGGGAATTTAGACTTGCAGGTGAAAGGAGAAAATAAAACCTATGCGTAGCATGAAAAATGTCAGAATCCTCGGCTACATTTAAAGAAATAACATTGTTTGCTCACTACAGATTGGCTTACTTACAGGTTGGCAGACAAAAGCTACTTCAAATGAATAAATTTTCATCAAAGCAAGTAATATTTTTAGACCTTTTCCATGTTATTAAATATGAAAGAAAATGTTAGTCCAGTGCTGCTCACATGGGAGTGAGTGAGTGGTTCTGATTGCAGTGGGAAATCTATTGTTGTGCTGTTGCCTCCCAATACCCAGAGCCTTTCCTTGAACTGCATGTGATTTCCCTCCCACCTTCCTCAGTCTGTTCAAACTCCAGGAAATTATGTCAGTGTTTATGCAGAAATGGAGCTTTCATTCAAGCACTGTAGGATTACCTTTATATGTGTAGCATTAAAATGATCTAGGAAACTTCTGTGCAGAGTAGGTTAGCATTAAGTCATGACACGTCTCTTTGTTTATTAGAGGTAAATTTTACCAGGCACTGAGGTAAAATGCATCTTCACAGTTTGTTATTCTAGCCATACATTATAAATTTGTATTGCATTAATTTCCCACAGTAGCAAATCACTGTAAAACTCTAGAGAAGATGTCAAGGAAATTCTACTTTCAAAATCACATTTTTGAAAGTAAATACAATTTGTATTTGCAGCAGAAACATTGCAGAAAATGTTTTAGAAACAGAACTGCTTCTTCTTCTTCTTGTAACAATGGAGCAAGCCTATGATGCCACTGGTGGCCTCAGTGTGCAGACCAGCCTTCACAGAATTACAGCATGGCTCAGGTTGGAAGGGACTACAGTGGTCGTCTGGTCCAGCCTCCCTGCTCAAGCAGGGCCATCCCAGAGCACATTGCACAGGATTGCATCCAGATGGTTCTTGGGTATTTCCAGTGAGGGAGACTCCACAGCCTCTCTGGGCAACCTGTTCCAGAGTGTGACCACCTGCACAGTGAAGAATTTCTTCCTTGTATTCAGGTAGAACTTCCTGTGCATCAGTTTCTGCTTGTTGTCTCTTGTCCTGTTGCTTGGCACTACTCAGGAGAGCCTGGATCCATGCTCTGACACCCTCCCTTTAGGTACTGACAGACACTGATGAGACCCCTTCTCAGTCATCTCCTCTCAAGGCTGAACATCCCCAGCTCCCTCAGCCTTTCCTCATAAAACAGATGCTCCAGTCCCTCAGTCATCTTTGCCACCACCAGCTGGACTCACCCAGAGCTCTGTGTGGCTCTTGTACTGAGGAGCCCAGAACTGGACACAGCACTCCTGATGTGGCCTCACCAGGGCTGAGCAGAGGGGTCACCCCCTCAACCTGCTGCCAAGCTCTTCCTACTGCACCCCAGGACATCATTGGCCTTCTTGGGCATAAAAGCCAAGCACACTTGTGCTCTGTTACCCATTACAAAATCCAATGCGTTTGAGTGGGTTAGTCAATTCCTCTAAGCTTTTGTTATCTTTCATGACAGTGTTCTTGACACGTATTTGCTATTACAAAAGTCTTTTCTGAAATAAAAAATGTGGGAGATTTCCTGTTGTTTATACTGTAAGATGTTACATGCATAGTGTGAAGGAATTGAGATAAAATGATGGCTCTCAGTGATATGTGGCCAAGTTTGCTGGCTACACACAAGATGGGGGCTCTCAGAAGTATCCATACACCCACATAATTGTCCAAACTTCTTTTTCTAGTTGTTGTATATTTTCAGTGGACAGGACACGATGCATATGACGCGGGTCTTGCCCTGCTGTGGTCGTGCTGCTGGCATGGCATACCTCAGTCCAGGTTTGCTCAGGTTCAGTGTGGTCAGAATCAATAAAGCAAAAGATCATCCCATAAGAGTATTCTCTTCAGTGGTGCACTTCTAGTTTGTTCTGTGCTGAGGTCTTGAGAAATCACTTGGGAAGCAGACAATTACTAATTTGGACACTTTCAGCTGGGAAATTGTTTAGAAAGCTGTTCATTTCTCATATGGGTTTTATTCTTTCCAGTGAGAGCCAGTAACTCATGGTATGAGTCTATCTAAATATGATTTCTGAGGTCTTGGGCCTTAAGTGTTGATATTCTTTATTCAGTCATGTTTCCTGATGTGGAGATTATACCTGCACCCAGTATTTATGTGTGTCTGTGTGTCTGTGTGTCAAGTGTGAAGTGAAGGCACTCTTTTGTAATCGACATGGTGCCATACATGTCCCACTGGTACCTTTTCACTTTTAGGAGAATCACATCAGTTTACTAACTCAAAATAACTAGTGGCATATTCACTGTTAGTCCAGAAATGTAGGTAAGACATAATCCCTGCACTGTAGGAGGGCAATGTACTTCTGAAGGTCTTGACCCATTATCTTTCTGATGTAGCTTTTGTATCATAACAAAAATCACCAGTCTGGAACAGAGCAGCTTGACAGAATGACTCAGTTGAGTCACAAAATGACAGATGCTAGAAATAAAAAATAAACAAACTGCCAGGTCATTGCTGTGAAAGCAGTATCCTTCACCTGTAGTTCCTGCTATTTATGCAGTCATGGTAGTTTGGGGACCATCTTTTGTTGATATGACATGAAAGTTTAATATGGTTTTATTTATTTTCTAAAGTTACATATTGCATCCTAGGATATAACTACAGCAGCAGCCATGTGCTTCACTTGGTGTTTCCAAGCTGGTGATCCCAGCCAGTCCTGTGAACCAGCATGCTCTGTCCCTCTGCTTCAGATCCTCTTGCAGCATCGCTTCCCTTCCCAGCTGCTGGGCTTCCCTTGGCTCTCAGTGTTTGCAACCAAGCCCTCCCCTTCTCCATTTATATGGAGCCAGGCACGCCAAACAAAATCCTCAGACCACGTAGCTTAATTCTCCCCAGTCTTGATGGTGCAGCCAGCAGAGCTGGGATTTATGTGCCATGGTCTCCAGGCAGTTCATTCAGCCTGAACTGCACCTTCTGTTTACTCTGTAAAGGGAATGGCTATTGCATATCAGCTTTAATCCTGGCTGTAGCTGTCTGTGAGTCAAAGCTTTGCTCGAAGGCAGCTGTCTTCCAGAAAAGCAGGTAAAACACATTGCACTGTTTTGTCTGATCTGCCTGTAAACAGAGCTGATGACATGTCACTGGAAATGATTGTTCAATTATCCAACAACAGTGCAGAAAAGTGGGTTGTATATGCTGAGTGGTTTTAGGTGGGAGTATAGCTAGAAGATGCTGAGGAACATGGTTAAGTTTTCTCTTCTGTTTTAGATCAGAGACCATATGTCTCAAACAGACCCCTGGGCTTCTACCAGGGCACTGACTAGCACTGCCAGTAATTTGGCTGTAGATAGGACAGGAGGAGTTTGCCTTACTTGATACTCATAATTAAACATGAATTTGCTCAGGAACTTGAATCTGCTACATCTACATTCATAAATTAAGTAGCATCTGAGAACATTCCTGGGCACTGGGACTCCATCCTCTGTCCTGCTGAATTGTAATGCTGAGAATAATAGTATGTTCTCTGCAAGTTGGCTTCAGTGCCAGGGATGACCCAGGGCATATTTGATTTCCTATCAGCAATGCAGCCCACCAGCCCCACTTCTTGCCTCCCTGTAAGAATTCTCTTCTATTTGTTCAACAGCTAGTTTGACCCAGCGTAGAGATATTGAACTGAGTGGAAAAGGGGGCCTTGAACATTGTCTACCTGGAAATCAGGGCAGGGATTTGAATCAACAATTGCCCTGTTTTCTGACAGAGGGTACCAGTAATCAAGCACCAAGTGTTTGCTGAGGCAGTCTGGTCTCATACTACAGCGATTCGACTTTTCTACAGTGAACTTTGATTGTATGAGTCAGAGGTACAGGAAAGATAGTGACCCTCCAGTCTGGTGAGATGATGTGCCCTTGGGAGAGGAACTCCTGGGCAGTTGTCTCTGCTCATGTTCAATAATACATAGAAGATGAGAGCAGACAGAGCATGTAAGTCAGTGCTGAGGTGGTGAGCAATGAGGCTTTGGATTCACATTGTGGCAGGAGAATAAGGGAATTGCAACTTGGGAACTTGTGTTCTGCTTGACTGCTTTTATACCACAACCTTTGAAAAGGAGATTTGCAACATTACTGACCTAATGCAACTTTCTTTACAGCTTTTCAGAAAAATAATGTTTGAAAAAAGAAGTGTAAAGTTGGCTTCCATGTAAGCCTACGAGTCCAAGGTAGAAATTATCGTGGTGGGGAATGCTTATTTTTATGAAAAAGAGGAGAAAAAAAAAGAAATGTGATTTGATCCAAATTGGAGGAGGTTTGACTGCTGTATAGAAAAATATTTGTTTCACTGTGCTTAGGTAAATAATATAGCAGCAGCCCACCCCTCTCCCTTAGAAAGCTGTCTCGCAGGCAGCAGTTAATGAACTAGTAATGAAAAAAATCAAATGGGTTCTGCTTTATTATGCCCAAAATAGGCTCACATGTTGACTTTCAGCAGAATCATCAAGAATTTACTTTGGAGCCAAAATACAAAAAGTTTCTAATAGTTCTCAGCTGGTTTGTGTGATTTCTCTAATAATTCAACATTTATAAAAATGTATGATGCAATTTTTCTCAAATGACAAATTATAGCTGTGAAATATTCCAGTTCATTACAAAAATAATAAATTTTTCTTCCCTTCAGAGAAGCTAACTATTGACCAGCATTTACAACAGGTAGAAGGGAAGCCTTTGCTTCCTGATTTTAGAAAAAATCAGGAATTTAGTGTTTGGAAAATGAGGGTTCACCAGTGCTGCCCTGGACAAGTAGTGCTGTGGCTGAGCAATGCAGAGGGAGGTAGCCTGCCTTGCCTTCATGGAGTTTTCTGTCTCTCCTGGATGAAGTCTTTGGGAGTCTGCTTCCAACATAAGGCACTCAGCATCTGTAAAGGGAGAGCAGAACATCTATCAAAGATGGAAAGATCAAAAACTGTGACTCCCTGTGGAGTGACTGTTGGGAGGGAAACAGCTGAATAATGTTGAACATATTCAGATCTCTGACTTCACCTAATGCACACTGTGAAGGCTGTGTTTGTAGTCAAATGCTGATTCATTGTTATGGATGTGGAAAACCTTTTGTGCTTCTGCCTTTAAGACACTGCTCTATTAGTTGCTTGAGAGGCAACACTGCTTCTGCCTTCTCTCAGACAATACAAGCATAAATGTTAATCAGAAGTGTGATTTTGTATTGCTGAAAAGGCAGGCCTGGTTGTCAAATGTCTTGGGTGGTGACTTGATGCTTGGTACACTGAAATAATTTCAGAGCTGACAAGGGCATTTAAAAAATCAACTTTAAGAAAAAATCATCACAATACTGAAACCTCAATGATTATTTGTCTCTTCATGGGTATCAAGACTGGTCATGCTCATTCTCAGGAGTCAGGAGCCACTGGAACAGTTGAACTCTTCACTTTGAAAGACTCCTCACCCCAGTGTCTAAAACAGCCTTTAAACTTCAGCCCATCTGCTTCTAATGCTCTGGGTACATAAAAACTTCCATGATAGCCTTTCCTCAGAGCTCATCCATGTCAGCTTAGCAGGGCCAAGGCAGGAGCACTGCAGTGCTCCCAGAAGAGGCTTCTGACAGATCCCATGGTGCAGGCAGCACAGAGATATTTTGTGCTACATGAAGAATCAAACTGCTCCTTCTTCCCAAGGGGATTTCCTCAAATGTGGTGTTCTCATGCTGCTAGGAGGAACTTTTTCTGCATTAGCAGGTGGTGATGGATAGAAAATGCAGGTGCTATTTCCTTGAACAGCTCTTGTGGGAGTAAATTTATCCTGATAATAAATGCAATTATTTTTAAAGTGTTATGTGTTCAATAGCTGTTGTGTGGTATAAGTGCTTGATGTGTGGTGTGGCTTTTCTTATGTTGGTTCTGTCCTAGCTCAAAAAACATGTTGTTGCCTCTAAATAAATCAAACCCCATTTAATTAGCAAAGTGCCTTCCATAGTTATTTCTGTGATGTAGATTATTGTCTCAGCAGCATCAAACTCAGTGGGAAAAAAAAAAATCTAAGAAGTGTTAATTTGTTCTCCGGAAATAGCAGGATTGGGGATGAGCAGACAGCATCAAAACAGAATAAAGTTTCACATACATAGTTGCTGGTTTATGGAAATGACCTTTCATCTTTCAAAGACAGAAGTCTTCCACTGGGAGATGGAATGTACAAAACAGCTTGACAAGACAGCCTGTAAATGTGTGTCTCTAACATAAGCATAGCTAATATTTTCTATTATTGCTATGTAACACTCTCTGGGCAGCAATCAGTTCCATTTAAATATGATTAATATGAAAGTAATAACGTTCCAAACTTCATTCTTTTACATACTGTCAGAGGAAAGACTGTTGATTTGTTTTTTAAATAATCTGGTACGGAAATAAAATGAAAGTCTAATTCCTGTGACACTATAATGCTCTTCTCAATTCTGCACTGTCTGAATTTTTCAGGGTTTTGAAGGTATTCCTGTCCCGAACGGCTCAGCGTATTCCATATATGACAGGTGGGAGAGTGATGAGGATGCTGTCTGTTATTCTTCTGGTGGTCTTTTGGTTTCTCATTGGCTGGACTTCTGCAATAACCCAAAATTTGGAGAGAAACATTCCACTCATTGGTCAAGGGCAAACATCTGACCACCTGATCTTCAATATGTGCCTCATAGACCGCTGGGATTACATGATGGCTGTTGGTATGTTAATTTTCTAGCTTATCTTTAATTTCTATAATAAAGTTTGGTTGCCTTTTAATTCTTCTTCTTTTAGAATATCTTAAAGTTTTGTCAGACTGCCTAATATGTAAGAACTACAGCAGTAAAATATCAGCATATAGGGTTTTTAAATGGGCTGAGAAGTAAAACAAAATATGCTGACACTTCTATGACTTTCAAAGGTTTGTAACTTGGATTGTAGCAACAAAGTGATGTGTGCTTAAGTAATTTCATCTTTGAAGGCAGAAGGAAGAAGTAGCTCTTCTACTATTGGAGCTCTTCAGTGGCTCTTCTACTATTGAAGTGAGAAATTGTGACTAGTTTAATGAAGGCTTTTTGATTTTGCACCACAGTACTGGGCAGAGTTCTTGTGTGAGGAGGGAAAGAACTTCCACCACCACTCATTCATAACCTTGCAGAAATTGGTATCAAAGTACAGGGAACAGGAAATGAACCTCAAACGTGCCAATTTGATGTATTTGTTAGATGTGCTTTCAGTGCATGGAATAGGCACAGGAGCTAAAAATGACGCCCTGCAGAAGTCATATAAAGCAGAGAAAGGATTAGTTTTTGTTTCCTTAACTCTGTAAGAAGCAGTGGGTTTCCTGTGCCAGGGTTCAGCTAAACAGTGTGATGTGCTTTCTCCCACGCAGTGCTTCCACCTAGAGCCAGTGTTGCCTGTACAGCCCAGGCTAGCCACCCACTGTCTCAAATACTTCAGTGTTTTGAAATCTGAAATAAATTCCTACTTTTCTGCCCTTTCTCTGTTTCTCCCATGGACATCCTGCTGACAGACCCCTGCTACTGAGGATTAGAGAGAGGTAATGGTGGCTTTTCCACATGAGAGTGCAGCTGAAATGGACAGAAGTGTTTTCTCTCAGACTGTCATGCAGAAGGTCAGTGTATGACAAAACACTGCTGCCAGCTTCACAGAGGAGCTTCCACGGCTCCAAGGTGCCCCTGTGCTCTGCTTCCCTCTCCTTTCTGTAAGATCTCAGAGGCAGTCAGGCACAGGGGTACCCCACCTGGCAATATGCTCACTGTAGACCATGCAGAGAAGCGTAGAAAGGAGCATGTTTTGAAATGCATCTCAATTTGGATCCTTTTGGAGGGTGTGCTTTGCAGTAATGGAATAGTAGTATTGGCAGAGATGTTGTAAAATTAACAAAAATGCTGTCATCATGATGTCATCTGCACTAACCCATTTTGGATCAAAATTTTGGTGTATTTGACAGTGTAGTTTTATTAATATTGTGATAGTGGGGTTTTTTGAATAATGGCAACAAATATTTTTAGTCTCTGGGTTTTATAATTCTGGTGATGTAGTGATTAACAATTCAGATCTTAATACCTAATTCTGATCAATTATCTATTTTGGCAAAAAATTACCTAAGTTGCTGTCTGCCAAGCTTTGAAAAAAGTAAGGATTGTTTTTTAAGGTATATTTACATTTAGAAGAGTTTTTAATGTTTTTCAAAATACACTCAGGGATAGTAGAAGCAAAGTGAGCTCTCGAGCCTGGAAAATAGGGCAGAATTTCTTTTGTTCAGTCATTTTGTCTTCTTACCCACACTGCCTCATAAAGAGAATTATGCAACTCTTCAGTAAACTGTGCAATCATATTAGTGGTACCAAGAGATGTGCACCTACAAGACTGTAGTAACATGTGTGGTCT
The DNA here is from genome assembly GCF_036417665.1 of Passer domesticus. Lineage (NCBI taxonomy): Eukaryota > Metazoa > Chordata > Aves > Passeriformes > Passeridae > Passer > Passer domesticus. The sequence goes on along the minus strand of NC_087474.1, from coordinate 16,160,969 downwards.
GTATTAATTAATTAATTAATTAATTTATTTATTTATTTATTTACTTACTTATTTATATGTGTGTGTGTCTGCATGTGACTTCAAGATTTTTATTGTTAATAGCAGCCTCGAAAGCTTACAGTCAATAGGAACTAGTCCCAAACTTAGTTACTTCATCTCAGAAATGTGTCAGAAGTAATATCTTTAACACAGAATTCCTTTTATTCCTATGTTAGGAATAAAACACAGCCTTGCAAAAATATAATATGTAATAAATTAATTGATAGATTCTGCTATTTGATTTCAAATGCTAAAATAAAAATGGTGGATGGCAATTGATTAAAGACTTGTTATTTTATTTAAATTTTTCAGGCACATTATTTTATATAAATCTAGTGAGTGTTTTGCAATATATTCTGTCACTTGTAGCCCTTGCTGGAGTACTTCCCTATTTCACTTGGCTGTCAACACTTCACTGAAATGCAGACAGGAGATTTTCAAGGTCACAGATTAGTGAAGTGAGAATTAACAAGGCTCTGCTAGAAAGTCATAATGAGATGAATCCTTTATGCTACCAGAGATTATTGGAATTGGGATTTATGAAGCATTTTCCATACTAATCGTGCTACTTAGACTCTATCTCCGGAGACTTTTATTACAGTGAATGTTTTATATTTACATTTCCATTAAGTCTAAGAGGATGGTCTCTGTGAGAGATGTAGGGACTTATACACAATGGTTATCACTGTTTCTAGCATTGCCTCTGTACTCTGTGATATGCTGATGAGAAAAATTAGCATTCAGTAAATCTTACTTTATCTACATAATGTAATGTAAGTTACTGTGTATTCTCCTTTGGGTTTGTACGTTAGTCTGTATTTTCCTTAGGGTTGGATACTTGTGGGTAGCTTATTTGTTACTTGCCTTATTCTTTTATTTCCTGAGTGTTAGTTTCTGCATCCCTTTCAAGGTCAGGGCATCTGTCTCATTGAAAAGCCATGGCATGGTTGACAGTCTGAGATTGCAGAGAAAGACCTGAGGCCTTGAAAATACTTACCCACAAAGCCTTTTCTCAATGGCCTGAATATATTCTATACCTCTACCTGTCACAATCAGATTTTGACTTAGAAAACAAGTCCAAGTGATAAACTTCTGCTACCTAAGGGCTTGCAGTGTCACAAATCAAACTACTGTTCTTTATCCTGAGGGGAAAAAATCTTATAAGTGTAACAGATATTGTACCAGGATTTAAAAGAGCTTCCCAGAAACTGGAAAAAGAGACAATATAATAAGTTTAATGAACAAAGCCCCAGGGAGGAGACAAAGGCAGGCAGAGAGATAAACATGCATGCACAAGCACAAACAAAAAGCAGAGGAGAATTCTTGACAGGTTGATGTTCCTGACTTCAGCGGGGCCAGTTTCACCCCAAATGGATAGGCAAGTTTTTAAAAATCCCCCATGCATTCTGTGTGTGTTTTTCAGTTTTTATTTAGACCAGAAGTGAATGACAGGTATTAACTAAGGACAGGGAGATGTTTTTCCCCTGTACCTGTTTGATTTCTGGCTGGCAGGAGCAGTGCTGCTCCACTGTGCTGAGCTGCTGCCGTGGGCCTCACATCCACAGGTCATGCTTTGGGTCTTGGGCATCAGGAGGGTTTCAAATATGAAACTTCTTCATAATTACTGCATTCTCTCAGCCACAAAAAGGAACAAAATTAGTATTTTTTGACTATTCCCAGAAGAACTCCCTATCACTGTTCATTTGTTGATGCTCAACATACACAATCTTTGCATCTAACGAGGGCATGAGGTGCCAGGACATGCTCTGGGCATCAAGACTACCTATACAGTTTTGAGCTAGGGCATTGTAATACATCCTTATGAGGGCCCTTTATTAAATTTTCTACAGGCTCTCTGCTGCATTCAGTGAATGAGTGATCATTATTTCTCTTTGTTATCCCCATTTGATGTGGCCCTATGCCATATTTGGTGTGTGTTGTTCAGGGCACGCAGTGAATGAAGAACTGTTCATTTCCAAATGGGCATTTTTAAACATGTTCCCCTTAGCATCAATGTACAAAGATTAAAGCCAAAATTATCCATTTTCAGTGTCTGTCTTGAGACGTGGAGGGACTGTTTTTTCAGAGTACTGTTTATAGCCTCCTCTGTGGAAAGCACAACCAGGAGATACTTAGAATTCAGCACTGGTGTGGATCTGGCTTCATTTCTCACGTTAGGTACTCAAAAAATATATCATGTAAAAATAGTGATCACTTGTGAAAAGCTTATTCTAAGTGATAAGGCCAGGGTTGTATAAATGTTTGCAGCAGAAATAGAAGAAGAACAGTGTTTTACAAAGTACCTTCAGCTCTGTCTCTTTTCTGCTTGTGAATCACTCCTCCTGCCACCCTGTACACCTCTTCAGCAATCCTTCCACAGTCTGCATCCCTGGCACTGTGTGCAGTTGGATGGCACTCATCTCTAGGATAAGGTAAGTCTGGAAGAGGATGAGGGACAGCACCAAAGATGGGGAGTGCTGCTGGAACCCCCAGGTTTAGCAGTTTGGGTTGCATTAACCCCTGCAGTAACGTTACTTTCTCTTGTTACCTGTTACATGTAAAGTGAAATCCCATACCCTTTACCTAGGCATCATTTCTACAAAGTATTTCTCCTCAGGAAACCATGTTTGTGTTGCCTGGGCCATGTGTTTATGTATTGGTGAATGCCATATTTAGTTGCTTCTGCAAGTCCCTGTGGTTTGGGAGAGGCTGGAAGGTGTTCTGACTTCCTCTTGTTGTTGCACCACTCTTTTTGGGGTCCACTACTGGTACTGCTCCAAATCTTTCTGACACTTTAAGTACTTTGGATGCCATTGGCATTTGTTTGCGTCCTCTTTAAGATGTGAGAGAAGAGGCCCCACACTCAGCCGCTTTCAGCTGATGCTGTTCTCCCTCTTTCATCCACACACAAGCAAAGAGGTTGATAGGGCACGTGGAGACAAGAAGAGTGTTTAGTAACAACAGTGAGCTGTGGAAGTCATGAGGCAAGACAGCCTTAATTCTAGAGGAATTAAGAAAATAATTTATTAGAAGGGCTAAAATAAGTGCAAAAATTAGAGGAATTCCTAGAGACCTGAGACTGGCATGTGTTTAGTGCAGTGAGACTCCTTGGTCTGTTGCTCACACCCAGGTCAGTGGATATGTCTCCACTGCCAGCAAAAGCCATCTCTAGGGCACCCTGAAGCCACGGGACCCACAGACCATGGTCTGCATGGCCCTTGCTTCACTTTGAGTAGACCTGCAAGGCAGTCTTGTGACAGTGTGGGGGACAGAGTATGCTGTGCCTCCCACCAGCCCAAGGACCCCACTCTTCTCTCTCAGCCTTCACAGCCACAGGCCATGGAAGTTCTAGGAGGAAAAAAAGTCTGAATCTGGCACCATCAATTCTTTTACCACAAATAGCTCTCGTTATTGCTGTGCATAGCTAATTAAAATGATGCTGAGATATGGTTGGAGAGACAGATAAACCTCTGGTAATTTATAATTTGCTAGGAATAACTCAACGCTAAAGACTTGTAATCACAGTTCATTGAAATATATGAAAATCCTTTCAGTTGAAGAAAAATGCTTCTCCTATGACATGGTGCAACTCTCCAGGTGGGAGATTGGACACAGCGATGCAGAAAGAGATTGCGTTGGCTGGCAACACAAGAGCAATTGAGGACACAATTTTTTCCAGTTTTAAAATGGTGCATGCTCAGCTCCAGCTGGCACCCTGAGTGAATGAACGGATGGAAGAGCTGCGCTTCCAGATCCATAGCTCACTTCATCTCAGTAAGCGGGATTTAAAATGTAGTGAAGTGTGGTAGAGAAATAGATGAGTTGTCATAGCTGTGCTATGGATGTAAGCAGAGTGGTAATCAGTAATTAGAGTTTTAAAAATGGTATAATGGTTGGAACAGTACTATTTTATCAAGAGTGTAGAGTTCAGAATTCCAACTGAACTTAGGCAAGTCACAGCTTTAATGTCACAGTCCCTGGGGAGCAGTGGCCTGGTTTTGGCCTGTGGTGGTGCTTTTTAAACATGTAAGTGTAGTCAGACATAAAGCTTCATACAGAGCCATGAAAATGGGCTTTAATCTTTCAGGACTGTCTTCTTTTTTGCGAGTAGCTCCTGGACAGCAGAGTGCAAGTGAGCACAGGAATGGGTGTCCTGGCTCCAGAGAGCTCACAGCCATCTTCACCGAGGGGCTGGCATGAAGAAGAGAATGAAGAGAAAGGCATTTCTGCCAGGGTAGGAGGGCTGAGAAGCAACCAGGATAATCTGAAATAATTCACATTTCTCTCCTGACCATGGCAGGAAGGAAACCCACATTTTAGGACTTAAGCTCTTCACAAATATGGGTAAATTTATTTCCACTGTTGTCCTGAATGGCAGGGTGGCATTATCCCCATTTTACACAGGCAGAGCTGAAGCACAGTGAGATTAGGGTTATATGGTCCATTTAATATGGTTGTCCACGTTGCAATGCCTTTGGCTTAGTTACAGAGCTTACTCAAATATATTTGCAACATTTTTATGGTCTCACTGGCTACAAATACAGCCCTGTGTGCTTATTTTTACTGCACATCACAGCAAAAATGTGTATTTGGCACCCAAATAGCAAGAAAAATGCTCCCACTTCTGCAAAAATTATGACCTATGCATAATTTGGATTGAATGGGGACCTCAAATGCACTTTTTTCACATTCGTAGAATATGAGAATATGAGCCTGAGGCACAAGCAGAGTTAGAAGTCAGTTGTGCATGTGTGCTAGACCACTTTCCCCCATTGTAGTCTTTCCTGTCTTACACTAGACATCCAAATGTCTTTTGCAACAAAATGCAGAGCCTTCTTCATTAGGCAGCCTTGATTAGGTGGAGTACAGACATCTGCATAGCAGGAGTGAAAGCAGCAGTGATTAACGTGGGGATTTGCTTCTGCTCAGAGCAACACAGACCACTGCACGTTTAGCAAAGCCTAGAAAATATGTTAACCCAGATCTTTTGAGGAAGTTTGATTTAGTCAGTAGTAACAACCCTAAGTCCATCCCATTCTGTAAAGCATATACATACCATGAACTATGGATATATGTCACTGTCCTTCATTATCAGAGGATGCAGAATATGAGCAGTGGTCTAAAGAGATCTCAAGTGAGTGGACATGGCACACTCTTCATTGTAACAGGCCAGTGGCACCAGGCGAGTCTGGCCCAGTGTGTTGGATGATCAAGTTAAGTGCTCCAAATTGCTTCATTTTCCAAAAACATAATCACCATCATGAAGACAAGGAAGAATCCTGATTTTTAAGCACCGACGAATATACTAAGCAGGTTGATCAGATAATGCAAAGACCAGATAAAAGGTTCTGTGGATAAGAAGTAGGTAGTGACTAAGAGAGATATTTAAAGACTAATTCATTTGTGCACATGACATATTGAGGTCACTTTACATTTTCATCTCCTACCTTCCATTCATCTCTGCATCCATTTATGCCTTTAAAGCAACTGTGCCTTTTCTTAACCTCTTATCTATCAGAGATTTCCTCCCAAATCTGAATGCCTGTTTTGGACAATTATTGAAAATCTGCTGCAAGGTTTTTTTCAGAGTTCTTTATGTTTTATTTTTTTTGACTCTGCATTTTCTGTCCAGAGAACAGCTGACAGCCCTCTCTCCAAGGAATTTCCATAATTTTTTCAGAAGGGGAAAGGAGGGTTTTTTGGGTTTTGTGCTTAATATATGAAATGGGATAATTTATAAGCCTTGTGCTAAATCGTAGGAACAAAACCATGTGTTTTGAGCTTTGAGTTTTCTCTTGACAGGTACGCAGTATGCTATGATAATCCTTTAGTGATCAGAAAGTCGCTTTTCTACACCAGACTTTTAGTGAAAAATTATTCAGCAAGCCAAGTAGGAATTTCATATCACATTTCATAGATTTTGACCATTAAAGATATTTGTTGCAAAGCAGTCACTAGTGTCCCATCAACAATCTAAAAGAGAGAGATGAACTGTACATTAGAACCTTGCTGCATGGTGCCCAGATATACTCATCTATCTATCTATCTATCTATCTATCTATCTATCTATCTATCTATCTATCTATCTATCATTAGTTATATCTTTGTTATTCATTTCAGTAATAAATACATTCATATATTACATTATATTGAGAATGTAAAAAGGCCATGTAGGAAAAAAATACAGCAAAAATTTTTAACACCTTCAGATTTTTGTTGCAAATTGCACTAACCATCTGTAGCTAATAGGAACTTCACTTCTCCCCCAAACACAGCTTTTACATCATACATTTAATCTGTTTAATTAGTGGTTTAGATAATAAATCAGTTTTCTATCAGTCTGTTTTGTCATTGCTGATGAAATTATTGTAATGTTGGGCTCAGCAAGTAAAGGAACTCTGTTATTTTACCTTATGTTTTAAGAGCTCTTCTGTATTTGTGTTCCATACCAGATGTCGCAGTAATTATTATCTGCAGACAGGAGTGCCAACTCTGCTCTAAATGTAAAGCTTTTCTAAAAGCATTATGCACTGAATGGTACAAACTACTGTTATGCGCCAGTATATTAATACTTTGAAATTGCTTTTTGTCTTAAGAATTCCTTCCAACTATGATTGTGAAACTGAAAACTGAAATTTTCAGAATTAATCAGATCTGGAGATCAGATGTTATCTGCCTTCCTACTTAGCCTAGATAAATAAGGTTGTAAGAGTTTTATTGGGTTTTTTTAATGGATGTATGGGTTTTTTTCGTTTTCATTTGCTCTGTATGCAAAGAAAAAAAAAACAACCCAAAAACCACTATTTCAAAATTACAGCAATTTTATTTTTTCTTCTAAAAGTAGGCAAAATTTGGCCTTCAGTCTTTAGTTCAAGTAAGAATACCTTCAGCAAATGAAATTTTACATGTTTTTTTTTATTTCTTTGAAAGCCAAACCTTTTAAAACTCGCAACCTCTGTTAGCACTTGTAACTGATCTTTTTCATCTTTTTAGTCAGAAAGAAACTTGGGGTTCTTCTCACTTCAGCTGAGAAAGAGCCCTGGGTGGTTTTGTGGAGTGTGCCTGTTATTTCACAATTAGCTCATCATTCAGTTCTGCTGATCATGTTGGGGAGCAGGAGAAATTTGAATCAAAGGCAAAATGTGAGGAAATAGGTGTTGTCTGGCATGTTAGAGGAGCCCTGCTGAACAGTGTTAGTATGAAGGGTTTCCATAGAAGACAGGACAGTAAGATATAGTGACATGGCTTTAGCAGCCTAATTCTAACAATTTTCTGCTTTTCAATTTCTTCTAAATCATCATGGAGCAATTAAAGAAATAAATTACAGACATTTGAAGAGCAATACATTCCAGTGCCAGGATTCTGCATATGTGAGATGACTACCTAAAGAAAAAAACCCAGACTGTTAAGATTTGGAAAAAACCTTTATTCTTATTTCATTGAAGCCGGTTTTGTATTCCACTTGGTCAGGAAAGACTTCAGGATCAATATGGCTTTGTAAGTAATTCTGTGCAGGAGTTTTGAAGAAAGCAGAATAACAGACTTCATTTATAGCACAGCTAATTTTCTAGAAATTAAACAGAAGTAGAAGTCAGCTTGGCCAAGTGTATGAGTAATTTGGGAAAAACATACCTGCATGTATACAGTCTCAGAAAATTCATACCAAGATTTTTTTCATTTTGACACTCAGTAAGGCCTCAAATCATACTATTACTTAGCTAAAAGATCAAAAAGTTTATTATTGTTAGGATTTGGTGAGGAAGATCACAAACCCAGCAGTATGGATGGATTATGCCCTTTCAAATGTTTGGGTTTATGTAACTGGGGTCTGTGGGTCTGTGGAGCATGTGTTCTGATAAAATTAGGATCTTGGAGATAGGACATATATTTTTCATTAAGAAATGTGCAAAGTGTTATTCAGAGTTCAAACTGAGCTCTTCTCATAGCACGGAGAGATATGACTGAATTAATTTTATCCAGACTTTTCTCTTACTGGTTTTACCTGAAATTAATACCAATATTTGAAGTTTCAAAATGGTATAACAATATATTATAGGTAAGTTACAGCAGTCATGAACTACTAAAAGTAGAGGAACTGGAGGGCATGTTCTAATGAGTTATCCAGTGCTGACATTATATTTTAGTCTGCTGTTAATGGTGGGGTTCACAAGCATTGGTGTCATTACTGAAACCAGACCAGTAATTATTTGCTGACCACTTCCACAGGATGATGTTACTGATCACCAGGTTTAGTTACAGTGTAGAAAAATTATTGGCAAAAAGAAGCCTGAAAAATAATTGATTTTCTATTATACTGCATTTAAGTGTAGTTTCTATTGCAAAAATTCAACAAGACAAAAGCAGTGTGTGAGTAACAATGGGATCACTGTTTCTGAAGCTGGTCTGGAGCAGTGCTGGCATTGCAGGGGTCTAACATGGAACTGCACATTACTGGGTGACACTCAAAACTCTTCCAGGCATTGTCAACCCAGACTGCAAGGCAAGAGGGACTGGCACCTGCTCTATTCATAACTGCATGACAGAGCTGTAGGGTTTTTTTTTCTGGGAGTTTTTTGAGGTGGTTAGGAAATCATTTGTATCAAGGTCAAAATGATGTCACAGGATGTCCACTGGAAGCTGAAGTCAGTGTACTGTTGGGTGCAGATGAGCTATCTCTATCTGAATTGTTTAAGCTGATCCAGACACCTTACTTTTTCTCCTTTCTTCCTTTACTAATTTTTCTCCTAAAAGAAATGTATTATTGCTTTAGAGTGCATTAGACCCTCAGAAGTGACTTGTCATATTATGGATACCAGCAAAATTAACTGTCTTGAACAGAGGAAATTTATAAACACAAAATAGTTTGTTTTATCTAAGTTATAAACCTTTGAAATGGAAGTGTTGTCTTGAAAAGCATATAGTGTGGTAGTAGCACTATATCTGCCTCTGTAACAAGAACTAGAGCTACAATTAAAAATCCACGTTATTTGAAGTGATGTCAGACTTCTGTAGCACTGCTTATAAAAGCAAGCAAGACATTTTTAGACATTGTCTCAAAGTTTGTCAGTTGGTAAACTGAAATACCATAAATGCAAGGGTTCCTGATGTGGAAAAAGATGTGTAAAATTAAAACCAAATATATAATGTACAGTGACAATATCCAAAAGAGTTTGACTGCCTATGTGTGTACTTGTGTACTGTCTTTGCATAGATACTCACACATACAGAAGATACTGTAGTGCTTCAAATTTCCTTCCATCTATAAAACTAATTGCAAACTATTTCTTTTTGTTCTTCTCACAGCTGAATTTTTATTCCTCTTGTGGGGTGTTTATCTCTGCTATGCAGTGCGGACAGTCCCATCAGCATTTCATGAGCCACGTTATATGGCTGTTGCAGTTCACAATGAGCTCATTATCTCTGCTATATTCCATACAATTAGGCAAGTGATCTGTAGATCTAGTAATTAACCATTTATCTTTCAGGTTTCCTATGGTGCAACTTAGAATGGGTGAATGGGGTAGGATAATGGAAAGTCTTATAAATATTTGTTTCTGAAAATTAAGTGCTTGCTAAACTTAAAACTGTTCCCATGGGATCCGAGAATATACAATTTTATAATTAGGGTTTTTTCAGTATAGTTAGGTGATTCAGTATATGTGATAAATTAGGTATAGCAAACAACTGTCTTCAGTCATCTACATACCACTCACTGTTTTGTATCCCTAGAAAACCAGCAGGTAAGAATGTTGGTTTGTATGAACTTTTGCTGATGTGTAACAGATTGGTGAGCTGCAGCTATGTGTTAAGATTATTGTACTGGTTTGGGCATGAAGCACAGTGTTTTATATGCTGACATAAAAAATTGTTACACATATAATGCTGTATCAGTGATAAAAAGCCCATGTTTCTAAGGAAGTCTATAATGGGCTTTGCATTTCATACTTGTAAATTATTTGGGTAGTAACAAATAAATAAGGGTCTTTGCTAGAGCTACATGAAAATTTACTAAATTTCCTACAGAGTACCCTGTAAAAATGAATTGGTCCTAGAAAATGCGAAAGAGGAAGATAACATGAGTTTCATCTCATCCTGTAAAAACTCTTAAGACTTTCTTCTGACATTCTCACACCTTCTTTTGCCTCTTAACAGACTTTATCTTCTAAGATCTTTTTTATTTTTACATTACTTCATTGACAGTCTTCAAATACTCTTCTCTGTTCTTTTGTCTGTCTTGGCACTAACATTTCTCCTTGTCTTCTTGATTTTTGCTTTCATGGTTTTTTCTGAGTAAACACCAGCAAAGCAAATCCTTCATCTCTGTTCCTTCCTGGTGCTCCTTTCCCTTATCATTGTTATACAGTTCACTGCATTTTTCAGGCATGCCATTTTTTTCCCTTCCCTTTCTCCTAACCCTGTATTTCAACACCCACATGCACTGAAAATCTATACTCCCTAACACAAGCATCTGCAAAGTTATTTTTTAAAATCTTTATTTGATGGCAGCATTTTCCTTTTCATTCCTGATAGATGTAACATTCACTTGCAATACTTTTGAGTTTATTATTACCAATGTGACAGCTTCTCAGTCAATTTTCCCCCCATTAATTTATATTCCTAAACTGTATATTGAGCCATGTTAGAAGACACAGTTCAGAGGTATTTTTGTAGGCTGCAAGTTTCTTTTAACAATAGAACAGGAGGCAAGTAACCTTGGATGAAAGAAAGGGGAAAAGGGGAAAATGTGGCATTTTAATACATTCTTTATGAAGGAGACAAAAAGGATTAAGTCTTTCAGTTTGTCTTATTGACAGTCCTGTGCCTGCAGCCTAAGGTCTGCTGATCCTATTCTTCCTTCTTTTTTTTTTTTAATGTACATTTTGTATTGATTCTTTCCCATCTGTCTGATATATGCTGGTTTGTTGAAGAAATATTGTGTAGTGTTTATAGATACGATTGAAAAAAAATGTACACGACCCCTCCTGAGATTATGTCCATTCATTTCTGCATGCCCAACTCTTAATCCCTTTTTTTTTTGCTTCTGTCTTCCTGCCAAGTTTTGGATGCAACTGAAAGGGCGGAAATGTAAAACTTAGATTTATATGACATACCTGAATTGTCATGATGTTGAAAGTACTGGAGCCTTGAAGGACACCTACAAGGCAGCCATCCAGTCTGAAAACTCCCAAAGCTCACGGAAGATTGATGTGAGCATTAAATAAAACCTTGAACTGTTTGCATTTTGTTTTCCTTTGAAAGTATTCCCATTTCAGAAACAGGGGATTTTGGATTATCTTCACATCATCATAATATTAAATTTCTGCATTGCTCTTTCTCTAATATTACTGAGAAACCCAAAATTTATCTGGAAAAAATCTCATTCAAATTGAAATTCTATCTTTGCTAGGGCTGAATGGCTACTGCAAATGTGATTTTGCATTCAGAGGCATGGTATGGCATGGATGCCTTAATCAGTCAAGGTCTCTGCCATAAAGCAAGCAAAAAAGCCTTCACAAAATCTGAGGACTGGATCTGTTAAAGGATAAGCAGATGCAGTGGCCATCAGGATGTGGGTGCTTTCTCCCATCTGTCTGCTGCTGGCTCCATTGCAGGTTGATCAACTCCATGGTGGGGCAGTCACCACAGGGGCCACTGCAGGTCCCACACACAGCCTCCTCCTGTTCCTCCTCTGCAGCTGGGCCTGGGCTGGCACTTTGGGTCTTCCCAGGGGCCACCCACATGCTGCCTGAGGTTTGTTCATCAATTGCACATGCACACATGCACCATGCAGAGTGGTATCACACATAAGGATTTAACAGAAGATGGGAGATACGTCAGGTACAGAGCTCAGTGACAACTTGCTTACATGTCACTAGCCATTTCCACCCCCACCTTCTTTCCATGCTTGTTTTTCCCTCACCTACCTTATTCTCTATCTGTCCCAGTCCTTGTCTTCCAAATAAACAATCCACCCTCTTTATTCTTTTCCTATTGGTCACAGTTTTCCTACACGTGTACTCAAATTTGGAATTTGTGATGCCATTATCTAGGTAATCACTATCTTATCTGCTGTTGCTGATATGGTTACATCAGTGCCACTGACCTTGCAAGTTCTGCTCCCTCTGAGGTCCTTCAATTACCTGTGAAGTTTGGCCGTCTCTCAAATGACTCCCTATTAACCACCTTGCCATCCCTTACAGCACTGTCTGTAACTTCTATTCACTTTTTGCTCTGTTATTTGTTACATCCATCAGTTTCTCGTGTCATCTTCATCAGTGCAATTGTGTTCAGTTTACTAAATCTCAGGCCTGAGCCTCCTCATGTTCCCTCACACCCCAAAGCAACAGGAACTCTCTAGGAATTAATTAATTGGGATATTTTGTTGTGTTCATAAAATGTTGCATTTACAAAGTATTAAACAAGTAATTATGACTGTATTATAACAGCATGTAAGCCAGTGTTTCATGCCAGACTATTTCTGTTAACAAAAGCTTCTTCAAAATGTGCATCTGTGAACTTGGATAAGTTGCAAATGTCATTTCTATCTGAATGATTTTTGTTAACCTGGAAATTGCAAGCCTGCAGTACATCTGCTCATCCGTTGCACTGCTTACTGCTCCTGGCTTTGGGAGCTCACTAAAGCAGACAAGCCAAGCATGCCTCAGCTTTAACTGCACTGCTTCTTCTGCCACTCCTTTAGAAAGCTCAGCAAGGAACTGTTTTGTTTGACAAGTTCAGCCCCTCATTTCCAAGCATTCACAGGCTCTTGGATCCCACAGCAGTGAGCTGGGCGGTCCTGCTATAAAGATCATTTCTCTGCTGCCTGCTAAAATGCATTTCAGTTCAGTTCTTCCTTGGATGGCTTATCAGCTGTACTCAATAGCTGTGATCTGTGGACATCCTGTGTTTATAAAGTGCACTGCAATTCATCATAGTACATGTGTTAACCTAAAACCATCCCTTCAGCTCCTTGATGTATGTAAGCTGCCATAACTCAGGCCAAAGAAACTGTGACAATATACACAAACCAAAAAGACAGCTCAATAGAGTGAGAAATATGGAATAAGCAGTATAATTTAAGGTCTGTTGTTCCTTTCTATATTTTGGTTTGTTGATTGGTTGTTTTCAGAGTTGTTTTGAAATTTTAGTATATAGGGAAAGTGTGTGGATGTAATTTTTAGTCTGTATGAAAGCAGTACAGAACAAAACCAATTGTGTTTGGCCATTCAGTGAAAAGAAACCTAAGGAATACTAATGATATTAAATCTAATGCACTGGAGAAATGCAGTGAATTGCAACCCTGTATTCTATTTTCAGATTCATTCTTTCTTCAAGACTTCAGTCTGACTGGATGCTGATGCTGTTTTTTGCACACACACATTTGACTGTGACAGTCACTGTTGGGCTACTTCTGATCCCTAAGGTATTTGAGTCTGCTGTCTCTTTTCTTTTGCCAAGTCTGAGGAAGAGAAATGTTGTCATGCAGAAGCATTTCTGGGTAAATCTAGCAGCAACTGATAGAAAAGGGGGATGTAAAATTTGGCTGTTTTACCTTGAAAGCTGTATTATTTCTATTTTTTAAAAATATACATTTCAAAGTTTCTTTATTTCAGCTTTCAAAATTCCAGGAGTTTAAAGTACTTAAAATGTTGATATGACTAACTCAAGAAGGAAAGAATCCTGCCTAATTGTGCTTTTTTTTAAGGTATTTGTATGGCCATGCTGCTGCTAGAGTTAGCTGAGAGCAGACACAATTTTGGCAAGGGCATAGAACCACTGGACTCTTGTAGGCTGGACTAGCCATGAGATGGGGAGGTAGGGATTTAAACCAGGCAGTTACAGGCTGAAAAAAGAGAACCCTTTGCAAGTCAGAGCCTGGGACAGACAGATGCTGCACTGGGAGGAGACGTGGCCATGGCAGGGAGCCAGGAGCAGTGCTGGGAGCCAAGAGAGGTGTGTGGGGGCACAGGGAGATGGTGATGGCAGGAGCCAGGGAAGGGCAGAGAAAGCCCCCAGAAACTCCAGGGGAAGGAGATCTGCAAGTGGCTCCTCCTGGCCCTAGCAACAGTCCCCAGGAATGGAGTGGAACTTCCTTCTGAGGACAGTACCCCAGCAGAAGGAATGACTTTCTAATGGGTTTTGAAATGACTGATCATATTAATCAAAAGCTCAAGAGTCACAATAGCAGTAAAGGTGAAACCTATATATGAAGAAAGAGCATTAAGCAGTTCAGGTTGATAGAATTTTCAGGTTAATGAAGCTGCTATTCCTGCCTTTTTCCTGTGTGTCAGAACAGGGTATGCTGATGGCTGTCAAATATATGTACACTGAACAGTCATGACAAAGGACCCATTGATGCAGCCTTAATACTGCATAACCTTGTTTTATTTTAAATTACTTTTCTGGTCTTTAGCAATAATCTTATATTTTCTATTTTATATTTATGTACTTTATTACGTATCTTCAGAGATATTATACATCTTCAGAGATGTCTTTTTAAACTAGCCTAGAAAATTTGTTGACCTTTCTGAAGCTGAATCATAACTATGGATCAGTATTTTGATTTTTAGCTTATTATCTGTGTTTCACTGCACAGACTTTTCTTCCAACACACCAAAGAATTCAGAGAATTAAGATTCACAAGGTTGAGTTCTATTCATAAAGTCCTGAAGACAGATGACTGTGTGGACAATAGTAAATTCAGATGAGTGAATCAATATGAACAAAACAATAATGACAACCTCATTCCAACTCCTAATTCAAGGATCTGATGAAACATAGAAGAAAAATTTATCTACTTTTTCATTAGTTTCTTTTGTTGTTGTTGTTGTTGTTGTTGTTGTTGTTGTTGTTGTTGTTGTTGGCTTTTTTCCCCTACCTTACGTCTTCCTTTTCAGGGTTAGGATCTAAAAGAGAATTGCTTTCTGCAGGATTATTAAGATGTGTATTGTATAAAATAGTGTTTTACTGTTTTAGCAGCCTTATTGGAAATGTCTGAAAGTCTATTTTCATGCCGGCTTAATTGAAATGCCATTTAAAGAGGTTCAAACAGATGTCAAAATAAGTAGGGATTTTTTTTTCCTTATGCAAACTTCTAAGATTTATCATGTTAAGCCATCATTAATAAGAGTTCCTTCCATACAATACTGTGACTTAATGGGACACCACTTAAGCAAATGAAACTTAAGTAATGTTTTGAATTTGAGAATCACACAAATCTTTAGAAGGGTCATTGTACCATAAAACTCTTGTAAGCTCTTACATGTTGAAGTAAACTTTTGCACTCATGGCAACATTTTTTTTTTTTGCGCAAACTTATTGCAGTTTTCACATTCAAGCAATAACCCAAGAGATGATATAGCTACAGAAGCTTATGAAGATGAGCTTGATATGGGTCGGTCTGGATCCTATCTGAACAGCAGTATCAACTCAGCATGGAGTGAACATAGTTTGGATCCTGAAGATATTCGGGTACATAGAACTCATTTAAATAGCATTTGTTTTCAAGAACACTTTTTCCTAGAAGAAAACTCCAACTTGCATGCATTTGTTTCTCTTTGCAGATATTAGATGAAAAATGCCAGCTTAGATCTTTTATGATTGTGGTATCAGGTCATGTAAACTCTCATGTAGTATTTGCTAGTGTGAAGAGATGCTGCACCACTAGCTGTAGTAAAAGTCATAGTGGTGGCAAAGGAAGAGGAATCATCCTCAGCAAGAGCTGTTACTCAGTTTACATAGATTCTTTGAATTATTTTGAAGTGCAAACAGCTTTTGGTTTCAGTTTAGTTAGTCATTTGTATGTAACATATACATAAGCATACATAACTATAAAGATAAACATTAAAAACTTGATTAATGGAGAAAATGACTTTATTCTTATTTTACGTTATTAAAGTCCTTATGTTATCAGAACAAAAACAGCTATAGAGTTCAGCAGGAAAGCATGCACTACAGCATTGTGAAATCTGAAACAGCATAAATGAGTATGAAGTGTGCATGCTGTGGAAAGTGACTTGTTTGTGCACAAGAGTTTAACTTTTTTTAAGTGGAAAAAAATGAGATTCAAGTTGATGGAGAAATTGCTTATTCAAGAATTAGAAAAGACAGTGACATGAGTTTAATGCCCTTTTTAGATCAGTAGGTCTTGCATTTGTCAGTCTGCTTGTTTGACTGTAGTCACTGTGTGAATACTAGTTTTGCCATTCACTTTGCTTTGCAGGATGAGTTGAAGAAACTATATGCTCAGCTTGAAATCTATAAAAGGAAAAAGATGATTGCTAATAATCCACATCTCCAGAAAAAAAGGTGCTCTAAAAAGGGCTTGGGGCGCTCGATAATGCGGCGTATTACAGAAATCCCTGAGACAGTCACCAGGCAGTGCTCCAGGGACGAGAAGGACCTGATGGAGCACAGTGCTGTGAAGAACTTGGCCACACTGAAGAAAAACCCACCGGATTCCACGAGTTCTGCAAAGCCAAAAGAAGATACTTCGAAAAACAGAGTGTTTTCCTTAAAAAAGTCCCACAGCACTTACGATCATGTTAGGGATCAAACAGAAGAACCAAATGGCTTAACTACAGAAAGTGCAGAAGTTATAGCTTCTGAGACAACACTTCTGGACTCCTTGAATGGTAACAAATTAACCAAAAATGCTCCTGAAAAGGTTGAAGCTGTCTCTACTGAATCGGTCCCTTTGGTGTGCAAATCAGTAAGTGCGCATAATTTAAGTGCCGATAAGAAGCCTCTGCATCCAAGAACATCTGTGTTACAAAAATCCCTCAGTGTTATTGCTAGTGCCAAGGAAAAGACTCTGGGACTCACGGGTAAAACGCAAAGTCTAGAAGAAAGCACTAAATCTCATAAATCTCAGCAGAAGGGTAAGGAGGCCAGCAAAAAGCACTCAGCCTCCGATAAAGGGGAACATAAGGATTCCCACCGGAAAAACTCTACCCAGTCTGAGGAAACAAAGAAAACCCATAAATCTGGAATTATTAAACAGCAAAGGGTTGGTCAAACACCTGCAAATCCAGACACAGGCCCAGGTAAGTCTCTGCACAAGGACAATTTCAACATAGGAGAAGTTTGTCCTTGGGAGATCTATGACCAAGTTCCTGGTCCTGTGCCTTTTGACTCTAAAGCTCAAAAACATGTGTCTATTGCTTCCTCAGAGCCAGAGAAAAACCACCCTTCCCAGCCAAAGGGGAAGACTCATCATAAGCTGAAGACACCTGAGGGGCACCAACAGTCAAATCAAAAGAGCTCAGAGAAGGCGGAAGCAGCCACTCAGGAGACACAAGAGCAGCAGATCTTTGAAAATGAGAAAAATCAGTCAAATTCCCAGGTCTCTCCTGGGCTGAAGTGTGAGAATGTTAATAGGCATACACCTAACACCCGTGCTGGAGAGCGGGAGGAGCTGCCCCAGAAAACAGCAGAAAAGGAAAACCTCAATAAATTGGCTGAACAGAAAAAAATTGCCTCTTCTGAGGGAAATGTGCTTTCATCTAACTCCCATAAGCCAAGTAGTTACGTACAGCAACCTTTAGCATCTCGAGCTGAAGTCTGCCCTTGGGAGTATGATACAGCAGATTTACCAAATGCAGAAAGAAGTGTAGCTTTATTGAACACCTCTGCTATAAGTGCAAATAAAACAGCAGCACCTCGAAAATAAGAGGCTTTTGGACTGAGGAGAGTAGCAACATTGAGAAGACAACAGGAAAGACAGAGGGAGGACTTAGGCTAAAAGGATCTGAAAATTCCTAAGGAGCATCACTTAAATCAAGGGAATCAGCACTACAAATATGTAGGAGTTAAGCAAAGTAAATTATCGTTATTGTTGTTATTATTTATATGTTGAGTGCCAACAATGTGATTAGCAGTGCCCAGAATATGGTCCCTGCTCCAAGGATTTTACTGTGTCAATGAAAGAAATCTGCCTTTGTGAAATCAATTTTCTTTTAAAAGAAAAAATAATAAGATGATAACAAACGCACAGTGTAGATCTTAACCAAATTATTTCTAGATGATGTAACTGGCTGTAAATTGCCCTTGGGACTTTAAAGATCCAGCAGAAGTGGGACACAGAAAATGTCCTGATGACAAAAAGGGGTACCAATGAGCAGCTTATTAAAGTGACGACTTTTCACTTTACATATTTAATCTAAATAGCACTGATAACTCAATGCATCCCAAGAATATTTTGTAAAATTATTACTTTCATTTTCTTATTACTGTGTGTTTAAGTACATTGTTGTGTCTCATATTAAAGCATTCCAGATTGTATAATTTTTTGCAAATAACTTTGATATTATGTGACACAACAACACATTTATGCAATCTGCAGATACTGTCTTCTAATTCCAAGTTAAAATACCTGCTGTAGACCTTTTTGTTTATATATAGAATTGCAGTAATCTTTCACTGGCTATGTAAGTCGTAATTCATATTGGGAAATTCTTCTGGGCTTTGGAGATTTTTTTTTCTTTCCTGTAATTTATATAGTGGTTTTTTTGTTTGTTTGTTTACTCTCTGTTATTTATATTTATAGTTTGATACTGTATTATTCAGGGGTTTTATATGCAGTAAGTTATGCACTTCCCTATTAATGCTCATAGACTTTGTTAATGGTGGAAATTCAGTTGTCTTAGCTGGTAGGACAACTAATCTGGGTTTTTTGTTACTAATTGGAAAATATCATCTCAGAGACGAGAAATCTTACTTTAAACACGATGGTGATGATCTTGTTCAGATTTTCATACCGAACCTATCCAGTTAAATAAGACAAGCAAGAATGACAATGAATATACCCCAGAAATGATCACATGTTTTACTAACACCAGACAGCTCTGGAAGATATTTTATTTATGGAACAACCCTGTACTGTTTACCCCTGTTGGCAAACCTCAAAAAATTGGCTCTTGGAGTGAGAACTCCAAAATATTACTCTTGCCCCATACATGCAAATATAAGCGATACTGGGAATGAAAATGATGGCATCTCTCTCCAACTGTCCAAAATGCTTTGACTTTTTTTACATTTATATGTACATTTACAGTAAAAGTTGGTGTTTGATACAGTGCTACTTTTCAGCAATAGCTACAGTCCTCATCGTGCATATGAGCTTAATTCATAGGTGGCCCATTCACAACAATGAGGCTTAGTGACAGTTCACCATCAGGGCCTGAGGACATGCTGAACTCTTCTGAGGATTATCAGCAGTAATTAAACAGCCCCAGCCATCTCAATGCAGTACCAGTAAAGTGCTGTTCACAGGAATTGGCTGTACATAGTGTACTCCAAAACAAAGACAGCTCAGTCCTAAAGAACTTGTGCAATTTGAGAGAAGTGATGGGATTCGGTGGAAGAACATGAAATGTGGATGATTGAATAGAATGTGTTGTTTAATATATATAATATATATAAAAATAGATATTTATATATGTTTAATATATATATATAAATGTCATATCTAATACACACATGCACATACACGTATGTAGTATAAACTGATTTTTGTGGCATCATAGAAAAAGTGGCTTAAGAAAAAATGCAATGAGCAGAGGGACTTAGACAACCTGGGCATGAGGATTTTTCTATCCTTTAAAAAGGAGAGGATTCTATGGGCATGTCTAGACTGACAGATCAAGATGGATCTGATTTTCCTACTGCCGCTGCTAAGCCCAAACCTGACATGTGCCAACACCTGAGCCAGCTCAGGTGACTCAGGTCTTGGTGCTGTCTAAACACGTTACCTCACTTATAAATTCTGCTCATTAGCTCCAGATTAAGTGACTGAACAGCCCCAGCCAACCTGGTTATCCAGGATAGTGCTCAGTTCCACCATGGGGATGTGCTGACTTAGGTCTTTACTACCCTGGGCTTGTCTGACTCTCCCATCCCTCTTTTTGTAGGGCATAATTATGGTCTAGGAGATCTGACTGGGACCCTTCAACCCAGAATCCCTGTTCTACCCATGAAAGGGAGTCAGGCATATGAGTCTGGGTGCTTTGGACATCAGTGCACCCACTTTGTACACACAGGACCACTGGCATCCTATGTGCAGCCCAAATCCAGCTCTGTCCTTGGTGCGGAAAAGAGTTGAGATTAGAGCTGGTGTGCTCAGATTCTTCCTTCCCAGTCCCAGACACTCGTGGGATTTGTCTGTAACTTGTCATGTCAGCTTCAGTGGGACTTAATCAGCTTTTCTGAGAGAAAATAACCCTGAATTTCCAGGAGAAGTCTTTCCTAGGAACAGAGCTTTTTGGGAGGCCTCCAGGAGCACACTGACCCTGTGTGCAGAGAAACACACAATTTTAAATACACCTGCTGAAATGGTGACAATCTTACACCTCTCCTGTCCTTGAAGGGAAGTTCTGCAGCCTCAGCAGTGGTTTTGGGGACTGGGACGGGGGCACAGCTTATGGCAGGCTGCCCTGGCTCCTTTAGGGGGGCCTGACTGTGAGGTTAGAAGTGGACATCCACGGAGGGATCATGGAAGGAGATCTTTGTACGTACTCACTGCCTCTTGGAGACAGATGGTTGCAAGGAGCAGGCACCAGCCCTCGTGCCCTTGCTCATCTGGCCCTCCATCCTTTACCTCGGAGCTGAGCAAGGCCACACTGCCCTGTAGGAGCCGTGTAGGGTGCCTTGTGCACCGAGGATGGGGGGCTCCACATCGGCAAAGTGTCCCCCCAGTACCACTGCCCCTTGTGTTCCTGGCAGGATCGAGCCCTTCGTGCATGACTGTGTCTGTGCCACCGCTGTATATCTGTACTTGCTTGGTTTCCTTTCCCTTTCTTTCTGTTTGGAAAGATAACTTCATTAGAAACACAGAAACAAAGCCCACTCCTTGGCTGGTGTAAAACAGCCCAGCTGCGCAGAAAGAAAAAAGCAAAGGCTGGTTAACCAGGGAAGGCATTGGCTTGTATATTCTCATTTGGTTTAGATTTCTTTCGTCCTGACCCTTTCCCTCACTTCTTAAAAACTGTCTGTTGTGGTTCTTTAGGCTCATTTTAGTCCCATCCCCTAAGACTGACACAATTGGAAAACATTCCTTTAGAAAACAAAAAAGCCTTCCCCAGTTTATTAAGCAACTGATCTTTGGGCTACAGATTCAATTGGGACTTAAATTATTTCACATTTAAGAAATGAGGGGCCAAACTACACTCAACTATCCTATTTCACTATGATGCTGCTAGAAGCATTGCTTAATAAAGACATACTAAGTTAGACATAAATAATGTTTTGTATTTCATAGATTTTTCTCCACCAGCATATATTGACTAGATTGCTTAGATGTCTTTTTCTGGAATTTCATTGTCATTGTTTAGCAAAGAGAAGTGCAACTCTAGAGTAAAGATGTTATAAAGATATTCTCTAGCAGATCTGTTAAGAGAAAAGACAATAAACATGAAGGTCACAAACATTTGCTAGGTTGTCCTTCTAAATGCATGTGCAAGCTGCATTTCTCCTTCATTTCTAAGTCATGGTTTATAAGTAATTAGATTTATACCGATCTTATTAGACTTGTATAATTTATGCAAGATTATGCGCTTTAAAATATAAATCAGTACACACCTATCATCAGCTTTGGTGGCATCATAGACCTGAAACCAGACAAGACATTTATATTTGCTCTCCTTAGGCTTTTGCATGCATATGACAACAGGCAGGCCTGAGCAAACACTGCCTTTGACTTTTAAAATTTTAGCTACTCCAAGTTGTAGAGTATATAAAGCTGTAAGTCTCTTCACTTTATAATGTGGTTCTTATGACAATGTTATCTGGCAACCAACAGCATCCACCATGAAATACTTGATAGATTTATGTTGTAATGTGTTGCAGCATGTAAATAATGTAACTTCTCTGCAATAAAGCACATTTATATTAAATCTGTTTGCAGGCTTTTGTGTTGTGATTTTCTGAAGTTGTTATTGATCCAAACTGAATGGGATTCCCATCAGATTTGTAAAGTACCTAATTTTACAGCTTCTATGATCAGATCATGCCATTATAATTTTCCGGATTTTTCTTTATACTTTCATCAGAGCAGATATGTACTATATTCAGGACTTTATGTTAGGGAAATAGCTCTGTTTTCTCAGTGGTTGCAATTTTGAGGTCAAAATTGTAGAGTCCATTCTATATTCTTTTGAATTTAATGATAACTACAACTTTAGAAAACAAGGAGAAATAAATAGACCACATTTTACGATGTCATTGTAAAATCCTACAGCTCATCTGTACTATGTGTGTACATGCCTGAGTTCCTCGTCTCAAATATCTGTCTAACAGGTATAGGAAAGATACAAAGAAAGGGAACAAAAAATATGAGAGACAGAGAATGGCAGCTGTGTAACTTGTTTACCTTGGGAGAGAGATGACTCAGAAAGAGGGACGAGACCTATAAAAAATTGTGAATGATTCAAAGGTAATTAGGAGTCTGGAATTTGTTGGATTTTGTTGTGCAGGAGCTGTAGAACACCCAGGGTGGCCATCATGCAGCAGTTTAAAACAAATGAAGTTTTCTTCTGCATATGTCATAAATAAATTGTGGAGCTTATTTTAACAGATCACTGTGCATATCATGGGTTCAAAAAGCATTGGAGAAGTCATGGAAGACAAATCCATCAAGATCCCTGAACATGGTGGATAAGAAATTCTTAAATCCCTAACCTCTACATGGCTGATAAGTAGTATAATTCTCTTTGCATAATCACCCAGTTCTCTTATCTTAATCACCCACTGCTCAATATGGTGCTACATGAACATTTCATCCAGCACAACCTCTGTACATTCTTATGTCTGCATAAATACAGATAGTTTAGGCTCAGTTTATTTTCAGTTGTCATCCTGGTGGTTTTTAATGACTGATTATTGAGGTACAAGTCCAGGTAGGTTCCTGCACAGGCATATGTATGTGTTCACATGTCCCAGGGCCTCCTGGGTTGGAAAGCTGCCATTTGGATAACAGTCTGAGTCAAGCTGTCAGGTGTCATGGAAACATGAGATGGAAAGAAGGGAAGGGAGTTACTTATGTTCTTTAAATGAAGTGTATACAAGTGCTTTGAAAGCAAGAAGTCCAGATACCAGAAAATTAAGGCCTGGAGATTTTTCACTGTACTACCTCAGGGTGTTCAGCTCAAACTGAGGGCAGCTTTGCTCTCTCAAGTGATGGGTGCCTTTTGAGCCCCACTTCTAAAGTTTTCACTGGTTTTAAGAAGTAAGGAAATTATTTACACAGTTTTGTGGCTTTGGGAATCATCCAGAGATGTATTTTCACACACCCTCTTGCTTCTGTTATATTTCATGAGAGGAAATTCATGTGGCTAGACCTGCACAGCCGTGAGAGGCTGGGGTGGGGGGTGTCCCATCGTCAGCCTGGCACCCAGGGACAGGGTTTGGAGAGGACAGATGGGCACTTCACAGGGGTGATGGTGAAGAGAGATACAGGCTTGAGCAAGAGGCTCAGAATGAATACTCAGAAAACTTTTTCACCATGAGAAGTCAAACAGTGGAGAGGGTTACTCAAAGGTTGTGCCATTCCCATCCTCTGAGCTTTTCTTGGATAAAGCCCTGATCTTGTAGCTTTGGGCAGCAGGTTGGATTGGAGACCTCCTGAATGAGCCCATCATGCTACGGAGAGTGTTCACTACCAGAACTTATTCTTCCATCATCCTCTGGAAAGCCTGTAGGCAGATACCAGGCAGCTCCAGCTCCTGCCCAGGAGCACAGGACACACATTCATTTATACCATACATACCTCTGGGCAAGCCCTCCTAACAAACACCAGCTGCTGAAATAAAAAGGCATTTGGCTTTTCCTCTGACCCCACAGCCCAGAGTTACCATGGTAACAAAGTGATGAGGAAAATAATTTTTGTTTAGAGCTGGTTGGGAAGAAGTTTTCCTGCCTGTGTTTAGTGAGTATTTGAGCTGGTGCACAGTTGAAAGAAAGCCTATAAAAATGGTAATGTTTTTCCCCTAACAAATTCAGGATATTTTTAATGTCAGTGCTGGATTGGATTCTGAAGGAACCATTAAAGAAATTCTAAATTTGGGGGATTTTGTGAATTCAATTCTTCAAAAAGGCAGTTGATTTGATTCAGGGTTACAGGGTTTCAGGGTCTCTGTCTGTCTGCAGAGAAGTTATTTCAAGCTGAATCTGCATTTTTACAATAAAACAGGATTTCTGACAGGCTGAAGCCAACTTTTTTCCAATTCTGTAGGAGATTTTTCATCAACTTGGAAATTAGCTTTAGCAATGCTTGAAATTTAGTAAAAGATACTGATTATTTCACTGAGTTGGCAGGCTGTCATCATGTTGCAATATTCAATCTTGTGGTTCTTTTAACTCCTGGAAGATTAAACATTGTCTGTCCATTTATGCAGATGATATTTCTTTTTTTTCTGTTTCATTTATTTATGAGCTAGCCCTTTTAGTCTCTGAAAGTGTACAAACAAACTGAACCCTGGACATTTTACCACAAAATTAGTGGATTTTAGATTTCTGGATATATATGAATTAGGTTGAATTTTGCATTGTGTCAAAGCATGAAAAGAACATTACATTGTACCCAAAATAGCCATATATATATATTTGAAATGTGAATTTATGATATTCTGTGTAATATAGATGTACATATCTTATATAGAAGGCACAGAATCATCCCTGCAGCCTTGTAGCTGCAGAAGGCAAGGTTTTCCAGTAGACAAGTATCTGCTTTTAGAAGCAATTAAAAGAGAAAATTGCTAAGCCTGCATAATGGGAGTCTTTTAATGAAATGCAGACTGCTGGGTGTTGTTTGGATCTTTGGGTATAAAACGTGTGTGAAGTTAGGGCTTGCCTTTGCTTCTTGGCTGCTGGGGAGATGTTCAGAGGAGGAGCAAAGGCAGATGTCTCTCTGGTCCCACCACAGCGTGGGCTGCCATGCCCACATGTGTGACCTCTTGCTCTCCTGCTTACAGTTCACCTGCTGTGCCCTTTTTTTAATGATGCTGAATCATGGAGTAGACTTAAAAACCTGGTTTGGGCTGATCTGCTGGGCAAACCCCCAGCACTCCCTGCAGCACCTTCTCCCCTGCTGCTCTGCAGAGGTGACAAGAGCAGTGCCCATGAGGTGGGTCTGGATGCTGCAGGGCTGCCAGAGCAGGGCAGGGTGGAGGCTGCCTGACTCTGAGCACTATTAGTGGTACTGCTTGACAGATGATGCTGGCAGGGAGTTTAGACTGGCTGCAGTACTACAGATAAAAACCAGGCTGGTTTGACATACTTCAGTGCTAAAATAGTATCATATAATGATGTCTTTGTCGAAATTTTTTTTTTAATCTGCAGGGGGGTAAGAACAGTGTAGTTCCAAAGCAGTCATCTTGGAGACATCATCAAAGGAAAATCACAGCAGCACTGGAGAAGCTACCTGTCCAGCTCTGTTCCCACATCATGTTTTATGACACCCTTGGCAAATGCACAGCATTTGTGTAAGCCAGCAAAACTGGCTAGTGCTACTCTCTATGCAATGTATTTTATGTATATATTCACTTTAATGCTTTTGGTTCACAACATTTAGGTTTCACTTTGTTTACAGCAGTTTTGTTATCACTGATTATTTTTTTATTATATTACAGGAACTTGCTAACAAACTTGATTTGTATCTTAGTGGCTCCATAGCAAGGCTGGCATTATCCCCACAAAATTTTTTGTGTTTGAAGTCAGAAAGAATAGTTTCACAATTCATGCAATTTTCCTTCAGAAATAGTTAAATATTATAAAATACAGATTTCATTATTTTTATTCTGGTTAATTATTTATTCTATTATTTATTCTATTCAATAAAATTGCAGTAAGTAAGAATTGGTAACATAAAGCTACATTCTTTACTTTCTAGGTATAATTTAGATGCATTTTTCCATCTAGGATTTAAGATGAATTGTAGATTGCAGTTGCATGACCTTTCCATGCATCTGCTTGTTGTCTACATTACAACTAGAATTGCAAAGTCCTGTTACAAACAATCATTGCCTAGGAAGGGATTGGGTTTTTTGGATTTGCCATCCCATTCATGTATGACAATAATTTTTACACACAAGCTAAACTACTTGCTAAACTACTTGCTTTGGTAGTTTTATTCGTTGCCTTGTAAATGTAGATAGTATTCTTAATTCCTTGGGAACAACATTATAATTCAATATAATGGGCAGGCAGGTAACAATCAAAAATTGTTGAGATAAAACTACATAGTCTTTATTTGGTTAAGAATGTAAGTGTGAAAATGTGAAAACCTTGGCCTCTCTGGGGAAGAAAACAGAACAAAACAATGAGGATTTTATTTATTACTTTCACATTCAGAACCAATTATTAGAGTATTAAGGAGCTTAGAGCAAACTTGTACATTTCTGACAATTGATCAAATACTGCTCTGTGCATTCCAGCTACTAAAAATACTTGTGATTTCAGCTTGGGGCAAGAACTACAAGTATGCATCTTGTAGTTCTTGCCCCAAACTCAATTTTTACTAAGGATAAAAATTACCCTGTGGGGAGGGATTTCAACAGAGGATGGAGAAACCGCATATGTGTAAGTTCCATGCCTGCTTATGATTTTTGGGTTTTATACACTATTTTATGCTGTTCCTGCTTTTACCTTGCAGGAAATTGCCTTTTTTCTGGAAGTAAATTATTTGGATATTGTTTCTTCAGAAGTGTGTGCATGTTTGAAGTGTCAAGCAGGTAGGTTATAAAAGGAAATACATTTACATAAAAAAGCACTGTAGTATTTTAGGGGCTGCTTAGGCAGAGCTCCCACTTTTCTCTGCTCATTTGTTGTCTCCTCACATGGAAAACATATTTTCTACTGTAACTTAATATGACCCAAAAGAAGACCTAGGGGACAAAGAGATTATCAGTTACTGAATGAGAAGCAAACTAAAAGTTAATTCTTAGCACAGAAATTACTGATTTTCAAAGCCACCAGAGAAGGAATTTAGTCTCCAGTTCTCTCTGAATTCAGTGACTTCTTTGAAAACTCCAGTCTGACAGACTAGATTATTGGTTTTGATGCCATGCTGAATCTTTACAAATGGCAATAACAAATCTGCAAAGTCAGCAACAGAGTCCATTCCCTTGTACAGCCCCTTGGAGAAACAAGCTGGTGGGAAGCCAGGTGGACTCTTGGCATGGGAAACTGCTGGTAACAACACAGGACCGTGCATTGAAAATATCCAGAATTAATTTTGCATTATCAGGAATGAGTCATTAGAGCCAAACAGGAAAGAAAACTTTTGACAGCATAAACACCTTTTCAGCCAGACTGGGATGGAGAGTCCACAGGCTATACAAACTAGGCCAGTGAATAAGCTGGCCTGTGTTAAGTCAGGATCTGGTTCATATTCATACCAGGGAAACAGAAACTTGCTGTCAGCAATCCACCTGATACAAAACTCTTAAGGAACAAAAAAGCATTCATCATTCCAAGAGCTGCCACTGCCCCTTCACTTCCCTGCTTTCCAGCTGGTGGTCCCACCAGGTGCTTACTGCCCTTTGTCCCCTGCAGGTAGTACAAAAGGTTTGTCTTTTCATTGGAAATGTCGCAGCGGCTTATGCTTGCTTCTGCTCTCTTTTCAGCCAGAGGCCAGAAGCATTGTGCTGCAAACTAAAGCTCTTTTCAGCTTTTTCTCCTGGCTGTTCAGCTCCCTTTAATCACTTTCCCCAGCTCAAGTCCTGGGCAGATGGCAGCACTATTATTCTCATTTCCTTCAAACATTCCACTTTATGTTAAAAAAATCATGCTATCATACAGACTAAGACCATCCTTGTGAAATACTTCACCCCTGTCCTAAACCAGGACAAAGCCACACATATCCACTTTTCTGCCTGGCTGTAAATTCCCAATGTAATATTTGGCAAACCAATAAAGGGCACATTTTTTACACAGATACTGGTCTGGCTCCCAGTCCCCCTGTGCTTTGATTTTCTGTCTTTGTGTGAAGAAGACCTGACTGCTTCCTACTCATGGGAAAAAGGATGCAGATAGAATCTTACAGTCTTCAGGTACTTTTGACAGCATTAAGAAACTCATGTATGATCCTGCTCCTCACCTTCTCCATGAGAAAGGAGTATATAGTGTTGAATGACAGTAAAAGGTCATTCACGAAGCAACTTTCAGATTATGGAAGCTTGGTTATTGAAAGCCATTTTACACTGTGTGAAATTTCTTCTTGGCTCTTTAATAATTTGCATTTTTTCTTAGCAAAATAGATAAAACCCAGATGAACTCAAAGCTGAAGTGACCTGACCTTTTCCTATATGAAAATTAATACAGTCTCCTGAGTTGTTTAGATGTGGGAAATGAATACTTGTTGGTTTTAGCAGAAGTGCAGGAGTTTTCCAGAATTCCCCCTGCCCACCTGCACAGCTTGCTGGTGCTATTGCAGCATTCCTGTGTACACATGAAGAGCAAATTAAAAATACTCCTTGCTTCTTCAAATACTATCCAAATGTCACAGGGAGGATCTTGGGTGTTCGTGTCTCTGGTACATCTGGTACAGTTCTATATGTCTGTTTAATTTCAGCAAATCTTCACCTCTATTCAATTCCACGGAGCCAGGTAAACTCAAATAAATTATATCAAAGGCTTCCTCTTTCCATCCTTAACTAAAATAGCTGGGCTATGTTAAACAGAGCTGACTCTGCTCAGAAGAAAAGCAAGTTGTGCACAATGTGGAGATCAAATCTGTTGTAGGCAGCCAGTTTGTTTGTGTTTAATGTCACTGTGACAACTTCCATGCATAGTAAGTCAGATGTTGAAGAAAGCTTTAGTTGCATTTCCTGATCCTCCTTTCTAGTGTTCTCTACAGATCTTCCTCAAGGGCTGCATTTTCTCCCCCTCTTCTCTTACAGTGATCACAAGGAGCTCATGTACCAACACTGCCTCAGATGCACAGATGTCTCCTGCACTTGCATTTTTCTTTTGTAACCCCTTTCTCATGCCTGACGTCCAGCACTTGCTCAGCCTGATTGGAACTCTTCTCCTTCAGGCGTATTGTCAGCTCAACCTGTTGCTTCCAAGTAGGACACTGAAAGCAAGAGACACTTAGAAGCCCTAAGAATTCAGGTGTTCTCAAAAATCTTATTTACCCCATCTCTCCCACATGCTTCCTTGTCTTTTATCCTCAGCTTCTCCATCAGACACATAAACTTTGTGTTAGTTTTCCTCTGCCTTTTCCACTAGGTCTGTGCTTGTGCCTTTGCTAAAGCCCCCTATTTTCTTCTATTCTTCCAGCTTCAAAATAATTGCCACCAGCAAAACCCATGTGCTCCATTCTGATATCCCAAACATTCATCACCCCTCACTCTGACATTTGCTCGGAATTCTCTTCTCCCCATGGACACGTGTTTTGCTCCAGACACTGCTGCCCACCTGAGCAAACCCCCCTCTGCCTCATCCTCCCCAGCCTTTCTGAATTCCCTGAGCAGCACAGGCAGGAGTGACAGCATCATTGAATACATTTAGGTTGAGTTGGGAACTGTACAAAAATGCACATGCAAAATTAAGTGCCAATTTTATTCTTTTTTTAGTCTTTACAGCCTACGATTATGGGAAGACAAAGACAAAAGCAAAAGAGGCAGAGGGATGACTGTCACGTGAGTATAATGAACACATCACTGACACTAAAAAAAAATATTCCACAGTTTTTCAGCTATATTTGCCTATTAAGATATTGTTAAAGATCCATAAAGGGTATTTTTCAGGGAAAAGTAGAATACAAAAGAGATAAAAATAATTTTAAATTATTAAAATAATTCTGTTGACGAAACTAAATTCTGCATGTATTGGTACTGATTCATGAACCAGGAATTCTACAATAATGTAGGAAGGCTCCATACTTGTTTCCTTACATAAACAACAGATTCTTAAGAGAATTTTGTATTGATTGATTTTTGTATTGATTTTGGATTTAATTCCTTTTTCTAAATGCTTTGCTGACAGCAATGTAGCCATGTGCAGACTGCTGCTTTTTCAGGTCCAGCTCCCAAACCCATGATTTTCCTTTCTTTGGACCATGCTGGATTAGGATTTGCTGTGTTTAGAAAAAGCTGTTTCAGTGGCAGCTGGCTGTAGCAGGGGCTGTGGTTCTGGTAAATTAATCACGCTGAAGGACAAAGTCTCTGCTGGTGTTTAGCTGTACCTTCCAGATACACCTTTGAGTGTCTTGGATTTAGAATTGAATGCTCCTTTGTTACTCTTACTACCAGGAGGAGGAGTCCTTTGACCTTGCTGCTGTTGTCTCTCTGCTGTGTGACGTTCTGATGATACTGTTCATACACTCTGCTGTTCCCAGCCCTGCCAGACTTCTCTGCCTTGTTGCTCCTAACCAGATCGGCTTTCTGGATGAGGTACTGCCTGTTTCCTGCTACTTTGCAGTGAATTTAATGCCCTGCTCTTTGGAGTCAGTAGACACCTTTTATACATGTCATGTAAGGACGGTTGTGGTTAGCAAGCTGTCCATTTAACTGGACATTTTCTCTTGCACACAGCCCTGCAGGGGGCTTTGACATGGACTGCAGTGTACAGTCTACTCACTGAAGGGTTTTGTGCTCCCTCAGAGTCTGTGGCAGACTCAGCTTCCTCAGGGGTGTATTGTCGTGGTTTGGCATCACCAAGGAGGGATTCTGCCCATTTTGGTGGCACTGTGTACTGGCAGCTTGATGTCCTCTTGCCTTGTGGTACCCAACAGCAGATGCTTTTGGGTGTTTGGGACTGCCTTGAATGAATCTCCCCATGTAGAAACCTACATGTAGGTGATGCTGCTTTGGACCCTTGCATGGTCAATGGAGACTTATTCAGTATATTCCATGCATTCAGTGGTGTCATTCCTTTCACACTAAAGACAGTGCCTACAGGAGGTAGTTGCCATCTATCCATTTTCTGAGGGAGATTAGGATGACTATCTCAGATTTAGAGGTATCCAAGATGTCTCATTCTAGGTGAGATGTGGGATCCTACATAGGATGTGATTCATCCTGTATTGTATATATTGGCACTGCCAATGCCTTAAACTTCTTTCCAGCCTCCCAACTTTTCATCAGGCAAGGATAATTCAAATGCCTGATCTTACATCACTGGTGACTGTCTGAGTAAGGCAGAATAGACACAGGCCAGAAAAAATCCTTCACTTTTAAACAGAACCCATTGTACCTGACAGTATTCAGTACAGAGTGATCATGTACACAGAAATAATGCATTATCATTAAAAGGGAGCTCTATCTTTTGTGATCTCTCCCAGGAGCTGAATAGGGTTTTTTTTCATTAAATTGAAGTCTGTCCATTTGGGTACTGCTCACTCTGTTTATTGCACCTTGTGTGGTTGCATGTTGTATGTGTACTCTCATTTAGTCCCTTGCACCCAGCAAGTGGACACCAGCCTACCCTTGGGGGATCACCAAGCCCCCCAACAAGTTCAAACAGTAATTATTCTCCTCTTTCTGCAGCAGGGAAAATGTTGTGCTTTCTGCATTAAGAGTTGTCTGAAGGAATAAAATGTAATTACAGTTCCACCTAGAGCTTGGTCAAGCTCCATCTGTCTTGCTGAGATGAACGTTACAGCTAAAGACTGTGCCAGGAGCTGATGTGTAGGAGTCTGCCTGAGTTACCAGCCTGTTGTCTGCTCCTTTCATGAGTGTGCTTCTGTTATTTAGTGGCAGTCTGATAGAAGCCCAGCAAAGCCACAGGCAGTTTTTCCACTGACTTAAGTAGGTTTAAATTAGGCCCCACAATAAAAATTCTCTCTTTAGAAAACAGGATATAACAGAATGGTGAGGAGCTGTGAGTGGCTTAATCATTACATTTACTCAGCTTTATGACTAATGCCTCTGTCAGTTAACAAGTTTTATTAACAATACAGTGACCTTGAAAACTCTGTACATCTGACTAACTCATTCTCTTTTATGACTAAATGCTCTCTATATTGATCAAGGATGTAATTGAAATGATGTCATGTAAAGTGACTGGAAGCTTAAAATTATTTAAATAACATGTGGATTGTAATTTCACTTGAAATTGATACAGTTTTTAAACATTGGAATAACACTCTAAGGGAGTCAGCATACTATCAGTATCAAGTAAAATGTATGTGTATAGTGAGATGAATAGTAAGGCTATTAATCATAGGTATAAAGTGTTAGGTAGTACAGTATTATTCCAGCACTGGAAACAATTAAATGTGGATATGATGAATTTATGGTCTACAATTTGCCGCAGTTGAAAATCTGTATGACAGTGAGAATGGACATCCACAAAGTTTATGGGTCATAATGCTAATGTTGTGGCAGGTCATGCTTAATACAAGGTGAGGCTTTAAAGATGCTCCATGCACAAACAAGTGCAGAAAGCTGGACAGTTAGTGTGAAGTTATGAGGAGCAGCTGAGATTCACTGTATTAATAGTGAGGGTAAAAATGGTACATCATACTCCAACCCACTCAGAGATCCAACCACCCCTTTGTTCTGCCCCTGAAATGTCACTTATCACTGAGGTAAATCAGCACATCTACTTAGCCATTTCAGTTCTTTCTCTTCCTCAGAAACTTATATGCCATAGCACAAGTGTGATATATGCAGTGTGATCACACCTCCCAAGATACATAGCTGGTCTGCTTGCTGTTGAAGCCAATCTTCTACACTGCTCAACAAAACAACATTCTTTCTTTGAGAAATTAATATCCATACATTTCTCTGTGCATGAATGCTGTGGTTTGCCCTGCATTATAGCTGCAGTCCATAGCAACCATCAGTGTAGTAAACTATTTGCATCAGTAATGCACCTTGGTCGAGCACCATGATTCCATATTCCCCCAATGACCTCACTGACTCAAGAAACAGACACCAGAGCCACCACACACAGATGAGACCTGACCTCCTTCCAAACACTTTCTTACTAAAACTCTCTATTTAACCCTGCTTAAATGTGCAAGGACAGCTCTCCTGTGCCCATGTCTTCATTCAGGAATACAATAATGCCTCCAAATGTTTCTTAATGGCAGCAGGGCTCCACAGCTTGGGATGTGCTCTGTCATCACAGTGCACAGAGGGGCTCCTCTCACCTCTTCAGCACATCTAATGTGGGAGGGGTTGGCATCACCTTGGTGAAGGGGCTGAGCCCAGTGCAGGCAGGTGAAATGGAGCTTTCTGTCAAACCTGCTGTACAGATTGCAATGGGTCACTGAGAGAACCACCCTTCACACCACATTCCAACCAAATCTGTGCTGGGAACCAAGAGGAGCCATGACTTTCATGTGCTACCCATGTTGGGGAAAAAAGCAGCAAGACAGAGAACTCCACCATGAAAGATGTGTAGGAAGGATGAGGGAGGGAACTGGGAAGTATCATCAACTTACTTTGCAAAGACTCCCCAAAATAGTATCCACTGAGTAAGAGCCATCTCTGTGAGTCTCCCTGGGTCCCCTTTACAGACATAAAATCAGTAAAGTTGATGGAGTCTGGGACACAATCAGTCTCCTCTTAAACCCCATATCTAAGACATCAAATAAAACAGCCCCCAAAATTTCTTGCAAAGCATTGGAATAGGCTGCCCAGGAAAGTGGTTGAGTCACCATTCCTGGAGGTATTTAGAAGATGTGTAGACGTGGTGCTTAGGGACAGGGCCTAGTGGTGGACTTGGCAGTGTTGGGTCAACAGCTGGACTTGATCCTAAGGATCTTTTCCTAAATGATTCTGTGATGGTATTAATTTCTCTCTTGCACATGAAGGATGTCAAGGTTCAAGTTCAAGCAACAATGCTGATTATATGCTAGTCTAAAGGCTAATTGGGGTAAAAACCCCACTGTTGTGTTTACTTAGAAAGCCACATTTTCTTCCCAGACTGCTGCTAAGGAGGATTACTACTTAATTATGAGTAAAAACTCCTTTGTATGTCAGGTTTGTCAATAACTGTAATTGCTAAGTTTCATTGAACTTTAATGGGTATGCTGTAATTTTTCCCCAATATTCCAGAATGATAATTATCCATTTTCATCTTATTTTTAATATGCTTGAAACACTTCATAGAGGTTTGTGGGAGTCTCAAGTTTGCACCAATGCAATTAGTTTGCTATCAGTAAGTGAGTGAAGTCCTTATTCTTTGTGCTGTCCCTGTGCCTGCAGTCCCTCACCTGCCTCCTGGCCACCCCGGGCTCTTCACTGTGCTGTGCTCTCCTGCCCCATGAAGGCTGCTTTCATTTCAGCCAGAATCCATGAATCCATCTGGGAGAATTGACAGTAGGTGGCCAGCAGTGGATCACAACTCCGCCTGGAGTCTTCAAGCTCACTCTCTTTTTTTTTTTTTTTTATACTTTCAGGAATAGCCAACCAAAATGGTCAGCAATTTATGTGGAAAAATGGATTGTGCATGTGGTTATATATATCATGTATATACATGTATGTATATGTCTGTGTATGGTGTATCTATACATATATATATATATATATATATGCATTTAAATACACAGATGGGCAGACAAAGAATCATACACAACTATATCCAGCTATCCCTGATTTATCTCCTAGGTGCTGCCTAAAGACCCTGACATATAACAGCAGTTATTTTTAAAAAATTCCAACCAAAAGCTCTAAAAACAGGAGGCTGGTACCGCATGGTAACTTTCTTGTTATGCAGATGTATCCCATCACCACTGTAGCTGCAAATCCATCAGACTGCACCTTTCTTCAGAGATATTTACGCAATGCTCCAGAATTTAATTGATCAAGTAAGATGACAGTCAGTCCATGTACATTGAATAAATGCTACTTTGGAAAACTGTGACTCAGAATGAAGTGCTGTTGGGGAGGTTTTCTATCCACTAAAGTGAGTCACTATGGAGTGAACTGCTGCTTTTTGCAGGCAGACCTTTAGACAAGAGACTGAAATATCAGAAGCTCTGAAACATCAGCCTTGTTCTAGAAATCCTTTAATGTAAAAAGAAGCCTATCTACTCCAACGTACTCTGGCAAGAGATGCTAATCCAAGTGGGCTTCTGTCTCAGTTTATTTGGTCACACCTGGCAGTGTTTTTTTCCAGAGTAGACGTAGGTTCTGATGGTGTTAACCTTCCCATTCAGAGGTTACCAGTGTACAAAATGCATGTACATTTGTACATAATTATTGTAGATGAGTCTGGTATTGCAGCTCTAGTCCTGATTGATGCTGTCCATATACTAGTCCATATACTGTATGCTTAGGCTTGTACTGAACATGGTTAAGGTTCATCATATGTGGCAGCAGCCTGGAGAACTAAAATGTTTAAGTTACAAGAAAACCTGTAGCAACTTATGAATCCAGCCTCTTTTTGAAATCTAAAACATGAGCATTTTTGAAAGCAAAGCAATGCTTTAGATTAAAGATAGATAAAACACCTTGGAAACCCCAGCTCTGCCCCTCTAGCAACAGCAATCCAACTTCCTTCTTTCTGACAGAGCTTCTCCGAGATGTGTTGACTTTAGGGATGGACTAAGGAGAGCTGCAGAAATAAAAACCCTGTTCTATGGAGACCGTCATTATGCTTATTTGTTGGGGGTTTTTTTTCAAGCTTAATTTTAAAAAGAGTGACTGCAGCTTGGAAATCATGGCAGCATCCTGGAGTGTTGCCATCTCTTGTTTGACCACGTGTACATTATGAATTCAAGAAGCTCCTGCTGAGGAAAGGTACAGCAGTACATTGTCATCAAAACATTCAATGGGATGGCATTTTCCAGCAGCAGTATGAAAGGCTTCATGAAAAATAAACCTTAACCATCTCAAGTGAGGGTGTCTGTGCTATTGTCCTGGCACAATAAGCATCCTCTGTAGCTCAGCTTTTACCCTTTGATATGCTGCTTTCAGAATGGCATAAAAAAGCTTCCTGTAGCTATTGCTGCCATCTCCCACTAAGCCACATCTCTGTGTGGCATTACTTCTCTTCCTCAAACTTAGTGCTGAGGAAGTCAACAATGCTGAGAAAGTCAACAATAAGATGAAAAAGTGATCTTAAAACTGTGTCCAAGAACCATTGTTTGCTAGGAAGGGAGCTGGAGGGGCGGCTTCACTTAGGTTTTGCACCTCTGTGGTTGAATCAGAGAGAAATGCATTCCTTCCCTCTCCTTCTCCTCCTACACCCTTAAGTAATAATGCAGGAAGACATTTGAAATAAATAGTTCCTTGATAGAAATGTGCATCTTTAATTTCCTTACTTAAATGAAGGGACTTTATTAATTGGAAAAATATCAGCTTTTGTTTACATGAATTTGTATGAAATAAATAGCTGCAAGGAGGAGCATAAAACCATGAATCCTAAAGGCTCAAACATCAGAGGCAATTAAAACTTTAGGATTTGCACATACTGAGAGAAAGAGTGGCTATACAAAAATAACTTTGAGGAGGATATTTCCACGGCAGAGAAGCAGCTAACTCCTACATGCAGCAACACATAGATGCAGCCTACTTTTTGTCAGGAATGGATTCCAGGGTCCCAGGGGTCCTGTGTGAATATTGTCACTCTGCATTCACAGCTTCACACACAAGAAAATCCACTGCAATGTGCCCTTAATCCTTTACAGAAGCCTGGGAAACTCAGCCTGGACTTTGCTACATTTCAGAAATCTTACAAATCCATGCCCACCCCACTGCAGGTTTCATAAGGACCCCTTCACTGCACTGGTGAGTTAATTCTTCTCATCTCCTCCACCTTTTCCAGTAGCACTGGTCTCTGGGAAGTAACAATTCAGACAATCATCAAAATCTTTCTTTCTTGCAAAGGTGGATATACCTGGGTGAGTATCTAGGCTGCCTAATAATATGAAACTACATTACTCCAGCCCTTTCCCACACAGCTGGGGCATTACTGATGTTAGCTGCTGAGTTTTCAGCATCTCTAAAATACTCTTTTTACAACATTCTTTCAGGAAAAAAAAAACCACAATAAACACTTCAGATTCCTAGTCTGATTAAAGTATTCATTGAACTCTGTTTAAATCAGGTGCAAAACAACAATATCTCCAACACCAGTGACTATATCAATTAGTAAGAGATGATATTTTAAGCAGAATTCTCTGTGGGAGGCTCCATTTTCCCATTAGAAACTTCCTGATCCTTGATTATTACTCCGTCATCACTGGTGTTTATAATTCTCCTCATTTGCTGAGAACATCATTAATATTATGCACCAGATAGGTAACAAAGTGACTTTTAAGAAAGGGTAAACTAATTCACAGTAGGAAGCCAGAAGTGTACCAGGCCATGGATAAATCTGTAAAAAGGATCTCCAATTATGAGGCCAGAACCTCACAGCTATGTATATGGATGTGTATTTACAGCTGTCTCTTATTAATTTATTTATACTTTCTCTGAGCCTCAACTAATGTTACCCCCCTATGAGGCTGTGAATGCATTCATATGTGAATGCATTAATAGTGGGCATAAACTAGGGAAAAAAATCAGTCCCAGCATGTTTCCATCCAAAGATGTGAAAAACTTTGATTATTCATTAGGCAAGAAATAGCAATAATAAAATCCCTTTTCTTGTATTAAAATTAAATCAGAAATGCAGGAAAGAGCAGCTTGCCACCAGCCTGATTGTTCCAAGGGCTGCAGTTTAGGCCAACGCTGAGGCAAGTGTATTTTTAAATAATTTGTAATTTAAAAAATAATATAATTATTTACCTCATCCTGATGGGGAGACTGTCAGTCTCTCAGGGCTTGAGAAACCAGCCCCCTCTCCACTGTGTTTTCTTTATTTCTCTGTAAATTTTTTACATCCAGTTTGAATCTGATTTTTTTTTTTTCTGTTTGGGGTTTGTGTATATTTCAGGTGGTTTTGTTAAATGAGTCTTCCTGGAGCACCATGTTACAAAGAAGTATTTGATGCTCTCAGAAATTTGGGGTAGAAATAGATCCTTCTTATCCTTGGGCTTTCCACTTGGGAGTTATCGCTTCCTTCCTCCTCTTCAATAGGGAGCACCAAAATTCTGTGAATGCCATGTTTGGGTCATTTGCTGGAGAAAGACAATCTGGAAATGCAATTTCTCTCTTTACTATGGCAATTACTGTAAGTCAAAATGTGACTGGTAAAAGATGTGAGACCATTTTCTCACTCAAGAGAAGTGTAATTCTTAATAAATAAATAAATAATTTTTACAGACAGGAATAAAAATATAATGTATCTCTGATATGCAGTTTTCTCTTTTAAGTCCTCCTAAATATACTATCTGTATAGACAAATTACATTGCACACATGAAGTCAGTGAAAACATACAAAATAGATTGATGAAATTCCTTCTATTTTATGACTCTAAGAGTTAACATGGATATTGTCTTCAGAAAATAGAACATAAGATATACCAGTCAAAACTATAATAGGGGTTGGAATAATGATGTTTAACATGAATGAACCTTAATATAGAAACATAAATACACCTCTGACTGAAAGTTCTCAGAAAGGAACCTAGAGGGAGAACACAAACAGGTCATCATTGCTTTCATGGGTCATTACAGAACAAGCAGCCTGTCAGCAGGTAGCCCCCACTCACAATATCTGTATCCTGATGTTCACTCTCCTGTTGTTAAATCAACAAAAGAATTGTTGTGGTGACCAGAGTTTAATTTTTCTGGTCACAGATTGACGATTTGTGATCTGCAAAACCAAACTCCCAGTGCAATCTCTTATGCCATTTTCTTTTCCATTCTATGATTCTTCCTAATCTAATTTTCCCTGTTCCCTTCCCTGCTGCCACTGCATGCTGAGGGGCAGGAAAGGCACTGCCAAGCTTGGGGCCCTGCCTGTCCTGGGAGGCTGTGCAGCCTGGAGGGACCCTCAGGGAGCACAGCAGAGGAGCTGCCCATGATCCCCCTCAAACACCTGGACTGCAAACCAGGTTTTTAAGTTTTTAACTAGCAGAACTAATTCAGATTAACATAAACTGCAATTATTCCTGCCAACCAACACTCTCTGCAAGGCATGTCCCACCTCATTGCTCACTCAATTTTGCTGCAGTAAGGCTTCCTGAACTGTTCTGCATTTCTTATATTTTAATGTAATTATTTTTGGAGGGCAGTGTTATCTGCAAATGATCTCATTTTATTGTACTTTTCCCACAGTACTTAGTAAGCAGATTACATACCATTCCTGTAGAGAATATTGTAGGTTTACCTTGTGCCTGGCTGAATATATATGTATTCTGATTGTTTCATTAACTGCAATTGACTCTGGTAAAAAAAAAAAAAATCCAAACCACAAAAATCCAACAAACTTTCATAAGACAGCCATCAATTTCCTTTATCAAAGTTCTGGCAAGAACCTCCTGATACCATGACTACCTAACAGTTTCACCATTTCACATTTAAAATTATTGTTACAGTGAGTTATATAACTCTGAAAACAACCTTGGGTGATGTATGTTTTTCCTGAGTTATCCCCATTTGTTAATAACAATGTGGCTTTCTCTTTCCCTGCTACAGCCACTGCATTTCAAGAGCTGAAAAAAGCCAACTGAGAAGTGGGAGATCCCGACAGCATGGAGGTGTTTAAGCCCACTGCAACTGGGCTGTGTCCAAAGTGAGACTGTGAGCAGACGTGGTGCACAAGTTGCAGACAATGATTCAGATCCTGCTGATGTAGGACACAGTACTGAGCATAACACAAGGCTATGAGGGAAACAGGTAATGCCCTACCCCTACTAAATACAGCATGAGGTATCCAAAATTTGACCGTTAAGTGTATAGTGGTGATACTTGATTGAAAACATGCAAGATATACAAACCAGGACATTTTTGTCAGTCTATTTGTTCTGCATTTTTTTGCTATCTGAATAAAGCAAGCCTGAGGGGATATCCTGTATGAAAAACACTGCTTGTCTTGAAAGTTCAGTTCATTAAATCAAATTCTGACCTTTTAGAGTTTATGCTAGCTGAGCCTTTCTGGTCCCTGGATAGCAAAACTGTTGGCCCACAGATCTGACTTTTTCATCAAACATTCCTCACCTTCCTGACCATTAAATAACCCTCTGTGTTCTTGAAGTGTTTTCTGATGCATCAAAATGCATACAACCAAGGGGCATCTATCTATGGAGCAACTGTTGAAACAACATGGCTTCAGTCCTAAAGGAACTTCACAAAGTAAAATCATTCCTACCATCACAAATTTCCAAATCAGCACAAATGCATAATTGTAAGAATATTTGCACACATTTATAGGCACACATGTACCATATAAAAATATAAATGTAGCCACGTGCACACTCAAGCAGAGAAGACAGGCTTTACCTGGCTGTTCTGGGGCCCTCACCTGAATGTATCATGTACCTTTAACTCCAGCCCGAGATGAACAGATTGCTGGCTGAATGGAGTCTTTTTATAGCACCAGTCCATGGGGAAATTCTTCAACAAAAATGCTTTTCTGATCACATTTGCAATTCATATATGCTAAGAACAGGATTCTATTAATTGAACACTGAAAAACATTCCTAATTATTGCATATATTATTAACGACCTTCATGCTTCTACAATAAGCAAACCAGCAATGTTCGGTACCAATGTATGCTCTGAGAGTTCTCTCACTGTGGATTCTGTGCAACTGCTCCTCAAATGGTTATTTTTTCCTAAGGATTTCTACATTTAGATGACAAATCAAGCTTCTCTAATTGCCAAATTGTATCTGCTCCTTCACCAAGAGACACCTTACAGAGTTTCTGAGTCAGAGTAACCAGGCAACCCTAAGCCTCTAGACAAGGAGGCAAAGGAAAACGTGTACTCCTACAGCAAGGAGAAAAATTATCATTTCAATCTCTATTCAAAAATTTGTCATAATAGAAATAATGTTTGCTGTGACTCAAACATTTCAAATGGTGATATAAATCCTCAAGCTCAAGATGTCCCAGTTAGAAGCTCAGGAGTTTCTTTAGCTCTCCCAATGCTGCTGAGCAACTGGAATCCTAGCAAGAGCTGGTCAGACAGCTCTGGGCCTCTGAGCTCCAGTATGGTAATTTCTTTTGATTCCTGTTAACTATAAAGTCATACCAGGGAGATACCAAATACCAATCTGTTGTTTTTCCTGGGCAGAAATCCCCTGATAGTCCAGTCAAAGCCAAGTCTTTACAGTGCAAATTTCTGCTAATCCAAATCATAACCTTCCACCAAGGGAGGGTGGGCTTTGTAAACCCAGCTTTGCCCTGGCTCCCTGAGATTTATCCAAGGACCTGACAGAGACCACAAAACCATATTTATTACAAAAAAAAACCCCAAAAATCTTAAAATAAATAAATATGTGTGTGTATATATGTGTATATATATATATATATATATCTTGGAAGAAGAAGCCAGAGGAAAGGACTATCAGCACTGGTTCAAAAGGTGGCTAAACTGAGAAGTCAAGGCACTCCTTGTGCTGCTCTCCCTTTCTGGGGAGTGCTGTCTCTGTTGTGGGAAGTGCAAAGAACAGTGCTGCCATGGCTTCAGCAAGGAAAGCAGTAGTCTGGAGGGCCAAGTATTCCATGGTGATTGTGTGCATGCCCTTCTCTCAGAGCATCTCCCACAGCTGGGCAGTTGGGAGACCTAGATGAAATCCACTTTCCACAGAAGCAGCAGTTCAGGCCATCAAACCCCTGTCCTGATTGCTTCTGATCAGCTTGGCTGCTGGATGCAGTGCTAAAATAGCAGCAAAGTGACAGATGCTCCTCCTCCCAGCCTCCAACCTTCCCTTCTCTACAAGGATGTGTGTGCTTGCTGATGCCCAGCCTCCTCCCTGCTCCCTCTGGGGAGCCTTTCCCCCACTTGTGGCTGTCAGTGAGGTCTAGTAAGTCTCTTTTGCAGTGGTGGCTGTGGTTTAAAGCCTTTCATCACAGCCTAAAGAAATGCTTTTCTGCCTTTAAAAAGCTGATACAACACCCCCAGATTATTCAACAGCACTTAGGCACCACAGTGTGCCTCAGGTTCAACAACACAAGACCATGAAATGTCGCAGCTACACTGCAGGTACCCAATTCCCAGGGGAGCAATGATTTGTGCTAGTGAACATCAGACTTCCTTTACCTAAAAACGGAAATGAAAACTAAACGCTGGAATTATCTTTGCATATATGTGTTCTCCTCTCCTCTCCTCTCCTCTCCTCTCCTCTCCTCTCCTCTCCTCTCCTCTCCTCTCCTCTCCTCTCCTCTCCTCTCCTCTCCTCTCCTCTCCTCTCCTCTCCTCTCCTCTCCTCTCCTCTCCTCTCCTCTCCTCTCTCCTCTTTTTGTATTTCACCTTCCTTCTCCACTCCTCACCTTGCATCTTCTCTCTTTTTTCCCTCTCACACAGATCCATCAGTTTCTTCCAGTCACTTGCATGCTGGGCACTGGCCCAGGGGCTGACACTGGTGCCTCTGCCACAGAATTCAACATCCTCACAAATAAAAATTCTGCTCAGAGCGTTTCCCCTCATGGCCCCATGAGGTGAGGAGGAAGAGGAAGACAAAGATGAAGATGAAGACGAAGATGAAGACAAAGACTAAGAGGTCAGGGCCCCAGTCCTAGATAGCAATCATCTGTATGCTTAACCTCAGCCATGGACCTAGCTCCACTAGTTTCAGATATTTCCATGATTTGCCACAGGTAAAAGTATATAGATATTTGTAAAAATCCATAAATTGAGGCCTAAATTTATCATTTAAGTAAGGATGTTCCTGGATTTAGACGTAGTTGGAGGCATAAAGGGACGTGACTGGGCCTCATACTGAGTATGATTCCTGCCGTTGTTAGAAGCGTATTGGACTACTGCGTTGGAGTGTTGGGGAAAAAACACAGCATGAGAAACGCTGTGACCGTGGTGTCCAATAAACGCCGTGACCGTGGTGCCCAAGAAATGCAGGGATACCTGACTCTGGGCAGCCTGGCCGGGCAGGAGACGGGCACATCCGAGGGGCAGAACTGAACTGTGGGTGAAAGACACGGGGGCAGCGCCGGGTTCCCTCAGCCGGGCTGGACGCGGGAGCGCGGGGAGCGGCACTGACCGGCGGGAAGGGCTGCGGGGCCGGGCCCGGGGCACTGCCCGCGCAGCGCCGCGGAGCCATTCAGCACTGAGCGCGGAGGCCCTTCCTGGAGGCCTCCGGAGCGCGCAGGAGGCGCGGTCCCGCGCGGCAGGCGGAATCTCGGGAATCTTGGGAATTTCGGGATTGTTTCCAGGCTGGCGGCGGGGCAGCGCGCCCCCTGGTGGCGGCGCGGCGGCTCCGCGCCCCTCCGCGCTCCTTGCGCTCCCTGCGCTCGCCCCTTCTGCCCGGGAGGGCCCGAACGCTGTTTAAATAAAGCAGTTGTGAGCGGGAAAATCCATGCCAGAGATACACTGAATATGTGACGAGCAATTTCTATCGTGACATTACCCTAACTGTTCATCAAGTCCTATTTTGCAACTAAATAATATCTCCCCATTTGTGTAGGTCCTGATACAGTTCAAGAATTTGAAAGTGGTCTTTCTGTGCCATTCCAATGCTTAATTAGGCACTCACTCAAAATCAAACTTTCCCAAACTATAAGATCAGAGTAACAAATTTAAATAATGGTTTATCTGCAAATGTCCTAAGTATTTGACATTTCTAAGTGAAATTTGCTGGGTTTCTGTGATATGCAGTGATTATAAAAGCAGCTGAGTCAGATCAGTACATATTTTTGATAATACAGTTTTTACCTGTAATTAACTGCAATGGGAAAAGTTCCCCCAAGTGGTTTCCAAGTCTATTGCAACATAAAGTAAAAGACACAGATGGCAGTGGAAGGAAAAAATCCTTTCTTTATATGATGGTTACAAAACAATAGAAAGGAGCGAGGCAAGGTAAGTAAGTGAATATATAAGGATGCTACACAGTATTTATGCCTCTCCTCCTCTTCACTGTATTGCCCAGTTATTTCCAGGAGACATTTTGGTAATCAGAATAAAAGGAACTGCCTGTGCTTCCAGGACAGGTGTTTTGCACCTGGGTTTTAGGCGGTGAGAGTGCAGGCGGAGCACCCTCCCCAAGGGCTGCCCTTACCCAGGCTGCAGAGGGCAGGCACAGGCACTGAGAGCAGAGAACTGTGTGAGCAGCACGCTCACACCCATGGGCAGCCCCCTCTGGGCAGGCATGGGATGGGAAGAGCAAGTCACCACAGCCTACTTCTGGGTTTGCAAGCACTGGACAACAAAGGATAAAGAACAGGGCAAAAAACAAAGGTGGGGGCTTAAAATACTCTTTCTCCTGTGAGCAACTCTGTGGACTCCTTGGGCTCTGCTTGGGTGCAAGGCATGTGAGGCTCAAGGGACTTCATCATACAGAACAAAACCACAGCATCTGTAGCTCATGTTCTGGTGCTTTTGAGATCCTGTAAGTAAAGAATGACAGCAAAAGTTTAATATTTAGGGTAATGTGTCTGCAAACAGACATAAAGTCACATTGGTTATAGGCAATGTGAGGATGGGACTATTTAACCAAATCTAAGGTATGGGCTAACAAGCACCACACTTTCCACCCCCATAAAATCATCTTCTCAAGCAAGAGTGGATGCAGAGGGAAAAGGCACAGTATCTACCTGAGCATTATGTGCAGCTCTGGGGGCTCACATCTTAAAAGCCAAAGCTGGCCTTTGTCAAAATGCACAGGGTGAAGGAACAAAAAGTAGAGCAGAGACAGTGGGG
This sequence comes from Passer domesticus, assembly GCF_036417665.1. NCBI lineage: Eukaryota > Metazoa > Chordata > Aves > Passeriformes > Passeridae > Passer > Passer domesticus. The sequence goes on along the minus strand of NC_087474.1, from coordinate 16,116,275 downwards.
ATGTAACAGCTGGGATACATCAGTCCCTTATCACTTCCATACTCATCCTCTTACTCCAAGGCATTTAGCCTACAAGTTAGTGAGCACAAATTTAGGATTGAAAAACGGGGGATTTAATTTTAAATAAATAGCCAAAGTTTTGATGCCAGGATGTTGATGGCACTGAGGTTCCAGACCTTGCTGGGTCCCCCATAATCCTCTCAGGTCGTGCAGGTGGCCATGCCTTACCCTTGCTGCAGGAATGGCAAGTGAGCAGGAGACAAAATACAAGCTGCAAATGGAAAATGGCCCCTGAATCAGTGAGAAAAACTTCTCAGAGTCCTAGAAAACTTCAGCCTTTTTCCTGATAGCAGCCAAAGAGGAAAATTAAATATTCAGGAATTAACAGCGGGAGAGTAGTAACTAAAAGAGTAGTTACTAAAAGTGCCAATGCCACAGTGTAAATACTGTAAAATTTGGAGCCACTTTCTTTCCCCACACTATAAAAGCATAAAATAGGCCTAAAAAGGTATTCTTTAAGATGATCAGTGTATGTAGCAGCTACTGTTTGAAGAGAATATCACTGAAAACATTATGATCAAAGGAAGAATCGCTAGAACAATTTAAAAGTGACAGCTTTTACCAGGTGAGCAGTTATTCAGCAGGGCTCCACCTACAACAGCTGGGCATCACTCTGCAAAATTTTTACACAAAAGACTTAAAATGAAGTCTTAAAAAAAAAAAAATATTCACCCACTGTGGAACAAGAGCACAGGAGAGTGGAGCAGCAGCCGTTGCTCCTCCCCATGGCCAAAACCCTTGGAGTCACATGTATTTTCTTCATGTTTGAAATTCAACCTGTGGATTTGGCACCGTTTTTCATAGTGGCAGCTGTTTCTCTCACAGCTATTACATCCTCTTTCTGCCTCAGTTTCAAAACATGCACTTACTATGAAATTAGCAAAATGGGAATGTTTTTGAGGCAATGTAAAATGGAGCTGGGCAGGTTTGGGTGGCAGAGGGGCCCTGGCAGATCTGCAGAGCTGCTGTTGGCTGAGCTGTGCACAAGGAGGAACTAAAACACATTTTGAGTGAGGATGGCACGTGAGGTGACAGGGAAGCCCACAACCTTTACAGGAAGGCAAAAGGAGCCAGAGAGTTCAGTGAGGTTCCAGATGATCAGGGAATGGTATTTCTTAGAGCTTCAAATTTTTATCTTTGTGCAAAGAGCATGAGACAATGTGCACTTCAGTTATGCTTTGAGGGAGAGAAGTTGGCTCCTAAGCCATCCTAAGTTCATCCAGTCACCTCTGAAGTTGGATTTCCACAGAAAATTTATAAGGAATATTCCTTTTTCTTCAGTCTGCCCTCTTAGTAATACTCCAGATTTGCTTTGTTGCAAAGTAAATTGTTCTAAGCATACCAATTCTTCCTCCTTCAGTCAGTGTGCCTCCCTGTGAAAAATTGCCCCCTGACCTTGAGTTGTTGTAAACCATATCATGAAAAAGAGGCACCAAAAAGTGGTTAAAATTGTATAAGTTTTTTTTGATTTTTGTGGTGGGTAAAGAGCAATGGAAATATCAATATCAATAATAATAATGATATGTTTGTTTCTGGGAAGGAAGAAATGAGATACCGAGAGGCAAAGGTTTCTAAATTTTCCATGCACATGTAATTTAGAAGGCAATATAGTAATAAAAAAAAAAACTTATTAGATTTAATTTCAATGTACAAAACAGGAAACATATTAAGCATCACCCCCCCTTTTTCATAAAGAATACCTCTATTTACTCAGAAAAAGAGATTCGTAAATCTTTTACATAACTAGAAAAAAGATTGTCAGATATTTTATTCAAGGAAAGGTCTATGGAAAGAAACCAGAAAACATTGACATACCCTAAAAGGACATGTTTAACAAATGCCCTCATTTTGAGTACTTCAGTTCAAACTGCAGAGCTGTGCATGGAAGTCTGTGCTTGAGCAGCCATAAAATCAGAGCCTCATTTAGGCTGGAAGGGACCTTCAGAAGTCCAATGTGTGGTGGCAGGAGGGCTGGAGTGAGCAAATGTCAGACACTTACAGCACAGGAATGGAAATCACAGCACAGCTGTTGATCTTGTTCTTGGCATTCTAATAAGATGTTGCCAAGGCAGATCACAGCATCTTTCAGTGAGTTGAAAGAAAGCTTTCACTATGAGACATTCAGCTGAGAGTTCAATAAGAGGCCAGACTGAGATTAGTCCAAACCCCAATTTCTTAACTTCATATTTCACCCTTATAAATTGGGATGCCAAACAAGAACACTTGGGATATAACAATTTTAAAAGGCCACTAAACCTCCACAACATGACAGCTACAGAGACAAGCAGTTACGTGACAGGGCAAGCACTGCAGATGTATGTGACTGCCCAGGAGAGTGTGAGGTGTTCCCTAAAAACAGTCTCCATTGGTCCATGGGGAGAAAAGGGAGTGAAACAAGTTGTGCTCTAACACACATGCTGGGTACCTGGGTGCCCAGTGCAGGCTTTCCCTCTGCTCTGACATGGGAGAGAATCACAGAGCATCTGCCAGGGGAAGGGATGTGGATGCCAGGGCAGGCTCTGCTTTGGCAGCTGCAGCATCTCCCTGATGCCTCTTTAATTTACATTTGAAATGTGAAATATCTCTACTCTGGATCTGGGGGAAAATCATGACAGAGTTATGTGCCATCTTCTGCTCCCTCCCATTTCAGTAGTGGGAGCAAAACAGTATTCAAATAGCACAAAATTCTAGTTTAGAAGGTAAAGTCTGACCAAATCTGACATGGTTTTGTAATAATAACATGTGACCTTGCCTCCTTCATTCTTGTCATCTCAGGTGAACATCACTCTCATGAGGGATGGCAATGTGTTTTGGTAGCACATCTTCCACCTTCTTCCTCCCTGCAGGAATGTTACTTCTCCTCCTGCTGCTGTGATCGAAACATTGTAAATGACAGAGCGTCTGTCAGGTCCCCAGACTTGCTGTGACTCTGGGCTGACACCCCAAGGTGGCATTGCAGCCATGGGGCTCCAGCAGCCAGGAGACAGCACTGGGAAACCCTGCCTCCCTCCTGTCCTCCCCAGAGCCACCCTTAAGGAACTAAAACATGAGTGAAAGTGGGTCAGCAGAGAAAGCTGTGGAGGAGAGAGGAAACCCCATAAAGACAATGAGTGGCACCTCAAAACAGGAAGCCTCTGTGGTGTGGGGTTAGCTCCCTGTGCTCTGCAAATGCCTGCCTTAGGTGGGAGTGAATTCTTAAGGACTGTCTTAAGCCACTGATTTTTCACTGAGGTAATTATTTCAGCTGAAATATTTACGTTTTAATTTTCTTAAATCAGACAAGAGAAATCTCAGGAACAGACAGAAAACAGCACAGGAACAGACATGGACATGACAGAAATACCAAGGATGACTGGACAGATGCAGACAATGGCTTAAAGTTCAAGACTCTAGACTATTTCTTGTCTTTCTCTAACATAAGTTAAACCAGGCTCCAGTATTCCTGTAACAATAGCAATGCAAACATACTCTTTACTGACATGGACTCTATTTTATTTCTATACTTTTAATTTCTGTCAAGATTAACACTCAGCCCATATCAGTAACTAGACTTTATCAAAAAGATGCAATCGCTCACATTTTGGTCCACTCAAAGAAAGATCCATCCTAATGTCTGAGAAAACATAAATAATCCTGTGTCCAAGAGGCAGGGGCAGAGTGAGGAGGGAAGGCAGAGGAGTTTGTGTGGCCATGAAGGGGACAGGGCTCTGGCCATTCTTTCTGCTACAGCTGCTCACATTGGCAATTCACAGAGTCAGTCCTGCCAGGGACTTTGCTGAAGGAAGACAACCAGTTCTGTGTTTTCTGCAATCCCCATCAAATCCAACTCCCTGGCTTTTTCACAGGAGCAAAGAAATCGGTGACAATGTAAAGAAATATCTTTGACACTGTAAAGAAATGACTTTGAATGACACAGAAACAAGTAGATCACAATATGTCCACAAGCCATTGTACAAATGTTGTTTGGCATTGCTGCTTGAGCTCACTTATATCCCAGCACAGAAATCCATCCAGCACCCTCTGTTGTCAGCAGGGTTAAAGAGCTCAAGCTTCTATGCATTTTCTGACTTCATCTTTTTGAGGCGTAGATGTGGATGGAGATGAGAAGTTTTGCTTTATTTGGAAAATAGACCCTTGTGAGTGCATTCTTCTGAGATACAGAGCACATCTTTCTCTTTTACTTTCAGATCAGCAATTCCTGCACCTGATACCTAGATCCCAGAGTCAAAATTTCTCATTTCCAGAAAAGCAGGGCTCCATCACACATAATGGTTATTTGAGAAGGCAAGCACCAAATATCCCCCTTTTCTTATTTTTTACCTCCACGTTTTATTGCTGAGTACTATTTACTTCAGTATGAGATATCCCTCTGGTCAGCTGGGGTCAGCTCTATCCCTGCCCAGCTTCTTGGCCACTGCCACCATATTTGCTGAAGGAGGAGCATGACATAAGGAACAGGTATAGAAAGTATGCATTTTTTGCAAGCACTCACTATTAAGAAACAACCAAAACATTGGTATATTGTCAACACTGCTTTGGTCACAAGTCCAAAGCACAGTCCACAAATCTGGACTGCCACACAGGAAATAAACTCCATCCCAGCCAAAACCAGTACACACAGAGAGGACATTTGTGATACCTACAGTCCCTATTTATGGATGATAATTCACACTTCTATTACCATCACTCAGCACAAATTACAATTTGCAGGTTGCCCTCCTGTGGCATTCTGTAATAGACAAGCAATGAAATTGCTCCATCGGTTGCTCCCCTAATCCAAAACTGGAATTGTTTCATATAAACCCCCCCTCATAACAATCAATGACAACATTATATAGACATTTTGCTTCGTTTGAAAACTTAGCATGGCCCCTGAGAAATGAACTACACCACATCTTCCTACATTGACTGCTCTGAACAGTCACAAACTCAGAGGTAGTATATGGATCTTGATCTGTCATGCAGAAAGCCAGTCTGGCCAGCTCAGCGTTACTTCCTCAGGAGTGTAGGCAAATTTACTGATAGAATAAACCAAATTAGCTAGGAGGCATTTAGCCTAGTCTGGTAGTAAATATAAGTTGCCCTGAAAACTGACATTCAATCCCATGTATAAGGTCATGCATATTGGAAGCTGCCTGCTATCAGGTACAATCCGTAGAGCCTTTTTGGAGAAAACATTCCTGCTTTACATGACTTCTCAGAACCAGACAGGTATTTATGCCATCCCAGCACAGCAGTGATCAGATCACTGGTGGGAGGGGACGGCTGGTGTTCTTGGAGTGAGCAGCAGCAGACCCATGATGGCCCAGCAAATGCACACCCAGTCCAGCTGTGTGCCCACTGGGAGCCCTTTGCTGGTGAGTGAGCACCACTGTTCTTCTGTGATATGTGGACAATGCACTGCAGGCTTCCCTGGAGACCAGATGGAGTCTTAAACTGGTATCAATTCAGTAATTTCCATTGGAATACTTAGAAACTGAGTCCAGGACACTTCACTGCCAGTTGGTTACTGACAAAAGAGATAAATAAATGTCAGGAAAACAGAAAACAATGTTAATTACACAGTTTTTGAAGACTCCTTAAAAAAATATAGTATTCTACAAAAGCCAGGAGGCAGAAGGGTGACTCCCTGTGAAAGCACCACAGTAGATGGCAAAGTTCAGTAAAAGACTGAAAATTATATAATTTTGCTTTAGCAGCATTTTCTCTGCTTAATGTTTAAATCATTCTATTAACCAGTTGTTTTCAGCATAAGATTTTGCTTGCTAAATGCTAAAGCTATCCAACTAATCATGTACATGCTCATTTAAAGATAACTGCACTTGGGGCTCAGATGCAGCCTCAGGCAAGCACAAAGTCTTCCTTTAACCAGTGCAAGGCCAGAAGCCCCCACTGAGCCAGGGAAGTCAGCAGGGATGCCCAGGAATATCTTGGTCCTCGGGGGATACTGGTCAGTTACAGCCCCAGGTGGAGGCACAACAGAACAGTGTTTGTAAAATCCAGGCCCTGCAAGGTTTCCAGAGAAGGGGGAACATCATCCAGAGTGGGAGTCTGCTTTTGTCTGAGTCATTGAAATGTAGATGTAGCCAGTGAGATCTGGGCTCCACTAATTTCAGCTGCATCAGGATGAGGGAGAGCAGAGGTGCCTGACCCAGTCCCATGGCCAGATTCCCAACCAACCAACATGGCTCTGGACATTTGGGATATTGGAGCCTGAGAGGGATGGAGCCCACTCTGCCAGGGAAACCAAATCTGTGACAGCCTCAGTCACACCTTACACTTCACCAACATTATTGACTTCTGCTGCTGTTGTGTGGGTTACATGCTTAGCTCACAGACATGTGAATACAGATGTGGATTACTCTCATGCTGAATTCAACCACACACAAAGACACAGGTAGTCAAAGACAACCAAGCCACTGACTTCCAGCTTAATTATAGAGCTACTTGAAAATTTAGGAGAGGATAACTGGAACAGCCTAATGTAACAACATCGTAAAAGATGGGGAAACTCTTCTTAGAGCTGTGAGGCTTTTTTATTTTCCTACAAACTAAGAATAAACAAAGCAGTTTCTTTCTGCATCAAGGAAATTTAGAGGACTATGCCATGTGTTTTCTCTCTTGCACAGCACAAGTCTGATCATGATTGCTCCACCCAGTGTTGGGATACCATGCACACAGTGCATACTGACTACTCCCGATGGTGTGGGACTGTCAGAAGACAGCAGGATGAGCCCTTCTCCTTGGCTGACCTTCTCCTTGATGCACCTGCACCCACAACCATTGGTTTCCTCATGAAAAGGCTGCAGAAAAAAAATGAAATGAAAGCAGGCTGCTACACTGAGGAGATGCCAGCATGGCCGTAACACTGTTGCCAAGTGAGTGTAAGTGATCCCAGCTGCAAAATAGACTAGCTGGCTGTTAGATTATCTTTTTAAAGTAGCCCCCCAAGATATTAAATTCTATCTCGCATCTTAAATATGTTTTGTGCTATCACCACAATGGAGCCAGCCTTGTTAGCTTTTCCTTTTGACAGGCTGTGTCAAAGCCCCAAACAGAAATACTGTCTGCTGTCCTGTGCCTAATTTAAGAATATTAATTTAAAAAGCTCCACCTTAAATGTTTGTTCCTAAAACTGGTGCATCTCTGTACAAATGCAAAGTAGGTGACTAAAATGTTCTAGGACATGTGGCATGGTGACAGTCCAAATCAGGTGCTGTAATCACCAATTTGCTTATCCTTACGGGTATCCAGTCTGAGCAATTCAACATCCTGAACTGTGCCAGCTGTGAGCATGGGTGCCTTGCAACTCTACAATGCATATTTATGATGCATTTTGGTTTCCTTCTTGTACTCCACCAGCAGTAGTATAAGCATGGCCCTTGCTGTGTGCTGTCACTGTTCTGATGGCATTTACCTGTTTACTCTTTGGCCAAAGGCTTATCACAAAAAACCTGTCAGAGCTTGGTCACATTATACACATGCTTTTGGATTCCTGAGCAGTGAAAATGGTGATAATCACACAAAGCTCAACAAACTTTCTCTTCTTAAACAAGGCAGTATCTGCTGATATTTAAGCAGCATCTACCTGCCCACCATATCCAGGGCATTTTGCTTCAGGCTTGTGGATACAAAGGGGGGAAAGCAGAGCCAACTGCAGTTATAACCACTCATGAAGGTGCCAATTCTCCTTCCCCTCAGGCTTGGGAAGAGATGTGAACTGTGAGGTTTGAAAGACCACTTGCACCTGCTGCAGCACCCAGCAGAGCTGTCAGAGTGACACTGCCCCACCAGCCACAGACATGTCCCCTGGGGCAAGGGCAGTACTGCCTCTGAGCAGCCGTGAGACCATCCACCAGCACAGGGGCACTTAACTCAGTTACCTAATAATACAGGTTTTATAAGTTGTGGATTTTCACTCAGCTAATCATCACAGGCTGGTCATGATATACAGAAAACTTCATTTCACTCTGAAAAAGAAATAAAAATTGTAAATTATTGGTATACTTGAGGGTACTCTCAGGCTTATCTTCTTCATTTCAATGCTGACTGGACTTAATGGATGCTTTCCAAACTAAGAGAACTTTAGGATAATTAAAAACTCCAAAGGAGAGAAAATTACCAGTGGTATGGCAGTTACTTATTACAGATTAGTTAGAAATAGACTAACACTTGCACAAGGCTGTATATGCCATCCAGCACATAAAACTCATACTTGATATGTAAGTCACAACATTTAAGCATTTCAGTCTTTTCTGTAGCATCAATAAATATTTTGAAAGTTAGGTATTGAAACATATGGTCTCATCCTCCAAATTATGAGAATGGAGCTCAAATACTGCAGTTGAGGATTTTAAAAATTGGTTTTGACCTAAATTTATAAAATAAAGCAGAAACTGAAATGCTAAGAATGCCCCTTATCTCCAGGAACTGAGACTTTAGAAGAACACAAAATATTAAAGGAAAGCCGAAAACTTGTGAGAGTTGGCACAGGTAGAACACTACATAAACAGACACATAGAATTGTACTAACTCTGCCAGGCTGAGCAAAATGCTGTTTTGCACAAAGCAGCTGAAATTCTTTTCTTTAAGGCTGTCTTATACATCTCCTGTAAATGTGAAAATGAGGTCATCTATTAGCTCACCATTCACTGTGACATCAGTTCCCAGTTCCTGCCACCAGCTCCAGCACCCCACACATCTCCCTGTCAGCATTTTACTGCCCTCAGACACTTAACAACCTTTCTTGTTAAGAGTCAATCTATTACATAGCTGCCATGGAAATTTGTGGTGAAATATCTGTTTATGCTTGAAGAGACTGGGCCTTCAGTTTGTTCCCCTGCTCTGCAGTGCCTGGTAGCTTCCACAGGGACCTCCCAGGATCATGCACTGCCAAAGCCAAGGATTTTGTGGAGGTAAAGCTGCCTGGATAACATGGTATTTCCCTCTGGGGAGCTTCTTTCTGGTCAGCAGTGTAAAGGAAAGTCCTTTTTGTTTCACTCCACCTGGCATGTCATTTGGGCATCAGTTGAATGGATTCATAAAGTCACAAGAACAGTTTCTGTGTGACTTGAGGCAGCCAGGGAAGAGGAGCTCCCACCCTGGGGTGGGAATCTGTAAGCAGTAACAGCAGCACGTCCCCTCTGTTGTATGTCTGGGTGAGGGGGAAGTGCTGATATCTCAGACTTAATTAAAGCCAAAATCCCAGATTACTTAAGCTGCAAGGTCTGACCCACTTTTCTTCTGGCAGCTCTAAAGGACTGCTTTGATGCTCACTTGCACTGGGCCTGCCCTGTGCCTGCAGCCATAGCTCTGTGAGGAAATCCCCCAGCCACTCTATTTTCCCCAGCAGGTAAATTGTAAAGTGAATATCAGAGGTGGGACACAGAGAGGCAGTGTCCTCACAAAGTTATGTCTCTAGAAGTAGAGAGGCCACTCATGTGGTCCCTGATGAAGAAGTTCTGCTGATGAACTCTCAAATTCTTAAGGCTGCCTCTCCTACCAGGGGCCATTCCTAGAAACATTCAGGAGATGGTGGCGAAGACATGTGCAGGGATGGAAAAACCTGAACCAGGATGTGGCTTTGGTGTTGGGGTGTGCACTGCCCAGCCACCCATCTGCTCATGATTCCTGTTCCACACCAGGCGTGGTGGCCTGGGTGAGTACAAAGTGAAGCTTGGAGCACCGCCCAACCAAAACCTGCTATCCATAATGGTTGAACAGATTTTGGCTGGAGGGGGTTAGATGAAATTTGTTTCTACTGATAAAATATTAACATGAGTTTGGAAGGAACTGCCTTTCAATCATCTCTTTGAAATGTTTGGGAGAGATGTGATCCATGTAATACCACTTCCTTAGAACTATGTGACATGGCAGGAGCAGTCCTATGGCTGTATGACCTGTCTTTATCATGACAGGCATTTACCAGCTCTTGGAGATGCAGGATTGACAAACATCTCAGATTTCACCTTTTAAAAAATAAACGCACTTGTAAAGACAGACATAAAACCACAATGCAAGAGCAGTGTGTAGGAAAGATGCCGAAACTAAGCTCAGAGATGATGCAAAGGCAGAGGAAAAAGTGGAGGAGGAAGGTACAACTTGGAGGAGAAGATATAAGAGCCATGGCATTGTTGCTGAAGACAAAAAAAAAAAAAAAATTTCAACTTGAGTGACCACAAGAAAAGAGACCAGGATTATAGGATGTGCAGTGCAGAGGACCAAAGGATGCCAAAACTAAGCTCACAGATGCAGCTAAGGCAGGGCAAAGGGTCGAGGAGGGAGACACAACTTGGAGGGAAAGTAGGAGAGGCATGGCATGGATACAGGGAAAAAAAAAAAAAAATCTTCACCAAACCCAAAGCCATCCAAAGGCATGGGATGCTTTCAAGCGCTGGGACTTGCTCCAAAGATTGCCCAGTTGATTGCCATTGAAATCGCAAGATTTCGTTTCCCTTCCCGAAAGGAAATTTCATTTCCTTTCGGGAAGGGAAACGAAATCTTGCGACCCTGAAAAGAAAGGCTTACAAACGCTCTGGAAAGGAGATATGATCAAACGAAATGCAGCTGAAAAAAATCACAAAAACCAGAAAATTGGGACATTTAGGGACTTCAAGGAAATGGTGTGGGAGGAAATGTGGTGCAGTGCAAAGGACCAAAAGATGCCAAAACTAAGCTCAGAGATGCTGCAAAGGCAGGGCAAAAAGTCGAGGAGGGAGACAAAACTTCGAGGGGAACATATGAAAGGCAGGGCATGGTTGCTGAGGAAAAAAAAAAAAGAAAATTAGCAAATTTAGAGACTGCAAGAAAATGGGCCGGATTACATGAAGTATAGTTAAAAGGACCAAAAGATGCCAAAACTAAGCTCAGAGATGCTGCAAAGGCAGAGGAAAAAGTGGAGGAGGAAGGTACAACTTGGAGGAGAAGATATAAGAGCCATGGCATTGTTGCTGAAGACAAAAAAAAAAAAAAAATTTCAACTTGAGTGACCACAAGAAAAGAGACCAGGATTATAGGATGTGCAGTGCAGAGGACCAAAGGATGCCAAAACTAAGCTCACAGATGCAGCTAAGGCAGGGCAAAGGGTCGAGGAGGGAGACACAACTTGGAGGGAAAGTAGGAGAGGCATGGCATGGATACAGGGAAAAAAAAAAAAAAATCTTCACCAAACCCAAAGCCATCCAAAGGCATGGGATGCTTTCAAGCGCTGGGACTTGCTCCAAAGATTGCCCAGTTGATTGCCATTGAAATCGCAAGATTTCGTTTCCCTTCCCGAAAGGAAATTTCATTTCCTTTCGGGAAGGGAAACGAAATCTTGCGACCCTGAAAAGAAAGGCTTACAAACGCTCTGGAAAGGAGATATGATCAAACGAAATGCAGCTGAAAAAAATCACAAAAACCAGAAAATTGGGACATTTAGGGACTTCAAGGAAATGGTGTGGGAGGAAATGTGGTGCAGTGCAAAGGACCAAAAGATGCCAAAACTAAGCTCAGAGATGCTGCAAAGGCAGGGCAAAAAGTCGAGGAGGGAGACAAAACTTCGAGGGGAACATATGAAAGGCAGGGCATGGTTGCTGAGGAAAAAAAAAAAAGAAAATTAGCAAATTTAGAGACTGCAAGAAAATGGGCCGGATTACATGAAGTATAGTTCAAAGGACCAAAAGATGCCAAAACTAAGCTCAGAGATGCTGCAAAGGCAGAGGAAAAAGTGGAGGAGGAAGGTACAACTTGGAGGAGAAGATATAAGAGCCATGGCATTGTTGCTGAAGACAAAAAAAAAAAAAAAATTTCAACTTGAGTGACCACAAGAAAAGAGACCAGGATTATAGGATGTGCAGTGCAGAGGACCAAAGGATGCCAAAACTAAGCTCACAGATGCAGCTAAGGCAGGGCAAAGGGTCGAGGAGGGAGACACAACTTGGAGGGAAAGTAGGACAGGCAAGGCATGGATACGGGGGAAAAAAAAAAAAAAAATCTTCACCAAACCCAAAGCCATCCAAAGGCATGGGATGCTTTCAAGCGCTGGGACTTGCTCCAAAGATTGCCCAGTTGATTGCCATTGAAATCGCAAGATTTCGTTTCCCTTCCCGAAAGGAAATTTCATTTCCTTTCGGGAAGGGAAACGAAATCTTGCGACCCTGAAAAGAAAGGCTTACAAACGCTCTGGAAAGGAGATATGATCAAACGAAATGCAGCTGAAGAAATCACAAAAACCAGAAAATTGGGACATTTAGGGACTTCAAGGAAATGGTGTGGGAGGAAATGTGGTGCAGTGCGAAGGACCAAAAGATGCCAAAACTAAGCTCAGAGATGCTGCAAAGGCAGAGGAAAAAGTGGAGGAGGAAGGTACAACTTGGAGGAGAAGATATAAGAGCCATGGCATTGTTGCTGAAGACAAAAAAAAAAAAAAATTTTCAACTTGAGTGACCAGAAGAAAAGAGACCAGGATTATATGATGTGCAGTGCAGAGGACCAAAGGATGCCAAAACTAAGCTCACAGATGCAGCTAAGGCAGGGCAAAGGGTCGAGGAGGGAGACACAACTTGGAGGGAAAGTAGGACAGGCATGGCGTGGATACGGGGAAAAAAAAAAAAAAATCTTCACCAAACCCAAAGCCATCCAAAGGCATGGGATGCTTTCAAGCGCTGGGACTTGCTCCAAAGATTGCCCAGTTGATTGCCATTGAAATCGCAAGATTTCGTTTCCCTTCCCGAAAGGAAATTTCATTTCCTTTCGGGAAGGGAAACGAAATCTTGCGACCCTGAAAAGAAAGGCTTACAAACGCTCTGGAAAGGAGATATGATCAAACGAAATGCAGCTGAAAAAAATCACAAAAACCAGAAAATTGGGACATTTAGGGACTTCAAGGAAATGGTGTGGGAGGAAATGTGGTGCAGTGCAAAGGACCAAAAGATGCCAAAACTAAGCTCAGAGATGCTGCAAAGGCAGAGGAAAAAGTGGAGGAGGAAGGTACAACTTGGAGGAGAAGATATAAGAGCCATGGCATTGTTGCTGAAGACAAAAAAAAAAATATTTTCAACTTGAGTGACCACAAGAAAAGAGACCAGGATTATATGATGTGCAGTGCAGAGGACCAAAGGATGCCAAAACTAAGCTCACAGATGCAGCTAAGGCAGGGCAAAGGGTCGAGGAGGGAGACACAACTTGGAGGGAAAGTAGGACAGGCATGGCATGGATATGGGGAAAAAAAAAAAAAAATCTTCACCAAACCCAAAGCCATCCAAAGGCATGGGATGCTTTCAAGCGCTGGGACTTGCTCCAAAGATTGCCCAGTTGATTGCCATTGAAATCGCAAGATTTCGTTTCCCTTCCCGAAAGGAAATTTCATTTCCTTTCGGGAAGGGAAACGAAATCTTGCGACCCTGAAAAGAAAGGCTTACAAACGCTCTGGAAAGGAGATATGATCAAACGAAATGCAGCTGAAGAAATCACAAAAACCAGAAAATTGGGACATTTAGGGACTTCAAGGAAATGGTGTGGGAGGAAAAGTGGTGCAGTGCGAAGGACCAAAAGATGCCAAAACTAAGCTCAGAGATGCTGCAAAGGCAGGGCAAAAAGTCGAGGAGGAAGGTGCAAAACTTCGAGGGGAACATATGAAAGGCAGGGCATGGTTGCTGAGGAAAAAAAAAAAAGAAAATTAGCAAATTTAGAGACTGCAAGAAAATGGGCCGGATTACATGAAGTATAGTGCAAAGGACCAAAAGATGCCGAAACTAAGCTCACAGATGCTGCAAAGGCAGAGGAAAAAGTGGAGGAGGAAGGTACAACTTGGAGGAGAAGATATAAGAGCCATGGCATTGTTGCTGAAGACAAAAAAAAAAAAAAATTTTCAACTTTAGTGACCACAAGAAAAGAGACCAGGATTATAGGATGTGCAGTGCAGAGGACCAAAGGATGCCAAAACTAAGCTCACAGATGCAGCTAAGGCAGGGCAAAGGGTCGAGGAGGGAGACACAACTTGGAGGGAAAGTAGGACAGGCAAGGCATGGATACGGGGAAAAAAAAAAAAAAAATCTTCACCAAACCCAAAGCCATCCAAAGGCATGGGATGCTTTCAAGCGCTGGGACTTGCTCCAAAGATTGCCCAGTTGATTGCCATTGAAATCGCAAGATTTCGTTTCCCTTCCCGAAAGGAAATTTCATTTCCTTTCGGGAAGGGAAACGAAATCTTGCGACCCTGAAAAGAAAGGCTTACAAACGCTCTGGAAAGGAGATATGATCAAACGAAATGCAGCTGAAAAAAATCACAAAAACCAGAAAATTGGGACATTTAGGGACTTCAAGGAAATGGTGTGGGAGGAAATGTGGTGCAGTGCAAAGGACCAAAAGATGCCAAAACTAAGCTCAGAGATGCTGCAAAGGCAGGGCAAAAAGTCGAGGAGGGAGACAAAACTTCGAGGGGAACATATGAAAGGCAGGGCATGGTTGCTGAGGAAAAAAAAAAAAGAAAATTAGCAAATTTAGAGACTGCAAGAAAATGGGCCGGATTACATGAAGTATAGTTCAAAGGACCAAAAGATGCCAAAACTAAGCTCAGAGATGCTGCAAAGGCAGAGGAAAAAGTGGAGGAGGAAGGTACAACTTGGAGGAGAAGATATAAGAGCCATGGCATTGTTGCTGAAGACAAAAAAAAAAAAAAAATTTCAACTTGAGTGACCACAAGAAAAGAGACCAGGATTATAGGATGTGCAGTGCAGAGGACCAAAGGATGCCAAAACTAAGCTCACAGATGCAGCTAAGGCAGGGCAAAGGGTCGAGGAGGGAGACACAACTTGGAGGGAAAGTAGGACAGGCAAGGCATGGATACGGGGGAAAAAAAAAAAAAAAATCTTCACCAAACCCAAAGCCATCCAAAGGCATGGGATGCTTTCAAGCGCTGGGACTTGCTCCAAAGATTGCCCAGTTGATTGCCATTGAAATCGCAAGATTTCGTTTCCCTTCCCGAAAGGAAATTTCATTTCCTTTCGGGAAGGGCAACGAAATCTTGCGACCCTGAAAAGAAAGGCTTACAAACGCTCTGGAAAGGAGATATGATCAAACGAAATGCAGCTGAAGAAATCACAAAAACCAGAAAATTGGGACATTTAGGGACTTCAAGGAAATGGTGTGGGAGGAAATGTGGTGCAGTGCGAAGGACCAAAAGATGCCAAAACTAAGCTCAGAGATGCTGCAAAGGCAGAGGAAAAAGTGGAGGAGGAAGGTACAACTTGGAGGAGAAGATATAAGAGCCATGGCATTGTTGCTGAAGACAAAAAAAAAAAAAAATTTTCAACTTGAGTGACCAGAAGAAAAGAGACCAGGATTATATGATGTGCAGTGCAGAGGACCAAAGGATGCCAAAACTAAGCTCACAGATGCAGCTAAGGCAGGGCAAAGGGTCGAGGAGGGAGACACAACTTGGAGGGAAAGTAGGACAGGCATGGCGTGGATACGGGGAAAAAAAAAAAAAAATCTTCACCAAACCCAAAGCCATCCAAAGGCATGGGATGCTTTCAAGCGCTGGGACTTGCTCCAAAGATTGCCCAGTTGATTGCCATTGAAATCGCAAGATTTCGTTTCCCTTCCCGAAAGGAAATTTCATTTCCTTTCGGGAAGGGAAACGAAATCTTGCGACCCTGAAAAGAAAGGCTTACAAACGCTCTGGAAAGGAGATATGATCAAACGAAATGCAGCTGAAAAAAATCACAAAAACCAGAAAATTGGGACATTTAGGGACTTCAAGGAAATGGTGTGGGAGGAAATGTGGTGCAGTGCAAAGGACCAAAAGATGCCAAAACTAAGCTCAGAGATGCTGCAAAGGCAGAGGAAAAAGTGGAGGAGGAAGGTACAACTTGGAGGAGAAGATATAAGAGCCATGGCATTGTTGCTGAAGACAAAAAAAAAAATATTTTCAACTTGAGTGACCACAAGAAAAGAGACCAGGATTATATGATGTGCAGTGCAGAGGACCAAAGGATGCCAAAACTAAGCTCACAGATGCAGCTAAGGCAGGGCAAAGGGTCGAGGAGGGAGACACAACTTGGAGGGAAAGTAGGACAGGCATGGCATGGATATGGGGAAAAAAAAAAATAAATCTTCACCAAACCCAAAGCCATCCAAAGGCATGGGATGCTTTCAAGCGCTGGGACTTGCTCCAAAGATTGCCCAGTTGATTGCCATTGAAATCGCAAGATTTCGTTTCCCTTCCCGAAAGGAAATTTCATTTCCTTTCGGGAAGGGAAACGAAATCTTGCGACCCTGAAAAGAAAGGCTTACAAACGCTCTGGAAAGGAGATATGATCAAATGAAATGCAGCTGAAAAAAATCACAAAAACCAGAAAATTGGGACATTTAGGGACTTCAAGGAAATGGTGTGGGAGGAAATGTGGTGCAGGGCGAAGGACCAAAAGATGCCAAAACTAAGCTCAGAGATGCTGCAAAGGCAGAGGAAAAAGTGGAGGAGGAAGGTACAACTTGGAGGAGAAGATATAAGAGACATGGCATTGTTGCTGAAGACAAAAAAAAAAAAAAAATTTCAACTTGAGTGACCACAAGAAAAGAGACCAGGATTATAGGATGTGCAGTGCAGAGGACCAAAGGATGCCAAAACTAAGCTCACAGATGCAGCTAAGGCAGGGCAAAGGGTCGAGGAGGGAGACACAACTTGGAGGGAAAGTAGGACAGGCAAGGCATGGATACGGGGAAAAAAAAAAAAAAAATCTTCACCAAACCCAAAGCCATCCAAAGGCATGGGATGCTTTCAAGCGCTGGGACTTGCTCCAAAGATTGCCCAGTTGATTGCCATTGAAATCGCAAGATTTCGTTTCCCTTCCCGAAAGGAAATTTCATTTCCTTTCGGGAAGGGCAACGAAATCTTGCGACCCTGAAAAGAAAGGCTTACAAACGCTCTGGAAAGGAGATATGATCAAACGAAATGCAGCTGAAGAAATCACAAAAACCAGAAAATTGGGACATTTAGGGACTTCAAGGAAATGGTGTGGGAGGAAAAGTGGTGCAGTGCGAAGGACCAAAAGATGCCAAAACTAAGCTCAGAGATGCTGCAAAGGCAGGGCAAAAAGTCGAGGAGGAAGGTACAAAACTTCGAGGGGAACATATGAAAGGCAGGGCATGGTTGCTGAGGAAAAAAAAAAAAGAAAATTAGCAAATTTAGAGACTGCAAGAAAATGGGCCGGATTACATGAAGTATAGTTCAAAGGACCAAAAGATGCCAAAACTAAGCTCAGAGATGCTGCAAAGGCAGAGGAAAAAGTGGAGGAGGAAGGTACAACTTGGAGGAGAAGATATAAGAGCCATGGCATTGTTGCTGAAGACAAAAAAAAAAAAAAAATTTCAACTTGAGTGACCACAAGAAAAGAGACCAGGATTATAGGATGTGCAGTGCAGAGGACCAAAGGATGCCAAAACTAAGCTCACAGATGCAGCTAAGGCAGGGCAAAGGGTCGAGGAGGGAGACACAACTTGGAGGGAAAGTAGGACAGGCAAGGCATGGATACGGGGAAAAAAAAAAAAAAAAATCTTCACCAAACCCAAAGCCATCCAAAGGCATGGGATGCTTTCAAGCGCTGGGACTTGCTCCAAAGATTGCCCAGTTGATTGCCATTGAAATCGCAAGATTTCGTTTCCCTTCCCGAAAGGAAATTTCATTTCCTTTCGGGAAGGGAAACGAAATCTTGCGACCCTGAAAAGAAAGGCTTACAAACGCTCTGGAAAGGAGATATGATCAAACGAAATGCAGCTGAAGAAATCACAAAAACCAGAAAATTGGGACATTTAGGGACTTCAAGGAAATGGTGTGGGAGGAAATGTGGTGCAGTGCGAAGGACCAAAAGATGCCAAAACTAAGCTCAGAGATGCTGCAAAGGCAGAGGAAAAAGTGGAGGAGGAAGGTACAACTTGGAGGAGAAGATATAAGAGCCATGGCATTGTTGCTGAAGACAAAAAAAAAAAAAAATTTTCAACTTGAGTGACCAGAAGAAAAGAGACCAGGATTATATGATGTGCAGTGCAGAGGACCAAAGGATGCCAAAACTAAGCTCACAGATGCAGCTAAGGCAGGGCAAAGGGTCGAGGAGGGAGACACAACTTGGAGGGAAAGTAGGAGAGGCATGGCGTGGATACGGGGAAAAAAAAAAAAAAATCTTCACCAAACCCAAAGCCATCCAAAGGCATGGGATGCTTTCAAGCGCTGGGACTTGCTCCAAAGATTGCCCAGTTGATTGCCATTGAAATCGCAAGATTTCGTTTCCCTTCCCGAAAGGAAATTTCATTTCCTTTCGGGAAGGGAAACGAAATCTTGCGACCCTGAAAAGAAAGGCTTACAAACGCTCTGGAAAGGAGATATGATCAAACGAAATGCAGCTGAAAAAAATCACAAAAACTAGAAAATTGGGACATTTAGGGACTTCAAGGAAATGGTGTGGGAGGAAATGTGGTGCAGTGCAAAGGACCAAAAGATGCCAAAACTAAGCTCAGAGATGCTGCAAAGGCAGAGGAAAAAGTGGAGGAGGAAGGTACAACTTGGAGGAGAAGATATAAGAGCCATGGCATTGTTGCTGAAGACAAAAAAAAAAATATTTTCAACTTGAGTGACCACAAGAAAAGAGACCAGGATTATATGATGTGCAGTGCAGAGGACCAAAGGATGCCAAAACTAAGCTCACAGATGCAGCTAAGGCAGGGCAAAGGGTCGAGGAGGGAGACACAACTTGGAGGGAAAGTAGGACAGGCAAGGCATGGATACGGGGAAAAAAAAAAAAAAAATCTTCACCAAACCCAAAGCCATCCAAAGGCATGGGATGCTTTCAAGCGCTGGGACTTGCTCCAAAGATTGCCCAGTTGATTGCCATTGAAATCGCAAGATTTCGTTTCCCTTCCCGAAAGGAAATTTCATTTCCTTTCGGGAAGGGAAACGAAATCTTGCGACCCTGAAAAGAAAGGCTTACAAACGCTCTGGAAAGGAGATATGATCAAACGAAATGCAGCTGAAGAAATCACAAAAACCAGAAAATTGGGACATTTAGGGACTTCAAGGAAATGGTGTGGGAGGAAAAGTGGTGCAGTGCGAAGGACCAAAAGATGCCAAAACTAAGCTCAGAGATGCTGCAAAGGCAGGGCAAAAAGTCGAGGAGGAAGGTACAAAACTTAGAGGGGAACATATGAAAGGCAGGGCATGGTTGCTGAGGAAAAAAAAAAAAGAAAATTAGCAAATTTAGAGACTGCAAGAAAATGGGCCGGATTACATGAAGTATAGTGCAAAGGACCAAAAGATGCCGAAACTAAGCTCACAGATGCTGCAAAGGCAGAGGAAAAAGTGGAGGAGGAAGGTACAACTTGGAGGAGAAGATATAAGAGCCATGGCATTGTTGCTGAAGACAAAAAAAAAAAAAAATTTTCAACTTTAGTGACCACAAGAAAAGAGACCAGGATTATATGATGTGCAGTGCAGAGGACCAAAGGATGCCAAAACTAAGCACACAGATGCAGCTAAGGCAGGGCAAAGGGTCGAGGAGGGAGACACAACTTGGAGGGAAAGTAGGACAGGCAAGGCATGGATACGGGGAAAAAAAAAAAAAAATCTTCACCAAACCCAAAGCCATCCAAAGGCATGGGATGCTTTCAAGCGCTGGGACTTGCTCCAAAGATTGCCCAGGTGATTGCCATTGAAATCGCAAGATTTCGTTTCCCTTCCCGAAAGGAAATTTCATTTCCTTTCGGGAAGGGCAACGAAATCTTGCGACCCTGAAAAGAAAGGCTTACAAACGCTCTGGAAAGGAGATATGATCAAACGAAATGCAGCTGAAAAAAATCACAAAAACCAGAAAATTGGGACATTTAGGGACTTCAAGGAAATGGTGTGGGAGGAAATGTGGTGCAGTGCGAAGGACCAAAAGATGCCAAAACTAAGCTCAGAGATGCTGCAAAGGCAGAGGAAAAAGTGGAGGAGGAAGGTACAACTTGGAGGAGAAGATATAAGAGCCATGGCATTGTTGCTGAAGACAAAAAAAAAATAAAAATTTTCAACTTGAGTGACCACAAGAAAAGAGACCAGGATTATAGGATGTGCAGTGCAGAGGACCAAAGGATGCCAAAACTAAGCACACAGATGCAGCTAAGGCAGGGCAAAGGGTCGAGGAGGGAGACACAACTTGGAGGGAAAGTAGGACAGGCAAGGCATGGATACGGGGAAAAAAAAAAAAAAATCTTCACCAAACCCAAAGCCATCCAAAGGCATGGGATGCTTTCAAGCGCTGGGACTTGCTCCAAAGATTGCCCAGTTGATTGCCATTGAAATCGCAAGATTTCGTTTCCCTTCCCGAAAGGAAATTTCATTTCCTTTCGGGAAGGGAAACGAAATCTTGCGACCCTGAAAAGAAAGGCTTACAAACGCTCTGGAAAGGAGATATGATCAAACGAAATGCAGCTGAAAAAAATCACAAAAACCAGAAAATTGGGACATTTAGGGACTTCAAGGAAATGGTGTGGGAGGAAATGTGGTGCATTGCGAAGGACCAAAAGATGCCAAAACTAAGCTCAGAGATGCTGCAAAGGCAGAGGAAAAAGTGGAGGAGGAAGGTACAACTTGGAGGAGAAGATATAAGAGCCATGGCATTGTTGCTGAAGACAAAAAAAAAAAAAATTTTCAACTTGAGTGACCACAAGAAAAGAGACCAGGATTATATGATGTGCAGTGCAGAGGACCAAAGGATGCCAAAACTAAGCTCACAGATGCAGCTAAGGCAGGGCAAAGGGTCGAGGAGGGAGACACAACTTGGAGGGGAAGTAGGAGAGGCATGGCATTGTTGCTAAAGACAAAAAAAAAAAAAATTTTCAACTTGAGTGACCACAAGAAAAGAGACCAGGATTATATGATGTGCAGTGCAGAGGACCAAAGGATGCCAAAACTAAGCTCACAGATGCAGCTAAGGCAGGGCAAAGGGTCGAGGAGGGAGACACAACTTGGAGGGGAAGTAGGAGAGCCATGGCATGGATACAGGGGAAAAAAAAAAAATCTTCACCAAACCCAAAGCCATCCAAAGGCATGGGATGCTTTCAAGCGCTGGGACTTGCTCCAAAGATTGCCCAGTTGATTGCCATTGAAATCGCAAGATTTCGTTTCCCTTCCCGAAAGGAAATTTCATTTCCTTTCGGGAAGGGAAACGAAATCTTGCGACCCTGAAAAGAAAGGCTTACAAACGCTCTGGAAAGGAGATATGATCAAACGAAATGCAGCTGAAAAAAATCACAAAAACCAGAAAATTGGGACATTTAGGGACTTCAAGGAAATGGTGTGGGAGGAAATGTGGTGCAGTGCGAAGGACCAAAAGATGCCAAAACTAAGCTCAGAGATGCTGCAAAGGCAGAGGAAAAAGTGGAGGAGGAAGGTACAACTTGGAGGAGAAGATATAAGAGCCATGGCATTGTTGCTGAAGACAAAAAAAAAAAAAATTTTCAACTTGAGTGACCACAAGAAAAGAGACCAGGACTATATGATGTGCAGTGCAGAGGACCAAAGGATGCCAAAACTAAGCTCACAGATGCAGCTAAGGCAGGGCAAAGGGTCGAGGAGGGAGACACAACTTGGAGGGAAAGTAGGAGAGGCGTGGCATGGATACGGGGAAAAAAAAAAAAGAAATCTTCACCAAACCCAAAGCCATCCAAAGGCATGGGATGCTTTCAAGCGCTGGGACTTGCTCCAAAGATTGCCCAGTTGATTGCCATTGAAATCGCAAGATTTCGTTTCCCTTCCCGAAAGGAAATTTCATTTCCTTTCGGGAAGGGAAACGAAATCTTGCGACCCTGAAAAGAAAGGCTTACAAACGCTCTGGAAAGGAGATATGATCAAACGAAATGCAGCTGAAAAAAATCACAAAAACCAGAAAATTGGGACATTTAGGGACTTCAAGGAAATGGTGTGGGAGGAAATGTGGTGCAGTGCGAAGGACCCAAAGATGCCAAAACTAAGCTCAGAGATGCTGCAAAGGCAGAGGAAAAAGTGGAGGAGGAAGGTACAACTTGGAGGAGAAGATATAAGAGCCATGGCATTGTTGCTAAAGACAAAAAAAAAAAAAATTTTCAACTTGAGTGACCACAAGAAAAGAGACCAGGATTATATGATGTGCAGTGGAGAGGACCAAAGGATGCCAAAACTAAGCTCACAGATGCAGCTAAGGCAGGGCAAAGGGTCGAGGAGGGAGACACAACTTGGAGGGGAAGTAGGAGAGGCATGGCATTGTTGCTAAAGACAAAAAAAAAAAAAATTTTCAACTTGAGTGACCACAAGAAAAGAGACCAGGATTATATGATGTGCAGTGCAGAGGACCAAAGGATGCCAAAACTAAGCTCACAGATGCAGCTAAGGCAGGGCAAAGGGTCGAGGAGGGAGACACAACTTGGAGGGGAAGTAGGAGAGGCATGGCATGGATACAGGGGAAAAAAAAAAAATCGTCACCAAACCCAAAGCCATCCAAAGGCATGGGATGCTTTCAAGCGCTGGGACTTGCTCCAAAGATTGCCCAGTTGATTGCCATTGAAATCGCAAGATTTCGTTTCCTTTCCCGAAAGGAAATTTCATTTCCTTTCGGGAAGGGAAACGAAATCTTGCGACCCTGAAAAGAAAGGCTTACAAACGCTCTGGAAAGGAGATATGATCAAACGAAATGCAGCTGAAAAAAATCACAAAAACCAGAAAATTGGGACATTTAGGGACTTCAAGGAAATGGTGTGGGAGGAAATGTGGTGCAGTGCGAAGGACCCAAAGATGCCAAAACTAAGCTCAGAGATGCTGCAAAGGCAGAGGAAAAAGTGGAGGAGGAAGGTACAACTTGGAGGAGAAGATATAAGAGCCATGGCATTGTTGCTAAAGACAAAAAAAAAAAAAATTTTCAACTTGAGTGACCACAAGAAAAGAGACCAGGATTATATGATGTGCAGTGCAGAGGACCAAAGGATGCCAAAACTAAGCTCACAGATGCAGCTAAGGCAGGGCAAAGGGTCGAGGAGGGAGACACAACTTGGAGGGGAAGTAGGAGAGGCATGGCATGGATACAGGTGAAAAAAAAAAAAAAATCTTCACCAAACCCAAAGCCATCCAAAGGCATGGGATGCTTTCAAGCGCTGGGACTTGCTCCAAAGATTGCCCAGTTGATTGCCATTGAAATCGCAAGATTTCGTTTCCCTTCCCGAAAGGAAATTTCATTTCCTTTCGGGAAGGGAAACGAAATCTTGCGACCCTGAAAAGAAAGGCTTACAAACGCTCTGGAAAGGAGATATGATCAAACGAAATGCAGCTGAAAAAAATCACAAAAACCAGAAAATTGGGACATTTAGGGACTTCAAGGAAATGGTGTGGGAGGAAATGTGGTGCAGTGCGAAGGACCAAAAGATGCCAAAACTAAGCTCAGAGATGCTGCAAAGGCAGAGGAAAAAGTGGAGGAGGAAGGTACAACTTGGAGGAGAAGATATAAGAGCCATGGCATTGTTGCTGAAGACAAAAAAAAAAAAAAATTTTTAACTTGAGTGACCACAAGAAAAGAGACCAGGATTATATGATGTGCAGTGCAGAGGACCAAAGGATGCCAAAACTAAGCTCACAGATGCAGCTAAGGCAGGGCAAAGGGTCGAGGAGGGAGACACAACTTGGAGGGGAAGTAGGAGAGGCATGGCATGGATACAGGGGGAAAAAAAAAAATCTTCACCAAACCCAAAGCCATCCAAAGGCATGGGATGCTTTCAAGCGCTGGGACTTGCTCCAAAGATTGCCCAGTTGATTGCCATTGAAATCGCAAGATTTCGTTTCCCTTCCCGAAAGGAAATTTCATTTCCTTTCGGGAAGGGAAACGAAATCTTGCGACCCTGAAAAGAAAGGCTTACAAACGCTCTGGAAAGGAGATATGATCAAACGAAATGCAGCTGAAAAAAATCACAAAAACCAGAAAATTGGGACATTTAGGGACTTCAAGGAAATGGTGTGGGAGGAAATGTGGTGCAGTGCGAAGGACCCAAAGATGCCAAAACTAAGCTCAGAGATGCTGCAAAGGCAGAGGAAAAAGTGGAGGAGGAAGGTACAACTTGGAGGAGAAGATATAAGAGCCATGGCATTGTTGCTAAAGACAAAAAAAAAAAAAATTTTCAACTTGAGTGACCACAAGAAAAGAGACCAGGATTATATGATGTGCAGTGGAGAGGACCAAAGGATGCCAAAACTAAGCTCACAGATGCAGCTAAGGCAGGGCAAAGGGTCGAGGAGGGAGACACAACTTGGAGGGGAAGTAGGAGAGGCATGGCATTGTTGCTAAAGACAAAAAAAAAAAAAATTTTCAACTTGAGTGACCACAAGAAAAGAGACCAGGATTATATGATGTGCAGTGCAGAGGACCAAAGGATGCCAAAACTAAGCTCACAGATGCAGCTAAGGCAGGGCAAAGGGTCGAGGAGGGAGACACAACTTGGAGGGGAAGTAGGAGAGGCATGGCATGGATACAGGTGAAAAAAAAAAAAAATCTTCACCAAACCCAAAGCCATCCAAAGGCATGGGATGCTTTCAAGCGCTGGGACTTGCTCCAAAGATTGCCCAGTTGATTGCCATTGAAATCGCAAGATTTCGTTTCCCTTCCCGAAAGGAAATTTCATTTCCTTTCGGGAAGGGAAACGAAATCTTGCGACCCTGAAAAGAAAGGCTTACAAACGCTCTGGAAAGGAGATATGATCAAACGAAATGCAGCTGAAAAAAATCACAAAAACCAGAAAATTGGGACATTTAGGGACTTCAAGGAAATGGTGTGGGAGGAAATGTGGTGCAGTGCGAAGGACCAAAAGATGCCAAAACTAAGCTCAGAGATGCTGCAAAGGCAGAGGAAAAAGTGGAGGAGGAAGGTACAACTTGGAGGAGAAGATATAAGAGCCATGGCATTGTTGCTGAAGACAAAAAAAAAAAAAAATTTTTAACTTGAGTGACCACAAGAAAAGAGACCAGGATTATATGATGTGCAGTGCAGAGGACCAAAGGATGCCAAAACTAAGCTCACAGATGCAGCTAAGGCAGGGCAAAGGGTCGAGGAGGGAGACACAACTTGGAGGGAAAGTAGGAGAGCCATGGCATGGATACAGGTGAAAAAAAAAAAAAAAATCTTCACCAAACCCAAAGCCATCCAAAGGCATGGGATGCTTTCAAGCGCTGGGACTTGCTCCAAAGATTGCCCAGTTGATTGCCATTGAAATCGCAAGATTTCGTTTCCCTTCCCGAAAGGAAATTTCATTTCCTTTCGGGAAGGGAAACGAAATCTTGCGACCCTGAAAAGAAAGGCTTACAAACGCTCTGGAAAGGAGATATGATCAAACGAAATGCAGCTGAAAAAAATCACAAAAACCAGAAAATTGGGACATTTAGGGACTTCAAGGAAATGGTGTGGGAGGAAATGTGGTGCAGTGCGAAGGACCCAAAGATGCCAAAACTAAGCTCAGAGATGCTGCAAAGGCAGAGGAAAAGTGGAGGAGGAAGGTACAACTTGGAGGAGAAGATATAAGAGCCATGGCATTGTTGCTGAAGACAAAAAAAAAAAAAAAATTTTCAACTTGAGTGACCACAAGAAAAGAGACCAGGATTATATGATGTGCAGTGCAGAGGACCAAAGGATGCCAAAACTAAGCTCACAGATGCAGCTAAGGCAGGGCAAAGGGTCGAGGAGGGAGACACAACTTGGAGGGGAAGTAGGAGAGCCATGGCATGGATACAGGGGAAAAAAAAAAAATCTTCACCAAACCCAAAGCCATCCAAAGGCATGGGATGCTTTCAAGCGCTGGGACTTGCTCCAAAGATTGCCCAGTTGATTGCCATTGAAATCGCAAGATTTCGTTTCCCTTCCCGAAAGGAAATTTCATTTCCTTTCGGGAAGGGAAACGAAATCTTGCGACCCTGAAAAGAAAGGCTTACAAACGCTCTGGAAAGGAGATATGATCAAACGAAATGCAGCTGAAAAAAATCACAAAAACCAGAAAATTGGGACATTTAGGGACTTCAAGGAAATGGTGTGGGAGGAAATGTGGTGCAGTGCGAAGGACCAAAAGACGCCAAAACTAAGCTCACAGATGCTGCAAAGGCAGAGGAAAAAGTGGAGGAGGAAGGTACAACTTGGAGGAGAAGATATAAGAGCCATGGCATTGTTGCTAAAGACAAAAAAAAAAAAAATTTTCAACTTGAGTGACCACAAGAAAAGAGACCAGGATTATATGATGTGCAGTGCAGAGGACCAAAGGATGCCAAAACTAAGCTCACAGATGCAGCTAAGGCAGGGCAAAGGGTCGAGGAGGGAGACACAACTTGGAGGGGAAGTAGGAGAGGCATGGCATGGATACAGGGGAAAAAAAAAAAATCTTCACCAAACCCAAAGCCATCCAAAGGCATGGGATGCTTTCAAGCGCTGGGACTTGCTCCAAAGATTGCCCAGTTGATTGCCATTGAAATCGCAAGATTTCGTTTCCCTTCCCGAAAGGAAATTTCATTTCCTTTCGGGAAGGGAAACGAAATCTTGCGACCCTGAAAAGAAAGGCTTACAAACGCTCTGGAAAGGAGATATGATCAAACGAAATGCAGCTGAAAAAAATCACAAAAACCAGAAAATTGGGACATTTAGGGACTTCAAGGAAATGGTGTGGGAGGAAATGTGGTGCAGTGCGAAGGACCAAAAGACGCCAAAACTAAGCTCAGAGATGCTGCAAAGGCAGAGGAAAAAGTGGAGGAGGAAGGTACAACTTGGAGGAGAAGATATAAGAGCCATGGCATTGTTGCTAAAGACAAAAAAAAAAAAACTTTTCAACTTGAGTGACCACAAGAAAAGAGACCAGGATTATATGATGTGCAGTGGAGAGGACCAAAGGATGCCAAAACTAAGCTCACAGATGCAGCTAAGGCAGGGCAAAGGGTCGAGGAGGGAGACACAACTTGGAGGGGAAGTAGGAGAGGCATGGCATTGTTGCTAAAGACAAAAAAAAAAAAAATTTTCAACTTGAGTGACCACAAGAAAAGAGACCAGGATTATATGATGTGCAGTGCAGAGGACCAAAGGATGCCAAAACTAAGCTCACAGATGCAGCTAAGGCAGGGCAAAGGGTCGAGGAGGGAGACACAACTTGGAGGGGAAGTAGGAGAGCCATGGCATGGATACAGGTGAAAAAAAAAAAAAATCTTCACCAAACCCAAAGCCATCCAAAGGCATGGGATGCTTTCAAGCGCTGGGACTTGCTCCAAAGATTGCCCAGTTGATTGCCATTGAAATCGCAAGATTTCGTTTCCCTTCCCGAAAGGAAATTTCATTTCCTTTCGGGAAGGGAAACGAAATCTTGCGACCCTGAAAAGAAAGGCTTACAAACGCTCTGGAAAGGAGATATGATCAAACGAAATGCAGCTGAAAAAAATCACAAAAACCAGAAAATTGGGACATTTAGGGACTTCAAGGAAATGGTGTGGGAGGAAATGTGGTGCAGTGCGAAGGACCAAAAGATGCCAAAACTAAGCTCAGAGATGCTGCAAAGGCAGAGGAAAAAGTGGAGGAGGAAGGTACAACTTGGAGGAGAAGATATAAGAGCCATGGCATTGTTGCTGAAGACAAAAAAAAAAAAAAATTTTCAACTTGAGTGACCACAAGAAAAGAGACCAGGATTATATGATGTGCAGTGCAGAGGACCAAAGGATGCCAAAACTAAGCTCACAGATGCAGCTAAGGCAGGGCAAAGGGTCGAGGAGGGAGACACAACTTGGAGGGGAAGTAGGAGAGGCATGGCATGGATACAGGGGAAAAAAAAAAAATCTTCACCAAACCCAAAGCCATCCAAAGGCATGGGATGCTTTCAAGCGCTGGGACTTGCTCCAAAGATTGCCCAGTTGATTGCCATTGAAATCGCAAGATTTCGTTTCCCTTCCCGAAAGGAAATTTCATTTCCTTTCGGGAAGGGAAACGAAATCTTGCGACCCTGAAAAGAAAGGCTTACAAACGCTCTGGAAAGGAGATATGATCAAACGAAATGCAGCTGAAAAAAATCACAAAAACCAGAAAATTGGGACATTTAGGGACTTCAAGGAAATGGTGTGGGAGGAAATGTGGTGCAGTGCGAAGGACCAAAAGACGCCAAAACTAAGCTCACAGATGCTGCAAAGGCAGAGGAAAAAGTGGAGGAGGAAGGTACAACTTGGAGGAGAAGATATAAGAGCCATGGCATTGTTGCTAAAGACAAAAAAAAAAAAAATTTTCAACTTGAGTGACCACAAGAAAAGAGACCAGGATTATATGATGTGCAGTGCAGAGGACCAAAGGATGCCAAAACTAAGCTCACAGATGCAGCTAAGGCAGGGCAAAGGGTCGAGGAGGGAGACACAACTTGGAGGGGAAGTAGGAGAGGCATGGCATTGTTGCTAAAGACAAAAAAAAAAAAAATTTTCAACTTGAGTGACCACAAGAAAAGAGACCAGGATTATATGATGTGCAGTGCAGAGGACCAAAGGATGCCAAAACTAAGCTCACAGATGCAGCTAAGGCAGGGCAAAGGGTCGAGGAGGGAGACACAACTTGGAGGGGAAGTAGGAGAGGCATGGCATGGATACAGGTGAAAAAAAAAAAAAAATCTTCACCAAACCCAAAGCCATCCAAAGGCATGGGATGCTTTCAAGCGCTGGGACTTGCTCCAAAGATTGCCCAGTTGATTGCCATTGAAATCGCAAGATTTCGTTTCCCTTCCCGAAAGGAAATTTCATTTCCTTTCGGGAAGGGAAACGAAATCTTGCGACCCTGAAAAGAAAGGCTTACAAACGCTCTGGAAAGGAGATATGATCAAACGAAATGCAGCTGAAAAAAATCACAAAAACCAGAAAATTGGGACATTTAGGGACTTCAAGGAAATGGTGTGGGAGGAAATGTGGTGCAGTGCGAAGGACCAAAAGATGCCAAAACTAAGCTCAGAGATGCTGCAAAGGCAGAGGAAAAAGTGGAGGAGGAAGGTACAACTTGGAGGAGAAGATATAAGAGCCATGGCATTGTTGCTGAAGACAAAAAAAAAAAAAAATTTTTAACTTGAGTGACCACAAGAAAAGAGACCAGGATTATATGATGTGCAGTGCAGAGGACCAAAGGATGCCAAAACTAAGCTCACAGATGCAGCTAAGGCAGGGCAAAGGGTCGAGGAGGGAGACACAACTTGGAGGGAAAGTAGGAGAGCCATGGCATGGATACAGGTGAAAAAAAAAAAAAAAATCTTCACCAAACCCAAAGCCATCCAAAGGCATGGGATGCTTTCAAGCGCTGGGACTTGCTCCAAAGATTGCCCAGTTGATTGCCATTGAAATCGCAAGATTTCGTTTCCCTTCCCGAAAGGAAATTTCATTTCCTTTCGGGAAGGGAAACGAAATCTTGCGACCCTGAAAAGAAAGGCTTACAAACGCTCTGGAAAGGAGATATGATCAAACGAAATGCAGCTGAAAAAAATCACAAAAACCAGAAAATTGGGACATTTAGGGACTTCAAGGAAATGGTGTGGGAGGAAATGTGGTGCAGTGCGAAGGACCAAAAGATGCCAAAACTAAGCTCAGAGATGCTGCAAAGGCAGAGGAAAAAGTGGAGGAGGAAGGTACAACTTGGAGGAGAAGATATAAGAGCCATGGCATTGTTGCTGAAGACAAAAAAAAAAAAAATTTTCAACTTGAGTGACCACAAGAAAAGAGACCAGGACTATATGATGTGCAGTGCAGAGGACCAAAGGATGCCAAAACTAAGCTCACAGATGCAGCTAAGGCAGGGCAAAGGGTCGAGGAGGGAGACACAACTTGGAGGGGAAGTAGGAGAGGCGTGGCATGGATACAGGGGGAAAAAAAAAAAAATCTTCACCAAACCCAAAGCCATCCAAAGGCATGGGATGCTTTCAAGCGCTGGGACTTGCTCCAAAGATTGCCCAGTTGATTGCCATTGAAATCGCAAGATTTCGTTTCCCTTCCCGAAAGGAAATGAAATTTCCTTTCGGGAAGGGAAACGAAATCTTGCAACCCTGAAAAGAAAGGCTTACAAACGCTCTGGAAAGGAGATATGATCAAACGAAATGCAGCTGAAAAAAATCACAAAAACCAGAAAATTGGGACATTTAGGGACTTCAAGGAAATGGTGTGGGAGGAAATGTGGTGCAGTGCAAAGGACCAAAAGATGCCAAAACTAAGCTCAGAGATGCTGCAAAGGCAGAGGAAAAAGTGGAGGAGGAAGGTACAACTTGGAAGAGAAGATATAAGAGCCATGGCATTGTTGCTGAAGACAAAAAAAAAAAAAATTTTCAACTTGAGTGACCACAAGAAAAGAGACCAGGACTATATGATGTGCAGTGCAGAGGACCAAAGGATGCCAAAACTAAGCTCACAGATGCAGCTAAGGCAGGGCAAAGGGTCGAGGAGGGAGACACAACTTGGAGGGGAAGTAGGAGAGCCATGGCATGGATACGGGGACAAAAAAAAAAAATCTTCACCAAACCCAAAGCCATCCAAAGGCATGGGATGCTTTCAAGCGCTGGGACTTGCTCCAAAGATTGCCCAGTTGATTGCCATTGAAATCGCAAGATTTCGTTTCCCTTCCCGAAAGGAAATTTCATTTCCTTTCGGGAAGGGCAACGAAATCTTGCGACCCTGAAAAGAAAGGCTTACAAACGCTCTGGAAAGGAGATATGATCAAACGAAATGCAGCTGAAAAAAATCACAAAAACCAGAAAATTGGGACATTTAGGGACTTCAAGGAAATGGTGTGGGAGGAAACGTGGTGCAGTGCAAAGGACCAAAAGATGCCAAAACTAAGCTCAGAGATGCTGCAAAGGCAGAGGAAAAAGTGGAGGAGGAAGGTACAACTTGGAGGAGAAGATATAAGAGCCATGGCATTGTTGCTGAAGACAAAAAAAAAAAAAATTTTCAACTTGAGTGACCACAAGAAAAGAGACCAGGATTACATGATGTGCAGTGCAGAGGACCAAAGGATGCCAAAACTAAGCTCACAGATGCAGCTAAGGCAGGGCAAAGGGTCGAGGAGGGAGACACAACTTGGAGGGAAAGTAGGAGAGCCATGGCATGAATACGGGGGGAAAAAAAAAAAAATCTTCACCAAACCCAAAGCCATCCAAAGGCATGGGATGCTTTCAAGCGCTGGGACTTGCTCCAAAGATTGCCCAGTTGATTGCCATTGAAATCGCAAGATTTCGTTTCCCTTCCCGAAAGGAAATTTCATTTCCTTTCGGGAAGGGAAACGAAATCTTGCGACCCTGAAAAGAAAGGCTTACAAACGCTCTGGAAAGGAGATATGATCAAACGAAATGCAGCTGAAAAAAATCACAAAAACCAGAAAATTGGGACATTTAGGGACTTCAAGGAAATGGTGTGGGAGGAAATGTGGTGCAGTGCGAAGGACCAAAAGATGCCAAAACTAAGCTCAGAGATGCTGCAAAGGCAGGGCAAAAAGTCGAGGAGGGAGACAAAACTTCGAGGGGAACATATGAAAGGCAGGGCATGGTTGCTGAGGAAAAAAAAAAAAGAAAATTAGCAAATTTAGAGACTGCAAGAAAATGGGCCGGATTACATGAAGTATAGTGCAGAGGACCAAAAGATGCCGAAACTAAGCTCACAGATGCTGCAAAGGCAGAGGAAAAAGTGGAGGAGGAAGGTACAACTTGGAGGAGAAGATATAAGAGCCATGGCATTGTTGCTGAAGACAAAAAAAAAAAAAAAATTTTTAACTTGAGTGACCACAAGAAAAGAGACCAGGATTATATGATGTGCAGTGCAGAGGACCAAAGGATGCCAAAACTAAGCTCACAGATGCAGCTAAGGCAGGGCAAAGGGTCGAGGAGGGAGACACAACTTGGAGGGAAAGTAGGAGAGCCATGGCATGGATACAGGTGAAAAAAAAAAAAAAAAATCTTCACCAAACCCAAAGCCATCCAAAGGCATGGGATGCTTTCAAGCGCTGGGACTTGCTCCAAAGATTGCCCAGTTGATTGCCATTGAAATCGCAAGATTTCGTTTCCCTTCCCGAAAGGAAATTTCATTTCCTTTCGGGAAGGGAAACGAAATCTTGCGACCCTGAAAAGAAAGGCTTACAAACGCTCTGGAAAGGAGATATGATCAAACGAAATGCAGCTGAAAAAAATCACAAAAACCAGAAAATTGGGACATTTAGGGACTTCAAGGAAATGGTGTGGGAGGAAATGTGGTGCAGTGCGAAGGACCAAAAGATGCCAAAACTAAGCTCAGAGATGCTGCAAAGGCAGAGGAAAAAGTGGAGGAGGAAGGTACAACTTGGAGGAGAAGATATAAGAGCCATGGCATTGTTGCTGAAGACAAAAAAAAAAAAAAATTTTCAACTTGAGTGACCACAAGAAAAGAGACCAGGATTATAGGATGTGCAGTGCAGAGGACCAAAGGATGCCAAAACTAAGCTCACAGATGCAGCTAAGGCAGGGCAAAGGGTCGAGGAGGGAGACACAACTTGGAGGGAAAGTAGGAGAGGCATGGCATGGATACGGGGAAAAAAAAAAAAAAATCTTCACCAAACCCAAAGCCATCCAAAGGCATGGGATGCTTTCAAGCGCTGGGACTTGCTCCAAAGATTGCCCAGGTGATTGTCATTGAAATCGCAAGATTTCGTTTCCCTTCCCGAAAGGAAATTTCATTTCCTTTCGGGAAGGGAAACGAAATCTTGCGACCCTGAAAAGAAAGGCTTACAAACGCTCTGGAAAGGAGATATGATCAAACGAAATGCAGCTGAAAAAAATCACAAAAACCAGAAAATTGGGACATTTAGGGACTTCAAGGAAATGGTGTGGGAGGAAACGTGGTGCAGTGCAAAGGACCAAAAGATGCCAAAACTAAGCTCAGAGATGCTGCAAAGGCAGAGGAAAAAGTGGAGGAGGAAGGTACAACTTGGAGGAGAAGATATAAGAGCCATGGCATTGTTGCTGAAGACAAAAAAAAAAAAAAATTTTCAACTTGAGTGACCACAAGAAAAGAGACCAGGATTACATGATGTGCAGTGCAGAGGACCAAAGGATGCCAAAACTAAGCTCACAGATGTAGCTAAGGCAGGGCAAAGGGTCGAGGAGGGAGACACAACTTGGAGGGAAAGTAGGAGAGCCATGGCATGAATACGGGGGGAAAAAAAAAAAAATCTTCACCAAACCCAAAGCCATCCAAAGGCATGGGATGCTTTCAAGCGCTGGGACTTGCTCCAAAGATTGCCCAGTTGATTGCCATTGAAATCGCAAGATTTCGTTTCCCTTCCCGAAAGGAAATTTCATTTCCTTTCGTGAAGGGAAACGAAATCTTGCGACCCTGAAAAGAAAGGCTTACAAACGCTCTGGAAAGGAGATATGATCAAACGAAATGCAGCTGAAAAAAATCACAAAAACCAGAAAATTGGGACATTTAGGGACTTCAAGGAAATGGTGTGGGAGGAAATGTGGTGCAGTGCGAAGGACCAAAAGATGCCAAAACTAAGCTCAGAGATGCTGCAAAGGCAGGGCAAAAAGTCGAGGAGGGAGACAAAACTTCGAGGGGAACATATGAAAGGCAGGGCATGGTTGCTGAGGAAAAAAAAAAAAGAAAATTAGCAAATTTAGAGACTGCAAGAAAATGGGCCGGATTACATGAAGTATAGTGCAGAGGACCAAAAGATGCCGAAACTAAGCTCACAGATGCTGCAAAGGCAGAGGAAAAAGTGGAGGAGGAAGGTACAACTTGGAGGAGAAGATATAAGAGCCATGGCATTGTTGCTGAAGACAAAAAAAAAAAAAAAATTTTCAACTTGAGTGACCACAAGAAAAGAGACCAGGATTATAGGATGTGCAGTGCAGAGGACCAAAGGATGCCAAAACTAAGCTCACAGATGCAGCTAAGGCAGGGCAAAGGGTCGAGGAGGGAGGCACAACTTGGATGGGAAGTAGGAGAGCCATGGCATGGATACAGGGGAAAAAAAAAAAAAATCTTCACCAAACCCAAAGCCATCCAAAGGCATGGGATGCTTTCAAGCGCTGGGACTTGCTCCAAAGATTGCCCAGTTGATTGCCATTGAAATCGCAAGATTTCGTTTCCCTTCCCGAAAGGAAATTTCATTTCCTTTCGGGAAGGGAAACGAAATCTTACGACCCTGAAAAGAAAGGCTTACAAACGCTCTGGAAAGGAGATATGATCAAACGAAATGCAGCTGAAAAAAATCACAAAAACCAGAAAATTGGGACATTTAGGGACTTCAAGGAAATGGTGTGGGAGGAAATGTGGTGCAGTGCGAAGGACCAAAAGATGCCAAAACTAAGCTCAGAGATGCTGCAAAGGCAGGGCAAAAAGTCGAGGAGGGAGACAAAACTTCGAGGGGAACATATGAAAGGCAGGGCATGGTTGCTGAGGAAAAAAAAAAAAGAAAATTAGCAAATTTAGAGACTGCAAGAAAATGGGCCGGATTACATGAAGTATAGTGCAGAGGACCAAAAGATGCCGAAACTAAGCTCACAGATGCTGCAAAGGCAGAGGAAAAAGTGGAGGAGGAAGGTACAACTTGGAGGAGAAGATATAAGAGCCATGGCATTGTTGCTGAAGACAAAAAAAAAATAAAAATTTTCAACTTGAGTGACCACAAGAAAAGAGACCAGGATTATAGGATGTGCAGTGCAGAGGACCAAAGGATGCCAAAACTAAGCACACAGATGCAGCTAAGGCAGGGCAAAGGGTCGAGGAGGGAGACACAACTTGGAGGGAAAGTAGGACAGGCAAGGCATGGATACGGGGAAAAAAAAAAAAAAATCTTCACCAAACCCAAAGCCATCCAAAGGCATGGGATGCTTTCAAGCGCTGGGACTTGCTCCAAAGATTGCCCAGTTGATTGCCATTGAAATCGCAAGATTTCGTTTCCCTTCCCGAAAGGAAATTTCATTTCCTTTCGGGAAGGGAAACGAAATCTTGCGACCCTGAAAAGAAAGGCTTACAAACGCTCTGGAAAGGAGATATGATCAAACGAAATGCAGCTGAAAAAAATCACAAAAACCAGAAAATTGGGACATTTAGGGACTTCAAGGAAATGGTGTGGGAGGAAATGTGGTGCAGTGCAAAGGACCAAAAGATGCCAAAACTAAGCTCAGAGATGCTGCAAAGGCAGGGAAAAAAGTCGAGGAGGGAGACAAAACTTCGAGGGGAACATATGAAAGGCAGGGCATGGTTGCTGAGGAAAAAAAAAAAAAGAAAATTAGCAAATTTAGAGACTGCAAGAATATGGGCCGGATTACATGAAGTATAGTGCAAAGGACCAAAAGATGCCGAAACTAAGCTCACAGATGCTGCAAAGGCAGAGGAAAAAGTGGAGGAGGAAGGTACAACTTGGAGGAGAAGATATAAGAGCCATGGCATTGTTGCTGAAGACAAAAAAAAAAAAAAAATTTTCAACTTGAGTGACCACAAGAAAAGAGACCAGGATTATAGGATGTGCAGTGCAGAGGACCAAAGGATGCCAAAACTAAGCTCACAGATGCAGCTAAGGCAGGGCAAAGGGTCGAGGAGGGAGACACAACTTGGAGGGAAAGTAGGAGAGGCATGGCATGGATACGGGAAAAAAAAAAAAAAAAATCTTCACCAAACCCAAAGCCATCCAAAGGCATGGGATGCTTTCAAGCGCTGGGACTTGCTCCAAAGATTGCCCAGTTGATTGCCATTGAAATCGCAAGATTTCGTTTCCCTTCCCGAAAGGAAATTTCATTTCCTTTCGGGAAGGGAAACGAAATCTTGCGACCCTGAAAAGAAAGGCTTACAAACGCTCTGGAAAGGAGATATGATCAAACGAAATGCAGCTGAAAAAAATCACAAAAACCAGAAAATTGGGACATTTAGGGACTTCAAGGAAATGGTGTGGGAGGAAACGTGGTGCAGTGCAAAGGACCAAAAGATGCCAAAACTAAGCTCAGAGATGCTGCAAAGGCAGAGGAAAAAGTGGAGGAGGAAGGTACAACTTGGAGGAGAAGATATAAGAGCCATGGCATTGTTGCTGAAGACAAAAAAAAAAAAAATTTTCAACTTGAGTGACCACAAGAAAAGAGACCAGGATTATAGGATGTGCAGTGCAGAGGACCAAAGGATGCCAAAACTAAGCTCACAGATGCAGCTAAGGCAGGCCAAAGGGTCGAGGAGGGAGACACAACTTGGAGGGAAAGTAGGAGAGCCATGGCATGGATACGGGGAAAAAAAAAAAAAAATCTTCACCAAACCCAAAGCCATCCAAAGGCATGGGATGCTTTCAAGCGCTGGGACTTGCTCCAAAGATTGCCCAGTTGATTGCCATTGAAATCGCAAGATTTCGTTTCCCTTCCCGAAAGGAAATTTCATTTCCTTTCGGGAAGGGAAACGAAATCTTGCGACCCTGAAAAGAAAGGCTTACAAACGCTCTGGAAAGGAGATATGATCAAACGAAATGCAGCTGAAAAAAATCACAAAAACCAGAAAATTGGGACATTTAGGGACTTCAAGGAAATGGTGTGGGAGGAAATGTGGTGCAGTGCAAAGGACCAAAAGATGCCAAAACTAAGCTCAGAGATGCTGCAAAGGCAGAGGAAAAAGTGGAGGAGGAAGGTACAACTTGGAGGAGAAGATATAAGAGCCATGGCATTGTTGCTGAAGACAAAAAAAAAAAAAAATTTTCAACTTGAGTGACCACAAGAAAAGAGACCAGGATTATATGATGTGCAGTGCAGAGGACCAAAGGATGCCAAAACTAAGCACACAGATGCAGCTAAGGCAGGGCAAAGGGTCGAGGAGGGAGACACAACTTGGAGGGAAAGTAGGACAGGCAAGGCATGGATACGGGGAAAAAAAAAAAAAAATCCTCACCAAACCCAAAGCCATCCAAAGGCATGGGATGCTTTCAAGCGCTGGGACTTGCTCCAAAGATTGCCCAGGTGATTGCCATTGAAATCGCAAGATTTCGTTTCCCTTCCCGAAAGGAAATTTCATTTCCTTTCGGGAAGGGAAACGAAATCTTGCGACCCTGAAAAGAAAGGCTTACAAACGCTCTGGAAAGGAGATATGATCAAACGAAATGCAGCTGAAAAAAATCACAAAAACCAGAAAATTGGGACATTTAGGGACTTCAAGGAAATGGTGTGGGAGGAAACGTGGTGCAGTGCAAAGGACCAAAAGATGCCAAAACTAAGCTCAGAGATGCTGCAAAGGCAGAGGAAAAAGTGGAGGAGGAAGGTACAACTTGGAGGAGAAGATATAAGAGCCATGGCATTGTTGCTGAAGACAAAAAAAAAAAAAATTTTCAACTTGAGTGACCACAAGAAAAGAGACCAGGATTATAGGATGTGCAGTGCAGAGGACCAAAGGATGCCAAAACTAAGCTCACAGATGCAGCTAAGGCAGGGCAAAGGGTCGAGGAGGGAGACACAACTTGGAGGGAAAGTAGGACAGGCATGGCATGGATACGGGGAAAAAAAAAAAAAATCTTCACCAAACCCAAAGCCATCCAAAGGCATGGGATGCTTTCAAGCGCTGGGACTTGCTCCAAAGATTGCCCAGTTGATTGCCATTGAAATCGCAAGATTTCGTTTCCCTTCCCGAAAGGAAATTTCATTTCCTTTCGGGAAGGGAAACGAAATCTTGCGACCCTGAAAAGAAAGGCTTACAAACGCTCTGGAAAGGAGATATGATCAAACGAAATGCAGCTGAAAAAAATCACAAAAACCAGAAAATTGGGACATTTAGGGACTTCAAGGAAATGGTGTGGGAGGAAACGTGGTGCAGTGCAAAGGACCAAAAGATGCCAAAACTAAGCTCAGAGATGCTGCAAAGGCAGAGGAAAAAGTGGAGGAGGAAGGTACAACTTGGAGGAGAAGATATAAGAGCCATGGCATTGTTGCTGAAGACAAAAAAAAAAAAAAATTTTCAACTTGAGTGACCACAAGAAAAGAGACCAGGATTATAGGATGTGCAGTGCAGAGGACCAAAGGATGCCAAAACTAAGCTCACAGATGCAGCTAAGGCAGGGCAAAGGGTCGAGGAGGGAGACACAACTTGGAGGGAAAGTAGGAGAGCCATGGCATGGATACGGGGAAAAAAAAAAAAAAATCTTCACCAAACCCAAAGCCATCCAAAGGCATGGGATGCTTTCAAGCGCTGGGACTTGCTCCAAAGATTGCCCAGTTGATTGCCATTGAAATCGCAAGATTTCGTTTCCCTTCCCGAAAGGAAATTTCATTTCCTTTCGGGAAGGGAAACGAAATCTTGCGACCCTGAAAAGAAAGGCTTACAAACGCTCTGGAAAGGAGATATGATCAAACGAAATGCAGCTGAAAAAAATCACAAAAACCAGAAAATTGGGACATTTAGGGACTTCAAGGAAATGGTGTGGGAGGAAACGTGGTGCAGTGCAAAGGACCAAAAGATGCCAAAACTAAGCTCAGAGATGCTGCAAAGGCAGAGGAAAAAGTGGAGGAGGAAGGTACAACTTGGAGGAGAAGATATAAGAGCCATGGCATTGTTGCTGAAGACAAAAAAAAAAAAAATTTTCAACTTGAGTGACCACAAGAAAAGAGACCAGGATTATAGGATGTGCAGTGCAGAGGACCAAAGGATGCCAAAACTAAGCTCACAGATGCAGCTAAGGCAGGCCAAAGGGTCGAGGAGGGAGACACAACTTGGAGGGAAAGTAGGAGAGCCATGGCATGGATACGGGGAAAAAAAAAAAAAAATCTTCACCAAACCCAAAGCCATCCAAAGGCATGGGATGCTTTCAAGCGCTGGGACTTGCTCCAAAGATTGCCCAGTTGATTGCCATTGAAATCGCAAGATTTCGTTTCCCTTCCCGAAAGGAAATTTCATTTCCTTTCGGGAAGGGAAACGAAATCTTGCGACCCTGAAAAGAAAGGCTTACAAACGCTCTGGAAAGGAGATATGATCAAACGAAATGCAGCTGAAAAAAATCACAAAAACCAGAAAATTGGGACATTTAGGGACTTCAAGGAAATGGTGTGGGAGGAAATGTGGTGCAGTGCAAAGGACCAAAAGATGCCAAAACTAAGCTCAGAGATGCTGCAAAGGCAGAGGAAAAAGTGGAGGAGGAAGGTACAACTTGGAGGAGAAGATATAAGAGCCATGGCATTGTTGCTGAAGACAAAAAAAAAAAAAAATTTTCAACTTGAGTGACCACAAGAAAAGAGACCAGGATTATATGATGTGCAGTGCAGAGGACCAAAGGATGCCAAAACTAAGCTCACAGATGCAGCTAAGGCAGGGCAAAGGGTCGAGGAGGGAGACACAACTTGGAGGGAAAGTAGGAGAGCCATGGCATGGATACGGGGAAAAAAAAAAAAAAATCTTCACCAAACCCAAAGCCATCCAAAGGCATGGGATGCTTTCAAGCGCTGGGACTTGCTCCAAAGATTGCCCAGTTGATTGCCATAGAAATCGCAAGATTTCGTTTCCCTTCCCGAAAGGAAATGAAATTTCCTTTCGGGAAGGGAAACGAAATCTTGCGACCCTGAAAAGAAAGGCTTACAAACGCTCTGGAAAGGAGATATGATCAAACGAAATGCAGCTGAAAAAAAATCACAAAAACCAGAAAATTGGGACATTTAGGGACTTCAAGGAAATGGTGTGGGAGGAAATGTGGTGCAGTGCGAAGGACCAAAAGATGCCAAAACTAAGCTCAGAGATGCTGCAAAGGCAGGGCAAAAAGTCGAGGAGGGAGACAAAACTTCGAGGGGAACATATGAAAGGCAGGGCATGGTTGCTGAGGAAAAAAAAAAAAGAAAATTAGCAAATTTAGAGACTGCAAGAAAATGGGCCGGATTACATGAAGTATAGTGCAAAGGACCAAAAGATGCCGAAACTAAGCTCAGAGATGCTGCAAAGGCAGAGGAAAAAGTGGAGGAGGAAGGTACAACTTGGAGGAGAAGATATAAGAGCCATGGCATTGTTGCTGAAGACAAAAAAAAAAAAAAATTTTCAACTTGAGTGACCACAAGAAAAGAGACCAGGATTATAGGATGTGCAGTGCAGAGGACCAAAGGATGCCAAAACTAAGCTCACAGATGCAGCTAAGGCAGGGCAAAGGGTCGAGGAGGGAGACACAACTTGGAGGGAAAGTAGGAGAGCCATGGCATGGATACGGGGAAAAAAAAAAAAAAAATCTTCACCAAACCCAAAGCCATCCAAAGGCATGGGATGCTTTCAAGCGCTGGGACTTGCTCCAAAGATTGCCCAGTTGATTGCCATTGAAATCGCAAGATTTCGTTTCCCTTCCCGAAAGGAAATGAAATTTCCTTTCGGGAAGGGAAACGAAATCTTGCGACCCTGAAAAGAAAGGCTTACAAACGCTCTGGAAAGGAGATATGATCAAACGAAATGCAGCTGAAAAAAATCACAAAAACCAGAAAATTGGGACATTTAGGGACTTCAAGGAAATGGTGTGGGAGGAAATGTGGTGCAGTGCAAAGGACCAAAAGATGCCAAAACTAAGCTCAGAGATGCTGCAAAGGCAGAGGAAAAAGTGGAGGAGGAAGGTACAACTTGGAGGAGAAGATATAAGAGCCATGGCATTGTTGCTGAAGACAAAAAAAAAAAAAAATTTTCAACTTGAGTGACCACAAGAAAAGAGACCAGGATTATATCATGTGCAGTGCAGAGGACCAAAGGATGCCAAAACTAAGCTCACAGATGCAGCTAAGGCAGGGCAAAGGGTCGAGGAGGGAGACACAACTTGGAGGGAAAGTAGGAGAGCCATGGCATGAATACGGGGGAAAAAAAAAAAAAAATCTTCACCAAACCCAAAGCCATCCAAAGGCATGGGATTCTTTCAAGCGCTGGGACTTGCTCCAAAGATTGCCCAGTTGATTGCCATTGAAATCGCAAGATTTCGTTTCCCTTCCCGAAAGGAAATGAAATTTCCTTTCGGGAAGGGAAACGAAATCTTGCGACCCTGAAAAGAAAGGCTTACAAACGCTCTGGAAAGGAGATATGATCAAACGAAAGGCAGCTGAAAAAAATCACAAAAACCAGAAAATTGGGACATTTAGGGACTTCAAGGAAATGGTGTGGGAGGAAATGTGGTGCAGTGGAAAGGACCAAAAGATGCCAAAACTAAGCTCAGAGATGCTGCAAAGGCAGAGGAAAAAGTGGAGGAGGAAGGTACAACTTGGAGGAGAAGATATAAGAGCCATGGCATTGTTGCTGAAGACAAAAAAAAAAAAAAAATTTTCAACTTGAGTGACCACAAGAAAAGAGACCAGGATTATAGGATGTGCAGTGCAGAGGACCAAAGGATGCCAAAACTAAGCTCACAGATGCAGCTAAGGCAGGGCAAAGGGTCGAGGAGGGAGACACAACTTGGAGGGAAAGTAGGAGAGGCATGGCATGGATACGGGGAAAAAAAAAAAAAAATCTTCACCAAACCCAAAGCCATCCAAAGGCATGGGATGCTTTCAAGCGCTGGGACTTGCTCCAAAGATTGCCCAGTTGATTGCCATAGAAATCGCAAGATTTCGTTTCCCTTCCCGAAAGGAAATTTCATTTCCTTTCGGGAAGGGAAACGAAATCTTGCGACCCTGAAAAGAAAGGCTTACAAACGCTCTGGAAAGGAGATATGATCAAACGAAATGCAGCTGAAAAAAATCACAAAAACCAGAAAATTGGGACATTTAGGGACTTCAAGGAAATGGTGTGGGAGGAAACGTGGTGCAGTGCAAAGGACCAAAAGATGCCAAAACTAAGCTCAGAGATGCTGCAAAGGCAGGGCAAAAAGTCGAGGAGGGAGACAAAACTTCGAGGGGAACATATGAAAGGCAGGGCATGGTTGCTGAGGAAAAAAAAAAAAGAAAATTAGCAAATTTAGAGACTGCAAGAAAATGGGCCGGATTACATGAAGTATAGTGCAAAGGACCAAAAGATGCCAAAACTAAGCTCAGAGATGCTGCAAAGGCAGAGGAAAAAGTGGAGGAGGAAGGTACAACTTGGAGGAGAAGATATAAGAGCCATGGCATTGTTGCTGAAGACAAAAAAAAAAAAAAAATTTCAACTTGAGTGACCACAAGAAAAGAGACCAGGATTATAGGATGTGCAGTGCAGAGGACCAAAGGATGCCAAAACTAAGCTCACAGATGCAGCTAAGGCAGGGCAAAGGGTCGAGGAGGGAGACACAACTTGGAGGGAAAGTAGGAGAGCCATGGCATGGATACGGGGAAAAAAAAAAAAAAAATCTTCACCAAACCCAAAGCCATCCAAAGGCATGGGATGCTTTCAAGCGCTGGGACTTGCTCCAAAGATTGCCCAGTTGATTGCCATTGAAATCGCAAGATTTCGTTTCCCTTCCCGAAAGGAAATTTCATTTCCTTTCGGGAAGGGAAACGAAATCTTGCGACCCTGAAAAGAAAGGCTTACAAACGCTCTGGAAAGGAGATATGATCAAACGAAATGCAGCTGAAAAAAAATCACAAAAACCAGAAAATTGGGACATTTAGGGACTTCAAGGAAATGGTGTGGGAGGAAATGTGGTGCAGTGCGAAGGACCAAAAGATGCCAAAACTAAGCTCAGAGATGCTGCAAAGGCAGGGCAAAAAGTCGAGGAGGGAGACAAAACTTCGAGGGGAACATATGAAAGGCAGGGCATGGTTGCTGAGGAAAAAAAAAAAAGAAAATTAGCAAATTTAGAGACTGCAAGAAAATGGGCCGGATTACATGAAGTATAGTGCAAAGGACCAAAAGATGCCGAAACTAAGCTCAGAGATGCTGCAAAGGCAGAGGAAAAAGTGGAGGAGGAAGGTACAACTTGGAGGAGAAGATATAAGAGCCATGGCATTGTTGCTGAAGACAAAAAAAAAAAAAAATTTTCAACTTGAGTGACCACAAGAAAAGAGACCAGGATTATAGGATGTGCAGTGCAGAGGACCAAAGGATGCCAAAACTAAGCTCACAGATGCAGCTAAGGCAGGGCAAAGGGTCGAGGAGGGAGACACAACTTGGAGGGAAAGTAGGAGAGCCATGGCATGGATACGGGGAAAAAAAAAAAAAAAATCTTCACCAAACCCAAAGCCATCCAAAGGCATGGGATGCTTTCAAGCGCTGGGACTTGCTCCAAAGATTGCCCAGTTGATTGCCATTGAAATCGCAAGATTTCGTTTCCCTTCCCGAAAGGAAATTTCATTTCCTTTCGGGAAGGGAAACGAAATCTTGCGACCCTGA
This sequence comes from Passer domesticus, assembly GCF_036417665.1. Taxonomy (NCBI): domain Eukaryota; kingdom Metazoa; phylum Chordata; class Aves; order Passeriformes; family Passeridae; genus Passer; species Passer domesticus. The sequence goes on along the minus strand of NC_087474.1, from coordinate 16,072,978 downwards.
AAAGAAAGGCTTACAAACGCTCTGGAAAGGAGATATGATCAAACGAAATGCAGCTGAAAAAAATCACAAAAACCAGAAAATTGGGACATTTAGGGACTTCAAGGAAATGGTGTGGGAGGAAATGTGGTGCAGTGCAAAGGACCAAAAGATGCCAAAACTAAGCTCAGAGATGCTGCAAAGGCAGAGGAAAAAGTGGAGGAGGAAGGTACAACTTGGAGGAGAAGATATAAGAGCCATGGCATTGTTGCTGAAGACAAAAAAAAAAAAAAATTTTCAACTTGAGTGACCACAAGAAAAGAGACCAGGATTATATCATGTGCAGTGCAGAGGACCAAAGGATGCCAAAACTAAGCTCACAGATGCAGCTAAGGCAGGGCAAAGGGTCGAGGAGGGAGACACAACTTGGAGGGAAAGTAGGAGAGGCATGGCATGAATACGGGGGAAAAAAAAAAAAAAATCTTCACCAAACCCAAAGCCATCCAAAGGCATGGGATGCTTTCAAGCGCTGGGACTTGCTCCAAAGATTGCCCAGTTGATTGCCATTGAAATCGCAAGATTTCGTTTCCCTTCCCGAAAGGAAATGAAATTTCCTTTCGGGAAGGGAAACGAAATCTTGCGACCCTGAAAAGAAAGGCTTACAAACGCTCTGGAAAGGAGATATGATCAAACGAAAGGCAGCTGAAAAAAATCACAAAAACCAGAAAATTGGGACATTTAGGGACTTCAAGGAAATGGTGTGGGAGGAAATGTGGTGCAGTGGAAAGGACCAAAAGATGCCAAAACTAAGCTCAGAGATGCTGCAAAGGCAGAGGAAAAAGTGGAGGAGGAAGGTACAACTTGGAGGAGAAGATATAAGAGCCATGGCATTGTTGCTGAAGACAAAAAAAAAAAAAAAATTTTCAACTTGAGTGACCACAAGAAAAGAGACCAGGATTATAGGATGTGCAGTGCAGAGGACCAAAGGATGCCAAAACTAAGCTCACAGATGCAGCTAAGGCAGGGCAAAGGGTCGAGGAGGGAGACACAACTTGGAGGGAAAGTAGGAGAGGCATGGCATGGATACGGGGAAAAAAAAAAAAAAATCTTCACCAAACCCAAAGCCATCCAAAGGCATGGGATGCTTTCAAGCGCTGGGACTTGCTCCAAAGATTGCCCAGTTGATTGCCATTGAAATCGCAAGATTTCGTTTCCCTTCCCGAAAGGAAATTTCATTTCCTTTCGGGAAGGGAAACGAAATCTTGCGACCCTGAAAAGAAAGGCTTACAAACGCTCTGGAAAGGAGATATGATCAAACGAAATGCAGCTGAAAAAAATCACAAAAACCAGAAAATTGGGACATTTAGGGACTTCAAGGAAATGGTGTGGGAGGAAATGTGGTGCAGTGCAAAGGACCAAAAGATGCCAAAACTAAGCTCAGAGATGCTGCAAAGGCAGGGCAAAAAGTCGAGGAGGGAGACAAAACTTCGAGGGGAACATATGAAAGGCAGGGCATGGTTGCTGAGGAAAAAAAAAAAAAGAAAATTAGCAAATTTAGAGACTGCAAGAATATGGGCCGGATTACATGAAGTATAGTTCAAAGGACCAAAAGATGCCGAAAGTAAGCTCACAGATGCTGCAAAGGCAGAGGAAAAAGTGGAGGAGGAAGGTACAACTTGGAGGAGAAGATATAAGAGCCATGGCATTGTTGCTGAAGACAAAAAAAAAAAAAAAATTTCAACTTGAGTGACCACAAGAAAAGAGACCAGGATTATATCATGTACAGTGCAGAGGACCAAAGGATGCCAAAACTAAGCTCACAGATGCAGCTAAGGCAGGGCAAAGGGTCGAGGAGGGAGACACAACTTGGAGGGAAAGTAGGAGAGGCATGGCATGGATACGGGAAAAAAAAAAAAAAAAATCTTCACCAAACCCAAAGCCATCCAAAGGCATGGGATGCTTTCAAGCGCTGGGACTTGCTCCAAAGATTGCCCAGGTGATTGCCATTGAAATCGCAAGATTTCGTTTCCCTTCCCGAAAGGAAATTTCATTTCCTTTCGGGAAGGGAAACGAAATCTTGCGACCCTGAAAAGAAAGGCTTACAAACGCTCTGGAAAGGAGATATGATCAAACGAAATGCAGCTGAAAAAAATCACAAAAACCAGAAAATTGGGACGTTTAGGGACTTCAAGGAAATGGTGTGGGAGGAAACGTGGTGCAGTGCAAAGGACCAAAAGATGCCAAAACTAAGCTCAGAGATGCTGCAAAGGCAGAGGAAAAAGTGGAGGAGGAAGGTACAACTTGGAGGAGAAGATATAAGAGCCATGGCATTGTTGCTGAAGACAAAAAAAAAAAAAAAATTTTCAACTTGAGTGACCACAAGAAAAGAGACCAGGATTACATGATGTGCAGTGCAGAGGACCAAAGGATGCCAAAACTAAGCTCACAGATGCAGCTAAGGCAGGGCAAAGGGTCGAGGAGGGAGACACAACTTGGAGGGAAAGTAGGAGAGGCATGGCATGAATACGGGGGGAAAAAAAAAAAAAATCTTCACCAAACCCAAAGCCATCCAAAGGCATGGGATGCTTTCAAGCGCTGGGACTTGCTCCAAAGATTGCCCAGTTGATTGCCATTGAAATCGCAAGATTTCGTTTCCCTTCCCGAAAGGAAATTTCATTTCCTTTCGGGAAGGGAAACGAAATCTTGCGACCCTGAAAAGAAAGGCTTACAAACGCTCTGGAAAGGAGATATGATCAAACGAAATGCAGCTGAAAAAAATCACAAAAACCAGAAAATTGGGACATTTAGGGACTTCAAGGAAATGGTGTGGGAGGAAACGTGGTGCAGTGCAAAGGACCAAAAGATGCCAAAACTAAGCTCAGAGATGCTGCAAAGGCAGGGCAAAAAGTCGAGGAGGGAGACAAAACTTCGAGGGGAACATATGAAAGGCAGGGCATGGTTGCTGAGGAAAAAAAAAAAAGAAAACTAGCAAATCTAGAGACTGCAAGAAAATGGGCCGGATTACATGAAGTATAGTGCAGAGGACCAAAAGATGCCGAAACTAAGCTCACAGATGCTGCAAAGGCAGAGGAAAAAGTGGAGGAGGAAGGTACAACTTGGAGGAGAAGATATAAGAGCCATGGCATTGTTGCTGAAGACAAAAAAAAAAAAAATTTTCAACTTGAGTGACCACAAGAAAAGAGACCAGGATTATAGGATGTGCAGTGCAGAGGACCAAAGGATGCCAAAACTAAGCTCACAGATGCAGCTAAGGCAGGGCAAAGGGTCGAGGAGGGAGACACAACTTGGAGGGAAAGTAGGAGAGGCATGGCATGAATACGGGGGGAAAAAAAAAAAAAATCTTCACCAAACCCAAAGCCATCCAAAGGCATGGGATGCTTTCAAGCGCTGGGACTTGCTCCAAAGATTGCCCAGTTGATTGCCATTGAAATCGCAAGATTTCGTTTCCCTTCCCGAAAGGAAATTTCATTTCCTTTCGGGAAGGGAAACGAAATCTTGCGACCCTGAAAAGAAAGGCTTACAAACGCTCTGGAAAGGAGATATGATCAAACGAAATGCAGCTGAAAAAAATCACAAAAACCAGAAAATTGGGACATTTAGGGACTTCAAGGAAATGGTGTGGGAGGAAATGTGGTGCAGTGGAAAGGACCAAAAGATGCCAAAACTAAGCTCAGAGATGCTGCAAAGGCAGAGGAAAAAGTGGAGGAGGAAGGTACAACTTGGAGGAGAAGATATAAGAGCCATGGCATTGTTGCTGAAGACAAAAAAAAAAAAAAATTTTCAACTTGAGTGACCACAAGAAAAGAGACCAGGATTATAGGATGTGCAGTGCAGAGGACCAAAGGATGCCAAAACTAAGCTCACAGATGCAGCTAAGGCAGGGCAAAGGGTCGAGGAGGGAGACACAACTTGGAGGGAAAGTAGGAGAGGCATGGCATGAATACGGGGGGAAAAAAAAAAAAAATCTTCACCAAACCCAAAGCCATCCAAAGGCATGGGATGCTTTCAAGCGCTGGGACTTGCTCCAAAGATTGCCCAGTTGATTGCCATTGAAATCGCAAGATTTCGTTTCCCTTCCCGAAAGGAAATTTCATTTCCTTTCGGGAAGGGAAACGAAATCTTGCGACCCTGAAAAGAAAGGCTTACAAACGCTCTGGAAAGGAGATATGATCAAACGAAATGCAGCTGAAAAAAATCACAAAAACCAGAAAATTGGGACATTTAGGGACTTCAAGGAAATGGTGTGGGAGGAAATGTGGTGCAGTGGAAAGGACCAAAAGATGCCAAAACTAAGCTCAGAGATGCTGCAAAGGCAGAGGAAAAAGTGGAGGAGGAAGGTACAACTTGGAGGAGAAGATATAAGAGCCATGGCATTGTTGCTGAAGACAAAAAAAAAAAAAAATTTTCAACTTGAGTGACCACAAGAAAAGAGACCAGGATTATAGGATGTGCAGTGCAGAGGACCAAAGGATGCCAAAACTAAGCTCACAGATGCAGCTAAGGCAGGGCAAAGGGTCGAGGAGGGAGACACAACTTGGAGGGAAAGTAGGACAGGCATGGCATGGATACGGGGAAAAAAAAAAAAAATCTTCACCAAACCCAAAGCCATCCAAAGGCATGGGATGCTTTCAAGCGCTGGGACTTGCTCCAAAGATTGCCCAGTTGATTGCCATTGAAATCGCAAGATTTCGTTTCCCTTCCCGAAAGGAAATTTCATTTCCTTTCGGGAAGGGAAACGAAATCTTGCGACCCTGAAAAGAAAGGCTTACAAACGCTCTGGAAAGGAGATATGATCAAACGAAATGCAGCTGAAAAAAATCACAAAAACCAGAAAATTGGGACATTTAGGGACTTCAAGGAAATGGTGTGGGAGGAAATGTGGTGCAGTGCAAAGGACCAAAAGATGCCAAAACTAAGCTCAGAGATGCTGCAAAGGCAGGGCAAAAAGTCGAGGAGGGAGACAAAACTTCGAGGGGAACATATGAAAGGCAGGGCATGGTTGCTGAGGAAAAAAAAAAAAGAAAATTAGCAAATTTAGAGACTGCAAGAATATGGGCCGGATTACATGAAGTATAGTTCAAAGGACCAAAAGATGCCGAAAGTAAGCTCACAGATGCTGCAAAGGCAGAGGAAAAAGTGGAGGAGGAAGGTACAACTTGGAGGAGAAGATATAAGAGCCATGGCATTGTTGCTGAAGACAAAAAAAAAAAAAAAATTTCAACTTGAGTGACCACAAGAAAAGAGACCAGGATTATATCATGTACAGTGCAGAGGACCAAAGGATGCCAAAACTAAGCTCACAGATGCAGCTAAGGCAGGGCAAAGGGTCGAGGAGGGAGACACAACTTGGAGGGAAAGTAGGAGAGGCATGGCATGGATACGCGAAAAAAAAAAAAAAAAATCTTCACCAAACCCAAAGCCATCCAAAGGCATGGGATGCTTTCAAGCGCTGGGACTTGCTCCAAAGATTGCCCAGGTGATTGCCATTGAAATCTTGCGACCCTGAAAAGAAAGGCTTACAAACGCTCTGGAAAGGAGATATGATCAAACGAAATGCAGCTGAAAAAAATCACAAAAACCAGAAAATTGGGACATTTAGGGACTTCAAGGAAATGGTGTGGGAGGAAACGTGGTGCAGTGCAAAGGACCAAAAGATGCCAAAACTAAGCTCAGAGATGCTGCAAAGGCAGAGGAAAAAGTGGAGGAGGAAGGTACAACTTGGAGGAGAAGATATAAGAGCCATGGCATTGTTGCTGAAGACAAAAAAAAAAAAAAAAAATTTCAACTTGAGTGACCACAAGAAAAGAGACCAGGATTATATGATGTGCAGTGCAGAGGACCAAAGGATGCCAAAACTAAGCTCACAGATGCAGCTAAGGCAGGGCAAAGGGTCGAGGAGGGAGATACAACTTGGAGGGGAAGTAGGAGAGGCATGGCATGAATACGGGGGGAAAAAAAAAAAAAATCTTCACCAAACCCAAAGCCATCCAAAGGCATGGGATGCTTTCAAGCGCTGGGACTTGCTCCAAAGATTGCCCAGTTGATTGCCATTGAAATCGCAAGATTTCGTTTCCCTTCCCGAAAGGAAATGAAATTTCCTTTCGGGAAGGGAAACGAAATCTTGCGACCCTGAAAAGAAAGCCTTACAAACGCTCTGGAAAGGAGATATGATCAAACGAAATGCAGCTGAAGAAATCACAAAAACCAGAAAATTGGGACATTTAGGGACTTCAAGGAAATGGTGTGGGAGGAAATGTGGTGCAGTGCGAAGGACCAAAAGATGCCAAAACTAAACTCAGAGATGCTGCAAAGGCAGGGCAAAAAGTCGAGGAGGGAGACAAAACTAGGAGGGGAACATATGAAAGGCAGGGCATGGTTGCTGAAGAAAATAAAAAGAAAAGTAGCAAATTTAGAGACTGCAAGAAAATGGGCCAGGATTACATGAAGTATAGTGCAAAGGACCAATAGATGCCGAAACTAAGCTCACAGATGATGCAAAGGCAGAGGAATCACAGAATCACAGAATCACAGAATAATGAGTTTGGAAGAGACCTCTAAGATCATGAAGTCCAACCTATGCCCTAACATCTCAACTAGACTATTGCACCAATTGCCATGTCCAGTCTTTTTTATACACCTCCCGAAATGGTGATTCCACCACCTCCCTGGGAAGACAATTCCAGTGCTTTATTATTCTTTTTGTGCAATATTTTTTCCTAATATCTAACCTATACCTTCCCTGACGTAGCTTGAGACTGTGTCCCCTTGTTCTGTCATTTGCTGCCCGGTGGAAGAGACCGACCGCCACCTGTCTACAACCTCCCTTCAGGAAGTTGTAGAGAGCAATAAGGTCACCTCTAAGCCTCCTCTTCTCCAGGCTAAACAACCCCAGTTCCTTCAAACGTTCCTCGTAGGGCTTGTTTTCCAAGCCCCTCACCAGCCTCGTTGCTCTCCTCTGGACACGCTCAAGCATCTCAATATCCTTCCTAAATTGAGGGGCCCAGAACTGGACACAGTACTCAAGATGTGGCCTCACCAGTGCCGAGTACAGGGGGAGAATGACCTCCCTGCTCCTGCTGGTCACACAATTCCTAATGCAGGCCAGGATGCCGTTGGCCTTCTTGGCCACCAAGGCACATTGCTGGCTCATATCCAATCGGCTGTCAACCAGCACCCCCAGGTCCCTTCCTGCCTGAACACTGTCCAGCCACACCATCCCCAGCCTGTAACGCTGTAGGAGATTTTTGTGGCCAAAATGCAGAACTCGGCACTTAGACTTATTAAACTTCATACTGTTGGACTCTGCCCATCCATCCAACCGATCTAAGTCTCTCTGCAGAGCCCTCCTTCCTTCCAATAGATCAACACAAGCTCCCAGCTTAGTGTCATCTGCAAATTTACTAATGAAGGACTCGATGCCCTCATCCATGTCATCTATAAAAATATTAAATAGAACTGGTCCCAGTAGAGACCCCTGAGGGACACCACTGGTGACTGGCCGCCAGCTGGATGCAGCACCGCTCACCACCACTCTCTGGGCCCGGCCATCCAGCCAGTTCCTAACCCAGCAAAGAGTGCTCCTATCCAAGCCACGGGCTGCCAGCTTTTCCAGGAGTGTGCTGTGGGAGACAGTATCAAAGGCCTTGCTGAAGTCTAAATAGACAACATCCACAGCCTTTCCTGCATCCATCAGATGAGTTACCTGGTCATAGAAGGAGACCAGGTTGGTCAGACATGACCTACCCTTCATAAACCCATGCTGACTCGGTCTGATACCCCGGCCATCTTGTAAGTGCTGTGTGATAGCACTTAGTATGAACCGTTCCATTATCTTACCTGGTACTGAGGTCAGGCTAACTGCCCTGTAATTACCAGGATCCTCCTTCCCACCTTTTTTGTAAACAGGTGTCACATTGGCCAGTTTCCAATCATCTGGAACCTCACCAGTGAGCCACGACTCCTGGTAAATGATGGAGAGCAGCTTGGCAACCTCATCTGCCAGCTCCCTCATCACCCTAGGGTGGATCCCATCTGGTCCCATTGATTTATAAATATCCAAGTGTCCCAGCAGTTCTCTGACTGCCTCCTCTTGGATAATAAGAGGACCATTCTGATCCCTGGCACCATCTACCAACCCTTGAGGACAGTTGTCATGAGGATAAGCTGTCTTACCACTAAAGACTGAGGTGAAGAAAACATTAAGCACTTCCGCCTTTTCCGCATCTTTAGTAACTAGTTTGCCTGCTCCATCCAATAAGGAACCAAGGTTGGTTATACCCTTCCTTTTATCATTAATATATTTGTGAAAACTTTTTTTATTATTTTTAACAGAAGTTGCCAAGTTGAGTTCAAACTGAGCTTTGGCCTCCCTAATTTTTTTTCCTACATGCCCTGGCAGCACCCTTAAATAATTCCTCAGAAATCACTCTCTCCTTAAAAAGATGATACATCTTTTTCTTATTTCTAAGTTCCTTCAAAACCTCATTACTCATCCAGACTGGACGTTTGCCTCATCTACTCATCTTTCGGCACACAGGGACAGTCTGTTCTTGTGCCCTCAAGATCTCTGCTTTGAAGCACACCCATCTCTCCTGGACTCCTTTGTTTTTAAGGGCTGTTTCCCAAGGAATTCTCTGGATAAGTCTTTTAAATAGGCCAAAGTCTGCCCTCCAGAAGTCCAGTGTAGAGATCTTGTTGATATTCCTCCTTATTTCACCAGTTATTGAGAATTCTATAGTTTCATGATCACTATGCCCCAAGCGGCCTACAACCTCCACATCACCTACCAGTCCATCTCTATTTGTAAACAATAGGTCTAACATAGCCCCTCCCCTGGTGGGTTTGCCCACCAGTTGTGACAAAAAGTTATCCTCCACACATTCTAAAAACCTTCTAGATTGCTGTTTTTTTGCTGTATTGAGTTCCCAGCAGATGTCTGGTAGGTTGAAGTCACCTACAAGAACAAGGGCTGATGATCCTGAGACTTTGTTCAGTTGTTTATAGAATAAGTTGTCCACCTCTTCTTCCTGGTTGGGTGGACGATAGCAGACTCCCAGTAGGATGTCAGTCTTGTTGGCCTTCCCCTTAATTTTTACCCATAGGGACTCAACTTCATCATCATTAGTCTCAATACCTGTGACATCCAAAACCTCCCTAATATAAAGGGCCACCCCTCCACCTCTTCTCCCTTTTCTGTCTTTTCTGAAGAGCTTGTAGCCATCCAGTGCAGTGCTCCAACTATGTGAGTCATCCCACCACGTTTCTGTGATGGCAACTACATCATAGTCCTGCTGATGCACCATGGCCTCCAGCTCTTCTTGTTTGTTACCCATGCTGCGTGCATTGGTATACATGCACCTCAGCTGGGCCACTGATTTCTCCCCTAACAGTCTTACCATCCTTGGGCCTGCTTCCAAACAGCCCAGCTGCATCCCCTTCCCCCTTCAAACCTAGTTTAAAGCCCTCTCAATAAGGTCTGCCAGTTCATGAGCTAAAAACCTCCTACCCTTAACAGAGAGATGTACCCCATCTGATTCCAATAGGGCAGGTGCCATAAAGGTTGCTCCATGATCAAAGAATCCAAAATTTTGCCGATAACACCAACCCTTGAGCCATTTGTTAATGATATGAGTTTTCCTATTCCTTTCATTATTTTTCTCTGCCACCAAAGGGACTGAGCAGAACACTACCTGTGCACCTGTCCTATCAACCACTTGACCCAGTGCCCTAAACTCCCTTTTAATCACCTTGACACTCCTCTTTTCAATCTCATCACTGCCAGCTTGGAGTATCAGCAGTGGGTAATAATCAGAGGACTGAATCAGCCTAGGAAGTTTCTCAGTGATGTTTCATACCTGGGCCCCAGGGAGGCAGCAGACCTCCCTGTGGGATGGGTCAGGTCGACATATGGAGCCCTCTGTCCCCCTCAGAAGGGAATCACCCACCACAATTACCCTTCTTTTTTTCTTGACATTAGAGGTGGTAATCCTCTTTTTAGGCAAGTCATAATTGGGAGGCTCACTGGGTAGATGATTTTCCTCTAAATCATCTCCCTGGCTGTCTAGATCCAGTGCCTCATACCTATTCTGAAGTGGCACCTGGCTAGGGGATGGGGGGCAGGAGGGATTTTTGTTATTACCACCCCAAGCAGGGACCCATTTCCACTCCCCTTCATCTACCAGGTGCCTCTCTATTGCCTGAGAGTGAAAGACATATGAGCCCTCTGACTCCTGGTGGGCCTCCCTTAAAGATGTAAGGACTGAACTCCACCAGTCTATTTCCTTTTCACTATCCCTGACACTCCTTAATCTTTCAACTTCTTCCCTAAGCTCAGCCACTAGCAAAAGGAGGTCATTCACTTGTTCACACCGCAGGCAGGCCTCCTCCATAACATCCCCTGAAGCCACTGATAAGCTCAAACACTCCGGGCAGGAATGGGTCTGTACAGACACATCCTTTTTGGAGGGCTCTACTTGGTCATATACACTTGTACCAACCACAGATTTTGACTGGGTAAAAACCATTGCGTAGGAGAAAGCCCAAGATCAATCAACCAATAAAAAATACTTCACCAAACTAGCTAGAACCTGCAGCCCTGCCTCCCCTGCCTGCCCTGCCTGCACGAACTGCAGCACAAATTGCTGTGACCCTGTTTGCCTGCCCCTGCTCACCGCACTCCCCAGAGGTCTCTTATAATGGGTCACTCTGGAACAAGGAAGCTCCACCTCCTGCTCCTGAGTGGCTCACAGAGCAAAGCCCCACACCTGTTCAGCGTTACCTATAATGGGTCACTCTGGAACAAGGAAGCTCCACCTCCTGCTCCTGAGTGGCTCACAAAGCAAAGCCCCACACCTGTTCAGCATTACCTATAATGGGTCACTCTGGAACAAGGAAGCTCCACCTCCTGCTCCTGAGTGGCTCACAAAGCCACAGGAAAAAGTTGAGGAGGAAGGTACAACTTGGAGGAGAAGATATAAGAGCCATGGCATTGTTGCTGAAGACAAAAAAAAACCAATTTTCAACTTGAGTGACCACAAGAAAAGAGACCAGGATTATAGGATGTGTAGTGCAGAGGACCAAAGGATGCCAAAACTAAGCTCACAGATGCAGCTAAGGCAGGGCAAAGGGTTGAGGAGGGAGACACAACTTGGAGGGGAAGTAGGAGAGCCATGGCATGGATACAGGGGGAAAAAAAAAAAAAATCTTCACCAAACCCAAAGCCATCCAAAGGCATGGGATGCTTTCAAGCGCTGGGACTTGCTCCAAAGATTGCCCAGTTGATTGCCATTGAAATCGCAAGATTTCGTTTCCCTTCCCGAAAGGAAATTTCATTTCCTTTCGGGAAGGGAAACGAAATCTTGCGACCCTGAAAAGAAAGGCTTACAAACGCTCTGGAAAGGAGATATGATCAAACGAAATGCAGCTGAAAAAATCACAAAAACCAGAAAATTGGGACATTTAGGGACTTCAGGGAAATGGTGTGGGAGGAAATGTGGTGCAGTGCGAAGGACCAAAAGATGCCAAAACTAAGCTCAGAGATGCTGCAAAGGCAGGGCAAAAAGTCGAGGAGGGAGACAAAACTTGGAGGGGAACATATGAAAGGCAGAACATGGTTGCTGAGGAAAAAAAAAAACAAACTCGCAAATTTAGAGACTGCAAGAAAATGGGCCGGATTACATGAAGTATAGTGCAAAGGACCAAAAGATGCCGAAACTAAGCTCAGAGATGCTGCAAAGGCAGGGCAAAAAGTCGAGGAGGAAAAATTGAAAATACCCATCATGCTTCCACTGTAAAGGGAGTCAGTTCATTTTCATTTTTGTCTGTTAATGAGATGGTTCACAAACTTTGCAGCATTTTCAGGCTCAGAACAACTGGGAGGGGACTCTGTTCCAGAAAAGCCTGGGCTGCTGAAGTGAAGCCGGTGAAGCTTGTGGTACTAATGATAGAGAAGGTTTGCAAAAACAAACTTTTATAATGCACATAAGCAAAACAAATGAGATTTGTCATCCTTTCAGGGTCTCTCTAAGTAATTGCCTTTTCTGCAATGATTGTCATCTATCCTGCAATGATAATGTAAGCAACCAACTGCATCCACCATGACTCCAAATCCAGATTCTCAGAAATTTCACCTGTCTGAAATAGTGGTGAGAATTTTGGGAGCCCAGCCTGCCCTGGGACTGCACACGACAACAACCCCAGCACTGGTGTTCTCTTGAGTGCAGAAGTGCACTTTCTAGGTACTTTATGGCGCCAAATGTCGTCTTGACTACATTGCGATGAAGATTATGGATTATTTCTATTAATGGACTGCACATACAAAGACTTGTGATGCAGAGCAGCAGGTATGTGTCAGGCATATGGAGGCATGGAGCTCCTGTTTTCACCAGGAGTGCCTACCCTGTCCAGCCAGCACTGCTGAGGCCAATGCAGTTGTAACTTTGGCTCACTCTGTACTTACAGCTCTTACTTAGCAGGAAATTATTTTGCTTTTTTAGCAACTGGTATTAAGATAAGTTTTTTACATTTCCATGGTATTAACAACTCTCAGTTTGTTTCTAATGCAGAACCCATTTTATATTTATGAAAAGGAATGTGTCAGAAAGTACCAGCAAATTATACCAAGGAAATCTCAAGATGGTTTCACAAGTCATTATTATCATCCTGTGAGGTCAGGAGGAAACTGGTTTGTTTAGTGACACATTGTTTGATTTAGCAGCTGAGTGACTCACACCAAATTGAAGATTTGTTGCTACATTGAATGCCTAATTGCAAAGATAAGCTGTGCTGTTAGTTCAGAGATAGTGTGTAGGCTGAGATGAGCAGATGCCAAAATTGTGAAGACAATTGCTGAAGTTTAAATTACAAAGTCTGAATTGAAAGCTGTGATTAAATAAGGACTGTTCTTCATTAATGACTATTTAGGTTTTCCCTTCTTTGTTTCATTCTTCACTTCAGCAGAAGCAACACTATAGAGAGGACCTGAAGCAGAGCTAAATATCAGTGACTGATTTGAATCTTGCTTACATGGATTCTCCATTTCCACTATGTAATTAACACCCAGTAAAGCTACCCAGGTGCAAAAGTAATCAGAATTTTGGCTTTATTCATTCATTTATTCTGAGATGGGTTGACAGTACACAGACCCCTCCCATCACCTCTGTGTCCTGTGCTTGTCCCAAAAGGCATGTGTATGAGCATCACGTGAGCTGTTCCATGTAATTACTGAAACTCACTCCTTCCTCACTTGCTGTCTGCTGCAAAGAGGAGCAGCTCAGCTGAGCACCCAATATGAGCTCACTGGTGGCAGAGTCAGCAGGGTCATGGAAAAACTGGGATGCTCAGTTGGGTGCAGCTGGAGTCCTCCTGCTGGGGTTGACCTCGGCTGGGCAGGGAGACAACAGGGAGGGGAAAGAGCCACTTCTCTTAAGAGTCAATTTTAAAAGTGCTGACAGAGGCAACCCTGTTTCTTACCTGGGAGCTGAAAGTCTTGTCTCTGTGTCCTGATGTCCTTGGGGATTTAGAAGGGAGATGACAGAGATGAAGCTCTCTCTGGAGAATCAACTATGTATGTTTAATCTTAACTTTTCAACCGGTAAATCCAGGAATGACATAAACCTTGCCAGGGGGCAGGAAAAGTGTGTTTGGTTTCGAGCAGCGGGTGGAGGCAGAGGGATTCGCCACAGTGGGTTGGCAGCACCAGGCTCCCAGTACTTTTGGGGTACCAGAATGGCCGAGACCCCTGTCCACGGCAGGGGGAGCAAGATGCAGAAACTCCCCCTGCTTGCTGCGAGCTTCTTGCTTTGCTCACCAGCAGATGGGGTAATGTCTGACACCAGCAGCAGCTCGAGGTATAAACCAGGAAAAGCTTAACTATTCATGAAGGAGAGCCCGGATGCTCCCCGCTTCCCCTCCGCCCCCAGTCTGAGGGCTTGCTGCCGGCTGTGCCCGCTCGGATACAGAGGAGCGCGTTCGCTGTCTGAATCAGGCGCTGTAATGTCGTGTGGCTGACAGAAGCAAAGACAAAACTGTGCGGTGTGATGATGCCGAGGCTCCCGCGGACGCCAGCAGCGCCGTGCTTGCAGGAGCAGCGCTGGTGCTCACTGCTGGAGCCCCGCAGCCGGGATCGCCCCGTCCTGCCCTGGGGAATCGTGTCTGCCACAGCCTTGCCCGCTTGTTCTCTGAGAACGCACCGGCTTAAAAATGCCCTGGGGAGGAGGAACACGCTGCTCCTTGCCGTGGCTCCCCGGGAAGCTGCGCGGCCGTCTGGCTGCTGTCGGCGCGGATGCTGACCCGCAGCACGAGTTTGGCTCGGGGAAAAACTAGAAGAGGCATTTGAACAGCGTAAGCACACAGTGAAAGCTAAGAACAGAAATCATCGCTACATAAACCCCAAAGCTGTTGGCTGAAATCCCATTAAATGGGCGCCAGGAAAGGCGCAGGCGTAGGTTTGTAATGCTGGCGGCACGGCACTGCGTGGTTCGTGCCATAGCCCGGGACAGCACCCGAAGGGGAGGCGACACCGTTCGCAGTGTTCCTGCCTGTGGTGACAGTCAGGACTGTCTGTCACCACCACAAACCCCAACCTGAGCGGAGATGGCAGTGCCCTTCATCTGCAGGGGGCACCCCAAGCACACCCCGTTGCTCTCATCACACCCCACATCAGAACTCAACAGCTATAGTAGTTTATGGAAGTTACAGAAAATAGTATTTATTATCAACCCAAAGCCAACAGTTTCCCATTGCCTTGGGGAAGATTAAATAAGGACCCATGAGTGGGATGAAAAGCAGCAAAGCGATTATTTGATTCAGGAATCATGGGTCTGGGGGGCAAATTTCAAAGCAAAGCTTTTCCTTTTTCTAAGCGGGGGTACGACAACACCGAGTGAATCATCACTCCCAGGGGAAAAATAGGAGGGTGAAAACCCTCCTACCTCTCCTGTGAAAGCACTGTCTGTGCCCAGTTGTTCCCGTGAAATAACAATATTGGCTGCCGGGCTTGTTCTCCCTTGCAAATAGATTAGGCTGCTGCGGTTTAAGCTTATTGGAGATATTGCCCTCAACTCCCAGGATTACCTTATCAGCAGCAACCAGATGGAGCGTATCAGTCGTTCCACACCTGTTGATCCTACATGGAAGCCAAAAAATTAATTGCTTAGAAATGTAAAAGTAAAAACCTAAAATCATGGCAGAAGGGGGGGGGGGGGGGGGGGTGCGGAGAAAGGAAAAAAAAAAAAAAAAGAAGATTAAAGGGAAAAAGTGGGGAGGGATGGGAACTTCTTGCCTGATAGTGGTATGAGTGTCAGCACATTTTGGAGGATGTCTTATGCGGCATCTGATGCAGTTTGCAAACGCAAGAGGATGGAAACCCCAGAGAGCAGGTATTTTTGGCAAGAAATACCTATTTAGCTGCTACCAGCCGTGTTTAATTTGCATACATATGACTCGTGGAGATAAGAGCAAATGCAAAAGGCTTTCTAAAACGATGCTGCACAGGGATGCTGTCAGCTTCCCGCTCCCAGGGTGCCGCTTCCCCGCTCCGAAGCGCTCCCAGCGGGAATGGGGCTCCCCATTCGGAGCCGCGAGGAGGAGCTCCCGCCTCGGCTGAGTCCCCGCGCAGGGCCAGCCACGGGCCCGTGTCTGTTCCAGCCTCCTGGGCTGTGCAGCATGGAGGGACAAAGGATCCCAGCCCGTGACAATCTCCGAGTGCCCGAGCCACGAGCGTGAAGCAGATTAGATCTCCACGACTGCCACGGGAACCGTGAAACAGCTTGGGAAGCAAACACATGAGAGAAGGATCAGGCTTGTTCCACCGTCTGTAGTCAGATTTTGAGTGATGGGAATAATAGCACCAAATAAGGGGGAAATTCATACAGTGACAAATGCAGAAAACCTGATAATTTTAGTGTTGCCCTGTGTCCTGAGGAGCCGCGGAGCCGGGGACGAAGTGAGGGTACAGGGATGTTACTCCGCTCCCTGCACTGGGGCAGGCAGCGCGGTGGGATCTCACCCTGCCCCGCAGCTCTCACATCGCTCTGGGCACTGCAGGCTGCTCCATTCCATGCACATGACGTGCCTGCAGCTCTGGCTGTCGGTACTCGGGCCGTGGCCGGGCAGGCAGCACGGCAGCCCCGGCTCCTCGGCAGCCCCCGAAGGAGAGCGGGGTGCGCTGGGGAGCCCGGGCTGAGCCCCGGGCACTGCGCACCCCCAAGGAGTGCCCCGGGCTGCCAGGCAGGTACAAACCTCCTGGAGGCCATCAAAATAAGACCTAGAAGGTGCAGCAGAGTGCATGTGCACACACTGCAGAGACAGGTTTCCTGCCTTTGTCACTGTAGGTAGCAGCAGCCCAGAGATGCAGGTGGTGGCAGAGGGTTGTGCCGTGGAGAAGTGGAGGAATTGCCTATCACACCCCAGGGGAGCCCCACTCTGAGCAGTTACTCTATAAAGCCTTATTTTTAGAAATGTCTTATCATTTCAATTCCCTGAAAGTAACTTTGCATGATTCAGACATTTTGCTTGTGCTGTATTAAATGACAGCAGTCTTTCCACTCTCTTCTATTTGTGGATAGGAAATTAGAAGAGTGCTGCTAGAAACAGCGGGACTTAAGAGTCTCCTGTTCAATTTGCACAGCACACATTATTCCTCCTTGTTGATTTAGCATAATTTTTAATTAAAATTGGCAACTCTCTTAGGTCAGTCTGCATTCATGACCTTTAGCCCCAAATATGTTAACTCCTCACTGGAATTAGGCATTTATTCTTAATCTTTGTCTCTTCTTTTAATTTTCTCCCATACAGGCAACTGTCAGAAATTTCTTATTCTCCTTATTTACCCTGTTTAGGCTTGCATGACCTCTTAAGAGCACCTTAAGAGGAGCTGGAGCCTCACACTTTGCTTCTGTACCGAAGTCCACAGTTGCTGTCTCATTGCATGGACCAGTCATGCTGGGGAAGGTTGATGATGTCTTAAAGAAGTCTATAACGCTGTTGCCTGAAATGGATGTGAGAGGGAGAACAGTTTACAGAGCTGAGCTTTTTTCATGCAAATAGAGGAACACTTTCTCAGCACTGCATTTCATGTCCTGTCATAGGTAACAACAGTTTTGTTGTCCTCAGTGTACCAGATAAACCTCTGGGAGCTGGGGACTGAAACAGAAGTCTATGTAGCTGCCACCGACAGATTTATTTTTTCCCCTAAGCTGCAGCACTGATTATGAAATAGCACCAGAAGCCTTGTTGGGCACAGCAGTGCTGACCCAAATTGTTGGGTTAGCTCCTGGTGTGTTTCAGTAGGGCTATTGAGGGCTCTCCTGAGTCATTCCCAGTCCCTGGATGGGCATAGCAGAGCTCCTGATGGGCAGTTTGGGGTGAGTCACTGGGCATCGTGGGCCTTTTCTGGCATGCTCAGCATTAGGGAAATATGTAGAAGGTTGCCTCAAAGATGATTAATAATGAAGTGGAGATTATGTAGAAAAGGTCTGCCTACTGGTTCACAAAAAACCTGCTGTAGAAGTGCCTATACCAGGAACAATGAGTAGGAATCTTGTGTGACTGGTCACTGAAGGTTTCTGCGGTGTTACTCGGCAGACACAGATGCCTAAAAGCCTTTACCTACCTCACCTGTCTGTTACAAGTGTTCTTTCAGATGGGATGAATCACTTTCCTGGAATTGCCTGTTCCTCTTCACTGACTCTAAAGAGAGTTATTTGTCTTCATTTGGCCAGCTAAATATAACCCCAGGCAACCAAAGGGGAAGAAAAAAGAGCTTTTCCCTCTGTAAGGAATAGGGTCTGAGTTTCTCATTGACTCTCAGTACAGGAGATTTAGGGTCAGGCTCTGCACACTCTGTAACAGGGGAGGGAAGCAGACACCTCCAGGGTAATCCTGATTTATGGGCAGCACCGCCCTGGCAGTGCCCAGCTCTCTGGGCTCCACACAGACAGCTCCAGATGCTGCTGCTCCACAGGCAGCTCACACCTCTGCAATCAGCCCAGCCAAGGTGAGTTAAAATAATTCCCTGGAAATAAACCAAATGGGAGAAAAGAAACCCCAAAACAACTGAAATCTATTGTGGCAGCTCTGCCACACTCTACATCTACCACAGCAGAAAGCAATCCTTTATGGAAGAGATGCCTCTTGGAGTGCCACAAAAGGATGCATAAACACAGTCTCTATAAAAATAGTCATCAAAAATGTGAGTGAGAGCCAGGAGGCTGCACAGACTTTCTGTAATTTCAATCCTTGTGCAGAAAATTGTGGGAAAGATGTATATATTTATGTACTAAACATTATCTGTCAAAAAGATCACAGTAAGATTTTTGTCTTTTATGAAACAACAGTGACATCCAGTGGTTCTGTAGGTGTAGCCAAGGAAAGGTAAAGCTTTTCACCCTGGGACAGGCTCTCTGCCCCTCGTGGGAGCTGGCAGAAGACTGGCAGCTCCAGCTGCCCACTGCTTTGAGCAGCTCCTCTGTAAGGGATGAACCTGCAAAGGAAAAGAGAGAGAAAAAACCCCGGTGTTTTTCAGAGCACGGAGTGAGGACACATTTCAAAGGCTTTGTAACAGCACACAGAGGTAAAAAAAAAAACAGCTGGTTTTCAGAAAAACAACATCTTCATGTCAATTAAAGTCTACTTCCACGTAAACAAATGCATCCTATAAAAACCTACTCCCAGGCACTTAATTTCACTTACTTTAAGACATAATTAAAATTGCCTTTTCCCTTTCTTTAATTCCCCTCCCATTTTCTGTTTTGTGTACTGATTTATAACCTTCTTAAAAAATATTTTCCTTGGGCTTTCTCTCTAATCTCTTCCAATTTCCCCTTATTTTTCTGCCATTTAGATTTGGATTGGCTCAATTAAATTTTCTTTTCTACTTGTGACTGGTTCTCTTGAATAAGCTCTCAGGGAGCGTCTGCCTCTTTCTGCTGTCATTTTGACTTGCTCACTTATCGCTTCCCATCGATTTTCCTGTAGGATTTCATTTTAATCCAATTTACAGTGTCAGTAATCTGGGTCGTTTCTTTTAGTTAGATTTAGATTCCAACTAATTTCCTTTCCACTGACAACTGTCCAGCTCGCTCCGTTTAAATCATCGTACTCACTCTGTCTCGGCCACGCTGCTCCCTTCCCAGCTGGGTTTGCTGGCTCTCCCTGCTGCTCCTGGGAAGGGAGGGAAGGAAGGGCTGGATGGCTGCGAGATCAGGTGGCAGGAGGCAGGGCCACACACCCTCCCCAGCCTGGGCTTCACTCATTTACTTGTGCCCGGAGAAAGTGGTGGGAGAGCAAATCTTTCCTCTGTGCCGGTCTCGGTGCCGGCTCCGCTGGGTGCAGTGCCACAGACATGGGATCGGCAGCATCCCCAGGGATGCTCCAGCCTCCCATGGACACTGATGGGAGCCAGGCGCTCTCTGCATGGCTGTGTCCCTCCTCGGCTGTGTCGAGGAAGAGTTATTTGCTAGGGCACATCTAAAGAGCCATTAACTAGTGGTGTGAAGCCAATGCTCAGTAACAAAAGCATTTGAAACCCTCCCCCTCGCCCCTGAACCATAATGCATGCTCTTGTTTCCAGAGTAAAATGGTCAACATTTGTTCGTCAGGCATGAAGCTACAGCGAGCTGTGAATGCTCTTCTTTCCAGGGTAACTCCAGGAGGTATTTGTAGCTGTATGATGTTCCTTTCACTTTTGATTTCTTTCTTTCTTTCTTTCTCTTCTATCTTATTTTCTTTTCTTGCATAATTCACCGATCCAATTCCTTCCTTGAAATGTAAATGAAGAAGCTGTTTCATCAGATCTATATGGAAAATCATAAATGCTCTTATCTCTAACAGCCTAACCACACATTTGGGAAAGAAACCCCACACTATAACATTTTTTTTTCTCAGAAGTGTACTTCTTTATAATATTTAATTAAAGATATAAAAATAGTCTCTCCAGCTATTTTCCAATAGATCTGTCTTGGCTTCCTTCTGTGAAAATATTAGGAAAATTCTTAAAAAGGAATTAAAAAGTAGCTATTCTTGGGAGCAAAGCTGCAGTTTTTAGTGCAACTTACATTGAATATCACCACCACAAACCTCAGCTGAATCTATTAGAAAACATTATGTGCTCTTTCCCTGCCATACACCCATCTTTTGTCCAGTTGCCAACTGGCCTAATCTTTCATCAGCAAATAATTTTCACTTAATGAGAATTTACTCTTAAGTGCCTTTTCCCTGAGGAACACACATTTCCCCTTTATCCAGCATGAGTCTTCCTATGCAGATTGCAGCGGTTATTGGAGCATGATGAGCCTTATTACAGATATTGATTTGTCTTAGGCTGCTGCCTGGACAACTATTTGCACTGAACCACCATGCACAAGGATCTGCCTTCATTTTTCAGTGGCTGCTTGTTTTCCTTGTGGGGGCATGGGCAGGCTCACCCTGGTCAGCTCCACTGCTCTGTGCCTTGTGAGGATGCACTGGGCAAAGGCAAAGGGGAGGCTGCAATGGGCTCTCACCTCTCACAGACAGGGCAGGATTATTTTTAGACCTGCACATCAGACACAGATTTGACTGATGGGAACTTGCTTTCAGCTGCTCTGTCTCTCAGTGAGTTTTTGAAGTAGCTCTGTGCTGCTGCCCACAATGACTGCTCTGGGTTTCCACCCTTCAGAGCCAGGAGGGCAATGGCTGCCTGAGCACTGCAGGAGGAAACTGGAGAGAGATAAGAGGACAGCAAGGGTAGCACGCTGTTGTAAACATGGGCAGGTTGAAAGTCACTATAAATATCTTCAAGATGTCCTGTAGTGTTCTTGTCATGACATGGGCCCACTTCTTGCTATACTCCATGCACTTGCTTAACTTTTATCAAATGGCAAGTCCCACCAAGATCTAATAGCATTCAAAAACACTTGAAGGAAGCTGGACAAGCAATATCCTATTATTGTTCTGCACCTCTGCATTGATACTTGCTGTGTTCCACATTGAATGTGTAAACGCTTGCTCTCAAGGTATTCCTCACTTGTGAGGAAACTGCTGCAATAGCAGCCTGAGCTGTATGCAATTCTGGCTACAACTTTCTGAGGAGCAATTTGCAAACAAAAAGAAAGTAATTTCCTTGCAAAAAAAATTCTATGAGAGAGATGAATCCTGTTTCTTAACTGTCTCTTACATCATCTGGGTCTGGTATTCATGTACCTGGAGGTCTTTACTGAAGTGCTGTTCAGTACATTTGTTCAGTGTTTGTGCCTTCATTTTTTTAAGGGTTACAGTGTTATTTGCAGTCTCCATTTTTCTTCTTTCAAAGGGGAAAAATGAGCACTATTGTCTTGTCTGGTAAAATATGAAAGCAGGCTTCTAGAACAGTTTTTAAATCATAAATGGAAAGGCTGTTTCTCTTTAACAAGATGTGTTATAGCTGTGCTTTATCCCCTGCTCACCTCTGCTGGACCTGTGGTCTCAGCTTCCCAGATTCCATGGTCTCGTGAATGAATGAGAAGCATGCCAGGCGGGGAACAGGGAACAGCTGCCTCCTCTGCAGGCTTCTTTGGGATGCACCCTGGTCCCTCAGGCCTCCCCAAGCTGTCAATGCAGGGAGTCAGGCTCTCACATGGGATGGGACAGGTCTTTACCTACAGAACCTTTCTCCATGGGATACAGAAGCTGGGAGAGCCAACAAGAGTTCTGAGGACACAGCAGCCAAATTAAACTCCTAAAGTGAAGATAGGTCTACCTCACACATGCCCTAGAAACACAGAGCTGCCAGATACCCTTCCCTTCTCTGTTGTGACCAATTTATCGAGTTAGAACACTAGGCTTAATTGGTTTTACTGCTGCATTTGCAATCAATTTAAAATTAGCAACTTCAGTCTGTTTGTTTGTTTGTTATCAATGAAACTATCCAAGGGTCTGAAAGTAAGTGCAAATTAAGAAATAATTGCAGAGGTTTATGGTTGAAGTCAGGCAATCTCCTTAGGGATTTGGGGCTGTTTAGAAGATACCTGTTTTCAATCACCACTGCACCCTGATCCCACCACCACTTCCATTTGCACAGTCAGCAGCTTACATCTTCAGAAACATCTAATGGTCATTGAGGTTTAATATGAAGGAATTGCTATCTGCCTGCACACACCTACTATGATGCCTGAAACCAGACCTCAAACATGCAGACTTGTGAGGCCACTGGCTGCTTGGTAAATACAGGGCAAAGTGTGTCTGTTGTTTTCAGATCTTTGGCATACACATTTAGTTCCTTGTATTTCATGAGCAATTTGCGAAGTAGGGTAATAAAACCATGAGTAAATCTAAGATGCAGAAGTAGGTATCTGGGTGTTCAACCCTGAGTATTTTCAAAGAAATTTTCAGTTTTAACTGACATCATTTCTATGCATGCTTCCTTAAAAATTTTATGTTGAAGGGAAATTGTCTGGAGGAAGATGATCCTGCATTGACACAGAAACAAAAGGAGTGATTTCATGATGCTTGAAATGACAGTGGCTGTTCCAGTGGAACTGGATGGGAGCAGAGCTGGTGTTTGATGGTTCCTGCTTCAGTGCAGCTCACAGGGGCATGCAGCTCTGTTACCATAGCACCAGGCTCTCCTGCAGCACATTTTCCATCAAGTGCTGGTTAAGATCTTTTTTCTTAAATCCAAGAATCCTAAGCAAGTGACATGTTAATGGAATGTCTTCAAAAGAAAATATACACTCTGATACTATTATATTGTAATAAAGATGCTGAATCTGCAGAAGTTTCCCTTTGATTTTTCTGTCTGCTCTCTCTCCAGATTTTGAATCATCTTCCATCAATATATTATAATTTCCACTAGCTGGAGTGGAAATTTGCCATGAACAATGGAAAATGGATAAGAGAATAAATATAGGTGCTCCATCTTAGCACAGCACTCTGGATTTTGTTTCTTATCATGGCATATATTATAGATACTGAACAAACTGATGCATAATAAGGGCAAATCCCTATCCAGTCTTGGTTCAAGACCAAATTCAACATATAGAACAACAAAGGAATGGCAACATGGCAGTAATGCCTCCTTACATTTTCAGCCTATGGCGTGGATTTAGGATCTTGAGGTATTTTTGTGCATTGTAAAAAATAGACGCCTGATCACCCTGGATCCCTCAGTCCTGAGTAAAGAAATAGTCACCTTCAGAGCATTTCTGATCCCATTGCACCAAGAGATAGCCCAGGATGCTGATGGTCAGCCAGGTGTTATAATTAAATAGGATAATTTCAGCCCCCTGTTTACAGTTTTTAGGTAGGGAGAGATTTTTAAAAGTGTTCAGTTTGTGTCTCTAAGTCCAGGAAGCAGTTTATAATTTACAAATATCTAAAAGCATATTTTTTAGCTCCACCAAAAAGGTTTTGACTCAATCTATATATTTTTATTGGATTCTCTGTGCTCATAAATCAGGTTCTTCCCAATAAGAGTCAGGAAGGTGTATCACTGCTGTCTTCCCATAAATTTAGTACCTTTTAATCAAAGAAGGAAGCTTTGTATTGTAGCAGGCAGCTTATAAAGTGGCTTTTACCAAGCTGAGCCACTTATTTGTAAGCCTGTCTATTAGGGAGTTACAGATAAGCCATTTGAGAACTGAGCAAGGTCTGATGGCTGGAGACCAGAGCTGGTTTCCAGTGAGGCTGATGCAGATTTGGAGCAACTGCCCTGGAGTTAATAGCAGGATGGATAAAAGCTGGAAAAGTCCTCCAGCCACATGCTCATCGTCCTCAATGTGCAGGTGTTTCTCTCTAGAGCTTCCTGCTGCTATGAAATATTTTGTTCAGAGGGAAACAGGAACACCACTTTGTTTTCCAGCACCCTTTTAATCTTGCAGCAGGATTAAAATGCTTTTTGGTTTAATGCTAATCATATGCCCCCTGATTTTAGAGTGGCCCAGAGTTCCTCTAAATGGTTTGTGTGGCGTGACGAGGCTGCTTCTGAGAGGATTAGAGAATTGTGCATGTCGTTTAAGGTCAAAAAGACCTCCCATTCATTTTTAAAATAACAAAACTTCTTTTCCTAGTAATGTTGTCTCCCTGTACATAATAATAATAATAATAATAATAATAATAATAATAATAATAATGGTGATGATGATGATGAAAGTTAGGATATATTTTCTCCATTTCAGAGTCCTCGCTGGTAAGGGAAGCACCCCACATGTGCTCAGCAGTGATTGCTGTGTGCTCTCACTGCCAGAGGGGATACCCTGAGGAACCCCCAGCCTTCATTCCTGGGTGATAATCCCCTTTGGCACCCCGGTGTCACCAGCAGGGCATATCCCAGGCATGGGGCTGGCATCTTATGAGACTTCTCCTTTCATCAGTTTGGGATAGTGGTATTTCTTTCATGTATTCCTATTTCCTCTACCTTGTTTTTCCCCCAGCAAGGCCACCTAAAACTTGGGTTCAGGGTTGTGCAAACATGCATTAAAATATCCTTAAATCTCCTGCAAAACATCTGTCTGCAGATCTACTGCATGTTTTGAAAAGAGCTATTTTGCTGACATGGCCTGATAATTTCTTAGACACAGTCATGAAAGATAGACAAAATCACCTTGGAGAATGAAATTATTTTCTTATAAATTACCCCTTGCCACTTTTCTAGTTGATAAATTTAGCAAAAATTTCAATATCTATTTTTAACCATCTTTTACATTTAATTTTAGTTCATGCAATATAGCATGATGCAAGACATCTGAATGTTTGGAGTCCTTGTCAGCAGAAATGACTGGCAGCCTGAAGCAAAACCAACTCATTATAATGGGAAATATATAGAATAGATTAATTTATTTTTTCATTCAAATTATTTTGGGGAGGGAATTTTCTATGCTAGGTTAAACTCCTACACCCTTTCCTCCTGCCTCCTCTCACTTCTCCCACACATACTTAGGTGATTCCTGCTGATATTTTAACTGCTTCTTTATTGCAATATATATATTTTCAAATATTTGAGTGTTTTAATTTGTCCCAAGAGCAAAGGATCAAACAGTGAAAATAATCTTACCTATCTCAGTGCAATCTGAACTGATCTCCATCTTAAAATAGGTATTCTTCTGAGGCATATTAGCTTTATTTAAAAACATTTCATTACGTTACTTGATTTGCAAATTAGTCATTTAACATTCAAATCTTGTCTGTGGGAATATTTTCCATATAAAATCAGATTAAAAGTCCTGACTTGGGAAAGAGACATATAGAGAAGGTGAAAAGGTAGTGACTGTTTTTCACTAAAAGGCAACTAAAGGATATCAAATGACATTTCCAGCAAGTCCCAAAAGATGAAGCAATTTGCTACAGAATCCATAATGAAACTGTGGAATCAGTTGCTGCCAGCAAATGTCAGATGTGGATACTTATGCAATGCTGGGCACTGGAGATATGGCAATGAGCTCACTTGAGCTTTTGTCTAACTCAGCCTGTTGGGTTTTGCACTCTCAGGTTCCTATTGTGTTTCTTATAGAAAATTAATCTAGTTTCAGATTAATAGATAACAAGTTTATGCTAATCCATGGATGTAGTGGGAATTCTCCCTGTAGACGCTGAAGGCACGACTCCCTCACTCCATGGGGGCAGGACACATAAGGCTCAGCACAGCTCCCTAGCCCTACCCTCATGGCCCATTCAGCAAGCGAAGCAGATTCACCTTTTTGTTTCTTAGCCCTCAAGGAGACTGATTACACTCAGATGGTAGATGGCTTTTTGAAAATAAGAAAACAGAAGTTGAATAGACATGCACCAACACTTTGGCAGGGAAAAATGTTTCCTTTCTGTGCCAGTCCTTCACTGCCCTATCAGGCAAATACACTGCCTGCCAAGGAGATCTACTCTTTGCACATAGACAGAAATGTGCAAACCTTCACCATTCGTTCCAGGGAAAGCAAGAGGAATGAAGCAACCCCGACTTGAAAAATCTAATCATGGTCAGACTTCAGATTCATGTCTTTCCCCTCCCTTTAAAAAAGAAAGAATACATCTGTGTTTCTTGCAAAGTTGTGCCTGAAAGCTGCTGGCAGTAAGTGTTTTGCATCATCCACTGTCACGAGCAAGCCCAAAGCCTGGTGAGGGGAGCACTGCACAGCCCCAGGATTCTCAGCAGAGAAGCCCAGCTCAGGGCTGCTCCTCCCTGAGCTGTCTGCTAACCTAGCTTGACCACGGAGTTCAGGTCAGATTGTTGGAGTTCATGACCATGGAGTTCAGGTCATTGTTCAGTTTAGCTAATCCACAGGTGCACAGTTTGCAAAAGAAAAAGAGGGCACAGAGCTTCCTGAGGTGCCTTTCATAGCTGACCCCAAGAATAGGCAGTGATTTATGCATCCAAGTTTTTCCAAAAAGTGCTGTCTGATAACATCACAAATGCTCCTACCCCCCAAAGCATTGGAGCAAAGATAAACAGAATTTTCTTTACTTCAAGGGAAACCATGTGGCTTGGTAGCCTGTTATAAGAGAAATAAAATTTTGATCTCTTTGATTCCTTGTGCCCTAATGACTTAGAAATATCAGACTTTCCACGTGGGTCCCACTTCCTTAGGAGTCAGAGTGTGCTGCGATTCTCTCCTCCATCTAATTACAGCAGAGCTTATAAGTAGCACTAATAGCTTTTTGTATGTATGGCTTATTTGTGCAAATTTTTTGCAAGGTTAGAAGAGCATTTGATGGCTCACAGGAGGAAGCACCTCTGTCATTCTGTGGCTGCCCATGATGCCAGTGACCATTTGCTCACCAAACAGACAGGATTGGCTTTGTAGAAAAGAAAGTCAGACAGTGCAGGATAGAAAGAAGCTCCACAGCATTTCCCCAGCACTTTGGCCTTTAGACTCCTTGAAGGATCAGTACACATCCATTTGTTGTAACACTGGGGAAGATACAATCCTGCTTTATGGTCACCCTGATGCTGTTTTTCTAGGCTGATGCACTATGTCAAATTCAGACAGCCTCATATGGCAGCACTTTGGCTTCTTCTGATTGAGTTTTTTGTCCCCTTCATCTTGGCAGCTCAAAAAATCAGCCCCACTTAATTTGAAATAAAGACAATGGATGTCAGCACTGAAAATATCCAGTCTTTGAGAGGAGAAGAAGGAGTCAAGCAGCTGCCATGTGCACAAGCCTTCTGTGAGGGCTTTTCTCAGACTCAGCAGGGAAAATGAGATTCAGGCAGACTGTGTAATCAGTGATTCTTTCCAGCTCCTGAAAAAGGGCAAATAGACTGAAACATCCAAATTAAAACATGCAGCTGAATGGGCCATGAAATACAGTACCTACAAAACTAGCCTGGTGTGAGCTGTGCTCTTTGCAGAGAATGTGGCTCCTGTGCATGAATAGCTGTGAGGAGAAAAGAAAGAAAATAGAAGACACCTGTGCAAAATAAATATTACTTTACTTCTGTTTTAAGAATAAGATATCTTATTATACCTTATCTCTAGGCTCATCTAGAGCTCATCTCTAGAGTTTGTAATAGAGGGGTATTATTTTTTTTAAATGAAAATGTCAGAAGTCCAATGTACAGGTTTGTGAGTTTAATAGAAATGGTTTCTGTTGTGATGATAAGCTTTATATTCTAGTCACGATGCATCAGCAGTTTATTCTGGAGTTCATTCTGAGGAGGTAATGACTAGGAAAATGACAAAGAAAACTGTTACTGACCATTAGTGAGCAATCACTCTGTCATATTACCAAGATAATTTAGATAAATACGGGGTTTAGCTGTCTCCAAGGGAGACGGGATGCTGATATCTTAGATAGTGCTGCTTTTTAAAGCTTTTCCATTTGATGAATATATATTTTCACCTCAAAGACACAGACTAGTTCCCCATATCTTCCTGATGGAAATAGTAATAGCTCATTTCAGTGCTGTCATCTTTGCTCAGTTGTGTAAAGCTTGAAGCTACTGAGTTTTGCAGCAAATATCGAAAGCTCTGTTTGGAAACATAAGGTATTTAATAAATGAATGTAGAGTATACCATGTTTTCCTTCAATTGGCTTCCATTATTTTAGCAGCTGCTAATTATGCAGTGTTGATATTTAGAGAAAGAGTAACAGATTTATCTGTTCCATCTGGATAATCAGGCTTTTAGAGCATGTCCTTCTACCAATATTGGACTTAATTCTTCCTGTTTCTTTTTTTGATCCTGAGGCCATATCAGGTTAAATTAAAAGGTGGAAATTTAAGTTGAAATACTAGACAATTTTGTTCTAGTTTGTAAAAGTAGTTTCACTGTAGTCATCACTGGCATAAGATGGCTTAGAAGGAGCTGCATTGGATCAGCTGGATATTAACATTTAGATTCATAATGCACAGTCCAAAGACTTCCAAGATCCATCTGCCAACACTAGGTTAAAGCACCCTGTATAATATGGTTTTTCCATGTTGTACATCAAATATCACATTTTTCTCCAAAAACATATAGCAGCCAGGTGATTGCAAAGGTCTAAAATCAGATATTCAGGTGCAGGGAACACAGAAAAGCAGCATTTGCACTTTGTACATGCAGCTGCACTATACATGTA
The DNA here is from genome assembly GCF_036417665.1 of Passer domesticus. Lineage (NCBI taxonomy): Eukaryota > Metazoa > Chordata > Aves > Passeriformes > Passeridae > Passer > Passer domesticus. The sequence continues at coordinate 16,044,475 of NC_087474.1, read as the reverse complement.
TGAGGCAATCCTGCCCAGCATGTGAAAGTGCTGTAAAGCCACTGCTGTAAAGAATTCAGTCCCCATTGTACCCATAATCTCCATATGTCCATGAACAGCCCCAAAATGGATGTGCTACACATCATCCTTGTCACGAGCCACTCAGCTCCTGTTCCATCATCTGATCTTTAATCTTTAAATTGATTCCACATTCTTGAGCATTGTCCAAGTGATGAGATCTACCTGGAATGGAAAATATCCACAGCCAGGACCAGAAGGAGGTACAAATCACCCTGATTCACCTGCAAGGACATTAACTCTCCAGGCACAAATGACAATTTGAATCTTCAGTAATCTTTTAACTAGGGATCAAACTAAACAAAGAAGGGCTCAAGAGTCTCAAGAATTGATGTTGCAATAGACTAGGGATCAAACCCTGCTACTCCTGAACTTGTGGTCAATTTTTTTCCTTGCAGCATGCTGCTTTGTATCAATTTAAGTGGCACAGCTGTTGAATATTAGAAGGTCAAAATTAGGTCAATGGATGGGATGTGATGGAGCTGAAAGGACAGAACTGTCAGAGGAGGGTTGTCAGATGGGCGGACTGGAGATACAGCCTACCATGTCTTGGAGTGTGATGGGACTGAAAAGATACTGGTGCAGTGCACTTGGTTTAATTTGGGATGTAGAATAAACTGCTACAGGCTTTTTGTGGGGCTGAGACCTTATGGGGCCCTGCCAACCCATGAGAATAATCAGTAGCCCTGACTGCAGTCCCTGTTCACTCAGTCCCCCAGAGCAGGGAGCCTTTTCTCTCCAGAAACTACATTATTTTTTGCAGACTTAAGTCCTGCTTTCCCAGCCCTTAGTGTCAGCACTGCTGAGTGAGAGCAGAAACAACCACTCCAACTAAACATATACTCAGCAAAATAGTGAACTCATTTTGGGTACTTGGGGGCAAGTAATTCCTCTCTGTTGTACTCACCCAGCCTGGTGGGAGGCAGTTCCTCTGCCTGCAGGCAAAAATGAGCCAATGAAAGTATAACTAATAAAGCCTAAATTTTCACCATTAATGTATTGTTGATGTAATTCACTCAATTTGCTTACTCTGTTGCTTTTTTTTACTCAGGCCAGACTTTCTTGTTTTTTCAACCTATTTTTAGCCCAGCAGAAGTCATATTGGATGCCATGGCTATTTCCATAGCAACAGGCTGTTCTAAATCTTGATTAGGATTTCTTGGCAGTGCTGTTTTCTCAATGTCTGGTTTTTGAAGAAGGAACCTTTAGTCCACCACAAACCTTTAAAGAAGACATACACCAAGATAATTATTTTCTGGAAAAGGACACCAGAATTTAGTAGGATGTGTTTTTATAGGATTTTTGAATGCAGAACTGTGAGTTAACATATATGCTAAATATATCACACAGTATGTGGATCCAGAAGATGACTAAAAACATCAGCCTCAGGAGAACATATGTTTCTTCATATTTAATCCACACACTTTCCCCCCAAATGGTGTGTCACAATGCTTTGTGTCTTTCTGTACAATGCATTTTTCCAGTGTTCAGGTCCCTCTTTTGAGTCAGATGTGTTTTCACCAAGGCTGTCTGGCCTTTAACCAGGGACCAAAGGGAGATTATATGCTTCTGAAGTCACTAAGCTGGCACTCAATTTTGTTTGTTTTCTCTTTCCCCATCTCTTCTTTTCTGACTCTCTCAGACTCTGTGTTTAATTCACTGGAAGTATAGCTCTCAAAGGGGTTAGTGGAAGGATATATACCTGTTATGCAGTCAAAAAACTTGACTAAAGTTGCTGATGAACTGGCATGATCTCTGTAATACTGTGCAAAGGTTTCAGGAGCTTTCAAATTAATCTGAATTAATTCTAAGAAATAACAGAAGAATAACAAAGCCCCAGTACACTTTCTGCAAACAGTAGCATAAAGGCCAGCAATTATTTAATTTGGTTATCTTATACAAGCAAAATTTTTTCATTTATTCTAGCTGGTAAATTAATATGAACATGATGGTCCTCCAGGTTCCAATCAATTCTGTGCTGGCAGAGTAGAGGTGCAGAGATGGGTCAGTTATAAAATACCAATTTTGACCTCTTTGTCAGGCTGAACACTGCAGGTTAACTTCACAGAAAGTCCCTGTTTGGTCAGTCTGATCATTGGTCAAAAGGTTCAAGCCTAGGACAGATGGACAAAACATGAAGACAAGTATCTCCCAGACAGACACTAGTGGGACAGCAGCTACCACAGGATCCACTACTGAGTGGTCAGACATTTGTCATTTTACTACTTTTTTCAATTATTTTCTTATATTTAATTTTATTTGTATTTAAACAATTACTAAAAAACATGGGAAAGTGTATTTATTGCTCAACACTTTTCTGACAAGAGTGGTAGCAGTGGCCAGATCACAACCCCAGGCAGCCGAGGGCCTTGCCCTGAGCAGCACCCAGCAGCTAGAGAGCAGTAAAAGCACAGTAAAATTACACCTCTGACACTTTTTGAGAGAGAAATAAATGTATATTTCACTTTTGTCAGTGGATTTTTCTTTGTGGAATTTATCTCATTGGTCCTGTGGAAATGACACTTAGAAAACATAATTCTGCAGCAAGGAATAGCAGTTTTACTCTACATCATGGGGGGAAATCTCCCTTATTTGATTTTCTTTAGGCCTATGAATTTTTTCTCTGAAGTTCATCTACTCTTTCCTTGCTGTTATGTTCACCTTGTCCAGGACATTTGTGCTCTTAGAGAGTAACTCTTTCCTTTTTTATTAAGAAAATGCATTCCAGTGTAATTAATAGAAGTTGCATTATATCCATACCCATCCAGTTTCCCTTCTTCTAAACTTCTGCCAGTGCCATTATGTTCCCTGCGGGCAGAAAGCTGTGGACCAGAACTACCTAAACAAAATTCAAATACATCATGCATTGCTACAGAGGCACAACCATGTTCACTGGTCTGTTCTCTGTTCCTTGTAATTCCTCATGTTTGGTGCTTTTCTTTGACTGCTGAACTTTACTTTGAGCTTTACTTTGAGCTTGCAATTTTAATATGATACTTATAGCCCAAGTTTTTGCTTCGTCAGGTCAAACAAGTTTTCATTGTGCTTTATGTTTTTATGTTTATCTGAATTCGACCTAATTTCCTTTTTTTTTTTTTTTGCACAGTCCAACATCACTTTCAGGTTCTTCTGCTGCTCTTAACAACCAGTCCTAGTTTTTTATTTCTGAATAACTCTGTGTCATCATCAGACCACATATCACTCCTATCACTCATTCCATTTCCAGGTTATCTATGATTACACTGCACCATTCACCCTACTTGTAATCACCTCTGCTTTTAAAACTGGTCACTTATTCTCTTTTTTGTACCTTGAAACCAATGAAAATGTTCAGGCCAGAGCCATCTTTCTTTCTCCCTTGCAGCTGAACTGCTTTGACAAGCCCACTGTTCAGTAGTCATCCAAGAACTTTTGGCTGTCTAAATTCACGACACCATGTATGTCAATGTCTAGATCTCTTGATGCTGGCTGGAAATTATCTGATCTTATCAAGTTGTTGCAGTTTTCTTTGTCCATATTTGCTCCATAACTTTGCTCACTGGGAAACTCATGTTTTTGCACAGGTATTTGTAACTGAGTGTCACTGGCACAGCCCGATGTCTCACAGCCTGCACCTGGAGCACAGGTGGGCTGGGGCACATGCTGTGCAAGAGCACTGAAGGTAAAACAACATGAGTTTTACCAGGGCTCTCATTTCACACCTTTCTCAATTTTGAAAGTGCTTCTAACACTTGTGCTTCCATGAACAATATGGATACATTTCCTAACACACACTTGTTCATTGTTGACTACTGGGTAAGTTATTTAATGAATATGGTAACTGTCATGTTGAAAAAAGGAAAAAGGTGTCATGTTTGTAGACATCCCCACAGGCACCATCACAGCCACTCTGCAGACACCCTTACAGACAGCCCTGCAGCCTTGTATGCCCCAGCCTTCCCACAGCCACACACAGCTGAACAGACAGTGTGTTTTAATATGGGGGGAGGGAAAACACAGACTGAAACTGCAACAACCACTGCCAGTCAAATCACCCTCCGAGCTGTTACACTTCCCTGAAATGGTGATGCTCTTACACAGCCTAGGGAGATTTTTAAATTGGTATTTCTCACAATACCTTTATTCAGGTTGTGGATACCTGATAGCAGAGAGGGACAGACTGTGTAATGGCAAAATGTGGGTTGTCCAGTGGCAGCTGGGGAGAGACATGATGCAGAGTTACAAGCTAAATAGCACAGTCTTTATTTTCTTCTGTTTTTAATGGCAAAAACAATTTGATGTTATTTGTAGTAAACAACACTACAACATTATTTTTGTTTTCTGTCAACACACATTTCCCCCACAAAGCCTTTATTTTACAAAAAAATGGGAAGGAAAAAAGTGAGCCTTCTGTCACAGTTTTCCAACACTTTGCAATCAGCTGCACCATTACATGCCAGCCCTTTTTTGAGCAGGGATTTTGGTATATCATAGCCAGTGTTTATATTCTTGCATTGGTCTATTTGGGGGTAAAAATCTGTACAGGATATATGAAGCAAAAGGATCTGTGGGAAGTAAATGAGTTCCCATTCTTGTTGAATCATGCATAAGAGAAGGTCACAACAAGAGAAAATAGGGTCACTTTCAGATAAAATAAATGTAAAAATATCAGCAGAGATTTTCTTTGATTAAAGATATCTTCTAGAGGAATTAAGTGATGTTATGAAATTGATTTCCAAATATAGTTGCAAGATAACCTTTACTGCACTGCTTTTATGGCTATCAATTAAAATACATATCCCCATGAAATTTAATGTCATTTGTAATAGCTTTGTAAATCTTAATGTTATTCCATCTGTAGTTCAAGAGGTAAATTCATGGCAAAAAAAGAGGACTCCTATAAGGGAGTATCTGGCACTCCACAGGCATGTACAAAGCTTTTCTGCATACTACATACACACATGCATGCAAATACACCAAAATAAGTTTAAAAAGCCTTATTTTTCTTTTAAATGTTCTGCTTCCATGGTGCTCTTGTTGAATTATGGGATTAGTTCTGTTATTTGGGGGAATATGGTTTCAACACTGATCACATTTTCCTTTGGCTGTAAATTCAGCATAAACTAGACAGGCATGGATTCTTGATAAACTAGACAGGCATGGATTCTTGGTAAACTAGACAGGCATGGATTCTTGATATCTACTGTACTTTAAATGAGAGAGAAATTAGTAAAGTAATAGGTGTCATTATTTGCTTAGGTTTACGTTCAAAAGACAGAGTCCTGAGCAAACCAAGCTATTGTTTTTGGAGGACTGCTTAGTGCCCAATGTGCCTACCCTGGGCATTTCAGCCCCTAGGGGTTCAGTGTGGCCTTAGCCCCACACATCTCAGATGGGGCTGGTCTACATCTGCCTTGTCAGAGTTGCTTTTTCCCACTGCCTTCTGTTCACTGATAGGAGAGCCAGGTGATGTGGTGCTGTGCTCCTGTGCTTAATAAGTCCCCCTGTCTCAATCTACCCAAGGAAATGGGCATCAATTTTCCCAAGCTGTCAAAAGGTAATCCTGAAAAGGACCTCCGTGGCAAAACTTTAGGAAAATTCTGCATACAACATAAAATATGCTTTGTGAGGCAGACACAATGTAGCAAGTCTAGCTACATTGCTTTACTCTCCAGTAAACTTTTATTATTGTGTTATGGTAACCTGGTGTGCTGGTTTGGGATGGGGTGGAGTTAATCTTCTTCACAGCAGCTGGTACAGGGCTGTGTTTTAGATTTGTGCTGAACACAGAGTTGATAATAGAGAGATGTTTTTGTTATTGTTGAGCAGGCTTGCACTGACAAGGAAGTTAGGGGTGAATGGAAAGATGGAAGAAGACACAGCTGGGACAAGGGACCCAAGTTGACCAAAAGAATACTCCAAACCACATGACATCGTGCTCAGTATATAAAGCTGTTGGGAAGAAGGAGGAAGAGGGGAACATTTGAAATTACGGCATTTTTCTTCCCAAGTAACCATTGCACATGACGGGGCCCTGCACTCCTGCAGATGGCTGCACACCTGCCTGCCCATGGGAAGAAGTGAATTAATTCCTTGCTTTCTTTGTGTGCACAGCTTTTGCTTTCCCTATTAAACTGTCTTTATGTTAACCCCCAAGTTTTGTAGCTTTTACCCTCTCACTTCTCTCCCCAATCCCTGGTGGGGGAGTGAGTAGCTGCATGTGCATGGTTGCTGACTGGGGTCAAACCACAACACCTGGATAGGACAAAACAACCTCCTTATGCTCAGTGATCCTGTGCATTGTCATGGACAGCCATAGCCTCAATTAAAGCAATATACAATATTATACCATTATCAAACTTGCTTTAGGTTTGGTGAGCTGCTGAACATCATAACCATAAATTTTGTGGGAGCATTTCTCCAGAATAATGCAGATATCTCGGGTAAATTCTGCCACTGTATGACAGAATCTTTTATACTCATAGATCCTTAGCAGATTTATTAAGTTTTCTTCCCTCAAATCTTCACAGTTTACTGTATGTGACAAGTATAAACCTGGAAGACTGACCCTTCATAAATGCCAAGCAAATATAAAAACATTGCAATGCCTTTTGCAAACACATCAGTCATTCATCTCCCAAGGCTGCAAGTTTTTGATTTAAGTTATTGCAGCTTTTCCTACTGCTTGTTCTCTGTCTTCTTTGCCAGAGTGAATGTGCTCTGCTTGCCCTACACTTCCAAAAATCATCTGCTTCACTTAAAGGGAAAAGACTATTTTGGCTTTCATGCAGTTAGCCTGCTTCCTTCAGAAGGTGTCCTGGCACATCCCAATATACCTTCACTAGGCAATAGTGAACTGAGAGGATGTGACTTTTCCATTTTGCATGCTAACCTCAGACCCCAGGTACTTTCTTTGGGTGTATGGTTTTTAGAGTTTCTGTCCAATTGTAAGAAATTACTTTCTACTAAACCAAAATCTCAGCAAATTATGTCCAGCCTTTGGTTTTATAGGAGATCCCAATTCAACAAAATGTTCACTCCAAAGTTAGTCCTAAAGTTGGTCCCCTTCAGTCTGATGGAAATGTAAAGAGCTGATGGCACGTGTTCTATAATAAAACACGACACAAATCAATCTGTTCAGTGTCATGTTTGACTTCTGGATTCTGATCTCCCAGATGGCATTGATTACTCTGCATCCAGCCATCTAGTATCAATCTTTCTGGCATTCTGGGATCTCCATAGATAGAGATATCAATGCTCTAATTTATTAGACTGACATTTTCTTCTGCTATGAAACAAAAATAAAAGGAAGAATTGAATGCCAGTGTTCATCAGAATAGCTATTTCTGATTCAGTCATTGACTATCCAGAGCATAAATATAGTTGCTTCATGTAAGAGTAAGAAGTATTGCATTTAGGGAACAGATCATTCAATTCCTATTGCATTTAATTTTACCATAGGGAAAAACTTAATGTGACTTATGAATAAAATCATTATAATCATGATTATTGAACAAGATGAGAATAAAGTTTGCCAGGAACTGAGCAATTTAAATTCCTTGGCTTCATATTCTATTTACTGAATAATAATGTCATTTGGAAAACAAATGAAGACTAAGAATAGCCTTGCTAAAGAGAAGACAAGAACTGCTATTAAGCAACTTTTTCTTTCATGTTGTTAGAAATAATATTCCATATGTTTCAGCATTTCTAGTGTTGTAAATATTTTTCTTTTTACATAACTGACTTAAACCATATGTTCTAGAGATTAGCCAGATCCTGCTATCATCTCAAAACTGATTAAGTCAAAGTCCATATCAAAATGTCATGCTATTGGATATGAGAATCACAAGATGCAATTTTTCCTGCTTCTTGAGGACCCAGTGCTGGTTATTATCAGAGTCAAGGCTTCTCCTGGACTGGGGTATTTCTGTGCCATGCTAGTGGTTGTGTATCCACATCACCACTGTGGTTTGACCATGAGTTTAAGGAAATCATCACCACCTGTCATGCAGGGTAATCTGAGAGCCTGCAAAGTGTCTCCCTTTAGGATGAAGCAGAGCAGAAGCTGGGCTCTGCAGGAATGAAACAGAGCAGTAGCTGGGCTCTGCAGGAGCACCTCAGGTGCTTTGATCAGCCCTGGGCATTTGGAGACTGCCCAAAGTGGTCACCAGTTGTGGGCAGCATGGAAATCTGGCCCTCAGCACCCACTGCTTCTGTCATGCCACTCTTCCTGCCAACAAAGAGAGAAGTTATCTACTTATTCCCTGTTTCAGGAAAATATTGCTAGATGAGAAACTGAAGGTATTTTGAGATGTAACTGGTAGGAGCCACAGGACTCACAGGCCAGTCTATTGTAAGGGCAGAGACTGCTATGTTCACTGTTGTATATTGCAAAGGAGAAGGATCCCTCCCATCATTTTCTGAACTACCCAGTCATTACACCTGCAAAAGCTGGAGGAAGCAGAGCATATTTTTTAAAAAGAAACCCATTATTTTACATTTTCAAGTGGTGGCAGCAAGGACACTTTATATATAAAGATTTGTTCCATGGCTTATTACTCTCCCTACTTAAAAAGGTTTGATTCCAAAACTGCTCAGTTTGCTGAGCTTCAGTTGCTCACTTTTACATCTGTGCAGCAGTCAGCTCATCCTGGATTGCTGCAGGACTGTCTTGTTGAGGCTGCCCCATCCATGTCCAGCCAATGCTTCATCCAACTCATCCTCTCCATGGCTCCCAGCCAAGTTCGGACACGGGTTGTTGCTGCACTCCTGATCTTTGCTGTCCCTGCCACATGCAACACAGAAAGCTTTTGAGGAGAAAGGAAGTAGTCTGAGGATTAGGCTCCTTTCCCTGAGCACCACAGCAAGAGAAAAGATAATGTGTTTTCTCTGCAGGTCACTAGACAATTTCCCAGCTGGTTCACCAGTGGGGTATCCTTGAGGCATTGTTGGTCTAGATATCTGGAGCAAAGCAATGCATGTAGTAAAGGAATTTGTTTTCCAGGTGCTACCACCAAATTCTCAGACTCATGGACTCAGACCCATCTCAGCCTTGGAACTGAGGGCTGCCTCTGTGAGGAGCTGCTGCCTAAAGTAAATAATCCCTCTGAACTTTAGCATCAGCATCCACAGATATTTGTAAAGTAAAGGGCAGCTCTGTATCTAAGAGATTAAAAAACCCCAAAACGTAAGTTAGACAAGTGTGTGTTATACTGGTTTAAAAATATTGTGGCTTGACATTTTCTCCCATAAGGTGGCCCTTGAATGAGGAGGGATGTGTGGAGGGAGGAAAGTGTCGTTCTTATGCCCTGGATTTCAAAATTTGTATCCAAATAAAGTTAAATTGCATAATCCCACCCAGGACAATTGCTTGGATTCTAATAAAACATGTAAATATAGTAAAGATTAAGATCCTCTTGTCAATAAAGAATTTGAATCTTTAAAAGTTCACACTAAACCAGTGGGAATATCTCCTGACAAAGGCGTTTCAGTTTGGCAGGATGACATGGCTGTGGAAGTCTGGTGGAGAAACAAACTGCTGTTCTGCTGTTCCTCCTGCATCCTCCTGTACACATAATAATGTCAATTAGCTGAAGGGCTTGCAAGGCTTTCACTGCTGCTATGCACTCATTTCAGTTCTGCAGGCACATCTGGCAGGGTCATGCTTCACTAACACTAAGTGGCAACACAGAAATAGGTGAGAGACAAATGGAGGAAAATTATTAGCCAATATGAAATTGCATCAGTCATGTTAAGACAGTTTTAAATTAATAGCTATTATCATTTTAATTGGAAAAATGTATTCCATTATTAGTATCTAGCAAAAAAAGTAAATGGTTAATCACCAAGAATATGCTATGCCTGTTCATTTTGTATAATATCACTGGGCAGAGTCATAACCCTGAACTGCTTTAACAAGAAGTAGCACCATTTTTTGTAAAATATCTGCATTTCAATAGGTGGTTTTAATCCTTTCTGTGTGTTTGGGAGAAGGTGGGATACTTTACCTTTTTCTGTTCATTTGTATGTTACAAAACACCAAATATATTTGTCTTTTTATAAACAGGATTATGCCAATGCTGGACAAAGGCTTTGTGAAACCATTTGGTATATAGCAACTATTTTAGCCCTTTTGTGAAAATTTTAAAAAATACAAAGCTCATGGGCCTCTACATCCAGTAGATGCTGCTGAATTTCCACAGACTACAAACTACAGCTGGGCAAAGAGCTCTTCCATGCAAATAAGTTGCTTCCCAAATTCAGTATCACATTAGTGCCACTTAGCTGCTAGCAAGGCTGAAACTCCTCAGTGTCACTGGGATCAGTGAACTGACTCTGCATGGTTATATTTCAGTAAATTATAAAGAAGCAATATAAGGATAAGTTTGTCAGGAAAATGCATCAGAATTTTATTTGGCTTTGGGAGAGTCACATAGTTAAATCAGTAAACAGATGAATAAACAAATCTCAGCTAACTAAATGCAAAGCAGTGGAGTGCAATTGATAGCAATGCGTCCAATGGTGCTCCCTTCCCTTTACTTTCTCAGCTTTCTCTGAAGTGCAGGTGTGTCTACTGAAATGAATAACATAAGGGTGTATTTTTTGCTACTACCAGAAAAATTGACACTTTTTATCTTTAAAGTGTTTGCAAAGATTAACTAAGTAATCTTCACCACTTTCCATCATATATAACCAAAGAAATTTAAAGTGATTTTTAGACCCTTAAGACAGAATTTGCATGTATTTGGAAAAATTTATAGGGTCTGCAAGCAGCTCAGATTGATTTTTAGAGAAAACTGCTTTAAGTAGGGTGATATCTCCACACACAAAAGCTCCAGTTGAACTTTCTGTGTCCTTAGGAGCAGCTTTCAGGACCCACAAAGACAAGGTAAGCAATTACCTGTGGTACTGTGAGGCTGTCACCCAGCCATGGCCCTGCTGCCTGCTCTGACTGTGCTGAGGCCTGCAGCCCTGCATGGCAACTGCTGGCATTGAGGAAGGGAGATGTGAACACCAGCAGAGAAAGCAGTTACTTTCAAATGATCTGGATATATTTTCCCAGAAGCACTTACTGCCCTCTTTCACATACCAGCAGCAGCAGAGTAGTTGTGCTAAGGACCTTTCACTGTTCCTCTTTCCTCATTCTTAAACCCAGCCTTATCCTCATTCTGTTGCTTCTCCAATAGCTTCATAGCCCCTCTTTCTTAAAGGAGGATTAAATAATTAAATTTGCCTGTACTGAGATTGTCAGCTAAGTTGTATTTCATTCTAGATGCACCCTGTGCTTGTGCTAGCAAGACAGAGACATTGCATTCCACAAACAGATCTTGTTTGGGAAGAAAAAGGACATGGGCAGGGCAGCAGAAGGAACAGAGTTCAGAAAAAAATCAGAGTAGAAATTGCATTTTGGTGTAGGTTCAGAGCCCCCTGATTGTATGCCAGAATAGAGGGCAGTAAGACATGGATTACACAATTGTGTCTTACCTCTTTGGTAGAGCTAGACATTTCTAATGAAATACAAAGTGGAGAAAGATACTTTTTCAAACAATGGAGCCGTTCATTTCCCAAAGTGATCCTGAATTACTCAGTTGTTTCCCATAGCATCTTCAAGTTTGGAAATACAAGGAGGGCTGCACATAAATTCCCATCTAAGGCAAGTACCTGCACTGGGCTGAAGCATTCCACTGTCCAAGAAATGAGAAAGACCAGCCAGGAGGGATGCCAGAGGGGTTAAAACATAAGATAATTCTGGAGCATTTCCCCAGAATGTGGATGTATTTCAAAGCAAACTGAGGCAGCTGCTTTGTGTGTTGGCTGCAATACCTTGATTGCAAGCATCTGTCACTCCTGCTGTGACACCAAGGGAAGGACCTCTTCATTCAAGTGTGTATCTATTTAACATCAAAACTGAAGCAGTCAGATTTCTGCAGTGTGAAGCCAAACACACAGAGAACAGAAAGCCCTGCAGCAGTGCTGTTGAACTGAACATCAGCCAGCCGGGGCCCTGGAGCAGTACACCTGCAGGAAGTCGTTGGTCCTGTATTGCTGTCATTAGAGAGCCCTGAAAGCCTCACCCCTGCTTTGCTGCAGGATGCTCCCTTTGGTTCAGAGTGAAACAATCTTCTTTGGGTACATAGAAGGAAAAAGGAGTCTTGTGAGGGAGCAGGAGCACAGAGCAGCTGAGGGATGACTTGCTGGGTCATTAGGAGAACAGACATGTCATGGAAGTGAGCAAGGTTTGGTGCCATCCTCTGCATGGATCCAAGACCATAACAATTTTCAGGAGAATACTCTCTGAAGTATTTATGACTAGCAAAGGAGTGATAGCAGGAAACCCATTTCTTGCAATTTTTTTTTCCTTAAAAAGCATTTATGTTTCCTCCACCCACAGAAATGGAGTGAGAATTATGCTCTCATCTACTGAGCCATATGCTGTTTCCAGTCTTTTTTTTTGTCTAAGTGAATCTTCAAGTATTTTAAAGAGCAAGGAGGACAAAAGCACCTTTCACAAGGATAATTACCTAACGCACCTGCATCAGAAGAGGGCCTTGTATTTGATTACTTTAAAGAAGAAAAAGAATCCAGTGGCAAACAATGGAATTATAAATCTATTATTTGGGAACACACTATGACAATAAATCAATGGCTGTATCCCTCAGTTCCATTTTCAGCCTCTGTAAACTTCTCAGTACCCCTTAATTGGTTGGATTCTCTTATTGATTTTTACAGCTTGCAGGGGTCACTAAGGTTGTAGAGAAGCTGTCTCTCCCCTATGCCATTCTGTGTTGCCACCCACTGTGTAATAGGCCTCCTGCTACCTTTTAGAAACCTAACTTGCTCTCTTTTAATATTCGAAACAAACTGTCAAAAATTAGCATTAGGTATATGAGGAGCTAATTTTCTGTAAAATGCTTGATTTTAAAATAACTTTGAATGTAGTAAAGTACTGCAGACTCTTTCTACTGGAATTTTAGGATGACTGAGTTTACTTACACATTTCAATATTTATGTCTGGAAGAGAGACAAACAAAAGGGGAAAAAACCCCAGACAAATTGAAAGAAGTAATTATTCAGAACTCCGCGGCTGAATTACTACTCACAGTAGATGTAGGATGGTGTGCCTCCCCTCCATCATTGTCATCACCTGCAAGGGCTGCTAATAGACATTAGGAAGGTCTTTCATCTATAGAAGTGCTAATAGATGCCATTCTAATGCTGTCCATCATAATAAATTACAATAACTTGCAACACGTCCATAGAGAGATGGGAACAATTCAAAAATTAGTAATTGAAATAGTGTGGTGGCAATTAAAACACTTGTGGTTAGCAGCTGCTTCCAAATTGCTAGAAAGGGGTATTTACATAAACAAGGGCTTTCCTCTACCAGAAGGGGCTTGTGTGTCAAGTAGGGTTTGTGGTTCCCTTTTTTAGTATCTGGGCATCCATCAGCAAAAGGAAGAGTTCAGCTGCATGATCATATTTATACCCTCCCCCTGTAAAGAGCTGCTTTGGGGCATTTTTATGACTGGGTGTCCCCTAGTAACAAAGCAATTAAATTACACGGAATAATAAACTGCGTTCTTAACCTGTAATCCAAATGCAGATATTTTCCTTGTAACACACTTTTTGAAAGGTCTTCCTTATGTATTCTATTATTATATATTCATTCTGAGACTGTCTTCTAAATAAATCTTTTTACTATTTAGACCTTTAAGGTGATTCCTGTTTGAGGGATAGGATTTGTCTGAACTCCCCCTCTATGGAATTACCTTCAATCTCTGAGACTATGCAGAAGAATAGCCTTGCCAGCAAAGGCTGGGGCCAGAGTTAGCTGTGGTACAGGGCAGAGGGAGATGGGGGATGAAGAGGGAAGGATCAGGGCGGTGCTGGCTGTGAAGGAAGGTGTGTTTTCAGCACTTGGGCATCAGTGGGAGGGTGTGATGGCAGGTGATTTGAGAGGCACGTGTGCCCTGTGCAAGAAAGGGCAGGCAGAGAAAGTTGGTACAGGGTAATATAATATAATATAATATAATAATATAATATAATATAATATTTCTGTGGTTCATGTTTCTAAAGAGTCAGAGAAGATAATCAGTGAGAGGTTTGCTGACTTGTTTGATTGCAACTCTAATGGATACTACAAGCTGGGGAGAAGATGCTTCCAGAAAAGGCAGAGTAGAATTAGAGATCTAGAAACCTATTTTACTTCACTTTAGACAACACTCTCTTTACTCTTTCTGCATTGAAAGTGTACTCATATCATGCATCTTAGGTAGAAAGGTTTTGCTGGTGCACTGTTACAGACTGAGAGAAATGTCACCCATTTGACATGTCACATGTAGACAAAAGGCAATTTTCACATATTGACAAGATGATGCACTAATAAACTATTTTTGGTTTGTTTTTTCTTTTTCTTTTCTATAAGGTAAGTCTGGATAGGAGGCCAAGAGAGAACTTCTGTAAGAGAAAAAGAAGAAGTAAGAGAGAAAAGCTATTTGATCTGAAGGAACTGAACACTGTCAACTAAGTTATCAAATACAACAATGTGGAACAGTAATATTTAAGAAACGTTTTTGTTAACTTTTATATACCACTGAATATGACTTGCCTCCTGTCAGTAAGCATCTGGAGCGGATGAGCACAGGTTCATTTTTTTCAGGAAATAAAAGTATTTAGTCAAACTGTCATATTACACAGAGGCAATACCACAAATAGAGAGAAATTAGAACTGGACAATGTCAACTTGTCAAACTATAGAATGGTTTGTGTTGGAAAAGACCTCATAGATTACCTAACTCAATCCCCCTGCAATGATCAGAGACACTTCCCATTAGGCCAGGTTGCCAAAACCTCATCCAACCTGGCCTTGAACACTTCCAGGGATGGAGCATCCACAGCCTGGTCCAATGTTTCCCCACCATCACAGTACAGAATTTCTTCCTCAAATCTAATCTAAACCTAGTGTTCTTCAGTTTAAAGCCATTCCTCATTGTCCTCTCACTTCATGCCCCTGTCAAAGGTCCCTCTCCATCTTCCTCATAGCCCCCCTAGGTACTTGCAGGCTGCTCTGTGATATCCTGGGACCCTTTTCTTCTTCAAGCTCAACATCCCCAACTCTCTCAGCTTGTCCTCATAGGAGAGGTGCTCCCAGCCTCTGATCACCTTTGTGGCCCTTCTCTGGACTTGTTCCAGTAAATCCATGTCCTTATTATGTTGTATGTGCCCTTCATGGTATGTGCCAGTTAATAATTCAGGTAAATGGAAAAGAAAGGTAGTGGTTTCTCAATTTGAAATCTTAAGATACTAGTTTTTCAAAGGAAGTCCTCTTGAATGAAAGTCTGCAGCTACATTATTCAAGAAGTCATAACTAAAGGACTGGTGATCTCTTTCTACTTTTAAAACACATAATTTCATTTGCAATCTGCCATCTGGGCAGAAGTACCAACCCATTGGAAACTTCTTCACAGGCGTAGGAGTATTCTAACACACACCTTTTGTTCATTCTATTTCTCTCACACAACTTTTCAAAGCCTTGACTAATATTTTTTCTTGAAACAACCATCTTTTGAGCCACACATAATTTCAGTTTCCTCTCTAGGCTGGCAGCAATTACCCCATGGAAACTACAGAACAATACTTACTCTTATGTATTTCTCTATCTCTGCCTTTCTTGGCTACTACATAACAAATCTGCACATGCTGGGAGATTTCCACTGTTGCCCACCCAGTCACCAGTAACAGCCTCATTTTCTCTTGTAGGAATAGTTATTTCAGTCCTCACAGTTTATGAAGAAGGAGTCAACTGTGCTAATATAAACCTTTTCTTTGTTTTTTTTTCTCTTTTTTTGCTTACTATGAAATAATACACCAGTCTTATGTGATAAAGTGTCAAAGTCATTATTCTGTGCTTTTTCATTTCTTATATCGTTTCACTCCTTATCATTGATTAATGAATCTCATAGACTTTTGTCTTTGACTTATTTTTTCACCATTTTTCATATTTTATGAATCTATGCAGATGTGTGTGATAAAGACTTATCAATGTCAGCCTCCTTCTACATCTGCTTCTTTCAAAAAAATCACTCTGTTTGGCTAAATCTCTGCTTACCCTTTTCAGAGAAAGGGTATTCAGGCCATCTCTCACTGATGACCTGCTTTATTTTGGCTGCAATTAGCATAGCCAAAAAAAAAAAAAAATCAAAGATCTAATATCTGGAGTTACGATTTTGGAGGATTGTTTTCTTTGTTGGTAGGATATGTCTCAATCTGAAGGTGATGCCCCATTGAAGCTAACACAGCATTAAGGCTTTGAACATTTCAAAGGAAAAATGTTCTTAATAACTATTTTTGTTTCTTACAGAGTGCACAAATTCTGCTGATCTACTGCTCCTTACGGGTTCCTCAGACAGTGCCAGAGAGGCAGACTGGACATCTCAGTGCTCACTGCTGACTGGAACCTGTACATCAGTCACTGGTACTGATGGCAGCTGCTTTTCTAACTCACTTTACATGCTGCACCTTCCAACCCCACAGTTTTCTTTGCCCATTTCCTTCCTTTTCTGAATGTTAGCTAAAGTTTTCTTCTTCTCAATTAGGGTCTCCTCTGTTGTGTCACTGGCCCTCTTTCATTTCTTCACAACAAAAACAGCATTTAATATCCTGCTGTGCTGGGGTTACCTGCCACTTGGCAAGACATGCATCACTACAAGACACAAATTTTTTAGAAGAACCAGCCACACCAGGGCACAGGCTTCCACCCATCAGTCCCAGCATCTGGACAGTTTGTATTGTCTGGGTTTGTTCACTAAAGTATTAAAGAAAGGATTGGAGTGAAGGCCTTACACATTGAAAGCTGAATAAGGAGCAAGTAGCAAGCACTAGTGTTTCACAGCCCCTTTCTAAGATGAGGAGAAGTGTGGACCAGTTCTGGGCTAGTTTTGTTCAACATCTTTATCCATCACAGTGAAAATTCCAGGTTTCCAAGTGGACAAGGATCCAACCTAATTCTTACTAAGCAACTTCTGTTATCTCTTCACTGTACATCCTCAAGCCTCAAGCTGTTGATTAATAATTCATATAATGAAGAGTCAGCAATAAAAAAAAAGAGATTGACATTTCAGTTCCTTAGATGTCTTTTATGACCACCATTTATATGTGGCTGATTCTGTTAAAAAAAAAAGAGAAACAAAAAATAGTGAAGGATTTTGTACAGTTTTATCACTTTAAAGGATAAAAAAGAACATTAAAGACTAGGAAAGTAAATCCCAAGGTCAAAAGCACTGTTGTCATCATAGAGTCATTGCTATTTTCATCCACAATATTTCTGTTAAGAGTGTACTTCATGTGATGCTGCAGGAGTGATGTAGATGTTCTTCATACCCTTGAAAATTCTCCTCTGCACTGCTTGGAAGAGGATCAGGTAGGAACCTTACTGGATGGATGGAATCAGGAACCACATCGGAGTCAGGATGTATTTCAGGAATCAGACAGATTTTATCTAACAGCGATGTGCCAAAGTCCTTCAGAGGCCACACTGGAAGAGTGATAAAAGATGTCTTCCTCTTTTTTAATAGTCTGGGGAAAGTATTATGAGCCCAGATGTCTGAGGGAAAAAAATGAACTTCCCTAACAAAACCCATGGTTTTACTGTTCAAAAACTGCTGCCTTCAGTAAGGAAGATCTCAGTTCTGATTTAACTTTCAGATGATCCAGATTGTCTCTTACATCTCAAAATACACACTTAAAAACCTGCCACCAAAAACTTATGCTATAACACGGAGTGAGAACCTGAAGGACAGCCCAAATGTGAGATGGATATATCTGACCTGTGTCTGCCACCTCTGTGCAGGAGGAAGCAGAGCACAACATCTCATCAGAGGACAGATACCTTGATTCTTGTATGCAATGTCTCAGGGATCAGCTGTGGTCCTTGGAAATAACTGTTCACCATGCCACAATAGATAGTTGTGATATATAGCTGTCACTGTTGTTTTTACCAAATGCCAATCAAAGAAATCATACAATTCATGGGAATCTGGGGAATAACTGCACCTGTCTGTGAGACAGACTGGACTGACTGTAACTTGTTTTCTTCCCTATATCTGTCATTGCAACTGAATATCAGTAGGGAGATCCAAAACTCAAGATTGAGCAGTGTCCTAAAAATGGGGGGAAAAAAAAGCCACACACACAAAAAATGCAAAATCATTGCCTGAGCTTCTGCTTAAAGCCAGGCAGGCTGCCAGTTCCTACAGAAAAGGAGATTAAGAGATGAGAGAATTACCAAGTTCAAAGGTAGAATGCAACTGCAAAACACTGAGTCTGATTCACTGCCTGTGGGTAAGCCCTGTGTGAAAACCAGGGAGTCAACCAGATTCTAGTAGAGACTTTAAGTATTTGACTGTATAAAACTAACAGAGGTTTTTGCCTAAATGTTTCCATGCCTGTTCCAGTGTACTGCAATAACTGTTCTCAGGCTTAGTGGCAGTATGAAATACTCAGTGTTTCCTTCCAGTGAAAAAACATGCTCATAACAAGAGTGACATCATCACCTGATACAAAGCATTGGAACCTCTTACTCTGCACAAAGTTGCTTGTGCAGTTGCACAAAGATTATTTTTTAATTAATATTTGTAACTTTTATCTGGATCAGCCATGACATTTCCATACTCCACGGGAAAGTCAGTGTTTCCACTCATGCCATTTCACTTACCTTTTTTTTTTGCCCCTCCTTTCCCTTTACAATGGTCCAAACTCACCATTCCTGTGTTGTTTGCATTGCCCTTTCTGAGCAGTCATCCTCTTCAAATTTGGACCTTTCCTTCCTGACTCTGGGTATCTATCTCCCTGGTACAGTAAACACCACCTGAACTGTGTCATGAGTCTGCTGTCCATGTGGCAACTGCCCTGAGGGCAGAGCTAGCCCTTGTGGAGGAGGTGTTCACACTCCCCCTTGGATGTGTCCCTAGCTGAACTGGGCTGGAGGATCCGACTGCTGAGATTTTGAGGAGATGTACACATACCAGAGCACGTCATATTTGGAAATTGAAGTTTAATGATCACCCTCTCAGCACCAGTAAGAACCCCAGAAGACATTACATGAAGTGATGCAAAGTTTAAAATGGACACAGGATGACCAGAGAGGAGGATGGAAATGCTGGGACTGACATGCTCTGCCCTAGACATAAGGGACTGAATTCTCCTGAACTGAATCCCTTGGAGGAACTTTTGTTAATGTTTCTTTTCTTGAAGGTACTTTGACAACTCAGAGGAAGAGGACAAAATAGAGGGTAGTGACCAAAGTTTCTGGAAGGAGAGGACACTCAAGAGTGTAAAGAGAAAAGCTCCCAGAAGCCAGGATATCTTTAAATTGCAAATGCCATGAGCAGATATTCTCAGTAACAGATTACTACCACAGCCCGTACATTAACTTTTTTCTGTGATCTGCCCTATCTTACACACTTTGTCAGCACTGTGGGTTATTGCTGCAGGCCCTATTTGCTGTGGGGCTATTTTGTACAATAACATGAAGCACTTCGGGTCCAACCCCTCAGCCTCAGATGTCCATGTGTTTTAAAGCAGTTGACCTCCAGTGGCACAGCCTCAGACACAGCACATCTCCAGGGTCAGCACATCCACCAGACCTCTGTATTGCACAAGGCATACAGGACTTGATGGCAAGGAGTTTCTTCTGGCCTGGCATGACATGAACCACTGTCACAAGCTCCACTGTGATTAATATGAAGGAGCTGGGGACACATCAGAAAAAAAAGAGCATTTTGAGTACACTGGCCTGGGGAATGGGCAATTCCACATGAGAAGGGGGCAGGCAGGTGCCAATCATCAGTTCTGTGAATAGATAATGGTTGGCCGCAACACAGTACATTTGTACAATTAAAAAACACCAGAAAAAAATAGCCTGAAAAACTATAAGAGATAAAATGGTGGGGATTTTATTTATGTCTTCACTTTTGCACTGGTATCAGAACAACATCAATTCATTTACACAATTATAATTTTAGTATCTGATTTTTAAATGTGACAGTAGAAATCATCCATCTCTGCAGTTCTCTTATCATCAGTGAACATTCTTACCATCACACTTTCAATAATCTGTCTGTTTCTGGTCTGTTTTGGTATGTTCTTTCCATCACTTTCCTTCAAATGAGAAAATGACAATATTTTCTTTCTTGTTCTTTCAGTAGAGAATGATAGATACAACCAAAATGTTAGTACATATTTCCATGCCTACATATGTGGCCAAAATATTTTCTTGCTGAGTTCAAAGTCCTCAGCAAAAGTCACTGCACTCAGAATGGCACACACAGGGCCTAACTAAAATGGTTTGAAAGGGCATGCTTGTATTACATTTATATTTCAAAATGATGCAGTCATTTCACTGTATCATTGACAGCATTCGACTTTTGTGTTTCCTAATAACAAGCTGTCACATGAAGCAAAAATATTTGCTTAATTGCTTGAAAAAATGTTTTGAAGAAGTTTTCAAATGAAACAAGCAGTGCAGTGTTCATAAAACCAAGCTTCCTTTTATGATCAGTGTATTAGTGATATTATTGATTTCTGTAGAAATTATTTCTAGTAGAAATTTTATACTCATCTTCCTTGTTCTACTAATTAATTCAATAGTCAGCTGATGTCAAATTGGTTCTCTAGTGATTATTTCCTTCTCTATAGGGCTTATGAGATAAGCTTGATAATTTGATATGATTTTCTAACCCACATTAGGCTGACTATGAAATGAAGGAGTATTTCTGAATGAGTCAGCCAAGTTTTAAACAATTCTTAAATCTCATTGACATTTTAATTGACTATGCATTGATGAGCATAGATAAGACATAGTGCATCAGGATGCTTAGGGAAATGGTATGGAATGCATACATTTTTTATATATACATATGTTTATTTATATATACATGTATATATAATTTTTATAAGTATAATTTATTAGTCTGTATAATCTATATCTATATCTATTTGCATACATAAAATTAATATATATTTTTAGGAGTGTTGGAGTAAATAATTTCATGAAGACTTGCATTTTAGCAGATTTTCTCCAAGGATGGGATGAAGAGATGAGTTCAGCAATTGTATTCCTTTGTTGAGGGATTTTGTGGATCTTATCTAAAAGAGATAAGATCTAAAAGTCAGAGAGAAAATATCTGAACATGTACCTCCAAGGCCATTCCTTCTGAACCCATTGGTAGTGTGGGATAAATGACAGCCTACGTGAAAGCCACAAGACATCCCAGGCAATTTCTTCCTCCTTGCATGGAACAAGAGGTGGCCCTAGAAGAGACCCCTCTCCAGATGCTATAGATCTCCACTTAATGATGCTTCCTGGAATTATCTCTGTCCTGTTCAGCCTGCTTTCCTGCAGCAGCTTTTAAGGAGCAGTACACAGGTCTCTGCTGTGTTAATCACCTTTGGCTGGCCAAGAAACTGCAGACCTCACAGCATTCATCCATGACTCTGTCTCTGCCAGGTCTGTCTACCGTAGTGCAACTGTTTAGGTCCTTCACTGAGCAGTGCTGCTGATGGAGGGAACATCAAAAGCCTTCTTGCAACATTAGCTCAAATAGGTATGTGTTTTTTTCCATGATCTCTCTTGTGTATGTTTATACTGCTAAGAACAATTAGGTTCCCTTCTATTTGGAAAAGTGGTGTAGTGACTCTTGGTATTGTGTGATTTCTGTGGTGTCTCTGGCTTTCAGTGCTAATCAACTGCCTAGAATAACAAACAAGTACCTATGTAGATGAGCAGGGGTTTGCACACATTGCATCAAATTATAGGCAAAAAAGCTTATGACTAGCTAATATGCTTTACGGTGAAAATGTTTGCTGATGCCAGCGCATAGGAAAGTAAACTCAGTGTACTCAGAGGCTTAGAAGTGAGTCACTTCATTTATTAGTGGAAATAAGCACCCAGAAATTGTCTGACTACTAAGCTGCTCTGATTTTCTTTTACTTGCAAATATGCTTCCAAGCAGGCCTAGAAAAGTTTTGACGTTTTACAAGTGAGAAAAAAAGAGAGGCAAACCCAACGTGTAGCACAGTTCTTCCTAGATTTTTCCATATACATATGTCTGCAGAATTTGGCTGCTTTTCAGAATTCTTCTTTCCAGCAGGGCATGATCCCATTAAATCTTTGAAAGGGGCACACTTCCTGAGGTCACAAGCTGACCCAAAATTGGCAGAAATGGGGCCATTTCCTCAGATTCCATGCTCCCAGCTCCCACCTCACACTCCCTCACAGGCTGAGTGGCAGGGGCCAGGGCACAAGCAGCTGGGTATCTGTGGCTCTATTTTTCAACCTTTTATTTTTGCTGTGAAATTGAACCCCAGCAACAGTACTGATTCCTGTTTACTGGGATTGCCCTCTGCTGGGCCATGGCAAGCTGGGCTCCCTGCATAAGGACTCAGAAAAATCATTGCTCCCCACTCACCACTGCCCATTAGCTCTCTTGCCATCTCGATGGTCCTTGTCTGAAAAATGATCCCTAGTGATTTCTAAAGCAGGGCTGCCTTTCATTGTAGGAAAGACTCTTTAGGTCTTGACTCTTCTTTCTTCTACTCACTGGGAAAAAAGCAAAGAGGGTTTGACAGGGAAAGCCCAGGCACTTCACAGCCTGCCATGCCCTCTGAGAATCATAAAATCATTGAGGTTGGAAAAGATCTCCAGGGTCATCAAGTCCAACCTTTGACCAAACACCACCACATCAACAAAACCAAAGCACCGATAGACACATCCAGTTGTTTCTTGAACACTTCCAGGGATGGTGATTCCGTCACCTCCCTGAAGATCCCATTCCAATGCTTAACCTCCTTTCAGTGAAAAAATTCTTCCTGATGTCCAAGAACCTCCCCTGGCACAGCTTGAGGCCGTCCTCTTGTCCCATTTCTGGTTACCTGGGAGATGAGACTGACCCTAAGTGGCCACACCCTCCTTTCAGGCAGTTGTAGAGAGCAATAAGGTTTCTTGAGCCCCCCTTTCACCAAGCTAAGCACCCCCAGCTCCCTCAGATTCTCCTCATATAACTCACTCTCTAGACCCTCTACCAGCTTCACTGCCCATCTCTGGACATGCTCCAGCACCTCAATGTCTTTTTTGTGATGAGGGACCCAGAACTGGACCCACAACTTGAGCAGCAGTGCTGAGTACAGAGGGAGAAACATTTCCTTCGTCCTGCTGGCCACACTATTTTTTATATAGTCTGGGATGCCACTGGCATGTCCCTAGTGATGACAAAACCTATGTAGTCACTAAATGGTCATAGCCACTTTTTAGCTTCAGGTGTTTTCAGAGACTTTATATAATAATTGTTTTATATTTATGATCTGTGGCATTATCTCTAGCTGCCTGGGCTGTTTCTCCAGACTTGCCTGCATAGGTTGTGACTGTATCAGTTCTAATATAAATATGGCCAGCCTGGGTTAGTGACTGAGTGAAGGAGGCGTGGATCCTTCAAAAAAGCAGCAGGTAGCATTCTTCCTTCGCTGTCAGTCTGATGTGGCACCTTAGAATAGTTTAGGAACACCATATTACTATCCCTTTAGTTTTACAAAACAAGGAGAGATACTTCTGGCACTGTAGAAATTTGGGGTTGTCTGCGATTTCTTACCACATATACCTTTGGCATATGAAAGGATCATTAGGCTCAACTTCCCATTTTGTCTTCGCATGATTGCGTCCTGTTGTAGTAAAATGCCCCCTGCAATTTCACCTGGTCATGGTAATCTGCTGTGCGCCTCAGTATGAACTGTAATCAGCCTCCAGGAGTTACACTGGCAAACTCAATTTCAGATGTGGCTGAAGTGATTTTTCTTGCACATATGGACATGGCAACTCGCCCTTAGCCTTGCCTCCTCTGGAACAGTTAGACTGTTAAAATATTTCACACAGACCTATTGAGCTATGGGCTCATTTAGTACTTTACTTAAAACAACATTGTGGGTGGACAGAAGTAATTTCTTGAAATACAACACACATGCTACTGTATGATCATTACAGTTTCCAGCCTGGTTCACACCATTTGCCAGGTGTTAGCTGTAAACTGCCCCTAATGCAGAGCATTTTACTGGAGCAGTTTACTGCACACAGCAACACAATCAAGTCCCTTATGATACTCTTTGCAAATATTGGTGCTGATACAGCTGATTAGAGCATTTGCAGTTCTGCTTTACTGTATTATTGACTGAAATTTCAAGGTGAACCTTAATAGGGGAAAATTAATCACTCACTGAACAAGTGTGTACTCTGTCCCAGGCATGAACCACAAGACTCCAAGTAGTCAAGCAATGTCCAAACCGACCCACTGACTGTTTTGAAGGACAACCTGCCTGTATATCTGTGGTGCTTTGACCCTGACTGGAGGCCAGGGCCTCACCAAAGCCACTCTATCACTCCCCTCCACAACTGAATAGGGGAGTTAAAATATAACAAAAGGCTCATAAGTTGAGATAAGAACAGGAAGAGATCACCCACCAGTGGCCATCATGAACAAAACAGACTTGATTTGGGAAAGTTAGCTGAATTCATTGCTAATCAAAATCAGAGTATGATAATGAAAATAAAACAGATCTTTCTTCCCCTTCCTTTCTCCTTCCTTTTATTCCCCATTCTGAGAATCGGGAATAACTTTTATTCCTGATTCTCAGGATGGGGTTTACAGTCAGTTAATTACATTGGTTTTGTCTCTGCTTCCTCTGATGGGAGAGCAGTTCTTCCCCATCTCCAGTCTGGGGAAGGGGATACTTACCACAGGACAATTCTCCATGACATTTTCCAACATGAGTCCTTCCCACATGCACCAGTGTTTCTTGACCTGCTCCCGTGTGGGTCCATTCCATGGGCTACAGTCCTTCAGGAACAGGCTGCTCCAGCGTGGGCTCCCCATGGGGCCACAAGTCCTGCCAGCAAACCTGCTCCCCATGGGCTTCCCACAGGGTCACAGCCCTTTGGGCACCCACCTGCTCCATTGTGGGGCTCCTCCATGGGCTGCAGAGGCACAGGTGCCTCACCATGTCCTTCATCACCTGTCATAGTGCAAGCTCAGCTCTGGTGCCTGAAGCACATCCGTCCCCTCCTTCTCCACTGACCTCGGTGTCTGCAGAATCATTTGTGGTTCATATTCTCACTCCTCTCTTCTCTGGCTACAATTGCTTCTGAGCACAACCTTCTTTTTCTCTTCTTCTTAAACACGTTATCGAAGAGGCGCTGCCACCATGGCTGATGGGCTTGGGTTGGCTAGCTCCAGGCCTGTCCTGGAGCCAGCTGGAATTGCTTCTGTCAGACATGGAGGAAGCTTTTAGCAGACTCTCAAAGAAGCCACGTCTGTAGTCTGTCGCCCTCTCCCCCCACCATTACCAAAATCCAGCCACACAAATCCAATACAGTATCAGAAAACATCTATATACACATACGCAGATATAATTTGGAAAACTAAATCTCTTGCACATAAGAAAATTAGAATTTTCTTTACAAGCAGTAGTTAAAGTTTTAATGACCTTATAAAGCTGCTTAAAGTCATAGAGTTTTGATTCCAGAAAGGGGTTGGAGCAGACTGAAGAAAAGTGTAGCTGAGCACTTAGAGAAAAGGCAGAGCTAACAGACCACCTGGACTTCTTCATATCCTAACACTTCAGCAAGCAATTACGAGGCAAATATGAGAGGAATCAAGAGACATATTGGTCCTCTGTACGTGATCTTTCATTCTTATACAAAATTTTATCTTTTCATATAGCCTCTCTTCATTAATTACCTTCTGTAAGACTTGCAGGACAAGGTCCACGGAATTTAATCCCAGAGGGAGGAATAATGATCCAGTGACAGAGGTGCTGTGTGTGCTGAATGCGTCCTGTTACTGATGTACTTAGCTTGATTTTTCAAGTCTGAAAACCGGAATAAGTGCTTGAAGAGTGTCTTAACAAGTCTCATTTATCTTGGTTCATAAAAATGCAGCCAGATCTAATACAGAAAACCCCTTTCTTTTAAGGAAGAGAGACATTTACAGAAGGTTTGTATTAGTTCAGTAGATATTTAATGTAGGCAGAAGAGATGAGTCAGTGCTCATGGAGTGAGATAAAAGGTGCTGAGGTTTCTCTTCCATACAAAACACGTTAGCAGTGATCAGACCTTTGACAACATATTAATTCATTGATTAAAAGCTGATGCTTGGATTTTCTGTCCTTTGGTGTTCCAGAGAGACTTGCTCAAAGCACTCTGTGGTACTTTTGAATATTTCTTTGAATATTTCTTCCTATGGTTCATTATGTATGATTTTTCCTGGACAGAAGGTACTGCTTTGGTTAATGCCATCCTGAGTTACAAACCACCACCCATCCACCTGCAGTATATCTACACATCTGTACTTTTAAATACAAAGTTTGGTTTCAAAAGCCTCTTTTGTTATGCTTGGGATGTGGAATTAAATAACACTTGACTCCTTCCTGCACAGACAGCACAATGTACATAGTAGTGCTGATAAACCCTTATGTTTTGTTTACCATCTGGTTAACTGTGGGGATGTGAGAATGGACACCATAGGTAGATGGTTTTATCCTTTGTAGATGAGGGACTGCCCTATATTTTCATTGAATGTTCATTAGCAGCCTGGCAACTCATTGATTTGTGACTGTAACACAGCAATTAAAATAAATTTTTTAAAAATTCAGTAGAAGTCATTTGCCTGAAATATATTATTCAATTGTCCAAGAATCCAACAACATGGAGTTAAGGGGGAATACTGTGCAGAGCTACTGTAAAAGGGGGGACACTGAGTATACTAGGTACTAACACTGGGTGTCATCATAAATTTTAAATGCTTATTTTTATTCACAAAACAGAAAGACCAAATAGCTCATTCTGTCTCACAGAGCCTGTTACTCTGATGGCTATTTCACAGTCCCAGCTGGCTGGGTGAGCCTGCACTGTTGCTATAAAGATGGAAGCACTTCCAGATAGAAATCAAAAAGATGCTTTCTGTTTTTCCTGCAGGCTCAGCAGTCTCTCCTGTTTGTAGCATTGGTGCAGTTCTCTATCTTGTCTCCACAGCCAAATTTTCTTTCTTGGTAGCAGCAGGATGTTTGTTAGACAGTCTCACAGCAGTTTCTGCTGTCTTGGTTTCCTGACATATCATGGCTCTTTTAACTACCCCAGGGCCTTTTGTCTCTCACCCACCAAACATGTGGATGTTTGGACCTTTGCCTCTGATGATTTCCATCAAAAGTTGCCAAGCATATTTCTCACATTGCCCTATACATGGATCTCATATCTGTTGGGCTACCTTAGTTGTGAAATACACTTTACTGCTTTGCTCTGGACTTCCTGCCATCCCATGTGACTGCACACAGGCAGATGTAGATATATGCTATCAGCTGATGAAGCAAAGGAAATTGTAGTAGTGACTGGAGCCATGGCCATGGCTGTTCGGTGTTTTTCAGTGATCTGGAAAGTCATGCTGAGTGAGCACACTGCAGCTCAAGCTCCGTCACACCACAGCCTGTGGTGTGTGACTGTCTAAACCCATGTGATTAGCTAGTCTCCACTCAAAAGGAGTTTCTGGTTATACAAACAGAAATGAATGTATGATTGGACAATCCTTATACACTTTCCCTCTGTATTTCCTTTGGATTTCATTAAAGGATATCTCAGTCTCTGACAGCTTTTCTTAGATAACATTTCTTACTTGATGACAAACACACACCATGAATGTTCCAGACTCGTTCCCTAGGCCAGGTCTCTGGCTGTAAAACTGCACTGTCTTGGCACAACATTTTTCTCCTAAAACATCACCATTTCCATCAATTTTGTTTTGGTATTCTTAAGTGGATAAGTTGCTATTTCCTTTTAATCCAGTGCTGAGTAGAGAACCTCACAGGACTTTGTCAAAGATGGTTATGGCCATGGGCCCTGTCAAGACATGGGCTGAGCTTCAGCCGACTGTATCCTCCAATGCTTTGCTGTTTCTTGGCTTACTTGGCTCACTTCATACTCAAGACAGAGTGTCAAAACTGGGAGAGCAGGAAAAATTGGGAGGTTGGCCTCAAATGCAAATATATGCCCAAGGCTAATGTGACAAAATAGATCTGAGATTATTACAAAGTCCTCTTCCCATTTCTGCAGTTTTAAAGAAATGATCTTAGCAGTTCATAGTGACAGAGGGCAGCTTCAAGGCAGAAGTGAGAAAATAAAGTTTCTAGACCTTCTATAGGACATAGATTAAAGGGGAAGAAAATAAATTACTGAACCACCAGCCAGAGTGACAGATGAAGCACCTTGCAGCAGCCTCCTCCCTCCTTCCTAAAGCAGAGGCTCTGATCCTGCCAGAAGTCTGAGATGCTGGTGAGGAGATCAAAGCCACAGAAAAAGCACCCCACAGCAGCCACCAGCTGGATGCAAATGCCTTTCTCTTCTGTACACATGAGATCAGCTGAGACCTTTATAAGGAGAGTTATTTAGGCTACAAGAATGATACAGCTAACTCGCAGACGTGGTGTTGAATCCACGTGAATGATCACCCATTTTTTTATAGTAAAAAAACTGTCTGTGGGGCATCAGATCACATCCAGAAAGACAGGTGGGAGCTTACATTTTGTAGCCAAATCTAGAAATTCCATTTTGGATGTTTTAAACCAAAAGGTAGTCTATGAATTTAGCCCCAGAAGCTGCCCTGCTCTTGGTTCCAGAATGGAATGTTACCATAACAGGGTCATGGTAAACCACAAAACTCCTAGAGTGCCAAGATTCAGGTCTAGCCAAAGAACTGCATGATGGATGCGGCTGGAATTGCAGGCCAGAAGACAAATTAGGGGAGCCAAACAAATGTTCAGTATAAATCACAAGAAAAATGTCTTTTACAGGTTTGAAAACTATAGTAAATGAACTTGATGTAGGGGAAAGATGAACTGTCATTTTGAAACTATTTTTTGGAAAGAGTTCACAAGTGTTCATATTTCCTAGGGGGGCCATACTACACTTTTTGGTAAATGAAGAAACTCTGCTCCCCCGCACCCCCCACTACCAAGAGCCATGCCATGCAAAACCACCACAGGCTTGTATGCTAAATTGTATAAACAGAAGTAAATTTCATGCAGCTGTAGCAGTGACAGGAAGTGTAGGAGGGTTACATTATTTTAGTGCCTGAAGATTTTCTTCAAGTGTGTTTGGCCAGCTCTTCCCTTATGAGCTATCTTCTTTCATTTCCTCAAGAAATTACTTGTTTTTGTTGTCTGGGATCCTCAGCTTCTTGGAAGACCTCCAAGGCATCCATAGGCTGCATAAGGTAGGTCTCCAAACATCGAGGAGACACTCTGAACTTCACCCCACTGGCAATATTCTCAGTTCAGACAGCAGGACAGAGCTCTTCAGATGTGCCCCTTGACTCAACACCAGCCAGCATCAAAGCAGACCACCAAGGAACCCACTGCTTTGCACGGGGCTCAATTTTATTTCAGTGCACCAGAGGAGACTTGTCTTAGCTGGTGTCTTTTCTAGTGTCTTCTTGATTGGCTTTGAATTTGGCTACAGCCGTAAGTTATATTTTATATATTTAGCAAATGCTGTTGCAATCAGAACTATATTTGGCATTCAAATGTATGCAGAAAAACTGCCTGAGTTGGTTAGCTCCCATTCCCAGCAAGAAGTGCTGCCAGTGTGCCAGCCAGGCAAGGCTGCATGTCCACTGGAAGGCAAAAGGGCCCTTGAAGGGCCTTCCCAAATCCTCCTGTTCAGTCCATAGGATGCCTCTGGGATGTTTTTTACATGCTCCCACTGCACTGGTAGGGAGAAATCTGAGGAGCAGCTGGTCCTTGCAGTGCCCCCAGCCAGTCTGAGTCCCCTGTGAGCCTGTTCAACTCCGTATGTCACCTGTAGACAGCAAGGCATTCCTAAGATCTCTCCTGGGCAAGACATTCTAGTCCCCTTCACTGGGCAGATATATCCAGGAGAGGACGACATTCAGAAGCCACCCAATGTGCCTCTGAGAGGTTTGTGGTGGTTCACAACATGCACAACATTCTCATAACATGGCAATCTACTCATGAATATACAAGTGGCAGAACAGGACAAAAAACTTTTGTCTCTTAGAAGCCCATACAAAACATTTAAACATCTATGACCCAGAATTTAATCCGTCCTTAAAGCACCTTCAGATGTCTCCCAACATTTGATTTTACTCTTTTTTCTGGTTTAGATACCTACGTGTCCTCTACTAACCAGTCAACAGATTTGAATCTTCCTCACAGTTATCACTATAATGTTCTCTTTTAGAGTTAACATTTTTAAACAGCAGAGCTAGAAATTTAAAAGATACACAGGTAAGACTGGTTCTGAGATAAAAGTAAGGACACAGGATTTCAGACTAATCTTTGCTTTATTTGGATTATGGTTGAGCTCCCGTAAACAAATAATATTTATTGGGAAAAAGGTATGAAATCGCACTATAAAACCAGAAAATAGCTGAAGAGTAACTTGCTGATTACTACAGATAGGCACACATGAATATAGGATGAAAATACCCACTTAAACAAATCAATGCAAAATTAATTTGTTTTACCAAAACAAAGGTAATCAAGACCTATTTTTTTACCTTAGTTTTTTTTCCTTGTCTTCTCTTCAGTTCTGCCTTGACAATGGGCTAAATATTTATATTATGCATTCCCAGGTTTTCTTAGAAGCTGGAATAATGCTGTTGCAATTTAACAATATGACAGAACAACAAAAAACATCTCAGGAGAGGTGGAAGAGCAGGTGGACTTACTGCATTATCTTTGTAACTGTACTGATTTGTACTGTACTGCATGGTTCTAACTAGCCAAAATTATTGTTCTGTTGATTGTTGCTGTTATTAAATAGTTCAGGTTTTTATAGTTCCTCAAACACAAACAGTATTTTTATTCTGCAGCTGAATGGATTTGTTCTCTCCCCTGCACAAGAGAGATTAATATGTCACATTCCTAATAGCATTAATAGGAGCTACTTGCAAAAATATTTTGATGACGTTTAGCCAGGTCATGCAGTAGCAATGCAGACCTAATTCTGTTCTGGAGGAAGCTGGATGCTGTCTACAGATCTGTGTGAAATGAATAAAAAAGGGTGCTGCAGACTGAGTGTGCTGTGTTGGATTCTTTGCAAGTCACCCTGTTGAAGAAATGAGAGTGACGCTGTATTGGCATTGAGGAGCATTCTCTAAAATAACGAGTCTTGAATTTTGTACTCCACATTTTTGTCTTTGTCTCTTTAAAAAACAATGAAACAAGCAACACCTCAACCCAGAGATCCAGAGATATGGAGAAATAGAAAATACAGAGAATAGTACATAGTAAACATGTAAAAAAATCAAACAGGAAGAAAATAGTAAATAAAACCATTCCATTACTACTTTTCCCTTTGAGAAAGATTTCATCATATAAAAAGACAGAAAAAAAATCTCAGTGTTATGTATAACTGGACAAAGATTTCTGCTGAGCATCTACTGTAACTTTCTTGTTTCTCTACTTGAATAGGAATCTGCTCAAGTTACAGAGGCAAAATTATAAACAATAGTTAAAGTGACTGATCATCCCACTTCACCTAGTTAGATTCAGAAACTGCAGAATATATGATACATGAGAAGAAAAATTATTTAAAGCTATCCAGAGAACAGAAGCATAGGCCCTTATTCTGTGAACAGCCTTTGAGGTACTGGCAAGGACATCCAAGACAACCAACCTGGATGACAACAAACCTGACTTAGGGTGACCAACACAATGGAGACTCAAAGAAGACTGAAAGAAACTGAAATTAATTTTTTGAGCAGCTCCGGTCAGAATTGTAAGAAAGGTGTTGCCAGTGAGGTTTACCTGGAAGACACATTAATGACTTTGGCTTCTCAGAAGCTCTTTGAAAGCTGGAAATTGGACGTGAAACTCCCATGTCTTTGACTGTAAGCACTTCATTCTGTGTTGGGGGACTTCACCACCAGGCACTTCAGTGCGGGTGGTTTTTACAGACTACAACCTCAGCTACTTTGCAAACTAAACAGGTTTTGTTTGGTTCTCAGTTTTCTGTAATATGAATCTCATGTGTGATGTCTCACATCTCAGTGGATACAGCCTCCCGTCTGTGGAAGAAAGTACAACTATTTTAACTAAAAAAACAGACATGTCTGCAGTTTGGTTTGAAGCTTTCAGTCATGAATCTCATGATAAAACTGAGACTGAACCTCACTACATTTTGAAACAGAATTTACCAACTGAGGATGTGTCCTCAAAACTACTGAGATGAGAGAGATGCCTATTTTGAAAAGAGAGAAAAAGAGAATGGATATACTAAAAGAGGCAAGACAGTGGTTCATTGGTCTATCTGATCATAACTCCACTGGTACTTTGATAAATAAATCCTATCATAACTGCGCAAGAAGACCACAAATCAGGAGATGCATAATCATATGAGATTTGGTACAGGCCCTCCAGAAGAAGTTCAATAAATGTGGTACAAACAAGAAGTAGTTTTAAAAATCCCAATTCTTTGAAGAACGTTAACTCAACATTGATTTTTTTTAATGGCTTTTTTGCAGAAAAATGTTATCACTTTTAGAGCAGCCGGTGACCTCAATAAGCCCTCTGTCCTCAAGTGAAAAACAAAAAGGCCCTATGTTTTAGTTAAACTGCACCTAGCATCACAGCAAGCATTGTAAGACGGTACTGGCATCTTCATGAATAAGGAACATTTGATTTATTTATTAGTTTGAAAGTGAGAAGATTCTGGGAATTTGTTGTCAAGCCAGAAGACTTTCTATTGTATTACCTGTTCTTCCAATTTGTATAATGAAGCTGCAGAGAAGAAGAAACTGGCAAGTGAATTAATCTTTTATGAGTTATTTTCAGTTATTTCCTAAGTGAACACATAGAGTCCTTTGTATTCATATTCTCTCAGTCGTGGTTTAGTACCTAAAACACTTGAGCTTGTCATCTAGGTCCTAGGATGCAATCCTGTGTAAAAAATGCCTACGAAATTCAAGTCTCCCATCACCTATGTGCCAGAAAAAAAGTGGAAGATGGAAAGGCTATTTCCTACCTTGTTTTCTCAAGGCTGGTCAAGAAACAATGGTAAGAAAATAAGGAAATGCTTACCCACGTACCTTGTTGTTTATCATTTTGCCCATCAGGGAGTACAGTTTGAAGGTAAGGTAGAACATTTATTTAATTAGCTCACCACAAATGCTCTCAATGCAAAGTCTGCATCAGTTAAAGATACTTTGCCATTCTGAGAGCTAGTATTTTTCTATTTTATCAGAAACTATAAACCTCCTGCAGGCAGATGAAATACTTTTTATTAGTCCCAAGGGCTTAGCTGTTCAATAAATTAAGAGCAGGAAATCCAAGACATGTTATCTCTTCTACCTGAATTAATTGGCAAATTGTTCTCTGTTGCATAACAGGTGCAAAACACATCATATCCTGCACCTTGCTCCTTCTGAGACAGCCATCCGAGATCTCTGATGCTTTCTGTGCAGTGGGTCTTCTCTATCACATTTCAAAAGCAAAATCTTGCCTGCTGCCTGTGAGCATGGAGATTTTTACTGCCTACTTCAACACCTTTGGCAATGGGCTGATGATGTGCATGTGGACTGCAGCATATTAATAAATTCTAGGAATAAACAGTACCAGATAGTGTAAAGTATTGCTCCTTATTGTTGTCTTACATCTAAAAAGGCAATAAGGGAAATAACTAATTTTCTTTTAAAAGTATTGCTTGTCAAGTGTCAGTCCCCAGCCCATTCCAAACCCACACAAGTTTTACTGTTTGCTTGAATGGCATTGGGGTTAAGAATGCAAATCTTAGTAGGTGCATCTGATAATCAGAAACACACACGTGCTCCCCCAATCAGAAAACACTGCCATAGTGAACTCCCTCACACAATTTGCTATTCGATACTTCATGCAGTTGCATTCTGAACATGAAACCAGAGGACATAGCTTTCACATAACAAATCTGGGAGTTTCTTGAGTCAGACAGGCCCAGGGAACACAGAGTCAGGCTCACTGTCCTTCCAGGACTCCCAAACAGAGCAGGCAGGAAGCTTGCATTGCATGGCAAATGCACACAAAGCTCTCCTAGGTGACATTTGGAATTTCTCCTAAGATGAAGTCTGTTTTAACAAAGAACCCCAAACCAAACCAAAACAAACAAACAAACAAAAAGTTTGTATTTGCAGAAAGTTTGTATGCAATTTGCTGCTACACATGGCTCCTTTCTTTGGATTCAAGCAGACCTGAAGGTAGAAATCTGAGCTCAATTGTCAGATGGCAGCAGGGGAGCGGTGGGTGGCCCTGCTCTTCACTGTGAGCACCAGCCTCCCCTGCTGCTCTGATTTGCTTTCCCTCTGCATCCCACCGTGCCTGCTAAGCAAGGCAGCTGCCACAATCAAAGTCAGAACCTCAGGACACGAAACCATCTCCGAGAACAACCCTTCTGCACTAAGGCTGATTGAGGATGGCAGTGCACACAGCAGCCCTGACCTCTGCATGACTTATCAAAAGTCAAAAATCATTGTTGTCTCAATTGTGTGTGAAAACAATGACTAACTAGTATGTTTTAGCTAAAATAGATAAAGCAAACAGTCTTGGCTTGTTCTGAGGATGTTCTCCACAGGAGATTGTGTAAGGCAACAACAGGGTAGGAAAACACCCTAATCCTGAGGTCAAGAGGCTGCAGCAGGAACACCACATTTTCACAGCTGTGAACCAAACCTGTGGGCTACCCAGTCTAGGGTTGGACCTTCATCAGTGAGCAATTTTAGCTCCATCAAAGAAAGGTGCATGAAGAGTTGTAACAGGCAGAGATGGGATAAGACAACCCCATATGAAATGTCTCATCCTAATTCTTCATTTGGGACTGGCTTGACATTGGGAATAAGGATTTATGGTCTGGCCTTTCTAAATAGTGTGTGGATTCCCAGTTGTGTAAGGACAGGTCAAGAAGGTGAAAAGAACATTAGTTATTATAGATTATTATATACCTCTATTATATATATATAGTATTAAATACAGAGTTTAGATGAAGAAAATATTACTATGGTCACAGAGTCAAGAATAGGCCGTGCTTCAGACTGCCTGTGAGTGAGGCCAGATCATATCTTAGAAACAGTTCTTCTTCTCAGTGCTACCTTTGTAATGGGGGGTGAAACAGCCCTACCTTTACTTCCAGCAACACACTTTCAACCCCACTCTCTCATCCCTTGAGACACTGTGTTATGGTGTGAAAACCAGTTCAAAGTCCAGTTCACATAGGACTCTGTAAGGGAAAACCCATCACCTGATTTGTTTGGTGCTGATTACATGATACTCATAACTTGGGTGGATTGAAATTAAATTTAACTTTGCGTGATCCATTCCTCTGAGACTTCAGCATTAACAGTTGCAAAGGCTGCTGAGTTTGAGGAACATAATTTATGCCACTCAACCTGTGCCTTACAGCACTTTCATAAAGACCATTTTCACTTTCAGTACCGAAAACTTCCACAGGGTTAGATCCATTACAGCTCATTTTCAGGTTTCCTTAACAATCCCTTTTAAAAAGACATTTTAAAAGGCAGACTGAAGCTCTAACTCTGGCACTGGAAGGCAGCTAGACACAGAAACTGCTGGACCATTATACTAATTGCAACTTAAATGTTTTAAAGAACAGCCAGATAAGTTTACCTCAGCTTTGCAAAGGTGTATTATTTAACAAACACACAGAGTACAGTCTTCCTTCTTATCTAGAAAATGTGAAGGAGAAAAATTTTTACTTGACTTTTACTGACTGTTGGCTTTGAGGTTTTGAATATTGGCTTTTTCATTTAATTTATATCTTGTTTATTGAAACCTTCAGAGCTAATTTGGACGACTAACACTGCCATGTTGTTGTGACTCATAATTCATATTGAATCATGTCAGATACCATCTGAAATATAAGTGTACAGCAGCAGAATCAATACTACCTAACGTTACATAAACTTCCTAAAAAATGCATTCTGTGACTTTAATGCAAACCATAACATAGAGATACGGTATATTTAAAAATGAAGTTTCTAGTCAGAAAAACACAAGAGGTTATTAAGTTTATCTTGATTGTCTTATGAGTGGTTTTGACAGAATATATTATCAGGTATCTTCTTAAATGTGAACCCTTGCTACCTATAACAACTTACATGAAATACCAAAGCCAGTCACTCTAGATGTTAGTCATCTGTTAGTCCTAAGAATCTACAAAGTCAGTCCATCACCATTTGACAGACTTGAATCTGGCTACATGTAGGTTTCAAAATCTTAAGAGATTAAAAACCATTCAAAACCAGGCATGTTTTTAATGGAAGTCTGTATCACTCTGTCTCCCAAATAATTTTATTCCTGACAATAGCTGGGAGGCAAAATTATTTTCTGATACAGTTTGCAGCTAATGGCAGAAATTGAGGGACTTAGAAATAATGGAGAGACATGATCGTAGATAGAGCAATTGGAAGATTTAGCACACCAGCTGCCATAATCAATATGCAATTATTACTTCCAGGAACACAGAATTATTGATGCTTTAACAGTTTTTCATTGTTTTAAATTCTTTGCCTTGATTTGAAGGTGATCTGAAGTGGACAATATACTGGTACCTTCTGTATTTTATTTCAGTGTTTTAAGTCATCCTCAGTGTTTAAAAATTCATGTTTTTATTTCAAAAAATGCTTGCTACCTACAAAATCCTAATGACAATTTGCTTCTAAAAACCATCACCACAGAAATGTTGGAAGTACTCCGTGGGAGCAGAGGACCTCAGGTTCTGCTCCTGCTACCAGACGAGATTACAAGGCTGTCTCATCATTCAGGAGAGCACTGGGACACAAATGTGGTAACAAAGACAGATAAGTTTAAAACCAGGATGGCACACAGCTTCCCTCCTCCTCCTTTATTTTTTTTTTAATCTAATTTTTAAAATAAAATATATGGGTTTTTTTTCAAATGTGTTTACAATCAACCAGAAAAGAAGAGGAGGAGCAGCTGGGAAGACAACAAACTGCAGAGCAGAAAAGCAGAACTCAGTGTGTCTGTGTCTGTGCGCCACTCACATAACCAGGCACAGAACCCTTCCAAACGTAATCCTGTTTGTGTCACTGTTTGCTATACTCCCTAACTGGATTAAAAAGAAAAAGAAGACAAATCCAAATCCTCCAAGGGCTATCTTTGGAACATTATCAGAGATTAATGACAGGCTCACAAATAGCCTGTTTATAAAAACTCATTTGTGGCATGCCTCTAGATTAGGAGGCTGAGGACCTCAAAATAGTATGGATAGAATAATGGAAAAAAACTCCAGAACAAGCTTTCCAGGTTATTCTCAGATTATGTTGTCATTCTCTTTTTGTGTCTGTTTCATCTTTTGCTTGAAAGAAAAATAATTTTCTAGGTTTTATTTATTTTTTGTAACTCTTTGAGATTAATGAAGCATGTGTTTGTGAAATGTGTGAAGTCTGGCAGTGTGATGGTTGCCTCCAAGAGAAGGAATAGACTGACAGCAAGCTACTGGTATGTCTGAAACAGGGGAAAATAATGTGGAAAACAATGAATGTTGGACACATTCTGTTAATCCATTGGAAGTATTCTGGACATTATGTGATATGCCAAACTTCAAATTGTCCAAGAACAGTATTTTGAGCCTCAAATTTGCAAACCTCACAAGTAATTCCCATTCAAAATCAAGGTAGTTGCTTTAAAAAAATATTATTTAAAAGAAGGTATAGCCAAATAAAGCTCATGAAATTGCTTAGGTTACCATTCTTTTCCATCTTGTTGCTGAATACCTAAATTACATTTTACAGTTCCTTACTATGAGGATTAGTAGTATAATTTTTTCCAAATGGTAACCTCAACATCCATTTAATCCACAGATAAGGATCTGGTGCCTTGTGACTCTTGGCAGGACTATTGGAACTGATACAGTCTTGAAAGAAGTTGGTGTTAGATAAACCATAATGTCTTTAGTGCCTGCACAGAAATGTGTGTGCTCTGGCTACCAAACTAACAAAATTGTCTCTCCATCTGATTTGTACAAAATGGCATCTATCATTGCTGGCTAACTCTTCCATTTGTGCACTGTTGCCCCTTCAGAGACAGAAGAAAAAGTACACTTGTTCAACACGGAGTCTTCTTTTATCACCTCTCTTTGCCCCATTAAAAAATGGTTAAATAGCTGGACCTGGAAGGCAATGAATTGAAGAAAATGAATGCTAGATGTTAATTAGATGCACATATCAAAAATCAGTTTAACTGCTTCAGTTATCAATACCCTGATGCTGCTTATACTTCACTCATTCACAGTCCTATTTATGTACACTTGTGTTTAGTAGTGTCAATAGTGGTATTTGTTTAATAGGTATTTTACCTGATTGAAAGTTTTCACCAAAACTTTCAAGGGCTGGGAAGAACAACAACTCTGAAAAAATGCACATAACACCTCATAAGATAAGCACTGCTATTCCAGGATACAAGTGAGAAGCTCTGCACAACTGATTCAAGAAAATGTTGCAAAAAAAAACCTATAAAAACCAAACCTGAAATCTCTAAGCAGTTAGTTTGGGAACTGCTGTATTAACAAGATGACCAACAAGATGACCCATGTGACTAATATTATCATGTTACTGGCGTTGTTTATTGCTTTGTTTAAATTTTTAATCCCACAATTTTTAAGACAGCTTCATGACTAAGGGATATGTTATGCACACTAGGAAATGGCCGTACCACAACCCCAGATATTTACCTGCACATTTTCTAGATTGGCACTTTCTATTACCTCCAGGTATGCAGAAAGCAGCAATCCTCAGATGTCCCAACAGCTTCTTACTGGCTGACATCACTGCACGTAAGCAAAATCCTTTAATGTTATTTTAGTGATCAGTGTGTTCCAAGAAAAGGATAAGGGTACTAAGTAAGTAAAGGCCAGGACACATTTTACAGCATACTTCTCAGCAGTTATCACTTGGTCCCTGAGCTTCTCTACTGCAATTTTTTAGAACTGTAAAAGGTTTTATATCTCAAAATTTCCAATGCATCTTTTTCCAGTATTTTGCTTGAAAAAATTAAGAGCACTTTTTAAAAATGAATTTGAGACATGAGTTCAAGCTGTGTCTAACTTAGGACTTTCTTAGATGGAAAACAACACTTGCAAAACCCTAAAACTTTGCTTCTTCAAACCCTGCGAAATAGAAACAGCTGTGAAATTTCAATACAATGCTTTGCACATTTTACTTGTAACTTTTTTTTCTCTATGGGGTATGAATCAATAAGCATGAGTTAGGCTATCACCATTCAAAGGTAACACTTTTGTGCTAGATGTGCAGCTCCTGGGTCTAATGACAGGGACTTACAGAGACACATTTTAATGAAGAACTGTCAGCTTCCTAAACCACTGGCACTTTCTGGCAATTTCTGCACTTATGGGCTTGTTGAGACTGTGGAGACAGTTTTAAAATGGGAAATTTCAAAATTCTTTTGACTGCAGATTTAATTGGATTCATTAGTTACCACTGAGCTATTTTCCCGTTTGTCAAATGGAACATATTACATGTGCAGTTAAAAACAAGTCTGAAAAGCACATTCTGTAAATTTGGAGGAATACAAATGTTTCTCCTTTAGGAACTAAGATAGGTCACGGGACATGAAAAAGCTGTTGAATAGTCACAGATTTTCATCTGCAATGATCTGGGTTGGATGTTAAAGGTTTTGTATCCTATTAACAATCTCCTGAGCTAACCAGCCCCTTAAATGTGATTACAGGGATCACACATCTAAGACCTTCAAAAAGGGTTACAGAGCTCTTTTGATCAACTAAAGAAAATATCTGGCAAAGCTCAGGATTGCTTTAGAGAAAACTATGCATTTAATAAATAACTTATGCTTTTGGACATCCTCGATAATTCATTATGGTAGATGGTATTTATGATCAAAAGAATACTAAGCTAGATGTAGACCCACTCTGTGGTGGTTTTCCTAGAGGATATTTACTCAGGTGTTGCAGGAAGTACTGCTTCTCTGTAATAAACACCAAAGGGGAGGAGTTCCCTATATTTGCTACAGGCTGTGCTCAGTTAAGCAGCCAGAGAGGTCAAAAAGCACTTCCCCAGAGAGGTAAGTTCTTTAATTCTTGTAGTGGTGGTCTTCTGCTAGTTAAGCATGCTTGTTTATTTTCATAAGTTATCATTTATATACATCCTGATCTTTTTGTGTATCACTTGCTATATGTACCTCATTAGTCATCAAAACAACTCCTCTTGACTAGAATACTATTAAAAGATCAATTATAAAGAGAAAAAGAGATGAAAAGCAGGAATATATGTCTTAAGTCCCACAAACTCTCTATGGCTGAACTCTGCCCAGGATTTGAAGCCTAGCAGCCAAGGACCTCCTTTTGCAGGGAGGGTCCACCATGCCCTGCCTATCTGCATTCTCACTTTACTTGGATGTAGCATGATCTTTCATAATATATAAAATATTATTTTTAGTAAATTATAGCCTAAATTTGGTGCCTTAATCACAAGAGAATTTTTCCCACCTCCTCACCCCTTTTTGTTATTAGAAGCTTCTAAGAATGTAGAAGTCTGAATGTGTCAGTTCTGCAGTAAAAGAGGTCTATTATACTTAGGTATGTTTTGGGTCCATTACATTTTAATAATGAAGAGTAAGACATTCTAAAAGCAACTCCCTAATGTGATCTAATGTTGAATATGCTTTGAAAGGTTGTGTGTTCATACTGTTTTCATATTTGTCACATTGTAATTTAAAAATAATTTTCAGACTTGCACCCACAATGCTTCTAATGAAGGTAAAAAACATGTTGAAAGGCAAGGAGAAAGTCTGAAACTAATTAATCACAATCTGTTAAAAAGAGAGTGTAGTATAGATGGTGTCTTGTGACCAGGTACAGCTGGAGATGATCACACTTAATTTATCTTTTAAGATATATATATATGGATATTGTCAATACATATTATTTGTCCTTATTTTTTTCAAATTTATTTTGTGGCAGAGAAAGCATATACCCATATTTACTCTAGAACCCTGAAATCTCATCTGAAAGGTTTCCTAGATAAAAGCAAAGCAGTAAATTTTTGGTAAAATGAGGGGCAACA
The DNA here is from genome assembly GCF_036417665.1 of Passer domesticus. Lineage (NCBI taxonomy): Eukaryota > Metazoa > Chordata > Aves > Passeriformes > Passeridae > Passer > Passer domesticus. The sequence continues at coordinate 16,003,280 of NC_087474.1, read as the reverse complement.
GCCAAGGCAGGTTTAGATAGAAGAAGAACACGAAGGAGTGAAAATAAAGGAGGAATGTGTCTGGGCTGCATGACACTGACTGTCACATAGTCATTTCATGACTAAATTTTCCAGCATTGTCTGTGTGCATTTGACACACAGATTCCCTAAGGGCGTAAATTCCCTGTTTGTTTCAACAGTGCCTAGCTCTATAGGCCCTGGACATTGGTCTTTAACTGGTTTAAACTAGGACCGTTTCTGCAGCAACAGGCTGCCATTACTTATATATCATTCAGGACTACCTAAATGAAACAGATAGGAGTTTTTTGGAGTTTCACAGTTCACCTGAAAAACTAATTAATGCAGAAGACATAATGTGTTCAATACTTCAAGTGGTTTATCTGAGCCCTATCATGGGGTTTTGCCTTTAAGGTCCCTTTGACAGAGGGAGCGCTCATAGAGAATTTTGTATCTTCAGAGCTAAGGGATGATAACATTGGCACACACAGAGTTAGATGAGGTGGGCAGCAGTGGCTTTAAGACAGCACTGGTAGAAGTAGAAAGGAACATATCAGCTAATCACTGATGTTGCTGTCTTTTCTGGTTCCCGTGATTGTGTCTAAACACTTCTCAGCTCCTCGTTTCAGGTCTTGGATGCATGCAAGCTCTTTCTAGAAGAGCTATGAGTACCCATCACTCCTTTTTGCACCTGACTGAAAGACTTCTAGCCTTTTTCTGATGGTGCACTCTGGCCAAGCTTCTGCATGATCAGAGGATTAGACTGTCATGCTTCTGCATATGACTTGCCATCCACTAGACACGTAGCCCAAAGACAGTGGGGTGCCAGGCACTCCCCAAGCACAACTGAAAGCAATGAGAGCTTTGCTCAGGGAGGGGGAGATACCTGCTGTCGACTCTCCTTTTGAGAAAGATGTAAAGCATAGCTCTGAAACAGTTCCCCTTGCCTCAAACCTGTCTGAAAACAAAAGCCACGTTCAAATATTATCCGAAAAATGAAAGGAGACAAACTCAACTCAACAGATATAGTCTCTGATGGAGGTACATGGTCCCCAGTGCTGACAGAGTTTTGCTGCTTCTTCGCAGTGAATTTGTTAGGGATCTTGCAAAGAAAACCTAACCAGCATAATTAAAACCTGGTTCATGTACCATATAGCAGCTGTACTTCTAAAATTCATCCATTTCCAACTTTTGAGTACTTTGTCTTGCAACTTCACCATGCTATTACGTTATTACAATTGTGTTGTGCTGTTGCGGTGCGGTCACCTCTCTGCAACAGGTGCTAACGTGAGCTCGGGGCAGGCATCAGATGTGAATTCTTTTAGAGGGCCAGGTCGGTCCATTAGGTTCCTCAGGGCAGCGCAGCCATGGGCAGCCCCGAGGAGCAGCCATGGGCAGCCCTCAAGCAGCGCAGCTCTCCCTTGCCAGGCCAGCAGCCTCGCCGGGGCTCGGCGTCCGCCCAGCGCCGTGTAATCCCCGCGGGGCGGATCAGGGTGCGGGGCTGTGCCCCGGCTCCGGGGGCGGCCGGCCCGGGATGCCCAGCGGCCGCGGCTGTCCCGCCGGGAGGGAGCCTGGGCCGCCCCGGCGCCCCCGCCGCGCCCTGCCGGGGCGGGCCAGCCCTGCCGGCTTTGCCGGCGCCTGCGGGGGATTAGCGGGGCAAAGCGCTCATCCGCCGCTGACCCCGAGGCGGGACCGCAGCCGGGCCGGGGCCGTCCGCAGGAGGAGGAGGGCGAAGCCGAAGCACGGAGGCCGGAGGTGGCGCGGCCCCTGCCCCCTCGGCGGGGCTGGCTCTGAGGGGACCGGAGGTTTCGCTGCGGGTAATCCCCGACCGGGAGCGGCGGGCAGGGCACCGGGGCGAGTCCCGACACCGGTGCCTGAGAGGGGGCTCTTGGCGGATCTGCTCTGCCCGGCGGCCACGCCTCGCCGAGGGGCTTCGGGGCGGCCCCCGCGGGAGGGTGGCCCGGCCCCCGGGGGTGGCGCGGGCCGGGCCGGGCCGGTGCCTCCCGCCGCAGCCCCGGAGCTGACGGGACGGGCGCGCCCGGCAGCGGCGGCGGGGCGGGGCGGGGCGGGGGCTGCTCGGAGCCGGGAGCTCCCGGCACCGGGGCATGTGCGGGTTGGCTCTTGCGGTCTCTCATTCAGATGAATCCTGCTTATTTACACTTTTTCTTTTTTTTTTTTCCCTCCCCTCCGTTTTGTTTTGTTTTGTTTTGGTGGTTTTGGTGGTTTGTTGTTGTTTTTGTTTGTTTTGGTTTGGGTTTTTTTTTTCCTTTGTGAGTGAGTTTCTGGATAAGAAACGCGTGCGGAGGAGTCGGGGAGGCGCCTGGCCCGCCGGGACCCGCGGGGCTGCGGCGTGACCGTGGGCTCGGCAGGACGCGTGGGCAGCCCTGCCGTGCCCGCTGTGCGCTCACACCCCGCAACTTCTTCGGCCCATGCTAAGTGCTAGCAAGTTTGCTTGTTTGCAGTGTCTTCCTTACCTTGCTATCAAGTTACTGTATCACTTTAATTTCAAGCCCTGACAGAGCTCATTGATACAGCAGCCAAATTAAGTTTGTGTTGCCACTTTTGTTAGAAGTTCTGAGAAATATGAAGTGAGTGGTATTGGGTTTTATGGTTTTATAAGGTTTACTGTGTTAAAATAGGAAAATTAAGTGATGCTTTAGCTTTGAAAACCAAGTTATTTGCTAATATATTGATCTAGTGTTTAGTCACTGAAAAATTATCCTCATCATTTGCAGTGCCTCTCTTCTAGGAGCCACAAAATTATCTGGGTATAATTCAGTCCATGGATTGCTAATGTCAGTTCATTATTTCTGGTGACACAAAGTCCAAATATAATTTGACAATTCCCCCTACCATTATTAATCTTCTTTCATGATTGTAATGCCTCTGCAAAAATATTGTCTGTTGGACAATTGCTACCAAAATCTTTAGATATCATTTGTTTTCAAAACATCAGAGATTTTAAAATAATGACAGTAATTAAATTTAGCGTTTTGTTTCCTTGTTCTTTTCATAGCCTCTTTCTTTAACTAAAGATTGGCTTTTAAAAAGGTTTGGGGTGTGTACTTGTATCATGTTTAAACTCTGAAGGATTGCAATCTAGTGGGTAGCCCCTATGCATGAGAATAGATTGGATGCTTAAGCACTCACTGATTCTTTAACCTGTTGCTTAAAAATCCCCTCCTCCGATGGAGTTACCTTAGAACTGTAAGCCTCAGCGTGCAGTGTGACTTTCACTGTTGTGGGGCATGGCAGGGAAAGGATGGAAACCAAGGTGGAACCTAGCACTGAAGTAGATCCTTGCATCTCTGCCCTCTGAGAACATTCAGAGAGCAAAGAGCTGGAGCCTCCTGTGAGCAGGGCTGGCCAGTTGAGTCTGCAGCAAGTCAAAATGTCAAGATCAGCTGAATAATAATCCACAGATGAAATGTCAGTGTGGACACCCAATATGCATTTATCAATAGCAGGAGATCAGGTACTGATACCACACAGTACTGCTTCTCTACCGCGTGTAGAAGTTTTACAAAGGTCAAGGAGTCCACAGGCATCAAATGTCTCTCGAAGCTGTCTTGCTTTGTTGGGAAAGTTGTCACTGGATAACACTCACTGAAGAAAAAAAGTGTTTTTAGAAACAGAAGAAGCAGTTACCCAGCCTTTCAGAGAGTAAACATTAAAAAGCGGCCTCAAAACCAGGTCAGTTTCTTCCATGAACAGCCTGAATATTGATGTATGTACTTTGAATTGTGCCCAGGAGATATATTGCCTAAATTGATCACCACAGCTTGCCTCCAAATGCTTTACATTACCATTTATTCCTGCATTTACATTAATGTAGGGTTTGGTTGCTGGATTCAAAGTTTGCTTGGCAGTGTCATTGCATGGTGCTTGCCTTCAGACAATGCCCAAGCTGCCTCACAGTTTTCAGGTGATGAGATGTGGCTGGCTTGCAGTTTTCCTGTCTGTAGTATGGAGCTGATACTCATTTTGTCAGTTGCCAATCTAAAACTTTTTATTTCCAGCATTTAAGTAGATAGAATTAATTTACCTTAACATCTGAAGCAGTGTAACGGGGCTCCTGTTGTAGGCAGAACCTTAGCCAGTAAAATCAGCAGTGTCTGGAGACTGAGCTGTCTTATGCTAAGATAAATGCTAACCAGGTTTGATGAATCAATTTTTTATTTCTTTGAAATGGAATTATAACATATAACTTAGGTTCCTATAGGTGTATCCTGCACATCAGCTTAGGTGAAGCCGACCTAAATTGATGTCTTGTGTCTTTCTTACTGGTGTAAGCACACAACAGCAAAAGACATGGACTGACTGTTAGAGAAAGTTGTTGATTTTTATTCTTCATCTACCATAGCTGGGACTAAAGAGATCTTTTTTCCCTCTGGAATGTTTCTTGCAGACAGGAAGGACAGTTGAAAGCAATGGGGAGTATATAGAGTAGAAAGTAGTAAGCAAATTAATATGCAGTTGAAGAGGATAATTTGTCTAGACATATGGAAAGTACAGAAATTATGTAATTATGCAAATCTGTTGTTTTAGAGTGAAATTATAATGCTAAGTGCATTCAGCTTTTGACAAATGAAGTAAAAAAAAAAAACAAACCCCAAAACAAAAAACAGCCTGCAAGCCTCCAAACACATCTTTAACTAATGGCCAAACTAGATAATCTGCTCACACCAAGCTTAGATTTGAGTATAGTTCCCATTCAGATATAGGTTGCATCACTGTTGAAATCAGAGGCCAGATATTCCCTGAGAATTGAATGGGGGTGATATTTGAATTTCCAGAGCAAAACTTACTCTTTGAATGATGGCTAAGATAATATACTGTATAAATGATTCATTATAGCTCTAGCTGAGAATCTAAGCTGCAGTCCATGCTCTTAGCTGAATAATCAAATTATTTATCCAGAAATTGCTAGGTGCTAGTACAATGAAGGGCATATTATAGCCTCATGCTTTTTGGCTTGTGAGAATTCCGTGTGGCAGCTTTTAACTTTCTTATTAAGTACTTGTCAGTGTGGCATAACTCATGAAATAAGAAGAAATGTGGTTTGGGATTTGATTGTGCCATTGCATTAAATATTTGAAGGCCCCACTGTGCCTTGTGATCAGTGCCAGACCAAAGAACTTCCAAATTAGATATTGAATAAAGTAATAAAGGGGGTGAAAAAGTGAGGTGAGATGGAGTTTTTTATTTGACATGATAAGCTGTCTATTTTTGTTTGTTTTGGTTGTGATAGGGTGATTACTTTTCTGGCATACATTAGGCAAGAGGCTGAAGTTTCACAATCCGAGGGAATGCATTGTGTCACCTTCAGAGAGGTAACAGACGTGATATGCCATGTGTGCCAGTGTTCTTGGCACCTGACATCTGCCAGTTGTGACATAGAGGAAGATGTCTGGCACATTTCAGGGTAGGATGTGTGCAGGAGCTGTCTGGTTAAACACAAGGAATGTTTACAATGTGAAGGAGAGAGGGATGGGAGCAAATAAACCAGAAGACAACCTCAGTAGGTGTGTTTGGAACTGAACTGATGACGTCCTGGTTCCAGTTTTCAAGACCAGGAAGTTGTGGTAGCCAGGAGACAAGGTGCTGATGGGAGCCTAAAGGCTGCATTCATTGTCATTAAATGTGAATAGATGTCTGCTTTGCTAATCCTGTAGGCTCCGTGTGTGGAGGAAGATGAGTGACACGAGGCAAGGAGCTCTCATTTTATTAGCTCTTTATGGAGGAAATGGGTATGTTTTCATCCAAGAGAGATGAAGGTCTGTTTGGAAACTGTTGGGGGGGGGAAGTTTTTAGAAAGTTACACAGTTAAGTGGTATGAAACAGTGGTGAAAATATTGGATTAACACATAATATTCTATGTGAAATTCAGGCTCCATTGTGCTTTCAACTCAGCTGGCAGAAGCAAAACCAACTGCTTATTCCCATGTGACTGTGTTGTCTCTAGTGTTCTGTGGCCTTGACTAAAAAGCCTTCCACAGGGCAGTTGTTTTGTGTCTGAAGCTTTGGGTGTGATAAATGTACTTCATTGAGTTGCCTTGCCAGCAATGAGATAGTCCAGAGGGGATATGTTGTGTTCTTTAGCAGGCTTCTCCTTCCCTCTGCAAACTGATTAGATACTGAAAATGATGGAGAAAATGATGTGTCTGTCAGCACAGCTGCTGAACAGGGCATCTCTGGGTATCTCTGATATTTGGCCTGAAGTCCTCTGTATAAGGTGCATATGTTTGATGTGAAGCAAAAAGTCACATAATAATAATTCTCAACCAGTTTGTTCTTATGACTGGCACCAGATCCCCCTCTCAGATAAAAAAAAACCACCAACCAACAAACCAAAAAACCCCAAACCTTGTTTTGTTGGAATTCCAAATCTATTTTTTCCTTGGCTTGAATATTCTGAATTTAATTGCTGTGTCAGTCTGTTTGGCTCTCTCAAACTTACAGGACAATGTACTCTGTGATTTAAACTTTGTTTCGTGAACTCATTAAGAACTATAACTAACATGACAAAGAGGGGCTCAATCCCCTTTTGCCTAGGTCAGTCTATCGTGTGAATTTATTTATGTACCATGCAAGCCATAAGGTTTTGTAATTTACAACCTATAACTCTTAATTGGTACACCTCTAAGTGAAACCAAAAAAGTAAATCCTAGCTGGGGGTAAGAGACTGCTTATCCCTTCTCCTCTGTCACAGTACAAGTGTTCCCTTTATCACACCAAGTAACAGGAAGGCCTCAGGAGTCCAGCTCCTGTTGGATTTGCTTCTAAAGCTTTTTGGGTAAGCTGATATTTTATACCTTCCAGCTTGGAGGTTTGGCCTATACCATTTTTTATAAGTGAGCAGATTCTGGAGAAACTGCAACAGGAAAGATGACAGGAGACAGAGATTTGCCAGTGATAATGGTGCATAATGCTCAGAATGGCTCTTGAGCTCTTTCAGGCCACCTGTCTGCCTACTTGGTGCTCTTGCATTGACTTACTGGCACTGTGCCCAGCATCCATCAGGCCTCACCAGCAGGTTAGCCAAAATCTGAGCAGAGGGTGAGTGAACTGTCACACTGAACACACCAGAAATATTTTTAAAAGTTCTTTTTTTTTTCTAGCAGTTCAAGGGTACATTCCCAGCTTAGAGGTTTGGATCAAGTTATAAATTGTGGTGGCTTTTAAGTAAATTTTTAATGATGAAGGGTATGATAAATTATCTAGTTGGTTGGACATTCAGACATATTCCAGGACCAGTCCAATTTATTGCTGAAATATGAGGTTAAATCATTATCAGTTTGACAGCTTCACTGAGATGTAATAAAATATTATCCATCATCCAGAATAGAACACTTGAAATCATTCTATTTAATGTATTTTTAATAGTAGAAGTGAAACATAAACAATTTATCTGCAGGGACTTGTTCTTAAACTTGGTGAAAGTGAGGAAACATGGTATTCATTATCATTTATTCAAGTTATCATTTTGAAGCTGCAAATCAAAATAAAGAACTAGGGTGAATAATTTTTTCTGGAATAGCACTCTTAAATTATTGAACTAAATATAACAGCTACTGAATGCATATTTTTTAAGTGTGTGGTGACTTTTCTTAAGACTAGGTGATGTGCAACTGTTGTGATTTTCAAAAGAAAACAGAAGCACATGGCAATTTCTCTAGCACGTTTTCTCTGGTAGCCAGATAATGCCTGCAGGATCACATTTCCTTAGCCCTTTAACAGTTCTCATTGTACCAGTCTGTGCAGACAAATAAGCAATTGATACTGGGAGTCAATGAATTTCAGCTTCATTCTGTCAATGTTTAGGGAGTTAATGAAGCCTGGGAGGCTGTCTGAAGCATCAGGTTGGAATGTTACTTCTTGGAAAGTTCTGCTTCATTTAAAATATCCCTGCAGCAGGGTGGTCCTTAGCATATTTGAAGATTCAAGGTATCAGAGTGCCCAGCTTGGTTCTGGCACAGTCTAAATATGTGAACTGTTCTGTGACCTCCTGTGTCAGAAGTGCTCATCTTTGAAAGGGAAGAAATAAATCTTCCTTTCTTCAGTGCTGCATATCTCCTACTGCCTGGGTCAGGAGCTCCTGTGTTTTCTTGTCATGTGAGACACAGCAGGCTCTAGATTTCAATGGAAAATTACATATTCTGTAGAAAATAGTCTGTATGTAGACAGGCTTCAATATGGTTTGGATGCCTCAGTTCTTGATAACTTTTTACTTTTATTTCTCTTATAAAAAGAATTCACTAGTTACAGGTTTAGCAGTATCCAGTAAGATCTTAAACAAATAGTTAGCCTCAATTAAAAAAACTAAAGCTTAGAATGAGAAATTTTGAAATGCCATCATTAATGAAACCCTCAAAGCAAGGGTTTGAGATTATGAATCCTCATCCCTTTATCATCCTAAATTTAGTTATTGTTTGGTGTAGTCTCCTAATTACCGCAGAGTGCAGAAGCTAATTACAAAGCATTTATGCATGAAGTGAATAAAAAACGCCAACAGAATTATTGTATTTGAACACTGCTTTAAAGGCAAAGAAAAAGAAAGTTGTGACTCATTTTTGTTCTTTTTTGGGGGAAGAAATGACTTTGCCTGAATGTGGTGAAGCTCCCAAAGCATGGATAAAGACTAGGCATAAGGTCATGCCTTAGGAAGAGACTACAGTCAGTGTCCTGAGTCGAGTCTTTGTGAATCCTGTGGGACAGAAGAAAGAAGCCAGTTTTGAATCTGGAATGATTCTGAGACTATACTTATTACAGCTGTATGTCTCTGAATATTGATCTTTTACTTTGACCTCAACCTGGAGCAGTGTTAAGAGAGATTTCATTGGATCAGGTAAAATTGGGTCATTGTGTTCCCACAGTATTTGGAATCCAGGAGCTGGGCCAGTACTGGCTGCAGTACCAACAGACTGCTGCAGGTTTCCTGGTGAATTGTATTTTTCATGGACCAGGGTGTTGGGGCAACCTGGTCAGTGATGGATGCAATTCAATCATTGTAAAAGGTGTTTCCTTTACAGTATGTAAACCAGTTGTTAAAGGATGTACATTGGTAAGCACGTTTTCCATGACTGAGAGTGCTTGACTGTCAGAAGACGATAGCTTAATGAAAAGATCTGTCACTTAGATCTGCTTGGCCTTTTGAGATCTCTGTCATAATTCACGTCCTAAGAGTTGGCTTGTAAAAGTGATTGTTTGCTGTAAGAGTTTGAATGAACCTATTTAAGATGTTTTGTGTGGATTTCTTTCCACTTCTTGCCTGATTCTTGGTAATGGACCTAAATCCTTTGGAATTTTATGAATTTGACTATCATTCCCCTGTCCCTCCAAAGATCTCAGAATTACAATATATATTCATTGAAGTGCATGGGTAACTGGCTTCACTCAAACTTGATTTTCGTTCAAATTGTCATTTCAATTTCCCTTCATTTGATCCTGTGTTCACTGCACATACCTTCATTTGATATTGTGCAGTCAACATGATATCAAATGAAGAGAAATTCAATTGCAGCAGTTCTTATTCATTATGCTATCTGTGCATGCACACTATATACAAAAACATTTCTAATGTTTGAGGCTAGGATGTGTATTTCTCTTCCCATTTCTAGGAAGCGAATTGCTATTAACCATTTGTTGAGTGTACACTGCCATCTCTTTTTCTTAGGAGCCATCATTTGAGATGCTTCCGTTGTCTGGGAAAACAATAATATTTGATAGCTTTCCAGATCCTTCAGATACCTGGGAAATAATTGAGACTATCGGCAAAGGAACTTATGGAAAAGTTTTCAAGGTGTTAAATAAGAAAAATGGCAGCAAAGCAGCAGTCAAAATTTTGGATCCTGTTCATGTAAGTTACTTTAATTACTTGGTTAATTGTAGGTTTATGTAGTCTTTTTTTTTTTCTCTTAATCTTTGTAGATAATTTGTATTAGAAGTGACAGTGAAATAAACTATTTTCACCTGCTATGTATCAGGCTAGCTGTCAGTGCATTTTTCTTAACATAAGTGATCTTGGAAGTGGTTGCTTTTGGTAAAAGCCAGAAATATACCTAAACTTTTTTGCTTTTATTTTGTTACCCCTTCTCTCTTGTTTTCGGAAGCAGAGCTGATTATTTTCCTTTCCAATATTAGGAGTCCTAGCTTATTCTATTTTTATTGTTGTTACCTTTCCTTTTTAAAAGTTTTTGACATACTGGCCAGTAAGGAAGTTATGTACTTCTAAGTACTTAAGTTGTACCTTCAAGCATCTGAGTGCACGCTTGTAGCTGAGTTACATGCTTCAAACATAAAATAGCATACTTTATTGTTGTTGTTCATTCTATGTTTTCATAATGTGCCAAAATAAGTAGGTTTCACAGAGGAATCCATCTTTTCAAATGGAAAATGCAAAGGGATTAGCTCTACACACAAAGCACCAGGCAACTGGGAGGTGAAATTATGAAGTCGTAGAGCACAGTTTTGTTCTCAGAAACTGACATATGTTGGGTGGCAGATTAATGCTCAAAGAATAAGGAAGAACACTAGCCTGGTTTGTACAGGCACACCCCACTGACTTCAGTGGTGCTGCATGTGGCTTGGGACTGTTCTTGAGACCAAAACATGGGAAAGCAGCTGTTCATATTTCGGAGGCCCTTTTAAGCTCATCTTCTGCACTCCCAGTGGAGGTTTGTGAGGTGTGTGCTTCTGTGGCATGACCTCTGGGCAGAAATGGGTGAGCATGCCATGCTCTGTGGACCCTACAGGTCTGGAGCTGCACAGCCACATGGGGCTCTTCTACCTCTGCACATCACACACTGTCAGATTATAATCCCATAGACACAAAAGTCTGTGAAATACATTGGTGAAAACATAATGTCTTCTGTTATCTATGCTGTCTTTCTTGCTGATCTGCTTTTTTTTCAGCATGCTTTCAAAGCAACAAAAGGGTGCTCATCTCAATTCAATACCACAACCTCTTCCAAAGTAAACATAACTTGCCAAGTGATAAGCATCTTGATGAGTTCAGATGTATTGGAAACTATTTTTGCCTCTATTGCTTTCTGTAAACAAGGTTCTTGTGCTTACAATAAATAGGCATGACTTCCTTGTGATTGGAAGGAAGCATCTAAATGCTTGTTTGGCAGGAAATGCTTTTGCTTTCCTATGCTTCAGGAGAGTTCAGGAGTGATTCTTAAGTGGCAGCTGGCTATGGCAGGAATTCCTGAAGAAATCAGTGAAACTTTCAATGATCTATACACTTTGGAGGTTGCAGAAAAAGATTAAAGGATGATGTTAGGAAGAAAAAAGAAACAGTAAAGCTGATGCTAGAGGAAATAGAAATAGATTAAGTAGGAAAAAGGAATAGAATGTAATAGAGATGAAAGAAATAATATGGATAAAGATGCAATATAAGAAATTGAAGATGGGCAAATGTAAAACTGATGAAAACAGGTTCCTAATTTTAATGAAAAAATGGCAGTAGTGCAGTCAACATCAGTTTTCTAAGACTTGACTCTTAACTAAATGTTTTTTATTCTAAGAACACTATTCTTCTTTGCCCTCTTCTATTTACAGGGTGTCTGGAGTAGCTGCTGTACCTCCATGTTGCTGCTAAAATGACAATCCTATATTGGAAATAAAGAGAAAGCAATAAATGAGTTCTTTTTATTTAAACTGAAAGTATTAATAATGGCTGCAGAGGGAGCCATTGCAATAAAGGAAGAGATACTTTATGTATTTTCTTCTTTACATTTTACAATTCTTTTTCTTTGGAGATTGTTTCAAAATCGTGCCTCTTGAGAGGTAGACAGGAAACAAAGCAGAAGAAACATGGTTTGATTTAACTGATGTTTTGAAATTAAACTGGGAACCTACATTATCATGGGTGATATAAGACTGAAATAAGCTTTTAATGTTTAATGCTTTAGTGCACAAACTCTTTTTGCTGGATAACAGCTCAGCTTTTTAAAACTGAAACTGGAAAGCAAAGGTGTTGAAATGAGAATTTATGAATAAGGAACTGAGAAGGCTTAGTCTTGTCCTTAGGACGATAAGTAAATACCATTGTACTTTAGAACTCTTAGCCAAATTATCCTATATATAGGATGAAAATTTTCAGTCTGCCATTTCTAATAGTTTTTTTTTATGAAGGTAATTATGCTAAATTCAACAAAATATTTCAAGTTTTTTCCTTCATAAAATACCGAGGATTAATTTTCATTTTGGTAGGCACAGAATGAATATTCTGTCATTTAATTTCTCCTCATAATTGTAAAAATCTCATGAAATCTCAGTAGCCCTCAGGAGATAGAAACCTCTATGAATTCACAGTAGGACAGTGGGCTGATTCTCTTCCAATTTCCCCAAGGCAGTCAAAACTATTGTATGCTTTGTTTTTAATTTTTGGCTTTTGACTGTATTTTTTTTTTCTTTCTTTTGTTTTTGCCAGATGTGTTTTCTGTCTTCATCCCTGCTTCTTTCTTTTTCCATTCGCTGCTATCTTCAGTATTTTGGTTCTTTCTTCCTTCCTTGTATTTTTTTTTCTGTATTCTGTGTTGTGCTAGGGAAAAATACCTTAAAATGAGTTTCTCCTTTTTTAGAAAGAGGAAAATTCCTGCTGTTTTTCATTTGTTCCAATAACAAGACTTCTAAAATCCTTCCTTGTGAGAAGACTTATCCTGGTAATCTTAATTTGAAAGTTTAATGGTCTGATTCATGAAGATACTGGTGACAGAGGAAGTTCTTGGAGAACAGTCAAGTTGGTCTCAAGACAAAAGGCTCCTGTGAGGAACTTGAATAGGATAGTGGAGATCTGTATAAGAAACAAGTGAGCAAAGTGCTCTTGGGGCAGGTGTGTTGAAGAGAATGAGAAGGAGCATCATTCATTGGGAATACAGAACATCCCCTTTCTCTGCTGTGGTCCCTTCTATTTGGCTTTGCTGAGGCAGGTTTTTGGCACTGAGTAGAGCTTTTCACTGATATGAAATCCATTAATATGGATAGTGCAGTTCATAAGGGAGCCTTCTTCTAGAATGGATTTTTCACGTCTTTTTTGTGTAATAGCAAACTGTATTAGAAAATGTTTTAAGTCTGAAACATGTGTGTTAACCTTTTTTTTTTTGAGATCTAAACAATGAGGGGAAAATGGCTGCAGATATTTGCCTTTATCTGTTGTCAGGAGGGATTGAATATTTTGTCAGCATGACTCAAATGCAGTGCAATCATCATCCCTCAATGAGCAATTCCAGTGCACAGGTGGGAAGGGTTTACCTGAGTCATCCAATGCCTTCTAAAGCCTGCCAATGCCTGTGTCCATTTTTGGCCTGAAGAGATTTGCACAGCTCCCAGTGCATCTGTTGGCAAAACTGGTCCTCATATCTCACCTGCAAAGGGATTTCCCTCACTAAGAAACCCAAGGTCTGTAATGAGAGTATGACAAAAAACCATGATTATTATAGTCCAGTAGGAGAACCCAGAAAGACCATGGATGTCACCAGCTTCTGTGACAGTAGAAAATAAGAAGAATTCCCAGATAATTCTAGAAAGTGGGATGGCTAATGAATAAGATGTGGCTGCGGTCATACTTGTTCATTCACAACGAGACAGAGAGGTAGTCCCAGCTGTACCATTTCTAGCTGGGGTTACCATTAAGACTGAAACAGCAACATGTACTTTCACAAGGCATCTGCATACCTACCTGCTTGTGGATTGCTCTGGCTTTGCCTTGACATCACTGAACAGTTAAAGTTGGAAAGGACCAGTGATGGGGTCATATGATCTAACCTCCCTGCTCAAGCAGGGTCTTGCTAGAGCACATGGCACAGGATTATATCCGGAGAGTTCTTGAATCTCTCCAGAGAGGGACACTTCACAACCTCTCTGGGCAACCTGTTCCAGTGTTCTGTCACCCATGCAATAAAAAATTTTTTCCTCATATTCAGGTGGAACTTCCTGTGCATCAGTTTCTGCCCATTGCCACTCATCCTGTTGCTTGTCACCACTGAGAAGTGCCTGAATCCATCTTCTTAACAGCCTCCCTTTAGACACTTCTGGAGACGGTTGAGGTTCCTCTCAGTTTTCTCTTCTTGAAGCTGAACAGGCCCAGTTCCCTCAGCTTTTCCTTATAAGAGACATGTTACAATCCCTTCATCATTTTCATATCTCTCCTCTGGACCCACTCCATTAGCTCCATGTCTTTCTTGCACTGAGGAGCCCAGAACTGGACACAGCATTTCTGGTGTGGCCTCACCAGGGCTGAGTAGAGGGGCAGGATCACCTCCCTCAACCTGTTGGCAATGCTTTTCCCAATACAGCTGAGGATCCCATCAGCCTTCTTGGACCCCACTGATGGCTCATGGACAACTTGTTGTTATCCCTGACCCTTGCTCCTTCCTGAGGGCTGCTCTGTCATACCCTACATGTTCATTAGTCAAAATTAATAAAGACAAAATAAAATTTTAAAAAGTAACTGTTTTGTATTCACTAAACAGAACCAGGCTTTCTGGTTTTATAAATGGTATATTTGTGTTCTATTTGTTTTTTGTTTGTTTTTTTTTTTCTTTGCATAATTTCAAAACTACATTTGAATTGACAGAAAATACTTTGTGGTTGGCTATCGTTATTTATTTGTTAACTGCTATGTATTTCTCATTTGTGACACTAGGATATTGATGAAGAAATTGAAGCTGAGTACAACATTTTGAAAGCTCTCTCTGATCATCCCAATGTAGTCAAATTCTACGGCATGTACTATAAGAAAGATGTGAAAAATGGAGACCAGCTTTGGCTAGTTCTTGAGGTAAATAATATAGAAAAAAAGGTTTGTTCCAGTTGGTATTCCTTGTTGAGTATAAACTCAATAAATGAGATGCAAGTCATTTGTGTAATTTTTTTTTAAATAGTAGTTGCATGCAAAGTGATAAAAGCTGCTGTTTAGTCTTTTTACTGTTCTGATTAAATTGCTCGGTGTTCTTATCTTGATATTACACTGATAGTCCTGTGCCTTCATAATTAGGATATAAATTCTAATAAACTCTTAGGATTTGCTACCTAAAATCTTTCTTTGGTGAAAGGCTTGCCATGGGAATCTTCTTGTAGTAGCATTTCTTTAAATATCACTAACATATGACATAGTAGTTAAAGAATACAGTATAGTGATTTTTTTCGAAATGAAATTATAGAAATTATTTAACTGAATTATTTTTTTCTGTGGGAGGTAAATGCACAAATAGATAAGTAAGCCAATAAAAGCAGCTTCTGCCCAAATGCTGTTGACAGCAGCAGGAGAAGAGCACTTAATTTTCCTCAAATTAAGTTCAGAGCAAGATGTGTTTGTCTTTAGTTTTGAGTAATCTGTGAGCAAAGGTTCTTGATCATTACAGTTTCTATAGATTCACAGCCTGTTTCTCTTGCATCCAAAGGAAAATGAAGAATATTTCTGACCAATGGTGTGCTTTTCCTAGGAATCAAGACTTTTGCTGTCATTTGATCAGAGTTTGAGAAGGTTAAGATTGAAGAATTGGTTGTATTTTATGATTTGACAGCTGAGTAAATACAAATCTCCTTCCAAATATCTCAATGATACAATGGTACCAAATTCTAGAAACAAGCTATCAGCAATGTGTAAGGTCTAAAAAAATCTCTTCCAAATTCTTATGTGCTCCATTGGAAGATGTTTTTAAGAATGGTTTGCATTGCAAATCATAACAAATTATTAGGTTAGATTGACATCAAAAGGTATCAGGTCTTTGTGAAGTGAGCATCTTGGAAAATCTGATGTCCATTATGTCTGCTGGGCATTGGAAACTGCCATCTGTGAAACTTCTGCTCTGAAAAGGATGGATGTCAAACAGCCAGGCTGAAGCTGGGAGGAAACAGTCAAGTGTTCATATTTGAACTTTTATATTTCACATGGAATTATGTTCTTTATGTGAAAAACATGAGCCTACATGTAGATTATATTTACTCTTTTTAAGCCAAGCTGTACATATGCAACTTTGGACTGTGTAGAACAGTCTTTTCTGTCACTGCACGTGCAAATCTGTGAATGTAATGGATTTCAGCTGGTAGGTGTAGATATGCATAACTAGTAAAAAAAAATTCAGTATTGACTTTGGTGAAGCTTTCCTATTAATAATAGTGTAGGTGAAAGAAAACTGTCATGAAACAGATTTCTCTGTTCAACTGACATCTTCTTATCAGCTTGTGTGCACCTTTACAGCTGCAGTTTGCTTTTCACAGCAGCAATTAAGGTGTCCTGCAGTTTATAAGAATGAGTATCTTTTCGTCATCTTCATTTTCTGGTTTTTGATGGGATATATGAGAAAGACGATTTGGAGAGAAAGTTTCTCAAATCCCACTAGGAATGGGTTGTGATAGGTGGTAAAACTCAGCATTTAGTAATGAATTTAGAATCACCTCTGCAGGTTACCAAAAATCTTATTCACTGGAATGTTTGAATACATATATTTTGATGTTTGGGTTTGGTTTTTTTTTCCTAGAAGAAAAAATCTTCAGCTTTTTAAGATGTGTCCCATGCAATGTATTTTTAAGATAACTACCTGTGGGAATGAAAGTGAAACAAGAAAACATCTGTACAGAATGACAGTACTCTTGACTCTCAGTTCAGAAATGCCTTTCTCACTGTAGGCTGCACTCAGATAAGCTGAGCATCTGCTCCTCCTTGAATGCTGTTCTAATCACATTTATAATACAGAATGTTGCAGGAAGGAGGATTCCTGCTGAGTGCATTAAGCTTTGTCGTGTGTTTCCAGAGACTCAGGCAGGAGGAACTGTCCTACTGAGTCTGTGTTGGAAAGAAATCTCATATTTGGGATGAATCAGCTTAGCAGTTTGATGTCAGCAGACAGCAGCATGATGACACAGCTGAGGCAGAGTGTGCTGCAGCCCATTTCTTTCTGCTCTGGATGTTAATTCAGAGGGGAAAACATCTGAGATAGTTGGAAATCATCTGACAGAAGATGGAGCAGAAAAGAATTGTGTCAGGCGTGTAGGTCTGAGACAGGTGGGGAGAGCACATGGCACAGGCCTTGCCTGGTGCAAAGAACAACCTAGGCAAGAAAGAGTGAAGGCTGAAAGGCCATAGCAAGGTAAGTGGTAGGTATTACACAGCTTTTACTTACTGCTGTAAACCAGAATCATAATGCAACATATTTCTGTAGTTCACTTCCTACAGAGATCAAGTAGAACTTTTAAGAAGCATCTCAGTCTATTTTCAAAAGATGCAAAGTTATGCATACCCTATTTGAGATGAATTTGGTTGAATTTGAGTCACATAAGTATGCTAGTGTATTTTATAGTCATCAATATATTTGTATAGGTAATAGAGGAAGCATGCATTATTTATACAGTAAAAAAACCCACCAAACTTATTTAATGGACTAAAACTTATCTTGGTAGGGGAAAAATTTTGGAAGGAATGAGTTTCCACCCAAAAATACAGTTTTGTAATATCAAAGAAGTATTATGGACACTTCTCACTTCTGGAGAGGTAGAGGGAATTGCCAGGTGTTACAGTAACACATTCCTTTCTCTCTGATGAATGTCAAGAAGACTAACAAAATATTCTTTTTAGGTGGTTTGCTTTTTTTCTTGAAGTGTGTACATGAACATTTCAAGAACATTTGCAGTGTCCTGCTGAGTTAGGCCAATGGTCCTTGTAGCTCAACTTTCTGTGTACTGTGGTGGCACTAGAAGATGCTATTTAGGAAGAGTTTGTTGTCCAGTTTTTGCAGCCCATTTCCCTCATGCTTTCCAGCAACCATGATTTCTGTATTATAGACTATTACAGACTACATCCCAGACTATTCCATTTAGTATCCATTTATGGACACACTAAACCTGATACTGATGCAGGCATACTCTATAATCTCCCCTTATGAGCATACAAGGTGAATTTTTGTATCACTATTACATGCTGATTTCTATTTGAATAATATTCCATGTAGTAGAATGTAATGCTTCCAACATGGCAAAAATGTTTCTAATTCTAATTATATTTCAGTGTGAAGAAATTTAAACTCCTGCTCATATGAGAAGGGAGAATATGTTATAGTTTCCAGTGGATTGCAGGCTCTATTTTCTAGCCAGCTCTGTTGTTGAAAAGTACCTGCAGAGGAGTTGATGCAAGTTATACAGGTGCACAGTCCAGACTGAGTGAATCTGATTTATCCTTGTTCTCATGTGGAACCTTTTGTTGATGTAGTGTAATCTTCACCAGAAAAATCATGTGGGAGTGTAGAGTAGCTTCTGCTTGGAATCTGCTTCTCTGAAGATGTGTCATTTTAGCCTTTCCCTCCACATTTTAGTGGAAGAAATCATTGAATAAATTGATAATTTGTGTAATTCTGGATTTTTTGCAAAGTGGTATACTTTGAGTTTCATTGTCTAAATGTTTTTCTTGATGTTAATTGAACTTGCTAACCAGACACTGATAACTCAGAAGTAATATTGTCATGATGGATTATTGTGATTCAGTTGGCAGCTATGTTTGCTGATTTATAATTTGCCTGAAGTGATTCAGATTTTTTACTTACCTTTGATCATTTAAAGTTAAAATTAAGAGGAAAAAAAGTGAAATGTAGAAATGTCTAAATGATCTTTTTAAGTCCTTGGGATGCTTTTATTTGTGATGGGGTTTTTCAGAAAGAAGAAAAAATCTTAAACCCAGTAAGTAGAAGCTCTCAGGACTTTGAATTAAACTAAACTACAGAAGACTGGTGCATCAGTTCCCCTGCCACTCTTTCTGCAAACATAGACCAAGTGAAAACCCATGGTTAATCAGAGTATGGACATTGTAACAATTGTAAATGTACCACCATATGGAAAAAAGGAATAAAATGCCAGTATATCAAACTGCCAGCCTGCTATACCAGGGTTATGTTGGTCCATTACTATTACTTTACTTCCAGTAAAGCTTGCCAAAGTGCTTGCAACAGGGTAAGAGCTGAGAGAGAACCAGCCTGCAGACTGTTGCTGTGTTGTGGGCGCACAGTAGCCCACCAGTGCAGCTCCTGCCCACTTACCAAACACAAGGGCAGTTGCCTTTGGTGAGGTGTTTAAATGAAATGAGAATGTAACAAGCTCAGATCCCTCATAGAACTCCTTTCTGGTTTTGTGGAGATCATTTAGAAGACGTACCATTCTTGAGTTTGCCTAGAGATGGAGAACCCAGCACAATGTGTAGAGTATCAGTTATTCACTCCTTTCCTGTCAGAAAAGTGACTCTTCATAGCAGAGAGCTTTCTTCAAAGGTTTAAGCCAATAGAACAAATAGCTTTGGAAAAGGAGAGCTGAATGGATAACAGAAGTCAGTTGTGATCCCAATCAGCAGAAAGCATTTGTCAGCACTGTTGTACGAGAGAGTTATTAAGGAGGATTTGAAGGAGGATGGTGCTATGGTTTTCTGGTTTAGCTGCTCCTTCAAAGCAGAGTGGAAAACACGTTATGCTTTCAGATACGCAGTAATGGATACCACTGTGAGCCGACCAAGGATAGAAGTAGATCTCTTTTTCCATAAGATATGGTATTAGCACTGCTGTGGGCTTTGACAGGTAAAGCATCCAGCTCATGTTTGATGTGATTGAGAAAGGGCAGCCAGTGTGAGGGTTCAGAGGAATAATGGCATGGTTGGAGATTTCTGGTTAGGGATAAGTACTCGTTAAAGCCAAGAGAAGAAGATGTTGCAAGAACTCCTATATAAAATTAAGAGTGCTGTAAAATATGTGTACACTGCTGCATCTGGCCTGGAGTGAGTCTGCAATGCTGTTGCACTGTTGTATCTGCTCTTTTGGAGAGAGAAATTTAGCAAATCAGATACTTCCAGATGTTTGCAAATCTAACTGTGGTCACAAAGAGAGCCTTAGAGTTCATGTAATATTTATAAACTTCCCTCACAGATTCATAAATGAACAGTGACAGCACAATTTGCATTTTTGTCAGAGAAAAATGAGTATAATTAATCCCCAAATTTTGTATGGTTTAATAGTCTTGGATACTTCACTGATCTACTATATGTAAAAGAGCTTCTGTTCATGTTGCCTTTTAAACATTGCAATTCTAATAGATGGGGAAACTCACAGAAGTGCATCCTCCTTATTTGAACAGCAGCAACAACAACAACAACAATCCTCTGCTTTGTTATATAATGTTCTATCTATGGAGTATGTTCACTTAAAGAAATAACAGTCTCAATAAGTCCAGTTGCTGAGAGGATGGGAGTTTTTTTTCCCTACTTTGGAGCTGAGATGTTAGTGCAATTTTAGGTTGCAGTGTGGTTTCTATGAAAGAGGAGCAACAACTGTCCAAAGATCCAGTTATTGGTATTTTTATTTAAAAAAAAAAAATCACTGCTGTTACATACCTTAACTTGAATGAGGCTTCAGCTGTTTGAGAGCTAGAAGTCTGGGTGATGCAAAATATAAAGAAATACAATAAACTGTAAAAAACAAAATACCACCCTGCTCCCCACCATCCCCAAAAAAACCCAATGAACCAAAATAAACCCAAACCAACTGTGACAGATTCTTTGACTTTTACAATCACCTCAATTTTTGCAGTTGATGGCAATATATTTACTCATTTAATTTTGACACTTTAATTTTGATTTTCTAAGCTATATAGGGAGATTGATAACTTCTCTGTGCTAGGTAAATAGATCCATATTTTTTAAAATAACCGTTTGTCTAGATAATCTTCCTAGACCAAGCTTGTGATGCTTTCACCTCATTCCCATATCCCAGTGTAAATGGGCAAAGAGTCCTGCAACATGTATGGAATAGTGGCTTGTGAAGGGTCTTGTTCTGTTCGCCATGTGGGGGTGGCAGCACACTCTCCCTACCAGAGCCATATCCATCCCCTGCTCCTTTTCCAGGCACTGGCTACCTCTTCAGGGAGCTGTTTATGCCCAAGCAGGCTGGGCACAAAAAAGCAAAACTCAGAGAAGGATGAGTAGTTCTGCCTTTCTCTCTTGCTGAAATTTCCAGTGCTGTGTAAAAGTCCTGAAGGCCAGCAGTAAAGCATTTTCTCTCCATTAGCTTGATCTTTTTCCTTTCTCAGCTAATGGTGTAGTCACTCTTCATGGCACCTCTCTGTGCATGGAAGAGGAAGAGAGTCGTCAGTGTTGTAAAGCAACTAATTCTTGTTCTAGATGTGCAAAAATATTTGGCTAAAAATATTCACAGCCCCGGGTTCTGCAGCCTGCAGGGAAAGCACAGAGCCTGGGAAGTTGCTGGTCATGCAAAATTTTAGCAAACAAATTCATGCTGTTGGAGGTGTTGGGACTTCAGTTGTTGAATTCCATTTGACTGAAGATTTTTTTCTGTAAAAAATCATACAATTATAATGAATCAAGAAGCATTTGGGCAACACTGTCAGACACATGGTGTGAGTCTTGGGTTTGTCCTGTACAGGGCCGGGAGCTGGCCTCAATAATCCTTGTGGGTCCCTTCCAACTCAGAATATTCTATGATTCTATAAGGAATGGGTAGAAGTATAGAAACTGGTGTTGTTTTTATTGGTATGAAAGTTTAGCAAGAGTGGGAAAATCCAAATTCAGTCACCTGATTCTTTTGATGAGGCCTCCCTGAGTGATGAGAAGTGGCTGGAGTCAGCCGCACAGGAATTTTGGGGGTGCCTTGAAGCAAGACCCAACAGTCTCTCTTTAACTTCTAAAAAAATGAGCCTACCTGAGACAAACTAGAGACATCACTGTATCAGTTACTTCTGTTTTGCATGAAATAGAGAACCCTGTGGTATGGACAATTTAATAATTTATGTAGGATTTTCCTTTGGCATGTGTGCAGTGTGCTTTTTTTAGATATAGGAGTTACTGTATGCAGATGTGTTTCCATCTATGGGAATAAAGGCAAGTTTATGGAGTTCAAAAAAAAAGCTTTGAATGGAAATTGTTCTGTTTAATGGAATATATAATAAGAGTTATAATAAGAAAACAGATATACAGCTGTTTCTGGTGTGTGGTATTTGCTGTAAAACAGTAATGTTTCAGGCAATTAGTATAGTGGAAAATAACAAGTCCATTTAGGTTTCATAAAAGGCTGAGTGAAGGGCAGGAAGCTGTCATTTGCCTAAATATTATTAGCTATTTTCAAATGTCATATATAGCAGAAAAATTAAACAATTGAAAATTGCTTTTTCATATTTCTTAACACAGGTCATTTTTCAGAAATGTCTTTGGTTGTAATTGCTCTATTCAGACCAACACTGAATGTTTTGATCCATTACATGCCTAAATTGGGCTTGAGTTCTCCATTTCTAATGTCCCTCTTTGCTTCCCAATTATAGCAATTTTTCATTCTGGAATAATATCCTATTTTTTCAAGACCAAAGATGTGTGGCTATAACTATCATTTGATGCTTCAAGCTTTTACTAAATACTCACAATTTCTCTGCATAATGAATATTTCATAATACATTTTGGTTTGCATAGTTTGCATGTTTTAAACTGGTTGTGGCCCGCCTTGCTGGAGAATACTCACATGCAAAAAAACTGGTTCTCAGTAACTTCTAACAATTTTTGCCACCATTCAGTAAAGCAGAAGCTCAGAAAATAGTTTTACAATACCACTATTTAATTCAGTAGCATAGGAATAATATGCCTCTCACATTCTAATATTTAACATCACTTTGCTTTCTGTGCATTTTATTTTTGAACACAATTTTTACCAAAGATGTAGAGTAATTTAAAAACAAAATGAAACAAAACACCAAAACCCACATTTGTGTAGTTTTTTATTAGATCCAAGATAACCAGACCTCCTTTACTTGTAATGTGGAATAGCATCATTCATTGAAAGAATGCTTGGACTAAGAGTTGGTTTTTCCTTCTTTGAGGGTTTTCTCTCTGACACCTGATGGTTAGGTGCTTACATTCAAGTGTGATAGACAGAACAATTTTGCTGCTTTTGCACTCAGTTTACATGCTGGGTCTCTTTATAAAGGGAGTAACTGAAGGCACTCCAGTGATAGGGAGAGGGGTCTCCTCCTCATTCTTTGTCAGGCAGAGGTGGATGAAAGCTGCTGACTAAGGAGAAAAGTACTATAGCAAGGAACAAGGAGATGGGAAGTTCAGAGGACAGGTGTCAGTGGTGATGAAAGGTTTCCTGGGCTCCAGAAATAATGCCAGCATTTGTTGCTGCTGACTTCACTGAAATTAAAGCCTGGAAGCAGGGAACTGACTTACACATACACAGTGAGCAGGGAGAGATTGGCTCACAAAACACTTTCATTTCAATTCTTTCCAATCTAGTGTCTCCGAGTTAATCATTCCAGTAGCTCATTAAAATATGAAAAAAAGAAGAAAAATATGGCTTTTGAGTTTAGCCTTATAAAATTACTTTAAGAACATCCTTCAGAATGTGCTTGCTTAATAGGGTCCTGTGACAGAGTCCTCTAGCTCCTTTCGTGTCCCACACACTCCCATGAGGAGACAAATTGCCTTAGGGATGAGTAGGTTTTGGCTTCACTCCTTTTGTAAAAGTGGCCTTTAGACAAGCCCCATTGTTTGGATCTGTGCTTCCCCAGCCACGATTTCAAACTCAATAGGGAAGATTTATAGTGCAGTAATTTAAATTACAGTGAATTAGACTAAATTACTGTCTTCGTGTAGAAACACACATAAAATGGATTATGAGTAGTGTGGACATGGCTGTACTTGGAACTACTGTCTGAACCCTGAATAATACAGAAATTCTGCTACAGAAAAGGAAGGTGCTTTGAACTGTTTCTTAGCTGATGAAGAGTGAACAAAAGTAATGCAGCTCTGAGCAGGAAATAAAAGCAGTGAAATGCCTCCTGTTACCATGGGCTGCCCTCTTTGCTTAGGGAGTTCTGTGTGTTTTCTAGAGCCTCAGCTAAGGTTGGCAGCAGTCAGTAGAAATACTTCTGTCATTATGGATCCCAAAGTTAGTCCCTGTTTTTTCTCCCTAGGCAAGGGAATGGTTTTGCCCTTTAAATGTTATTTTTACCACTGCTCTTTGTGTATGATAAAATGATGATTTGCACTAAGTTTGCTTTATCAAAATCTTCTTTCTTGGCAAGCTGCCTCTTGTATTGGCTCAGAAAATCCTGGCTTTTTACTGACCAGTGCCTCTCAGTTTTGTAGTTAGGTTAGCTCTTCTTTTGCAAAATCCATTTATTTGATTAATAAAAAATTGCAGCTGTGCTATGGTGTTGCCAGGCCATGAAGCTATAGTAGAATTTCATTCAGAATTTCTGTTTTAAATATATTTCACTCCTAGTTTATTTACAGAAAATTGCTTGAAATAAACTTGGTACCACCTCATGTGTATAATCTTTTGAAAAGATGTGGACAGGTGATACATTGATTTCTTCATTAGCAACTTGATGGGGATGTAAATACAACATAAAGATTATAAAATATGGGATGGTGTAATGTAAAGTTTGTGTTGGGATGAGCTAGAAGGGGAATTGAGCGGGGCCCTATCCATTAAACCTTGTAATAACACTGTCACCTTCTTACTTTTTTCACAATATTACAAATGTTTTAGAACAGAAAAATCCTTCTTTTGGGGATTAGTGTTTTTGGGTTTTTTTCTTGTTTATGTAAAGCCTGCTTGGCTTCATTCAATTATGCTGAGTTTGAAAGAAGAAATTTAGGCAATAATTGCATAGTTGAGGCTTTTCCATTTTGTCCATGATGTGAAGATATCTGTGATCTGTCTGAGAAATGAGTTTGTGAAGGCCAGCATTGCATAAGATGAAAAAGGCAAACTTTTCCTCTGGCTGGCTGTCTTGTCAGTGCATGTGCATGGCAAAGAAAATGAGAAGTTAAAAACCAAGCTGAAAGGAAAGAAATCAGAAGCAACAAACACCCGTGAGGCTGTGACTAACACAGCCCTGGAGGTGCTAGATGATATAAGATAGCAAAATCATAAATACCCCATGATTTTTGATCACTGGAGCAAAGTAATTCAGGAAAGATGCCTGTTTCAGTGATACATTTTGTCCATGCTAAATTGAAAGCAATCAACTTTGTCTAAAAGCATAGAGAAACCATTGCTGTGGTTTCTTTTGGTTATGGGTTGTTATGCCCAGTTAGGAAAAAGAGGAGCTACAGTGCACATCTTTCTTCCATTTGAGATGAAATTAAAACTGTGCTTCACAGACAGGAGCTGTGTACTGAACCATTCAGCCCATTGAAGAAACTGATTTAGTTTCCTGTAAGTTTTCACAAGAACCTTCAAGTAGGGGTGGTAGGTGTTAAGTGCTGTCAGTGGAATGTGCTCTTTGGCAGTAATAATTATGAAAACGTGTCTCACTGTAGGCAGAGAGTAAGAATTACTGGTCACAGCTGAGCCGAGAGATGGACAGCCCATGGAGCTCTTATTTGGAGAGAGAAGGCAAAGAAAGTGACTCTGGAAATGGCTCTATGAGGTAGATTCTGTTCTGTTCTAAGAGAGAAGATCTCTTTTGAAAAGAGATGGGAGGAAAAGGCCCCAAAATAGTTGCTTTCACTCACCTAGGAAAAGAAAGGATGGTAAAAATGGCAGCAAGGCAAAGATAATGAGCTTAGAGTATGCTTTAGCTGGCTTCAGGAGCTGGTGGGTACCTGTACTTACGAAAAATAATGTAAAAACACAGGAAAATACCAGGGTAGCTGGCATTTCTTTAAACACATTAAAAATACAATAAGAAATTAGCTGGTACACAGAAGAATAGAAGCACAGTAAGAGACTAGTAAGAATGCAATTTCAGAATGACTTCCAATAGGAGAAACAAAAATGCTGACTAAAGCATTTAAAGACAAGTTCAGAGGGTCTAATGTGGAGAGTGGCAAAGAAAATGTTACTAGAGAAATGAGATATAGGAATACTTAATATATGTCTTTACAAAGTGAGGAAAAATCATGTCCTAGGGAAATACAGACCAATCTTCTTAACTTTGATACACACAATGGTTCCAGAAAAAAAATTAATAGAAACCACTGTAGAACATGCAGAACCCAATTACATAAGTGGTCAATTTGGACTGGACCAGAACAAATGATATTAATTCAATGTAATCTTTTAACACAATAAGTGTGTGAGGATTTTATGTGGTCCCATTTGACATGCTTGTGACGAAAATGTGGAAATACATAACTTTCACAAAAACAATAAAACAAATTACCTCTTTTTCACAAAACTGGATTTAGTTCACTTTTAGGCTGGGAGAATTCAAGTGGGCATCTGCTTTTGGTCTGTTTCCATTCAGTAGTAACTTGAATGATGAAAAAAGTCCACATAAAAAATTGAAGTATATACCTAGTTTAATTACAGACACATTAGGGAATAGCACCAGATTCACAGTTGTGAATAGCAGAGAATTTTTTTGAATCACAGAAGAGAGATTCATGCAAAATACTGCTATCCATAGGAAGAAGAAATGGGACATACCTGACCAGGCTGTGGTTCTGCAGAAAGGGATTCTCTGTAAAGTGGAGAATCTGTGGAAATTATGTTCTGCTCAGCTTTTCTCAGCAAAGAGAAGACTTCCAAGGAGTTCTGTATGCAGTTTGGGCAAAATATGAGACAAACATCAGTGGCAAATTGAAGCAGTCCAAGTTGGGAAAATGTGGAGAATTTCAAAAGGTTTAACAACAATTAACATTGTACAGACTACAAAAGGAAAAAAAAAGGGTGTATCATGACAGTAGTCTGACAGACATGGAAAAAGAAAATAATGATAATTTATTATGAGATACTGCTGAAAGGAAGGGCAAAAGTAATGCAGTTTTTTTGGAAGCAAAAAGGATTCAGGCTGGATAGCAGGAAAAGTGCTCTATCAGGCTAGAGAAACACAGAAACAGGCTACTTAGAAAGGCTGGAATCTTCCTCAATGGGAGATTTTAGGAGCAGGTTAGACATATATCTGCCATATCTGAAAGTACCAGGTCTCTACACAGTGCATATGAGGTGGACTAAGTGATTTCTTGAGATCCCTTTTACTCCTCTGCTTCTGTAATTTTATGATTACAAACCAGCAACAACTAAGAATCTTCTGTTCTTACAGAAGAGACTTTCAAGCAGTCAGTCTTGAAAGAAAGGTGCAGTCAGCTCAGAGACTGGCAGTGCTGCTTAGGTCAGGTTATTGATCTATTCTAACAGGGGAAAAAATAGAGATTTATGCCTGTGATGTTTTAGCATTCCTGTGTGTGATACCGTTAAAGCAAGGTTGGACTTTTTTCATAACTGTAATTCATTCATGACATAAATTATGCATGCGTGACATGCTGCCCAGTCATTTATGTCTGAGCAGACTGTAAAGATAGGGAAGGAAGTAATTGTAGTTATCCCATTGTTTGCATCCAATCTACTGAAGTAAGATGAAAGCACCTTGACAACTACAGGATGCAGCAAACAGTACCTGACAGCTTGGTACAGGTGCATAAATCAGGAGCAGTTAGATGATTAAAGGCTCTAATGGCCCTAGCAAAAGTGCAACTGATGGTTTTCTTAAAAGGGGAGCTGATAGTCAATCTTCAATGGGCATAAGAATCGAAAGGAGCTGAAGAGGAGAAATGTGTAACTGGGTCAGGTGAAGAGTGACTAAGACCTAAAAAGAACATCTGCATGACTGTGATGTGATGGCAATTCCAAGTGACATTTCATGAGCTTAGGATCATACTTTTCTATATTTTTTTTTTTTGCTGAAGATAGCTTAGCATACTAATAGCTCAATTACAGTGGCACATGGTTGTGGCAGATGGGTGGGTGGAGAACTGCATGTCATCCCAGTATGAGTCTTTGCCTTTTTGAGTGCCAGAAAATCATAAGGGAGGAGCTCTTTTCTACCACTGTAGAAGATTCCTAAGCACCTCTTTTGGTACAGCTATGCATGGCCATCAGAGCTACAGCTCTTTAAGGCAGACTTTTATATTAATCAAGCTTTCTGTTAAATTTTTCTTTCCATTGGTTTAAGTATGCAAGATTTCCTTCATCCTTTCCCACTCTTTCTGCTGTCTGAAAATCCAGACTAGGAACTGAATATTGTAAAATTCATATATTCTGAACCATATAAAAGTACAGCATGGAGGCTGGAAGTTATTGGAAGCAACCCCTTGCTCAAAGACTATTAACTGAAATGTTACAGGTTTGTCTTTTCAATTTAAGTTTGAATCCATCCAAGGATGGATGTAACACAGACTCACTGAGTGGGAATATTTTTCATTTATGTCCAGTAGGAAGGAATCTCTTGTCTTGCAGTGGGGGGGTTTTGCCTCTCATCCTTTGCTGTGTGACACTAGGAAGATTCTGTCTGTCTTCTCCACCCCATTTTAGGCAGCCTCAAGGCTTCAGTTTACCTTCCTTTTAGTTGCTTGTTTTTTCACATAATATTTGCATTCTATCAATGCAGGCACTGAAAAAAACTGCTGGTAAGGAAAATTCCTCTAAATCACAAGGGGGCAATAGAATAAGTGACTAATATTAATTTGATGGAAATTGCCCCTGTTCTGAAATTTCTAAGTTACTTCCCTGTGGGACAATCACGAATATCTTCCCTTCCTGTGTCTCACAGGCTGGACATTCCAGGAGTTTGTCCTTTTAAGCTGCATATAGTCAAAGCTAAATGGGGGCTTTCAGCTGATATAGAAACAATAAATGTTTCTGTGTATGCAAGAGAATGTGTGTGAATGTGTGTGGGTTTCTAGTGTGAGTCAGAAAAATAGAGTTATGATCCTCTCCTCCCAGAAGAGGTCATGTCTCATGACAGGTGAAAGGTCATTTGATCTGGAGAGTTGCTTTGACCTTCAGGATAGGGAGCAGCCCTACCCTGGGGCAGAGCTCAGACACGTAGCTCCTGCTGTATGGCTGTTCTAAGTTCTCTGTGCATTTGTTGTTCTTTGCTTAGTCCCTGTCATCAAGTTATTCTGAGGAGATTTTACCAAATGCTGTAGAGCAAATGTCACAGACTGATCAGCTATTTGGTCATGTAAGTTTGCAATGTTTGCAACAAAGTAATAGCTCCCTTCTCTAGATGCTTCACTGAAAACTGGAAAGATCTTTTTAAAACATTATCTCTGTTGCCTTCATGATTTCTTGACATCCAAGCATCTCAGTTGACTTAACTTGAACTGAGCAGCTTTGCTAAGTGGCTTAACAGTGTTTTTACTGTGGACAGCATGCTACTAAGATGCAGCAGATATCATAATTATAAGCTGCAGTATTTAACAACACCCCAGGAAACTTTCTGTCTAGCAGTACTGCTAAATAATGTTTATCCCATAATCTCTCATTAAAGGATTGTATAAATCAAGGTTATGTGATTTTTTTAATGATTCAGGGTTTTTTACTCCTAAGTTTCTATGGACTAGACCTTGATCAACATCCCCAAGGATAATTTATTTCCTTTCTACTCAAATTCCCAAGCAAGCATGGTCCATCACCATATTGGGCAGGAATATTGTAACTTTCTGTAGCTTCTTGTTTTGAGATAGAAGAGCTGGACCCGTTAGAAGAGGGACTTTCCTGGGGTGTGTATGATTCTTCTGGATTGAGTACACATGCAGCTTGATAGCCTGAGTCAGGAGAAAGAATTACCATTCAGCTTTAGTTATGTGCAGGATTAGAGACATGTGGCTGCTTCACCTCCAAAAAATGCACATTAGAGACAGGGAATTAGGGCAGATATACAAGATTTTACTCATTATGATAAAAATAGAACAAAGTTAATACTAACCTGTGTCATCGTTGTCGTCATCATTCCCCCTCCCACCCACACAGTGTAGAGCACACACAGGCAGTGTCTGCCATAATCTCCTTTTCTAATTGTGGTGGTATTCCAATAATCCCTTTTCCTCCTTATAGCTGCTTGGATTCTAACACCCAGCTGTTTTCCCCCTCTTCCTCCTATGCTGGCAGTCTCAGAAAAATATTTCTTGTCTGATGTAAGTGAAAGTACAGCTCTTTGACACAGAAGTAACAAAAGAAAAGTTGTCCAGTGTGTGTGCAAGAACCTGTGCCTATAACATCCTCAGCTGAACTCTGTGTAAGCAGCCATCCTGCCTTGGGAGTTGGAGGGTTTCCATGGTGGTAGGGCTGACTTCTGGATTCTTTATTTCAAGACCTGTTTAGCTGGCCTCTTTGGATACCCAGGTTCAGTGTTTGCTTGGTCTAAAATAATCACAGTTTTAGTATCTTATATTACCTGATATTTTAAGTAAGTTTTATCTTGCAATGCAGATATTTATCTCATTATGAGGATTTATATCTTACAAGAGTAGTAGAAAAATTAGTTACAGCAATATGCTGAAGAAAGTGAAAATTAACATAGCTGACCCAGGCAAATAAGTTCAGTATTGGCTTTACTGCCTAAGCCTTAAAGAGGGTGATTTCTGAGGTGTAGTTTTCCCTTCTTCTGCCTATAAAAATAATATATTTCTTTCTGCATTGGTTTTCTTTACATTGAAGGGGTATACAACTCTGTAAAGAAAAAAGATTCATCTGTAAGAAGCAAAATATAATATGAGATAATGAAGAAAAATAATTTGAAGAATATCATGTGTAATGTATTTCACGTGGTTTTTTATTTGTCAGACAGTTTCAGTGCTCTGAATTCAAGTTCTTTAAATTAACCAGAATTGTCATAATCCTTTTGATTTGATTAAATATGTCAGTGATGTGCCAAAGTTAAAATGATAGAAACCCTGAAAAGAAAATATCATTATGAAAAAACAACGAACTTGAAAAAGTCAGTGTTGAAGGCAGACCAGCATTGCTAATGACAATAAATGAAATCCTGCTTGGGAATCTGATCCTTATCCAGCAAAGCATTTAATCCCATCATTTAAGCATATGAGTTCTTCCCTCTCTAAGCATCCAAATTGTCCCACTTAGGTAAGGGTGAGGTTAAGTGAGTTCCAAGACAGTTGCCATAGAGCTCAGCCCCTGTCAGACCAGAGCTTTTGCTGTCCTGGTGAGGGACACATCTTGCAGCAAGAGTTATGTATTGAATGGCATTTCTGTAGGCATTCCTGTGGTACAAGTTCAGTGCAGCCTAGAGGTTTCAAAGGTAGTCTGAGAATTATTGTTATGTTTGGGTACAAAGGGATAAAACATGCTTTTTACTGTAAGATGCAAGTCTTTTTTAATTGCAACACAGGAAAAAAAAATGAAGGGGTAAAGAAAAACAGATGAAAAATACATATATACAAAAGAATCTGATGTCTAGAATTCCACAGTTGAAAGGTTTTTCTGGTAAATGATGTTCTTGATTTGAATATACTTCAAATGTAGTGCAAAGGAATTGCTGTTTTGTGCTGCATTGTTAAAATATCTTACATGGAAATTTAGTTTCATGTGAAAAGCTACTAGATGATAATACTGTGTAAGAATTAAAGTTTATTTTACTGTTTTATTGGAAGCACCTACTCCTTTACAGAGGCAAATGGCTCTTCAATCAATGAGTATTGTCAGGTGCATTATGGATAGTTTAGGGGCTTAAGTGCCTATTTCATCTTTGCAGACGTGTAACTCCTACAGTAGTAAGTACCCACTAAAGTTACATTGTTGCTTCCTCCAGCAGAAAAATTGTAAATTATAAAAATGAACATAAGGAGTACTGCAGTCTAAACCAATCTGCTGGTAATGCCTGCTCACTATCATTTCTAGAAAGCAAGGCCAGGTCTCTTCTCCCCACATAAATGGGACAGGACAGGGGTTTGCAGGAGTCTGGCTGGGCTCTCTCCTCTGGATAGTGGCAGAGGATTGACCAGAGCAGACTGTGGCTCTACATCTGGAACAAGGAGCTGACAGGGTTGATGCAAAAAAGGCTATAATTAATTCTACACGAACAGCACACCTTGTTTCAGTGGGAGACCTTTCTTTCCTCAGTGCTTTCATCATATTCCACAATGCCCATGACTTATGTATCACTTCTCCCTGTGCTAGGAGTTAAGTGCTGCTTGGCAAAAAGGGCAGCTTTACCAGTGGTAGGTTTCATGCTGAGGAAATTTCTCTGCTGCCTGTCTTCTGATGCCTTAAATCCATTTTTTACTGTACATAGCTTTTGTACCTGAGAATTGATGCTGTAATAATCTGCATTGGTAGTGAGTTCCACAAGATGAATATAAGAAGCAATTTGTATGCCCCACAAAACATGTCTTCACAGCTAATTTATTGCATTGTAATCTACTTCTGTTTCAGTGAAAAGCAATCATGGATATAGGAAAACAAAGAGATACACTACTATACTTGTGTTTGGACAAGAAGAATAAATGCAGAAAGTAGTGAAAAATAATTGGCAAAAATTGCTGTGTATGTTGTTTGTATAAATAGTAGAGTTAAGGACAAATATGTGTTTTTTCAGTTTAGTAGAATCTCATTTGGCTACAGATACAAAAAAAATACTGAAAATGAAAACCAGGTGGCTACTCTAACACTCCTTAATTCCTTTTTATATTCCCCTTATGTTTTGTAGCTGTGCAATGGTGGATCTGTGACTGATCTTGTGAAAGGATTTCTGAAGAGAGGCGAAAGGATGAATGAACTTATAATTGCTTACATTTTACGCGAAGCTCTGATGGTAAGATAGGCTTTCAATGAAAGGACAGTCAATATTCAGCTCATACTTTTTTCTTTAGATGAATGAAGATCATGTCCCCACTAACACAGCTCACTATCTTGTATTATAGCAGC
This sequence comes from Passer domesticus, assembly GCF_036417665.1. Taxonomy (NCBI): domain Eukaryota; kingdom Metazoa; phylum Chordata; class Aves; order Passeriformes; family Passeridae; genus Passer; species Passer domesticus. The sequence goes on along the minus strand of NC_087474.1, from coordinate 15,970,620 downwards.
GTTTAATGAAATCAGGGGAATGTATAATTAGGATGGTTCTTTTTAAGCAAGCAAGGTAAATAGCAGGTAATCTGTTCATTTCACTATTAAGAGAATGAAAATTGATTTCTGACCATTGATCAATTTTCCTAGTAAATACAGCTCAGCATCAAAATTGCATTTCTTTTAAGAAGTAGCAGAAATACCATCAAAATACTGTTCAGCCTCCTATTTTTGGATCCAAAGTATTTTTATAGTAAAATAATCCAAATATCCAGCAAATTCAAACCCTGCTACAAGAATTTGGTTCTGCTCATTAGGATCAACTGTCTTTATTTATAATTTTCTTATAACTGAAATTTTACCTTTTCTGGTGGAATTTAGGTCTTAGTAGTTTTCTTTGAGTTTATGCTCTGAAGGTATTATATGTAGATTTATAGTGATATTTTTCTGCTTTCGTTATAAATTTTCTATTTGTCATAAAGTGGGGCAATGAAAGAATATTTTTTCCTTATCATGTGGCAAGTGGTTTTGCAGTAAGAATGACATCCCTGTGGTTTTGGATTAAAAAAAAGTTTCAAGTATTTTTCATACTTTTCCACTACTTTGTTGTTTCTGCAAATGTAATAGGGAGGACAGAGCTTTTATTAAAAGTTCATGTTTACATCTTGCCTTCCAGGGACTTCAGCACTTGCATGAAAACAAAACAATCCACCGTGATATTAAGGGAAATAATATCCTTTTGACCACTGAAGGAGGAGTCAAGCTTGTGGATTTTGGTATGTTATGTTTACTTATATACACAATGTTTTACACCTGAAGTATGGAAAATAGAATAGAGTAAATAAACCAGAAAATATGAACTGTGTTAATTTTTTGTTAAAAATCACTTGGATAACCAATGTTACTTTTGTTAACTTGATGGTAATTTTAGTAATTTTGGTAAAGCTGTTTCAATAGCATGGCTAAAAACCAGAAATTATAATATGGTGGTAGTAAGTGCTTTGAGGCACAGAGTAAGTGAAATGGCAAAGTGAGAATATAGGATTTAAAATAAGGTTGGTGTTCAGTTCCTCCAGGAACCATACACTGGTTCAGTGAAATTAGGAACTGATAGTAAAAAGCTTCATGCTTTAAATGACAGTGTTTAAAACTGAATAGATATTGTGAAGAATGGGGGAGCTCCACCTCAGATGCATATACTTCTTTATTTGATTTAAAACAAAACAACAGGTATTTGAAGGCAGTAGAGGTGGAAATATTATATAGGTAATCCCCAATTTCTAAAATCGGGGAAGACAGATTTTGGCAAATCAGAATCTGAGAATTGGCATTAAAAGGGTCAGTTGAAGCCTGTTAGGCCTAAAAGCAGTCTTGGATGCTCCCATCTTTGATGTCACCACCAAAAGGGAAGAGGAGAGATATGGATAAGTGGATGCAACCTGTTATTTATCAGCAATGCCACAGTCATTTGCCTAAAAGATTAGGTTTGACTCTTGTTTCATATAAGGGCATTTGCAGTGCTTGTTGTTATGAACGATTATGTTCAGGTAGAACACTGCCTTCTTATGTTAAAAGTAAATTTATTGGTCACTATTCACAGCACAGCAGACAATTGTAAATATATATAATTCAGCAGATGGAAAAACCTTTGTTTTTCCTTTGGCCTTCTATTTTGTTAATGATTCTGATTCAACTGCTATATAACAATTGTTTAAACTAATCTTGGGATTTTAACTCTCTTTAGTATAGTATCTTCTGGCCAGTAGGTTGTATTTATGGAACTCTCATGACTTGACACACAAATTCCCAAAACTGTCAGGGTTAGTAATTCTTTTGAAATGTCATGTATTTCTTTTATATTCCTCACATAAAATCTTCTATTGGAAAATCTTGGTATTTCCTAAATCATCTGCAATATACTTACTAGTATTTTCTGATAGTCTGGAAGTTTATTGTGAGGCAAAAACCAGTATTTTTGCACACAGGCTTTTAATTTGTAGTGGAAAAAAATTTTAAGGTGCTGGAGGCAATTAGAGGATCAATGCTTCTGAAAATGAAATCATTTATGCAGATATCAAAACATACAAGCTGTAGGGATGAGGACCTGAATTATTTATTCCCCAGTTACTGCAATCTCCTGATAAGGCTGTAATTGAAAAATAATCTTAAATTATTGGGGGAAAATTGTGATGCCAAAATACAGGTTAGAACATGCACAAGAAACAAATATACATACACACACATTTATGTGGACTCAAAAGGGTCCTGGAATAGCTGCAGTCCATCCTCTCAAAGGAATATACAAATGACACTTTTACTTCGGAGTAGATTGATATTTTCCCTGGCTTTCCCCCACCTCCCCAGGAAGAAAAACAATCTGAAGCCAATAATGAATAGTTTCAGAGGAATAAATTTATAGTCTTCATAAAATCATCATGGAAGATGTACCATTCACCATTCAGGCCGCTGCTTAAGGTATTCAGCTGGGATTTGTGGGATTTGTGTCTTCTACTTAAGGGGATTTAATCCCACATTAATCAGATTCCAAGATAATTTTTTTGAGCCAGGAATGTGAGTTGATGAAAATCTCTCATGTTGGCATGCTACAGACTGTTGTACATAAGCATTTATTGGATCAGGGACTTAAACTCAGACATCTTTTATTATACAAGCTTATAAAATTGACAGGCTACAGAGTGAGATAGACATGGAGGTATAGTTTCCTTTTCACCCACAAAATACTCAGGAGAAGCAAAATTTTTGATTTAGGCTGAACCAATTTTTACATGGGGCAAACAAACACAAAAATCCCAACCCAAATAATCACATCCCCCTTTCTAACATGCACACAGCTTTTCTGTGTGGGGAGGGGAGCAGAGGCGGGGAGCAGAGGCAGGGAGCCAAGGACTCCTTCAACCACCAAACACACATGACCAAGGAAGCGAGCCTTTCCCAAGATAACTTTATCTGCACCATCCTCCTGCATGCTGGATGCTGATGAGAGGTTCCTGAAGAAGCCTTTGCTGTCCTCCCCTGATACTATTTATGGTGGTTTTCTTCTAAACATAAACCCTGTGTCTGAAGCACGGCCTTGTGAAGTGCCTTACAGAACACGAAACTAGAAAAAACCTATTCTTAGTCCGTGTGTGCTGTGCAATCATTTCACTTTTTTGTCCTCTTTTTAAAGTATATTTAGGAACATTTTAAGAGTCATAAGTGAAAAAAAAAACCTTCTAGTGAATTAAATCGTGTTTGAAAATGGCTTTTTTTTTCCTTCATTGCTTTTGTACTCTTTGAGCTTGGTGTAGTGTTCTGCCATAGTGAGTCCTTCCTTGCACAGCAGTACAAACTTTTCAGAAGCTTCATTTTGTGACACAATTTATACACATTGCTTTGTGGTCATTGTATCATAGGTATTTATGTATGCTGGGACCATAGTTTCTGAACACTGCACAGTCTGTAATGGATAACCATCACAATACCCTTATGGAGAAGTAAATTACTTTAATTCCCAGTTAGCAGTGGGGGATCTGAAACTTTGTGAGACTGAGTTGCTTGAGGTGACACTGAAAATGTAGGGAAAAGCTCTTCCAAAATCCAGGCTAATTCTCTGAATAGTTTGTCTTTCTAGAGGTACTGGCAGTTAAAGAGATAGACTTGGAAAGAAAACCACAGCCCCACAGCCATGCCTCACTCAGATTGCTCTGAAAAGTGAAATTTTTGTTTTCCCTTAAAATTCTGCTGCAATATTGTTTAATCACCCCAGTAACATTCACGTATCTAAGAAACACCAATCCCAATATAGATTAATGCTTAAATCAAGTCAAATACCTAAAGGAAGCCTATAAGAAAGTTGGAGAGAAACTATTTACAAGAGCATGTAGGGACAGGACAACAGGGAATGGCTTCAAACTGAAAAAGAGTAAGTTTAGATTAGATATTGGGAGAAAAAAAATCTTTGCAGTGAGGGTGGTGAGGCACTAGAGCAGTTTGCCCAGAGAAGTTGTGGATGCCCCATCCCTGGAAGTGTGAGAATGTCCTCTGATCACAGATTCAGTCTATAAAGTCATTAAAATTCTAAATACATTAATAGTCCATATTTTCTTAGTAAGAGAAGGCTGACTGAAGGCAGTTTCCCTACCTGAACATTTGTGGGAATTAGCTTCTAAGCTGTTCTGATAGAAAAACTTTGAGGTAGGATGTTCTGCCTGAGAATTGCAGCAATTAGGCTTCAAGCAAGGAATAGCCTCTACCACATTATATCGTTGTATTACATTCAAGCTGCTATGTTTTCAGTAAAAGATAGAGATTTGATAGAAAAATATACATTTACATTAAATTCTTTGTAGCCCTTTCAAAAGTGACTGCTATGTAATTTGTTGCATAGAAAGAACTGGAGGCAAGTAAGGTGTGAATTAAATTATTTCTTTGATAAATATTCCTAATTATATTCTTATTACCATACCAGTTTCTTATTACCATTCTGTGAAGAAAGTCTTTTACATCTGTTTCAGAACTTTGGTGGCACACAGCAGATTGATGTTAAAAGGACAGATTTCAAATAAAATTTTAGCCTCTAAAGGTGCAGGAAATTAATGTAATGAAATTTAAAGAGATTAATTTAATGCCTGATACATTTTGAAAGTCATGTGAAAATTTATCTGCAGCCTTTGCCGCCTAAATATCTAAGTGTCTGATCTTTTTTCAGCAGTTAAAAAACTGGCCTGGAGTCATTTGAACACATAGCACACCTCATCTGTAGTAATAATTAATACATTCATCTGCATCTTGTAATGTGCAACCAATTTCATGGGACACTAAAGGTGTAACATCTGCTTCTGCTGACAAATACTTGCTTCTTTGAATAGTCCCTCTCAATTCAGTTTCTTTTCTTGAAATCAGGATGCTGCACAGGGCCTTTCATGTATTAATGTCAATCTAAGCCACAACTCTATAATGTGCTGTTTGAAAATGGGAGAAGAGAAATAAAATATTATTAATATTTTTGTTGTTATTACTTTAACTTTTGTCTGAAAACATCTGAGTGGCATTTCATTTGAAATTATTTGAAATTATTTCAGTGCTTCTGGAGCTCGAAAGCCAGAGGTTTTCGTGCTTAATTTTTTTTTTTATCAAAGAGGATCCTAGAGGACAAAACTCCCTATCAGCAAACTAGACAAGTTGCTGATGTCTCAAAAGCTGTGGAGGAAAGAACCATTTTTCTTTCTATGTGAAACATCTACAGCCACATGGCAAAGTGATTCTTTTAGCTAAAAAGAGGGGACTGTAATGCTGATGGAAAACTTCTCTTTAGCTATATTTTTGAGGATTGACCTTTAGGCTGATAGTCTTTACCAGGAGCACAGGTAGCTCATACTTCTTCAGGACTACTGAAACCTGCTCTCCCAGACTAGAAATGTCTCAGGATGAGCAGCTGTTGCCTTGGAAATGCCCAGAAAAAATATAAATTATACTTCCCCACTTAAGAAACGCATATTATTTCCAGCAGCACCGTTTCTTTCTGAAGGCCATGCCTGTCTATGCATCAAACATATTTTCATACCACATGTAATTAGGCTTTTGCTGTTATTACCAGGAAAGGTCACGGGGAAAAAAAGTCAGACATCTAGATGGATATTAGAAATATTCAAGTACCCATAAGGAAAATAAAATGTGGATGGACTCATTAAATCTTTATATTCAAACCTACTTCAAGACACAAGAGATTCCATGATTCCTCATAGTTTGCCCAGTAATGTAACTGTGGGGAAGGGGATATTGAAAAGGGTTGGCACTGTCCATTTTCAGTTTCTTTTTAGGTGTTTTGTTAATAGTACCTAAAACTCTCTATCACTAGAGGCTCTGGATAAGCAATACATAGGAAAGATCTATGTTTTTTTAATATGTAAAGGAGATTCCAGTGGAAAACATGGAAAAAAGGTAATGTAATCTCACTGTTGCTGGGAGATGGTGGAAAAATACAAGCTGTGTTGCTGCAGTTAATGGAATGTCTTCAAGTGTTCCTTTAGAACTGTGGATAAATAGGTTGCATAATTAAAATATGTATTGTAATAGTAATGGAATATATAGTGAAGGTGGGTGATTTTCATACTTTAAACACACTTAGTTTGCATTTTTCTGCTTTTGTATTAGTGTTGGATGTAGAAGCTGTGTGTGAATATTGTCTTGGCATTCCAAATGCAGTTTCAGATATCCCACTTTGCATATAGCTAGCACAGTTTTGTCGTGGACAGTAGCCAGGATCAGCTACAGATTTACCCTGAATACAACTCATTGGGGGAAGAATGAACTGGGGAAGGCAATATATATTGCTGTATTTAGACATACTGATATTGCTTTGTTTAATACTTGAACTACTGCTTCTATGTAGTTTGGAAGCTGCACATAGACAGAGGTCAGTGTTTGTGTTTGGAATGTAATTGGGTTATTATTTTGCTATGGAGAGAATGATTATTCTTCCTTTAAAGCTATTTGAAGTCTTTCAAAGTTAAGGAAAGAAAGAATTCTAAATACTGGTATTCCTAGATGGCCTTATTATTATTCAAAATTTCAATTTGGTGAAACTACTTAATGGCAAGACACTGTTTTGGTAGTGTATTTTTAAATTCATTCTAGGTTTACTTTAAAATGTATACATAATTTCATTTGGGCAATACTAAATGCAAGTATTAATTTCATAATTCAATTGAGTAATTAAAATAAATTCATTGATTTTTTTTTTCCTCTAGAAAAAGTTATTCTGCCAACATTGTGTATTGTCTCAGTGGTGTACCACTCTTCCTCACAAATTACGGATTGTTAGTCGTGCTTTACCACTACTAGAAATCAATTACAATTGATCAAGATGAGTTAGAATGTACAGGTGTTTCTCTTAACTATTGTTCCATGATATTTATGCCTATTCTGATACAGAAATACAGGCCAAAATATTTCAAATTCTGTGAATATACTAAAAAGGTTGAATTTTTGCAGTGTAGAGCCAGCAGCTGCTATAATGACAATGCAAGGGGAGTAAAATCAGTTACCCTCTACAGCACGTCCAAAACAATGGGCACAGTCTCCATGGAATAATGTACAACTGCATCTTGATAATTCCATCTCTTTAATTGTTCAGCTGTCCTGGTTTTCTGATGCATGAAGGAGCTTTCTGCTGGTCTGGTGGGGGAAAAAGCAGCTGAAATCTCTGGTCAGAGGTTGGGCAGGAACCCTGGGACTGGGTGTCATCCTTTCACCGTGACACATCAGTGGCTCTCGTGTTGTCTTGCTGTGACACAGTGCTATGGCCATTCCTAACATGACCTAAATGACCACAAATAGCCTTGTTAGAGGCGGTTTGTTGGCTGATCACAGCTCAGCCTGGCAAGTGTCTGGGCCATGTGGCATTGCAGAGGCCAAGAAGGCTCCAAGGACTGTGCTCAGATGGCACGTGGCACAGGTCAGGCTGCAGTGGAGGGAGTCTAGAGCCACCTTGTGCCCAGAGAATAGGTTGAGAAGTCAGTTGTGAGTGATCCACACTGATCCACATGGAATGTTGGGGCATTTTGGTTTCTGTCCCTTTTAATATATATCATCATTCCCAGCTTTACATGTCCTACTGACACTGAAGAGGAGCTCAGCATGACCTTGAGTAGTGTTCCAAACTTTTGTAGATGACTTATTCTGGAGTAGTCAGAATATCCTAGTGTGTCCTTTTGTGCTTGCCCTGCATTAGCTATAAATGCTGTCTGAATCATTCTGCAAAAATGAAACAATTAATTAAAATAATTTAATTTGAAAGTATTCAAAAATAAAATAATTTTCTTTCTGCCTTTAGCTTACTTTAAGCAGTGAGTCATAGCAAGACTTGTATTTGTCTTAGTCATTCTAGCATACATCCATAATAAAGCTGTCTGCTTCACTGGTTCAGATCAAAACCAGGCTGTTATTGTGTTGTCATTTCTGCATACCATATAGCATGACATTCACATGTTGCTGCTAAAATGCAGCAGGAGACATGGCAGAAGCTAATAAAAGTAAAAGACTTTAAAGAAAGCTTTCTTCATGAGCAGCTTGTCAAACTGCTTTGAACACAATCAAAGTAATAATTCCAAATTTTTCAGCCCAGGGTTAGCAGGGATAAGATGGATTGCATTGACTTGAGCTGTGGAGCTTTTTCATTGTTGAATGTTTAATTCTTTGTTGAAGGCTTAGTCCTGAAAATTTTTTGGGGGGGGGCCATGTTTGAATGAAAACCTTTGTGCTGTCCAGTAATAAAAAACAGAAATCATGTGGCCAAATGCTATATCCAGGATAAGCTGTTCACTTGGTCTTTCAAATATTTTCTTCTGTTAATTTACATAAGGATGTCACTGGTGGCTTAAGCATTAAAGAAGCTTGATGCTGAAAACTGGTGTCAAATGGCAGAGACACATGAAGTGAGAAAATAGCTCTTTCTGGCCAGCAAAGACTTCCACTTGGTTTTGTCATGGGTCACAAAACAGTCATCTTTTGAAGTTATTAGAAACTCTCTGGTCTCAACTGTGTATACTAAAATCCGTTCATTTTTTACCTGAAGATGGAACCCAGTGACTTATTTATACTGGAGTATTCCAGTCCCAAGGTATTTTAAATATTCTGTTCCAACAGCATAGATGTTTCCAGGTTATTATAACAGGAAAACCATGTCATAGAACAATGAGAAAAATCTCCAGAGTTTTGCTAGCCATACAGAGGGAAAAAAAACCATCCTTTTTGGGTGTCAAAGCAACAGTCAGTTTGAAATGAAAGTATAAGAAAGGCAGCATCTGAGAAGGAGGAATTTCCTCATCATCATACTGCACCAGATTGTGTGTAGCTGTACAAGTCCCTGAGGCTCTAGAGAAGAGTAGTTCTCCTATCCAAGTGCATCTGGCCAATTGTGCAACAGGACAACAAATGTTCCTGTGCATCCCTTTTAGGAAACCAGCTGAAGCCCTGAAGCATGAGATTTGATTAGAATCATTGGTGGTGTGATGCACTGAGCTGGCAGGAGCATGTGGAGGGGAGTCTGGTCACCTGCTCTACTGGAGGCCAGTCTGTAAAATGAAAGATCTTGGATTTATTAAAGAAAGAAGTTGTATTAAACCCTTTTGTTTAAAAAAAAGATTATATATCTCACAAATGTATTGAATATTCTGCCTTTTATTTAGGGCACTGTTTGTCATTTTATTATCAGTATGTACCTTTTAATGATTCTGTATCAGATTTAGGATTTAAGTTACTTTTCTTGTATTCTTAAAATATCTTTTCTTTGTCTTGAAACCTTGTGGTGAGTTTAGCATGAAAGCCACTGGACTTTCATTTCGTTAAGGTCCATTTATATTTAATACACCCTGTATTTGATAGCACAGATTAACTTTTTTATCCCCTTTTACTCCATGTCTCTTGGTTTTGTAGTAAATGCCATGGATTTGTCATATCCAAGACTGTTTATATATATAGTCTTCCTGGATACTAAGCTTTTGATTTTTCTGGGCCTTTTGGTTGTCCTTTGGATATTTCTATTTCAGTTTAAAATTTGCATCTACAGTGTGTGTTTTCCTGAGGGTTTGGGAAACACTAGTTTTCAACAGTAAAACACTATGTACATCAAAATAATACAGAAAGATAGAGAATGTGGACAAAGGATATGGAAAAGGTGGAGCACTGAATCTCTTCTTTGCCACTTTGTCTTAACTTGTAATTCCAGATCCCTGAGACCAGTGGGGAAGTCTGGAGCAAGGCAAATGTACCTTCAGTAAAGAGGGTAGAGAGCATTTAAAAGAATTGGGTGAACACAAGTCCATGGGGCCTGTTGGGATGCACCCAGGAGTGCTGAGGGAACTGGCTGATGTCATTGCAAGATCACTGCCAATAATCTTTGAAACATCTTGGAGATTGGAAGAGATTCCTGAAGCAATGAAGAAAATTATTTTCATTCCAATCTTCAAGAAAGGCAAGAAGGAGGTTTCAGAGAAATACAGTCTGGTCAGTCACATCACAGAAGGTGATGGAGCCAATAATCCTGGGAATAATTTCTAAACTATGACAGACAAGAAGGTGATTGGGAGGAGGTGACATGGATTTGTGAAAAGCAAGTCATGCTTCCTTATAACATAACACCTTCAAACATAAAATAGTGCTGAAAATTCTAATACTTTTGACTCATCATTTCAACTTTGTTTCTTATTTCTTTTTTTCCATCTTATAGGTCAGAATCTGATTTTTAGTTCTAGACTTAAATTGAGCCCTTATCACTGAGCAGTTATCAAGCATACTTTTCTCACAACAGCTCACTATTGAGCTGTATAGCCTCTGTGCTCTTTTAATTTCAAAGTTTACCTTTGGATTCAGTTTATAATCCATAAGGAATTTTGAATATTGAAATATGAAATCAAATTGTTTCAAAAAGGTTCTGAATCATCTCTTGTAAAGTCATAAAACCCACCATTTGTGTCCTTATGGTCTGTTAACATTTTCTATTAAATATCTTTCTATTCATGATAAGTAATTACACCTGGGAGAAGCTTTTTGATCTCCTTTTATAGTCTTAGTGGGGATGCCACTATATGTGGTTGCACATAGTTACATATCTGGTGTGTTGTGATGTTTGCCATTTGGATTACCAGAATTGCCTTGGTTTAATATTGTTCTTTCCCAGTTGTCTTTTGTCATTTCATAGTATGAAGGAATTGCATGATTGAAGTTTTTCTTAGCATTTTGTATACATTCAGCTGATCTGAAATGTATACAAAATGCTAAGAAAAATCTCACCAATACAACCTGAAATAAGCAAAGAAATTAGTGTCAAGGGTATCAGCAATTACAGAGGAATTGGTTTATAACTCCACCACTGTTGCAAGGGAAGTAGCTACTTCCCTGTCTGCATCCTGACAGGAATAGTAGCTTCTTCTCAAAGTGAAGCTTAAGGTGATAAAGGAAAACCTGGGACCATTAGGACATGGTGCCTCCATATCTACTAAAAAAGGTGGAATTGAGTGATTTATAAAATACTGATGTCACACCTTTGGACAAAGAGTTGTGGAAGGAGAGGCCACTTTTTGCATCATATGACATGGAACAAGAATGACAAAACATACCTGCCAGAGAGCTTAAGGTGAATGCAGTGTGAAACACTGCTGCTGTTTTACATCTGTTTCCCTAGGAGATAAAAAAAATATTAGGAAATAACTCAAAGCATTTTGGCCTGTTTTGATCTGTAGGGTTAAGAGTGTGAGCCGTTTTTAGCCCAGACACTATCTGGAGGAATGATGGAGTTAATGATGTTCTTAATCTGCAGAAGATCACAATGAGGATGCTTGGTAGTGAAGTGTACACTGAAGGCACAAATAAAGAATGAAGAAATAACTAAGGGAGTGAAAGACCTTGGGAGTAAGGTCAAGGTTGTTCTGTATAAATGCAGTCTCCCTGCTTTGTGTCAAATGGGAGATTAGTACAATTTACTAGGGCTGGCCCTTCCTTCCTTAGCATCAGGCACTAAAATGGGCATACTGCTGTCTCAGGACATCATCACAGAGGGATGTTGTACAGCCTCCCAGTTTAGATTATAATGTCTGCTCAGATTGGGCGCTGTGAGACAAGTCTTTCCTAATAATACGGAACTAATTTCTGCCCTGTTTTTCTTTTATTGAGTGCTAAGGTCAGAAGCAGGTGGCTTTACTTGCAAGGTTATTTCAATATGCCTGTTTTCACAATGAAAACCTTGAAAAATATTCATAGTATACTCATAGTGTAAGTGTCCTGATTTTCAGTTTTTAGTAGTAAAATGGTGCTTGAAAAAATAATAAGAAATACAGCTGTATGCACAATATTTTCTTTTTGGTGGTGTGCTTTGGTATTATTAATGCACATATTTATAAAGCTCTTAACTTTCATAAGAAAAAATAACTCATATGTAATAAAACATCATTTTTGGACATAATTTAGATTTTCTTAGGATAATATTTGACTCATTTTGCAACAAAACAGTAGTAAATGTGGAAGGGAGGAGCAAGATGGTTTTGTTTGAAAATATGTAGGTTAAAAAAAGTGGCCAGCTATATGCTTGACTGGTTACTGAAATGCTGGAAGAAATGTTACTAAGTGTGGAATTACATCATCTTTCCTCTATACACAGAAAAAGCCCAAGGAAATATCATTTGTCATAAGACCTACGCTGCATAATCTAAAATGCCACTTTAATGCTGAGAGCAAAAGGATTAAAAAAACCAACCAAACAAAAAGCACACAAAACCCCCAAGAGCCTAAAGAAAGTGGTGAACAATTCAAATTAAATCAGTTTTTTACTGAAATGAAAGAAGGTTGAGGAGGAAAAAAAATCTTCAGTTCATTTAATAATTACAGTTTGAAGAGGCAAAAAAAACAACAGTGCATAGACAGAGAACATTGAACACACTAATGTACCTTTTATATTTTGTTCCTTATCTCTACAGAAAGTTATGATTATTTATAAAATCTGACACTGGAATCATAAACATATAGTCAGTGTTTTTCTTTGTCTGCAGATCAGAATCTCATATCCTTGTCCAAAATTGCAAAAAAAGAGCTTTGCACAGGGGACTCCCACAATATGGAGGAAGGGAGAGTAGCCTCAACTCCCTCTGAAATCAAGGATCTCACATAATAATGTCTATTGGCATCCCTGCAGTGGTTTCAGAGCTGAGGTGATGTGCGACATGTTTATTCTGAGAGCTCAGAACAGCCACAGACTCTGTGAGCCGGAAGCTGGATCTCAGACAACTTCTTGAGATGGCAAAAACAAAGCCCCTGCTTAGCTGAGTAGAAGTAGGATTGATGGACTTTGTGCTAAGACTCACATTGTCCTGCTTTCCGTGATGCATAACACTGTGTAGTGGACTTTCTGCAGACATAAAGAGAGAAAAAGATGGAACTTTCTCAAGGCTGGTTTAGACTAGAGGGAGGCAGCTACACTGGTTGCATTTATCTCAATGGAACAGGCAGGGTATTTCTTGCAGTTTTTATTTTCAGATGTTGCATACTTTTCTGTGAGAGGCAAATGCAGATATTTAGTGAATCAGAGCTGAACATGTAGCTTTAGAGTGAAAAAACAGATCAAGTTCTCTATGGTTTCTTACCTATACTGAAAAATCCCCAAAACAGCTAAACCCTGCCCAGAGAGAGGTTTCGTTAATATTCCCATTGGATAGCTAATGTGAATTGCTCTTGTTATGAACAGTGTGCAGGCTTTTCAGGGAAGAGAAGGTCAAGCATTTCCAAACCAGAAAATACAGAGTTGAAACTGGACAGTGGTGCTCACTGGAGCTTCATGTGTTTCAGAACAATGAAATGGAACTCACAGAGTGAAACCAAGTCGGTTTACATTTTAAAGAAAAGGCAAATGTATGTATGAAGGCAAAATAAGTGAACTCCAGTGTCAGTCAGACTGAGGCTGGAGCATGTGTATGTAGAGCTGGCCACCCATGGCATCAGCTCTTCAGAATATGCCCCTGGTGGACCTCACTGTTGGCTATTACACAAACCCATAATAGTTTAGGACTTGCTAGCTGAAGGGCTGTTTTTCTCCATGTGTGGACTTCACCATTATTTGTGATTCATAAATCCATAATAGTTTAGGGCATGCTGGCTGAGAGGCAGTTTCTGTGTTGTACTGTCCCCTTTGCATGCACTAGAGCTATTTCCAACCAATTCCCTTGTTTTTTAAGGAAGGAAATTGGTGGCAGGCCGCTCAGAATTGTGCTGTAGCCCACTTGAATTTCTAATATTTCAGTGTCTTTTAACTCAAAACTGCAGGAATCTTTGAACTTCAGAGTTCACTTTCCAACCCTTGGCCTGAAATAGTTAATTCCCTAAACTACAGCTCATATTGCAAAGCTGATTTACAGGATTGTTGCTTTGAGAATGTGCTTTGAGCATGGAGAGACTTCTGCTTTTGTAAGAATTTTTGAGGTTTCACTGTTTTGTTGTTTCTGTTTTGTTGTTTCTTTTTTATAGCAGAGCAGTTAAGAGAGGAGAATAGGTATCTTTTATAGTGTTAACATGAAATATATATTTTTATTTTTTTTTTTAATTAAACAGAGGGTGAGTGTCAGGAGGGATCATTAGAAGGTGTGGAAGGTACAGTACTTTTCCACCCTCCCTAAGATGTTTTACTGCTCTCTTGAAACAGGATGTAGAAAACCTTTAATTAACAAGTCAAAATATATGAAGTCAGATTGCTAATCAAATGCTCATTTGGGACTAAGTCCCAGTCCTGCTGAAGCCATTGGAAAAAAGGATGCAGAGAACCTTTCAGGACTGGGCCTGTCTTTCCAGAGAACTGGAAAGATGTATCTGAGATTCACCTGTGCAGGAAGTTGTAGCATGACAAGACAAGGATGTCCCTTCAGAAGGGCTGTCTTGGATGGAAAGTGCTCTGATGATGGCTTCCCCTCGTTCTTCCAGGTGTGTCTGCTCAGCTGACCAGCACTCGTCTCCGTCGGAACACCTCCGTGGGCACCCCGTTCTGGATGGCTCCAGAGGTCAGCTTTCAGAACATTTTGTCACTGGTACTCGAGCTGCTGTATTCTGCATTTCTGCTCTTTGTCTTTCTTCCTGGTCCTTTCACCAAATGAAACAGCAATGTCCTTTTAAAAAGTGTTTTAAACCTTTCTGTCTTACATGTTTGCAAGAATTAAGTTAAAATCAGGTTTGTTTTTGAAAGTACAAGATTAGAGGCAGGGAGCAAGACTCTGAAATGCTTACTAAAATACTGAAGAATATAGAGTGCTACTGTTGGTACTTTCCAGCCTTTCAAGCTCTGAAACTATAGATGTCTCCCCATGGAGGGAAGGAGCTCAGGATGGTACTGTGACACATTATAGCTTCTATTTTTTGACTTCTGCACCTGAAAAAATTTTAATACTATATATCCATACTTGCTTCAGCAAGAAATGGAAAAGGTTATTATGAATGAAAATGCACTATGATTCTGTGGAGATTTTTCCTGACTGAAATTGAAGCATATACAGGTACATTTTAAGCTGAGACAGGAAAAATATTTCCTTATAAATGAGCTTATCTACTTCGAGTATTTGTGTGCACACAAACACATGCAAGTACATCTGTTTATAAATATTTGTTTTTATCAATACACTCTGTTCATAAACATAGCTCTATCCATATAACTTATGGTATGCATGTTGGTTTAGATCTGCAGTAATGGGATGAAAAATTCTAGATTCATCCAGCATTATGGATAAGCTGAAATGTATTTGAAGGTAAATACTTTGCTGTGAATTTTGTCCAGATCCACTTGACTGGAAATTGGCTGATTTGGTTGAATAAGGACACAGTAAGAGATAGTGAATCCAGCTTCTGCTTTCCTGATGGTTTCACTTCATAGAGAGAGCAGTATAGTTACATAATTACTTAGCAAGAATAATCCATATAAAGAGTTGTAGGGTTGCTGAGTTTACTTCTATTTCCTCTGTTGTGGGATGCAATTTATCCAGCTGAAAAAGCCATGGATTTGTACCCTTTCTCCAAATCAGAGAACATCTGGCTGGAGAATGTGGTGTTCATGGACACCTTCTTTCTCTAGCTGAAACATTGGGGGGTTTTCAGCAATTGGATGGATGCTTTAGCTTTCTAAATATGTGCATATCTGTTTATTTCACTGAGTAATCTGTAAGAGATTCCTCCACCTGTGGGTGTGCTCTTAAATGTGGACATTTAACCATCCCTGTCTTTTTCTCCAACAGGTGATTGCCTGTGAGCAGCAGCTAGATAGCTCCTATGATGCTAGATGTGATGCATGGTCTCTGGGTATTACTGCAATAGAGCTGGGAGATGGAGATCCACCTCTTGCTGATTTGCATCCCATGAGGGCACTCTTCAAAATACCAAGGTAATAGCTTGATGTCTTTGTTTGTTGATGGGTCAGACTGAACTTTTTTCCTAAAGTTTGCTTTCCAAAAGTTTTTGCTTCCCAAAAGTTTTCTTTCTTCACACTTAGACCATGTAAGTTTGTGGACTTTATATTATTTATACTAGGAGGTAGGCTTAAAATACCTTGCCCAGTTGTATTTTCTGCAGGCTCTGCTTTAACCATGTGTACGCATTGACAAGTTCAGAGCTGACTTTTAGCTGCATTTGAGAAAAAGTCATAGGGCCTTCTCCTGAGTGAGCTGCTGCCACATGAATGCAGGGCTTGCTTGAGTCTCATATATTCTGTTACAAAGAATGACATATGGTAGAAATACAGAGTCTGAATATGCCACTGGGGTGAACAGGTCGCATATTTATCTTCTATCCTTTGAAGCAGAGGTTGTTCCCCCACTCACATACATTTAGGCTACATTTAGCACAAGCTTTTCATTAGCTTGTGCTGCTTCTGGCAGTTCCAGTGTTGCTGTCCTTGGGCAGTGCAAATAGCAACTTCTTTTGTGTTTTTTGCTTTGAAGCTGAAAATATAAGTAACCAATGTGCCACTTATGGCATTTCAAAGAACATCAATCTTCGAGTCTGCAGGTAATGATCATACAGTAGTATTTTCTGGATTTCATCCTAAGAACTGGAGCAGTACCACAACAGCTTAGCCCCACATAGCATATGTAAGTGCTTAGAGTCCTTTTCAGCCAAGACACCCAAATTAGTTTAAATTAGTTTTAGTTTTTAGAAATCTTAGCTGACTTGGCACTGAAGCAGAGTATGAATGGTCTTCCTACCTTTGCTTGCTATTGAAAAAGCAGTTGCAAACTATTGTGGTCAGTCACTGCAGCTAGGACTTCAAAAAAGCTTTTGGCTTATACTCTTTCAAGTACTGGTCACCTTTCTGCCCTAGAGCAAATATAGATCAATAACCTTTCATTCTGTTTAGTAAAACCTGAGAGCGATAGTGTAAACATTAAGCAGCACTTAAGAAAAGCAGTTATGGAGATTGAAAAGAGACAGTAAGTCACCTTGTCTATTGGCTGGTCATTCCTTTTGTCTTCACGACCTTACTCAGTGAAAATGGCATTTCTGAATGGAAGAAGACTGTCAAGACCATTTCAACTAAAATAACACCTAGGGTAAACAGCTCTAACAATAGAAAAGAAATCAGTATATGCATTTACAATAAATCTGTATTTAAACCTTCACTTCCGATTATCTTCTGATGAATGAGGAATGATTAATAAAGAACCAATTCCTTTGGACACTTTGTTCAGGAAGTTGATTAATTCAGTTTTTCTGAGAAAACTTAAAATAGAATTGCTTTTTAAAATTTCTCCTAAGAAAGTATATTGTTTCAGGCTTGAAAAAATGAACTTGCCATTACAAGTGAATAGTGAATAATGGGTTGTTAGTTTAATTTATTTTTATTGATTTGATTGAAAAAAATCACAGTGTTTCTTAGCTACACTTGGTAGATTATCTCAAAGCTATTTTTCCTTATTAGTTATGTAAAGTAGGAGAACCAATAAGGCATTGCATGATCTACCCATGCTCTTTTTACCAGTGGAAATCAATATCTTTTTTCAGTGGCCTTCTAAAACTCATTACTCAGTCTGGCTTCACACATTGTTTTTGTCAAGTGAGTAGCTTATTAACTTATCACCACACTGACCTTTGCAGGAATCCTCCTCCGACGCTACAGCAGCCTGAACTGTGGTCACCTGAATTCAATGACTTCATTAACAAGTGAGTAACAACTGAGACCACTCTGCTTGAATATGGAACATGTGTAAATGTCATGTGTAAAATATCTTTTGTCAAAATCTGTTGCAACTAATACTCTCCCTTAAAAGGCTAGTTAATAAATCCATTTGACTTCCAAGTGAGGCTCTGTAATTATACATGAAATAGCATTTCAACACCCTTGACATTTTCTAAGTAAAAAATACTTAGTTTTAAAATGCAATAATTTTAACTTTTTGGGCTCATCAATTCTGTGAAGTCATGTCAGTTTTCAGTGCAGAGCTGTTTTGATTAAGACAGATACATTTATTATGGAGTCATGAATGAACTCCAGACAAGCATTCCAAAACTTAACTGTGAATCCTCAATGATCATATGTTTTTTTCTGCCAGCACAGGTGCTTGACTAAAGATTATGAGAAGCGTCCAACAGTATCTACTCTTTTGCAGCATGATTTTATTAAGCAAATTGAAGGAAAAGAAAACGTGCTACAAAGGCAACTCATGGAATTTATTGATGTTCATCAACAAATGGGAGTCACTGAAAAGGCAAGGTAAAAGTAGCTAAAGAGTAGACCAGCTGGGTCAATTTTGATACTTCCACTGTTTCAGAATGACTAGCACTCAGAGAAAGATTCAACCCTTATAACTTTAGATGGAAAAAATGGAAAGTTTAATATTGGGGGTCCCATGCACTGCCAGTGGAAAGAGAGAGGTGTCATAATTCTCATGTGGGATAAAACAATCTTTAGAAGTGCCTCCCCTTTCTTCTGTGACTCAAGATATAGTCTTAGACCCCAGTTTTTAGAAAGCCAAGGGTAGGTGAAATCAATGTTTGGCATTTTCATACATTTGTATGGTCAGCTATTGTTTTGTTTGAGCAAGTATGCTAAAACCAGCTAGTCAGGTTCCTGCAGGAGTTGGATGTTTCTGACTGAAATAAGTGATAGTCCTAGCAGACCATGTTTTGCAAACTTCAAACATTATGTCTTCTTAAATGGAAAGTTTCTTTCTTCAACTAGCATCTAAGTGATATAAATTCTGAACAAATCACTTAACACCTTACGGCTTTTATTTAAAATACTTAAAATGTCTTGGCTCAGTTTTACAATTGAAAAAACTCTATACAGTACATGCATGTATCAGATGTGAAATGTTGTAGAATAGTATTGATGTACTACTGGTATGACTGCTCCTGCTTCAAGGAAAAGCACAATGCTTTTTTCTTTTTTTTTTTTTTGTTTTTATGGAACATGAAAATTTAAAATACATTTTGGCATTATCATTTGTGTGGAAAAAGCTTGTTAAAATCTGCCACATTTCCTTTCACACATTTAGAGTAACAACATATACAGCAGTCTTCAGTTCTAGTTCTGGAGAATACTCTATACTTTGAAGGTGATAGTAAAAATATATTTCTAAATAATTATGACATTGAAGTTTTTTCAACTTTAACTGGATATGGGAGGAGTAGTGCTTTCTCTTTTCTGACATCACAGTATAAAACTATGCATTTGGCTTACATTTAAGCTTCAGACTGGATTTATGCGCTCTATATATTGCAGACTTGACATTTGCTTAATCAAGAAAGATTCTTGAATTCAAATAAGCTTACTAGAAGTCAATGCTGAACACTAAACCAGCAGCATAATCCAGGCTTTAAATAGCATTTATTTAAAAAACAGAGGGAAATTATATGTGGTAAAAAAAGTCCAAACCACTAGGTTATATTAATTAAAATCTTGTTAACTCTTGTGATATTAGTCCTTTTAAAACCTAAATAATTTTGAAAAAAATCAAGCTTCTACTCAATTAGATATTGTGTCCTTTTTTACCCATTTTAGAGAACTCACTTTTGTTTTCATATTATTTTCTTTCAAATCCTTTATTTTTTTTCATGTAAATGCTGCATAAAGCAAACTACATGAACTTTTTTTGTTTCCTGTACAATACAAACATAAAGAAAGTGGCCCAATTTGCATGTGTACAGAGCAGTCAAGTGGTACAAGAACAGGATGATATACTGGTATTTTCTCTGTCCTGTTAAAACTGTGTTTTACAAGCTGATGGCTCTTCATGAGAACTAGAATTTAAGGGAATATATTACCATGTGATGAAGTTACCAATGCTTTTATAGTTGATCAAGTGTAACTTTTATGTCAAATTTCCCAAAGGAAAACAGAATTTTCTCTTTCAAAATAATAATAAAGTTTTTAAAATTACATAATTTGTTCTCTGAATCTGTACAAAATAATGTACTTATTTAATTCAGAGTGTAATTTAAATGGCAGGGTTAAACTGAGCATATCCCATATTTCAGTATAGCAGTTTAAAATACTAACATGTAGTATTTCTAACCTAAATGATTTTGTGATTGTGCAATTTTGTGAAACACACTGTTTGACTGCAGAACAGCATCTGTATTTTTTTTTCTGCTGTGAATGATAAGAGACTATGCAAGGACCTTTAAATTCCATAGTCATGCTTTTTTAAAAGTATTTTATTACTAATCATATGTATCTTCTGACCTTTAATCTGCACAAAGCAAATTATGTTAAAAGCAATGTCTGTACAGAAGTACCATGTAAATCTGATTTAGAATCAAGACATTAGCGTTATAGTGACAAGTCCTCTGGAAGAGCTGCTCTTTTCTTGTTTATGCTATTCTGGCACTGTTTTACACTGATCTGTTAGGGTCCTACTGTGAAATTTCTGAACTTTCAGCAGCTGCTGGCAACTTTCCTTGTAAAACTTCTTCCTGATCTGAAGCTCACACTCTCTCTGTCCCTAATTTGAAGGCATAACTCTCCTCCTTCTTGACAATGGGAGCAACAGTGGGAGGCAGGTAGCTTAAGGGATTAAAGATTTTTTCCTTCTACTGAGGGAAGAAATCCTGCTACCTGTATTGTGTTCCAATGGGCATTGGAATATAAGGTCAATAAACTTGGTAATATTGAGTTAAAGCTGAAAATTAAGAATGTGGTTATTTTCTTTGTATGTGTTTACTCTCCTCATCAAATTTAATTCATTAATTGTAGTTTTATATTTAAAAAGAAAAAAAAATAGCTGAGGTCCAGCCACTAGCTTTTATTATGTGCACCATTTCTGTTTTCACTCAAAATCAAGTCACCTTCTTAGCCCATTGGGCTGAGGTACAATTTTCTGACTGCTTTCTGCAGCAGTAGTCTGTTGATGTGCTTGTGATCTTACCTTGCTGTTTGCTGGATGTGCAGTTGATACAGTTCAAAAAGAAAAGCTCATTACATTGTGTCATGTTCTCATGGGTTTTTTGCAGAGGGCCTTACCCTCAGATCCGATCCTTGTGCACTGTGTGTGCTCAGGAAGGATGGGAAATCTCTAGGCACAGAGTGGAGCCACTCTGAAGTCCCTCCCATTGGCACCATTGTTCCTGAGGTATTTTCTAGCACTGAGGAGTCACTGAGTCACGAGGGCCCTCAGAACCTTCACAGTGTTGTTATTCTAGTGAAGAGGAACCAAGGTTTAGGTCGTGCATTGTACTGCATCCTCTCAAGAGATGGAAAAAGAAACAACAAGAGGGGGAGAGCCCACCAACCACCTGAGTAATCAGAGAAATCTCAGTTATCACTGATAAAACTAGATGGCAATTTGCCACAGCCTGGCTCCAGGTTTCATTGAAGTGACAGAAGGTAACAGTGGTTTTTCAGTAGCCTTTGAGCAGTGTTCTAGCACTAGAATATCTTGTGCTACTCAAGACTCAAGAAAGCATGAATACTATCAATGAGTTTCATTTAAAATCCCACTTTTTTACTTTGAGCAAATGCAGTACATTTTTCTCTAAAATCATCATATTTTTTATGCTAAAAATATCTATTTGCAGCTTAACCTTTCCTAGCTCAGAACTCAGTTGAAATGACAATAGGAATAGCAGGAGAAAATATCCCTTGATACATTAACATTTTCCCATAGCATCCTGACTGTAACATCTTTAAAATCTGTTGTTGGGAATGATATATGAACTATATGTAAAATGTGCTATATGAGATATGCTATATGGGCTAAATTCACCTTAGAGAAGAGGTGAAGCAGGCAAAATTGCATAATAAGTGTAATTATTTTTCGTGTTTTTTTTGTGAGGAGAGTCACTTTCAGGACAGGGGCCCTGAGCTTGACAAAGGCTTTTAGTATAGCAGTATAGCTGTTAAAATTTATAAATAATGATGAAAATAGTTATTAAAAATTAGTACTGCAGCATATACCCCAAAACACTTCTAAAAATACACTTCTTGCTAGTCCAAAAGAGGGAAAATATCCCTGCATTGTAAAGAATTTTACACTGCAACAGAAATAGCTGTCTTTGAAACAACCTTCAGAACTGTCGCATCTACTCCTGACAGTCAGGCTTGTAAGACTTTTATCTTGAATTGTTTGGCTGTCTTCTTCTTGACTGCTTTTACAATAATCTCTGTAGAAATATGCAGTGATTAGTACATTGTGTATTTCCTGGGGATTGTGAGTCATTCCAGAAATGAGCTGTACATATGAGGGGTATTCAGTGCACCTAGATTTCAGAAAATTCCTCTGGTCCCCAGATTAAGAATTATCTTTATATACTCTCTGAGTAATTATAGGAAAGAGACCTATTCTACTGCAAATAGAATAGGGTGAGCTGCGTTATTTTCTTAGGAGTTTGTCCTCCTGCATTGGCACTGAAATCAGTAACAGCGTACTAAACAGTTGCTCTATTTAAGTGTTTGGAAAGGCCATGGAGATAATTTCACAGAAGTTCATGTACAACATGCAGAAAGGTGGTTATTTATTGACACCTATTAAAAGCAGGGAGTGCCATAAAGTTTCCTTTCGTGACTTTTCCTGATTGCACAGACTTGTGTCACCCATTTTCTGGATGTTCACTCTGTCCCAGTCTCTCTGACTCATCCTGCCAGTGGAAAGCAGCTGACAGCAATCCTTGAAGCTCAGCTCTGCAGGGCAGGCTGTAGGAGAGGGTAGGAGATCACCATGCTGACTTGACAAAATCAATATGAGGAGCAGTACAAGACAGTACACACAGAGTCCACTGCTGTCTTGGGCAAGGTCTCCAGATGACATTTGAATGGGAGTAGTGGCTTAAATGGGGGGCTTTGGAATTCCAGTTCAATCTTTGATCCCTTCAGGCCAGTTCTTCCTCTCCTGGAGCTCAGTGTGGGCTTTGTTATACCAAGAAGTGTGTGCTTCTGCATTGAGGACACTCCTACGTAGGATGGCTGTGCTGCAGACTTCTCTCAAGCTGTAGAAGCAGTAGGGAGTTCTGGGAGCAAAAGCCTTAGACTAAGCAGATCTTGTGACATAGCTAAAACAATTCTCTAAATCTGAATCATGTTCTTCTTTATAACACAATGGACAACAGCAATGCCTTAATGAAGACTAGTTTACCTTCTGAAGAAAACAGGAGGAAGATGTTCCTCCTGTATTCAGAACTCCTCAGGAGAAATGCTCTGCAAGTGGTACTTTACTGTTGTGCCAGTCCACTTGCTCAGCAACTCATGTCTCCTGAAGGTGGGACACTTCAGGCTTTTCATACCCATGGAGTTTCCCCTTTATCATCTCGATATGGCTCTGAGCACAGGGCCTGGGCCTGACTCATGAGGAGCTAATCCCAAAGAGTCCTTTTAGAGATCTCCTATTTGCTCACTTAAGAACACATACTTCTCCCTGAAATTTGTGAGGGATACAGCTATTTCTTGAGGCTGTTGTGAAGGAATAATAATCTGCTTTGTTTACAGGACATGGAAATCAGCACAAGCTTTGTCAAACAGATTGTGCAGAGCTGGGCACAGGCCACCTCTGAATCAAAAGCCCCATAGCTCTGCAGGGCACCAGTGTGCTCTCAGGAACATTGCATAAGCTGCAGCACAGCTCCCTGAGACTGCAGCCTGTAGTCTCAGTGCTGTCAATCATTTAAATACTGAGGGGAACCTAGGTTTATCTGCAAAGCATTGTGCAGATGCAGCTGGAGGCTTATCACTGAAGTGTTACATTTTCTAAAGTCAGGTACAGATTTTTCATAGATAGCAGACTAGTTTTATTTAACAGATTTCACAAGATATATCTGTTAAGAAAAAAATTTGATTTTAAGTGTGAATTAATACTGCTTTGTTCAACCTCCAGAGAAATAGAATCACCAGCAATGACAGATCCTGTAGAGGTTTCTCTGTGTTGCTTCTTTGTCATTTTGCTGCTGTTTGTAACTGCTGGGAGGTATACAGCTGTTTCCACCTTCACCTTACAAAAACTTCATTATTTTTAGTTTCTTCTGAACACTCAGGCTAAGGCCAGCCCTTTTACTGTCACTTCTTAGTCTGTAGATGATTCTCCAACCAGTTTAGGCAGAGAGTTCAGCAGGGCATCATGAGTCACACTTTCCTTTTCATGGTATTTTTGGAACTATCAGAAATCTTTTAAATACATTCTGACAATTTGAAGAAGAAAAGCTGCAGTTGCCTCATTTTGATTTAACTGAATCTTGAAAGATAAGGTGGGGGGAGGCGAGCATTGATGTGAAAGAGAATGCACAGAAACAATGCTGCCTTGACTCATTTTCTTGTCCTTACTGCATTGAAGTTTCTGGCCTTTAGCTGCCTGAATTGCTTGTCGGGCATGCTTGTAAAATCCAATGCCTCCAATATATTTTTGAGCAGAACAGAGATCCATGGTTATTTCAGTTCACAATGTCTATGTGCATGATCTTAATGAAACTTCAGCACTGCTGTCAACAGCACTGATGTGGGGGGTTTTTAAGTGGTTGAAGTGAAGCAGTATAACTGCCCTTGAGGGGTCTGTGCCCTTTGACAGCAAAGTGGAAAATATTGTGTTCTGCAAATCTGCCACTCTTGTGTACTCTGGAGAATGGAGAATATAATCTAGCCCAACAAGCGCTAGTGTTCTCATAATGTCAGCTGAGGAGGATTACAGGAGGGTCGATTTTATGTAATTAAACTTCCCTGGCATACACAGAGATCTGTTTCCTTAAAGGAAAAAAAAAATAGAAAAAGAAAAATGCCCAAGACTGGAGCATTCTCCTCCCTTCCTGCACAGCAATTGTTAGTTTCTTATATTAAATGAAAAATGATAATTGAAACTAATCCTGGGAAATACCACTCTCTCACTGATCTGCAGTAACATTTAAGGATCTAACATATTAAAAAAAATGTGTTCAATGTGTAACAGCTCCACCAGAAATGGAAAGCAAAGCTTGACAGATGCTTTGTTTTGGGTCTTCTTCAGCAACGGAAAAATAGAGCAGTAGAGCTTGACATAGTCCTGGAATTCCCACATCTTTCCCTTGTGTGCATATTGATAGCTCTCTCTCAAAGTCACACTGATATTAGATGCATCTTCTGGACACAAAATGACCTTCATACAGGTGCAAAGGATAAACTGTTTCAGCTGTCCAAATTCAACTTTTTTCAAATGAAACTTTTAAAAAGAGGTATAAATAGGAGTGTGAATTATAGAGGGGATGGATTTCTATTGAGAGGGTAGGATATTGTTTGCACCTCTGACTTTGGATTTAGAAACGTCCTTTAGCTACTAAATGCAAATCAAACAGCAGCAGATTATGCAAGGCTGAGGAGTTAATTTAAATCTTTGTATTACCACCTCCTCTTTAATACTACCTGGGGTACATGCTACCAAAAGTGGTCTCATACTGTTTTTGCAAGTACTATCAGGAGAGCTCTCATGTTAAAACTGGATTCCAAAGAAAAACTAAGAATAGATCAAACCTAGGATAATGTAGATCCTGTCAATCCTTTGGTTCATTTTGCTTCCTGGTCACTTAGCCTTCTCACTGGATACTGTGTTGTGATGTTGGCACAGCAACTGTGAAACTATGGTAGCTCTTGCAAGGAAGTCTTACATGTTTGTGCCTTGATATTAAAGTTGCAGAATTAGTCAGCTGTGAGTGTGAAGCACCTGCCTTTGCATTGTGGACAATTGAAAAACTCCAGTGGTATCTGGCACCTGTGTAAAGGAGGAAGAAACTGGCACCAGGATGAAGACAGTCCATTCTGTCATCCTCGGGGAATTATTGTTAGAGACAATAATTGAAAGAGAAATTCAAAGTGATAGATTAAGTGCACTCTGGTCTGGATTTCCATCATCCAGATTGTGAGGGCACTTACAGTTTGGGAGGGCATAATTTGCCCATTTCTTCCAGTCCCTTTTCAATCCTGGCAGATACTTACTGCACCAAGTTGGTGCCTGCTTGAGTTTCTGCATCTACATCCCTTGTCAGGGCACAGCCCGCATGACCTGAAGCAGCACTCATGAACTAGGTGATGTTCAAGGAACAGGTACAGTCCATTAAATATGAAGTAAATCTGTGGGTGTTCAGCTTTCCTCATCAGTGTGATGTTCACTCACTCTTAACTTTCCATCTTGGTGAGACTACACTCTTTCTTCTGTCATCTGTTCACTGTACATCAAAATTCTTGCCTGTCTGCTTTTATCTATGCCATATATCCAAATATCAAAATTAAATAAAGAATTTCCCTGGTCTTGTCTGGGATCAAGGTAAAGAGTGAGTGCTTCACACAACAGTTTCCTGGCTGTCTGAGTTTACCAAGGTAAATGTTTCTTGTGTTTGAGAGGTGCCTGCCCATCAGTGGCATCAAAGGGAGTGAGGTCATATCAGGAGATCAGATTTACTTAATAGTTTTCCTGTGCTTGTGCCTTATTACATATCTGAGCTTGATTTAGTTTGTGAACTCTGCTGTTACTTATCCAGTTTCCCTTATTTTCCCTCATCTCATAACACAAGTATAACTAATATGAATTGTAAACCTTGCATTCTCTGCTGTGTTTGCTCTAGTTAGCAATGCCTTTACTCTTGGATAAAGAATGATCCAAGTCTCTGGGAATTTTCTTGCTAATTAAAATAAGGCTGCATAAAGTTGGGTTTATGGTTTGATTGAAGGAGAAAAGAAATCTAAGACAAATTTAAAGTTAAACTTGAAGTTTAACCCTGGTAAGAAAGATATTTGAAATTTTGTTTTCTTCTCATGTATAACTTATTCTCCTAGCAAGTCCAAGAAAATTTGGTCAAGATGTATTTCGCTTACCCCAGTGGTTCTATTTCTATAGCACTTTGCTCTATAGTGAGGTCATCTCAGCCAGACTTTAGAGTACTGTCATTACTAAGCTAGAAATGTTTCTGTCCTGAGTGCTTTGTCTACATCATCTTTGCTGTACTATTTCATCATACACCCCTGGTTTTGTCCTATACATAACTGTTAGCAGGATCTTTTTGCATGTTGGTGCCAGAGTTTCACTCCTGCATATGTTCTTTTTTCTTTACTTGTATTGCCAATCTCCTGCCTTACAGCTGATGTAGGGGTGTGATCTAAGCAGGGATCTATAGTGACAAAGTTTTTCATGGTAGCAATTCTGGAATCAAATCATAGCATTTGAACTGTCAGGTACAGCTGTGCTGTACCAAGAAGTTGACTTCTGTATTGCTTTTCAAACATTTGTGTGTTTAAATTCAGAGCAATGGAAAGCTAGAATGTTTTTGCCTTCAAGATGGTTACAGATGCAAGATCTGCTCTGTGTTTCCTTACGTCAGGAGATTGTATCTCTTTCTTTTCTAGATTTGAACGTATTCACACAAAGAAAGGGAACTACAGTAAGTCACTAGTTTCAAACCAAGAAGAAGTAGATGATTTAGCAACCTTGGAGGTACTGGATGAGGTAAGAACCTCTTTTTTCATGTTTTCCTGAAGAGGAGAAATCGCATATTAAATCACAATGGTTTGCTGTTGATTTTCAAATTCAACTGTATTGTCACACTTCAGTTGTGTAATTGTACAATGACATTTCACCACTTCATGCCAAATATTTTAGACAAGATTTACTGTGTCAGAAAGGTTCCAACTCAAAGCTAAAACAATCTCTGGAGTTACAGTCGTTGACCAAACAGTATTTGACTAAACAGGATTTATATCACTGCATTTTATTACAGCTAAGTATCCATTTTGCAATAGTGTGTTAACTTGAAATTGGTCTAGGTCCAAGACCATCTGTCCCTGTTGCTTGAGCACCAAGAGTTGTCTTAAACTAGCTCACCATACTCTCCCAGACTAGGTTCTCACTGACTTATTTTGGTGGGGAAATGCATGAGGGTCAGTTTTGTGTCAGCTGAGCCTCTCATCTGTCAATGCCTGCTGGTGAGCCTTTGACCAAATTAACTGATACAAATGCCACTGGTTTGTCAAAGTTCAAAAGTTAGTCCGTGAGGGAGGGAGGAGGTCTGCTGTGTTTATGCTTTAAGCTTCAAAACCAGAAAGAATCAGGCTGCAGCACATTATCTGCAGGTCTTGGAGGCCATCAGTGGTTGTTAACAAACTGTCATTCTTCATCTACTGGGCTCTGCATAGACTATAATTCACATTATCTTATCTGTAAAACTTCTCTGGTATATTGTACCTTTGTCAGTCCAGAATATTCATTGTGGCACTTCAGCTGGTAAACTGTATCAGGCTGACAGCCCACAGAACATCTTCCATCTATTCAGGAGCTTTTTTTATAGTAGCTTGAACTTTAATTAATTGTAATTGAACTAACCCAAAATTCATCTACTGGACAAAGTTCAGGTTTAACCATTTTTTTAATATTGGGAAGAGTAACACTGTTGTGGGGATTTTTTTTTTAATTTTTTTACCATGATACATATAAACAATCCAAGCTAAAGAGATTTTATTACACAATAAAACCCCAGACTGACTGGAATATGTCCCATATCCTCAGAGATGGAGCGTTCTCATGGAAGTCCTAAGGAAGCCTCTGTCTAAATGCATTGTTTGACTATGTAGTGTTACTAAATCAAATCCAGTTTAAAACTACTTTCACATATGAATGGCAGCTTCTCAGAACTGTATTCTTTCTTCCATTCAAATTTTTCTTCTAGTTTAGATATCCCCATCATCAGAGCAAGACAAGAGACCTTCTTTCTATTGGTGCAAGAAATAATTTCAGAAAGGGCAGAAGTTCCCCTAAAATAATTCTGTAACGTGAATCTGGTTCTGGCAAAAAAGGAAAGAGAGCATTCAAAACCAAAAAGTTTATCAAAGCAATGAAAAACCAAGATTTTCTCCTTATGTTTTCTCATGAAGGAAATACAGCCTCTGCAGCTGTTGAGAATTTGTCTTGTAAGTGTATTAAACAGGACACAGTGTACAACACTGAATAGATAGATGAGGAAGGAAAGCAATTCCTTCTGTAGACCTCTGCTGCCAGTTGGTTGGTCTGTTCCAGTGGGTATGCAGCTTAAATATTTTCACATGTACCCCAGATTAGTCTCAAGGCTGGTTTGAATTTCTTCATTCAGCTCTGTGGCCTGTTTTGATTGGAAACCTAACCAGGCACTTTATATACCCAGCTGTGTATGCAGAAGAAGATGAGGGAAATTACATCAAGAAATTTGAATGCCACTAATGGGCCCTTTTTTTCCCTTGGTTCAGGGGAACTGGCTCTGCAACAGCAAAGAACAATCACAGCAGAGACTGCTTTTTGATAGGGAAAGATGCCCCATTGTTTACATTAATGGGAACAAAGCAGTTGAACATCTGTGTTGTATCATAACTGAGAGTAGTGTTAGAGCAGCTGTAATGGCACTTATGGACTCAATCAAATGGCCCTTGCTTGATAAGTTACATGAAACTTTAGTAGTAGAAATGTAGACAAGACTGTCTCATGGAAACATCTGATGAACTGAATGAAAGCAGTACTTATTAACTCCTTTTTCTACAGCCATTTGAGGATCCGTAAGTATGTACTGTTCAAAGACAAAATATCAGAAATGCCGGTGTGTTTGAAAATATTACTCACTTTTGATGATGATCCATTGTACTCCTGACTATAAATACCTTCCCTCCCCATCCTCACCTATTGAAACTATATAAATATTTTATACATTTTCCTAACATTCTTTTTTCCCCATGTGATTTATGGTTCCTGTTCCCTCTCCATCAGAATACAGTAACGGAACAGTTGCAGAAGGGTTATGCCAAGGACCAGATCTACACATACGTTGGGGACATTCTCATCGCTGTCAATCCATTTCGGAACATAGATATTTATTCTTCACAGGTGTGAAAATTTAGGTTTTGCTATTTTAAACTAGCACCAAATTCCACTAAAATATAAATATTTGTGTTAAGTATAAAGTAAGACCATTCTTGAGGTTTATTTTAGCTTACTCTGAAAAAACAGAATTACCAGTAGAGATGTTCTTTCAAGTGCGCATTGACGCAAATTCTTAACACTTGCTGAATTTCAGCACAGAAATGAGAAACTCCAAAATAATTAAGTTCTAGTGTCTTTATGTCTGCAGTGTAGATCATACACAAAGCAATCCTGTAAAATGTTAGCTTCTGTGAATCTGTCTCCTTATTATACAAAAGGGAATTTGTCTCCCTATTACACAAAAGGGGAAAGATATTAAAGTCAGATAATACAATAATTTGGGGTTATTAATTATCAGATACTGCAGGTACAGAAAAGATCTCAAGTTTTAACATCAATACCATGCAGAGATACTAATAGGAAGGGAACACAAATAAATTTAAATAAGTTGGAACTGTGATGTCTGACAACAGCAAATTTTCTTCTAATAAAATGAGTTTCATAATGTAATCAGGGCTAAAATCATAGAAAATTGCACTTCAATTTTTAGCAGTTCTTATAGTCCTAAGTAGATACAGATTCATGGTATAGTGAGTGCAGTAACAGCTCCCTCAGAAAGCCTCAGCATGCTATACACTAATCTAAAAATAAAACCAAACTTAAAAAAAAAGTTTTTAAAGGACAGTGATAATGATTTTATTTTTCTTACACTTAGCATTCCAAACTGTACATTGGAGCCAAACGGACTGCCAACCCTCCTCACATTTTTGCTGTTGCTGACATAGGCTATCAGTCCATGGTGACATACAACTCTGATCAGGTATGGCTGAGGTGTATAATTACATCCTCTGCCAGGCTAAGAGATATGTGATGAGCTCAGTCCTGCTCTGTTCTCTGCAGTGTATTGTTATTTCTGGAGAAAGTGGAGCTGGCAAGACGCAAAGTGCCCATCTGCTGGTTCAGCAGCTCACTGTCCTCGGCAAGGTAAGTGGCAGAGGGGATGTCTCTGTAAGGCTTTAAGGCTTTGCTATCCTGGGTCTAAAGGGCTGAACCTATGGGCAGGGCATTGGTTGTGGGGTGAGACTGTTACACATTTTCCAAAGAACATTAGAACGTGATGCTGATCTGTCTACTCCTTCCTCCCTCCTAGGGTCACTTGGAAATATGCTGGGGTTTCTACAATGAAAAGTACCCACTGCAATGAGGGCTGTGACTTAGATCCCTGTTTAGAGTACCTTCAAGTCACCCAAGCAGTACTAAATAAAATCCTCCTCTAGTTTATCATTCTTCCACAACCAGATTGCTGTCAGTGGGACACAGTCATTCTGGGAAGTGGCCGCCATAACTGTCTGAGTGAAATGCCATTTTTAGCATGCCCGAGGTGAGAGGAAAGCAAGCTGATGGATTGGTAGGGTGAAATGGAGCAGTAACCAGATGCTAACAAGGATCCTAAAAGCAGATTGGTCATCTCAGAGCCACAAAACCACAGAAACTGTAGAAATTAATTTATAGTGTTGTTATCATTATGTGTGTAATTTCTTCTAGACAGTGTTAATTTTATATATATATATATGCCTTTTTCTCCATATAATTTCCATGGGAATAGCTGCCCTGATTATGTCACACTTCACAATACCAATGAGAAGATTAAAGGAACACCTAAAAATGCATGAATTTGAATAATCACTGATAATTGGAAGCAATTATATTTTTCATATCCAGGCTAATAACAGGACTCTGCAGGAGAAGATTCTCCAGGTGAACAACCTTGTAGAAGCATTTGGGAATGCAGGCACTATCATCAATGATAATTCAAGCAGATTTGGAAAATATTTGGAAATGAAATTCACTTGTGGTGGCACTGTAGTAGGAGCTCAGATTTCAGAGTACCTCCTTGAAAAATCCAGAGTTGTCCATCAGGCAGTGTAAGTATGAAAATTGTATTTGACCTAATTTGGGGGCTACAGACTAGGCCTATAATGCAGGAAATCACTTTGGTTCAAAACACAAAGGTGAATGAGGTACCTGGATTTTTTTCCTTAAAGGTTGTATATGAATAGCTTATGAATCTGTACACTAGCTGAAAACTACTCCAGAGTTGTTTTTTTTCATTGCCTCCTGGGTTATTTAAACAAATCTTATAAAAATGCCCATGTGATATATAAAATAAGAATGTGCAAAGAATTACAAACTTACTAATAGTTCAGACACACTTTTCATTGTGGGATTTTGGAGTATTGTGTTAAGTGTATCACTTGGATTTACTTCCTCTAAATTTCATGTAGTATTGTAGCTTATTTCTTTGTTTGTTTGGTTGTTTTCAGTTTTGGAACATCTAGTAGGATTTGTTTATAGGGGATTATGGGTCAAAGATCCCTGCCAAGAAGGGCTTGGGGGTACTGATGGGTGAGAGCTGGACATGGTCCACCCATGTGCCCTCCCAGCCCAGAAAGCCAAATGTGCACTGGGCTGCATCAAAAGCAGCGTGGGCAGATGGTCGGGGGGGGAATCTGCCCCTCTACCCTGCTCTGGTGAGACCCCACCTGCAGTGCTGCAGTCAGCTCTGGGGTCCCCACTACAGGAAATATGTGGATCTGTTGAAGAAATTCCACAGAAGGTCACCAAGATTATTAGAGGGATGGAGCACATCTGCTATGACAAATTTTTCTCTGCTGAGAAAATTGGAGAAGGCTTTGGGGTGACCAAACAGCCACCTCCCAGCTGAAGGGAGCCTGTGAGAAAGATTGAGACTTTTTTGCAAGATCATGTAGTGGTGGGATAAGGGGCAATAGATTTAAACTGAGTGAGAGTAGGTTTAGATTAGATTTTAGAAAAAAATTCTTTAGTGTGAGGGTGGTGAGGCACTGAAATAAGTTGCCCAGGAAATCTAAGGATGCCTCATCCCTGGAAGTGTTCAAAGCCAGGCTAGATGGGTCTCTGAGCAACCCAATCTAGTGAAAGGTGTCCCTGCCCATGACAGGGGAGTTGAAACTAGATGATCCTTAAGGTCCCTCCCAGCCCAAGCCATTCTATGTTTCTGTGATCTAATGGTGCTCCTGAGACATAGACCTAAGCTCTTGCACAAAGCAGGGGTTTGAACGTGATTACTTTTTGCCATTCAGTAGTGACTGACTGGCATCTCAGGGCTCAGTCATGGTTGCAAATTTTCACCTAGTTCTTTCTCATAAGGAGCACGGGAGCTTTGAATATATAATAAACCTCTGTCCTAGGTTTGGGCATCCAGCTTCTAGGGAAAGCATACCAAGTCATAAGGCCCTTTTGCTGAATGTCTGCTTCTTGGTTCAGGACTAAAAGACACAATAGACCTACTGCATTCAGTGAACCAAGAGTGTATACCTCTCCCACAGTCAGAAGGTTTTTTTAAAATAACTGGAGTTAAGCAACCCATTCAGTGTGGGTGGGTGAGGAACATGCAAGATCTCACACAGGATCTACCAATTGCATCAGGGGCAGAGCAGCACTGAGCTGCTTTAGCACTGAGCAGCCACCCTGGCAGTGTCAGGACAAAAACAGAATGGCATGAAAAGGGTGTTCACAGCAAATAAAACTTCTTTCAGAGTCCTCTGTCACTTTGTGTGAGTCGTGCCTGTTGTTAAAATAACATTTAGTAATAGTATGTGTGTCATTAATAAATGTAGCATGGTTATATTACTAAATCAGTTTGTTGTTTCTGTTGTTTCAGAGGAGAGAAAAATTTCCATATTTTTTATTATATTTATGCTGGTCTCGCAGAAAAGAAAAAACTGGCACATTATAAACTGCCAGAATATAGACCTCCCAGGTAATGCAGTTTATTTTTGCATAAATTGATTACTAAGAAACACAGTGTTGAATTCTCAGCCTCATTTGCATTCTAACTCTGTATCCATCAACTCTTTCAGATATCTGCAAAATGATCATTTCAGAATAGTGCAAGATTTCATGAACAATAGCTTTTATAAGTCTCAGTTTGAATTAATAGAACAGTGCTTCAAAGTCATAGGTTTTACACTGGAGGTGAGTGCTGATAACCCTTTTCCTTTGTGAGCTTCACCAGCTACTTTAATCAGGAAAAACTTATATAAAGCATTCAAATCTCCCTTTTTCCTTTAGCATATTGTGTTTGTGTTTAGGATCTTGTATGGTCAACTTACTGTTATATAGTAACATTTAAATTTTTAAAGTTTCAAGGCATTGGTAAACCAATAAAATTATATTAGCCAACAAGGCTTTGAAATCAGTGAACACAGCACAGCTGAGTAATTTGTGGGGGGGAGAGAGAGATTTTAACAAATTTAATGCATAGAAAATTATGTTGTAACTGTTTATTAGCCAATAATTTTAGGCCTGTGAATATGAGCCTCATCTCAGTTTTAAGATGAAGTCCATGGTGAAAGTTCTAAAAATTCATTGAGCTGATCTGGGTATTGATGAACTCAATACATTTTCACAACTCTGGGGATAAAGTTGAATGAAGTTCTTAAATCCCTTTGGAGATGAATCTCATCACTAAACAGTAACTGAACCCATTTTTTCTTTATGATCTCATATAATTGCTCAGCTAGCTGTTAAACCCCTCTCCTCAGTCTGTCTTTGGTAGAATTGAATTTTAAAAAAGGACTGGATTTATAAAGGAAAGAAATCCCATCCTGTGACCTAGTTTTTCCTTATGAGAAGTGGTGCATCACATGTGTCATTTATCTCTTCATTTATAAACAATATAAATAGTAAAGGTATGATCCATACAGTATCTGTGAAATATAGCACTAGTGCTTCAGAATGGACGTATGTTTTCACTTCCCTGACAAAACTGTATGTGATAAGAAGCTTTTCACAGAAAATTGCTCACTTCAGTTGACGCTTCCTGGCTTCCCTCAATGTAAATATTTGAAATAGGCAGCAGAACATATGTATTCACCTATTTTGTTCTTCCAGAGTCACTTTGCATTAGGTTGTCGTAGCAAAGGTGTTCACAGTCTCTTTCTCCTCTACATGTTATTCACAGCTGCTTTTAGTAATATCACAGCTGTAGTGTCACATCCTTTCACTTGTGCTTTCACCTATCCAGAAGCAGCATGAAAGGACATTCATGTTTCAGCACTGATAGCAGTTTTGTCACAGCACCAGAGACCTTGATAAATCCTAATTTAAAGCATGAAAAGCAGCAAGTCTGGTTTTGTTTCCAGTTCTTTTGTTCACTTGGATGGGTGGAAACAATAATCTTGATCATCCAGAAGAGGCCTTCCATGTACATTGAAGATGCAGTTAGAGCCAGGTCACTGGCTGCATTGTGCAGTTCTAGCATGGATCTTCACTTGATTAACTCAGCAAGCCACTGGGAGCTGAATCTGTGAAGAATTATGTACCTGTAGAACCCTGCAGTTTCAGAAGCAGGCTGAGTGCCATAGGCAATCTGCTTGTGGCTACTTGTGACCCCCAGCCATGTCAGCCTGCCTTGCATCCTCCTCAGGGTGAATTAACCTGTCTGAGGCTGTGCTTGCAGGAGTGAAGGAAGAGTCTTCTTCCCCCACTGATGTTCTGAAATCGGATACATGTGCAAAGACAATTTTTTTTCGGTGAAAAAAATATCCTGTAGTACATTGAATTCCTTTCCCAAGTTCACTTTCTAGTAATGCAGCCTTAAGCTTTGACATTCGTCCCAGTGCACAGAGGAATTTCTATATAAGCACGTTCAGTGTTTTATTAGCAAAAAGCCATGGACAGAAAAAAATCTTTAGTTAAAACTGAAACCTAAACAAAGCTTTATTTCTTTGAAATTTGCTTTTAACTGACTGACAGGCTTTAAAAGTAACTACTGTCAGTACTCCCTGTCTTAAAATCACACTTTTATTTCAGGCTGCGCAGCAAAATTAGTAAGAAAGGACTGCCTGAGGGGAACAATAATTATGTTGTATGAGACAGATCAAGCCAGATTTCAAACACACTGGAAAAGGGCAGGAAAATGTCAGCAGCTATACATATTGTACAGCATGATGGCAGAAGTTAAGCTATCCATTTCTTTGCATTTCAACTGTGTCCTTAAGCTTAAAATGAAAATGAGTACTTAATCCTAAGTAAACTGTGTGCCAATTATCCTCAGCATAATTTTTTAGAGTGAGCTTACCCAGTTTGTCTTGCTGTCACTGGAATCATTATTTATTAACTGCTAGATTAACTTCTGAAAGTGTTGAAAACAAGCTCAAGTATTCTAGAGCAATTAGAGATTTTATCTGAGTAAATGATGCTTGACATGGTACCAGCAAAGTATTGAATAATATGGATAAAATGCTGTGCAATTATAAAAAGTTCTTAGTTATAAAATACCAATCAGATTTTCAAAACTGCTTCTTATAAAACTGCTACAAAAGTTTTCAACCTGCTATTTACAAAACATACTATTACTGTATGCCTCAAAATACACAGTGTCACAGACTCTTAGTATGCTTTACAGGTACACCTACATCTTTCTGAGTAAAAAACACTCAGATCATCAGGTATAATGATAAACATTCACTATTCAGATGAAAATTTGCAGTTAAAATCTAAGTCCAACCTGCAATGAAAGCATTATTTTACTAATTCCAAATATTATTTGAAATGTATGTATTCTTGTATAGGTACTGAATTTACTGTATCTATCACTTCACTGTCCAGAGTAATAACAGCCTTTTCCGTGACAGAGTCCATTTTCACAGAATCACAGAATTAACTAGGTTGAAAAGACCTTTGAGATCATGAAGTCCAAGCCATAACCTAACACCACCTTACCAACTAAACCATGGCAGAACCTCCTAAATAATTTGAAATCTAAATTTGTTTAAGCAAAGTCCATATTAAGATGCTTTGGCGAGTTCCTATCTGACATTTTGAAGGATAAAGTGCTTTGCCAAGTCAGAGAGGTGAGGCCTCACTCTTCCCCCAGTGAAACTGTTTCTGATGACATTGGTGGGAGTTGATATAGACCTATTATTTGAAGTACCTTTGTTTCCATGATGCGAGAAACATCAATACAGATTTTTTTCTACTTTTTGTTAAACTAGGTATTAAATCTTTAGACATGTTTTCACCTACAGACACAGTGAAGGGTAGATATAAATAACCTCTGAATTCTTTCTGTGTAAGAGGGTAAGCACACAACTGTTTTTGCTTTCATTACTTCCTGTCAATAAGTACAGAAGAGAGGTTAGGCTATGGTTTGTCTTGCCCTCTTTGACTGTCTTACTCTTTGAAGACTTTGCTAAGTCCAGAATGGGAATAATTGCTGAGAACAGCACTCCTAGAAGTAGTGGGCACATGGCAGGCAGCAGGAAACAGCACACACGCATATACCCACGGCACAAACCACAGAGAAAAATTACCTGGCTATTAAGTATTGCATTCTTTTAATGTACTTTTCAGGAACTTGGAAGTGTGTACAGTGTCCTGGCTGCCATTTTAAACGTGGGTAACATTGAATTTTCTGCAGTAGTATCTGAACATATGATTGACAAGAGCAACATTTCCAATCCAGTAGCCCTTGAGAACTGTGAGTGTTTTTTTCTTCATTTAACATTGTTTTTCTTTAGTGTTTTCATATCAAATTTATTTTATTGTAAGAGGTATCAATGATAACTGTATTCACTTGGAAATTTTGCAAGAATAATTAAAAACTGAAGGTAGATTAATTCTAAGCCCACCTGAATTCAAATGCAAAAAAGAAAAAATATTTCCATGTTATGCCTCTTATTTGACTAACCAGTTCACTGGCATACAGGAAACATGACTAATACTGCAGATGCCTGAAAAAATCCTTAGTATTTTTCCAAGGTTATTTGAACATTTGATGGAGAACCTCATTAACACATTGAATATTTTTTTCCCAGTTTCTTTCTCAGCTGCTCATTTCTTGTTCCCCACATCTGCCTGTGGAATTATGGCTCACTAATTCTTTGGAAGGGATGCCTTACATTATAAGCTGCTAGGAGGTAGAAGAGGCAAAGGGACAAAGGTTCTCCAGAAATTTGCTGCACTTTCTCAGTAATTACACCTGGGGAGAGAATGAAGTCTTCACTCTATCTTCTTGCATGTTTTCTTGCTTTAGAAAAATATTATGGAACGGGGAAAGAAGCACCCTTTTTTTGGAGCAAAAGGAGAACAGCAGTGACTTGTATGAGTGGGTTATAACTGAGAGGGGTATTCACACCTCACAACTTGGGTACTTCTAACATGGTCACCTTCCAAAATCTGTCTCTGAGCTATGCCTGTGACATTCCTTCCCAGGTGCATCCCTGCTGTGTATTCAGGCAGATGAACTGCAAGAGGCCCTCACCTCTCACTGTGTAGTGACTCGAGGAGAAACAATTATTCGTCCCAACACTGTGGAAAAAGCCACTGATGTCAGAGATGCCATGGCCAAAGCACTGTACGGGCGCCTCTTCAGCTGGATAGTCAATCGCATCAACACTTTACTCAAACCTGACAAACATTTAAGGTAAAAGGAGATTTTGTAGAATAAAGAGATATTCTTTCTGTGGTAATAATATTGTCTTTCACTAGAGCATTTAGTGTAATTAAATTCTTTTCCTCTGCTGCTTTTTTGTTTCTGACCCCACCGTGTTGAAAAGGGTTTGTCCCTTTCATAGGATATAGTGAAAATACAGTAGATATGGTTGGCAAAAGCATCTGGTGTTTTCCTGTTGATCTTTACTGATTTAACCCTTTTTTTTCCTTTTGTATTTTTAACCCTTTAAACTTTTTACCCTTTTTCTTTTGTATGTTTTTCAGAGTAAAATTTTGATATTCATCATGTTGATTACACAGGTCAAATTCTGCTCTTATTTACACTGATGCTGTTGTCACTGTTGGTATAAGCATGGTTACATACATGTGTGGGAATAGTTTTTAAACGCATTTATTGGAGGTATTGTCCACTTCACACTTAAAAAGTGACATTTTAAACACCATATCAATAGCAAATAGCTTTGGAGATCTGAATTTCCTGGATTTTTTCTTCTTAAACTTCAGAGAAGAGCCAAGGTTGCAATCCTAAAATTTGTCTAAACTTTTAAGTATTTGGTTATAACAGAGCAACAATAAACAGAAGTTTAATCAGTAAGTGATAGGATGAAATCCATGGTAGATGGGGCAGCACTTCTA
Organism: Passer domesticus; assembly: GCF_036417665.1. Taxonomy (NCBI): domain Eukaryota; kingdom Metazoa; phylum Chordata; class Aves; order Passeriformes; family Passeridae; genus Passer; species Passer domesticus. Next base: position 15,931,666 of record NC_087474.1, on the reverse strand, counting down.
GCCTGTGTACCTCTCTCAGTTGTCTGTACAGAGCCCTTTTCAAACTGAATACTTACTTATTATGCTGGTGAAGAGGGAGAAAATTCAACCTGAAATGCTCACTATGAAAAAACCCAAACAAATTTTGCTTGATTTTGTGGTAGTAAAATAATTTGCATTTTCTGTTTTTATGTAATTAGCTCTGAAAAAGAAATGGGGCAGATAAATTTTAGCAGTCTATTCATCAAAAATGTAATTTTGAGACAGATTAAATAGTCACCAAATTCAGATCTCTCCACAATGAAAACTTCCGTTTTTGAGATGGACTTCACAAAGAGGTTTAAGTGCTATTCATGAGTGTCTTGAGGCTGATTCTTAATTTATGATTTCCTAAATTTTTATTTTAAAATGGTTACAGATAGCCCCTCAAAGAGGTTTTATAGAAAGAATGTGATTTATATTTTACTTGCCTACAAAGGTCACTAATGTCAGCCTTAGTTTGTTATAAAATTATATCCTCTTAATTTTTTGCTTCAGCAAATAAGTATTAGAGTTTTCTTCCAGTTGCACAAGTGATCACGTATCTTGAGTATGCCCTACTTAAAATATTGGTGATTTAAATTCATAACACATCCCAGTGCATAAAGTAGTTATTTAGCTACATAAAAGGTCTAGCTAGTAATTCTTTTTACTTTAATGTTAAACAAAACAGTTTTAATTATTATGAGTAAGTAATATGAACAAATAATATTTAATGACAACAGTCTTTAATTTCAGGATGCTGGTGAGTAAAGCTGGTGTTATTCCAAGAGAAACAAAAAGAACTGCATGTTGTTTTTGTACTATAGTCAGCTTTTTAGAATAATTACTTACAAATATTAGTGTAAAATTAAAATTGTACATCCCCTATTCACTTATCAGTTGACTTGGTTGTTGTGTATCTGGTCTGCATTGCAGTAATCTTTGAATTGATCTGCACTTATGTATCTCAAACAATTATTGTCATTTTAAAAGAGATCTGGTTCAGCAGAACTTATCCTGTCTAACTGGTGTACAGATTTGGCCCATGATTTCCTTTTGTGAAGTAGTAATGAATGTGGTTAATGAAAAATAAAGATACAACAATGAAAAGTATATTTCATCTTTGCAGTGAAAATGATGATGGCTTGAATATTGGAATTCTTGATATCTTTGGCTTTGAGAATTTCAAAAAAAATTCTTTTGAACAACTCTGTATCAATATTGCCAATGAACAAATTCAGTTCTACTTCAATCAACATGTCTTTGCCTGGGAACAGGTATGTGTTGGTTATTTTGATGAAACTTTAGTATTACTAAACACATGAAACATATAAAGCTTTCAGTATTACTGAATGTGTAAAACCTTGTCTCAAGAAACTACATTGTTCCTTCTCCATGATAGCTTGTAAATAGCAGATCATAAAAAATGTTTTTTAAGTATGTTTTCCATGAAGCAGTTCTTGCTATTTGCAAGTAAAATGCCAACATAAAATGCATTAAACTTGAAATTTACAGTAACTAAGCAACATAACACTGTGCACTGGGATAATCTGATTGATGCAAATGTAATGTTCTTTTCTTGAGGAATAATGAGTATTGTAATGTATGATTCTCTAGTAAAACAGTAAATGAGTGGTAACAAAATTTTGAAAGTGCAGGGTTCATAATAGTTTACTAATAAACTTAATGAACACTGAAATTCCATTATTAAAAACTTCAAATCTCACAATTATTTTTTCGTCTTGAGAAACTAGATCATCTCAGCTAAACAATGATGGATTTAATCTAAATAATTTACTTTAAAGCAGAGAAAATTAATAACATTGTAAATATAAAAGTTTATTAATTTGGAGAGGGAAAAAACCTAAAAAAAATCATCTCAACTTTGTAAATAAATTCAGGAGAATTAATCATGATTCAATATTGTTCTTTTAAGAAATAACATTTTTAGGGGGAAATAAAAGATCTTGGTGAAAATTTAAATATTTCAGAATTCTCTATGGCAGAACAATCAGAATTCAAACCATAGGTGAAATTATATTTTTGTTGTTTTACTAAAATTATTTGGTTTATGATACACATATGAAAATTCTCCTGAATTGTAATTTTAATTGTTAGTAGAAACAGAGTGTTTTGTCAGTGTTAATCACTGTTTGTTTTAAGGTAAGACAGATACAAGTTTGGAATGTGTCTATGTATGCAGGTGTGTACATGCATGTACATGCATGTGTCAGTCTAGAGATGTATATATTTATGTGTAATATGACAATTTTTTTTTTTTATGGCTCAGTGTTTTATCCTCTTCCCGATTATTTCAGGAAATGTTGTCTTGCAGTCATGTATCTTGTAGTTGTTTTTATAGATTTATGTGCAAGAGTACCAACAGAAGTGTTTCCTTGGTTTTAATATAATCTAAAATCCAGAGAAAATTTAACTAGATCTACTGTAATTACTTGGGCATCTTCTTTCCGAAGTGCACAAGTTCACAAAAGAAGGGCACTTGGATATTGCTGTTTCTAACAGCTGGGAGATGGAAATAGCACAGACTGCAGCAACAATATTTATTCCTGTCAAAACCAAGCACTGACCAGATCCCATGGACTTGCATATGTCCACTTTGCTTAAATGCTAAGTTTAAGTCTTCCTTGTTGCAGACTTTTCCCCTGGTCTCAGGGACCTGGAATTATCAGTCAAGACCAATGCAAAGAAGGCATTGAATATCTCAGCCTTTTCCACGTCATCCACAAACTTGTTCAGCAGCAGGACCACATTCTCCCTAGCTGCCTTTTGTTGCTGAGAGACCAGCCTTGGTGTTCTTAGCCCTATTCCTGTACACCCAATATTGTTTAAATGTTCCTTCTCTTTTTTAATTAGAGTCAAGTTTAGTGTAATCTGCCTTCACTTGTTTCTAGGTATCCTGTTACAGAACTTTTTGGCCAGACCTATATTATTGCATAGGTTTGTAGTGTCACCTTGCAGTAGGAACAATTTTCTCCCTGCGTGTGCTTTGCTGCACCATGGTCAGGGTGGTTATTCTGTTACTGAGCACATGGGGGGAAAAATTAACTTCTTATTTTGACAATATATAGTTTGCCCATTTCTCCCTGTAGGAAGTTAGTACAGCTACAGACCCTATAGAAGGGAAAAGTAATCTTTATTTACAGAATCTCTAAGTACATCAATTTTACCCATTTCCATTCATTCTCTCACAGATTTCATTGACTCACAGATACATAAAATGCACCGGGGGGGGGGGGGTGGTGTCTGTGTTCAAATGGTCTGGCCAAGAAAATTTCTGAGTGACATATAGAATAATGGACAGAATAATGGTAAGTCTTCATCATGTCTGTTAAGTTCTTCTTGCTGAAATAGCTTCTGGACATATCTTTTACAGCCTTTAGCAATCATTCTTTCCCTCAAACCCTTATTTACTTCAGCATCCATAACCTTTAGGCAAGGTCATTATCTGGCTTTACTTGTTTGGAACATATATATTTTTATGGCTACAGTCCATTTCCTTGGTGGGCTCGTAAGAAAATTGTGTGTGATGTGCTATAACCTCACAGTCATGCTCCTGCTGTCAGGTTTAGAGAGTGTTCCACTCACTGACTCTCTGCACTGTGTTTTTATGTAAGTGAGGGCCTTCTGTTCTTGATGTAAGGGATTCTTTCCTCAGTTTTATTGTTATGAACAAATGTTCTTCATTCAAATCACAGGCTATCACACAGCTATTCTTTTAAGACTATTTTTTCTGGTGCTTATATTCACATTCCCATTCCTATTTCATTTATACCAGTCCTAATATTTCTATTACAACTGTCCACATGCAGCCTGTAATACCAACCAAGTGACTGTCTACCTTAATTTGCATCAAACCACTACATCAGATTATACCAAATTTCATTATAGTAACTTGTAGCAGTCCCCAAAGATATTACTACAGAAGTTCAGAAGGAGCTATACAGATTAAGTTCATGCAAGTATAAATCTGCCCCTTTCAGAGACGGGAAATGAGAAATGTGTTATTCTGCATTTATAACCCAGTGGCACAGAATGATTTGTGGTATGATTCATAGTCATTATAAGACATCACTTTTCATTTATTTATTACATGGTTGTCCCAGTTTTACATCACAAAAACAGCCTTTGAGAAAGCAGGTGGCTCCAGAATCTTTCCTATTCACTTTCCTGTTCACTGTAAGGACTCTGCTGTGCTGACACTAGTAATGTACATTAATTGTAAACTAAAATTAAAAATATCACTGATGTAAAACAAACACTAGGATGAACTCTGCTCTTTGCTGATGTACCTGCTTGAGTTTACAAATTACTTTATATGCAAGGGTTTGTGTCACAGACTCTAAAAGACAGAAGTTATGTTTACAAGAAGGCTGATGCCAGAAGTCACCAAGATCTTTGTTGGCTTTCCCTTAGCCCTGACTGTGCTGCTGGAGCTGTCCCTGTCACTGGGAACCCAGGCTAGTGTCTCTTCACAGCCCTGTGCAGTGCCAGACAGACATGTCAGATTGTCCTGTGCTACCTCAGAAATCTGTAACACGACACTGCACTGAACCCTGTAGATCTCCCCAAGGAAGAAAGCCTGAAGAATTTAAGTTCTTTTATACTTCCCTCAAGAGACATAAAATGTACAAATCCATTGTTTTTTCATCCTCTCCCTATTTTGCCCTGTTCAATATCACATCATGTGCAATTTGATGAAAATTTGACAGATCTGTGGGAAGCTGAGGCCTAATTAGTTGATTACACTTTAGTTTGTCATCAGCTCATGTTCACCTAGTATTAAGTAGGGATTATGTCATCAGAGAAGGTGAATCATATTTTGGCAACTTGACCAATTAAGCCAAATATTAAATACACTCATGAGGCTGAATTGTACTCTCAGTGTTGCAGGTGACATTGTTTTATCATTGCCAGTGGTCTCTTGTCTGTTTCTGAATCTGAGAAGCATTCACAGTTTTGCTTTCCTTGGAAGTGTGGCCACAAAAATAAAAAGGCCACAGTAGTGACAGAGGTGGAAGAAAGGAGCAGTGGTACTATCACAACCTGAGGCTCAGGGTGTCAGCTGGAATGGAGTGTCTGTGGGCCAACATGGACAACTCAAGTCAAAACTAAGAGAATTTATTCTTTATTGTTGAATTAATATTTTCATTTAAGAACAAAGGCTTTTAGGCCTGAATGCAATCTCCTTTCACTAATTTAACAGAAAGACTGAAATGGGTATATAGTTTAAGGTAAAGATAGTGTAGATTCCCACCAGTCAATGGAAACAAATAGATATATCCCTATCTCTACTGACTGGGGAGAGAATGTGGCCTCTCAACTTAGTCACTGCTTTTTGTTTTGCTAGCACAAGGGGGTTTTTTTGGTCACTATAAAGTGAAGTACAATTTTTGGACTTTCAGTCCTGTCCTTCAAGGTGTTCCCCTTACATATTAGATAGTGATATAAGTTACTTTCTGTCAGCTCCACGATCTGCAGGTTCAGCAAAAGAGCCCTCTTATTTCTTTCTCATTTGTCATTCCCCCATAAGAAGTAAAAAGTGTAATGGCAGATAGCTAAAACACTTTGGAAAGTAGCAAGTTTGCTGTCAGTTAGAAGGATTATACTTTTTGCATTAAATGTATGCTATGTTTATTTTACATTCTCATGACAACTTAATCTTCTAGTTTCAGCTGGAAAAGGTTCCTTCTGAATAAGTCCCTGGTGTCCCCATTTAAACCCAAATGTCATCATAAAATGTTCTTGGTGAAATGGCATTACTTTATTAAACATGAATACCATTTCCTAATGCATTTTGTAATTCTTTTGTTACCATTGAAACCAGGTGGTACAAGCTATTGAAACCAGGTGATCAAAACTACATAGTTTTGATCATAGGAAAGACAGAATGTAATACTAAGATGAGATGGGAGCCCAGTTAATAGTGTAACTCAATTATTCCTTTTGACATCCCATCCACAGGAATACTTTCTAATGGATTATGATTTAGAATTTCAAGAAGTAGCTATTTTGTGGAGCTTTCTTGTGGAGGGGATTACAAAATCCTGTAGCTGATTCATCTTATTAATTCAAATAAGTCTTGTTTCATTACAGTTTTATGATGTCCATTATTAAAGCTTTTATACTTGCTGCTTATATTCTAATGATGTGGTTGAAACCAGCACTACATCAGAAAATGTAGTACAGATAATTTCTGAGTCATGTCACACTGGTGCCTGGCTTGGTCATCAGCTGTCCTTCAGGAGCTCGTGGGAAATGATGGAGTGAACTCCTTCAAATGCTGCTGGGAAGCTGGCAGCATCTCCAAAGCTGTCAGTGCTGACACTCGTTCAGTTGTGAGACACAAAGGACACAGACTGGTCACTGCAGGCTGGGAGGTCAGGCCCTGTGTGCTGCCCGGGCAGGGAGGGGAGCAGGTGTTGCTGTTTTAGCATAGTAGTACAGCTTCTAAGAGTTCCTTTTTTTTCAAGGAGAACACTTTTATCAGCTCTCTAAACCAGCCTCTCTCGCAAGCATTTGAAGTTGGAAAAGGTTTATGATTAGACAGGTTGGCTGTGAGAGCTTGTTTGAAGAAGTCCGAGTGTCACAGAAACACTCTCCTCTGATAGATCCATCCTGAGCAGTCTCTTCCCCTTGCCTCCTTGATAAGGGTACTCTAGATAATCCTAAGCAGTAACAGCTGGTTCCATGAACATCTGTGTGTCAGTGTAGCTGTAGCCCTCAGTTAAACTGCCCCTACTCCCATGTTATCTCTGGGAGATAACACAGACTCACTCCCTTTCTGCCACCAGCTCCTACAGGTACATAATTAACTTCTCGCCTGTATCAGTGATACATTTGTTACTCTCCTGTCTTGTCCTGCTACTCAGGTCATTGATTAAATTAAAAAGCAAAACTCCACCCGTCCACTGCTTCTGACACGAATGAGGTTAATGTTATTTGTCTCAAATGAGGAGTCCTCATGGGGCTGTAGGCAAGATTCTTACTGATTATACCCCTGTGTAGCATATAAACTGAATTATAACCTATCCTTAGAGTGAAGAGTGTCCTGGGAAATTACATCAATCTGGATACTGGAAGGGTTTAGGTATATATTTTGTGTCCTCTTTCAAATGGATCAGCAGATTTTTATTTGTGCCTGTATTTTTAGACCAGTCTTATTGATTTTATGCCTTTTGCTGTTTCTCTGAGATTAAGAGGTATGAAATAGGTGCTTTTCTGTTGTATATGAAAGTGAACTTCTTTTTTTAAATGCTCAATGTGTTGCCTTCACTCACTCAGACTCAAGTGAATGACACATAAGGAGAGGTCTTCCAAGGTTAGAGGTCTTTGAACTCATTAATATTAGCCATCATTCATTTTTGTGACATTCTTCTCACAATGAATTCAGGATGGCAAAACTGTGATGTTAACACCATACGTGAATACAACACTTATTAAGTCCTATCCTTTGGCAGAGGGATGATTTTAAAGTAGATTGAAAGCTCTGTGTTTCACAGTACAGCCTGCACAGGACTGAAGGCATCCTTGGCACAAACAGGAGCATCGTGTGGTAGAAAACTGCTATTGCTTTACCTAATTCAAGCAAAAATAATGGGGGGTGGTAGTCCCTAGAGCAACCTTCTTTTGGTAAATCTGCAGCTGTCCTCTGCCTTGCTAAATGATTAAGGGAAGTCATTCTTGTATTCTCCAGCTATAATCTAAATTATAGTCAAGATAAAACCATCGCAACACACTGTAGACACATCTGGGTTTTGTTTTTTCCTTAGTCTGGGAGAAATCCAGATATTTGCAGTCTTCAGGAAAAAAACAGCCAGACCAAACCAAACAAAGAAAGCAAACAAAGAAGTCCACGCCATCAGCTTTTCTCTTGTTTTTAAATCTTGGGGAATACCTTTCCCTAGGTCCTTAAAAGGAATGAAAATGTGTTAGAAGCAAATCTGAGGCAATGTATTTAATTCTTAGGAAGTATGTACACAATTCTTTAATTTTTAGAAAGTATGTGCACCTTTCTTCTCCAATTAAGAATTTTTCCAGGTGTTTGAGGAGGGTGATTGAACAAGTAAAGCCACTGGAACCTGTAGCTACTTCTGTAGATCTTAGCCATCACTTGGATCTGGACAATGAGTTGGGAATGTAAATATAGCTCAAAATGGTTAGGAAATTTCTACATTTCAGGGAAATAAATAGACCCTGAGGTCTCTATTTGCAAACAATATACTTTATCTTCTTCAACTCTATTTCTTTAATTCTTGCTATTCCTGTAAAGTATCTTACTTAACCAAATATGCCATAGGAGTGAGTATTGAACTTACATGTTCAAAACTGAAATCCCAGCTGACATTTGTTTCTGCAAAACCTTGACGGCATTAGCCCTGAGGCATACTTTCCCAATGCAGTTTTAATTTGCTGCAATTGACAGTTGGTGAATTATTTTCTGAAGTGGTTCTGGGTACACAGACCAAGCAAGCCTTCTGTTTCTTGCTGCAGAATGAATACCTTTATGAAGGTGTTGATGCTAGAGTTATAGAATATGAGGACAACAGGCCCCTCCTAGATATGTTCCTGCAGAAACCAATGGGTTTATTGTCTCTGCTGGATGAGGAAAGTCGATTCCCACAAGCAACAGATCAGACACTTGTAGGTGAGTATGTGTTCATTTCACAGTTTTACAGCTTGTCTTCTTTTCCATTTCTGTTTGGCACATACAGTTCAGACTACATGCTAGTTATGCTTTTAGTGAGCCCCCATTTCAGTGCCACAGTGTGTTTGAGGGAGACATGCATGCTGGGATGGTTGTGTCCTTGAAGTAGAGAAACAGGGTGAGTACAAATGAACCTAAGCTGCTGATCCAGGTTTAAAGTTCTCCCACTTTCAGGAATTTTTTGCTGCAGAGCTTGAAGAGTAAAGATCAAACTGAGTTAAAACCCTAGGTTCATAGACCAAGAACACTGTTTGCAAAGTTCAGTCATGCTTAGCTCTGAGATTTTTGATGAGCAGTATCTGAGCAAGAAGTTTAAGACTTTTTAAGAGTAATGACTGAAAACATGCTTCAGTGCCTTTCAGCAAATTATGCTTTCTGAGAGTTTTCTATTCACAAATTAAAATTAAAACACCTAAAGTCATTGTAATTCAGATCCTGAATATTTCAGTGCTGTTGAGTAGTTGCAATTAGCATCGACTTCATTATTTCAGTGGTATTTCTGTGCAGATAAATCCTGGTTTTACTCATTTTTGAATGTGCAAAATGTCAAATTAGAGTTTTAGCCAACACCCAATCAGAAAACCTAATAGTATCCAGTAACAATGCCCATGTTAAAGCAACTATATGAACTTGTTCTTTTATCCTCATGCTTTTTAGTCTACAGTACAGAAGCACTCAATCCGTGAAAGTTTCTTCACAACTCCTCAAGGAATTGTTCGGAACGATTTCTGCATTTTTTCATTTATGTAGATAAAAATCTTGGAAAGGCAAGCCCTGGAAGTGTTCAAAACATGTGGATGTAGCACCTGGGGACATGGCTTAGTGGTGAACAGGGTGGTGCTGGATTAAGGGTTGGACTAAATGATTTTAGACATCTTTTCCTACCTTAATTATTCTATGATTCCATGATTTTCTGAGGTCACACATTAAAAAATTGGAACAAAGTAAGTAACTTGTCCAAGAGCTCCCATATCCTCTATCCAGTGTCTTTTGATACGAGACCATTATGGTATCTCTGTCCTTGAAAACACCAGTGCCTCTGAATTGGCTGAGAAGTCAGGAAATCTCCTTGGAGGGATACGGCTTCAGAAGAGAATGATTGTACAGTAACTCCAGTAAGATAAGCTATGTGTTTCCTTTCAGAAAAATTTGAAGATAATTTGAAATCAAAATATTTTTGGAGACCCAAAAGAGTAGATCTAACCTTTGGAATTTATCATTATGCAGGAAAGGTAAGACACCTGATGATGTTAGTTTAAGATTGTGGAATGACAGGGCTGGAAGGAAGTAGAAGAGGTCATCTGGGTTGATTCTCAACAGTTGTGTCTTCAGTCCAGACATGAGAATGTTGTCAGTGCTTTACATATCAAAAATAAATTGGAAAGTTTTTATCCCTCATTTAAAAAAAAAACAATAGTAGGAGTGTATCTCTCTTAAATATCACCAGGTAAATGAACTGACTGTATTATAGAAGACCCAAAACATAACTGGTATGTAATGCAACTCAGTGCTCTTCCCCTTAGTTCCTCAAAGTCCTGCACCATGCTTGCTCCCACTGTTTGTAACCAAGACCCAGCTCCATTCTTTCTACTGCCTCCAACACACCATAAGCCTTTCTTAGTTCTGTTCTTTGTCATCAGCCAGACAGAAAGTGCAGGCCCTGCTCCTTCCTTCCTTCCTTCCTTCCTTCCTTCCTTCCTTCCTTCCTTCCTTCCTTCCTTCCTTCCTTCCTTCCTTCCTTCCTTCCTTCCTTCCTTCCTTCCTTCCTTCCTTCCTTCCTTCCTTCCTTCCTTCCTTCCTTCCTTCCTTCCTTCCTTCCTTCCTTCCTTCCTTCCTTCCTTCCTTCCTTCCTTCCTTCCTTCCTTCCTTCCTTCCTTCCTTCCTTCCTTCCTTCCTTCCTTCCTTCCTTCCTTCCTTCCTTCCTTCCTTCCTTCCTTCCTTCCTTCCTTCCTTCCTTCCTTCCTTCCTTCCTTCCTTCCTTCCTTCCTTCCTTCCTTCCTTCCTTCCTTCCTTCCTTCCTTCCTTCCTTCCTTCCTTCCTTCCTTCCTTCCTTCCTTCCTTCCTTCCTTCCTTCCTTCCTTCCTTCCTTCCTTCCTTCCTTCCTTCCTTCCTTCCTTCCTTCCTTCCTTCCTTCCTTCCTTCCTTCCTTCCTTCCTTCCTTCCTTCCTTCCTTCCTTCCTTCCCTCCCTCCCTCCCTCCCTCCCTCCCTCCCTCCCTCCCTCCCTCCATGACTGGGTGCAGTGCAAACACAAGAGGAACTGTTGTTGCAGCAGGAGGGCACTGGTCAACTGAACCTGCCTTGGGAAAGCAGGAGCTCCCACCTCCCTCTGAGCTCTTCTGAAGAGTACAGAGTGAGTGAGCACTCATGTCATGGGAAAGAAACCATGTTAGATCTGTGCAGTGCTGGAGCAGCTGGCCTGGGAGGAGACAAATACTGCCCATCAGCTGATGGAAATACCTTACCCCTTGCGTAAGACAGCTAAAGAGCCACTTGTAACTCCTCTGAACCTCCTGTCCAGCTGAGTTGCATTTCACCAGCATAGCATGCTTCAGTGCAAGGAGTGCAAAGCCAGGTCTCCCTCTACCATTCTTGTTACCAGCCACTGAAGATGGGGAATTACACCAGTGCCCCATCAGTGTTCAAAAAATTCTTTCATTAGGAAGTTCCTTCTGCTGTCTAACTTATGTCTCTATTGCTGCCATGTAAATTCATTACCCCTAGTCCAGCTTACTGTGGAACTGGAGAACAATTTATTTCCTCTTCTTTCACGTCTTTTTCATCATTTAAGACTGTTGCTGAGTTGTTCTGTAATGGGTTTTTCTAAATGATATGTCCCAGTATCTTCTGCCCTTCCTGACAGGTCAAGTTTTCTTTTGAATCTCTTAGACCATCAAGATAGAACCCTGAAGCTACATTTTGATTTAGATACACCATTGTTGGAATTTTTAGAGAGATTTCAGTTGCCAATATGCAGTTTGTGATTCTACAAACTTCCTCTACAATTAATACAGAGATCCCTAGGAAGAGTGTAAAGTCCTGGGTCCAGTACAGCATAATATGAATAGCACAGAAAGACTGTACAGTCATATAGGTAATCCTGTGTGATGTGGTTGAAATCAAGTGCACGGTTAATTGTGCACTAGCACTTGTACAGCTGTAAAGGAAGACTGCAATACGCTTGTCCTGGTGATAAGTCCACAGAGGTTAAAACTACTAGCTGCATTAGAAAAAATAAATGTCTCAAGCTACTTTGGAATTATAGATTTGCTTTTAGTGATTTGAATCATATCTCAGTATTGAAAAGGTAGAACTTTCAGTGATCAAAAAAGAAGACTAGAAGTGAGAGTGAGCCTGATGGCTGAAAAACTATTTGTATATCTTGTTAAAGTAAAAACCCTATTCCAGAAAGCTTAAATTTACAATTACTTTTCAAAGTCCAAGAAGATGTATAAATGCACTTTTTAAACAGGTTCTATATAATGCAAGTGGATTCCTAGCCAAAAATAGAGATACTCTGCCAGCTGATATTGTGCTGCTGCTGCGATCATCTGAAAACAACCTGACACGACAGCTGGTAACTCACCCTCTCACAAAAACAGGTATTGCTTTGTGGTGATCTTCTTAGTTTTCTCCAGCCTTTGTGATGACCACTGCTAAGTTTCATATAACCACTGATTGATGACGTTATACACTTTGTGGCTTCACTTTCCAACCATGGAATCTATACGGAATGGAGCTGCAGCCATCTCAAGCTGTAGGGGAGATATTGGTCTGGTCAAGTGGTAAGGAAGTGGTAGAGACTTCTTTCACGGTCCTGTCTTCAGGTTAGGGGATCAAGACAGGGAGTGGAGTGCATCTCTTGAGCTGGGGACTGAACAGGAAGGATCAGGTAAGTCAATGGCCTGTTTTGGACAGGGCATATATAAATTGCTGCAGTGCAATTTATCTCTAGGTGGTAGAGAACAAAGGTTGGGGCTCCTAACATCTGCTGCAAAGACTGAGAAGACACTCCCCTACTTTCAGTCTTAGAAATAAGCTGTAATAAGCCTTGTAAGGTCCTTGTAATAAGCTCTTCCTGAAGAAATTCATAAGTAGAGGTGGAGGAATAAAACTGGCTCTACAGAAATTACTCCTAAATTGCATCTGGTTTGAACTATGTCCTTGCAAAGTGTCCTGCCTTCCACTGCAGGATGATGGGTAAGTCTCCTTACAACCAGTTTGTTATTGTGTTGTAGTACTCCTGTGTGATGGCATTGATGCCATACAGTAAGTACTTTACAACATTACTTTCTTGTACAATTACATGGGAGACGTATTTCTAGCAGAACAGAAAAGCTAAATTGGAAGAGCCTAATGGAAATGAAAATGTTATCATAACTTACAGAAGCTGAGGTTTTGGCAAGGCTTCTATTCTTTACAAAGGGAGCTTTGTTATTAGAATGCAAAACTTAGTCTTGGAATTTTATTTTAAGTGAGTGTTCATGGGAAAGTGCAGAGCTCAATGCTGTAGCCTGAACTTTTTGACTTGTTGATATCTGCTAATATACTTAATTATCATTTCCATAGAGTCCAAGTAAGCATCCAAATGGTTCCAAGAACTGATCCCAAGTCTTCATGTTTTGCAAGATAACTCTGATGGTTGTTTTAGTCTTCTTGTTAAATATTGTGAAACACTACATGTAGCATTTCAAAACTGACTCAAACCTTCCAGCTATAGCAAACTAAAAGCACAACCCATCTTGCCTATCTCAGGTGTTTCTCTTGGGATGGGAAAAATCTCCTCTGAAAGTGTCTCTCTCCACTGAATACAGCAGGGATCCTGTAGACACCTCACTTTCAGATAGCTAAAGTTAGCTGTGAATAATCCTCTCTTTTTCCTTCCCACCCTGTGATATTCAGCTGAACCCCAGGGAGGTTTAGGCCTTGATATCATCACATAATACCAGATGCATTACCATGACACATATTTGCAGCTGTTATTCCAACTCTTATCCACCTCTTCCTGATAGTAGCTGAGCACTGAGAGATACAGGCTCTCCCAGTGGAGAGGGAGATCCCAGAGGTGTTATGTTATTAGCAGAAGCAGTGGCAGCATTAGCAATGTTTAGAGTTTATCAACACAGAGAGATATGATGGAAAGCTCAGCAGAATTTTCATTCTTCCTTGAAAAGACCAGTGTCTGTGTAAAGCATGTCAATACACCTAGTCCTTCAAAGTCATCATAATGAAGGTATTGCTTGGCTTAGAATTCTAGAGTTAGAGCCTTAAGACTTTGTCTGTGCTAGTAAACCAAACACAGCCAGTGAACAGTAGCTGAAACATTCCCACAGGGCTGCTCATTCTGATTAATGGTTAGACTGCCTCCCTGGGACAGTTTTGGTCCCTGTCAGCTAGTAGCCACCCAGAAACACCCAGCCACATTTCAGAGAAAGGAGAGGCCAGTGATGGTTTCCAGCAAGTTCTGTGGAAAGATACAGCCTTATTTTTACTGGGGGTTGAAAGAGTAGTGAAGAGTAGAATTTAGGTGTATAAACTTGAGTCATGCCACATCACTTTTCCTCAGGGCCAGAAAAGGGTATTAGCACTCTTTTTTTTTCTTTTTTTTTTTAACTAACATGTAGCACTAATATTCTTAGGGTAAAACCACATGGATGCTCTAAGATGTATCTATCTTACCTTCTACAGCAGTCTGTTTATTTTTTTATCTAGTAGATGACATATGAGTTGAAGGAGAAAAAATGTCACGTTCTGTGTTTGTGCAACTTCTTCAGAGCTCATTCCATCCCAAGGGTTAAAGGGGAAACAAGGACACACTCTGAAAAAGTCAGTGAGCTTTGTAATCATATGGTTACACTGGAGGCATGAATAAAGTGGTTCAGGATCATTCTTAGTTTAGATGAGGTGTAAGCACTTTGGTAGGTTACTTTCTTTCATCTTCCTGTAGGTAACCTGGCACACACCAAAAGCAAAACTACAATCAGTTATCAAATGTGGACCTCCCAGAAATCAATCAGTCATACAAAGGTAAGAAAACTGATTTTGTGATTCTGCACTGAAGCCTAATTTAAACTACAAAGGCAGTAACTGTTTTAGTATTGAAAGTAAGCGAGTAACCCCTTCCTTGGTTTTTCTCCCTCTTCCATTTTCTTTTCTGTTTAGCTGGATATCTTTGTGTTGTGCAATTCATATTCCTTCCGTGAGGTAAAAACCTAACATTTCACTTCTTTCCGGCTATAGTTTTATAACAACTTTAGGGGGAAAAAAATACTATTTCCCAGCTGTATTGTAGCAAAAAGAGGAATTAAAATATTGTTGTGGAGTATAGCTATGTTCCTTAGAAAACTATCAAATTAACAATTATGATGAAATAACAAACAGGATCTCAGACATTGTTGTTATTTGTGGCAGTTATTAGATGCTCTGTTACCAACTTGTGCCCTTTGTATGTGTGAATGTTCGTGTATTCTGTAGCAAAGTGTTGGTGTAACTGATTTGTGCTAGTGATCATGCTGTAACTTTCGCTGTTTAGAATACTTTTAAAATTACTTATGTTCTCTGAGGGGTGCTTTCTTGGGGCATTGGAAAGGGCTATGCAGATAAACTAGATATAAAGTGTAATATTTTTTCTTCAACTTTATAGAATGAAGCAGGAGATACTGGACATCATCCAAGAGAAACAACCAGCATGAAAACACAGACAGTTGCTTCTTATTTTAGAGTAAGATGTCAGATCTTTTAATACATGTTTCTAGAGTACAAAAAATGTTTATTCTTTTACTTTTTGAAATGCACCTGTTGAGTTAGAATCAGTAGTGGTCCATTTAAGTTTGTGAACTGCATATATGGTGCAGCAGTCTGTGCAGTACAAATGTCTCAAGGAGATTGTGATGTTTCATCTTTAACTGTACTTGATTACACAGCCACATTGCTGTCATCATGATGTATGATGATCAATAGTAATCTTTCACTTGCTTGTTTTTCCTGCAAAGAAGATAAAGGGAGTGGTATAGCATTTCCTTAAGAGTTTAAGAAAGAAGGCAAAGTTAATTGGAAGCAGGAGCTCCAGAGAAAGTTCTTGATGGTCACTGCACAGGGGCTGCCCAAGGTTCATCCTTGTGGATCCTTCAGCAGTGCTCTGGACCTTCCCAAGCAATGGCTGTGCTGCTGGTCCTAAAAGAGGAAATAGCAGTGAAGAGCATCTGAAATGGTGCACAGAGTTGGTTCTGCTCTGAATTTCCAGCTCTTGTTTAGTTATCTCTCCCAGCAAACCATAAAGTGGCTGAGGGAATGTTCATGATGAATTCAGCACACAGCTCAAAGGAATACCAAGTTTGCTTATGACACTAAATTGAGAGGAGCTGTCAGCTTCTTGAGAGCAGAGAGGCCCTGCAGAGAGACCTCAACAAATCCGAGGGGTGGGCAATCACCAACCATATGACAATTCAGAAAGACAATGGTCAAATTCTGCACCTGGGATGGGGTAGCCCTGGTTGTGTGTAGAGACTGGGCAATGAGAGGCTGGAGAGCAGTGCCACAGAAGGGGACCTGGGGGTCCTGGTCCATGGCAAGCTGAACCTGAGCCAGCAGTGCCCTGGCAGCCAGGAGGGCCAACCCTGTCCTAGGGAGCATCTGGCATGGCCAGCAGGGCAAGGAGGGGATCGTCCTGCTTTGCTCTGCACTGGAGTGGCCTCACCTCAAGTGTTGGGGGCACTTCTGGGTGCCACAGTGTAAGAAAGAGATTAAACTGTTAGAGAGTGTCCACAGGAGGGCCATGAGGATGGTGAAGGGTCTGGAGGGGAGCCATATGAGAGGCAGCTGAAGTCACCTGGTCTGTCCAGCCTGGAGAAGGGGAGGCTAAGGGGAGACCTCATTGTGACCTTCAACATCCTCATGAGAGGAAGAGGAGAGGCAAACACTGATCTCTTCACCCTTGTGACCAGTGACAGGACATAAGGGAAAGGCACAAAGCTGAATCAGGGAAGGTTTATGTTGAATATTAGGAAAAAGTTCTTCAACCAGAGAATGGCTGGGCCCTGGAACTGGCTCTCCAAGGAAATGGTCATAGCACCAGCCTGGCAGAGTTCCAGGAGCATTTGCACAATACTCTCTGGCACATGGTATGATTCTTGGGGTGTCCTCCACAGGGCCAGGAGTTGGACTTGGTGATCCTGATGAGTTCCTTCCAAGTCAATATATTCTATGATTTTATGACCTGTAGGAGTTCACTTACATCTATGTCAGAACAATGAGAGGCCAGATCTCTCTTTTTTAGATACACAGCTTTGTGGACTGTGAAGGATAATTTCAGTTTAGGTACCACAGTGGTCCAAAGCTATATACTGTTCGAATATTCTAGATGGAAAAAAATACTGAATCTCATTCAAATTAATGTCTATGATTCAATGCTATTATCAACACTTCTAGCATCAGAGGCTGCAAATGAGTTAATTATGTTTACACTTTTCTGATACTATTTTCTGCGGTGGACATCCTTGTTCAGATCATGATAGCTAATGCTCTTAACTGAAAATCCACCTTCAGCCCCACTGGTTTACTCATACACAGAAATCTATGGGTGACTGAGAAAAGCATATGCCACCTCAGACTGCATGGAAAAACAGATATCCATTAGTGTGTCCTACTTGTTTGTGTTCAGTTGGCACACTGGTGATGGAGCTAATTAAGCACTTTGCTGTATGGTGCAGCTTCTATCCAGAAGGGAATTGCACATTTTAATAGGAAACATATGGCTCTTGACGTCCTACACTGGTTTCATGTAACCAGCCTACTGCTGAGCTGCAT
The DNA here is from genome assembly GCF_036417665.1 of Passer domesticus. Lineage (NCBI taxonomy): Eukaryota > Metazoa > Chordata > Aves > Passeriformes > Passeridae > Passer > Passer domesticus. The sequence continues at coordinate 15,914,138 of NC_087474.1, read as the reverse complement.
TACCTCCTGGCTGCCTCTTTCTGTTGAGTCAGGTTAAATCTTGAGCCTCTTCATTTGTGTTTTAATAAGATCCTCCCATGAAGCAATTTTTTAAAACACCAGTCAAGGTTGTTTGCATTCGGATGCCCCTCAGCTGGCATGGGGAGCTACAGGCTGCATCCCGTCTGCTAGCCTGGTGCTCTGGTGAGGTGGGAAAAATGCAACTTTGGAATTGTGATCATCTAGCTTTGCCCTCCTCGGAAGTTTCCTCTTGGCAGGGCAGTTATAAGATCACCATCAGTCTATGCAATGAACAGGACACACCAAGATCAGAGTAGTTCAACCAGCCCTTCTTCTGGGGTAGCCTTCGTTTCCTCCAGCCTAATGAAGGAATTGAAATATTTACTGGCTTGCTGCTGCTCCACTTCCCACCCACAGATGGATGATTAACTCTCTGGGAGAACAAGGGTCTTTAAATAGGTGACAACAATAAAAAGAAAAATGGCTGTAATTACCTAGCAAAGCTCCAAGATAAGCAAGTAAATGTAAGGAGTGTAAGTGTTCTGTCATATGTTGGACATCATGGAAATCTGTGAGAATGTCCTGGATGAAATTTGGTACATTTATTTGGAATCAATGTTTCTCACAAGTATTGTAAACTAGTAGCTTAGAAAAGCTAGAATTTTTTTGGGGTCATCTACTCTTAAAGTATCAGCTTAATGACATGTAAATGGTTTTGGACATGATTCTGATCATATTATGTAAAATTTCATCTACACATAGACCTATATACCAGTTTGATAAGTATCCTCATGACAGATCTCTTGCTACTTTTTTGCAGTATTCTCTGATGGATTTGTTATCCAAAATGGTCGTTGGCCAGCCCCATTTTGTCAGGTGCATCAAACCAAACAACGACCGGCAGGCAAACAAGTTTGACAAAGAAAAAGTGTTGGTTCAGCTGCGTTACACGGGAATTCTGGAGACAGCACGGATTCGAAGACAGGGTTATTCACATCGTATACTCTTCGCTAACTTCATAAAACGGTAACATCGACGTGAAGAAGCTCTTTTCTCTCCTACAATTGCCATCCAGCGCTTGTTAAGCACCAGCATTGTTTTTGGCATGGTCTTTGAAAAAAAAATACAAGGACATTTCCCGTGACAAAGAAGGTTATAGACAGAATGACCAAGAGTAGTTCAGGCACAGGATTAGTAACCTGTTTTTGATGAGTAGGGGAAGATGATGAATCACAGAATGGTTTTTCAGGCTTCAAGGACTTGAGTATTAGAAATGCATTACTTCAAATTAAAGCCAAGAATTTGCAGCCACAGCATCCAAGGAATATCACAGTTTCTCCAGCTCCTAAGCTTCAGCACTGTGCAATATCTTCTTGTGCAAGGGTAGATGATGATTTGGGATTCCTAGTCTAGGGCTGAAAAGTTCATTGAGTACATTGAGTGTTGTTTAAAATATAATTTGTAAGTATTAGTCACTTCTGTTAAGAAGCAGAGTAATGAACTCAGTGTGGTTGCATTATTCCTTTAGCTACCTTCTTCCTCTACCCCAAAAATCTCTACTTCTCTCTTAAAAATAAAGACACTGAGCATTTGTCTCAATCAGAACAAATTTGTGTGGAATGGAGATCAAAACTGGGAAGAAGCAAGCATCACCTATTTGGACAGAAGCACTTAAAAGAAATAGTGCACTAGAAAGAGAGAGCTAGGAGCAGAGTGCTGCAGGTGTATTGGATGAGAGGGAAATAGCAAAGGGATGTTTTTAAAGCCCTGTTTCTGGAAAAAATAATCCTGGAACTGTTGCTGTTTTGGAAGAATGAAGCTTTTAGAAGAGTGCAGCATGGAAAGAGATAGTTATTGCTACAAATGTACTGTAGCTTTTGAGAACAGATTTTTATTTAAAAAAGAAACAACCAAACTTAACTGTTCAAGTAACATAGATAAAAGCAGTAAACAAAACAGGGTAGCTCTCTAGAGATTGTGCCCGTGATTACAGTGAGGCTGTGCAGATCTCTGGCACTGAGGATGTGGCCCTCAAAGGAAAAAGAATTTTTACTAAATGTATGTCTTATTTTGGATTTGGGGTTTTTTAATAGTTGAGAGTTACAGGTAGACCTGAGATAATGGCATCATTGTTTGGTTGTAATAAAAATAAACCAATTCATTGTGTTTTACAAAAAGAAAAAAAAAAGGGAACTGTAGGTGATAATGAAGAAATCAGCATTGTCTCTTTTTTTATTATTCCATGAGCAAACTGTTTAAAGCTGGTAAACCCAGGCTTTGTGTTTAAAGGCTGAATAACAAGAAAAAAAACCAGAATGTACTGTCAGGAAGCACACATAATTAATGTAATTTTCTTAAATTAAAAAGCCAAGATAGATATGGTTCATTTTGTTATAGAGCATTTTGGAAAGTCCTGGAACAAACAAGTATTTTCTATCCAGCAGCTGAGCTGGTGTATCACAGGTAATTTTTATGAGTGAGCATCGTGACCTCTTTTCCTAGTCAGAATTAATTCTGAGTAATGAGTTTGCCAGATTAAGTGCTTACAGATGATGTGTCACGGTGGCACTTACATATTCCAAAAGGATCTGAAAAACTGATTCCAAGGAGCTAACAAGAGCTGGAATGCATCTCAGCATCTATTGAGATATTAAGTATCTCAAAGGTCTATCACATGAGACAAGACAGGATATTTTCATGACATTTCTAAATATGAAATAATATAATTGAGGCAGAAAAGCTTTTAAAATACTTTAAATTTATTTTTATATTGTCACTGAAATCACTTTCGCAGAATGTAGTGAGCAGGAAGGAAATGGTGCACTATTCTACTTGGGTTGAATTCTTTTAAAAACCTTCTGGTGTTGGTATAGAATTAAAAAACCCTCCAGGGTGTGCAATATGTCACTCATCCACTTTTGATTGAGTTTCTTAGTACTGTATATAAATAACATTTCTTTCATATGCTGTTTTGGTTTTTTCAGTGCTATGTTTTCTTTCATGCAATTGTTTTTATTACTTAAAAGAATGGTTTAAATGTATTTGCATGTATTATCCTCCATTAATGAAATAAAGAATCATGCATTTGTCTTTAGGTATTACCTCATCTGTTACAAAACAAATGATGATCCTCCAGTCAGCCCGGAGACCTGTGCTGCCATCTTGGAAAAAGCCCACCTTGACAACTGGGTTCTTGGAAAAACTAAAGTAATTTTTTAATATACTGTATCTTCTTCATTCCAGTATGCCATTGTTAACATTAAACAATTTGTTTTCCCACCCATTTGGTTGGCGTAGCTCTTGGTCTCTACTCTTTTTAAAAAGCAAAGTCCTTAATATACACCAGGAATGTGTTGTCTACCCTTGTGCTGGATTCATTTTCAGGGTTTATGTGAGTTTCATGCTTGATAAAAGCAATTTAGTAAATAAACTATGCTTTAGGTTTAAAACTGGGAAACAGAAAAATTGAAGGTTCCAGACTTGGAACATGTTTATGTAACGTACATTAGATTTGTGAGGTTTACAAAACTGTCAGCCTTGTAGTTTTGAAAACAGATTTATAGTTACAGACCGAAGGTTTGCACTGAAACTTTAAAAAATCTTGCCATAAAAAATTAATAAGCAGACTAAAGATGCTGAAGAGAAGAGTAAGGTAAACTAATATCCCAAACAATGAAAACTTATCTCTAAGAATTATTCTTTAGGTACTAGAAGTGAAGGGTCTGTTCATCATTTGAAACCAACTTGTAACTCTTGCTGATGTTAAATGGATTGAGTGAATAAAGGGCTGGGAAAGTAACTAAAACTTTTGTTTGTTTCTCTTTTTAAGGTATTCCTCAAATACTATCATGTGGAGCAGCTGAATTTAATGCGGAAGGAGACAGTTGACATGATTATTTTGATTCAAGCTTATGTCAGAGGGTGGCTGGGTTCGAGGAGGTACAAAAAGATAAAGGAACAAAGGGAACAAAGTGCTATTAAAATACAGTCAGGTAATAGCTTTAAAACATTTACCATTTTGCTTAAACCTAGTGCATGTGTACAGTTGATAGATGAATGTGCATGCTGGATATGGATTTTGCTCTTTTCCTGCTGTTATATTTGACAAAATATCTTATACTTGGTCATATCTGTTCTTATGAAAAAAAATTTCTTTTAACCAGGTTATGACAATCTCTTTACTGAAATGACATTTATCAGTGTTATATTTAAAAGGCAATTTTAAGAATGGAAGGATGTGATTGCACAGATGATACTCATATTAATAATATTCTGGCATGCACTGACAAGATTGTATAATGTAATAATGAAAACAAAATATATTAACTGTCCTAGATAATAAGGCAAATTACCCTGTTGATGGAGGCATCAATGGATTTTTTTAATACTTTCAAACATAATCTTATTTTACATTCTGATTATCTTGTGTTTTATATTAATTTATTTCATAATAACTTTATTAACCAGAAAATGTATTTTTATGTGGATTTACTATTTGTGATTGTTTGCCATGTTTTTTGAGACATAAAGCCTACAAAATATTTATGAACATTTTAATAGAAGTAATTCCAGAGTATTTTTATCCTTTTTTGTACCTAGTGGATTACCTAGTTTTTAACATCTCTTTTCAGCTTACAGGGGGTTTGTTGCTCGTAAAGAATACAAAAATGCAAAGCATAATAAGAAAGTGGAAGAATATATGACCAAATTTCAAGCAAGTAAGAATTGTTTGCTTTCTTGGCTTTTAACGTGTTATCCATACACAGTATGTTGACCCAGATTCTCACTACACTGATTGACTATGCTCATTTGCATGTTCTGAGGTATAACTTATCTATTATATGTCTATATGGCTGAAATAGGTGACTCTATTCTGTTACCTGTACCTCAGAGTGATTTAGGCATTTTCCACCTTAATGAAGTGGGATGCTCAAATGCCATAGCAAACCTTGTCACTCCTAGTCTGAGTACTACTACTACAGTACTGTTGAAACCCACACAACACTGTCTGCATATCATGTGTGTATTGCTGCTCAGTTAGGAATTGGGTTTGTTGTGTATCAGTAATGGTTATATTTGGGAAGACTGCAAGCTGTAAATTCACTCATGTCTCTACTTCTTTTTTGCCATTGCTTTGTTTCTCTTTTGCAGCCGTAATGACCCTGGGCCCAGGTGTTGCTATGGGACACCCCTTTTTCCTCCCTGCTTTGTTTTTCCCTGTCCCTGCAGAGACATCCCCAAGCTAGACACAGTCTAGGCAGCTCTAAAATCAGGAGCAGTACAGCTGGAGAGATACAGGACTGAAGGCCAGGTTGGATGGGACTCTGAGCAACCTTATCTAGTGGAAGGTGTCTCTGCAATGGCAGCGGGGTTGGAACTAGATGATCTTTAGAATCCCTTCCAACCCAAACCATTCTGTGATTTTATGATTCTATAAAAACAGCTGGCACAAGTCTGCACAGCATTTTCAATAATTGCAAAGGTGGCAACCCAAATATAAGCTAGTGTTGCCAGTACCCAGACTATCTAGATTTAAACAACCTCAGATATGCCTTCATGAGTATATACCACCACCAGTGTTGCTTTTAATCATTGTCAGATGCATTCGTTAATTGCACTGGACCAGTGTGTACTGAAGATCACTTCACTGCAGTTGGCAGAACTTCAGTGTAGAAAATAATCTAAAACCAGCATAACATCCAGTAATGTGCCAAAAGTATTACACATCTGAACACAGCCAATTATATAGGGATATTTAGCAAATGCAAAAATATAAACTTACCACTTCACTCTGTTAATGTCCCGAATGTTTCTTTTTGTCCTTCTCTGTCATGTCTGCAGTTGCATTTCAAATTTTTCAGTGCACAAGAAGCCAAAACTCCAGACAACAGTCCATTTTTACTTAGCTCTCTCCATTTTCCCCCATTTATTTCTAAAGCAATACAAAACTCCTCTTCCAGTTTGAAAACAAAGCTTAGACAGTAACTATATCATTACAAACTTCTCAGAAAACCTCAGAAGTGAACCAGAATAGTCTGAAAAGACCAGATGCAGCTTATATTGCCATGCCCATTGATAACTTGATTTGTTTCAAAACTACTCCTGTTGAATTACTTTTATATGAAATAGAAAGAGAATTGTCTCAGAAGCCCAAGAAACTCAAGAATTATTCCAAGTGCTTTACAATTTCCACTTATCTAAGACTCTGTCAGATTGCAATATAAAATCCAATTGTGCTACTTCCAATAAGTATTTGTGTTTCTTTATCCTATATCCAGTTACCAAGGTGTGATTTATGCCCGTTTTATATGGTGCTTCTTGCATTGATTGACTGCACCTAGTGGAGCCCAAGCTGGCCTAAGTTATGAGTGGGGAATGCTAAAGCACATAAAACTTAGCACTAAGTTATATGAATGTGTTGGAACAGACTGCTAATGCTCCCTTCTTATTTTCAAGTGAACTTGACCTTTCACTGTGATGCAAAACACTCTCAACAGAGTTGAAGAAAGAGTCCCATATATACCATGTCCATATATACCATTCAAGTCACCTGAATCCACTATCCCCATACTCTTGGTACTGCATTTAGAATTAAAGTTCAACAGAAATATTTTGACAAAACATGTTATTTTTATTTTGCCAGGAAGTAGCAGATTTGTGCTGATTTCCTGGAACTGCAGATTTGCCCAAATCACAGCACTGTGGAGACGGTGCCATCTCCCATTAGGAAATTATTTGCAAGTTCAAAAGTTTTTGAAGCAAGATTCTGAATGCAATTCAGTTTCTGATTAGTACATTTCAGTGTAGATGTTTCTAAATGGGATATAGGTGTCTAAACTGCTGTTATAGTCAGTAGAGCCTAGGGTTTGAATAATTTTATTCAAAATCAGCAAATGCTCAGCTCATTTTCCCTCATACTGGTATCTAGTGTCATTCGAGATGCCCTGGTTATCTGGTCTGGCCTCCAGCTTTCTTTCACCTGGTATACCCAACTTTTCCTGTCCAGAAAGTCCCATCTGTCCTGTTCTTTCCGCCAGCTCCATGTGGATGCTTTGCTGTCCTTGAGCACTTCAGATGGCAGCAGATACCAACATGCTGGCAACTGCATCAAGGCCCCAGTGTCAGCAGCTACATGGCCCAGGGAAGGCCCATGTTTGAGTCCTTATTTCTGGTTGAAACCAGAAAATTAACCTTGTGCCTCCCACAAAGCACAGGCAGGGAATTTCTCTGCCACAGTGCACCTGGTTACTGTGGAGCTTAGCACATCTTTCATGCTGAGCCTTTTCATTTTGAATAATCAGTCTTTGCAGAAGGAGCATGAGCTAAGTCTTCTGCAACTGCTGAGCTGTAAAATTCTCAGTTTCTCTCTGATCTATTGAATGTTCAGCTAATTCCAAGCCTCTGCCAGTCGACAGCCTGGTAATCTCTATAGGCTGATAATCAGGCATTTCCCATGATAATGAAAGATAGAGTCAAATCAATTGCCTGAATCAGACAAAGCAGGTACATTAAGCTCAGAGTACTGTGTTCTAGAGGCACTTGTGTAGCTCTGTGCTTCTGTTTTATTCTGCATCTTTCTATATTTTCTTTAGTCCAACAAAATATGAAGAAAGAGCTTGTTTGTATCCTCATGTAGAATGAGTACAGCTTTCTGAAATCTCAAAAATGTTTTATGGGAATCATTTCAGATGAAACATAATCATAATAGGCACCCTGGTCTGTATTTCCTTATTAGCTTTTGTTTAATGCTGTTAGTATTTGACTGTCTGAAATGTGTGTGGCACCCATTGCTTGTTGCCTAAGGTTGTTTTGCATTACAATTTGTATCAGTTGCCAGAGGATACTTACTCAGGAAGAAGAGAAAAGAACTAACTGAAACAAGAAACAAAGCAGCAATAACAATTCAGTCTCACTACAGGGGATATAAGGAGAGGAAGGTCTTCAAAAGCAGGAGGTAGTGTTATTTTCTCTTATGTCACTCAAACGTTTCCCTTTCCAGTAATTACAGCACTGAATAAAAACATTATAAGATATGAGTGAAGAAAATTGGGATTATTCTAGATATGTATGCAGAAGTAATGTATATTTATGTGAAGGTTTTTTTTTATGGTAGTAGCCCATTTTCTTATCTTTTCAAGCCCAAGGAATAAAGGCAAATTTAGGAGAAAGAGCAACAATACTGTACCTACCTGTAATGCTAATGTAACCTAGAGATGAGTCTCTTTTTGGAATTAGCACATAATAAAAAAATGTTCAGACAAGAATGAGATAGATATCTGCAAGGAACTGTTCTCATTTTAAGTCACTGTTCCAGATAAGCAAAGGTGATGACAGAGGAAACATAGAATACCTTTAGGATTGTGTATATATATATTATTGAAATGCTAAGAGGTTTATGCCTTATGTTTTTGTTAACATTTAAATTAATTCTTTATTGTTTTGTGAGCTCTCACACAACCTAGATTGTCTTCCTGGCAATCAGTTTTCTGTGAAGTTTAACAGGGATATCCCTTTTAACTTAAGAGATGATGATGTTGATGATAATAATATTATCCCTTTTTACTTTAAGAGATAAAATAATAATAATAATAACAACAACAACAGAAATTGCTATCTTTACTTTCAGCTATATGCACTAAATCTTTCCCATGTTGCAATGTATCAAATTGCCAGTTAGTACACAAAGACCACCAAAGGTAGTTGTAAAGTTGTCTCTATTCTTCATCTCCTTCAGCTGTAATTTTTGCCCAAAACTCTGTTCCGTTCAGGGAATCACTTAGAATGCAAGAAATTGAAAATGCAGCAACCATTAGCAAGAAGGAAAATGATGAAGAACTTCAAGATCCTGAGGAAAGTCCAACTGAAGTGGAAGGTGCCCTCCCTAGAACAGAAGAAGAAGCAGCTGCCATAGCAGAGGATGAATTATCTGCTGTGGAATTCCTGGAAGCACAACTGCAGCCAGCTCAAAATGATACACTGGAAGAAGTGGAGAGTGAGGAGATTCAAGATGAACCTGGTGCTGTCACTGACAGCAAGTGCTGCAGGTACAGTGACACAGGGAATGGAGAGGAGCAACAGCAAACATCTACTGAAGGAGAGGCAGCTTCTGTGAAGCAGAATCTGGCAGTAGAAGAGGTTAGTGAAGGTGAAGAACAGGACTCTTTGGAAGAGTTACCCAGCAAATCTTCTGTCAAAACCTCAGCTGAACCTAGACCCCAGCAAGATAATCAAGACACACTCAGTGCAGACTGGCAAAATCAAGAATCTGCTGTGGTCCAGCCCAGGACTGACAGGGATGTGGAAAGAAACTACCTAAAGCATGAAGCAGCAATGCCTACAGGAGGTAAAGGAATCACAAGAAAAGAGTCACTAAGAAGAAGCTCATGGAAGCAAGCTGAGGCAGAAAAGCAAGGTTCTGAAGACAAAGAGAAGGCAGCAGTGGTAATTCAGAGCAATTACCGGGGTTACAGAAGGAGAGGACAACTCAGAAAAGAAGGGAAACTACCTTGCAAAAGTCAAGAGAAAACAATAAAGGAGCCAACAGAAGCAATACATGTTCAAAATAACAATCCCCAAACAACGAAAGGTAGGGAAAGAACCAGTACAGAGGCTGAAGACTCTAAGACACTGAAGGGAGACTCAGAGAAAGAGGCCTGTGATTTGGCAGCCTTTTCACGACAGGTAAGAAGCTTGTAAGCAATGTAGGTGGAGCATAATACTCTGAGCAGTGACAGAATGGCAAAGTTATTTTACTGACTTCTGTGGCACCAAGGTTTTGGTCTCTCAACTAAGAGATTTTGCAATGTGTGTTCTATGAAAGCGCATATTTTGGGTTGCAAGAGAAAACAGCCTTTTCAGGAAGGAAGAAAAGTTAAAGAGTACTGGCAAAAATAATGTTAATCTGATTTAAGTTAAATGCAGAAGCTTTGCCTTTCAAATGTTTGTTTACCCATCAAGGTCCCTACAATTCAGTGCACTTGTGAAATGTCCCTGTAAATGAAACTAAAGTTGCTGTGCCAATGTCAGAGACTTGCAGACATGCAGAGAAGTATGCCTACAGCTGTAGAAGCAGTCTTGCATCAGCAAGGCACCATCTGCCCACGTGTGTGAACCAATGAGAAGTAGCTGTAGGATTGGACTGCAGTGTAGAGTTTCCTATGTGTCTTTTTTTCCCCATCTTCATTTTTTTAAGAAATGAGGAGGTAAATGTGGTAGGGGTGTGCACTGCAATCAGTGGAGCAATACCTTTTAAATTAATTCTCTAGTCCACTATTTTACCTTTGATTACCTTGGAACATGTATACTTATTTCTATAATAATGTAAAAATATATTTTTCAGATATCAAAATTATCTGAGGATTACTTAGCATTGCAGCAAAAACTGAATGAAATGATATTGTCCCATCAGCTGAGACCTGTGATGATGCCCAAAGATAAGCAAGCTAATGGCCGGCTTTCTTCTCATGTTTGTCAGTCAGGTAATGTTTAACCTTACTGTTGGCAGAATTTCATTTGTAAACAGGACTGACAAGAAGCTACTCCTAGTCATGTCAGGGAACAAGTAGATTAGTTAATTCCCGCTTTTCATATTACTCTGGCTGTATATTTTTGTACTAAGCCCCATAATCAGTACATGTCTGCAACACAGTTTCCAGAGAAATACCCAAACCTGGTTGGGATTTATGTATTTACCTTTTATTTTTGGTCTTTTGTTTCAGTGCTGCTTAGGATTGCTGAATTAATCTAGACACACAATCTCTAGGAATACTTTTATTTGGTAAAATTCCATATTGGCTCTTGTTAACTCATTTAACTCTCAACTGTGTATGCTATTGCTATGATATGGGACTATGCTTTCAAAACAGGTTTTTAGGTAATATGTCAAACAATTTACTAAAGTTTATGACATATATGCTGAGTGAATTTTTAGCTATCCACAAATACAACTGAGGTTATTCGAAACCTGTAACTCCTACCCATGTTAGTGGGTGTGTTGCATGTATTGCATGAATTGTAATTGCATGTAAAGTTTTCTTAATATTCAGCATCCATTTTACTCACACATTTAAGAGGGTATGATCTCTAGAAATACACTCCAGAATTATTTCTATTCTGGTTAACATGGGCAGTGAAGGTTCCCAAAATGCCAGCATGCTTGGAGCAGCTTGGGTGGCAGTGGGGAAGAGTACTGGGAGAATAAAGAGGACACGGGATTCTAAGCATGCGGATCATTAAGACCTGAGTTCCACCAAAAGGACCCAAAAGAATTACTGAGCTGCTCAGATCTCTTCTATTGGAATAGATGTAACAGGGAATTTTCTCAGTTCATGTCCTGGGCTGCAGATGTGGAGGATGAGGGCAGATGTGGCAGATAACTGGCTGCGTCTCCATTTGTGTGGCAGGGCTTGTGTGAGTTCACTGCACTGCCTCTGGGGAAGAGCTGGGATAAGATCTAGAACTGTCTCTCACTGCCCAGAGCTAGTTGTGCTATTTTCATTATAACATTGTGGATTCAGTTGTCATGTGTGATGAAACTTCTTTGTGTTCCCATGACTACATTGAAACGATCTTAAAAGTACTTCAATCCCGCTTTGGAGTCCTCTCAAATGGGCAAGCTGCTAAAATGAGGGCTTGGTGTTTGCACCTCTAAGTGTAAACCGGCTGCTGGTAGGTAACCTGTGCAGTTCTGCCTGTTTCCAAGACTAAAGTCTGCAGGAGAAAAGAAATGGGAAATGGAAAACTAAGTGCCATGATCTTTCATTAAAGACAGAGCAAGGTTTGTGATTGCCATTAATGGTCTTATATTGAGTTATCTACTAAATACTGCTGATTTTTTGACAAGATAAATCTGAGAAATTAAAAATGTATGCTTAGGAGAATACCTCTTGGTTCTAACACATTTTCCAACAGAAGCTAGAGAAAAGTGGTAGATAGAGGGATAGGGAATATAGAAATCCTTGCTTTATCAGTTAAAAATCTCATCACTTGCATGAGTGAACCAGGTGAAAATGTACCAGTATATTCCTGCCATGTGCAAAATGCAGTGAAGTCTACCCTTCATACTGCTATTAATTTAAGTAGCTTTACAGGAGAGAAAAGCTTGCCAGGGTTTGTCACCTGTGCATTCCAACCCTGCCTGAAGGGGTGACCAGTCAGCCACTTCACTACCCTTTATCACTGAAAATGCCACGCTGCAGTGTCCCAGTGCAGAAGCTTTCCAGTGGTAAAGTGTGCTAACCTGTCCACTGAAAAACCTTTCTTGGTGTGAAATGTGAACTTTCTTTTTCTACACTTGAACGCAATTCACATGGCAGGCAAACTGTTTCTTTTCCAGCTATGACCAATGAACAAGATAGTGAAGACAATAATTCCACAGTTTGACTCTAAGCCAGTTGGAAACTAGCTTTATCACAAAGCTGCATTGTCTTAAGGAGATGTTTATAATAGCAAACATGATCTAACTAGATGCAGAGAATATTTAAGTAACAATATGCCTGTTGGGTTCATTTAAGTTGTACTGTTCAAACACAGGAGATACCAGCATTCTGGATATCGTATTTTCTTCCTCTATGCAATACAGTAAAATATCTACAAAACCCCCAAAGATTTGAAGTAAGATCCTGCAGATGGTCATACTAAAGTGAAGCAGGTAGATGAGGTGATCCACTGCCTTATTAACAGGGAGGAACCTTCCTGTCCACCTGCCTACATTATGTGTTACAGTAGGATTTATACACACTCATTTACAGAAGGATATGCTTTTACTGCAGCTTTCCCTCTATGGCTGCTTTTGCTGTCCTACTCTTATGAAGGCAGGGATTGTTGAGCTTTAGGTGTTCTTTAAATCATATTGTATTTACCTATTTGTAATTACACTGATAATTTACATTTATTTACACTTTTTCATCAGATTCACTAGTTATATGTGTTCTTTTAGAGAATGAATTGCACATGAATTGTATTTTATAGCTAGGTAGGAGAGCTTGGCTACCTTTGTCTGTGGGTAGGTGGCCATTGTACAGCAACACAATTTACCACTTCCCCTGATAAAATATTTTATTACATCTGCTACCCATAGAACGGGAGGAACTGAGGGGACAGCTGATGGCATACTGTGACAAATGGTCACATTTTTTAAATGGTTTGCTTGTTTGTTTGTTTTTAATAAAAATGCAAAGCTTGCAGTTCAAAGAACATCTGAGCAAAAGGTTAATTTAATCTTAAATCCACAAGGTTAAGTTGTTCTTAAATGAGTTTCTTTGTTTTTATAAAGTGCAGAAAGCAAGCCACACAAGGTTCCTGGAAAAAACAGAACTCCCTGTGGCTAGAATCTCTGAGTAGGTTACATTTGCTTTTTACATGCTTTCAGCCAAATGTAATGGCTGCACCCCAGAACTGCACCCTTGGACTGCTAGTGAGCCTTGGGTTGCTGTGGTGTCAGAACAGATGCACAAATGGCTGCTGTCAAGTTTTTTGAGATCAAAGCCTGAAGTGAGGAGAATTTGATCATTATGGGAGGGAATTTTTTCCTTTTTTTTTCCAGATGAATCATAGTGCTCATCCCTCTACTTATTAAATGACAGTTCAAGTACAAAATCTCAGGAAGAGAATTTTCTATATTTAGAATTAAATTTACATGGTATGAGGAACCCCGATGCAGCTGAGAACATTTTCACCTAAATGAGGCAATGAGACAAGCAGGGTTTTCATCCAGGATTCCTCCTGCTGCATGCTGTCATAGCATTATTTACAGGAATTTAAGGGGCAGGCTTTGCAAGGGAAAGGGAGCATGTGTAGCACTGGCTGAGCAGAGCAGTATTCACCAGCCAGACTTCTGTCCTTGCAAGTGAGTAGTCAGCCAGGAAGCCCTGAGATGTGGGACTGGAGAAAAATGGTACGCAAGCACTGCTGGTTGGTGGCTCTCAGCTACAGGAATGGTCCTTTGGGCACCACACAGCCAGGATGTAGAAGATCTGTGTTGGGAGTTGCTCAGATCCATGGCAGAGCACAAGATCTGGGGGCTTGTGAAAGTGGAATACAGCCATTTCCATTAAATGTCCTCTCTTAAAAAGCAGTAATCCCAGGTCACCAGACTCAGAGAAATGAGAGGTGCTGAAGCAAGTCCAGAGGAGGGCAACAAAGCTGGTGAAGGGTCTGGAGCACAAGTCCAATAAGGAGAAGCTGAGGGAGCTGGAGGAGTTTAGCCTGGAGAAGAGGAGGCTCAGGGGTGACCTTATCACTCTCTACAACTTCCTGAAAGGAGGATGCAGCCGGGGGGAATTGGGCTTTTCTCCCAGGCAGCTGGAGGCAGGACAAGAAGATATGGCCTCCAGCTGCACCAGGTTGGTGCAGGTTCAGGCTGGACATCAGGAGGAATTTCTTCACCAAAAGGGTTGTTAAGCATTGGAATGGATTTCCCAGGGAAGTGGTGGAGTCACCACCCTTGGAGGTGCTTAAGAAACAGCAGGACATGGTACTTCATGCCATGGTCTACCTGGCAAGGTGGTCAAGGCTGGACTTGATGATCTTAGAGGTCTTTTCCAATGTTTATTATTCTGTCATTCTGTATTAGTGTCAGCCAGAGACTGAAACTGCTTCCCTCAGTGGGGCTGTGGCACTTAGGTGTGAGAGATCAAACAGTCTCTTGCAGTTTCTACTTCTAGGTCTGTGCCAGAGTAATCCCTCTGTTTTTTTCCAGATTGCTAAGAATTTGCATCCATCAGCTGTAATTTGCAAATCTGGCTGTGTTAAACATCCCATCAATTAAAAATACCTAAAGTTACTAACTAAAATGTTGAAAAGCAGTGCTTTTCTTAGTGAAAATTCCAAACTTGAGTAGTTGCATCCTCATGCTGTGTACAAATAGAACAGTAAAAAGGTATGCACATAAATGTTGTAAGCAGTAATAACTATTAGCTTCTCGTTATCAAGTCCTGGAATTCCAGTTGCTGTATTTTCATTTTTACTGATTACTTTCAACTCCCTGTACAAAACCTATACAATTACTGTTTTTCCTTTTGTTTTCCTTCCTGCTTAATTCTGAGCCTGGCTTTATACTTCTGTCTCCATAAGATGTGGAACAGTTCTAAGTCAAGCATGTAACATTTCACTTAAATGACATGAAGATGGCTTTGTCTGTTTCTCCAGGTGGTTTAATAAATAGAGACCTTAGATATTTATCACAGCTGTAACCACTATTTATCCAGTCTTCAGTATGAAATCTGTTGTAAGCAATAGTTAATTTACATTAGCCTCCACAGATGTTGATTCCTCGAGATTGCTGTCTTCCAAGCTTATCATTGTATGTCAGAATGTACAGACAGTTCAACCTAAAGGGCTCTTGATACTGACTCATCTTTATTCAAACATTTTTTGCTCATCCTTGAACGTTTCAAGCACATGCAGCTCTCCTCAGTTCATGTAGTTTGTGGTGGTGTTCAGGATACACATACATATTGTATACACATTTCATCCTGTTTGGAGCTTTCAGTGAGGGCTGAGTATGAAAGTATTAATTTGTTGTAGAATTGAGTGTGTGTGCAACTTATGTAGGAACCTTTGTGGTAGTGCTAAATGAGCTAGCTGAGATATTGACATGAATAAAGAATTTTTCTTAGATTTACTAAACCTTCTTGAATGTTATCTGGCAGCCACACTGTTCACATGCCTTTCCTAAACCCATAACTCTGTATTTCATTTATTCTTATGGAGAACATCAACTTTTATTATCATCACTGGTTTAGTTTGGGTTTTTTTCTAACCAAGTACTGACTCGATGCACTTGGAAAGTCTGAGCAGGAAAACCCCCCATTTCAACCTGCTATTCAATCTGTCTTCCTCCTGATTAACCTTTAGGGAATGTCTGTGTCACATCAAAGTTTCCAGTTTCTCCTACACATTGCTCCTAAGGGGTGTGTCCCAGCACTGACAGCACCTCTTCAGGTGGTACAACAGCAAGGTGTGTGCTGGCAGCAGAGATGGAAGTCTCAGCACAGTCCTCCAGTCCTTAGCTCTGCTAATGACTAACTAGGATGTGGCCTTAAGCAAGTCTCCATTTATCTTTGTGCATCTTATTTACCCTTCTAATAGAATTGGGGTGGTAGTGCCAACCTGGCTCTTCCAAAGCACATCAACAGCTACCATGCAAGTAGCTACCACATCTGCTGAATTTCAGTAGCCCTGAACATGCAAATCTAAGGGAAAAAGGAACTCACAGCTTCACTTTTCTAGCGAAACAAAGAAAGCAAAACCTTACTGTGTAATTTGCAGGCAAAACTCAGAAATGCATTTTCAGTCCTATATTCAGTTTTAAAAAGGAATGATGGAGGTCCAAGCTTAGAAGGCTGCCTGCCCCGACATGGCATTTCTTTCTCCTCAGTTCTTTTGCACAGCTTACACATATGTACAACACAAGAGCTGAGATGAAAAGCTTTTTTTTACTGAAACCTTTATCATTGTCAAAATGGTATTTTTTGAATGTTTAAAGCAGTCTTCTTTGCAGAGCACACACACGAGAAGTATACAAGTAATTTGAGTTGGAATAAATGTAATCTGAATACAATAATGCTTTATCTGTTTGACATTGATGAATTAAATAATGTAACAGCATACACAGTGATGAATTCTTAGGGGACAGTAAAAACTCTTAAGGCATAATGAGAGCCTTTTCATTGGGATTTTCCTAGAGCCCCCAAATTGGCTTCATTTCTTTTTTCAGATTTTCATGCAGTCATGATCTCTGACAAAATTTTTGAATGTCCTACAGACAGGGAGTTAGGTGCTTCTATTCAACAGCATTGAATTTTAAGGGATTTTTTTAAGGTAGTGTTTCCACTTTGGACTCCTGTTGTGTTTAAAAATAAAATGGGAAGATATGCCTCTTCTCTCAAACAAATGGAAAGCCAGATAACTCCAGGTGGCCCATTTGAAATACAGCAAGGTAGCAACAACCTACATTAACAGCCCAGTCAAGCTTGCTGTACCTATTGAAATCAAGGAACCACACTTATATTTAATACAGGTTACTGAAATGAATTTATTGCAATGAAAAAATTCATTGTTTAACATGTATTATCTGTAACCTGGCTTAGAAAAACACCATTGTTCTCTTAGGTGCAAAATTTTTAAAAGATGCTTGTTCATTCATTACAGAAGAAGCAGTCTGCATTTCAGATAAGAAACTAAATCAGTAAATGTAATCATTACCCAACTACAATTCAAATTAACATTATTCATCCTGGCTTCTCTGTACACCCTTGACCTTTACAAGCCTTTATTTATCACACATAACAAAAAACTTAAACAGCTAATTTTGCCGGAGTCAACACTGATGTATTACTGATCATTTCTCATTTTAAATTATTGTGCTACCTTACCCTTAATTAAAAATATGCCTGCTGTACATGGGAGAGTTTTTATTTCTTTCATGTAAAAGGGTTTTTGATGGTCACAGGGGAACAAAATAATGTTAAAGTCACTTCATGTGGAAGTTGATTATATCAGCAAAACACATTTTAGTCATTTACTGGGATCTAGATCCCCATTCCAACCCCACACTATATTCATTTATGAATGAGGAGACATTTTTTCTCCTGGACTGTCCTTAGTATATTTGTGATGGGATTAGGACAAGATCAAACCTCACTGGATAATGCAAGGTACCTTAGGCACTCTGTTTGTTCTCTGTGCTGTGACTTCATTCACCACCCCATGACCCATCTCTGCCACTGGTGTTCTGCTGCTGTGCATCCCCTTCTCCCTCCTCATGAAGGAATTTCTGTCACGGTTAACGTTTCCATAGCTGAAGCTGAAGGGAAAGAGACCAGGCTTACCAGGCTGCACATTTGAGGTCTCTTGTCCCTCCAGAGCCAGTTCTGTGGTCTTTCTAGGCATTAGGAACCCTGCACTCAGTGTTGTCTCTGTGACAAACTACCTATGAGCCCAAGCAGCTCTGTATCTTAGCACTGTCAGAATTGCATATAGATTTTCAACAAGCAAGTACCCAAGATATTTTTATAGTTCTCTATGTGCTAGCCAATGTAATCTGCAAGTCAGTGTCCAACTCTGAATTAGGAGACTGCCAGGGGACAGTAGTTACATTTTGTATTAAAATCTTGATTTAATTTCTATTAGAGTGAAGGCATTTTTCACATGTTTGTAGAAAGTTTTTTTTGTAGAAATAGAGATCAGAATTTGAGTACACTAACATAGACTACATTGGATGTGATGGACATGGTCATGCTGTGTTGCCCAGTGACACATGATTTGGCTTGAAATGAAAAGCCTCAGCAGGACACCTGGAGGAAAATCTTCACTGTGATAATGTAGAGGACAACCTCTGAAATAGAGGCCTAATGCTAGCTCCCTCATTCAGCACCTTAAAGATTGACTCAAGTCTGAAAAAAACATCACCCCTGCCCCACAGGTCCCCATTACAAGGCTCACAGTAGCCATTTCCCTTCAGAGCCCTTTTCTGAATGTGGAGCATCAGCCCTCTTCAGAAGGAGAGGCTGTGCCAGGCAGACCTCTGGGCTGTTCCAGCCTGGCATTCATTATGTGGCATTTGTCCCTGTGGGCAGTCAGGACTCAAATGGAGAAACCCATTCTCTGCTGATGAAAATGTCCAAACCAGTTGCTTAATTGAATTACTGCAAGAAGTAAAAGTGGCTATGTGGATTTTTTTTCTCCCTTTGGTGAAATTCTCTCCTATTTTTTCCAAAGGCCTTCAGTTCTGTGAAGAAATAAGCATTGCTGTCTTCTGCTTTTTTACAGTCATGGCCAAAGTAGAAGACTCTCGCCCAATGCAGAGACCCCCCAGACGGCCACGGAAGCCCAAGACATTAAATAATCCAGAAGACTCCACCTACTACACTCTAATACATGTGAGTTTAAGAAGCTTTTCTGGGCTAAAATTGTCAGATAATTCCCACCTAAACTATCTTTCTAATTGCCCAATTCCCATTATTCTTTTCTAATGCAGCATAAAACTCGTGCCCTGCTGAACAGAGGCAGGCCACAAACTTCAAATTTCAAACGAGACTTGAAATGGAAGTACAGAGTTACCCAGACTGGGGAGCTATGTCAGACTAGTATTTACTTTTGTACCTAAACACACTTTCATTATAGGCATAAGTAGCATTTGCATTTTCAATACCCAAATCAAGTGCCCTGTCTCCATCGTTTCTTTGTAAGTCACAGGAGAGAACCAGGAGAGGCACACGTTTGTTTGGAGCTATTTTGAGCATCTAAATTAGTACTTGATCTTGCAGAGAGAGCAAATACTAAAATAAGTTGTATTAGTATGCACACTGTAACTTCCTTTACAAATGTGTCAGATTGTGATTATGAAGGCATTGGCAAATACCAACAGCTCAGGGGACTAATGGATTTGAGTGTTTCTATATATAGCCTTTGGTCCAAGTTCAGATACCGAGTGCTGCTTTCCCCTCTTGACTTCACTGCCCTTAAATATAGAAAAAAGGCGAGAAAGTAAGCAGAAAGAGTGAAAATGTAAAAGCGGCTCAGAAAGCACTTCCAACAAAAAAAGCAATTAAACTGATTTGCTCGAGGTGCCTGTATCTTAGTGACCTATTTTAACAGCCAGTGAGAACCCAGCTAATAAACTAACCGTAGCAATTGCTTCTCCTTTCAACAGAAGGTGTCACCAGGGCCTGTAGGGATGGTTGTGTCTGGCATACCAAAAAAATACAAATACAGCTATGTTTTATTCTGGGACTTTGAAATAACACAGCTTTGGAACGGTGATATTCTGAAAAGAAACTGTATTCTTAAAAATAAACTTGCACGTAAGAATAAAATTTGTTTTGTGAAAGCAAGATTGGCGAGATAAAGGACTGAATTGAAAGGCATGACACAATCTGTATTCAGAAATTTTTGAGAAGCACAATTCTGAAGTAAATGCCTATTTAGGAAATTAAGACCATAAGTTCAGGAATATAGTATTTTCTGTGAGCTAAGCTGTTACATGGCCAGCTCCGTACCAGAAAACAGCCATGGCACCAGTGCAAACAAAACCTGCAATAGTGCCAGGAGATTTTTAATCAATTTTTTAGAAGCAGTTTTTCAAGGTATTAATATTACCTTCAATGAGTTGTATTTTCAAGAAGGTGTGAAAAAAAGATACATGTCTTTCTGACATGAAGTTCACTGGTCAGGGAAAGGTTCAAGATAAATATCTATACACTGAAGCTTAGAAAGGAGACCTATCAGTTGTTAAATTCTTAGACCCTGGGTAAGTCATTAAGCTCTAACTTTAGATGATAGTCAGCTTTAGAGGGCAGTCAGCTTTCCCAGCTATTACAGATTTTCTACCTTATTAAAAATGTCTGTGACCTTCAGAGGTCATTCACAGATTATTATCAAGCCCAGATCATATAAAGGTGAAGAAACACAATATGAGTGCATTAAAAAAAAAAAAATTCTTTATCTTTTGCAAAATCAGGTATTTCTCTCACATCGTGCTACAGACATTAATTAGACACCTTACATTCTCACACATCTCCTTGCATATCAGATGACCTGCAGGGGTATACAGGTATAAATGAAGCTTGACAATAGCCCACTGTTCATATAAGACATGAGAATTTTATTTTGGGGTATATTTCTTTAAATCAGCCTGTCATTTTGGAATTATATGCCCTGTTCATTTGCCTGCATACTGAAGTCCATCAGGATTTCTGATTCTCAGTGACTTTACAGTCCCTAGTTCTAATATGCTTTCACTCATTTGCAAGAAACACAATTAAGACCACACTCTGCACTAAAAATTACTGCCTTTGAAGTATGATGTGTTAGGTGATGCAACATAGCATTGTTTTGGTTGTAGGGATAGAACTCTATTAGAGATAAGAAATTACTCACATTCCCTATAAATCTTCTCTCCTCTACATTTTTAGAAATCTTTTATCCTAAAGGTTCTTTTGTCACCTATTATATTGTTTTCAAATGGGGCCTTTGTCCATTTTATTCTGCTAAACCTGTGTGAAGACTACGTTGGCATTAACAAGAATAGGATTATTCCTCTTCCCACTGCATCGCTACTATTCATGGAAATTCTCATGGCATCACAGTAAATTCCCCTCAGTGAGATAGTGTTGTCAACTTCATTAAAACAGTTATAGCTATTTGAAAGTTTTAGATCTCCTTTTTCTGTTCTGATCATCATTACATCGGCTTTTTTTTCACAGTATGGCAACAAATTTGGGAGCAACGATGGTAATCTCATTCGTAATCTTAAAGGTTCTTAAAATAGGGTTTTCTGGGACATTTGCTCATTTTCTATCATTTCTTTTACTGAAAAATATACAACATTCTCCTACCTAACACCGATGAATTGTATGTTTGCATAAGCTTTCCTTTTAGTATTTTAATTACTTTTTATTTTCTTAGAAATCAATACAAGATGAAAAACGGAAACCAAGAAAAGAAAGGTAATTTTTTTCATTTTTTCACTATTGTCACTCCAGTACTCTAGGATAGTTTTTAGCTGTACTTCAACCAGGAGAATAAAGCATTGAAAAAAGAATGGTAATTTGGTGATTCACAGGGGGACATGTATACAAAGTTAAAATGCAATTTTCATTGACTAAAATCCATTATAGAATTCAGCCATTCAGTTTTCCTAAAACATGGTCCTTTACCATGGTAACACAGGCATTATAATAAGATAAGGTCCACATCAAAGATAGTTCTGACACAGAAAATAATTGAAGGTGCTTAGAATTCTAGTCAAAGCAAATGGGCAACCAGTTCTTTTTTGTTAGCTAAGATAAAAAGACTGTCAAAATTTTCTCCTAAAAATATATGAGTGTCTGGAAATAGATAATAAAAAATTAAGACAATCACTATGAATAACAGCTAAAGAAGAGTAGCCCTTGAAATTTGAACCAGAAGTGTTTTCTTCCCAATGTAACTAGGCTATTTTGATGGATCTCTGCAGAAAATAAGGAAGCAATAGGTATATTCTGTCCTTCCATATCTTAGATCCTTATGTGTGCTGCAGATGTGGTTTGCAGCTCCTGACATACATCCTAGTTTTATTTTATTTGTGTTTCTATACTGAGGCACTGCTGTGGCAGCACGTGTGCGATGGCAGCCTGCTCAGAGCTGCCAGATGAACAGGCTCTCTGCACTGTCCTCGGCTCAGTACAAACTGTTGCAGAATACAAATTCTGTGGCTAAAATATGTATCTTAGAGGATGTTGCATGATATTACATTTATATAAAATATGCTTACAGCATTGAGCTCTATTCAAGCACAGTTTAAATCGCACTTGATTGTGCCGCAGCTTAAAGGATTGTCCCTATGTCCATGTCCCCCACGTTTGGTCTCTTTCAGCTTTTTTTCTCATGTCATTTGGATCCTAAAAAAATTTCGCACCTATTGAATCCAGTCTAGGGGAAAAAAGTGTTTTCCCTCATTTGCCTCAGTTAGCTTCAGTTAGTTTCACTCATCTTAAATCAAGTTAACCAGTTCCCTGACTGTGTCTTCTCTCATGTGCTGACTCTGTATTAGTGGAACACAACAAGTGAAATCAATTAATTACTTCTGGTTTCTAACAACGTGAGGATTGAATTCGGAACTTCTCTATTCAGTTTCTTTTTAGGATATTATTTCTTTCCTTATCCATTCTAAAATAGATGTTGGGATTGATTTTTTTTTCTGTATGTATAATACCCTGGATAGCATTCACTTAACAAAATAACAGATATCTACATTATTGACACCCATATCTGAACCAGTTGATTTACACTGTCTTCTTGTACTCAGAGAAAAACATAGGGAAACATTTAGGAAAATTATTCATCTCTTTCTCAAGGAAATATCTAAAATAGACCAGAATAATTATACCATAAAAATGCCTCTCCACTGAGTCTAATGGCAAACCCCAAAAATTTCTGTTGTGTCTCCTTTATAAATATATACAAGTATTTAGCATTTCAAAAATCTCAATATCTGTTGTACAGCAGCCACACTTCAGAGACGGATTTTTTGTGCCTTTATATATTTTTCCTTAGATCCTCAACACATAAACAGAATAATGGTATTTGGCTACCTTGGGTTTGTATGCTGAAAATATACAGCATTGGAAAGTGAAACTGTTAACTCAGTGTTCTTATTTATTGACAGTCTGAGCAAAGTGCTAGATTTAGATATCTACTACCAAGAAATTTCATCTACTGACTCGAGCTCCAAGGACAGCAGTACTACCACAAGAAGGAAGAGATACCCAGTTGAGCGCAGGACTTCCATTTTACGAGCTACTGAGAGGTAATTCAGACAAAATAGTAATAGGAAAAAATAAATATTATCCTGTTGACATATTCAAAACATTAATAAAAAGAAACGTACTTTTAAATTACACATAAATCTATTATTTTAGACATGAAATTTTGCTGAACTATCTTACAAAACATATAGCTAAAATTTCCCATCTCAAAATGGGAATATCTGACATATTCCCCATGCAAGAGGGATTGGTGTTCAGCCTACCTGCCAGTTTTTGGCTTCCCAAGGGCCAGATGGACAGACATTCTGCATCTCTGATCTAACATAAAATTAAACTAAAGCAGAACCTAAAAACTGTATTTCTGATTAGTTAGATTTTAAACAGGATGGACGTGCACCAGACTTTCTTCATGTTTTCTGCAGATAGCACTCCAGCTTGACTGCCTCCTTCTCCTGCTGTCCTGTAGCAGCAGACGTTTCTGTAGCCTGCATGCACCTTGCCAAGGTGGACAGCCAGGAGAAAAACCCCAAAGGGAGGGTTTGCTCAACCTCCTCTCTTCCCACACAGACTTCCTAAAGGGTGACCACTGCCAGACTAAGGAACTATTCTCACTATTGCCAGTGCACTCACACACACTGCACATGCAAACACATATCTGTGTATCTTAATATAATTGTATTTTCTTGCATGTTCCTAAATGTAAAAAAAGCTTGGGAAACTATCTAGGTCAAATTCTTAACAGAAATGCTAAGCCTGGAATGAGCGCTGAATTTGAAAATGCATCTGTAGTAATAGAGGAAATGTTTGTGGAACATTCACAATGTACAATTTTGTGCACATTATGTATTTCATTTCTGGCGTTTTTTTCATGTAGGATCTAAATTAGTTTCAGGAAAGTGATGACGTGTAATTATAAGTAGTAATATCATGGAATTACTATATAGTTTACAGCCATGAATGATTGGTTACAAATGTTGCATTTCTAAGGTGGTTAATTAACCCAAATCTGTCACCCTGAGGTCTGGCTTAGGTGAGAGAAAGTTTTGCTACTGAGTTTACTAAAAGAAATTTCTTACCCTTTACTGTTTGCTGTTCTAATTGCAGCCTAAGAAGCCATATTGAAACAAAATATGTGTAACTTCTAAATTTACAGTTACCTCAGAGGGCAGATGAATGCAATTAATAAACATTTCTGCACTTCAGTATCTCTTGAATAGGGTCACCAGGATATAAAGACTGTACAGCCATTTCAATCTACTTCAAGAAGTGAAGCATTGAGTACTTTTTATTTAGCAGTTTACCTTTGACATTGGCATACGACCAGTAGTGAGGGCATCTTAAGTATAGAACACTACAAATTTTTGTAATTATTTCAGAGTAATTTACTTTTTAAATAACTGCCTTTTATTTTTAATCTTGCTCCATGGTAACAGCTGATGCCACATCACTATTCCAGCCTGTCAGAGGTGGCATCCAAAATGCATCCTGCCATCTGAAAATAAAATGAAATGACATGGACACTTACAGTGAACTCCACAGGCAGGTTAAATACAGAGCAAACAAATTTATGCCAGCTGAAAATCTGGTGCAGTAACCATCAGGCAAATGCTACTGCAAAGCATCCCCATGCTCTCAATGTTTTTATGTCCTTTCATTATGTCCCCTTCATGGGAGAACATGTTGTTCTTCTGTGTTCATCTGCTTCTAGCATATAATGTGTTTGTTCCAAGGTGCCTGTTTTGTGCAGCACAGGAAGAGGCCTAGCAAAGTCAGCTGATTTCTTTTCTTTCTCCTTTTATTTTTCCCCCACAAGGGTGGAGGTTAAGCAGTCAATTAGGAGTGTTTGCCAAGGTAAATGTTTTGACTTTAATTTCTAAAACACTTCTGTGCTTAATCCCTAGGTCGAGGGTTGCAGAAAGACCCCTGGAAGAGAGCAAAGCTGAAGATAATCCCTATGACTACAGACGACTGCTGCGGAAGACCTCACAGCGCCGGCGCCTTATCCAGCAGTTCTAGCTGCTGCTGCTGTTCCTGCTGCCATTTGGCTTTTATTAGCATAATTTTTTTTTATCATTTTATACCATGTGTTTCCTTTTTTTTTTTAATCTTCAATGTTTCAAGTTTATGTGTGTGTTCATGTGAATATGAATTACTGTGGTTTACAGCCCAACACCATCGCAAAGGGACACTGTCAGTCACATATCCTGTTCTTCCCTAATAAAAAAATCAGCTTTCTTTCATGTACCATTGCTACATCTTAAAATTATTATAATAGCTTAAGTCTAGTTTACTTTTAGCAGTGCATATTTATTTTTTCCATTTCATCAGTCTCATCCAATCAAAATAATAATTTACTTTACAGTTCCCTAGCTAAGCTTTCTAATTTCCATATTCAGCTTCAGAAAACCTTAGTTATTGTTTCTAACAAATTGTTTTACAAGAAAAAAAATATTACAAGAACACCATGGGGGAATTTCGGCTTATTTTAGTTTACATTGCTTAAATTTTAGGATGACCTGTTTGTGTCAAGTGTCCCTCTAATGAAAACATATACAATTAATGGGATAGCATACTATGGCAATTTATTTCATTATTGACTTTACTGTAAAGCTAGTAGCCAGTTTTAAAGGTCAATATTGTGTGTATAATCTTTATGTTGGAGATGTCCATTTTGGGAACTATATCCAGCCCTCTCCTCTGCCTCTGAGCTTTGTGACTAAGTGATGAACTTCTAAATCATGTTTGCTTTGTTCTCATTTGCATTAGATTTTTAGGAATTTTAATCTCTGGGGTACCAAGAAAGGAATAGAAATACACGCTCTGGTTGATTGCTGCTGAAATGTAATGATCATTCTTAATCAGTTCCACTAGAAATTAAATGAAAATAAAAGCAATAGCCCCAGTGTTCAAATTTCCCCCTGATTCCGTATTCAAAAGACCTTATTTCACAGAAACCACACAGATAATTGCAGCACTTCCTTTCAGGATTCATAATTGCATGTTCCCAGCTGCAAAGCAAGAGAAGGCAAATTTCATGATGCCAGCATAAAGGCCTGATCCTACTCGGTTCCTCAGCCCTCCTAAATGTGACAATTGGTGGCAGCAGTCAGCCACAGGGGCTGGGTTTTGGCCTTTTCCCCAGAGACAGATAACCATTGCTTCCTGATCTGTAACTAGTTACAAGGCTGTGCACCGGATTAAAACGTACAGCAATGTAAAATTTGCTATAAATTGTTAAAATTTTGAAATCTGGTCTAAAGTTGCTTTGTCATGTATTAATGAAACGGTAAATAAAAATGTACAAAGCAGTGATATGGCTGATTGTGTCTGAATTACATCCAGAACTGACAAAACACTGTGGACTGGGGCATGAGTGAGCAAGGCAGGGAAGGGCTGGCAGCAGCCTCTGGCCGTGGAAAGCTGGAGTTATTGTCTACGTGCAAGCCAGTGTGATGCAGCAACTGGAACAGACCGTAATTTCACACGAAGAGATGCCTGGACTGGTTTTCTTCTGCTTTCCCAGCACAGCACTGTTTTAAAGCATGGAGCCATTTCTGTGAGGTCTCATGGTGGACACTTCTCATAACCGTGTGTGTGCCTACAAAACACAGAGATGCCGCGGGCTGAACACAGGGCCTGGCTGCGTGACCAGCTGTCCCGGCAGAGCCACATTCTCACCTGGTGTGGTCCCGCCTTCCTCCCTCCAAGGCCAGGGCTCGAAATCCCTCCTGTGCCTGCAGAGGAGAGGCAGCTGCGTTAGGGAAACGCTCCCGCGAAGACCCGGCGGGGTGGAAAAAAGCGAGGTTTGGTTGTCTTTAGAGACGTCGTGAAGGGAACAGGAATAGTTGTTCTCGTGCTCTTCCCGCCTGGCCGCCGGGCCCTCTGCCTCCTCGGGGCTGGAGCCAGGATGGCAGCTCCACCAGGGTCCCCAAGCCGGAATGTCGCAGGAAGCCCCCGGGAGCGCCCCGGGGACGCGCGGGGGCAGCCGCGGGGTCGCGCAGGGCTCCTCCAGCACGTCCGTAGGAGCCAGGACGCCCCTGCCTGCCCGGGAGCAGGAGGGACAGCGGGATCCCAGCCCCCTGCGGGCCCCGCCACGGCGCCTTTTCCGCGGCGGCCCGGCCCGACGGGGTCCCCGCCGGTGGCTGTGGCCGGGCCGATGGGACGGGGGCTCGGGGGCTGTCCCTTCCCGACCCCGGGACCGCCCGGGGCACCGACTGGCCCGGCCTCGGTGCCGCCGCCCAGGAGCGTCCCGGTCGCAAGTGCAGAGGTGCCCCGGTGCAAAAGTAGGAGGTGTAGTGGGGGGATTTCACTTCGCTTTGCATCTTAAAGGACTGAGGATACTTCCCCGTAGTCCCAACCTTCCCCTCGAGGTACCAGGCTGGACCACCGCGGCCACCTACGCCAAGACCTAGAAAACTACCATTCCGCTCCGCTCAGCGCTGGGTGGCTCAGCCCTCTCCGCGGGCTGCGGCGGCACGGACGGTCGGTAGGGTGAACACGGCACAGGCACCCTGGCTCGCCTTCGCCCCCCAAGGCAGCTGCAGCCCCAGCTCAAGCAGCGCCTATAGCCCCGAGTGCTACCGTCCTCCCACCGCCGCCCTCGCTCCTCCGATGCAGCAGGCTGCGGACACGCCTTAGCACGGCCGTCGCCGCTGGCCGCCTCAGCGGGCACCTCTTGCCGTGGAGCCGCCCGCCCCGTCCCGGACGGCAGCGCTGCGGGGCGCGGCCGCAGCCGCTCGGCGGAGCGCGCCCCGGGGGCGCCCACGGGAGACGCTCCCACCCACCCACGCGTGCCCGGGGCGCTCCCGCCCCTCCGCCTGCCGCCGCCTGGCGCAGCCGCGCACTTACACACCGCGCACTCACACTCCGCGCACTCGCTCGGGCCGCCTGGGCTGCAGATCGCCGCTCCTCGCCCGCCCCGCCGGTTCGCCTCCGCCATGGCAAGCCCTGGCTCCGGCTTCTGGCCCTTCGGAGCCGAGGAGGGCTCCGCAGCCGCCGAGACCCCCGGCACAGGTAGGAGGACGCCGAGCGGGACCGGCCCGACGGAGCCGCCGTGACAGCGCTGCCCGGGCGCCGGAGCTCCCCGCTCCACCGGCGGGACGAAGCGGTGCGGGCGGCGGGGACCGACGGCGACTGGAGCCCGGGCCAGCGCCGCGGGGCTCTGCGGGGCACGCGGTTCCTGGGGAGCGGGGCCGGGGCTCGGGCGAGACGCCCTCAGCCCACTCCCGCCCCGCGGACCCTCCGCTCGATTTTCTCTTCCAGCCAGAGCTTGGTGTCAGGTTGCCCAGAAGTTCACGGGAGGGATCGGAAACAAACTCTGCGGTAAGGGCAGGGAGGCCCCGGTAGCCCGCGGCGGGGGCGCCGCTGCGCGCCCACGGAGCGCCGCGGGACCTGCCCCGGGCCGGGGGGGCGGGGGACGAGGGTCGGTGCCCCGGTAATGAGGCCGTGTGTCCGTGTCGCTGTCAAGCCCTGCTCTACGGAGATGCCGAGAAGCCTATGGAAACCGGCGCCAGGGCAGCAGCCCCGGGGGTAGCGGAGCCGAGGCCGACCTGCACCTGCGACAAAAAACCATGCGGCTGTCAAAAAGCGGACGTGAATTACGCCTTTCTGCACTCAACAGGTAACGGCGCTCCCGGGGCAGGCTGCTGCTCTAAAACTAAGAAAAAAACAGCGGTTCGGTCGGGAAATCGCCCCCGCCCGCGTTGCGCGGGGGCGGGGGGGGGGGTCCGGCGGTGCTTGGCGGAGCTCTGCGCCCTCAGCCCCGGCCCCCGCCGGGCATTTCTCAAATCTGCGAAAAATCACGCAAACAACAAAAAAATCCCGAAAAGAAAACCCCAAAACAGTAAAATCACGCGTATTGGAGCCCGCAGCTTTTTCTTTCTAAGGATCACTAAAAGCATCGACCTCTCATTGAAGACCCTGCGATGTAATTAAGGTTGGAGGGGAGGAGGGAGATAGAGCGCTCTCCTACTCATTTGCTTTAATTCGAGATATTTTTGCACTTCATCTTTTCTGGCCTTGGAGGTATCGTCTCCTCCAGTGAATAGATCCCAGCTCCCCGCCGGCATGTGCTAGCCAAGGATTCTCCCGTTTGCTCGGCAGCCCGGGACCCCAAATTAGGGGCTTCCACTGGCTTTGACTGAACCATCGCACTTAAACAAAAGCTCTGTGTACACCAAGACCCCGTGCAGCACTGTCTCAGAAAAAAGCATTAAATTATCAACAAGTCACTTGCATAGGAGAGTCGCCAAGAAGGTATTTTATTGCAAGGCAAATTACAGTTTTAAGGGTACTGCTTGTAGCATTTGTTGCTCAATCTTTATTTCCTGTGAGATTCATTTTCTCTTTTGTCTTGTTTCTCTGCTCTCACTGTCTTAAAAATTAGTCTGAAATATACTGTGGACAGAAATGGCGAATTTAGGTAGGATGTTAAATCTTGTTATCCTCGAAATACAACCTTGCTAGTTTGGTTATTAAATTAAAACAAACCCTATTTTTATCGACTACACTGTAAAGATTTTGTAAACATAAATGGGAGAAGGCTTTGTTCAGAATCTATGCATGTGGTCATAAAACGAAGTTAACTTTTAAATTTCTCCATTCCCAGATCTTCTGCCGACATGCAATGGAGAAATAACTACTATGTCTTTCCTACAAGACGTTGTGGACATTTTACTTCAGTATGTGGTGAAAAGTTTTGATAGATCAACAAAAGTTATTGATTTCCATTACCCAAATGAGCTGCTCCAGGAATATAACTGGGAACTGGCAGACCAGCCACAGACCTTGGAAGAAATTTTATTGAACTGCAGAACAACTCTGAAGTATGCAATTAAAACAGGTAATAGCAATGCTCATTTTCTACTCTGTATGGTCTCATCCATTGATTAAAGGTGTCATTTCAATTTAGCTTGAAACGATAAAGATTGAAGCAGCGACTGTATTTTGTCATCTCCAAGCAATTTCTAGCAGAGGCAGAAATCGTTTTCCAAAATGATAAAGCACTCCAGCAGCTCCATCTCTGTAGCTGTCAGTGCAGCCTCGCACACCCTTTCCGATTTAAAATTAATGCGTCTGTGCGTCGGAGTTGCCGAGTGTGCCACTGAGCAGACTTTGCACCACCTTCACCACTTTCTGCCGTTCCTTTTCATCATTTCACGTGTGGTGCCCCGCGACTGCCTCTTGCTCCCTGCAGAGCGGGGTGCGGCGGGCGCGGAGCTCGGGGCAGGGGGACTCCATGCACGGGGGCAGCAGGGACCGGCCCATTTAGCAGCCGAAATCACAGCAAAAGGGCCTGTAAATTCGAACTCTGAGCGGCCATTTGCCGTGCGTCACTTCGCCTGCAAGACATAAAATAAAAGAGAATTTAGCAGAACCTTACACAGAAATATCGAGGATTCAGTCTCAACTTTAGGCTCAAGCAATAAAACCAAAGTCCGATTTGTTTTAACAGGCATTTGTTGTTTTTCACTGGGGAAAGCAGCGATGGGTTGACTCCTCCCTGCCTGGGATCCCCCGTTAGTCGTGCCCCCCTGTGGGCTTTGTGGAGGGAAGGAGGGCAGCGTGGGGCTCGCCCAGGCGTGGGGAAGCGCCCGACTCCGCAGCGGGGCCACCTTAAACTGCGGCGGAGCGGGCAGAAAGCGGAGCCGCAATTACGGCTGTCATTGGGAAATAATAGGGGATCCGGAGAGCTCTTAGTGGGAATTTGAAATACTGAGAAATTGCTTAAAAATAAATGTGAAGCAGTTTACTGAAAGAGACAAAAGGCTGATTTGTGACTAGAGGTTGAGAGGAAAACAAAAAAAGCTCAGGTTTTGAGAAGAGAACAGAACAGACTGATCCTGGTAAAGGTTGTGAGGGATCTGTGTAATCCTCCTCGTTTAGGGGTGGAAATGACCATCCACATGTTTTGATGCATGGGTCGGGTGCTGTCAAGATGTTTGTAAAATTGTGGATTAAATAGTTAGGTAAATGATAGCCAGAGGAGCAAAGTCGATCAGTCTGGATAGGGCGTAGGAAATGTGTTTGCACAGAATGATGAAGAATGTGGGATCCGTGATTCTGGGAAATCAAAAAATAGGATTTCTTAGCTGTTTTTCATTAATCGTTTTTTGCCTGTTTTCACATAACAGACCCATTTAATTTTGTGTATCCAAAAAAGACCCTTCAAAACAATGTTGCCATTTCTCTTCCTCTCTATAAATATCGGAGGCTTTCCCGTCTTGGCGTTTTATAGTTTGTTTTAATGAAAATTATGTTTTTGAAGTCTGAAAACGGGTGCTGGGGGGTGTTGTGAAATGTGGTGGCGTGGCGGGGTTCAGCCCAGGGGGTGCAGAGCCACCTCGCTTGGCTGCTGCTGCTCCTCAGCACCCTGGGGTGACAGCCCCAGCCTGGGAGGGGGTTCACGAAATGCGTGGGGCTTACACCTGGAGCCCTCCGGCTTGTGCTTCGGGGTAAAACACTGGAATTACCCTCCGAGGAAGGTGAGGTTTCTGGCGGCAGCGTTTGCCTCCTCTCCTGCCGCAGACGCCCTCGGACACGGTCCCTCCTGGGCGGCGTTTGGCTGCAGGGGCCCGGGAGGCTGATTGAAAAATAAACTGTATTGCATTAGCCTCACAGCTGGATACCCAGGTCCAGGGATTCGGCGAGGCAGATGGCTGATTTTTCGGCCGAGGGGCAGGTGTGGGTTGCTCCTAGGTGTTGCCTGCGTGCCACGGCTCACTGGGGTGCCCGGGAAGCCACGCTTTGTGCCCCCTTAGCAGCAGAGACGGCATTCTTCTGAGAGGATGTAAAAGGCAGTGACTGTGAATGCAGGGAAAGATGGGTGTGAAATTCAGTTACTGTGCTCTGGACAGTTGAAAATGAGCCGGGGAATTGAAATACGAGCTTTTAAAAATGGCTTGGAAACTCCAGGAAGAGTGCTAGGAGCCGGTTCTGGCCCAGCCTTGCTCCCTGGCAGGCGCCGGCGCTGGCAGTGCTGCGCCTGGCCAGACTCTGCTGCCAGCCGTGCCTTCATCCGTGCTGCCAGCCGTGCCTTTATCTCTGGTGCCAGCCGTGCCTTCATCCATGCTGTCTGGCCGTGCCCAGCCCTTCTCGTCGCCTCCCTGTGGGGGCTGTGGAGGCCGGGTGTTCCCGCTGGGCATGCCCGTGCCTCAAGCCGGGAGTGTGTTCGGTGGGGTGTGTGGGGCACAGGCAACGCCCTCAGTGGGGAAAGCCCGGCCTCGGGTGTCCCTGTGCCTTGGCCCCGGTTCTTGGCCATCATCTCCGGGTTTACTCTGGGATATCTGTGAATGCATTGTGTGTTGCTAAACCATTAAGTAATAACCTCCTATTTTCACCTGTCGACCAGTTCTTCACCCTGCCAGTCTCTTTTCCGGTATCTCTTTGTTCAGGAACAACTTCAACAAAGGATGTTTATTTCAGAAAGGCACACGGGTAGAGATTTTTGAGCAGCCCTCACAAACTCTTCTTCCCTGGCCAGTGGAGCCTGTATTCAAGCAAAGCCTCAGTTTTCCATCCAGCCAAGGGAAGAGAGCTCGCTCAGGCGGGGAGGTGTGACACGGACAGGCAGCCCCTGGAGCTGGGGCAGGGGTCGGGCTGGGGCAGTGCATTCCCTGCCCCTCCGCGTTACAGCCGCGCTGCAGAAGGGAAGGGCACGGCTGGAGGGGGCTGTGTCGCGGTGTGGCTGCTGGGGGCTCTCCCGGCAGCAGCAGCTGCTGCTCTCTCTGTCCGGACATCTCTCCCTCCATGCTCCCTTCACCTCGCTCGCTCCGGGGCACGGCTGCCCGGGCCTGTTCCGCGGCGCTGCCAGGGCAGGTGCTGTGCTGGGAGGTGTGCTTGAAGAAACCAGCAGTGACAACAGGGCTGTCGCCTTGGGCTGGCTGTGGGGCTGACAGAGAGCCGCTGAGACACTGCAGCTGCAGATGCAAATTCTGCTATTCCCCAGCTTTTTTATGTGGATTTATTTCCAAAACAGGAATGTTTGTAACCTTCTTTGAGTCTTCCTGTAGTCCCGATACACTAAAGGCTTTTAGCTCCTAATTTTCTGTTGCTTTCAGGTGAAATTTGTCCAGCTGTGATATGGAAACTAAGCTAAAATTATGGAAATCTCCTTCAAAATCCCTCTGTCAGGGGAGGTGCAGGCAGAGACCGTGGAGCAGGATGGCAGAGGCTGTGGTGGTGGTGATGGGGTGCGTGTGTGTCCTAGGTGCACCAACCCCACTCAAGAGCGTGAAGAGCAGGGAGCCAGATGCAGTTCATTTTGCTGGATCTGAGTGTCATTCCTCGGTGCTCAGGGGCTTTGGCTGCCTGTCTTTGGCGGCACAGACCAGGGAGAGGTGGCAGTTCCTGTCAGTGAGAGCAGGAGCTCCGTGCAAGATGCGATCAGGCTGGATGGCAATAGCACAGGGCTGGTCTCGGGTTAAGGCTGCAGGCAAATGGAATTTGTGCGTGTGTCCCCTGCCCCAGATCCTCAGCTCTGATCTGCCTGCTCAGCTTGATTACTCTGCCTTTGTGTGCTGCAGGGTGGGAGCTGGGGAGCAATTCCCCGTGCTGCTCTGCCAGCCATGTGTCCACGCCTGATAAGAGGCCACAGGAGACCGAAGATAAGTTTTCTCTCAGTGCTGGGTCTGCATTTCCTCAATCATCTTGCTCTATCTTTTGTTTTCTCTGATGGCAATAACAGTGCATCATCTAAGGGTCAGGACAGGTGTTTTCCAAGCAGAGCCTTCCGTCCTTCGAGTTGGATGGCATTTAAGTAATTGTGGACTATTCATAATTTGTACCAGTAATTATGCCACTTATCAAGGGCTTGCGGGAAGTAAGTAGCAAAAATGGAATTTTAATGCCTCCTGTGTTTAAAGGCTCTAGGCACATTTTTAAGGAAAATCTCTAGAAGGATTTAAAAAAAAAAAAACAGGAGCCAATTAGACTAACCAAGTAAAGAGACTATCAGCTCACTGAATATAGTCCTGTGCATCATTCTGCTGGGGCAGCAGTGCTTGTTTTTATAGTGTTTGATTAAAATCACAGTTGCATGTAGCCAGGCTATTTGTAATTGCACTCTGACAGTGAAGAAATGACAAGGACCACCACCTTCCCTGCCATCTTCGTACAATCATCAGCCTTTGAGTCATGTGCAAAGCAGTCACCAAAATATTCCATTTTCTCATTTCGCCCTGTCTATTACAATCATTAGCCATTCATCACTGATGTTATATGTCCTGGCAAGCTTTTCAGATGGTGTCTCATGTGTGCCTTTCAAACCTAGTCAGGCAAAACCATATCCAGTGACAACATGTGACACACTAACGGGAGCAAACAGCTATTTTTGTGAGGCAGCAATGTGCTAATTTTCGAGGCATATTGAAAGGATAATAGGGAATGTTGGAATTCATTATTCTGTGTTGAGTATAATTACTCTGATTTTACTGACTCTGGAATGAGAAAGAAGAGAAATTATCCTGCCTTTTTCAAGAAGTGTATTTACTGCCATTTGCTTTGTTTCATACCTTGAAAGCGCTTCCTTCTCTATAGAAATATGGAGGTAAATACACTGTTCAGCACTGAATAGTTTCATTCAGAGCCATCAGCCTTTTGATAACATTTTCCATCTTATGCAGGGCACCCTAGATATTTTAATCAACTTTCAACTGGGTTGGACATGGTTGGATTGGCAGCAGACTGGCTGACATCAGCAGCAAATACTAATATGTAAGTAG
This sequence comes from Passer domesticus, assembly GCF_036417665.1. Classification (NCBI taxonomy): domain Eukaryota; kingdom Metazoa; phylum Chordata; class Aves; order Passeriformes; family Passeridae; genus Passer; species Passer domesticus. The sequence continues at coordinate 15,879,169 of NC_087474.1, read as the reverse complement.
AAGATTTTTTTATTTAATATATAGGTATTTAATGTAATTTCACAGTTATACTCTAAAATACTAGTTCTTGTATCTGAATGAAAGAATAATTTTATATTAAAATTGCTGGGGAAAAAATAATCTGTTTTTTTAAATGGTTGCAACAGTTATTTATAGAAAGACTTTCAGTGTTGTCCTGTAGGCTATCATTTACAAAATTTCATCATTGTGATACGATGATGGTTGTGCTGCCTCCCAAAAGCACACGAAAAATATATACAGATCAGCATTTTGCATGCATAAATATGTGAAATGAAAGGGGTACTGAGTGAGCAGTTGCATTCGTGTAGAGGGGTTATGTACAATCCATACCTGGAGCAGAAAGCCATTGCTTTTTGTAAGAATGAGATGTGGAATTTAAAGTATGGGGTTTTTTTCACTTTGGGATTGGAAAGCATTTTTGTGTACTTGCTTAGCTTCATGCACTGTCTGGCCATTATGAATAGGACTGCTGACATGTGCCTCTAGACATGCACATGGATTTGTGCAAGGCAAGGGGGCTCTGCCCAGCATCTCTTGGACAAAGGGCAAAGCCTTGAGCCTGGAAGAGGTGGGCAAGATTTTATTCACTGAAGTGGGTGGAAATGGATTCTTCAGTGCTCTGTGTATTTCTTCTTTTAGACGTGTGATGTCAAATCAGAAAGAAGACTGTGGAAAGTATTGTGAAACAGAAATCTACCCAGTATAAGATAGAGTATATTGTGGCTATAATGTAATGTAATATTGGAAAAAGATGTGTTAGTTTTGTAGATGAAAGCATTAAATATGGACATTACTACATTTCAGGTTCACCTATGAAATTGCTCCAGTGTTTGTACTTTTGGAATATGTCACACTAAGGAAAATGAGAGAGATGGTTGGCTGGCCAGGGGGCTGTGGCGATGGGATATTTTCACCTGGTACATGATATTTCAAGCTTTCTCTATTTTTCAGACTGTGGTATATGACATCCCCTGCAGCTAAAGAGTAAATATAATTAAATATGCATGTTTGAGAGGACACTTGCTAGTAAACACCAGTGGCCTCTTTGAGATAAAGTGTTGCATGTTTATGAATTTCAGGGATGTGATTATGAGGGTCTGTTTGAGCAAATTGCACTGCATGATGAGCAGCTGTAATGGCACATGGGAAACATAATGAGAAGAGACATTTGCCTTGCAGTTTTGCTTTGCCCCCACTTTTTATGGAATCCATGAAATAAAAAGGCTGTTTTATTAATAATGGAGGGAAGAAACACAACAAAGCTCTCCATCACTGCAGGAGAAATTGGAGCAAACAGGGAAAGACGTAGCATACCTTCCAGCAATTTTAGTAGAGTCAGGAAGACCCTGCCAGCATTAGAGCATGCTGTTAGCTTTCCATGTGAAGCTGACCTGTTTTTCTCAGTGGGGTACTTGGGTGCTTAGTTAATCTGAGTGCTTAAAGGCTTAGAAACCTGCTTTCTTCAGGGCATGTCAGTAAGGCAAAAAAGTTAGTGTAGAAAAATCATTGACAAACATTGTTAAGGCTTTTTTATTTTTTTAATCATTCCACTTAGTCTTTTGATTTATACTCTTTGTCACCTCTTCTCTGACTCTGTAATTTCATTCCTCAAAAATTTTGGCTTGTCTATCTTACGAAATTGCAAAATAATGAAGAAATTTACATTGGGTATAATATATTGGCGTGTCAAAAGAGAACAGACTGTTAGCTGTTGCAGGAGCCTTTCTGGAAGGGAAGTCAGTTGACCTAATGGAGAGAGAAAAAGTGCACTCTTGAGTAGAGGGAAGGCCTCACTGGTGACAGCTCAGGACATTTGGCTCTCCAAGGCCATGAAGGTCAGGCAAGGCTCGTCTTCAGCTTCTCACATCTGAATGCATTTGTGGAAAGTGGTGTGGGAGTTTTATTCTGGTCCTTTCCACAGATGTAGAGAAATAGATGAGAAGAGCTGACTTTGCTTTTTCATGAGTTCTTAGTTAAAAAGCCTGAGAGCAAAAGCTCTGACAGTTTTACTGTGGTGCTTAGAGATCCCCCTGAAAGCCTTGGCCTACATCACACCTGGCATCTAAGAGTGTCTCACGAGCCCAGGACCAAAGTGAAAGCTTTTGGAAACGGAGTGGTGGTTGGTTACCAACCCTGACCTGACTGGGTACAGCTGCCCTCAGTTCCTCACTTTCCCCCTGGGCTGCAGGGTGGGAGAAGAGCTTTGGCAGCCGGCTCTGGAGGGCAGCGGGCTGGGTGAAAGGAAAGGCTGGAGCGCGTGTGCCGGATCTGCCCGAGTCTGGCACACTCCGGGAGAGACAGCGTGAGTCAGGAAAGGTGTGTGCCTCAGGAGGGGCTGCTGGCCCTGCCAGGGCTGCCTGGCACGGGGCCAGGGTGTTGCTGGTGTGTCAGAGCTCACTTCATCGAGCTGAAACCTGTGTGGGGACGGGCTCTCTGACAGGCATGTACCTGTGCTGGCATTGGCAGGGCTGCCCCCTCTCATTCTTTCTGTCTTTCTTTCTCTGCAATTTCTGGTTTGTGCAAAGTGCATCTTTGTAATTTTCTCTGTTAAGGCAGCAATACTCAGTGTGCAGGTTCTGCTTTTTTAGGCAATAATCAAAATAATTTCTGTGCTGTCTTCTCACTTCATGGCTTTAGCTGAAGACCTTACTGTTGCAAAGAAAAGGTTCTTTCTCTCTGAATTCTCTGGAATGAAATATACAATATCAATACATGTGAAGCATAAAAGCCTGACTGTTTTCTCAGATTTTTTTTTAAATTCTGTAGGTGTGTTTTGTTAGCTGCAATTAACTGTGGATGTGAACACAACTACGGAATTAAAAGCAGAATGCAGGCTTATGAGTAAACTAAGGTTAAATGACTGAGTAATAAATACTAATAGGAAACCCTGGTATTGAAGAAACTTAACATTTCAGTCTTGATTCTTTTGACACTGAGCCAATGACTTTGGACAAGATAGACCAAATTGCTTCAACTTAGTTCAGCCACCTAAATCATCAATAGCAGCTCTTGCATGGCATCTGCATTTTTAGGGACAGGTACCTGAGCATTTCCTCTTAATCTCTCCATTTCTTGTTTTGTCATTTCTAAAGAAAGGTGTTGAAATAGGTTCATATCTCTCAAGATAGTTGAAAGGGAAAGAAAATCCCCAATCTGTACTGACCCATATGCCAGCAATGCCATTCTTCTGTGGCATTTTCCCTTGGATTCACAGGAGGGCCAGTGAGGTCAGGGAGAGCCCACAGCAGGGCAGCCTCGCTGCAAGAGCAGAGCTAGGATGCTGATTAGACATGAAGGGCACAGTTGTGTGGGCTGTGGAACAGTATATATCTCTACTGAGATTAAAACAAATCTTACAAAAGTCAAACAATGTTAATTTGCCAGTACAGATAACCAGCAGTGCTTCCTTCATCTCAAAGGATGGATTTTATCTTATCTCACTTAGGTTGTCCAAGCATTGGGTGTCTACCCTGGGCTAGTTACAGCGAGAGTGGGGATGTGTCTGCAGGGCAAGATCCACCTATCACAAACAGCTGCCATAGGATGAGCTGAACCATCCTCTGGAGATGCACATCTTGTGCTCTTCACTCCAGTTTTAGATGAATGAATTTTGCAATAGTTGAACTCTCCCTCACCAGCATTTCAACCTGTTCATTTAAAACTTTTGCTTTCTATAAACATATGTGCATAAACATGGATATACAATCAATCTGTGTGTGTGTATATATATACACACACATATATATATATAGGATAAACCTGATGGATTTCATGTATACATGTCTGTTTGTTTGTGTGTTTGTGTGCATACAAATGTAAAAATTCTCAGCATCTGCCTCAAGTACTGCATTATATTCCCATAGTGCTCATGGAGCATTACTGTAAAGCCAAACATTGCTCCACTTTAGACACAGAGACTTGGTTTGTAAAAAATCTCAAAAAGGAGAAGCAGACCACTGCAGAGCTGTAGATCTGATACCAATCTTGAAGTGGGTTAAATTCCCATCTTGAAATGGCTATTTTAAGTGAATGTATGCCAGTGATTTTAAGGCAAGTGTTAGGGACATTTAATCTTTTCATCTTGTTCCCATCAGAGGACAATTAAAATGAAAAATATTTGTTAGAAAGACCCTTTTTCCTTTCTCTTCCCTCTTCCCATTCCACTTATCCAGAAGATAGTGGCTGGTGGGTGGGTTTGCTCAAAGCTGGGGCATGAAATACTACCCTGATTTAGGAGGGGAGAGCACAGATTAGGTCACACTTTGAAATCCCTTAGGAAGTTGCCTTGTGGGGGCATCTGCTTAGGAGATGGAATAGAGTGGGGATTATGTGTTGATGGCACATGGAAAGCTAAGACTGGGGCCTGAAGGAGAGATGGTAGTTAGAATGAGGATGAAAGGAAGCACCAGTCACTTTTTGCAATGGTACTTTTTGCATAAGTGTTTTTTTGTGTGTAGTAGATCCTGTTATTACACAGCCCAGCTGTGAGGAGCATCAGGAAGAAGAATTTGTGTTTCTGCCACAAGGCAGAGACATGTATATAGAAAAACTGTAGCAAGACTTGTTTGTTCTGAAATGATATTACAACGAATAGAAAAAGTAACAGTATATTACTGTGGACTCCAGGTGGTGCCATATCTAACATGTATGCTATGTTGATTGCACGTTTCAAGATGTTCCCAGAAGTTAAAGAAAAAGGAATGGCAGCTATTCCCAGACTGGTTGCCTTCACATCGGAACATGTAGGTGTTTCTGTTTTTTCCTATCTGTTACATCTGCTTGTATGAACTTATGATGAAGAAAACAGCTGAACAGGAATTTGTTGACAACTGTCTTCATTTCTGTTATTCCTTCACTGGGAATAAAATCGTGGGAAGAGGCTGACCTTTTTATCTATAGAGAGATGTTCTCTGCACTTCTCTGTGGCTGAAATCCAGGCAGAGCAGTCTCTACAAACCACTGCTATTTCTTTGCTCTCACTTGTGTCCATGTAAATGTTGATGTGAGTGGTAAGGACCACATCAAACGAGGAGAGCTCATCATTGGGCTTCAGCACTTTCTGCCAGGAATGTCATCTGTTTGGGTCACTCTGGGGCAACAGAAAATTCTTTTGAGTCAAAATCTTTCCAGCTGAAACCACTCCTGCTGTTATTTAATGAGAAGGTGATAACATACATGAAGACAGTCATATGACAATGCTGTGTGTGTGTGCAGCAGAACAGCTGCAGTATTTGTTGGGCAACTGGGCTTCACTGTGAGTTTCTGCCTGTGAGCAAAAGCTTCAGCACACAGGGGCTCATCACAGGCACTGCTGGGACCTGGCAGTGCCAGGGGCGAGGGGAGGTGGGCACAAGAGAAACAGGAGCAGTCCTTGTGGGAGAGTTCTTTGCTCTTTGTACAGTCATACAGAAGTCTCTGTTGGGAGGGCTGGTTTTGGCTTTGTGACCATTTGGAACTCCTTGCAGCTTAGAGTGGAGAATGCGGGTGCAGAAGGAAAGAAAAGAGGAAGGTTTATCCCCAGGAGGGGCTGTGAGCTGCTTTCAGGCTTTGTTGTCCACTTCTAAATTTCTCTCCAGCTGTGTGGGCTCAGCCAGAAAGGACTCATTTGTGGCTGAGGCTCAGCAGGATACTGTCCATGTTCGCTAACAAAGTCCTCCTGCTGTCTCTTTGGACTTAGCATAGAATGTGCTTCCATTCTGTGCAAGTGTGAAGAGCAAAATACCCTAAAAGTTATCACAGAAGTGCAGGAGGAAATCTCTCAGACGATGCCTTTCATAGCAGTAGGATGGGATGAGATGTGATACATAGCTGTGGACTCCATGTTGCAGAATTATTGTCCCCATAGCAGTTAAAGAGGACAGTCTGCAGATGAGTAGCAACTTTCCAAAGCTGGATGTACAGCTAGAGATACAATAGCCACATGGAATTAACAAGCCTAAGTCGTGCAAATGAGGTTCAACATGATTATTTAAAGTAACAAATCCTATTAATCATTAGAGTATTTCATTGTTTTCATAGCAATGGAGTGTTAAACAATGACCCAAATTGTGCTAACAGTCTCAAAATAATGAAATGAGCTTTAATAATTGTGTTTTCATGCCAGGGAAGAAGCAGTTCCCTTAGCAAATTAAACATTCAGAAATCAAATATACTAGAGAATTCATAGGATGGCATCTGAAATCCATTATAATTTAAAAGTATCTTTAAATTGCAGTTTTGTCCCTTCCTCAATCAAGCTTTATAAAAAGTATATTCTCATCTTCTGGAGAAGTTAAGAAACTGCACTATGTGAAGACAGGACTCTTTAACCCTTAATTGCCCAAAGAATATGGGATCTTGGTTTAACCCTCAAAACAGCAGAAGCTGTTACAGAAAATACAGAGGCCTAGAAGTACCATCCTTTTTAGGATAGGAAGTGTCATGCAGGACCTGAACAGACACTTAAGATGTGCAAATGTCATTTGTCTAATTTATCACATCATGCTGATGATCTACCTACTTTAAGACTCCTTGGCCTGACTGAGGTTTCTCATTGCCACAGTTGGATGCTCTTGAAAGACCGTGGCTATGGAACAAGCAAACTAAGAGTTGGTAGGGATCCATCAGGATCATCAAGTCCAGTTCCTGTGCAGAGCACCCCAGAAACCACACCATGTGCCTGAGAGTGTTGTCCAAAAGCTTCTTGAACTCTGTCAGGCTTGGTGCTAGTGACCACCTCACTGGAGACCTATTATAGTGCTCAACCACTTTCTGGGTGAAGGACTTTTTTTTAAGCCTTCCTTAACTCAGCTTCATGCCTTCCCTCATGTCCTGTCACTGATTACAAAAGTGAAGAGATCAGTACTTGCTCTTCTGCCTCCCCTGATGAAGTTGTTGAAGACCACACTGAGGTCTCCCTTCAGTCTGTCCTCCAGGCTGAACAGACCAAGGGACCTCCTCATATGGATTCCCCTCCAGACCCTGCACCATCCTTGGAGGCTCTCCTTGGACACCCTCTAGCAGCTTAATGTCTTTTTGATATTGTGGCACCCATAACTGCACATAATATCCAAGGGGAGGCAGTCCCAGAGCAGAGCAGAGAGGGACAATCCCCTCCCTTGCCCTGCTGGCCATGCTGTGCCTGATGCCCCCAGGACAGGGTTGGCCCTCCTGGCTGCCAGGGCACTGCTGGCTCAGGTTCAGCTTGCCATGGACCAGAACCCCCAGGTCCCTTTCCATGACACTGCTCTCCATCTCATTCCCCACACTCTGCCCACAACTAGGGTTGTCCCATCCCAGGTGAATAATCTGGCACTTGTTGAACTTCATATGGTTGGTGATTGCCCAGTCCTCTTAATTTACTGAGGTCTCTCTGCAGGCTCTCTCTGCCCTTGAGGGAGTCAATAGCTCTCCCCAGTTTAATGTCATCAGCAAATGTACATTGTACCAGGTAAGTCCTGTGTCCAGTGAAGGTGTTGAAGAGCACAGGGGTGAGGACATAGTCCTGTGGAACCCCAGTAGTGTCAGGTCACCAGTCTGAGGTCACCCCATTCACTGTAACCCTTTGTGCCCATGATCCAGTTGGTCACCAATTGGGTAACAGGGTTGTCCAGCTGTGAGCTGGATGCTTTCTTCAGAAGGACACTGTGAGAGACAGTATCAAAAACTTTGCTGAAGTCCAGAAGGCTTACATCTGTTGGTTTCCTAGATCAGTGGGTTACCCTGTCATAGAAGGAAATCAGGTTGGACAAGCAGGACTTTCCTACATGATCCTGTGCTGGCTCTGACCAATGACTGCATTGTCCTCCAGGTGTTGTGTTTCAGTACTTCCCAGAATTATCCTTCCTGTGAATTTGTCAGCTACTGAAGTGAAAAAAACAGGGTTGTAGTTTCTGGGGTCCTTCTTCTTGCCCTTCTTAGAAGTTGGGATGATGTTCCCCAGCTTCCAGTCAGCTGGGACCTCTCCAGATTCCCAAGACCTCTCAAAAATCAGTGAGAAAGGCTTTGTGATGACTTCAGCCAGCTGTTTGAAAATTCAGGCCCAGTAGATTTGTAGGGATCAGGCCCCACAGATTTGTAGGGATGTAGCTGGAGCAGCAGATCCATAGCATCATTTCCCCGTGCTCTGCATGCATGGTGTGATAGTAAACAAAGCTTAAAGTAACTGTATGTGTTTAGAAACTCAGAGATTTTGGTTTTGAAATTATCAGTCAGATGATTTTAATATCAGCAATTCTCAGAGAAGAATTTCAGCATCCCAGATGAGACTCTATTTTCACTACTACTATAAATGAATGAAGTTGTGTCACAGTTGCCACCACTACTACTGTAATCAGAATACGGCTCAGTCGGATGCCATTATAGGTTCAGCTGCCAGTGAGGGAGAAGGGAAAGGAGGAGTAATTCACAGCTTTTAAGTAATTACTTCCCTAATTTAGGAGTGCATCATGTTCCAAAATTAGGAGCCTCACTCTCTGCACAGCCAGTGAAGAGAAGTACCTCTGGAGAGAAACTCAGAGCATCCAAATTAGGAACCTAAATATTCCTGAATTTAAGTGTTCTAAATCACCTTTGGGAGGGCTTCACCTACTTCTGTGCACTGGCCATAAAGAGCCTTCTCATATACACAACCTACTTTTGGTGCCTAAAATAGGTTATGTGATTATTCCAACTGTGCACGTTCCCAGCCGGCAAATTTTCCCCAACCCACAACTTAGCACACTCTGGTGCTGCTTGTTTCTGTTTCACCAGTGATGGTGAAGTACTTTGCAACTACTTGGGTAGGTCTTCCTCAGGTTTAATTTCATGAGACGCCCTTGCACTCAGGATTTCTTTCAGTCCTCTGTATTTATCAGGGCATCATCAGTCTTCTTTCACTTGCACTGTTGCAGGAGCAGTGATGTCCTTCAGGGCAGCTGTTCTGGACTGCACATGATGCAAGAGACCTTGACTCAGAGGGGAAAAAAAGTGATGGATGCCACTTGTAAAAACCTATTTCAGTCTATCATTTCAAACACAATGAAAAATCTAAAGTGAAGGCCTCCTCCTGTGTTCCAACATATCAACTTTAGGCTGCTGTAACTGTTCAGAGGAGTCCATCCCTTTCTCAGCATGGAGAAAGCTGCTGAAAGGGATAGCTGCCTTCTCAGAATCTTTTAGTTGTTCCATTTGTCCATGAGGCAAGACCTGTTAAATTTTAACCAATTCCCTGTTGTGATTTTGACCTGCCCAGCCAGCACTGTCTTAAAGAGTATCCAATACTATCTGGGAATTGTATGGAGCGGGAATTACACCTAGGAGGCAAAAGGACAGAGTCATGCTGCCCTGAGGAGGAAAAGTGTGCAAAGGGGAAGTTTAGCTGGAGAGAACTAGGTGGGTTCAAGTCACAAAACAGCTTTTGGCCCTTTTCATTGCTAGTAGGAAAATAGCTTAAAGAGGATCGCAGAATTTCTGTGGGCTTGATTAATTAGGGACTGTATGGGCTTAATCCACAGTTCAGAGAATGAAAAAAAGGCTGTTCATATTTGGAAAGACAGAAATTTTTTCATCTTCTCTGTTCTTCAACCCAGCAAGACTGTTCTCATGTAGTTCACAACAGCTTTCTTACTTTCCCACTCATCTAGAAGCCCCTTAAAAAGGAACATCTTGTCAGTGCTCAGTGAGGGAATAGCAACTCTTCTTATCATAGGTTTAAAAAAACAAGTGCAGAGCTAAGAACTGGCAGGTGATTCAATCTGATCTGACAATAAGGGACCTCTTCACCCTGTTAGAGATCACAGAGGACACAGAGGAGAATCTCCTTGCCTCTGGCATCTTTCCATCTGCCCTGCTCCTGTGTTGAAGTAGCTGCTCCTGAAGACTTCACTGGGAGTGCAGCTCTGGTGTGTGCTGACTGAAGGGGCGTCTGTTGGCTCTCCAGGTATCCACTGCAGAGAGCTGGACACACTTGGAGAAACTCATCCTCTGGGTGAGCTCTGGAAGTGGCTTGTCTGGGGTGGGAGGGGAGCACCCTCCCAGCAACAGTGCACTTGGCATCCACACTGCAGCTGGTTCAGAGCAGGCAGTTAGCAATAAGTCACCTCTTCAGCTTCAGGCATGCTGCTTTCCCTTTGTGGATAATCCCCATTAGCTGCAGCGAATGTGTCAAACGATTCCAGTATCTGTGGGAGAAGAGTGGCTTTGGGCAGTTTTTATCTGAACAGTTCCAGAAGCCTACTATGGAGCTTCTTGGTGCTGATGCAGAAGGAAATTAAAAAGTGAATTCTGTGTCTTTAGCTTGATAGACCATTTCACACAGGCTGTGGGAGATTTTGGCTTGGTTTTTGTTTGGAATGAATGAAAATCTGATCTCTAATCTACCACTTCCATGATATGTAGTGTTGCCCTCTGTCCCTGCAACACAGAACTTGCACCTGCCAGAAGCAGTCCAAGGGGTGTTGTGTGAGGTGCTGCTTCCAGAGGAAGATTTGAGGAGCCTGAAAGTCCTGTTTTCTATTTTGTAGCATAGGCTACAAAGCTGTAAATTACACTCTGGGCAGAGAGTAAGTAGAAATTAGATTTGTTTCCACCTAAGGAAACTTAAAATCAAACTGGTGGACTCACACATTTTTTTCTTTGCATTACTTACTGCATAATAACTAGAAAATTATTTTTTATGGTATTTGAAGCCAGGGGAAACTGAAAATTTGGTCTTATTTGAGGAACAACTTAACTCAGGTAGCACCATTCAAATCAAAGTAAAAGCGTTTTCTGGAAAAGTAGTGCTCTAGTGCAGTCAGTCCTAAAGGAGAAAATCATCATTTGGGTCTAATCCTTCATCTGGTATTGACCAAAATCCCTCTTGGCTTTTACAGTGCCACAGTATCCTCCTGAAATCAGGGCAACATTTCTAATCACACACAATGCTGCAAAACTATCTGCACTAAAAAAAAACAACAAATGAGTCCTTCCGATTAGAAAAGCAGCATGAAGTTGTGTGTTTGAAAAATGCTAAAAATGTGCATACTAGTATGTTTAGGAACATTAATATCCTCATTTCTCACCTGATACTAGCAAGTAGCTTTAAAAATTGAATAGCAGTAGGTAAATGAAGCCATAGAAAATATATCTCACATTCCTGTGTATTTAAAATTTGAGTGGGACACACTATGCTCTTTTTGTAGGTAATTGAAGGAGAAGCTGTAGCTTGAAATCAGATGATAAAGATAGGATTTGTGTTGCTTAATGTTAATTGCCTGAAGTGTAAACATTTAATCCGAGTTAGTCCATACACTTTCTATGGCCAGTAAAAAAGAGCAAGATCTACAGAAGACAACTCATCTTAAGTCCTAAAGCAGGTGCCAAAGCCTTAAGAGATCAGTGCCTTCTGGAGGTACCTTTTCTTCCCCACCTTTGTGGGAGCCCAAACAGCAAGCCTAAACTAGCAACATATTTTCAGATTATTAAGAGAGAAATAACTCAGCCTACACATCCAGGGATTGCACAATGCTTAAATCCCAAGAGAAGTGAATAGGAAAGTGTGTTCTTCTTTGCTGGTGGGTAGGTGATAAGGTGAGGCTGGGGGTCCAGATCTCCTGGGCACTAGGCTGCCCATGACAGACCTTCAGGGGGGTTTCAGCTGCTGGATGTCTGTCTTAGCTTGCTCAGCATTTGGGAACTGGTTACTGATAAGCCACCTCCACAAAGCTCATGCCACTCTGGATTTATGTAAGCAAGGAGAAGCAGCAATCTGAAAAAACAGCCATGCCCTGTGGGGCTCATGGCATTAGGATGGTTGTTCGTGACAGCTTCAACCATGCCAGATGATGAGCAAGTAATTTAGCAAGCTATAAAAATAGAAGCATCTGTATATTGAAGCACTTTAGATAACAATGCTGTACTTTTCAGCATCATAGCATTTTTAATTATTCTTCCATTTTTCAGGGGGCCTATTCATTATTGCACATGTAATACATTTACACTGTCTCTACCTTACAAAGCTAACCATGTAAAAATGGCTATCCAGGGAGCAAACCTATACCTAACAGCATTTGAAATTTTAGATAAAGGGAAAATTCCCCTGGCTCAGAATCACAGATTTTTTTTTTCTGACTGTCAGTACGCTCTTAGTCACTGATATCCATTCCTTCTCCTTCACCACATTGCTTTCCTTATACAAATGAGGTTCCTCTCTACTGGGGATGTATTTGCAGTCTTCCCTGCACCCTTTGCAGAGTGTGAAGAGAGGGAGGGAGGAAGCCAGGAGGCCGAAGTGACAGCCCGTTCCCACCTGTGTGTCCTCCTCTGTCTGCAATCCCAGGACAGTGGTGAAACTCCCGACTTCCAGCGCCCCCAAGCCTGGTTTTTCCTTCAGGCATCAGGCAGCCTGCACCTGTCCTCCCTTTGCTCCCTGGTTCTCCCACCATAAGGCTTCAGATCCGTGTAACCCTTACACAGCTGTGTTTTGAAGGGTGGTGTTCAGGCTCCCTTCTTGGTGTGTCTGAAGAGTCTGTAGCCCTGGTGTTTACAAAGGGGTCACATTTAATGTCCTTCCTTGTTAGCCCAGTTAAATCATCTGTGAATAGTTCTGTCTGATCAGGTTTATTTCTGCAAACCTTTTCATCTCTTTGACCTTTATAGTTTTCTGTGTTTACCGTTATATTACACAGGCAACCAAACTTTCAGCACCATCACAGGAATAATAGACCAAAGTTTAATACTTATAATTGTGGAAGTTTTCTTTGGTTCTACAACTATATTTTTGCTATTTTGCTTTCATCCTTGGTCTTTCAGAGCCTCTCAAGCACTTGAAGTAATTCCTGTGGTCTTGCCCTAAAACACGAAAAGATAACAGCAGTCATATATCTGTGACTGTATACATAGATTGAGCTATTTCTTATTCAGAGTTTGTTTAGAAATTGTAATTGCATTTGCCCTTCTGTGCACAGACTTCTGTATTTTCTCCCAATTTATTTGTAAACCAGTTTTGGTTTCTGACCACTGAATTCCCTTCAGTCTTTAAAAAGCCTTCAGGCAACTGAGCTATCAGCACTACATTCATTTTTTTCCCCCAGTGCTCTTTTAGCAATGCCATGAGACATCTTAGCGAGGCAGCTGTGCTTGGCCATATTCCAATAGATGCCTTTGAGCACATGGGCTTAATTTCCTTCCTCATAGTAGACCATTTAAATCTGTCTTTTCTTTTTTAAGGCACTTTGAATAGTTCTGGTTTTTTAGTAGAAAAACAAATTGCAACAGTAAATCTTTTTTAACTAGGGTGAAGTAAGGAGCAAAATTAATGAATGTAATGTCATCGACTTAAACCCCAGTGAAATATATCTGTGCCTCTTCACTCCTAAATCTCTACCTGCATTTATATATTTACACCACCCAGTATGTGCACATCAGTTTGTGTAATGCATGAATAAAAAACAGATTAATTTTTTTTAAAGTGTATGAATTCAGGTCTATCTTCATATAGAATATCTGTGAACTGTCCTTACTGGCAATATTTTTGCTCTGTTTTCAATTTTTGCAAAGTTCCAAGATACTTTCCTAAACCTGGAATTTTTTATAAGCCTCCTCCTGCCAATAACCATTTCATGGGCTCTTCTCCCAGCTCTCACAAAGTTGCACTGCTGCCCCATAGGGCTCAGGGAGCCCCACAGGGCTGGGAACAGACTTTTGTATCTTTGATGTTTAGAGGTTTTTGAATTGGTCACAATCCAAGCTGTCATCTATAGTTAATTTGTGCTGGGAAAAAGTCCACTGAATTTACTGAAGCTGATGAAACTCATAGAAATGCATTTGTTCCAAAATTCAGTTTTGTGAAGGAAATAACATGCCATATAAAATGTCAGTGTGAGAGCTGAGCTGTGATGTTCAGCGTATAAATACTTCCTAGCACCTTGTGACTCCCAGCTAGAGAAACAACAGAGCAAATTCCAAGATGGACATACCAGTGTGCAGTGGCTTCAATAGGCTGGATGATGTCTGGGTGTTAAACATCTGCAGTGTCTGGAGTGCTGGTGGCTGCAGATGCTGTACATTCCCCATTCTCACAGCAGATATCACAGGACTTTGTTCAGAGAGAAGGGGGAGAAACTTCTTCACCTGATGTCATTCAGCACCCCCTCCAAACCAGCCACCCTTAGTCGGGATGAATCTTTGCCTGGAGGTGCCTGTTTGCCCCTGAGTGCAGAGGAAGCCTGCTTGATGATGTCAGCTTGCTTAGGCTACCTGCAAGGGACAGGCACAAATCCCCTGTGGCTCATCTAAGTGATGAGTATGCCTTTCATTTATCATCCATTCATGTCAGTGCAGTGTGTGTATGTTGACTTTTTAGAGTGTGCTTAGTTCAGGGACTGGGGTGGTTTGCTGTGCTAGTACTTCAAAAACTGATTTTACATCTAGGCAATGTGTTCAGTGGCTGCTCAATACACATTGTTCATGCACTGCAGCCATGTCGCACAGGGAAAAGCTGTACCAACCCAGTGCATTTAAAAAATAAATCTAGTATTAAAAATATTTACCTGAGGAAGCATTTTCAAATTGTCCATATATCATCAGTGAAACATGACTTAAGAGCAATCTGAACTTCTTTAAAATCTCTGGATATTGAAAAAGTCAGCAGACATAATGAAAACATTAAGAATTTCAGCCAAAATGGTGAGAATACAGGGATATAAAAAAAGGAGTTTGTACTGGAAATTCTTAACCATAGCAGTCAAGCCTCTATGAAAACTACTCCCTGAGCAATTTTTTTAACACAGAGGTTTTTTATTTCTGAAGTTGGATGTACATGTTGCAGTTCTTCTACTCTTCTTCCTCCTTCATGAAGTTGGTTTAGAATTACTGTAATTTTCAAAGTGTTCATTATGTATAGAATCCTTTAGCATGCAGTGAATCTGTGCCCTCATGGCCTTTAGGTGAAGTCCACATGTGTAACATTGTGCCAGTCTCTCCCCTACTGCTCTCTGCTGCTTGCAAATACTTCCTTGACAAAGCCATAGTGATTACTTCTTTCCTTTGTGAGCTGCAAACTAGGTCTTCCTTCCTTTGTTAACACTCTGAACACTTAAAAAGCCTTGTTAGGTTTTTGTCTTCTGGATTTTTTAATAGTGTTACATCCTAAGCTAATGATACTGTAGTATCTAAAGAATTTCCATTTTTTCAATGTTTAATAAACTGTAGTTAAAATTACTTTAGACAATATTGTTAACAGCTGGGCTTGAGTTAATACAAAATCAGATTCTTGGGGCTATAATTTGATATAAAACTGTTGCATTATCATAGTCACTGGGATTCAATTTAGGATTGAATCACCAACACTGGCTTGGGAGTTAAGACCTATAAGCAAGAGAAAATTAGGCTGACATGCACTCCAGTATATAATTTACACATTTTATTTTGTACATACAGATTAACTAATAGTCTTACTATAATAATAATAATAGCCCTATTCTGATTTTAAACTTCAGTAGCACTGTTTATTAGTAGGAATTATTACTGGCTTTTACTGGCATGACATCACAATTAGGATTCCTGTATTCATTTCTCTATTTTTCTCTGGGCAGAAGATACACTATAGTACACGACTCTGGGCATCACACACTAAATGAATTCTCTAGGGAAGACTATTTTCTTTCAGTAAATCAAGGTCACAGCTGAATCTGTACAAGCAATAGAAGCTGCAGGTATGCACCAAGGTCCAGCATGGACCACAGTTGTGTCTGTAATATTCCAGATTAGAGTGATTTTGTTGTTCCTCCAGTTGATGGTAGTGACCTGCTTTGAGGCCTCAAATTACAGTGATCAGTTTCCAAAAGGGCTCTGAATGTAATTACTGTCTCATGGGACTTCTTGCTGAAGGATTTGCAAGAGCAATATATTAAATGAAATAATAAAAGAAATAAATAATAATAAATTTATTTTTTCAGAGTCACTTTTCTGTGAAGAAAGGAGCTGCAGCCTTGGGTATTGGTACAGATAGTGTGATTTTGATTAGATGTGATGAAAGGTAAGTAAAGATGTCAAATTCTCCTTTTATTGTGGCGCATAACAGAGGATCATCAGGTGCTCATCTCAGAGAGAGTATGTAGGATGTGGACAGCAGTGCTATTTGTCATGGCACTGTCATCTTCATCAGCTTTACACTAATTTATCCCACTAGAGGAACTGGCTCTGTTAGTAGCTTCTTTATGGGCCCATTTTTGGAGTTCATTAAATCCTTCATCTAGTTGATGTGACATGGGGCTGGATAATCGCTTGCTTTGGTAAAAATTTTGGGCGGTGAAAGCATCTGCCCAGTTCTGTGTATGTTTCTATCCACAGTCTCACTAAATCAGAAACTATTAAAGATCAACATCTAAATTATATTTTGAAGAGGAACTCATTGCCCTCCTTTGACATGGTTTTATTTTCTTCATTCCTCTAATGATCCCAGGAACATTTTTGGAGCATTAGACTACTGCTGCTTTTCTCTGATCATGTACATGTGTCTGGGAGGAGCTTAAGAGGAGCTGAACACTCTTTAGACCTTCCTTGCACTTCTGCAAGAAAAATTTGGGTTAATTTTTAGAGCTTTATATTTTTAGTCGTTCTTTCCATATTTTACTGTTTTGGATATGCAGGAGAGATTTCACAAAAAAAAAACAACTCAGAAGTATAAACCCATTTCTACTTAAATAAATACCATCTTACTGTAAGCTCTGTGAGGATGGAAACTAAAAAATCAATAGTATTTAATTACAATAAATTAATAATTTTTAAAAAGGACATGCATCCAAATGTCATTAAAACAGTTCAAGGATTTATATGCAAAAGAAAACTGAAACTAATATGTTTATTAGTTTCCACTTCATTTTAAGGTTCTTTTTTTAACAGCAGTGGGAAATAAGGGCCTAGTGAAAGAAAAAAATCTGAAAAATCCTTAAAAAGTCTTTTAAAAGTCTTTAAAAATTTATAGCATTCTCAATGTACAATATTTAAAGCTGGTGAAGACTTTATTTCTGTAACATGAGAATCTATCATGTTTGTATTGCTGGTATTCACAGTGCCTCTTCTTTTATTGTGTTATTTTCTTGTGTCCAAAGCAAAGAAAACCATACCTTAATATTCAGCATCAGCACCGTTTTATCTTGCACCTAGTTAATTTACAGGATTTCCTAAATTAGCCTTAAAACCTTACCCGACTAAATCTGAAGTAGATGGTTCATACTGGAGGTGTTGCAAATACATCAGTGCAAAGAGCCTGGCAGTGCATTTAGCAAGTCTAGACTGGCAGCTTCTCACACCCTGCTTCCAGGAAATGCAAACGTAATTCACCAAAGCGTGGGAAAGGCACCCTGAGAGGTGCTCATGCCTGGGAAGGGAGCACAGAGACAGCTGCTGACAGCACCATTGAGTTGTGCTGCTCAAGGCTGTGCAGCTCTTCTGGCATTTTCTGTGCCTGCTGAGAGAGGACCATGGGATTTGGCACCCAGTGAACTTCTTGGGACACTGGGCTGAGCCTCCCCCTGGGAGACTGAAGCTTATTCCCAGGACTGTAACTTCAGACAGGACCAAGAGGCTCCAAGGAGCAGCATCAGCCTTTAATGGGGTGGCCACGAGATTCTTTCTCTCAGTTACCATCACTATACTGATGCAAATATATTGACTAAATAAATAGGGTAAAAACTCAGACTAATGGACAGAGTCTTTCTGCAGCATAAATCTTGGCCAAAAAAAGTTACTTTGCTCCTTCTTTGGGTTTCCTATTAACTGAAGAAGTAGCAGCAAAAGTTAATTTCAAGATCAAGTTACTGATATAACTCTCTCTTGCTCCAGAGGGAAAATGATCCCATCAGACCTTGAAAGAAGAATTGTTGAAGCCAAACAAAAAGTAAGTTTACCAGCTTTTCTGCTTCGAAAGATGAAAAAAACCCAAAGAATGGTAAAGCCAGTTGTTTCCTTTCCTTGGTAAAACAACACAGGCCTGCCCATTAAGCTTTGATTTATTTCTTAGAAATGTAGCCTGACAATTAATGAGGCAAGAGTTGCTAAGAAAATAGGTTTAGAACTACTTTATAATATCCATGAGCTATTTGGCTTTCTTTTTTATATGATGTTTTGCATAACATCCTTCTCTTCTGTATTATCAGCCTATGATGCAGCTTCTCAGCTGAATATTGTCATAACCTGAGTCGTCATTTTGGGGAATTTGTTTTATTCTAATGCATTGAAAATACTTTTCATAGACTCACCAAATCAATGTAAGGTAAACTAAAATCCACATATCTCTAAAAATTCACACACTTTTGTATTTGTTCACTGAGAGAAGCTAGAATTAAAACATCAGATTAAAGTATGCAATGAACTCAGCCCTGTGCTTTCAGCATTTATATTCACTAGACACGCAGGAGGCAAACCTGATTAATAACAAAAATCTTCATCAAAAGCACATTTTTTTCCAATAAAAGCAATACAGTAGGTAAATAAAAATAAGGCAAAATGGTGAAATGGTGATAGAGTGCCGCTCAAACCTACTGACTGTTGCAGAAGGAAGTTTGGACTTTTTTGATAGTTTGAACCCCAGTTCTGCCAAAAAAAAAAAAAAAAAAAAAAGGTAGTCACTCTTGACCTCTAAGTACTCCTTATAAAATCAACATAAGTAAAAATGAAATTAAAATTAAAGATTTCTATAAATTTTAGCAGACCCCATAGTGCAGAAGTGATGGCTGGTGAGTGCTCTGCTGTGAGGCACAGCATTTAGCAGAGGGAGTTTGGGAGATAGTCCCTGGCCTCTGGAGGCTGCTGCTTTACCTTAGAAGAACTGCATCCCTGCTCTGCGTTGGGCATGGGGCTGGAGCCCCACACCTGCCTGCCCACTGCCCCAGGAGACTGCCTCAGACACGATGTTCCCACTGACAAAACTGGGGCACGGCATGGCCAGACGTTCACTGGGATAATTGCAGTGCAGCCCAGGGCACAGCCCCCAGAAACGCCGCTCTCACCGTGGTGCCTGGTTGAGGGTTGTTTATGTGACATCCTGCAGTGCAGACTTTCTTGTTTCAGGCAGGTGGTGTGAAGCAGAATTGTTCTGTTGAGCCCTTACCTGTCTCATGCATCCTAATAAATGGAGGATACTGGTTTGGAAGTTTGCTGCCATCTTAAGGTAGAAACTATAATATCGCTGGCGTCTAAACGTGGAGAAAATCAGTGTAGCAGAGCAGGGCTGGCCTCTGGCAGACACTTGTGGGGTCACTGTGGGGCAGCACAAGGGGAGCTGGGGCTGCCACGGGGTGAGGGGGCTGCAGCATCTGACCCTGCATAACATCCCTCTGCTTTCTTGCAGGGATTTGTTCCTTTTCTGGTGAGTGCCACAGCTGGGACAACAGTGTATGGGGCGTTTGATCCTCTCATAGCTATTGCAGACATCTGCAAGAAATACAAAATCTGGATGCACGTGGATGTAAGTACCATCATACGTGGAGGGCTGGTGTATTAACACTAATTTATTAATTTTGCCTTGTACAAAAGCCATTGTATTTTGTTCCTGTAATTAAGTCTAACATTCAAGCACTAACTTCCCACTCCTCTGAAAGGCTCAGGTCAGGGGGATATTTTAGGTGCTCTGACTGTAGTTGTACTTGTAGCAACTGGGACACTTAAGTTGACCTAGTTTGAGTGCTTTTGGCTTTCAGCTTTATCTTTAAATGCCATTAGTGAAGAAATATGTAAGAGTTATACTGAGCACTGGCTCAGCTTCTGCAGCAGCTGCAAAATAAATACATAAGGAAGAGGATACATTTGTCTGGAATAAAGTACTGCAAATTGCTGATCAGGTTAATGCAAGTGCTAGGGAAATTTATCAGATTGGCTTCTTAGCTTTATTCAGGCTCTTGCCAAGAAATCTTTCTGAAGGATCATCTTTCAGCCCTAGAATATCTTCTATGTCATTTTTGCAAATCCTTTCTCCAAAAAGGCTTGGTAATTGACTTCCCGTAGGTTTGGGAGTCTTGATTTTGAATTACTGTGTCAGCCAAAATCAGTCCATTCAAAGGAAGAATTTGTATTTACCTTAAATACTTCTCAGTCATGTGAGATGCCTGCTTGTCCCAGATCTCTGTGACGAAAGTAAATGAGTAGAGGGCAAGCAGTAGTGGGTCCAAAATGTGATGAAAATCCCCCATAGCAGCTGAGATCCCAGCCTGGTTTGTTATTATAAGTTAGTGACTATAAGACAAAAGGCAGCTGACCCAGGAGGAGATCTGCAGGTTGTTAATTACAGCACGGGGCAGCCCCTGTGCCAGTGTCAGAGGAGGGGGCGAGTGAGGGTTTGCAGATGATGAGGGTGGGAGCCTGGATTAGGGCTATTAACTGCTGCTTCCAAGCTACTGCAAGAAAATTGTTGTCACAGCTCATGCCTCAGGCCCCATCTGCCTGGTCATTTTGGAATGTGCCACATCAGTGAGATAAAAAGGGTCCCAAACTGATGGGAAGGCACAGATGTCATCACGGAGGAAGGCAGAGCTCTCATTAAGATGATTTGTCTTGCCTTCCAGGGAGCATGGGGTGGTGGGCTCCTGATGTCGAGGAAACACAAATGGAAGTTAAACGGCGTCGAAAGGTATGGTTTATTAGAATCAATAAAAGACATTTATTAAATGCATTTTAACATACTTGTGATTATCGTAGCAATGCCTGTAAAAATCAAGGCTCAGTGTTAGCTCTGAGATACAGTTGAGAGAAATCATATAAACTGTCCTTCCAGTTGAAGCAGCATTGCAGAGTGTCTGTGTGACCATTTGTTTTGAAGTATAAACAGCAGACATTTCATGCTTGTTTCTCTCTTCTCCCACCATACACTCACAGGTCCAGAATAGTTTCTGCAGCTTTCTCTGATTCAGCATCCAACATGAATTAGCAATTTCATTTCTCTAAGAAGTGAATCTTGTAGGTCTTGTACAAAATTTGTATAAAACTTCAAGAATAAAATGTGGGTACACCTGCAGTTAGGACAGATGTCCTGTTCTGTCTCTTCTGGAGAGAATAGCCCTCTCCAGACTGTGTTATTGATGTCTTCAGTAAATCTGTGCCTGGATATACACACAGTTGTAGTCATGAGCTCATAAACATTGCAGATAATGCAGATGAACATAAGTGATGCTAGTCCAGGATGGAAGGACTGTGCTTAAACTTAAAAACAGCTGGTTAGTCAAAAACATTTAGTTAAGCTGTGGAAATCCTTTCTACAGGATGTTGAGATTTATCTACATTCAAGGAAAGACAAAAACCATTCAGGATTTTGGTGAGTCACAAATGTGTGGAAGCTTAGAGAGTATTTAGAGAAATTTCAAAGGTGCTAGCCCTGTTTTTTATTCTTCTCAATCACCTATTTAGTCCACTTTCTAGAGGCAGTATACTGGGCTGGATGGAGTCACTTGCATTTCTGTATTTACTGAAACTCATGATATTTGAGAGTAAAGCATTACTCCCTTCCTTCTTTATCACTAAATCAAATTGCTGTTCCTTGCCAATTAAAATTACAAACAACTTCCTCATCCTGATCCTGGAGATTAGGAGGATACCTTGATGATTCAGTTCTTTTCTTATACATCTCTCATGTAAAATTTGGAAAGCACTCACTGATTCTATGATTTCATTTCGTTAAGACTGCCTACAGTACTCCAGATTTATATATCATGCATTAAAAGGACAAATATCGAGCAAGCAAAAATCTACCTCATTGTCTTTGAGAGCAGAGTATGAAACAAAGGTGCCTCTCAAATTGCTGTCCAAATTGTGCTGGAATGAGAAGTTCAGGTTTAATCTACTTCGGAGCATTTTCCACATAATAGCTTTAGATACAGAACTCCACTGGATTTATTAAGTGCTTTGATAGGTACCATCTCAATATGCTTGGCAGTGAATTAAGGAAATTTGGTATTTTGAATGCTGTTCCTCTCCTTGCTGGAAACAGTGGTTCATTTCAGCTTGTCCAAATCATAAGTGTGGGAACCTTTAGAGCAGACATTTTAAGCACCTTTCATGGTAGATAATGGAGTCATCACGGGTCTGAGTAGAAGAGAACTGAAGCTGTTACTCATATTTGATGGGAGAGGGAACATTTACTGCAGCACGCTGTGCCCTGAGTACTCACATCCTTCTGGTAACAGTCAGCCCAGCAGAAATTCTCCTGTCTCAGGAGAACGAGTTGCAAGACTGTCCTTACCATGCCCTCCAGTCTCCCCAGGGCAGATGTCAAGGTGCTGGGAGGAGCCCTGAAGGAAGCACAAGCCCCAGTGTGTGGAGCAGACAGGTCTGGCCAGCATCAGGAGTTCCAGCCTGGTGTCCCTGTGCAGAGGCTCAGGCAGGGGTCTCAGCTGCATTGTGTGCAGTGAGTGAGTGCTCCTTAGAAGGTTTGGGCATCCTTCCTGGGGCTGTGGCTGGTCAGTGACTGCATCAGTCTGTATTTCATGATGGGTCAGGACAAAATTCTGCCAGTCATTAATCTCTCCTGTCATCCATTTGAAATCTGTAAAGGAAAACCTTTTTTTTCTATATTTGACCCATAGCCAAAAAATCCCATAGGTTCTTGGTGCTTGGTTATTTGGGCAAACATGGGATGCTTTTGGAAAACATCTGTGGATCCCTGTAGATTTTTTTACTTTTTGTCTTGGTCAGCAATTTCTTCAAATGCATACTGATGACAGAAGCCCAAAATAACTGATAACAAATGAAAAATGGTGGATTTTTATTTTACGTAATTAATTCTTTTTCTGCATGCAATTTGTGTGTAATTAGGTAAATAAGTGACCGTAGGGTAAATTAAATGTTTTAGACAGATAATTCCCATCTGGCTGTTGTCAGTAAGTAACCCTTTTTCTTGAGAAAATGCATACCACTATTGTTACTTAGAAGTCTCTTAAAGAATTTCCATCTGATTTTGCATAGGCACAAATAAAATTTAAAAGTATCATATCAAGGGAAATTCATAGACCTGAGTGAATGTTCAGAACCATTAGCTTTGGTGTTGTAATCAGATGACTGACTGAGCTGATTAAAAGCTGCCAAATACTCAAAAAGCCAAGCCAAGTGGCCAGATGTTGCTTGTGGAAGACTGTTCCCTACAGATTTTGCATCAGGCACTTGCACAGTCCCATTTAAATAGCAAAGAAGAAAGCACAGAAGTACTGCCTGATGTCCATGTGAATTTTGAAGTCACTTGCTTTGAAGGAGTGGAAGCAATTTGGCAGGAGGTGCATAAACCTCTAGCACTGTCTCCAGGTCCTGCAAAGGAAAACACTGCTAGGTTCTAACCTGCTCACCTC
This sequence comes from Passer domesticus, assembly GCF_036417665.1. Classification (NCBI taxonomy): domain Eukaryota; kingdom Metazoa; phylum Chordata; class Aves; order Passeriformes; family Passeridae; genus Passer; species Passer domesticus. Next base: position 15,855,878 of record NC_087474.1, on the reverse strand, counting down.
TGTTCACATCAGTGTTACCTGCAAGTGTCTCCTGGGTCCTTTAAGTATTCCCATGCCTCAGTTGACTGATTTATACCAATTTATACCATCAAAATACAAATCACTGCACTAGATAACATCAATGCACTATGTGTCCTTGACAGCTTGCCAAATAGGATGCAAATATATACATTTATCAGCTAACTCATCATATGTAACAATAATAATTATAAAATAGCCAGTCGAGCATAACACAAAATTAAAATAATAAACAACTGGACAATCTTCCATTCCCCCCTCACCACAGTCCCAAATGCCTCTTCTCTAGACTGTATCGTGTCAGGCCTCCATTTGTTCCCAAAACCTAGGCTGACAGAAGTTTTTCCAACAAATGTCCTGAAGGGAGGCAGAATCAGACTCTTTTCTGGCAAGATGGGTCAGTTCCATGCTTATCACTGTAGTTGTGTGAATTGCTGTAGCTAAGCAAAAATTAGGGAGCTATGAAATTTTACCGTCATCAGAGCAACAAGAAAAATGACTTTGGGCCAGCTTTTCCAGGTTACTCAGAGACTTAGTGATACCCAGAAGTATTTCAAGGATTTTTTTTAAATGCTTGTGTGAGCTAGTTACTAAAATCTTGATGAAACTGGACTCAGAGGGAGGGAGATCTGCTGGGTTGCCAGCTTCTTATCTGCCTCTTTAATTGACTGCAATTTTAGAAAGTTCATCAGTCAAGTGCGTGTTTCTAGGAAGTTTGCCCTATGTTTGTAAAGTATAGATGACTCCCCAGAAAGTTTAATGCTGATTAAATTTAGTGGATTGAGCGATTATCCTGTGGTAATTTGCCAGGATTGTCATCCAAAAGCCAACTGGAGTGGATTAGGTCCCCTGTGAAGGCATTGCTTTCCTAATATCAGCCATGATTATTTTCAGCTTTGGTTGCTCAGAAAAAGGAAAAAAGTATTGCTACATGTTCAGTATCATTCTAATTATTTCTAATGCCTCTGGGGTTTCATCACATAGTACAATGTCTGAGTTTCGTGTGGTTTTCTATCCCAGGGCTAACTCAGTAACCTGGAACCCTCACAAGATGATGGGTGTCCCGCTGCAGTGTTCAGCCCTGCTAGTAAGAGAAGAGGTAAGTCACAATATTCATGCTTCTCTGCTTCTTTCTGACATTTTACTTCTGAAAATCCTGGATATTTTCTTCATAACTGTGCCATAGCTAATACTTGCTAATGTGATGAGGATTATAACAGGAACTGAGAAAAGGCCTCTGTTTATATGCTTCAGCCATGACTGCAGAAGGAATTAAAGCAGATGTCTAGCAAAAAGGAGGCAATCAATGGCAATATCTGTACAGAGTTTGATGATGTTCCATTCCAAATGTCCATGGTTAAGTTGTGGCTGCATGACAGTGTAACCCCACTAGTTGCTGTGTAGCAGAAGATGTAGCTGCAGGTGAACTCTGGTCCTCTTGGAGTGAAAGTTATGGTTTACATGCAGCACAACATTTGGTCCAGAATCAAGGCATCATTACACTTTCTAGACTTTTATGGTATTCCTACCCAGCTTTGATCTATATATCCACTTCGGGGCACATGGAAGTAAAAATGGAACACTAAGTGCACTTGGAATAAAAAGTAAATGTTTCATTTAGTGCTAGAATTTGAATTACCCTTCAAGCCTGTAATTTTCGTATAACCATCACTGACTGGGACAGCTGCTGTACAGCCACCACTTAATAGACCAGCTATCAAAAAGCTGGTTGCTGTTTTGCTAACAGCTGTACAACAGATTGTATACAAAGTGATTGCACTTAGGAAGAGAGAAGCTGGCTTTTATTTGCCCTCTGGGTCAGTTCCCAAGACAAAGCCTGCCCAGCTGAAGTCAGTACCATCCCTGACTTCTAGTGAGAACAGATGGTTCAGATTAGGAGAAAGTCAATTCTTTTCCCCCCTCTCATTTTGCTATCTCAGTTTTGAGTTACACATAAAGATCAGACTTGATGATAAACAGCCATGTTATGATTCTTCTTGGACTGGAAATTGCCATTTTAGGCAACAGCCCTAAGGTATACCATAAACTTGGTTGAGATCTTAACTAGAGCCAGAACGTGGCTCTCTGCATTTTATTTAAAAAGCTAAAAAGGAAATCTCATGCTTTCATGAGCCAGGTTTCCTCACCTTGTTGGCTTCTGTCCCTCCCACAAAGTTACCTCTTAGAATGGTATGTTGCAGCCCAGAAATAGGTCTAGCTGCGTTTTTAAAGGCCATATGCTCTTCTGTCTTTTCAAAGCTTTCTATACCTTTGCTTAAGCATTCAATCTACAGCTGAGGGCTTTGCAGAAAAGAACTGTTCCTACAAAGAAAGAATTTTAGAGACCAAAGCAATTGAAAAGTGCTGTGATATTCTTTAGATTAGTCACCAATTGTCTTGGTCTGACTCAGAAAAGAAACCTTCAAAGGAAAGGAAGAAAATAAACCAGAATAAAGAATAAAAGGCAAGATTCAAAAATAAAATTAAGCATAAGAATACTAGGAAGCACAATGTCCAGCTTTTTTAAAAAATTATTTGGATCTGGGAGTGGGTTACACATTGACTGGATCAGGTACCAAGGCATCTTGGGCACTGATAGGGATTAATCCATTGAGCAGCTAAGTCTGGTTTTGTGGGGTTTTTTGGTCTTCCTTTTGCACTTGGACATGTATTCATCTGAATTTGGGTGTTTGTAATTTTTCACCCAAAGCAACCCTCAAAGCAGCAGTCAGATCTGTGCTGACATGCCTGTGCCTGTGTGCTTGTGTCCATAAGGGATTGATGCAGAGTTGCAATCAGATGCATGCTTCCTACCTCTTTCAACAAGACAAGCACTACGACCTGTCCTACGACACGGGGGACAAGGCTTTGCAGTGTGGACGGCACGTTGATGTCTTCAAGCTATGGCTGATGTGGAGGGCAAAGGTAGGACTGCCTGCTACACATTTGTTTGTATTAAAATAATGCACACCAGATACACTTGAGGGGTTTTTTTCCTGTAATCACAGTTTTAGAAAATACCTGACCTGAATTTCACATATGTAACATGAAAGAAAGAACATTATTATTTTCTGGGGGTTTTATACTTTTAAGGATGGAGCTTCAAAGCAGCACACATGATTTTGAAATTTGAACTGTATGGCTTTGCATAGCATTTGCCTTGTGTAACTGTAGGAGTCTAACAGCATAAATCATATACCTAGGAATGTTGTTACAAGGATTTCTGGAAATAAAAAGATGTTTTAATTATATTCAGAAATTATACATGGCAAATCAAGACCGGAATACTTGGTTTCATTGCATGCAGTAGATGTGAAGTAATCTTTTGAAGGAGTAGAGGAAAACTTATCAAAAACTCTTCACTGTGTTCATCTGTGAACACTAGCTCTAGTGATTATCTATGTTGCTAAATAAGTTCTTGTGTGTATTTATTTTATCTATTGTGTCAGGTTGCCTAAGGTTGGTTCTGAGGAGATGACATCACTGTTTTCATTTCCAGAAAGCCTTAAAGATTCTCATGTGCTTCATTAAACCTCTGAGGAGGTGTGGGAGTCTGTAAAGGAGGATGCAATAGCTGTAGTGCTAGCTGGGGTCTGCAGAGTGGCAGGTGATTTTAGCCACATGTCTCTTTTACTCCAAGCCTTTCTCCCAGGGCTACCTTTATTCTGTTTTGAAATCTTTATACACAGAGGGATAATGACATGGGCTTTTTAAGTCAGTTCTGCACTGCCAGAAAGGATTTAGCAGGGACATGCATCCTTTACTCAGAGACATTTCTCCTAAAGCCCATTTTTTCAATATGCCTTGTACTGCTTTTTCTCTTCTCACACTCTGCTTGTAATATTAACATTACAAAACAGGGTGTGTGTTTCTTAAGGAGTTTATCTATTCCAGCTGTTTATTCCCCTTCCTCCCTCTTGAAGCTGCATCCTTTGTTTGAGGCATCACAGTTGGTGATTGCAGGAACAATTATGATGTCACAGAGAGGATTATCACTTCTGCCAGGGAAGAAAAAGAAGGCTTTTCTGCAGCTCTTAAAAACACAGCTTCTGAGTTTGTATGGTATCTGTTAGAAAAGAAGAGAGAACACCACAGAGGCAGGGTAGTATCTAAACAAAGTGTGCATTTCCACAGGCATTAGACTGGGCTCTAAAACTGTATCTACCCATTCTGTGCTTAACTAAAAAAAGAAAAAAATATTCTTGGAAAGTCCCCAGCATATCATTAGTGGAAGATGAAAATCCCCTATCCTGAAAATAGTGGGAGACTCCCCATGTCTGGAACTCAACACCTCCTGAAAACCCCCCTCCGTGCCAGTCCAAGCTGTCCAAAACCACCCTCAGCCTCTCTGCAAAATCTGCCAAAGGCACCCTTTGAGGTGCTATTCAGGTTCTCAGCAAAATATTCCTGAGAACCAAGCAAGTACCTGATGCTTATTTTGCGGAGTTGGCTATGGGGGTCTCAGTGGCAAGAGCTAGAGACAAACGAGCTCTGCTTATCAAAGTGCCCTTCATCACACAGAATCAGATCCTTGATCTCACAGAGACTTCTGAGAGGTGACTTTTGCTGATGAGTTGGCAAGTATTGCATGGTCCTTTTGCCCTTTTAATTCACAGATCAGATATTTACATAACTTCTTTTCTTCATCTCTCTGTAAAGGGAACCACAGGATTTGAAGCACAAATTGATAAGTGCTTGGAACTTGCTGAATACCTATACAATAAAATAAAGAACAGAGAAGGGTATGAAATGGTGTTTGATGGAAAGGTATGTAGTGTAACTTCTTTTTCTCAGTTGGTCAACAGTGTCTGCTGCATTACCTATTGGGATGCTACCAACAGGACTAATCAAACAGCATGAGACAGAAAGGAGGGACCCTTGTAACAAAACCTCTTGTGCCAGTTCCTCTCTTCCTCATGGAACTCAAGGAAGATGAGGCAGCTGTGCATAAGTGTTCCGTTTGCTCTTTTTAACTCTTCTGAAACAATCACCGGTGTCTCAGCGTAACACAACCCACAGAGGCACAATGAGAACCAGCTCTTTTGTTATAAAAACAAGTTGCAGTTTCCTAATAGCAGGGTCTGTTAGGAGTGGGTGTACAGTACTCCACAAAATGCACAAAAAATGACAATTAGTTCTCACTTTATGCCGTTTTGCTTAGTGGTCCCAAAGATGTTAAATGAGCTAAGATGCTGTGCTGCTACATGCAGCAGCTAGCTGAATCAAATTGAGAAGTAATAAATTTCATTAAATGTAAGGAAATCTTAGACTGTCTTATGCAGCACCTGTGGCTCCTGTTTACAGAATCAGATTCTCTATTATTCTGTCATGTAATAAAAGTAAATGACACGGTCCTCACCTCTAAATTATCTGTAATAGACTCTTTTCTTAGCCACACAATCCCTTCAGCCCCTGGAGGGGACAGGAGCTGCAAAATCCAGATGCCTTTCAGAAAGGCATAAATATATTTGCCCAGCTGGATGATGTGTTTCTGCATCTGACACCCTGGGAATAAATTGCTTAAAATTATCTTTTCTGCATTAATAATGATGATGACTCTCAGTGGACCACAATAATGAAAACCATTGACTGCTGTCACAAGATGATGTATGACAGGGAGGGAAGGCATGAACTTAATTTCAATTGAGACATTATGAGCATTTCTTACAACATAAACCATTATTATTCTGTGCCTAGCCTCAGCACACCAACGTCTGCTTCTGGTACATACCTCCCAGCTTGCGTGGCGTGGAGGACAGGGAGGAGAGAACGAGCCGCCTGATGAAGGTGAGTGGTGAAACCCTTGCAGGCAGGCAATCCCCACAATGATCTCCCAGGGCACAGGGCAAGGGAGGATCTGGCAAATGACAGCTCCACGGTCCTTTCACTGCAGGCCAGTCTGGCACCACCTTGCCCCAGTCCCCAGGTGTGGTGTTCCCTGGCTGTGCCCGATGTCCAGAGCCCGGATTTGCTCCATGTCTGTGCACTGGAGGTACTGTCAGCTGCAGTCACGAAACACAGCAAGGGCAGCAAAAGCTCAGCAGTGCTACAGCACCCCAGCTTATGAAAACAATTGTAGCCGTGTTGTGAACAGTACAAAAAACAGCTGCTGTGTCCCTGTCAGCAATATTGAGGAAGTAGCAGAGGGAAATTTCTCCAGACATTTAAAGAGCATGACAAAGAAACGAGATAAATTCAATGCCTTTTCAGTGTGACATTTATTCCTTACTGGAGGTTAATGGTTTTTTTTAATATTGGATGTAATTTCATTTCAGCTGCTTGTAGCTCTCCATCCTCTATAAAAACAAGGACGTATACTCTGTTTTAATAACAATGAGGTTGATTACCATAATGAAAATAATGATAATAATGACAATAATAATAGCCATCGTCATCACCACCTACTCTCTGTTGCTCTGCAGGTGGCACCAGTGATAAAAGCCAGGATGATGGAGTATGGCACGACCATGGTGAGCTACCAGCCCCTGGGAGACAAAGTGAACTTCTTCAGGATGGTCATCTCCAACCCTGCGGCCACTCACCAAGACATCGACTTCCTGATCGACGAAATAGAGCGCCTGGGACAAGATTTATAATAACCGCTGTGAAAGCCTGTTCCTGGACCTCTAAGTAGACAATTAAGTTGTCACAAACTGTGCGAATGTATTTGTAGTTTGTTCCAAAGTAAATCTATTTCTATATTGTGGCGTTGGAGTAGAGTACAGTTTAAAATCAAGAAACATGGCTCCTTTAAAGTCCTTTCCTGAGTTTTAGAATGCCTCCTTAATAATTAGCTGCACAAAAAAGCTTCATTGAAACAAATAAGGAAGACCAGAAATACTTAAAATTTTACCCCTAATTTTAACACAGTAATTACTTTAAATTAACAGCAATCAGACTGAATGATGCCAAAGTTGCCCAAAATTATGACAAAATCAGACTGGGGGATGTGGGAGGGGGTGGTGAGATGCAGAATATACATGCTGTATGTTTAAAAGTGAAAGGATTTTGCCTTTTTCGTAGTATTAGAACAGAATTTCTAATTTACCTATAGCAACATTTCAAATGTATTTAAATAAGTATAGTTTTACAAAAGGAAATATATATATATATATAAAAAATCCTATTTTGTAAACTATATATTTTTATTTTTTATGGGTTATAAAACCGCAAGTACAGAAGCTGAAAATTAACCGGGATTCTTTTTCTTTTGGTGGAGGTGCCTCGAATATTTATTACTGCTTATTTTAAAAGACAAGCCCACGTAATACATTCTTTCTCCATGTCATATGGATTGTACATCTCCAGGGTTGGTTACTGAAAAACCTCAAGAGGACTGCAGCTCTTACAACCACTTAATAAGATCAATTACAGTACAACAATAGGATGCTATTATTCCTAATTATGTTTCCCACGTGGCCTAAGCAGACGCACAATCAATATACAGTGCTAACCAAGACTGAAATAAGGTTGTATTTGGATGGTTTCTGTGTTCTGTGTTTTAAAAGCCTATTTTTAAAGAAAAGGTCACGTCTGAGTAAATTCTTGTCTCAAAACTATTTCTGCTGTGAGCAGTCCCAAATTACATTGAAAACCTCACAGCTACATTAAGAAGGTGAAGATTTCTTACAGATGCAAGGGTCTGCAAGACAAAGCCTAAATTAAATGTGACTGTAATCTGAGGGACAGGGATGGTGTCTCAGTACAGACCGGTTTGTCAAAGGATTTTCACAGTGCTGGACTCCATCCTTGTCTACAGTGAAGTCAAGATATGGCTACATCTGCCAAAGAACAATCCCTACAGAGCCTCACAACCTCTTTAGAAACCATGGGCACAGCTCTTGCAGAAATTATTTGCTGCATCATTCCTTAGCTTTAGAGGTGTCTCTGGCATGGAAACTTAAATTTATCTTTTCTCCCCCAAACATCTGGAAATGTTGGTAAGAGTTCTGCAGCTTAGACCTGTCTACTTATAACCCTACTAAAGTTTTGGTTTTAACTTTGCCTAAATGGCCAACTTGTGTTTGAAAAGCAATATGGTTTTGCTGTCTCTAAAATACTTGAAGACAAAAAAAGAAGTGCAATGTGGGTTTAATTTCATCTAAAATAGATAAATGGAGTATCGATTCAATGTAATATGAGGACATTAAGTAAGAGGAAATAAATAGTGTCTGTAATTGTGTTGCCTTTATTATATTGATAGTACTGTTTTGTCACCTCAGATTGAGGCTGTGCACTTTAGATTTAAACTGTACAATGTTGCAAATCAACATGTGTTGCTGTATAAGCTTGTACAATATATTATTGATATGTCATTATTTGTGTGGTAGTAGTATTGACTCTTGATATTGTAAGAACTGCATTCACGCTGTCCTCTGCCGTATCTTTGCTTGGTGTTAATCTCTCCTCGTCAGCTTCTGGGCACGCCCCTCACCTCTCCTCACCTCAGTGGACTTCCATTGCCACCTGCACTGTGTGTCAAGCCAAGCTGTAGAGGAGATACCAATTCTGTCAGGAAGGCCTCAATGTGACCTCTGCTAAACATGTCAAAATCAGCAGATTAATCACTGAAATACTGAGTAGAGCAGCAAATTATATTCTTTTTTCTTGCTAGGAAAAAGGCAAGCAAAGAACTTATGAAGTAAAAATAGGACAGGGACAATGACAAAGGTGATCAGTAGCCTGGTTACATCTTGCATGTGCAATTACGTTTTAAAGTGCTAAGTGCAAACAGCTTATTTATTAGATGTATGTGCCAATCCAAGATTTACATTTGGTGTTCCAGGAGAACCAGCATATTTTTTTTACACATTACTGTACTTATTGCAGCCAGGAAGGAGCGGCATAGCAATCTGTTCTTGTGTTTGACCAAAGTATCTTATCTGTGGTGTTGATCTAAATCCAAATAAAAGTGTAACACGTGACTCTGGGTCTTTTCATTAGCAGCACTGATGAGCACTCTAAGCGTTTATCACTTGTGCCATTTCAGAGCAAGGCCCCAATAAAGAGAATGTTTAATTGGAACTTTTTATGTCTCCTGCTGGATTTTTTCATTACAAGATGCATTCTGATCACTAGTGTAACATAAAAATACCAACTCCACCACCAGACCTTTTCTGAGTCCGTACTCCAGACCTGTTTTGGAGGCAATACTCAGCACCAGCATACAAGGGTAAATCTGCCCTCTGGTATTCCTGCACCTTGTTTTTACAAGATGGATTTAGTTGCTTTTTTCTCCTTAGACAGCCTCAATTTTTTTTTGTGCTCTGTTTGCGTCTTTTTATTTCACAAATACTTATCCCCAAATTAACCATAGACTCAAATCAGCTTTCAGGACAGCAGTGAAAGCAGTCAGGGCACTGACTTTTTTGCCAGGACAGCACAGACTATACAATGGTAACAATTTAAAACAGCTATGAAGTAAAAAAGACAAAACAACCAATATAAAAACTTAAGATTTTAATCTTTAGGTCTTTCCTAGCCCAAGGCCACCTCCCTTCAAAATCTGCCACCAATCTGCTCAGTTTCTCTTCCACCCTCTGCAGTGCTGCCCAGTGCAATACCAGCAGTAGAGAAATTAAACTGTGCTGTTAAAGCCACAGCAGTCTGGAAGCTCATGTCTGAAATGGGATTTTTTCCTATCATTTCTTTAAGTCTCTAGCAGAATTTAAGATCAACACCTGTGCTGAATACTTGCACAGAGCCCAGCTAGGAGATCTGTAAGGAAATAGAGGGAGAGCTTGTGGGGATAAGTTACTGTCCTCATCTCAGTGAAGCTCTCCATTTGGCACTGGAAAGGGGAGCACTGGTTTAGCCTTTTTGAGCACTACCCTCACAGGAGTGGATGAAACTTGGGCTTGTAAAAGTGACTGGCTTGCCTCAATACCCAGTAGTTAATTTCTGGGGAGTTAATGCAGATAAAAAACAGTGTAGGTGGGCTCTTGTGCAGCCCCTGCAAATCCTTGGCCCTGGTGCTGTATTGTCAGCTATGACAGTGGCTGAGGGACAGATGAGAGGCTGAATAAGTTGTCAGCCCAACTGAGTTGTTAGTCTGATAAGGCATGATGGACCACCCAAGGATGTGGCTGATGTGGTCCTTGGCTCTTGGTGACTTTGGCTCCTCATGGATGCTGCTCATTCTGCAAGTGGCCTCCAGGCAGGACCCAGGGAGAACCCCTTGCCTGCCCAACAGCCTACATCTCCAGGGAAGGCAGGGTTAAGGATCAGGTTAGTTGTACTTGACTCATGTGTCAGCATGGCTAAGGAAGGAACAAAGCAAGACAGAGCTCAAGAAGATGTGGGTCTTTTATCTGACTTAGCCAGGCTAACTGCCAAGAAGAAATTCATTCTAGATAGAAAGCAAGCCCCATACAAAGCCAGGAAACTCTGTCTTTAATGTGCTAATGTCTGAGTCCTACAGTGTCTGAACCATCATGTTTCTACCTGGCCAGCCTAAGTAAAGGGACTAATTCAGCCATCAAGGGAAGCCAAGTGCTGCAGCTGAAAGAATTACAGGCCTGACTTTCCTCTTCACTGAAAAGACAGAACACGTAAAGGTCATTACAGCACTGTAGGATGCAGGTGTATAGATTTTACACTGTACTTTGGAGAAAAAAATTGGGTCTGAGATTAGAAGAAAAGGAATATTTACCTCTTTCTGAGAGGTAATGCTGAGAATTCCAAAAACATTCAAAAATCTAACTTTAAATTATATTAAATCAGATTGCTTAATCCCAGTCCTATAGAGTACTCACTTTCAGCCTGTAACCTGTAATGCCCCAGGGATAATTTTCCATAGGTCTGTGACCAACGATCAGGGCACAGGAAGGGCAAGTTCAATGCACTGCTCTGCAGTATATGAAATTTCTAAAGGAGTCCTCACCTTCCATAGCAAGGACTTGCTTCTAAAACTCTAGATTTCACATTACAAGTAACAGGATCTAGTGTGTTACTGACATCTGACCTGCACTGGACATTAAAACCATGTCATATTTTAATAATATAGCAACAGAAAAATACAAACATTAAACTAACAAGCAGGACAGGGAGTGTAAGAGTAAGTGTACTTAATTTGTCCCATTACCCTGGAAAATGTTATTATTTTATATAATCCTGTATCACTAAAGTTCCATTTTCTCCCACCTCTACACTCCTGTTGTTGAACTTCTATTTTCCTACCCATCCTCCTCTGCCCCAGTAATGATAGTGGTTCTGGAAGAAGAGATGGTTGGGACTTGATGTAAACATGTTTTTGTTGCTCTGAGAAGCTAAAAGGAAATTACTTGCATTAAAAGGGTGAGCTGCAGCCCTCAGCTCTTTAAAGGCAGTCTATACAGAGGGATGGGGCCGTGTGGTTGGGGATTGCACACACCAGGACTGCCCAGCAGAGCTCCTCAGGTGCTCCTTTGTTGGGAGGCAATGCCCACCACAGAAAGTGACTCCACAGCAGTCCCTGCCAAGCAGCTACAGCTAATTTCCCCATTCAGATGAGCCCCTGCTGTTTGTATTGCACTGGCAGGCAGTGGAAGCCCAAACCTGGCAGCAGTAAAAGCTGTAACACTGTCAGCTCCAGTCTGGAAAGCATGGAAAGGACTTGGGGCACAGAACTTTTCCCAGGACTTAGTCTCACATGATGATTTTTCTTTCACCAGTATTGCCTTCTGACCAATAGAGATTCTGGAAATAAAAAGTGAAATTTTTAGGTGATTCTCTGTTTGGATTCCTCTTTCAATAAAATTGACTTTGGGACATAGGTAGTTTCTTTTCACCAGTTCCCAGATGCATGACAGTTCCCACCAGCATGTTTCACCAGCATGATAAATTCTCCTGGCTGCAGAAAGCTCAGAGAAACAGGGACAACAGCTCTGCACAGAGCCTGCAGAGAGGACTCCTGGGGCAGGGGGGACCGTGCACCTTCCTTCTGCAGCAGGCACATCACTGCTGGGATCAGAACACACGGAAATGACTTATGAATCCCTTTATCCTTATGAATCCCTTTATCCTTATGAATCCCCTTATCCTTCTCTTATAACCCTTATGGTTATTGACTCTTGCACCGACACTTTAGGCTGCTACTCCAAACGAGTCTATCTATTTTAAATTTGGGAGACTGAGAATTAAACTGTATTAATAGTGATACTAATGAGCAGGATGCTAATACAATGCAAAATGCCATAAGTAATATCCTGCTACTCAGTGAAATTCATGACAGTTCTGAGTAGATTCTTTAATAGAAATTTTTCGACTGGAAGTTTATCATTGTGTTATTTTCTGTAATAACTTTAGATTTTAAAAAATTGTTTCCTGTTTTAAGACTACAGACCCAATAAAGTGCCTCAGGAATTCATATCCAACAGCAAATGACAAATGTCAGCTTTATGATATAGTGCAAGTGCCTCCATCTCTCACTCTGTTTTTTACCTTCAATACAAATGAGTTGCAATACTGGCTACTACAGAAGTGTTTTCCTTGCTTAACCAAACAGATTGCATCCCATATTTACTAAAATTTCAATAGATGTCAGTAATTGAAAGAAATAATCATACTGAAGTGAAATACAAAATACGTACAATTTATGGTAGTGGTCAAAATTTTCTGTTCAGGTACACACTTAGGGCCTTGTTTGTGGATATCACAGTTCAGTTTGTGTTGAATCATTTCTCCCTTTGCATTTCTCTTATTTCATGTTTATATGAGCTGGTGTTGCAGAAAAATCTACAAGCGAATCATGTGTTGTTGAAATGACACTGGCACCCACGAGGTATGCACAGATCATCTCCCCTCTTTGCCATTGGTTCTGAAACAGCCTGCCCTTTTTTTGTCCCTGTGACAGACTTTGTCTTCTACAGATGACAATTTGCAAACACTTTCTCCTTTTCTTCTGCTAGCTTAGCTACAATCATTATGAAAGAAGAGATAAAAATTATCAAACTCAAAAAGCCTCACAGTGATTGGAGCTGATTGCAGATGCCTCAGTTGTAACACAGCTGAAATTACTGATGTATTACAGTCCTTGAAAGCAATTTAAGGGCAGTAACTCTTACATGAATTGCAGCTATTGATCACTAGCCTTCACATTTTCTGCACAGAAAGCCTCCTCTTTGCCTACGTTGTAGGCAGCCTCACTTGCGTCCAGGCTGGTTTTTAGAGGGAACCAATTAAACCACTTCTATGGAAAACTGGACACATTTGGCAGGAGAGGTCACCACAGGGTCTAATCTAAGCAGACAGCACCAATGCTGCAGCAAGTTGGACTTCTACATCACAGAGGACATTGTAATTAAAAAATACTCCTGGTCTCTCTGGGGTACACAAAAAATACCCTGGAGTAATGCACAATGACAGCATTCTGCAGGCTGTAACAGAGCCCTCTAGGTACTCTTGTTTTGATTGGAAAAGACCTTTAAGATCATTTATTCCAACAATTCACCTCACACAGCCAAGTCCACCACTAGACCATGACCCCAAGACAGAGCACTGTGTTGTTCATCGTCCTCAGCTGTATTACTGCATAGTCACTGAACATGAACTAATTTGATGCTCGTGAAGAACTGATACAAGAAGAGGTACAGCAGAAAAAATAGTCTGAAGAGAAGGAAGGCTCACAGAGAAGGTCTCCTCTCTCATTCTGTGTTTTGGTGGTTGGGACTTTCAGAAAAAACATCATGAGGTCTCAGGTCCAAACCTAATTTTGTCAAATGAGATTTGAACCCACACCAGCACTCCAACCAAGTGCTCATCGGTACATGCAGGTGCAAGAAATGCTCTTACTCCCTTCTATGGACATGTAATCTGAGTGAAACTGTGACAGCGTTGGCACAAAACTGGTTAATAAATGTAGCCAGAGAGTTTTCTGTAGGTGGCACAGAGAACAGCTCCGCCTAAGTCTGTCCAAAACCTGATTTTGTCTAGCTGCTCACTAATGACTCAGACTGTGAAATACAGACTCTATCAAGTGACTTGATGGTGTGGTGCAAGGAGGGGCAGAAGTCTGGGAAGAACAGAGGAAAGGTAACAGGTGAATTCAAATCAACCTTGACAACCTGGAAAAATAGGATGAAAAAATAGGTTGGGTTTCAATAAACACAAGTGAGGGGTGTCACTTCAAGCAGGACTGTGGTGAGTTGACCCTGGCTGGACACTGGCCTCTAAAGCCACTCTAGCACTCCCCTCCTCAGCTGGGCAGGGGACAGAGAATTTAACAAAAGGCTCATGGGTTGAGATAAGGATGGGGAGAGATCACCCACCAGTTACTATCACTGGCAAAACAAACATACCTTGGAGAAAACTACCTTAATTATTACCAATCAAATCAGAGTAGGATAATGAGAAAGTAAAAACTTAACCTTAAAACACCTTCCCCTCCTCCTTCCCTTCTTCCTGGGCTTTGCTTCAGATCTGCTCTACCTCCTCCCTGTGGTAGCACAGTGGGGTGGGGAGCTTCAGTCAGTTCATCATGTTGTCTCTGCCATTCCTTCCTTCTCAGGGGAGAGAGAATTCCTCACACTCTTCCCCTGCTCCACTGTGGGGTTGCAATTTGAGTCCTTCCCACATGCTATGGTTCATCACTAAGTGCTCCAGTGTGGGTCCCTGCCAAGGGGTGCAGTCCTTCAGGAAAAGGCTGCTCCAGGGTGAGTGTCCCACAGGATCATAAATCCTGCCAGCAAACCTGCTCCATGGTGGGCTCCTCTCCACAAGTCAACAGGTTCTGGCAGGAGTCTGACCCAGCACTGGCTTCCCACAGGGTCACAGCCTCCTTCAGGTGCATCCCCCTGCTCCAGGGTGGGGTCCTCACAGGCTGTGGGGGATCTCTGCTCCCCCGTGGCCCTCCATGGGCTGCAGGGTCACAGCTCCTCACCATGGCCTCACCACGGGGCAGGGGAATCTCCTCTGGCTCCTGCCTCAGCTCCTGCCCCTCCTTCTGCACTGGCCCTGTGTCTGCAGAGCTGCTGCTCTCACATATTCTCACTCCTCTCTCCACCATTGTTTTTCCCCTTCTTAAATATCTTCTCCCAGAGGCTCTACCACCCCCACTGATGGTCTCAGACTTGGGCAGTGGTGGGTTCCTCTTGGAGCCAGCTGGCATTGGCTCTGTGAGACGTGGAGAAGCTTCTAGCCGCTTCTTACAGAAGCCACCCCTGTAGCTCCCCCACTACCAAGACCTTGCCAGTAATCACAGTCATAGATTGAAGGTGCTTTATGTAACAGCCTTTCAAAAAAGGGTCTCAATTATTGCTGAACAATGTTTTATCAGAGAGAAAAAGTACAGAGTCAGCCTGGAATATATGAGTGGGAAAATGGCTTGCACCACAGACTGAGTCATCCTTCAGACCTAGTCAACAGTGAGGACTGCTACAGCTTCAACAAGGACATAATACTCAGTTTTAGGCATCACACTTCCAGGAAGGTGTTAAGAAGAGAGCAATAGTTATTAGCAATCTAAAAACATATAATCTTCAAGGAAATAGTGAAAGCTGAACTGTCTGCCTAAAAACCATGTCAAATTTATGATTAAAGTCCTCTAATATCTAGAAGACTGCTGTAGAGAGGAAGGGATTATTTCTTTGTAGTCACGAAGGCTTAGAAAAGAAACATCATGTTCAAACTGCATCAGGAATGATGCAAATCAATATTAGAAACAGCTTTTTGGTGTTAAAGCTAAAAAAGCCTGAAAACAGATTACCTTGGGAAACCACAGGATGCTGGAGGTCTTCAGAACAGGGTGGACAAAGGGTAAGCAAGAAACAAATGACCCCACTTGAAGCAGAGGCAAGGACCAGGGACTGTCTTTGAGACCCTCCTGGTGTATTTTTCTGTGGCTCAAGGCAGCAGCCCTGGGCTGATCTGTGACTACCTGCAGTGCCTTTCAGTGACAGTTCTCAAGACTGTCTGTGCTGTGGATCAGCAGGAAGTAATTTTTTTGGAAATCCACTGTAGCAAGAAAGCTGTAGAGATCTCAGATAATCAGTGTTATAGCAGGAGCTGTATTTATTGCCCTCCTTTGGCAAAGGCTGATCTGCCTGCTGACCTGCCAGCTCCCCAGACTGCTGCTACCCTGCCTTAACCATAGAGTTGGTTGTCTCCTAGATCATTGACTGTTGCAAAACGCAGCAGGAATGTCCTAAAAAATTCTCAAATTTCAGTATCACAAGACAGGTCAGAACCAGAAATCCAGATTTTGACTGAAATTTGAATGTAACAAAATAAAAAGCAGAAGAGGGAGAGAAGCGGGCGAGTTTGAGATCACTCCCAGCAGTTCTGCTGGAGGAGTAGCCTGGGTGCTCATTTTGACTCCTTAAAACCAGGAGTAGGAAAACAAACTCAGTCTTCTGAATTTGTTTCAGATTTGTTGGTTTGTCTTGCCTATGTATTCTGACCACACTAATAATTCCTTTACATAGATATTATAAAATTTTAAGCAGATAAAACAGGTCATGGAGTTGACAGTCTCCCTGCATTGGCTTCAGGGCACTGGGAGAGAGAGAGTAGGGATGGGTGTAGGACCAAGGCAGCAGGACAGGGGGTACAATTTCCCTTGGGTCTGGAGAAGGAAGACAGACACTGATGCCGCACGTCAAAACACAGCCTTGGTCTAGTCTTGGATGAAATACAGAAGCCAGATCCTGCTGGTGGTGACTCCAATTCATATTTCCAGCTGGATGATCTTGGATGCTCTCTCACCCTGACTCACCTTGAAAATTAACCCAGGGCAGTTGTGAACAGGTGATAAAATACCCCTGTAGTCCCAGCTGCTGACAGATATATGTTGAAGGAAGGTGGCTGTGAATCTCACCCCTCTCCACCCACAGAAGCTGAGTTTCATCCAGCCCTGCCCAAATCTGTAGCAAAATTCCTACTGACTGCAAATGGACTTGAACAGAGTTTATGAGAGACATGATTTACAGGATGTCTTGGCTGCCTGAGCTAATGTCCACTTGTTTCAATGCCATCTGTGGCACCTAACAAATCAGCTGAGCCCAGAGACGAGGCAAGGCCTGACAGGCAAATGCCAGGTAGAAACCTGGATTGTCACTGCTGATTCAAAGCACCTCTACAGCCACAGTTCCCATTTTTTTAGGGAACTCTCCCAGGGCAGAACTCACATGTTCACTTTTCACCTCCCAGCCAAGGGGTTGCCCAAACAGGGAGTTGCTTCTGGGGTCAGCTAAAGTGGGAGGAAGCAGCTACTGCCCATCCTTGCAGTATCCTGCTAGGTCCTGATGCCCTGTGGCAGGTGGTGCCCAGTGTTGGATATTTCTCTGCTTTCTAGATAGATAAGGTGCTGCCAAACCATTACAAATTACTACAGGACTAATGAAAGGGCTCCTGACCTGCACACATTTTTGGAGGCAAATTTCAGTTTGTAGATATGACTATCATACATTAAAATAGGCACCTGGAACTGGGTAACTACTATGCTCTGACAGTCCAAATAAGAAAACAAACCAACTTCATTAAAAAATTAAGAGGAAAATAAATAAGAAATAAAAAAAATGAAGAGACTTAGATGAGGAATAATGGATTTTCAGTTCAATGATATGCAAAATATTTTTTTTTAATCTATTCAAGTTGACTTGAATGAACTTGTGTTGAGGAAACAAAAACTATATATCTGTGTCCCTCCACAATTTAATTTCTGACCAACCAAATCATGTTAAAACTAATGTACTTTTTCTGGGGACTATTTAGTCTATTGAACTTGTCTTTTTTCTACACAGGTAAGATTCTCAATAAAAAATTGAGAAGTAATGGCCCATATTCATCTCAGAAATTACATATCCCAAACATGTTGAGATTGTAACCACACTTCTGTCTAGCATAGCTAGAAGATCAATCAAAGTTGATTTGATCCAAGTTGTACTTGGAGTCCACTTGGCCCTTTTCTCCCACCATACCTCACTTCATTTCTAGAAGAGTTCCTCCTTTGCCCCAGGCACTTGCCAAGCCCCTGGGAAAGGGTCCATCACAGCCAGCTAAGAGGCAGCTGGAGATTGAGGTGCTCTCACACTGCCTCTTGATGGGGCCTTGTTTGTGCACTGAATACAGCAAATTGAGTCAGCTCTGTCCTTTTGTACCTTTTTGCCTGTGACAATTTGGTGAGGGTAAGGCAGCTTAAACCTGACCACCCATCAGCCACTGCACAGCGACTAAAGCTGAGTCTGGAGAACTCTGCGATGGGTGTGGCTTTTCCTCAGTGCAAATTCCCTCATTTCAGCCTCATCAAGTCATAAGCTTGGTTCTCACCCTGTGTGAGTTTCCTTGGAGGTGCATTTGCAGAGGTGGAGGCAGCCTGGACGCTGTGCTGCATCACACAGATGATTTGGTGAAGCAGTGAAATCACTCTGAGCATGCAGCCTTCCCTCCACTCAGACCCTGGAGACCAGGGATAGCTCTCTGTGGCTGAAAAGAAGTGAGAGAAAGATGACCAAGTTAACAAAATGGTTAATTTCAAAACATCAGTGAGTAGAAGAGATCCGAGGTAAGAGCTGAAATGCACAGTGCAGACACAAGACACAACCATGGGAGGAGACAGGGGAGGGGGAATCAGGCACTCCCACTGCCACTTGTTCATGTGTTTTTAACTTGCTGTAATTTGCTTCTTCTAAATTGGGAAAAGGGTAGGGGGGGAAGTTGTCTAATTTTCTGCAGGTGTCTTCCTCTTACTCCTTTTAAGAA
Organism: Passer domesticus; assembly: GCF_036417665.1. Lineage (NCBI taxonomy): Eukaryota > Metazoa > Chordata > Aves > Passeriformes > Passeridae > Passer > Passer domesticus. The sequence goes on along the minus strand of NC_087474.1, from coordinate 15,837,185 downwards.
TTTGGCTGAAGGAGTAGGAGGAAAAGCTCATATTACATAAAAAATGCTGCAATATCACATTATGCTGAGATCAGTCATTTACCATGGAAGAAAAAAGTCCTCCCCTCACAACTGCAGACTATAAAGCATTTTTGAACTGTGCACTGAGACAAATGGTAGCAATTGCCATGTGTTTGCAGCACTTGGGTGCAGAGGGAAATAAAAGGTATCATGTGCTGGCCCTTCTGAGCTTGATGGGGTTTTCTCCATGGAAAGCACAATGTTTTCAGACTAGGTAGTTGTTTTCTACATCACATGATTGTGATCTGGTTCTTCTCACAAGAAGAAGGCCTTCAGTGAGTGGCAGGTTTGACTGCTTAGTAGAAGCCTGGATTTGACAGGAGAAGGGACAGAAAGCTGATGTAAGCACCAGACATCAGTAACGCAGAGCTCCACTGGCCTAGAAGAGCTGAAGAATTTACCTGACACACTGGTACCCATGCAGGAGGGCCACCAAATGTGACATGATTAAGATGTAGTTCTCTGTTAGTCTTTCCTGTAGTTTCTCTGCATTTCTGTTATATTCAGGAGACCTTAGAGTTTTGCAATGGTGAATAATTTAACAACATGAAATTATTTGTTTCATTCTCACCTTCAATGTCATTATTTTTAAAAGAGACAAGCTGATGCAGGACTCTCTAATTAAATTGTTACATTTGTAAGCAGACTAATAATATATTGGTAACAGCTGAGATCTACTTCACTCTTCATTGCTGGCTATTTGGAGAAAGCTGCTGGTACAATAAAACACTATTTTATATATAATTACAGTGATTCCTAATTTTTTTCCTAGTCACTTTTTCATGCACTATGAAAATCAGTACCTAATTTTCTTGTATTTATTTTTCCTCTTATATCATACTTCATCCACATTTTACTACCGTATGTCTACAAATATAATGTTTTTATCAATGAGGCACACAACAGAGATGAATAGCAATGTGGAATTAAATATACTATGCTGTTAATAAAAGACACCTTAGCTGAACTTTGCAGTTAACTTTCTGCCCAGAAACATTTTATTTTCCGTAGAAGATATTTTACATAATGAAGCTTAAAAAAGAAAAGCTCAAAGCATAGGTACATGGACTGGTTTGGGGATGAGTGAGTCAGAGAGATTAAGGCAGGGCATGAAGCCAAGCTTTCACAATCCAGGCATTAATTGCCTGCTAAGAAGGAGTGGCTGAAGCATAGGAGGAGTGCTAATTTTGGTGGAGACCAACAAAGAGAAATTTCTCATAATTTTATTTCTCAACCCCACTCCAATAAAAGTTAAGCCTGTGAGAAGGTTTTTTAAAAGTCAAGGCATGTGAGGATGCTGTGCTGGAATGAGGAGAGTGCAGTCCCACCACCTCCAGCAAAGCCTTCTGCTGCAAGTACCACAGGCAGCAAAGTGGGGCTGGGCTGCAGCACAGCTGAGCATCCCAGCACACCACAGAGCTGGCTGTTAGGGCAATGCTTTCCTCTAGATCAAGACAGTGTATGTCACAAGATGATGTTAAAATTTAAAATTGCAAGTATAGGAGGTGCTTTCAATCTAACTCCAGATGAGTAAGTTCCTACAACTTGTCTAATTTGATGGGTGGTTGAAATTCTGATTGTGTTGAAGTCAGAGACTGAAGTGCTGCTGACTCCAGAAGTCCCAGGACCCAATGGCCAGTCTCTGCTGCTTGGTGGCCCCAGAGCTGGGTGGGTGTTTTCACATGGTCTCAAGCCCCAGTGAGAGTGGCTGCGTTTGGCAGTGGGTAACGTGGAACCCACCCCGACCCTGTACTTGTCAAGAGGACAGGCTTGCCACAGGCTGGCAATGTGGCTTTTTAGAACTCAACTTTAAAGCCATCCTGGGCATGCACAAAGGATAGAAAGGAGCTGAGGCTGTAAAATTAACTGCTTCCAACCTGCTGCTCCCAGGCAGAGCGATGGGTGGAAACCTGCAGGCAAGCACAGAGGTGGACAAATTGGAGGTCCATGCTCCAGGGCAAAGGCTGAGAGGACTGCTAGCCACTCTCCAAAAAGCTGGATGCTGATTTATTCTCCAAGGAAGGCAAAGAGAAACAAGAATTTGAACTGCGTAAGTTAGCCCAGCCCCTGGGCAATACAGTGAGCCATGCTCCTTACTCTAGGTGGCCTGTACTGTGACAAAATAATAATTCACCAAAAATTAAACAAGGAAGCTTGTGTTTCTGAATATGAGAAGAGTGCATGAAACGCCTTTAAATTACTTATAAAATGATGACTCTCTAATGTTTTAAAAGGCTTTTGGAAAATTTAGTAAATACTGAAGCACTGCACTGCTATATTAAAAAAAAACCCTAGAAACTAGAGCATTTATTGGAGACTGTGAGGTCCTGCCTGTGTTTTTTGAAGCCCCATAAAGGTCCCTGTGGCCAGGATTACATTTTCTGTAAATTCTGCAGGGTGGTTTATTTTCTACAAAGTTCCATAATGCAAGGGTAACAGAAGTCTTTTGAAAATGTTTCATGAATAGGTAACAGCACTGCTCAGAGCCCAGGATATATATACAAAACATATATATGGAAATCAAGTGTTTGTTGAAAGTAAATGGAAGTAAAGTAACTCTGCCAGGGTCAATGAAGCGCTGTCCTTCATTCATTACCCCAAGCTGATGTTTTCTATTAGAAGAACTTTAGATGGAATGTGCCTGAGATGTTTTAAGCAGAAGGACAAGGATCAAGAGAAGATTAACCAGGGTGATGAAAACCTCGCAGTACACATTAGCCCATGTGTCTTCATGTATAGAAAAAAGTGGATTATTAATGTGTGCCCTATTATTTAACAGGCATTAATGATTGTTAGCATTTAAACACGCCCCAGTAAGCTGCTTTTCATGGCCAGTGGCTGATCTGCTACTTTTCTCTGTATCAAAATAACTTGGAAAGTGCTTAGAAATATGCTGCAGATTTCTTTCTCTTTATGAGGTACTAAAATTACAAGGATATCACTACATTTTCTAAGTGTGAATTAAAAGAGAACAAGGTTTTTTTTGCTGCTACTTTCTTAAAAAATAAATAAACACAGCTGTCTTTAGTCATAATATTTAGTAAGCAACAGGCCATACTACACAGAGATTAAATGGGGAAAAAAAAAACAAACAAAAACAAGAACTGTAGTTTTAACTACCTCCCAGTTCCAGTATTCTGAAAAAAAAAAAAAACAAACATGTGTTTCAGTTTTTAAATTATGGTTTTAAACTCATAATAGTTTTTTGTAAACTCAGTGAAGACAAAGATATTTCTGAAGTGGTCATGACTCAGTTTTCAGATTACTATGAAAATTACAGAGATATGGCTGCATATGCAGATACAAATGGAAACTATTTTGTTAGTCTGATTCTAGTATGAGTAATTTCTTAGACATATGCTCATTATTTTTTAATAGATTTCATTTTGTTTAATGTTCTTTGTAAATAAAATTATCATGAAATGGTGAAAGATAAGCACTCAATTTCAGATCCACCCCTATTTTCCAACATACCCTACTGTATTTTTCCCCTACTTCTTATTTGGATAAAGCGCCAGAAACAAAATCTTGCAAAACTGAACACTTGAGTAATCATGTGGCCATTAGAGTATTTGCTATATAATGCCTAGTGTGTTCTGAGCGCAGTCCTCATTTTCTATCTGGTGCTTCATAGTCTTTAATATTTGTCTTCAAATAGGAAACAGGTAATTTCTGCTTTCCTTTCAGTACAAGTGGCCAAATGTTTAAATGGCAAAATGCAGCACCATGCCCCAACCTACAGCACAACACTATTGATGCTTCTTCCAGCTTTCCTCTGCCAAGCCCTAAAACCACAAAACACTGAACATTAAATTAAATTTTAATATGTAGCAAGAAATTATCCAGCATTAACTTAGCTCAGTCTTTGCTTCTGGACTTACTCTGGGTACTGCTGCAGTATCTGTGGGTGCTCTAACAGGTGCTGTGGCCCATGCTCAGGTGTGTGCTCCCTCTCTCAGCCTTGCACAGTCACCAGCACTGTTGCTCATTTCAGGATATCAACCAGAAAAGTGATTTCTTCTCAAAAGGACAGGCTTTCCTGTTGGAACAAATGTCCCTTAAGATCTGGGCACAGACATGGATCAGTGAGCAAGAAAAGCAATATCTGGGAACAGCCAAGGGCTGGAGTGAGGCCAGGCTGGGCCATCTTACTGCTCCCTGGAATCCCTGCTGGGGCTGAAGTGCCACAGGGTTTGAGCAGCCCTGTTGTCCCTGCTGTGCTGCAGAGTCTGTAAAGTCTGTTTCCATCATGTGCAGTATAAAACCATGAGCAGCCTGGCCCTGGCTCCTGAGCAAAAACTCTGTTGCATTATAAATGTTTACCTAAGGGGTCTATCTTCTGTTTCTGCTTCTGAAGATATCCCCCTTTCCTTAAACATCCCTCTCAAGCCTCTTGCAGTTTTACCCCTACTCTGATTTTCACTCATGTATTTTGCTGCAAATGAATGTGACAAATTGCTGTGATCTGGACATCAGCTTTTTTCTACTGGAAAAAAAAAATCAAAACCTTTCTAAATTTCAATTTCTTACTATTCTGTTTTAAGCAATGGTCAAGCCTCTTCCCTCTACCCAAACCATTCAATCATGTGACTTTTTTTTTTCTTGTGTTCTTGTTTATCTAGTATAGATCCTTAAACACACAGAGAAAAGTACTGGAGCTTGGATGCTGCGGTAGCACATCCTCAGACTTTCAGTGTCTTTCCATAAAGGTGTGATTAACTGATAAAGGAATTAATTTGCAGACCTCAGCATCTTCTGGCTATTTTCTCCCACTAATTGCTGAAGTTGACCACTAAAGCCAGGCTTGCTTCCTGGTGGGTTATTTCAGAGTTAGAACAAAAGACACCTAGAAAAATGCAGTTGCCAGCTTTACCAAATCATTCTGTCAAAACTATATAAAGTCACCCTACCAATAAATTTAATGAGAATGAACTAAATAGCTTTCTAAATGTAAAAGGATTATATTTCCAGACAGAACAAGGGACTTTGTCATACCACACTACTGGCAAGCGTCTGCTTTTGTCTGTCATTTTCCTTCTCCAGACTCTGATTTTATTATTATACTGCTGTAATGAAAAGCACAAATCATCTGGACAGCAATGGCAAGGAGCTGTATCTCACTGCTCTGATGTCACCAAATGACTGTATTTCAGGGCTCCATCATTATACAACTTCTGTGAAAAATGCTGACTAGCTTTGAAGACTAGCATGCAAATGAACAGGAGCTGGCTGCATGGGTCCCCTCTGAGTCGGTCTCAGGGATATTTCAGCCCTGTCTTTGCCTGTGCCCTTCACCCCTGGGTCCCCTCTGAGTCAGTCTCAGGGATATTTCAGCCCTGTCTTTGCCTGTGTCCTTCACCCTTGGCTGGCTGCACAGCTCCCTGTGCAGCAGCTCCCGATGGAGCTCTCTGCCATTCTCCATGAGGGTCAGGGCCAGGGCTTGGGAATTCCCCAAGGGAAAAGTCAAACATTACAGCACAGCAGGGAAAGTTCTGTTTTCCCTGCAGCTTCACAACACTTGAACAAGTGTTTCTTTGCTGCTGCTTTATTCATCATCCAATTGCTTCATGCATCGATCTCTCCCACCTGACAGCAGGAAAATATGCTTCTGAATTGCACACGTTTATTGGGACCTGTATGCAAAATTCTCACAGGAGAAATCGTGCTGTGATGTTGCAGCTTTTTTTCAGGTTTAATTTCCTTTCCTTTAAATTAAGACACTGCACTGGAGCACTAACTCAGCATTGTTTCCACTTTCTGTATATACCCAAATCAGCTCCCATCAAACTACAGCCACTCACATGCTAAACAGCTGTGAGCAAGTCTTACTTGGGTCTTTGTGTAAAAAGTCACAGAATGGAGATTGAATCAAGAGAAACTGAGTGACCTTGCTTTAAAAGGCAGATCAACTTTATTGTCTTTAGATGAAACATTCTAGAGAGAGATAGTGATTGAGCTATGTAATGTGATATCTGGAAAACTGACCCCAATTTCTGGTTACTGACCCTCATCTTACCTGCTACTGCTGTAGAAAGCTCAAGTAGCTGTGCAAAGGCAAGTGTGAGCATACTCAGACTCTGCCAAAGGTAATGATACGTTTCTACCAACAAAAAAAATTTACCTCGGGAAAAATTGATGGGTTTTGGTTTGGAAAATTTTGCAAGTAATTTTTTCTTTAAAAAAAATCAATCCAAAATTATACAAAAAAATAAAATAAAAAAAAGCCAAGGAGATGATTCACTGCAAACTCTTCTTAAATATACTAATATGAAAATGATATTTTGGGCTGAGCTTTCTCCTCTTCCATGTTGTTATTTATGCATGTAGAAGGACATTGCTTCTTGTGCTCCTGTTCTGCTTCAGCAGCAAGTTGGAGTCAGAGGGGCACCAAGAAATTCTCACTAGTGAAAAAATGTGGGTAAGAAAAGCTGTGAGAAAGAGCAGCATAAAACATTCTACTTTCTCACCAGAAGCTCTATTGATTATTAATTAATTAATTCTTAATTAATTATTCTTATTCCAGGGTCTCTGTGCATCCACAAGCCTGCCAGCAACAGCTGCTTAAACTGTGCTTTTCTTCAAGGGGATATATTGGATAATCACTGCAAAACCATATTGTTCTTAACACTTATAAAGCAAAAACCTGTCATGTCTAGACATTCATGACGTGGTAAGAACTCTAAGAGATTGGGGTTTTTTTTGTGAAAAAGTGTCAGGGATATTTGTATATTTAGTTGTTGTAACAACAATCAGCATTTGAAATCTGTGTATCTCAAAACACCAGTATGATTCCTAATGTCTAGACAGTTGAACAGAAATACTTCTGTGGCCAGTTCAGCATTGCAAACTACAGGCTTAAATTGGACTGAAGCTTGGGACAAAGCCAATTAGATCAAAACATTAATAAAGCCTCAAAATCTGCAACCTTGAGACAAGAGAGACTCTGAGGCACACAGGTCCTCAGTGTGACCAGTCTGGGTGTCCTGGGCATGGCTCATGGAGCTGCATGTTGGTGTGGCTGTGCAGGGCAGGGCCTCACTCAGGGCAGTCCTTTCTGCACAACAAACTGGATTTCTCTACTATCTCTTCCATAGACCCCTCCCACAGATTTCCTTCACATGCCAAAGCCAGATATAGTCTTGGCAATGCTGTTCTGTCTTTTATCCAGGCATCCCCCATCAGAGATGGGGCAACAGCATTTCAATGTCTCCTCTGCTTCAGTTAATTCCATCTCATACTTCAAGGAAATGTACATTGGACTATTATTTTTAGGTGCTTATTGTTGGACCCTTTTTCTTTTATTTTTTTCCCCTGAAAAAATTATAAGGGTTTTGAGTAAAACAATGTTAGTGAGCCTCACTCCACAAAGGAATATTTATCCTGGCGGGAAATATGCTTTCTTCTAGTTCAGAGTGATTTGTATGAGGGTGCCCATTTCCTAAAGATAATTAGCAAATACTTATGTCTTTTCATTCACATGTTATTTTAATATATATATACACACATGGTTCATCTCTACACACACCTGCACCTAGAGCTTGTACTGTACTGAATAGATACATGTATTGACAGCCTTCTTTCATTTGGTTACCCATGTTACCCTTTGGAGTACAACAAATAGAAACAGTAGCAATATTGGTAATTCAATTTCATTGAACAATGATATTTGAGTCATTATTCTAAGAAAAGCTTTCAGAAGATACAATTTAATCTGATTTTCCTTTGAGCAGAGCAAATGACATGTAATTTTTTTTTCTTAAGTACAAGGAGTATTGAATTTCTTAGTTCCTGAATGTTGTGCAGCTATTCTAGTGGTTATCTTTGTGTTCATTGTGTTCACTGAAAAACTCTTTGCCTTTAGAAGACAGAAGGTCAAGTACCAAATGTCAGATTCTGCCCCAGTGTAGTCAGTGGGAACTTTGCTACTGGTTTTGCTGGAAGCAGAATTAAACTTTTAATGTTGCACTATCTTGCTTGTGAATGACTAATTACCAATTTGTTTTAACACCTCTTTCAAAACTTATTGAAGAAAACTAGAATCTTTTTATAAAACAAGTCTCTCATCACAGTATTTGAAAAGTCTATGAAACTACCACCATCCACTACTTTACAAAGGTACCCTGAGGAAGCTTTGGGAAGCAGAAAATGCAAATGTGAGGAGAATGGCAGGCAAGCACAGCTGTGCCTCTGAGGCATGCGAGGCTCCTGGAGGTCAGACTGAACAGGACCAGTCAGAAGTAAAGGCAGGTGGAAACACAGGACCATCCACAAGGATATCCACAGGACTGTCCACAAGGATATCCACAGGACTGTCCTGCAAGTCTTCAGGCTCAGAGATTTCAATAGTTCTTTCAGGTACTTCTGTGCCCTAATGCAGTTGCCTTTTAGGCGAATGAAGACAGTTGCCTCTATCTGAATGCAAGAAGACTTGGACTACAAAGGATAAGTACAAATCCATACATACAAGAAAAACGTAGCTTGTGTGGTTAAAAAAAAACAAAACAAAACAAAGCAGAACAAAAAGTTAAAACAATATGCTGTGTATTCCTGTAACACCATTGAATCTGGACATTTTCCAGCAGTGCATCAAGTCATGCAGGTAATATTTTGGGTGTGCATTTTGCTTTCTTCCCTGTTACCACTCTTGTTAGGGCTCTTTGTGTTTGTATCTGTGAATGTGTGTGTCCTGTGTTGTTTGGGATGCTACATGACTGGGCATTTAACCTCCTTACTGCTCTGTGCCAAATTTAGACAAATTGATTGAAGAAACACCCAAACTGAAACTCTTCATGACTGTCTATTTTCAGACTTGTCCCCAGGAAAGCTCAGTCTTTGTCTTTAAAGAAAAGAAAAATAGCATTTACACCCCTCCCACTAGAATTTTTAGGGTACTTCTCCAGAGACAATTTCAAGCAGTGCAAATGCAATTAATATTTTGGAGGTTTAGCTTTGGTGAAGCATAAAGCATCATTTATGTGTTAAACATGCACAGACTCTGCAACTCAGCTGAAGAAAGCTTCTGTTACACTTAGTTTGTTTCAAACAAAATTTCAGTGTTGTCTCCTTCTGATGCCTGATGGTCACAGCCCAAATAGTAAGTGTCTGGTTTCAATCTCCTAAAGGCAGAGATACACTGTCCTTTAGTGAAAGCAGATGGGAAAGGCTGGGATTCCAGGCAATTACCCACACACAGTGAGCCAGGAATAGAGCAGATGATGGTGTTAAACTCTTTCAGCCCACTGGAATGGATTCTCTTTAAGAATATTCTCTTTAAGAATAGACTCAAAGGAATAATATTTTTCAAACTGACAGATTATAACACGTGACAGTCACTGAAAAAGAAGATGAACTTATGGAAAACATAAGCTGAAGGCAATACCTCTTGACACATGGTTAAATTTCCATTTTCAGTGTGCCTGTGATGACCTAACATTGTAACCAGGCACACTGACAGTGACCTGAACAGCCCAAATCTCACCTTCATCACACCCACTGAAATCTCTTGGATACATGAAGTGGTTCGTAGCCCCACCAGCAGCAAAGGACTTGTGTTACTGCTGCATTATTGCACCTTTAAAAGTAGTTCTGGTCCAAGGTAATGCCTGCACACAGAGACTGAACATTGTGTCTTATGGCACGTTCCCACTGAGATTGTGCTAAGTGATCCTTGTTCTGAAGGATGATAGAGATTTTTAACTTCCATGCTCCAGATCTGCTTGTAGGGGCAGGAACTCAAGTGAGAATGTCCCAAAGCTGCTTCCAGGGTACATTTCTAGCAGCTTGGCAAAATCTGCAAAATCAGAGATCTGGACACTAAGTCTACATTCCTTAATCCTACAGAAGCATGTGAGGGCTGCCAACAAGAAGTTTCATATTCCAGATTATTGTTTAGAAGATGCTGAAATCATAGGTCAAAGTATAAATCAATGTATTAAAGATCACTGCTGGATTTGCAAGAGGGCAGTTTTCTGAAAGAACAATCATTGGGGTCCATAAAAGATTCTACATCTGTTTTTAAGCCACTCCTTCTCAAAACAATTGCCAAAGTCTATCAGCAGAAGGGTGAAGATGAGCTGGGATAAAATTAAACACCTTTTTAGATGTAAAGTAATTTTAAATTTGCCGGTTCTTCTTAATTTTAAATAAATTGAAAGAAGCATTTTAATTTATTAAAATAAATTTAATTAATTAAAATACCTTTTAATAAAAATTAACATTCCATTCAGGAATAGTCATAAAAGAGCATCCTGAGAATAATCACACAGGGGCTTTTCCCACCAACAACTCTAAAAGTCAAGATGAAACTCTGAAACAACTGCAGGTTGCTAACGAATCTGTAGCTCCCAATAATGTGTGATCAGAGGTGCTGCACATTAAACCAAGGTCTGGATGCTGCTTCTTTTCCTCTGTGCAGCTGTGCCCAGTTGCTGCTCACCATGCAGCTGGAAGGAAAGGGTAGACAACATTCTTCATTCTTTATGTGCTTCCATGGATTTCCATGTTTCTTTTGTGGAGTTGGACTCAGCTATGACATTTTTTGAGCAGTTATGCAGTGCCAGTGGTGATGACAAAGCTGCCTTCAAATCCATCTGCCCTGGAGCTTCTGGTGACTATTTTAAACATTTCAGTGACCTGGTTTACAGCCTGGCCTCAAAACCAGGCCTACCTTCACACCTTGGAGGTGGTAAACTTTGGCAGAGCATTACAAATCTTGTTCAAGGCTGTTATGAAGGAAGAAAGGAGTTTCTTAAACCAGCTTTGCCACTGAAGGCAGCACACAGGCTTGACTTGATTCCCTGCAGAAATGCAGTCCATTAAGCACCATACAATCAAGAAACCTGGGCTTTTTTTAAGTTGGAGGCAATCTAGAAGTCCAATCCATGTGAAATGTGGTGCACAACTATAATATGAACTATAATATGAAAGGGTGTGCTTCCTTGGTTCTCACAGTTTTACCATGACCTAAATATAATGGTCTAATTGCTTTTTATTGAATGTGGGACTCTGTTTCTTGTTAGAGGCAAGTCTACATTTGCTCTGTTAATCCCTTGCAGAAGTGCCTACTGAATCCTGCAGTTTATTTTCACTGAGATTTCTGTCACACTTGAGCCTTTTTCCCAGTACAGGGAATTACTCTGTTCCCCCATATGGCTCCCATATTTCTGGGGTATATTTTTGTCTGTATGTATATATATACACACACATTTGTATATGTGTATATGTTCTCCTACCCTGCCCCTCATTAAAGCAGACATGTGTACCATAAAATCTCTTTGTCACATAGCCAAAGCTTTCTTGCTACCTACTCAAATGCAAAGAACACTCTGCTGTTCTCTGTACATTTCCTATAGTACAGCTCTGCTGCTGTGTCCATGATCAGCTATTTAAAACACCTTCTGGGAAAATGCTCAAATCCTTTAACAATTTTCAGACAAATAGAACTTGCTAACAAAAATTAGTACATCTAATTGCACGAAATAGTAAGAAGTGGGGAGAAGTTCTATTTCTTCCAGGAATTTGAATTCTTACAGGAGAGCTGCAGAAAGTGACCACTCTGCCAGAATTAGATATCTATGTTAGTGCCTTCTCACAAAAACACACAATGAGATTTCTGATTTTACCCAACAGCCTACTTAGAATGTTTTAGAAGACATGGTTTCAAAGTAGTCTTACAGCTAAGGGGAATTTCAATAAAATCTGGCCAAAAGACCTAAATCCCCATTATTTTTTACTCCTCTTCATATGTAGATACTATATGTGTGAATATCTATGTTTATGTAAAAACAAAGGCCATTAATTTACTCACACAAAATACACTGAGGTAAGAGCTCATTAGAATCAAGTAAATGATGTTTTGTAAGGTATTGGCAGCATGTAAATTTGGAACTGATTTATATCAGCATTAAAATATGTACACTTAATTAGCATTGATTTTAAAATGGAAAAGGGTCTCCCAGGATACTGTAGAACAATTCCTTATGTCTTAATTTGCAGCAGATATTGCTCTAGAAAACAGAGTTTAGTAGAGACCAACCTATTTTATGCAAAAGGAGATGTATAAATATTAACCTGTAAGGAGGAACTGCTAGGATGATTTTCCTAGATCTCACAGAGAAAAGTCTCCTTCATCTGTCTTCAGTGCTTGTCAGAAATAAGGAAGATTCTCATTTCTTTTGTATATATTCACATTCCAGCCTTTAGAAAATGGATGGAGGTCTCACTCACACTAAAGATATAATGGTGGTAATATCATGCTCAGATAAGCACTGAATGACTGGGCAGATTCACAGAACAGGCTTTGTGGCCCACATTCTGTTCTTCCTTTTCCATTTCTTAAGCAGAAATTGATTCTTATGTTCAGGCTTGCAACACCTTAACCCTTTTGTTAGGCATTTTTTCACGGTACATTACCCAGCACAAATGTACAGAGCTGCAAACCTGTTCATGAGCAGAGGTGAAGACAAGTGAAGTAGTGCTCAGAGCAATGGATCCCAGAGAAATTGAGTGGAAGAGATGCAGGTGCTGAGAATAAGCAGAGCATGAGAATTTGAACTTAGGTGTGTTTTCAACACTTATTTTTTCCTGTATTTCCCTTTTATCTTTACACAGTAATTGGGATAGACTGACAGCGAGAAGAACCCTAAAACCTGACGTTTTTATTTTGAATTGGTGACAACTGTTTAAACACAACACATTTGCCTTTCTCCACACGTAGGATTGGATCTTGGGCAACCATCACTCATCTTAACACACAGCAGCTCGAAGGAGGACACAGACACTGGCAGCATTAGGAGGATGAGGCTGTCCAGGCTCCAGGCTCTGGTGAGCACCTCGCCACAGGAGCAGTCCTTGGGCTCCCATGGGATACAAACTCTCACTGGCCTGGAAGCAGTGACTGCATACAGCTCAGAGCTGCAGATCTCTGTGATATTTGTTTTATGTAAAGGCATTCATACAACCACAACACGTCAGGATAAAACTGCTAGATAATATCACATACCTCTATATGGCAAAAAGGAAAAGATTTTATGGATAACATAAGTGAACTACACACAGCTCTTTCCAAGAAAGCGAACACAAGGTTATCACGTACATCTGCTGACAGTAACAGATGGCAGCACTAATTGTTGTTCAGCAAGTTCATGTTGTCATAATTTCCTCAAGGGCAGTGCGTGGACATGTACATGATGTGTTTCCATATTTCCCTATTTATGCACTGCTTAGAGAAGTGCTGCTGCTTCCCACCAAAGGTGGGCTGACCTCGAGGCTTCTGCTGTAAGCAGAAGAGAGGGCTAAGCTGAGGAAAAGAGGGGCTGGAGGGAGGGAGGTGCAGGGAGACAGGGAAGGGAGACAGAGGAATGGGCCTGCACCATTCAGAGCCCACAGTGTCAGTGTAACAAACAGAATTTTTTTAATAGCAGAATATGGATGGGGTAAAATGTGAGTGCGATTCAGTGATGATGCTTGATATTTCCACATCCAGTGGAGAGCAGCTGCAATGGTACAGATGCAGAGGTGTTGCCAAGGAAACAGACGTGTTTTGCTTCAGATGTGCAGTGAAGCACATACTCCAGACATCCATATAGCCTCATTACCACTGCATCTGAATGCCTCACAGCCATTAGGAACGCATTTTACCCTCATAACACCCCTGCAGCGGTGCAGTGGTCCTTTATCCCATTTTTAAAGTAGCAAAAGCAAATAGATTGAGCCACCAGCCCAGTCACCCCAGCAGTCTGTGGTAAGATCCCTGAAATCTGAACAAGAACAGAGCATTTGTAGTCACAGTCCAACCAGTGTCATGACTTTTATATGGTTCAACAACAAACTGCCAGGGAAGAATGTAAAGGTAACAAAACCCCAGCTTGTGATACATTCCACTGCCAAGGAATTGTTCCGTGTTCATTTCCAAGACTTCCTTCTCAGAATGTAGCAGGGAAGCATGGATGTAGTTCAAGGCTCTGTCAAGTAAGGGTATATGAACAATCTCTTCTCATCTGCATATCAGTAGCTTTATTACAAAATTGGAAAGGTAGAGATAAGGAAATGAGCAGACATTACCCATAAAAGTCTGACATTTTATCAAGCTCTGTTCACTTCTGCCCTCAAACCAGCACAGCTTCCTGTAAACTTGGAAGAGAAGAAAGGGTAAAGTCTTCTCAATTTAGGGAAGATGAAGGAATGGCCCAATTATATGGAAAGAGGCCATCTGATATCTACCCAGTGCTCAGGCTGTATTTTCCTTGCTCTGTATTTCAATTTTCTTTTCTAGTCTATCACATTTCCAGCAAATTTTGTTCTCTTTAGAACAAAGAAACAATTAGAACTCATTACTCTTATAGTAGAAATTGCTATGCTGAGACAAACAATTTTTAGATTTCTAAAGAAGAAAGAGCACAGGACTCCCAGGGCAAGCTGTGAATGACAGGAAATGCACTGAAAACACAGGCTGTGGTAATGGGCTTTCAGTCCTTTTTAAGAAATCTGGAGATAACTACAGAGAGCACCAATAAGAGCCAAATAATCATCCACAGTGCATGGAGTAATCCACAGTGATTCCAGGCTGTGTGATGGGTTCAGTGTCTCTGTTCTGAGCTCTGAGTGTCAGAACCTGTTCTGAAAACCTCCAAAAGCTGGGCAACAGCCTTTCTCCAAAACAGGGGGTTCTCTAAACTGTGGCTCAATAGCACAGGGTGAGGAGTGGCAAGGGGGGAATGGCACCTCCTGTCCTGCCACTCTTTGGCTGAGTTGTCAAAAGTGCTGCTTCCTTTTTGACTGTCTGGTCTGACAAAATAGGCAACTGGCCATTAATTCACTTAGATGTTTGAAGATTACACATTTGTCTTTATTGATACAGACCTTGTTTCAATAGTTCTCAAAAAGGAAAAAATATGAGTGTACTAAAAAAAATTTTTGAAAATCTCTACTGCCTGCTTTCTTTAAGAAATTTCTTCATCTGCTCATGAGAAATATTTTTCTCTTTTTTTTTCTCAAATTTAAAATATGAACAAACTGTAAAAAGAAATCAAAATGAGTACCAAGAGTACAGAATCCCATCCAATCTGCCTTTAGAAACACTCTTAAATATTTCTACCATTAAAACTTAAGTCAAAAAACATTTCCAAGGTCTTTGATGTAGGAATTCCCAGATTTCTTCCCCCCCATAATCTTTTTCTTTCTAATAAAGTACCAACACATCCTGTTGCATCAAATAAAGTTTAGGTTTTGCTGGAATCCACAGAAAATGAGGGAAGGGAGTGACTGTGACCTTCTCTGTTTTCATTCTTACAGCTTCTGCTCTGAGGATTTTCTTTTGTCAGGTTAATTTAGTCTTTGAAGACTTCACTGTTGACCTCAGAGCATCCAAGGCATATCAGCATAGATCTCACATTAAGAAATAGACTCCAGCCCCCAAAATACCTACCTGAAACATTACATTTATTTTTACAATTATTTGCTCATTCAGAAATATGAGAGGAGAAACATAAATCTGTACTGCTCAAAACCTTGTACAAGGCAAGGTACAGACTGTTTGTCTCCTCTTGAAAGGGACTTTATGGGGGTTTAACATTCAATTACCACTCACCTAAATCTGTACAGAAATTTTTTAGCAAATGATTACAGTTGATACCAGCTGATACCTATTGTGATACGCTTAAGGAAATAGAAAAGACAAAAATATTTAAAAGGACTAAATCTGTCATTAACTGATTGCAAGTCAGGAGCCCATGTAACTTGCAACAAAACAGATTGGGGCAAATATTTGTCACAAACACACCTGTTTAATGCATGGCACCAAGATCAAGAGACATCCTTTTCTTTGTGCCTAGAGAGTTCATTCATCCCTCACTCCTTCAAAGAAAAATGAGTTAGCTATGAAGGAAAAAGGTGCCAATGGCAGATAAAGAGGTTGCTGTAATGACCTCAACCACGCCTACAGTAATTTCTCTCATTTACCTGTAGCATTACCTGCACACAGCTGATGAGCCCATCTGTCTCCAAGCCAGCAGCACCTCCAATCCAGCGAGCAGTCATTTGTCAAAACCTTCCCCAGGGCTGGAGACCTGCCTTTTTCCTGCTCCTATCAACTAACTATTATTGCCACTTTTATGACTGCTCAGCCGAGGCAGTGATAAATAAGTCCTTGCCCTGCTCAGAGTATTTTACTGGAACAAAACAAAAAAAAGTCCTCTCTAGCAGACAAACCTCTACCAGCAGCTTGAAGGGCACAGAAACACCTCAAGGGCAACATGAACACAATCAGAATTTAATGGCCCTGGAACCAGAAAAATTCCTTCTTTTCTCTGTTCCTCAATAGGCTCCAGCAGCCCCATCCAAGCCTTTCCTGCTTACAGGGAACCCCTCTACCTGGGCACATGCTGCAGCCCCAGCCTGGCTTGTTTGTGAGGATGTGAAGATTGGAGAGATGCTCCTCAACACGGGCTGGGGCTGCTGTAGCAGAGGAAATGTCAGTGTTGTGTGTGTGAGTTTCTGCTTCTGAATGGGAACACCAGGTGTTCTGGGTGGGATGGGCCTGGAGCATCCTCCTGGTGTAGAAACAGCCACTGCCACTGCTCAGCTCCAGAGACTACTGTTAACAGGGCTACAGTGCTCCTTTGGTGATGGGTAAGGGTATTCTAGTCTTAAAGTCTGGACTGGGAGCTTGAATACAGACTATCTGCTCCCTGATCCAGACCTCAGTGATGTATCTTGTCAGTAACCACAGAACTGATGAAGTAAGGATTTTCAATTTACCAAAAATAGTGTCATTCAAATCCCTGTTTCACAGTGGTTATTTATTAGAAGAGAGCAGATCCATGTGGATCTTTCAGATAGCTGGAAGAAATAATTGCAGAGGAGATTTCACGTTTCACTCCATAAATCCAGATACACGTGACCAGGAGCCCTCAACACTTCACCATCAGTGTCAAGTCCAGTGAATTTGTATCTGCTGGTTTCCTGGGAGGCACTGTGATATGGATACAGATGAGGTGAACTACAGCGCAGACAGAAGGAAGCCTTCTTTGAGTTAAGTCAGAAATAGTTTTTATTTATCAGCCAGGAACTACCTGTAAGAATACCCCAATCCCTAATACACCTTAGCCGGATACTTGCATTGGGTTTAGCATGTTTTGAAAGCACAAAACCTAAGGGCAACTGTTACAGTTCCAGCCTATTATCAAGTCTCTATTATCAAGTGATGTGTCCTGTGCTCCTACTGATCTGTGAAAACTCAGCCCATTTCATGAAGACCTCCATGCCTCATCACCTGCAACTTCTAGGCATTTTGTTCAGATATTCAAACCAATATCTTCTGGAACAAATTTCCCTTAAGTCGCTGTTAGATACTGAATACAGGCAGCCTTCCAAGGAAAGTATTATTTAGGAGTACAGCAATGAGCAACAAAAACAGCAAAATAACCTCAACACACCCCAGCCATTCCTAAACCTTGGCATGTCCTGGGGAGTGCTCAGGTCCCACAAACTCCTGCTTCTGTGAGGGCTGGGCTGCAGCAGGACCCTCAGTCATGCCAGCTCCTGAGCTTCAGGAGGGGTCCCTCTCCCACAGCCAGCATGGCCTGTTTAATCAGTATTTCCATGTGCTCTCCAACCTGTTTCTTATCAAAGAATATTGTGCCCAGCCTGGACAGAAACAAATCTTCAAAGACTTTGATACCTGCATTTTAATTTAAATATGCCTGCAGAGCTGGCCAAATTCTGAGATTGTCAGCTCTGAAACATACTTTATCAGTAGTACACCAATAACACTGTAGGTATTTACTATCCTATATGCAAGGTAGGAAACACTTTGTGTTCTGGCCTCTGGAAACCAAATGCCAGGAAGACTGGATGAAAGCAGATCTTTTCCATACAGTTGGCTTTGGGAGTAATTGCAAAGGTAAGACAAAAAGAGGCATTTCCTGTCCTCCCAGGATATAAGTGAATTCTCAAGGGCGTGTGCAAACACAGAACCTGAGAGAAGTTTTCAAGCACATCAATAGCTCAAGAGCAAGGGGTGACACCAAAAGCGTGAAATGCTGCAAGAGCCCTGTCATGGAAACAGGTCATCTCTAGGTATGAAAATGCCACCTCCCTGTCTCCTAGGGCTGTACAGGTCCAAACAGGACAAATCACCTCTGGTTGTGCAGTATCTGAGCTTTCAGATACTTTTATGTGGTGCTTCACAGATGAGCATGAGAAGGAAGCCTGCTGACAACAAACCACGAACTGAAACCCCTGTCACACACCAAAACCTGAGAGAGCAGAAGTGCAGGGGCCCATCAGGGGTGGAAATGTGGGAACAGTGGATTTTCAGCCTTACAGCTAACCACAAAAGGAGGATGAAAGGCAGAATGGATTAATAAGAAGGAAAAAAACAATTATGGCAAGTCAAACCCAATTATTTGCAGCTTCCCACCCAATACACTGCACATCTCTAGCAAAGACAGAAGGTGGGGAAAAGCTTGACCACCCTGGGACAAAAGCTTCAGGAGACTGAAGCAGGTGAGGATAAAAACTGCTGCCTGAGACAGCAGAGCTTGTACCTGTTTGGAGACTTGCAGTATTCGACACTATTTTTCAAGGACTGCTCAGTGCTGTTTAAAACATATTATATTTGTCTGGCACATGGGGAAAAAATATCCTCAAAGGTTTTAGCACAAATCAAGCCTGTATTAAAGTTATTGATGTGGCACTAGTTTGAAGCAAAGGTTTAAAGAAATCCAGGTACTTGTTCAAGAAGAAATGAAATATAGAGCATTTTCAAGCATAAAGGCATCTTAAGCAATTTGTCTTCTCTACTTGGTATAAAGAACACATTTTCATTCTCCTCTCCTAATAAAACCAACAAATGTACTTCTCCTTCAACAAACAGTGTATTTTACAGTATATACTAAGTTTTTTTTAAAATTTTTTACCTCCTGAGTAGAGTATGAGGCTTTTATTTGAGTTTGATATAAAGAACCTCTGGCTCTTTACTCAAGACACCTGCATTTAATCTGTGAGTGTTCTCAGATTTTTTTTTATACTCTGCAAGAGAAGGCTGCAATCATGAAACTCAACTGTGATTACCAGTCTAAATCACTCACCAGGCCAAACTTGCTTTGAAAGCCCATGTCTGTCACATGGACTTCTGAACTGAACACAACTTGTGATTTAAAACAATGAAGCAAGTCAGGAAGAACTAACTGTGACCAGGACACTCTGTCAACACTCCACATGCACAGAGCTCCTGAAGACACTTAGTGCATGTCTAGATTATTGACTGCAATATAATAGAAAAATACCCAAAGGACAATTAAAGGTACCATTAGCAGTCAAGTGATGATAACGTGGAGCTCAGAGAAGGCTCATTTATCTAATGAGAAGCAGTTCCCAATATAAACATAGTTAAGAGGTAATGATGAAAACTGAGGTTTCTATGCCAAAACCCACATATATATCCAGAGAATTCCCAATATAAACTGGTATTTAATTAACCAAATTACCCAACATAATGTTCCAGCTGAGTAAAGTACTTTAACATATTCAGGATACTCTAATACTACTTTGGTTTACAAAAGTTGGTGGGTGGGAAATGCTTCAAAGAAGAAACAGAAAAGAAGCCACATGTGATTGAACAAATGTTTAAATACAACTGATTGAAAGCCCAAGGAGTTCTGACAAAAACTAGTTTAAATTCCTATACATGGAATTACTTAAACAATGGAAATTGCTTTTTCCTTCTTCCACTTTTCTCCCCTTCTACCTCCATTCCCCTAATATTCTCTTTTTAATTTCTCTTTCATTCCTGTATTTTTCCAGTGAAAAAACAGCAAAGGGGAAAGTTGAAGACATTAATTTTATAAGAAGATGCAGGAACTTACGAAACTGCTTTTCCACAGTTCTTCTTTTACAGAATATGTTATTTAACTGAGACCAAGATGATTATATATACATACATACATGTAGGTATGTATGTATGTATATAACCATGACAGGCTTTTACTTCAAAGTTCTGCTAAAGTCAGGTATTAACACCCTTCCAGCCAGGAAATCACATCCAGCCTTTAAAGGCTACTTCCAAGAGATGCCATTTAACTGGATTGCACTAGAATGTCTGGAGAGAAGCTCGATTCCCCTTGAAGAGCCTGTGAACAAAAGATGCAGTCCTGCAGGTCAGGATGTGCATGCAGAGCTCCAAGGAAGGGCTGAGGAAAGCTGTGCAAACTGCAGCTGGACAAGAAACTCTGTTTTAGCAATAGCAATTTTATTATTTAATGCAAACAAGTTTCTTGGATCCCTCTTTTACAGTTATTTGGCTTTCATACAACCAGAACCAGCCAGTGGAAAGACAGATACAGACAGGGAAATGCTGAGGTCCAGCAGATGGGCAACTCAGCTGTTTTGGAGCCCATTCACTGCTTATTTCTTCCAGGCAGCACAGCAAAAGCATCAAGGGCACTGCCACTAACACAGTTAATATCTTCAGAGGAGGCAAACCCTCCAAGCAGAGGAAGGGGCACCAGGCTCGTGGCACAGTGTGCTTTTGGACCTGCACATGTGGATGTTGTACAAGGGAACGCCAGGCCCGTGAACAGAAATGTAAGGTGATCCTGAGAGAGCCATCATGGGCAGCAGACAAACACCAAGATGGTTTGGGCTGTTAGGGAAAGGGCTTCAACACTGTCAGCTGCTGAAGGCCGGGAGAGAAGAGGCAGTTTTGATCCAGCCTGAAGAAGGATGGTCCTACTTTCAATGGAAGTATTTCATAAATACTTATTTTCTCCTTCCTCTGAATGTTATCTTTGGGTAATTTAGAGTACATTAATGATGTCTGTAATCCCTTTTGACAGCACCTCTCTTTCCATTCACATCCAATAAACAACAGCATCCTCAAAAAGAAGAAACAGATGTACAATCTAAAACACTTGTAAAGTTTCTACTGAGAACACACGAGTTTTAACTTGGCCAGGCCCTGAAAGAAGCACAGCTGTGCTACTGCACCAGTCTGATGTGGACCCCCCCCCCCAAAACACCATAAAAGCTTTCACATGTAACAGAGAACCTAAGAAGCACCAAGGCAGGACAATTTTGTTTCTTCTCTGTGTTAGTGGGGCACTAGCCATGACCAGGCTAAACTGCACTGCTGTAATGACAATTTTCATCTTTCTTGCTGTTACAACCATGGGATTGGAAGGCAGGCAGGTCTCTAGAAATGTCCACTGTAACTGCTCCTGTTTAGTGCCACCTCAGCAGGCACAGGTGACTGACTCAGACAACATCTGTGAAATGCTGACCCCAGGAGAGTCAGTGGTAAAAAACATAAGAGCCACCATTAGTCTTCCTCAGAACAGAACAAGAATACCAATGAAGTCTTATAATTTTATTTATCTCAGTGAAGTTCTCTTAAAACTTATTACAATATAATATTAACAGAGGAAAGTGTCTAAACAATATTTTTAAAACAAGGTAATATTTCAAAGCAGAAAATTTTTTTAAAAGCACCACTAGAAAATAGTACTGTTTTCACAGTGTACTGCAATCTGCAGAGACCACAGAACAGAGGAATATCCACAATATTAAAATAGACTTCACATATTCTGCCCAGTTTTGACTTGACAGAAAGCATAAAAAATTTGCATAGGTAATAAATATATTCAGGTAAAACCTTTAAACTTGCAAAATGTTTCCCAATACAAATCAATGCAGGTTTTGTAAGCCAAATCTTTTTTTCTTTCGTATAAGTAGCACTGTAGAATCTAAATTCTTTTCCTCCTGTAATGGTCAAGTTTTCTATAACAAGTTGTCCATTATCTTCATAACAGAGTGAAATAACCACCTGCTTTCCTGTATATATTAACTTAAACTAATTCTGTACAGGTAGAATCTACCAGCCTCATACTTACTCTGTTACTTTGTGACTCCTTCCTTTAGAAACACTCTGGCAGAAAAGATGGAAGAGCCTGTCTCCAGCTATTTTAACTATATTCATGAATGTGGCATCAAAAGATGCAAAATAAAAGTTTTTAAATGAATTCCGTACTTCACAATATTATATTGTACTATTAATAGAAAAATATGGAAAAAATAATAAAAAAGTTCTAAATTTGTCAATATAATTAATAAGATACCTGTCAATAAAACATGCAGTTTGTTACAGCAAATGGGATAAGTGCCATAAGATTAGCATTCATTGTGCATCGATTCCTCTTGAACTCTATTTTATTCAGGACATAGTGCACCACTTAATGTTGCATGGTATGAGGCAATATATATAATTTTCACAGATGCAAAGGCTATATACTATGCCATTAATTAGGCTATCATAAATCTATACTGATTCCAACATACTCAAATTCCTGTTGCTATAACCAAGGTCAGTGAGTGCCCTCAACGACAGATCCAGGCTTTTCTTTTTTTGAAAGGGAGAGATTAAAAAGAGGCTCAATGATCAGTCTTCTCTTGCTTGAAATAAAGCTAATCTTGCTGTAAATTGCAACTAATAATACATATGGGATAAGAATTTTTTTTCCACTCTCGGAGTGCCTTATCTCAGATGACATGAGTAAAACATTACTAGATGCATTACCACTACCAGATGCATGCCAACTACTATGTTTCTGCCACTGTGCATCTAAAAACTTACTCTGAATTTAAGAGAAATTATGGGCACTCCCCACAGAATCGTCCAAAAAGTTTTACTACATTGAAGAATCTATTCTCTGGAACTTCTCTCAGTTGTAATAATGTAATAACTTGTAATGTAATAACTTGTACCTTCCTTGTACCTTCAGTATCCTTTAATAATAGTGCATTTAAACGCAAGTACCACCAGCATGCATAACACAGGACTGCAG
Source organism: Passer domesticus (assembly GCF_036417665.1). Lineage (NCBI taxonomy): Eukaryota > Metazoa > Chordata > Aves > Passeriformes > Passeridae > Passer > Passer domesticus. The sequence goes on along the minus strand of NC_087474.1, from coordinate 15,814,287 downwards.
CATCATTCCCTTCCCTGTTTAACTCCACTGATCTCACAATCTCACTCAAATAAAGCATACTCGTACAAATCATGCAATTTTTTTTTTATATGCCACATATAGACAAATGTTATTTATGTTCAAGTAACATCTGCACTTTGCTAAAGATGTACCAGGTTATTTCTAACACCAGATTCTGATCTCTGCTACACAGGTTTAAATATAGAAAGTCTTAAGTCTGTCATTCTGGTGAGTGATAACCTTCAACAGAACTGCACAGCACAAACCAGCAAAGGATAATAAGGGGCTCTGTTTGTGAGGAAGTGGCCTTCTTAACTTCTTCTAGAACAAAAACATAAGCCTATAATTTCTACCTTTCTCTAACATTGTCTCTCCCTCAACTCTTACCATAAAAATACGCAGCTGTGCTCTCTGCAGAGCTTCTCCTACATCACATGCACCCTAGTACAGAAAGAAGAATGGGTGTGTCAGAAGAACTTTTACTCCTGTGCCATTTAATCTTTGTTCAGTCTCAGCAGACTCCTCCCAGGTAACACAGCTCTTCTGCACACAACAGATACAGATGCTTTTCATTCCAGAAGTCCTTCTCTACCACTACAAAATGCCCTCTGTAATGATAACAGTATTGTGCAAATGTTGAATACCTTCAATAGTAGTTTTAATTCATCCCTCCTCATGACCTTGCAAGAATGAATGAGAGGCAGGCTACACACAGGCACTAAGATCTCTGTCACTGACAGACTTTGGGGACACCAGGATTACTGGTTTGTGTACATACACTGGCTGCCACACAGTGCCCAGTGAGGTGTCCTCTGACAGGCTGCTTAGATTTTGCAGCTGAAAGCAAGAAAAACTACTGTTCTCCATTTGGAGGAGGAGAGCAGTTTGTCAAAAGCCTGAATCCTTGAGCATTCTTGAAGAAAACAACGGTGATGGAAAGATAACTTCAGATGTTAAGGACACAGTTATAATGTCACAAGTTAAATCAAAGACCAGATGGAAGTCTTGCACTTGGGTTCATTCTATTACAGAAAATTATAGGAGGCCATTATACAGCAGAAGCAGTGTAACAAATGCCAAAACAGATTAAAACACAGCAATGTACATATATTTTAGCTATACATACTCAGGCAAACACATGAAAGTTATATAGTGCATAATATTTCTTTTCAGTAGGGTTAATTTAAGGCAGCCTGCAAGTGCACTGGTAACATCCCTCTTCTGTAGTTACATCTGTGACACAAACATGTATCCTTTTGTAGGAATGCTGAAAGGAAGCTGGAAAGAGATGTGAAAAGGCACATCATTTACTCCTAACAAAAAGAAATGAGAAAGGAGATTGAAAAAGCATTTGTAGAGGAGAGAGAAAAAAATGGGATAAAACAGTCTATATAGTGTAGAAAAAGAAAGAATTAGTTTGATGGAAGAGCTGGAAGAAGATAAAACTTAGTGTCAATGAATACACCATTTTGTTTAATTAACTGACTGATTTGATTTTTAAAAAAAAGCCTTTTAAATGTAAGTACCTGTTTGGCAAAATAAACAGACTTGTGAATAATGGGGAATTTTGATCAGAAAAATATTTTGCTGTTCAAAAGTAATGGAATAAAAATTTGCTTAATTTTCAGAAGTCTAATTTTTAAGACATTCTTTTAATACTTGTTTCTTTTTGCCCATGTGCTCTTCCTTGTTGGAAGAGACTTCCTTCCTTCTCATTCTGCAACCTTTCACTGGCAAAACTAAAAACAGAGAAAAGCCTTCCTAATTTACTTAAATGCAGATTACTTCCAAATGAAATTAGAGCAGTCATGAGTTCCACTGTTTTTATTGTAAAAATAATATTCTATTTTTGACCCAGTCCCTTTCCACAATATTAAGCATCTATACTCCAGTGTTGCCACATTATCACCTATTTGAGGCATGTTCTCTCAATTTATGGAAAGCACAACATTTTGTAAGATGTAGACAAATTAGCCCCAAAGTACGTTTAGTCTTTTTATTTGCCTGTTGCACAAAACAAATTAAAGCAGGTTTCAACTATTTGACTGTGCTGCTTTCAGTTACAGTACTAAATGCTATTTACCCTGCAATTTTTTGTGGTTCAGAAATAACCAATTTTAAGAGGAGATCTTATTAAAATAAGGGAATTCAATCTGAATTCCACATTCCCCTGTCTGAAGATGGTCACAGAATTAAAATCTTGACTGAAAGCTCTTGTTTTCTTTAAATAGTGATCATTCAGTTAAGATTACATTTAAATATTCCTAAAATTGAGAGCATTTTGTGGGATGACCTGCTCAAGTCAGCACAGGATAGTGTCAAATATATAGAGAATCAGAGCAGAATCATATACAATTGAAACCCCAATTCCATGCAAACTTCACTGGGCAGAAATTAAGATGAAATCCATAAAATAGATATGCTGGTTCCATGTTCATGAGTGATCTGGTTGATCCTTCCACGCACACAGTCAAGAGAAACTGATATCAATGTTCCATTATGCACTTCAAAAGACGCACGGAGGGACACACTGGTCCATATGCTGCCCTCTGGCATCTGACCTCCAATCTGCTGAGCAACTGCTGTGGGTTGCATGTGATCCATGGTCAACTGATTGAGAGTCACTTTGAGCACATTGCACGAATGGATTAGCTTTAAGTTAAATGCAATGCTGGCAACTCCCTTTTCAGTAAAAATAAAATACTTCTGAGCAAGCTGTCCAGAAGAAACCAGCTGTATCTGTTTCTCATTGGATGAGACCTGGGTGAAATCCAGTAGTTTGTTTCTCACTGCTCCAGTAGGGAGACCTGTAACAGAAACTGTGGCTGATATGGCACTAGAAACCGCTGAAGGGATCCAGATGAGGCTGAACATACTAATTCCAGAACTATCTCCAAAATACCGAACATTACACTGTGCAGGAGAAAGTATCTCAAAGCTAACCAGGTCTCCAGCACCAACCTTTGTGGCCCCAGAAGCAGATATCGATGTGTCCCTGTAATTTACCCCAGATTTAAATACATTCATTAATTCTCTGTTGGTACCATTCCTATTGATATAAGAAATTAAGGAGAAGCCCTCCCGGACACACGTATGACCCATGGAATACAATGCTTGATGAAACACAAATTTGACAACACCAGTTTCAGTGAACTTTATAGCTCTACCATCATGAGATAAACTTAGCATATAAGGGTCAGAAACAGAAATTATTTTAAAGGTAGGTCGATAGTTGGTTTGGTAATGCATGGCTGTTGACATCTGTGCACTGAGTGCCACAGCACCTGTGTCATGGGACAACCAAAACAAACTGAGTGGGGTATTAAGATCATAAATATTTAAGTCTTTGCTTTGATTGCAGAATTGATTAGGGCTCCTCAAGTACACAGAAAGAGTTTGGCTGGGCTCCACTTCAGCAGCACTGCTTAAACTAGTGCTCTGGAAATACTTTCCTTCTGGCTGCTCGATCCGAACACCACTCAGTTCATAGTCTTCCTCGCTGCCATTAAGCTTTAAGGAAAGCTGCAAAAAGTTCCTGCAGTTGTGCTTTACTGCAAAATTTAGGTCAGTCCACAACAGACCATGTTGTCTGAATACTAGGCTGTTCTCTTCAGTGGACAGGATATCACAGGGAAGCTTCCCTTTTATCTTCAAGTTCAAGCCAGAGTAGACCTGAGAGATGCCAGACTTTACAGAGGGTAGAACGATGTTTGCGGCCCAAGACTCCGAGAGTTTGTTTTCACTGGCTGCTGAACAAACCGTGTCACTGACAGTGGAACAAGGGACAGCCACCATTCCATCTTCACACTTTAAACACGCTTGGCATTCCTGCATTTCCTTATTAAAGAAATACTCCTCTCCACACATTCCCAAAGCTGCATCCTTCTCAGCAATTCCAAGGCATCGGAAACCACCTGTTCATAGGAAATGGACTCTTTTATTGTCATACTTTTAAAATACTAACAATAAGAACTCTACAGCTCCACATATCAAGTATCTTTGATACATACCTAATCATAAGTGAGAAAACATCTATGATGTTAGATCACTTTATGCTATTAAAGGAACCTTGATAGATTTCAGAGGAAATATTAGGCATAACTCACCTTGTCCAAGCAAAGCACAATGGTTAGGAGTGAAAAAGAAGCTACATGGGGGCAACTCTAACCAAAATCTGTAATCTATCAGATACAATGATATTGCTCCTTCTCTGATGTAAAAGGCATGGTGACTGGTACACCGAGCAGCTCCTTTCAGCTAATGGAGAGTTCCCCTCCCCAGGGAGAAATGTGCACTGCTGCCCAGCCATGCTACAGGGCAGCCCTGCTGTCACTGTGATTGCTAAAGCAGTGCTTTGCAACCCAAGGGACAAGGACCCCTGGCATTTACTCCGTATGCAGTTTTTTAAAAACCTGCAAGGGACAAATAGAAAAATCAAAACTGTAAACAGGAGGCTTAAAATCATTATGCAGTAGACCATGCATTTAAAAAGTGGAAAACCACTGCCCTATGACACAGGACACCAGTGGCTGTGATCAAGCTAAATTAAAGCACTGCCGCAAACAGTGAGGAGAATATACATGTGCTGTTTGAAATTACTTTGTTTGACATAAAGCAATTTTGTGCTGTTAAATGGTACACCATGACCTCAGTGGATCAAAGAATGTACACCAAAAAAACAGGTTTTAAAAACAGCCTGTAATTTTCTGTGGCAACTTTCCAAGAGCCCCACCAGCTGCCAGTGCTTCCACCTGGAGCAACCAGAACCCAAAACCTTTGTACATGGAGATTTCAGGATTTGAATCAACACACAAGATTCTGAGGCATCCTAAAGAATAACCACCTGCAGTTTGTGCCTCAAAACTTAATCACTAATGCAGTCATTTATGCTTTTTTACCACCATGATCAAAACTCAATAATCATCTTTCTTATAGATCTTCTTAAATATCCTTTCATATCTAGATCCTATGTCACACACTTGCATTATTCTTTAGGTGGAAACTTCCTGGACCTTGGCTGGATTTGCTCTAAGATTGGGACAAGCATTTGCATGGATCCCAACAGTGGATTCTCCCTTGCTAGCCCAGGGTGGGGCTGGCTATGCTAACCCCTGATGCAGACAGAAAAGCTCACCACACTTGTTGCAAACTGCAAGTACACACAAACCTGGCCCTCAGGGGAGGTCAGAATGTTGGCTAGAATTCACTTCTGATACTGCATTATTCAGCAGAGAACACCAGACACTGCGTTAATTTATACAGGCTTCATATATTCACCCTTATATCACTTTGTCTATTTATACTTCATTCACTTAAGTGATGATCCTCCATTAACATCGATATGTAGGACTCTACAATTTATGATGTGAGAATATTCATTCTACGATCAGGTACCATTTTATCAAGAGTTCACTGCAGAACAGTAAGATTTTTTCCATCTGAAAAAAGTCAAGAGAAACTTAACACTTTGTTCCTCTCTGAAAGTGTCTTGATTTTTTATGAGAAACAAAAGCCAAATAAATAAGATTACATTTTTTTCAACCAAAAACATTCTAGAGGGAGTACAGAGAAAAGTCCCAGATAATCTTTCTCTTTGAAATCAGTTCTAACCATGATGTATCTACTCACATGACATTTCTTAACCACTTCTGCTTCTCATATCACTAGCTCCACCATCACTGAGAAATACTGGGTGAAGTAAGTACACACATAGAGCCGGTTCACACAGCAGAGAAAATCGTCAGTGGTGCCTAGGAGCACTTTTTATGCTATTTGTTTCTACAAACATTTTAGTGTATATTTGAGTGCTTACTAATATAATGTTTCACAAATACTTGTGATGGCTATATGCACTAATTTACTTGTCTAGTCTTTTATTGGTTAGAACTGCAGCAGGTGTTCCTCCTGGGTTTACTCAAACAGGTGACTTCAAAGCAGCACACAGACTGCTCCTTGCTGCAGCCACAGCTGCAAAAGTAGCACCCTACCCTTTGCCCAGAAGGGGTCCAGCAGCAAATGATAGCCAACCATCAGAAACCACCACAGCAGCATGCTGGGACTGCTTCCTACTGCTCCTTACCACTTTACAGCCTCTGCCACCTCTTCCTGGCTCCCTGCTCTGAGCACTGCTGCACCTGGTTTCACAGTGAGCAGCACAGCTGTCCTCAACCTGGCTTTGTGAAATTGAGTCTTTCTGCAGCACATTCCCCAGCCCTTGCCACTCACAGAGGCCAGGTAATTGCAAGGCAATTACAGTAAGCTACACATGTATTTTTCTGCTGCTACTACTCACAACTGCCTGACACAAAGGTTACATTTGGGCAGATTAAGTATGGGAATCCTTCTCTTTTTAAACATTCTATGTCAAATTTGGATCATCACATATCAATATGGTTCATTACAAATCAGAACTATCTGTCAAGGTTTTCATTCCTCTTCCCCCTGCATCCCACAGTAAGTCCTTTATTTTGCATAGCTTTCCAGGGAGAGTGCCTTTGGTTGATTCTATTTGTTTGATAAACAATCTGACTACTCTCCCATGGTTGTCTAAGAAGGAAATTATGTACCAAACCCTATTTTCACTGATTACATACCCTTAATTATCATTGAATGACTAATGACTTAATGACTAGCCTTTAATCAAATAAATCAACAATTCTCATCCCACATAGAAGTGAAAAAAGCAGCAGGGGAAGAAGGTATGATGTAGAGGAAAGTGAAAGAGTGAAGAAAGAGAGGCTCCTAGTTACATGATTCTTTACTGTTATTTGCTCTGTCTCCCCTCACACTGCACATTGAACAAGAGTTGCTACAGATGCTACAACCTTTGCGTGCAGCTTGAGAAACCACATGCAACATCTGGAACTCATATGTCACATCACATCCCCTTCTTCCCTTCTTTACCCAAAACAGACATTCCATTTCAGCCTTTCTTTTGACACGTCAATTGCACTTGGAAAGATAATGAGCTACCATGAACAGAGAGGCTGAAAGTCACCTCTAACAAAAAATAACAGGAACACTCTCTCTTCCATGACAGATGAGAACAACATTGACAAGACATTGATTCCTGTGCAGGTGATGGGTAATAACTTGCTTTCTACACACCACCATTAAAACTGGGAGAAGAGGAAGAGAGGGAAGATTCCTTTTCTTCCAAATACATTGCTACTGCCTTTCTGTGGTCTGACACACCATCACTACCCATCTGTTTCTTGGCAGTGTTCTGCCCTCACTTACAATCCTCCGGCAGTTGTACAGACCCTTTTTTGGTCTGGTTCCCCTCCACGGAACCCACTGAATAAATTAATTACAGCCTTCCTCTTCCAAGCCACAGACTAGAGCAACACCAAATTACTACCACATTGGTGGCTCTCCTTTCCTAGGGCTGAGGCCTTGTGGGCTTCCATCCAACAAAACACAAACAGGAGCCAACACAATGTCTCATTAAAGACAAGGCAAAGCCTTACACCTTTCCGATGCTCTGGCTCAAATTTTGTGCTCTAAACTGTCTTGCCTCCAACTGTCCACTTCTAAGACTCTCCAAAAATGCCTTCCCTCTTCTTTTGGAAGACTGATGATACCTCGTGTGCATCATTTACCACACAAGGCAACACTAAGTGCCCCCTTCCTCAAGTTATTTCCAGTTTACTGCAGTGTTTGTAGTAACTCCATCCAACGCAACACAGCTCCTGTCCAGAGCAAGTAAGGGCAAAGTAAGAAAACCCACATGTTCTTTTAATCCTTTCCTAGGCTCCCATATTGTTCTCCACCAGTGACTGGGTAAAAAAGGCACAAAATCATTCACAATCAGCTGAAAACAGCCCTTGCCCCTCAAAAGAGGCCACTCCTTCTTACAAGTCTAGAAGCCTAGAGGAGGAAAACCATAGCATCTAATGAAGGCCTTCCTGGGCTATTTGACTGTGAAACTTCAGGTACAGGTCACAACTGGTGAAATGCTCTGCTTGATCACACAGTTCCTTTCAAGGTTTTTTGGATGACCAAAAATTAAGCCATGAGAATGTAATAAAATAATGAAGTCTGCAGTGCAAAACACCAGGGAGATTTGCTCTTAAATGTCTGAAAAAGTCTCCCAAAGCATCCCAAAATGATGGAAACTGTTGATCTTTCCTCAGTATTTGACAATATTGTTGCTAAGGAGAATAATATTAATGGAGGGAGGTCTTATAAGAGTCTTCATTGGATCAAATCAGAAGGAAAATGACAACTATTTTTCTCCAACAGGAACGATGTCTTTGATTTGGGCCCTATTTGCACCAGCATAAACAAGAAGAAAGTCTGGTCATAAGAGAAAATAAAAAACAAAGCATATAAACCCCCATGAAAATAAGGCAAAAGGGACTATCCAATGCCTCTAAGGGATATTAATGTCCTAAACAGCCCATTGTCCACAAGAGCTGCTATCAACTTACAGATTAGTGGTTTTTAAACCCAGCAAGCTGTGCATGTCACTACTCACTAACATACAAGCCTGAGTCCTTATCTATTTCTGTGGCCTGTTCCTGATGATCTAATTATTCTCATTCTCTAATTATCAGAGAATATAACTTACCTGGAGTATTGAGGCATTTTATCCTCTCACCACAAATGCCTGGAGATTCAGTGCACTCATCTCTGTCCTGTAAATCACAAGAATCATACTGAAACAGTTTAACATGACAACTTAAATTTGAAACAGGCATTTCAGGCTGTGACATCCCTCTGTCCATGAAAGGTGTATGTAGGGATGGAGAACAGGTTGATCCCGTAAGCATGTTAGAGCAGGACAATTTTGATTTAGATTTGTTATCTATTTTAACCAGGTATCCAAAACTACTGTGTGACACCACAGAAAGCAAGCAGTGTGCAGATGAGCTGAACAGAGGGGTTGCACATGTAACACTCGTTATGATGCACATCCCCAAGAGGGGGCATCAATCAATTCATCTTAAGGACATTGCAACAATTGAGACAGTGTTAGGAAAGGCTTTTAAGAACATTTAATCTGATAGGAAGCTGCTAACCAAAACACACATGAAAAGTAAATTAGAAAGTACTATTCCCTGTCAACAAACTCTCGTTTCACTTTACAGCAGGCAGAGGGGAAAGAAAAACAGCCTACATTTGCCTTTAAATGCTAGCTTTAAAGAAAATTGAGGCTAGCAGAGAGGGAACTGGACAGACACATTCAAGTTCTCAGTATTTGGTCCAGCTGGTCAGGCTCACGCTAAGCTAAGAACCGGAGCAACCCTTAGCAAACAAAATACTGCTTTAAATATCAAGTTACCCATATATCTTAGGACTTCTAAAGGACAGTAGGCAAACAAAGAACAATCCTATTTTGCTTGCATGTGTAGTTTTGTGTTGTATAATAAAATGTATTTTACAATAAAATGTATTTAACAATACAAGTATCCATGTTCTATATTTGTGTATGTTATTATATTTTGTATGTTTGTTTGCATGTTATGTTTAAGAAGGAGCTAGCTCTTACATTTGTTTTAACTTTCTGTTTCCAAACTTTGAAAGAAATGTCTGACTTATGCTTAATAAAGCTTTCCTGCACTTTCAGAGATGTCTAGAAGCTCCTGTAGACTGTAATGGAATTAAATAAACAAATTTAGCATGTGTAAGTCTAAATGTCTTAGGATGTCTTTTCCTACCATGATGAAAAGACTCAAAGTCCTGCCAGCTGTCAGGTTTGGGAAAGTGTCACACCCAACAGGCACAAGCCAATGCCTCATTTAGAAGACTAAACGTTAAAGAGAAACACACAAAAAAACTTTCTGGCATAGACCTATTCAGTAAAACACATGGTTCAAACTGGATTTCTCTAGCTCTCCAAGTAGTTATTTCCAGAATGTTATCCTGATATGTCCAACACAATGCTTCATAAGCAATAACTGAAAGATACAGAATTATGTTTCACCTGGCAAATCCGATCAGAGTTTGCAGAACACTCAGCCATTTGGAAAAAACCAGCAGGACACAATGTGCACTTTTCACATTGTAAAGGCGTCTTTTGGAAATTGCAAAATTCGTCACTTTCACAAAGGCCACAGTCCAGCAAAGACTCCCCAACGTTAATCACTTTTGCATCCACTTCTACTTTGTGCATGGAGTATGACTTCTGGAGATGATTTCTGACCTGGTTCTGAAGTCCATGAAGATGACTTTCAAAATAATTTTGAATATCTTCTTGCAAACTCTGAAATGACATTTGTTTCACTGTATCAAAAAGCATTCCATACTGGACTTTGATCAGATCCATTTGCTCATACATTTTTCTTTGCTGTTCAAGAATCTCCTGTTGCTGGCTAACCAACACATGCTGCTGTTCAGCAAGTTTTTGCTGCAAATCAACAATGATCTGCTGTTGGCTTTTCAGCATTTCAGTGAATTTCTCGTGCCCTTTCGCAAGGTGCAGCTGTAGTATTAGGGCATCTTCAGATGGAACTTCATTTTCTCCTGAAATACAAATGATTTATTATTGTCCAAGCTTGTTGTATTATCTCTTCAAAAACATTCAAATTTTAGCAAATTAATGAGAAGTCTCACTAAATTCAAGTCATCATTATAAGGTCAGTTTCCTTCACTATCTTTGTAGCCCCTTCATGGAACCACAAGGTTTTCCATTTCATAAGCAGCTTATGAAATCATCATTTGCCCCTGCTTCAGGGTATAAATTAATCACCACATCAATAACAGATTAATCATTCCTATGTACATGTTCAAACACAGTAAAGAGTAAATGGCCAATTTTCACTGTAGAAGTGATAAAATGAAGTGATAAAACTTGTGGCGAATACTGAGCTATTAAGGGTAGTAAAAGTAAGGGTCAATTGCAAAGAGCTGCAAAAGGAGTCTATGATACTGAGCAGCAGCAATAAAATGACAAAAAAAAAAGAAGTTCAGAGGAGATAAAGGTGAATTGAGGTTCTCACTGAAAAAAAAACTCAAATTTTTTTTAGATCAAATGTCATAGATTATTATTACTCCTTGAAAATGGTCTTGAAGTAATATATCTAGATATAGATGTTGGGCTACAGAGCCACGTAATCATCAGTTCAATGCCCAACAGAGTTCAGAAAGGCAAATAAAATGCTGGGACTAATTAGAAGAAGAACATAAAACAGAACATAATATATCATTATGACATTACATTAATCAACAGAGCATCTGAATACAGAATGCAGTCCTGGCTCCCCACCTCAAGATGGAGTATAGAAGGAGTCACAAGTTCACAAAAAGGGCAGCAAGGAAAATCTAACATATGATACTGCTGCAATATGAGAAAGTAGGTAAGACTTTTCAGGATCAGAAAAAAAAATAAAGAAACCAAACTGTGATATATTACAGGTATCCTAGAGCAAGTAAATGTGGAATGACTCTTCTTTCTTCCAATACAAGAATTAAAGGACATTAAATGAAGGCAGCAGTTCCATACACACTAAAACTTCAAAATAAAATCAATCTGGGGCTTAAAGATAGACATTGATCAGATTCAGGAAATCTAAGTAACAAACTGTTGGAGCTGGGAAAATTATCTATGAAAACATTGTGTTGTACTTTCTACAATATCTGCTGCTGGATACTGCCAGAGAGAATCCTCAATCCATATAATCTGTTCTTAAGCAGCACTGATTTTTATTCTTACGTGCACAGAACATGAAGGATGACACAATGAACAAAGACCATATCCAGTTCTTGTTTAGAGTCCCCAAAATATTTTGCTGTTTGGTTAGTTTTACTCACAGCATAAGGCAGACATTAATTTCTATTTTTCAGCACTAACTTAAATATTAGGGTAGTTTGCAGTATACTGGATTTGAGAAAACAAAGACCAGGATAAGAAAACAAAACCCAGTTTCTGTGCATTCCTTCTTTTGGGATGCCAGTGTTTCATCTGAAGTAAGGCGCACCCACGGTGCTGCTGAGAAATAGCAGGGACAATGGGCTCATCTGATGTGAAATGGGACCGCAAGCCTGCACTCCAGCATCTTCACCTGGCCAAAATAAGTGGTGCTTCAGCTGCAGCTGGCAGGAGTCTTCCAGACAGCAGGTCTGTGTAACCCTGCAGACAGGCTGTGACAAGCAGCTGCCTCACGCACATGCGCCTGCAAACACGGACACCACGCTGGGAATCAGCTTGAGTCCCTGGTACTGGCCTGTACTTTGGAGAGCTGGCATCAGGCATGGCACTCAGCAAGCATCTCAGTAGACTGAACCTCATATGAATGGGGCTTTTTAACAGGCTGAACAACAGCCTACTCGGTTCACCAGAACACAGTTTTTTCCAGCAGGTTAACTGGAGCAGGGATATTTTAATTACTGAAGAATCACTGCAAATCTACTCAGGCACCGTCACAAAGCTGGCAGACATAGACTGGGATGGGCCACTCGGTCTCCACCTGTGCATAGGGAATTAATGCAGTAGAAAAATGGCCTTTGGGTCACCTAGGCAGTATATTCCAGCTCTCCTGCTGTCTGAGGAGAGGTCAACAGCAAAGGAACATCCCATTCAGCTGGTATTAGTGATGTGCTGAAGTGGTAGGTTGACAGAAATGTTCCTCTAAAAACCCAGAAAGACAGGAACAGTCACTGACCTGTCTCTTGAATCACTGAATAATGGCTTGCAATGGATACACTCTTCATTGGAAGAGTTAATCTTCCAATGAAGATGGACTAACAGCACATCCAGTTCCAATCCCCTGCCAGGGGCAGGGACACCCTGCACTAGACCAGGTTGCTCAAAGCACTATCCAACTTGGCCCTGAATATTTCCAGGAGTGGGGCATCCGTGAACTCTCTGGACAACCTGTTCAGTGCCTCACAGTAAAGAATTGTTTCCTAATATCTTATCTACACCTACTCGCTTTTAAGTTGGAAGTCCAAATTGTCATGGACATTACACCTGTTTGAGTTGCAGCTCTCCCCAGACTACTGTCAATGCATTTCTCCTGATTAGAGATCTGATTATCACATTATTTGCTCTGTTTGTTTCAGTAGACAAGCCATACTGGAATTGCTATACAAACCACGCTCATTTGCAAGATTTGACTCCAGCTGCCAGTGGGGATTGCTCTGCACTACTGTAGGAAACCCACTGACCTATGCTCAAAAGAAGGTCTCAGAGAAACACAGAGAATGTCAGAGGCCACAAGCAGAGCAGAACGCTGGATGCTTGCCTATACCCTGACTTGAAGGAAACCAAAGACAGTCAGCATGCCTTAATTTTTGTTCCTGATGCCAAATACATGGAATTTCTGCTAGATCTTGATGAATTCAGTATGCTGCTCTTCCACTCCTAGGAGAGAAAGCTGCCTTATGAAGGTCTGGGTTGGGTCCTGTCTTTGGAATGGGGAAAACATGTATATATGTCCTCTGTCCAGTGTGGACAAAAGCATGTCTACAGCACAACTCATTCACACCAACTGCAGCAGCAGGCATAAGGCGATAGCACCACAAGAGGAGAATTTTTGGGGGTGCAGTGGTCCTCATCTAAAAACTCACACAGAACCTTGTGAGTTATCAGAGGTTTGCTTGCTGTGTGCTCCGTGTCGACAGTGCCTTCCATGAGATTACATGGTTTAGTGGGCAGTGTTGCACACTGCTTTCTCTCCAATATATAAGACACTTCTCTCTGTCACAGGAAGACGAATGCACAGGTCCATGATCATCATTGCCCATAAGCCATTCTTTATGCATTCAAGGATTTTGTTAAGGGCAACTTCTAACCACACTTCTCTTCCTCCAAGATTTCACCCAGCATGAGGCCTGCAAAGAGCATAAAATTGAAAGAGCGAACTCTGAGTCTCCAAACATTTTCACCCTCTGACCCTTTAGCTTTAATTCCTCTGACCCACATCAGAGGTGACAAAGGACCCAAGCCTAAGAGCCCAGAGATGAGAGCTGCATGTAACTCACCATGTTAGCTGTAACTGCTGATGGTGTTGGAGACTGGGCAGCACAGACTGACCAGAGACAGCCAAAGAATAAGATAATGTTTGGAGAAAGAGGTTATGCCAAGCTGGATGCTCTTTGTAAGACTTGAATGGAGATACAACATATCTGTTTTCAGCACCATCCAAAAGTATTACGCTTCTCTGTACAAGCAGAATGCTCTTGCTATTTGCTGAGGCTTGTATAACACAGACAAGGACTTTGGTATGGACAAAGAAAATGCAAATATCCTGGGTTCTTTGGAAAAACAGAGACATGGCATTTATGATGAAGGTATGAAGAAGAGTACGCACAGAAGCAGAGAAAAGTGAAATTAACCATACTGACTCGTTTTCTGTCCACCTTTGGTCACAGAGGTTCTCCAAGACATCTGGGAACAGTTTCAGGCAAGATGAAGGTAGACAGTGTCACTGCATTATGACAGGGAAGCTTAAACATCAGTCCTGGGGCTGGAATTACCAAGTACATTAACTTCCTTTGGAGGAGATGTCACTTCTCTAGGCAGACCTTGGTAACTTTTGGCTTAGCATGTGCTCTGGTGTCTGAAGCAGCCATGGCACTCATTTGCCAAGCAAATGAGTGACAAAGCTTAAATTACCTTCTTCATGCTTTTTCATTAGCTTTTTTAACATCAATGGGAAATAAATCACTCTTCTAATATATTTGCTATCTTTCAGACAAGGCACTAAACCAGAATCTAAACTGTGTAGTGGTTATTAAAGACCTGTTGGTGCTCTTCATGTTGGTAAATCCACAAATCCCTGACCATTAGAGACACCTTCTCCTGACCTACGAGTGTAACCACAGATGTACTGGCTTCCTACATGAATACCAAATTCACCAGAGCTGCGCTGGTCAATGGACAGGCAAGTGTTCTGAACAATGCACTGCAAGAGACACTTTACCATTTTTCCCCCTGGCTATGACAGCAAGACAGGCTGGCACAAATAACATGTTTCTTACCAATGGCACCAGTCTGGGTATGGGACACACTCCGTGGAAATCTTTTAAGATATTGCTATAAATTAAGAATACCAGAAGTACCAGACTGCGAAGAGAGACTTAAACTTGTTTAAAAACTGCACTACCAAAGATTCCGCCACATTTACTCAGCTCTGGGTATCCTAAGTGCAAGTGTTTAAGAAGGGGGAGATGAAGGGGAGCAGAGAGAGGAGCCACGGCAGTAATTCCTTCACATGGTGTGAAGACCAGCGCTGGATTTTCTTCCTAACTCTCCCAGAACAAGGAGCTCTGGAGCAGTCGTTCAGGTGCTCCTGCCTCCGGGCTCTCAGAGCTGCTGAAGCCCCTTGGCCCAGCGGACACCTGCCCGGTGGAGGAGACCCAGCACCTGCGGCTCCCCGTGACCACACCGAGCTCCGCGGGCCGCGGAACCCTGCGCGCCACGGAGGGCGGTGCTGCTGTGGGGTGTGCGGCGCGCCCTCCCGCCCCGGCTCCCTCACGCCGGCCCGCACCTGGCTTGACGTCGCAGGTGAGCTGCACCCCCGGGGCGCCGCCGCCTCGCTCGGCAGCGGCGTGGGCCAACTCGTCCCCCGCGAACTGGGCGGCTCTGTCGGCGGCGCGCAGCAGGGCGGGCTCGGGGCAGCCCTCGGCGGGGCCGGCGCAGCCCGGGCCGCGGGGCCGCGGCCGCAGGCGGGGCGGCAGCAGGCGGCACTCCAGGCCCTGGCAGTCGCGCTGGGTGGCGTTGGCGGCGCAGCCCCCGCCGGGGCAGGCGGGCGGCGGGGCGGCGGGCGCTGCCTTGCCCTGCGACGGCCGCAGCGGCGCGGCGCCGTGCAGGAAGGAGCGCGCCGGGCGCCCGGCCCGGCCGCCGCAGCGGGGTCCGCGGCAGGGCGGCGGGGGCGCGGAGCCGGCCTCGCACGGGGGGCCTGGGCAGGGCTCGGCCGAGCCGCCCCCCGCGCCCAGCAGCGAGAGGCAGACGCCGAGCCAGCAGCGCGCCCACCACAGCCGTCTCCCCGGCATCTCCGGCCGCGCCTGCAAGAGAAGAGAGGCCGCGGCGGGTCAGGGCGATGCCCCTCTCCCTCCGCCCTAGCCCGGGGTGCGCAGAGCCGGACAACCCCGCCCCCCACACCCCTCTCTCCCTCCGTTGTGCAGGTACCGTCACAGCATCCCAAATCCAGAAAAAACTTTTCACCCCGTCCCGTCCCTTCCCGGAGTCTCCCGGCGTAACCTGCGGGACGGTGCAAGTGCGGCCTCGGGCTGTGCTCCTCGGAGCGGCTGCCCGCGGCGGGGACCAACCTCCTCCGAAAGCAGGAGGGAATGGAAATGTGCAACATTCCTGGGGCTTCGTTAGCATCAGATTTCCCAAGCGCCTCCCTTTAACTCCTTCGCTGCCCCAGCCCCTGCCGGCTGCCCGGGGCGGCGGTGGGACAGAGGCGGGCGCTGCCCGCGGCTCCCGCCGGCGTTTCATGGCTGTGATATCCCCCGGCGCCCAGACAGGGATATGTACATGTCTTAAAAGGCTGGCTTTTGTTTCGAGTGGTTTTACTGAGCCTCAGGGAGAAAAAAAAAAAAAGGAGAAAAACCCCAAAAGCCAAACAATCAAAACCTCAAACCCAACAGAAGTAAAGTGCACGCGCGACGCAGTTTTCAGTAAAGAAAATTTTCACGCGGCTGAAAAAGTTACGGATGGTTTGGATTTCTTGGTTCCCACTTCGATCGTCAGGAACCTCCATCAAAGATAACCACGACCGCAGGTGCCGAGAGCCGCAGCAGAACCGATTTTGAGCAGAACAGCCATGTGGCCATGCCCGTGTGTGTTCGCTTTCTGATAAAGCAGCTTCCCCGGGCTGTTTCTGGCAGCGCTCACACCGAGGTGTGAGGATCAGCATACCTTTCAAGCGCTCCGAGGCGTGAATAACTCCCGCAGCAGGAGCCACCTCGCTTATCTAATCTCTTCCACATGCTACCGCGGGAAAGCGACACCGAGTATGTGTCCAGCTCAGCACTAACTGCGACGCCGCTTTGGGAAGTCGGCCGGCACAGATACAATAGCTATGAACAGAAGAATTACTATTACTAAGAAAATTCTATTTATTGATTCATTAGCTTCAGCTTCCTTCCATCCACGGGCTCACACACATGTCAAAACTCTTCAGAGTATCTTTGCAATGCTCTCACACAGGGCCTTTGCTGTCACTTATACAAGAAAGAGGAGAAACAGCATTGTTTTGTTGGTTTGTTTATTTGTTTGGGGATTTTTCCCTACAAAAACTGTTTGAAACTTCTTGGGAATCTCCTTTTTTAAATTTTTTTTTAATTTTTTTAAAAAATTCATATTGATTCATTTGCTGTTTCCCTTGCTACTGGAAAAGCATACCAAATACATCATCTGCAAACTGGCTCGTCATTTTTTGACCAAGCATTTCTTACCTTGAAAACACTGGCTTGTCAAAACTGAAATGCCCTGTGCAGCAGCAGCAGTAAAGACTCCAACACACAGGGGTTGTAGCCCCTGCTGAGTTCTGCAGGGCTGGTGACCTGCCGGGTTCCAGAACACCTGCCTGGGTCAGGGATACCTGTCAGCTCTGCCAGATCAGATCCTACATGAAATGCCCAACAGCTCCTTGACTCTTTGCCTTGACCTTCAACTGAAGTAGAATTCCAGGGCTGACTGCTCCTGAGAGAGCCCATGTTTTCCTATGGCTTGCAGTAGGTCTATAAAAAGAGGCATAGAATAAATGGAGATAAACTTCCACAGCTTGTCCCTCTGAGGAATCCACAGCCCAGCTGGAGCCCAGCTCCAGTATGGAGCTCTGCATGAACTATTTTTTTTTTCCTTCTAAATGAATACCTATGTGTTTTCTCTAGTTCCTTGATAGGTTTTGCAGCCAGTACATTGCTATCACAGCTTTATTATTTTGAGGATCTGTGCCAGTACATATAAAGCTACATAAGATACAAACTCATCTTTGGATCATCTTCAGAAATGCCATAAAAAAAGGCTATAGAGTTGGGGATGATGCCCAGAGTGGCTACAACTTCAGGCTAATAATTCATGAAATGACATGAGGCATGATATTCTCAGACACTACACAGATCAAGAGCAACTCTTCTGAATTTGAGCTCTTTATATACCAATGCAAAAAATAAGAATAGAATTTACCTTCAAACCTGAGCCTTTTTATTTTTCTGGAAAATTATTTTTTCTGGGAAAAAACGCTTTTTGATAGTGCCAACAAGAATATTGATTCACACATTTGACTTTGGAAGTGTCTATAACACAGAATGCAGCAGTGAGAAATGCTGCCACTGGTTTGACAAGTAGCATAAACACATGGACGTCATCCCTTATGATTGAAAAGCGTGCATCAGTTAAATGGAGTGACACATGTCAAAATGTATGTTCTGCTGATGTCTAGTATAGAGCTTATCAGCTAATGACACTATTTGTAGGTACTGTCTACAGGTGCATAGGTACCAGAATCACCCAGCAAACTTGCAGAACATCCAAACTCGAGCCAGTTTGTAAATACACATAAAGCTGTACCTGTTGTACTCCTGCTTTCCTTCCCTGCATGGGTACTGTGTAAGGAGGGGGACTCCCTACTTCATGAGTTTGAAAGATGGTTTAGAGCAACGCTTTTGTTTTTCATGGCATTTTTCAGATTGGCTGTGTTTGCTGGCACAAAAGGAGCAGTTCAGATCAAAGAAGTGAGCAGGGGGCTCCTACATCTGCACTATTTGCAGTTTGGGGAGTGTTCTTCAGACCTGGCAATAATTAAAATTCATACAGCCCTGGTCAGGCACTGGTGTCTGTCCAGACAAGAGCATATCCTGTTAGATTCCCCAAAGAAGCAATCTCTGCAAGTGCCAAAACTGAATGTGACAGGCAAGAAGGACTGGGGTAATTGCTGCAAAACAGCCCTGCTGCTCTGAACCAGCACACAAACCCAGACACAACCCAAACCAGATTTACTTAGCCCCATCTTCAAGTAGATGCAGCAGCTCTGTCGCTCCCCGTGCAGCGGCAGGTGGGCTTTGCCCGTTTCGGACCCCTCTCACCGAGGCCAGCGGGACCCTTGCGGGAGCATCCTCATCCTCATCTCCTCATCCTCTGCGGAGCCCCCGGGGCGCAGGGCCCGCGGCGCTCCCGGGCCGGGCGGCAGAGGGCAGCAGGGCCCCGCGCTGGCCCTGTCCCCGTCCTGTCCCCGTCCTGTCGCTGTCCCCATCCCGTCCCCATCCCGCCCTGCCCCGCCGCTGCCGCTCGGGCTCGCTCCCTGCGGCGCTTCCCGGGACCGCGGAGTGACCCCGGAGGAGGCACCAAGGCATCCTGAAAGGCCACTGGCTTCGGCCGAACCTCAGCGGCACATTTCCTCCGCTTGGTTCTTTGTTGAGGCAGCCGAATGAAGTAAAATGTTCTTTCTCGTGCGGTTTTTCGAAAAGTCCTGGACAACCTGTATTAAGCATTTTTGAATAACGTTTGGAGTTGGATGATGTTTTGTAATATGGATGACAAAATACATCCAAAGCAGTCATCCATAACACATCTGCTCAACATAATTTACTTTTCTTAGATTTCTAGTTTAACCATGCAGCAGTTTTGGAAAAAAAAATCCCTGCCAGGTACCTAAATCTAGACCCCACATTATTTTCCCACCTTTCACAATCTTTTACAATAGCAATGTTGAACAATTATTTGATCTTGCAGGCCTTACAGACATGCTTAACTTAACAATTTGAATTAATACTACATCCAGCAGCACTGCTTACAGTGCATACCTTTCTAGATACGCATTTTTCTCTAATCAAAACCCAAACCAGAACAAAATAAGTATTTTTTGTCTGGTTGTTTTCAATTATTTATTTTTTACAAGACTTTTTCTAGGCTAAAATTCCAAGCATTGCTGTCATTTTAAGTAAATGTTGATTACCAAAGAAGATTGATAGTTAAATAAACACTTATGCCAGATGAAAAACATGGGAGTAGTTTTGAGTTTTGCCATTAAAACTAATGGGATATTTGCACGTACATTAGCTAGGAAAGAAAAAGAAACTAAGGAGAAAAAAATCCTGCCAGAATGTATCTAACTTGCTATCAGACAGCATTTGAAACTATCTAATTTTGCTCAATGCCTTGTATCCTTCACTGTTTTTCAGAACATTAGCAGATTTAAATCCCAAGGTGTTTTCAGTATTTTCAGAACTGCTAAGTTTCTTGTTAGAAATTCTTTTTAATGTCCACTAGTCTTCAGACTCCTATTTCTAGGTTGGATTTCAAGAAATTAATTCCATACATTGTAAACAGATTCCTAATCAAAGTATAGATGAACTAATAATAGTTGAACTGGTAATAGTGCGTGTCAAGGGCTTGACAAGTTTTGCCTAAAACAGCCATTACAAACAGTCTGCAATACTAAATGGATACACCCCAAACTTTTATTCCTTCCTTCCTTGAATGATTTTAGGTCATGCAAAATGGCACGCAGTGATATGTGATGACTAATTTGCCTGTAACTGTACCTTAGTTGACTGAAGCACTAGATGAAAGAGCAGAGAGCCTTGCCACTGAAGTAGTACTTCTCTCTGCTACGTCTTCCATCAAGAACTAGCAGCCTCCCTTAGATGTCTTGACTGTCAGCCCTTTACAGGTAACAATTTACCATCTAAATGGCATGGGGAAAGAAATGGGGAAACTCACAGCTGTCCAAAGGGAGAAGATGTAGAAACTGCTGAATAATGGCAATACTGAAGCAACCCCACCGTCCCCCACAAGATTTCAGGGTTTCATGAAAACAATAGAAAAGGGAAACAGTATAGTTCAAGGGACATACTTTACTGTTGTTAAATTACACCCAAGAAGAAGTTGTTACCTTGGCATATGGGTACTGAGAACTGGAAAAAAGAAGAACTATTCTCTGTGAGAAGATCAATGCCAAAGTTCTCAGATAACACAAATTGTCAATGGCCACCTGCACAGAAGCAGCAGCAACAGTTCTGCAGTGTAGCTACAAACAAATAAAGAATCTCCTTTTCTAAATAATTTTGGGAATGACCTGTTATCCAAACAATTTTAGGGAATCACCTGAAATTATTTTTGTGAACATTCATAAAAAAAAGCAGATCAAATTAGTCTGGTAGTACAAGTTTAGTATTTTGTGACTTCTACATCTATGGTCAAAATAGACCATAGACAGAAAATGCAAATGTATTTCTCCAGTTTCTGAGAGAAAACTAGATCCTTTTCACAATGTAGTTCTTAATTGTATTAAAACTGAGCAGGAGAATGCATACACCACAGCTTGAAACTAATAGCATTTCATTGTTTTCACAGCCCAATGTAGTTTCTCTGCAAAACAGTCTGCTGCCTCATATCAGTGTGTCAATGTGCTCCACACTGACTCACAGGGCTGCACGCAGCTCTGCAGACTTGCTCTGTGTTGCAACTGCTTCCTCCAAGTGAGCTGTGTCTGCCCTGTGGATAAGCCTTCAGGCTCTCACACTTCACATAATCTAGGATTTTACAGCTGCAGTGTGCTGTGAATACTTTGAATTGGTCAGGGCTCAGACTTTGCATTTTCTGAGAAATCTTGCCAGTTTGAAGTGTTAATTTGTCCCAATTTAGAAAGAAAACTGTTAAAACACTTCCTAGGAAATGAACATTCTACTAACGATGTTATTTGGGAAACAAGGATTCACAGCATTTCTAAAAAGCAACAATTTTTTCCAAGAGCAGTGGAGCCCTGAATACCAGGAGGTCCTTGTGTTCCTGGATCCCTGAGACAAGGAAGAGGCCATCACACAGGAGTAGATCTGACTGAATGGAAAACTGGCAGCTGACCTGCCTTGCAGAGGACTATCAAAAGTTATCTGTATTCCATTATAAGGCTCACTGAGATAAGCTTTCATGAAATGTTTCACTCTCAGTGAACCAGCAACTTCTGACAGAAAACATGCCAACAGAACAGTGTTTCCAAGAGATGCATTCATAGCTGGATGACACAATGATAAAAATATCTCAGACTTGGCTAGACTGGCTGGTCAGCATTAGTTCAGTGCTACAAGTCTCAGCCTCCTGAAGTAATAATAATCTTTGAGTCACCTTCTGTTCCCCTAATTGCTGACTGCACTCCTTCAGTAATGCCACATGAGCATTAGAAGCACAGCACAGAATTCTTGTTAATGGTTTCATACTTGGTTAGAGAGAATCTCCTTTTTTTGCATTCTACTGACATTTTTGCATATCTACTTGAAGGCTTGTGGTTAAACACAGGTCACCAGGCTGCCCAGAAATTCTCCTGATCAAAGCACCTTAACAAGGAGTCTTGTCTTTTTCCTCAGGGTCCCTATATCATGGTAATGGGAAAAGCATGCAAATGATGAGAGAAGATTTCTCTTGTGTGGCTGTAGAGCTAAGTTTTGAAAGAGTTTATTGTGTTCCCATGCCTTCATACAGAAGATCTGCTTGAGGTAAATCACATCAATGTACATTCAGGTTACCAAGAGTTGTGGGGCAGGGTCCCTAGCTGTACAAAAATAATGTGTTTTAAATCAATGTCAGCAAGTGCAAGAGATATCTAACTTATCTGGTTTAGTTGCTATATTTCCTTCCATATACTGCTTCTAATGGCCAGAGGATAACCTCAAATCTAACCTATTTTTCATTACAGGAATAGCAGAAACTGTCATTAACTAGTAATACTCTCAGATTTTTCCCATTATAAAATCTGGTTTGAGTTTTTTTATACTTTTGCCAGTTTTTAACTGTTTGCATCAATACATATTCAGATGTTTGCAAAAAATGTGACCGAAATTAATTTAAATCATCAACCTTAATTTTTTGCATTTCCCAAGTCATGAAAGTTTTATTTTACAGTCTTAATAAAAGTTTTGGTTTTGTACATACTTATATGTTAAATATGTGGTATAAAATAAATTGTGGGCAGGTTACCACCTACCAACACTCCATGGCCCCTGCAAAAGTAAACATATGTAATTATGGTGTAGGTCAAACTAAAATGTACCAACTACTCTTGGAACATCAAAGGATGATGAAGGAAAGTGGTGGTTAAAGAAAATATTTTTAAAAGCTAATATGAGTGAAAAATGAGGGAAAGGTCCCGGATTCACTAGAGTGAATGGTAAAGCACCCACAGCTATAAATGGTGTCATGCAGAAAACCAAAGCAGAAACCACCCCCCACCCCCCCCAAACTTCCTGGCTGAGTGCAACACTGGATTCATTTATCTTTGAAAGTCTTCAAATCACAAAACAATGTTTTTAGAAACAAAAAATATTTGGCTTACTACAGACTGTATGTGTAGAGGATTTTGTCTTATGTTATAAAGAACAACAGACTAAGAAATCTAATTCACTTCCAAAACTTCTGCACAGGACTTGTCAGCATGGAAGCAGGACAAAATGGTCCTGTTTATATTTTACTTTAGCTGACAGATTCTGTTAAGATTAGTTTTCTTGAAACTTAAAAAAAAAAGCCCAAACCAAAACCAACTGTGTTTTGAATTATATACTTAATATTTTGAAAAGTTTTGGGCAATGTTCCTTCTAATCAATTTATGTCTAACAGTTAGAAACAATTACTACATCAAGCACTGGCCAAAATTGAAGAAATTAAATGTAACCTATGTGAAATCTTCCAGTGGACATTTCAGACCAGAGACACACCAGGTCTGAATCTGATAATCTTTCTGTTTGTTTTTTAGACATACAGTCACTAAATGTATAAAATGTTAAAAATGGGGACTTGAACCTGGAATTGAAAATGACAAAATCTTGAGTGTTGTCTATATTTCACTAACACTGAAAAATATCACCAGTCTTGAGGCTGCCAAAGAGAACAAATAAGAAGACAGATAGACAATCTTTATGCACACAAATTTTAACAATGTAATTTTTTTAAAAGCCAGACTGCAGAGCTACAAGAAAGATAGGAATGCATCTTGGTGCCTTTTGCCTTCAGGGTGAAAATGGGAAGAAACTTCAATTGTAATAATTACTAAGTCAACTTTTTTCCTTTCTTTCTTTTATTTTATGACAATTTCTAATTTTCCAGAACAACAATGGGAGAAACAGCACAGGAGTGATACCATGGAGTGCTTATACGTTTCCAGTTCTTTATCTTCATTCATCCAAGAACAGCTGAGGTTTTTTGTGTAGAGGAAAAGTTTTTCAGACATACCCAAAGGAAAGGGCATAGCTGTGAAAAGTTTCTGCAAAGACAGGCAGCATGATCAATTTAGATCTGTGCATTTCCATATGCAGCCTTGCAGTTTTAAGAACAGGGAAGTTGTTCTTGCAAAAATGAGTAAATTATGACTGTTTAGGCTACTAAATACTGTAGACTTAATCCTCATTTGCCTCATGTGAAGGAGCTCTACTACAGATATAAATCAGGTGCTCTGTGTTTTCCTAGCAATTACAAAAGCTCTTGAAACAAACACCCTAGATGAGCTTCTCTTTGTGCCTTTCTATAAAAAAGGATTTGCTTTTCTCCTTGAGAAAGGAAGCACACTCTTGCTGCATAAGACAAGCAAATTAACTTCTGTGGCTCCTAGGGCAGAAATCTGCACAGTAACACACCAGGCTCTTCTCAGTAGTGCTCCAGTGTCTGATGGTCTCTCAAATATCCTTTGTAAACAGTTTACATTGATCTTTGCTCCAAGCTGTGAGACATTTTGGGATCTTTTTTCAGTATGGCTATTTGCCCACCATCAAGACATTATTTTGGTAATCCCAAAAATAGTCTAGGATCAATTACAAAGACTTTTCCTCAACAATGTAGTTCTAAAATAAATTTAAAGCCCAAGATTTTGGCAAAAAAAATCACATTAACAGTAAAACTGGAGATGTTTCAAACACTGATTGATCAAGACCCAGCTGAGTTTATTCTACTCAAGATAGATTTTCATTAAATAGTCCAAGGAGAGTGTTTGTTTTGGCCTCTGTTTCTAGAAATAATATTAACCTGGGAAAAAAAGTTGTTTCTATAAAGAAAAAGGCTGTTGAGCAGACTAAATATATGTGTCTTTCTTCTCATGCACTACATTAGTTTCACTTACATCCTGTGTTTGTATTTTCAGGAGCTTCATTAGAGTTTCAGGGCTGTGTTTAAATCACCTGCCCAGATCTCTGAGGTGCTTACCTGGGCAGAGTTTGTGAGAGGGTCACAGCCCAGTGCAGGAATGTTCAGAACACATCTGAGACTTAAATAAGTGTTCTGTCTCCATTACTCACCCGTAATGATTTGATTTCTAGACAGTTAAGGTGCAGACTTCCAGGCATTCAGGCACAGTCACAGAGCTAATGGACCCAAATATTTTTTATAATCTGTGGCAACATTTAGCTCTTTTGACATTTTTAGGTCATTTTTAATGCCACCAGTAACATGCTTACAAATATCCAGTGGCAGACTTGAAAAACCTCAAGCTCAAGTCTTCCACACCCTTGTTTAGGTCCTTCACTTTTTATCTCCCTTGCTTTATCAGTTTATATGCTTTAAGGGAAGGAACAAGCTTCTTTTAGAAGGAAGGAATGTGAGACCCACAGTTACTAGAGGAAAAGAAGCTCATAAGAGAGATTAAACCTATAGAAATTTTTATTTTTTAGTTGAAGAGGATTATATTTTTCATTTCACACGATCCTTGCAGAGGAAAAGTGGTATATAGTGTTGTCAAGGAAGACTATCTTCACTTCATGATACAAGAACATATTTACAAAGTTATAAATGTTGAAGACTTTTTTTCTGGAGTACGTTCACATAAATGGGATGTTTCTTTTGTAAGCATGCATCATAAGGCATGAAAAAGGAAAACCTGAATACAGAAGAAAATTATGATTAAAGATGCTGCATTGATCTCTGAAAGTTTTATTACTTTTACAACAGTTTACCACCAAGGCAAAGTTTGCTTTACTCTTCAAAAGAAACAAATCAAGTGTATACTGTGTATATGACAATACTGACTGCTTTAAAAAAGCAGTGCATGCCAATTGCTGAATTTACTTATTTATATGTTTCAGGTTCACTTGCAATATATGTTTTTCAATTTGTCTCTTTATCCAGCTGTAAACTCAAGTTCAAGTTGAGCCTAAGAAGATTTAAGAAAATACTTGCTTCCACATGCTTTCTTCTCTGCTGTAAACTGGGCATCATCTTTGACTCAGATTTTCCCAGGCCAGCTGTGTCTAAAGATTGCTAATTATTTTCTTGCAGCACCTCTAAAATAGGTGCTCTCTTTCCATACGTCAAAGCTTGAAGCAAGGCTTTCATTTCATATCCTTATCCACGGTCTTCTCAGTTATTCTTTCTTGCTCTGAAAATTATTTTCTAGGCCAAATACTTTTATTGTACCGTTTTGTCTCTGCATTCCTTAACTGGCACTGGCTTCCCACTTCTATCAAATACAAACTACTGATCTTTTTCAAGTTCCTCCATGTACTCTCCACGTTCCACACTACCTCTCTTTCATTATAGACTCATAAGCCCTCATCTCTTCTTTGCCCATTTATTAAAATTTAGGACAGCCTTCACATGTTATTTTTCTGAAACTTCTAAAAATTCTCTGCAACAAGTTTTTTTTTTAATCCAGGATAATGTAGTACTTGCTATTCAACTACAGCTACCTGTACTTAGAAAAGTTTCTGTCAACTGGGGATAATCTAAATGCTTCTGCAAAGGATTTTCATTTGAAAATGAGCAAAAATACTATTGAAGAGTGAAATGTGAAGAGTACACATTCTGAATTATGTTCAGATGTAATACAAGAGATGAAAACTAATGTCACTGTGAGTGATTTTAATTTCTGTTGTTTTTCCTTATTCTCACAGAAAGTTCTGTTGTGGTCAGCAGATGGCTGCATCATTGTGCAACAGTACTATTTTTTGTTGACAAATGGGCACTCAAGCTATCATATGAGGGAAATATGACAGCATTTAATATATTAGTTATAACCATAGACTAAAAATAATACAACTGTATATTGCAATAGTGTAGTGTAGAAACATAAGTTGTTCAATGAAAGAGGAAGTGAGAATTCACTTCCTTCTCCTAAAATTAAAAAAAAAAAAAAGAAAAGCTATCAGAGGAAGCACAATGCTATTGTCAAGTTCCTCTTTTAAACATTATTGATTCTATTAAGTTCAAAGGGAGCTCATATTCAACTTGTATTCTATGGAAAAACTATATTGCTAACTTCATCTGGAAAACACAGATTGCTAGTTCTATCCCAGTAAACCTTTCATTGTCTTATGCTCTTGGAATCAAGTGAGATGCTTCTTGAGTAAACGTGACACAATTGGCCACAGCTGGGTTATTGTAATTTCTTTGCACAGTTGAAGGAGAGTCTCACCTTGACTCTTGCTTGACTCACAGACATTTGGTTCCAGACCAGCACCAACTACAGGCCATGGAAAGCTGAAGAAGAGAAAGCTCAAATCTCCAAATTCTTAATAATAATATTCAGAACTCAGCTGTACATTATATGAACAAGGTAAATTCTACCCTTCAGAAAATCTATAGCTTTATGGAGGCAATTTTTTATTAACAATATGGAAAGAAATAAGTTCCCTTGCTATCTTATTTATCAGTAGCCATGTAAAGCTGAGACCACTGCTGCAGTGTGTTAAGCTCTAGCTTTTCTCTCAGGATTCATCATACAAGATTGTGGTAGGTTGGAAACGAAATAGTATTTATTTGGTTAAATATTGTCCTGTATCTCACACAAATCTAACATAATATGAGCTGGCCAAGAGACGTCAAAGCTGCCATGGTATGACAAAACTCTTAGCCTTAAATTTTTGCATTACATGTACTTTTTCTGTAGACTCAACTTGCACTTCTATGACACCACTTGGTCTGGCTCACTGGGACCTACCACAAAGGATTGAATGTGTAGCCAAATTCCAGCTGTGAATTTCATATACACCTCCCTTTGAGGTGGGGATAGAAGATGAAACTCAAAAATAGTTTCCCACAGTTGCCTCCATATTTAGTGCATGGTCTGAAAGCAAGTTCTGCTTTCTAGTTTCCCCCCTCATGAGCAGTAAGTGCCACACACTTAAAATGTATTTTGCAGGAGCAATCAGGAACTTCATTGGTGAAACATAGTCCTGATGACTATTTCTGAAGGTTTCCATCTGTTTCTTGCAGACAGTGTTTACACAGATGGGAAACAAGTGATTGTGCAAAAACTCTACTTTGTACTTCTGCACACTAGAAAAAAAAAGCATACAGGTAGTTTAGAGTGCAGTTTTCCTCATGTTATTCCTCACCCTCTATGCATATTACATCTGGACAAATGTTGCACACTACACATATGCTCTAAGTGACAGACACACAGCAGAAAACCTTGCAGCCTAATACTGACATGCTGTTACAGAAAATCAAATGCATGTGCAAAAAGATGTGACCTGGCATTTGTACTTAAAAAATATCTGCTGAGAGGGAAAGAAGAATAAATATATAGTCGGATTTTGGAGATACTTTCCAACAGCAAAAAAATTCTGACAATATCTCCTTAAAGAGTTCTGTAATCACTGTGAAAATAATGGATGGCTGGGAAGTGGGCGGGGGTGGAACAAATTTATTTTGAACCCTGAACAACAGAAAAAAAACATCTCAAAGTTATGAAGTTGTTTGCAACAACTATTGTGTTGTCAAAAGAAGACTATGAAGTGTTCCAAAGACTTTCCTTGGGCCTCCAGGAAATGGGGGAATATTCAATATTCATGTGAATGTAATGAAACAGGCAACATGTAGCAGGTAATGGAAAACACATAAACTTTATTTTAAAAAGGTGAAAGTTTAAACTGGTATGAACAGAGGACCAATTTCCATGCTTGCTCTCACACAAACTAACACATCCACCTTTGAATTGATGAAACTTCAAAAGAATGTTCTACCTGTATAAACCATGCTTACAACATTTTAGCAAGCAGGAAAGAAAAGTGCATAGGGAAATAAATCCCAGTGGAAAGAAGTGAGTAAGGAAAGGGTTGAATAGCTTTAAATTAGTAAAATATAGAATTAATTTCTTTCTATTAATAAAGAAATATTAATACTCATCTTTTGTCTTCAAGTACCTTATATTTACTTCAGTAAGAAGCTTCAAAACCTTACTCATTTCATGCTTAGTTTGTCACACATGTGAAATCTAACATACAGTATTTGTAAAATCAAATGCTCAGTTTAAAATTATAATTCTCATTAAGCTAACTTTTGCACACATTGCTCTGAGCAATATCAAAAAGCCTATTTTGTACAGCTAAAGAAATTATGTCAATAATAAATCCTGCCATTTTCAAATGAAGACCCTCAGGTTACAATTTTCTAGTTAATAACAAGTATAATTCGGAACAAGCTAGATGAGATTTCAATATTCCATGTCACGACATATACAGGTTTCCTTTTAAGGGTGCAGCTGATTTAATTTATTATAAGATTAATAAAGGTAATAAATGAGATGTGTTAGTCAGGCTTTTCCTGTCTCAGCTGCAATTTATGTTATATACTCAGCTCTCACAGTGAAGAAGGGGGCTGACTTGAACAGATGTCTACGAGGAACAAAAAGGGATATATATAGATATCTGCTATGAATGAACAGTTAGAAGAAATATGGATGTACAAAATTATTTTTATATGTGAGCGCAGGAAAACTTAGACTCTGATCTAAAACTCATTGAGTCCAATGAAAAAGTCTCCCTCAGGCATTTCTGACTTATTAATCAAGACCTTAGAGAAATTTTAGCAAATCCTGTAAATCCTGGATATCGAAATAGTTTCCTAAACATGTTCTACATGCAAAAATGGAAGCCATTGACTAACTCAAGGCCCTATCATACAAAGAAGGAAAAAAAAAAGGGAAATACATTTTAAAATTATGATGGTGGATAGAATTCTAGTAACTAAGCTTTGATCCTAGACTTTTCAGAAGTACTTCTAATTTCCTGGAGTTAAAAGTGTGAGTTTTCCAGCTTCATTCCTAACATTTTCATATTAAAACATCTTCTTCAGCTTTTCATCCAGGTTAAGATACTGGTTTTTTCGCTTTTGGTTTTCCACTGTAAGAACCAATGCTTTCCTCTTAAGAGTAGTGGAGAAATAATTCTATATTTTAGTTCTGATTTGCTGAAAGATGCCTTCAAAAGTATGGAAAATAAGATGGGCAAAAGGGTCATGGTTCTCTTTAGCACACTGTGTTTCAGCTTCTTAATTTGCTATAATTTTAAAGAACTTTATATGTTCTTGTTAATTAGCTTCTGTATACAATGCAGTCATAGTTCAGTTTGATTTAATGTGAGTTTTTAAATGTTGCTTTTGGAAATGTCTTCAATATAAGCTCTTAAATGAGAGCTTTCCATCTTTCTTATAAGGAAGTTTTAGGGTTTACAGGTCTTCTGTTGTATTGCACAATAACAAATTAATTTTTTTTAAACCCACCCTTAAATAGAATTAATACATATTGGAAGAACATGAAACCTGTCATTGCTACTTCCTTATACATATACTTTTTACTTTTGGCCTTTTAAGAAGATGCCAAACATTTTTCCAGAATGCTCTGACATTACAGTCTGCTGTGGTGATGTGAGTCACTTCTCACTACTTGCAATCTCTTAAAGCTTTCTGGAAAAGAAGTGTCTTGATGAAAGAACTTACCTGATGTACCCTAGAGGATCATCCAGTCATTGTACCAAAGATTTTCAGTATCTGCATGGTGCTACTTGAAAAGAGGATACTCCAGCCTTTAGATATCACTTGCCTTAAACATATATTTTTAATCCTGTTTTGTAGCTTGTATCTATGCATTTGTCCTCTATGATCAAAACTTCCATTCTCCCACCTGAAAGTTATCTTGTTTGAATAACCCCAAAACAAACAACCCTTTCAACTGCAATTGCATTCTCTACGTTTTGCTTTGACAAAAGTTCTAATTAATTGCACTGATTTTCTCTTTTTAAATCTTGGACAGGAGCACATACCTGCACCCTGTCCATTTATAACACTGAGCAGTATGGCCTGCATTACTCTGGGCAGGTAAGATCTTAATGTAGTGTCTCATTTACCCTGTAGAGAAAATTAAGGTCAGTCTCCATAAAGTCAGGTGATTATTATCAGTGTATAAAGTGATCTCAATAAAATTTAAGGGAGCACATTTTTGGTAAAATGTTGGGGTTTTTTCCAATGAAATGCTGGTTTCCTAACACTAGAAATATATCTATTTGTTCCCTTTCAAAAACAGATACTCTGCTTTAATTCTGAATTATCTGCGGCTTTATAGAAACATTACTAGGACATGCAATCCAAAAAGACTGGAGAGGTTAAGAAAGCTCTCTTCTTTCTTCCTCAGAAATGGGTGTATAATGACAGCATATCTACCCAGTGATCTACTCAGCCAAGATAATAGAAGGAAAACAACATTTCTAACTGCAAGGATTAGATCTTGAGTCACGCAACTGCTGAGAAACGCCCAGCTGTAACCTGGGTGGAGTGCATGTCTCCTCTTCCCATTAGAAAATGAAAAGCTTCTGGAGGAGAGCAGGCAGAATGTAGGGCTGGAATTCAGGGGAATGATTCCGCTGCACATTCATTTCATCTGACAGAAAACAAATTAGGAAGTTACTTATTTCCACCTCCTCTTCTCACGAATTTGTTTCTCTCTAACATCAGAACACACACTGTTAATCAAGTCTGTATCTGCTATAGCATTTCCCTCACCACATTTCTTCCTTATGAATATGTGATGACCTCCACCCATCCCACTGGAGCACAATTGTCATGCTCCTGAACACAGACCAAAAACTTCATAGATAGCACTCAAGATTATCTGGGATTTCTGTTATTTTCCTTTGCTTTCTAGATGTGTGCTGTTCTTACCTCCACTGTTCCTCTTATAGGCAATGCCAGGTGAGCTTTGGAGAGCTGCAAAATATATGCAAATATATTGCAAATATATGCAAATACTGCCATTGAGCTCTCTCAGCCTTTCCCGGGATACTTGGAGAGGACAGGAACAAATCTGGAGACAGAGCAAACAAAGGCTACTTTGTCCAAGCAGAATAGATGTTTCCTACATGATCTTAACAGATGTTTTGTTTATGTTGTTAAATACCAACAACAGCAAAATAAGTGTGAAACCAATAGTGTTATCAGGGTGTGACCATGTTACTGGTAGGACTGAAAAGATACTTTCTGACAACAAAATGCACCATCCAATATAAATCCTTAATACATGCAGAGTGTTCAGTGCTAAGTGCTTATTTAAAAATTTACTTTGGGATAAATTTTTTAAAAATTGCCAATGTAATTTCTTTTGAAATTACATCTTTCTTTGGCACCATAATGATACCAAAAATCAAAATTATTTGCAAATAAAGTCAGCAAAGACAATATGCAGTATCCATGGAATCTCAGATTCCCAAGTTCCTCAACAAAAAACTGTTCAATAACTATGTTCATGATTTTACAAATGTTGTTAGCCAAATTGAATTGTATTTTCATGTGGCTGGCCAAAAATGGAGATCTGACCTCACTAAAGACTCTGGTAAATTTTAGCCAGCATGTCAGTGAAATAATTTGGGGTTTTTTTAACAACATAAGCAGAACAATGCACTATTTCCTAAATGCATTCTTAAATATGGCCGAGCTGTCTCAGCTGGATTTTTTTTCAAAGCAATTACCCCTTAAAGCATTGAAACATATTTGCTGTGCAAAACATGGTGGTAGTTTAAAATCCTACCATCCTTTTTGCTATAATTATTTCATCTCATTATTTCATCAGTGTTGGAGGAATGAAACGCAGGATTTCTTGGCTACTTTGGAGCAAAATCTGGAATTTTAATACAAATTGCCAATAAACACAAGACTAAACGGAACTACCTAAACTGTAGGACTTCTCTAAACTGAAGTAGCAGAAGGAGGTGATGGTGACAACTTCACATTTTTTTCACTACTGCACTGTCAGTGCTTTAGATATAGAAGAAAAAAAAAACCTGCTAAAACCATTGTTTAAGCAAAGTTATAGGTGCCAAAAACACGATTTTAAATCAAGAGTGTTCTATTTGCATAGCTTACAGTACTCAAAATCTCTCTTAAACTTGGTGACATCAACACTTCTAAGGCCACACTGAATTTTCTGACGCTTGCTTTTTTAACTTCAGATGGAAACATCTCGATTATTTTTTCCCTCCCCAACTTTTTATGGAATATAGTGTTATAAAATCACTCCTGCTCCATGAATAAAATCTAAGTACCCTTCAAGGCAGCCTTTACGAAGTGACAAAAAATGCCACGAAAGCAGTTCGCTGCCTTGCACGTTATAGAAGACGTAGAGTCACTAAAGGGAGTGGGGAAAGAACCACAATTCTGGTTGAAAACCTGAGAGCGCCTGAATGCGCTGTCCAGCCGAGAGCGCCCGGCCGGGGCGGCCCGGAGCGGCCGCGGGAGGGGAGAGTAGGGGCCGGGCCGGGCCGGGCTGGACTGGGCCGGGCCGGGCCGGGCTGGGCTGCTCGGTCCGGCCGGGGTTTGCCCGGTGGACGCGGTCAGGGCAGCGTTCGCCGCCTCTAACAGGCCCGGGGGCGGAGTGCGGCGCTGCGAGCACGGCGGGGCTCTCACTTCCCTCCGGACGGCCGAGCTGAGCTGAGCTGAGCCGAGCCGGGTCGGGTCCCGCAGAACGGCTCCGCGCCTCCTCGCAGCCTCCGGAGCCCGCCCGTCCGCCCGCCAAGGTAAAGCGGGCAGGGAGGGAGCAGCCGGCGCCCTGAGGGCTCCCGGCGCCAGCGCGGCCCCCGGCGGCGCAGCGGGGCGGGAGGTGCGGCTCCGGGCAGCGCGGTCGCCGCAGAGGGGACGCTTTCCCTCACACCGAGCTCCCCTGGGACAGGGACCCCCCGTGCCCTCGGCGGGCTGAGGCGGGACCGGGCGGCTCCGCGCTGCTCCCGTGCTGGCTCTCGGTGCGGATTGTTCCCCTCGGCGGGGTTAAGCTGGGTCAGACCTTCCCTGGGGGTTGATCATTGCAAGGCGAGGGTGCCACAGCTGCCCTGAGGCCGGTGGGGGTCCCGAGGGACGCGCGGTGCCCCGATTCAGGGTCAGCGTTGGGAAAGGGAAGGGGAGCGGGAGAGAACTGCAGACCAAGCGGACACAGTGTGAATGCGCTAATCAGTCTTAAACTAAGCGTGTGAAAGGTGTGCGGATGTGGCCGAAGAACCAGTGCAGACTTCTGAGGAACACGGTTTACACGTCTCTGCTGCTGGTGGGCTTCGGCCACGTGCTGTGGGAAAAAACTCTGAAGTGTCCCCTGATTCAGAGAGCGTCCATCCCGCATGATGCCCTCAGCTGAATACCACGGAGAAGTAATTGAAATGCAATCTCCACAAGCTTGGGGTGGTTTTTCAATGTGTATCAAAAAGAGAAGTTATTAAATCTATTAATTATCACGCTGGGAAGATGTATCCGGTAATGTATTTTAGCAGCATATGATCCAGCCTGTCTTAACTTATTAAAAATTCGTTGCAGTAATACAGCCCACAAACAAAATAAGCAGGGTTCCACTAAACTAGCAGCTTAGCTTTTTGAATTTTAAACTTTCCACTTCCTGCCTGAGATGACTCTGTGAATAATTTGGCGCCAGTTTGTCTCTCCCTCTCAGAACTCCGGTTTCGGAACTTTGGCAGTAATTTTTCCTCTTTGAAATTATGAATTACATGACATGTGTGTTTTCTCATCTCTTCCAAATCTGCATCCATCTTATTTCACAAAAGAAATTTGTTGATTTTACCATTAATCAATTACCCTGCTGCTGCACAACAGTGATGCAAGTGTAGTTGGGCTGGATGTAGTCCATCTGTGTCATTAGAGACAAATTGGCGAGCCCCGGTGCTCCAGGGAGCTGTACTAGTGACCTGCTCCACCTGTGCAGTCTCCTAATCATGTGTCCCCACTAAATCTACAGTATTTTTTTCTGGTAACTTTGTAAACAGTATGAATTTTGGTTAAAACTTGACGTCTAAAACAATGTTTAAGTTTTTGCTGAACATCTTCGGTTCTTTTTCCCTGGTGAACTTTCTAAGGAGACTATTACATTTAATTGTACTTAATGCTTTGTGCAATCATTGCTTAAAAATGAAATAATTTGGTTTGAAATATGGCATACAAATTTTGGGAGGTTGAATCAATGGAGTATTACAAATAACTGAGTGTCCTTGTTTTATTCTCAGAAAATTCTGATCCATCTGAGAACACAACTGGGAAAATGTACTATCTCTGAAGGGAACATTTAATCATTCCCTGTGTCTTCTCTTTCTTTTTAAAATACTTCCTGCGGGTATTGCAGACTGTTCTGGTGTTTGGAAGCATAATGACTGATGCTTCAATGTAATTATTGAGTAAATTGTGTTTTAATTGTTCATGCTAGAATCTGTGATTATCGGTGTGTTGTATCTTCAAGCAGGGTATGATGCTTTTGAAGCGCTGGTTAATTTTGTTATCAAGTGTGTTTATTACAGCAAAGTTTGATTTTTTACAGATCAAAAGTCACTATATTGGTGCAGTGCCTAGTAGATCACACACCATAACTCATGTACCTGTAAATCAGGTGTAACCCTCATCTTTTTTGTAATTTATTATGAGACTAACACATTTGGTAGGGTAACAATTTGCACAAAAGAGGCAACAGTATGAGCAGATGGGCCTGTTGGATGTTATAACAATTTAACACAGTACTGAGCCCCAAGATTTCTTACAGGTAAAAAGATGTACCCAGCCCATTAAGATTTTGCTTTTGCTGTGTTTTACCTTTCCTGTCAGAAGAAATGTCTTAAAGCAGTAAGAGGAAGGAGAGGCAGAAAGCTTTCTTTCTCTTGCTCTGCCCTAAGTGATGAAGAGAGAGTTAGGACTTGTGGATGTAAGGATCAGCTATTGCATCTCTTTGGCCCTGGGAAATGTGTGAGAAAAGGACCAGTCTGTAGTACTGCTGCAGATGAGAGAAGGGGTTGCCTTGTTCAAGAGAGGACCTGACTTCCTTGCAGATTCATGAACATCTGACTATTGATAAGATGATCTGGGAGCATGGATTTTCTTAAAAGCATGCTTCTGTTTCAGAGGCTGCTTTACAGGAATGTAACAGAATTTTGTTTTCCTGTATATCATTAGAACATCAAGGCCCTTATTCTTTCCTGCTCTCTTTGCAAACTACACGGGTTTTTCTTTCTCACAGACTATTTTTTCCATCTTTGGTTGCAGTATATCTTGATTTTTTTGTTGTAGATTGGTCTGATCTGTTCTGATGACGACTTCCCATGGTCAGGTGCTGATCTGGGACCTCTTATTTGCCTGCAGCAATATGGAAGCTTTAGCCTTCCTTTGGAAGGTCTCTAGAGACAGTGGTAACGTGCATCCATGCAGACCTTCCAAAGCACTTCTTGGGCTTTTGAGGCACGACTATCTGTTGCCCTGATTTTTTAAGATTTTCTAAGCCTTCTGATGTTTGCATTTTTGTAACAAACTTTCTCACACACTTTCTGTAAACAACTTATTGTTTTGCATTCTTTTATAGGAGAAATTTGATAGACTATTAGTTTGTCCAGTGTCATTCGAGAGGTGGCACTTTCACTGTCCAATCCACTGTCACCTTTAGAAATCTATAAATGTTAGAATCAGAAAATAAACTTCCCTTTTTCCTGCCTTAAGAACAACAATGTGTCTGCGTCGTGCTGTCTCATGTCCTATAGTAACAACTCTCCTCATCCAGCTGTAGACATGAGCATCTGAGTCACATGAGGTTCTGAGTCACCTTTACAGTCTCTTACACAGAGAGACAGATACTGCTAAACCTTGCTTTGGTGCCTCAGTTTTAGGCAGCAGCCATGAATCATGCTCTATAAAATTGCCTTCCTTTCCATTCATTGTCTAAAAAGAGCTTAGGACAACCATGTCAGATGCAGATATCATTGAAATGCTATCATATGTCTTTCCATGATTAGGAGTGTTCCATGGCTCTTGGAAAAACAGGCAGTTGAGGCATTTCCTCATTGTCCAGCCTACTGATCCATAGCTACCCTAGATATTACCAGCAGAGCTACCAGTGTAGAAGATGTATGTTGTACTGTGAAAGAAACTGGGTGCTGTGTTCTTCTCAAGTTTCTGTAGGAGACTTTTGAGCAACTGCAGCAGCATATATGAGTTCATGTTCCTCACACCCCTCAGTTTCAATTTATTGTATTGCTTCTGGGTTTTGAATGAAAAAGAAGCAGAGATGACTTTAATCTGACTTAAAATTTCACTGTGGGAATTCACAAACTAGTTTGGTAATGATAGTTCAAAAATTTTAGACCTGTCATTAATTTAAAAGACTTTCTTCCAACAAAGTGACCTTTTAGATTTGTGTCTGGCTAATTGCTCTCATAATTTTTGCTGCCAGGAGCTACTCCAGCCTGCACACAGCTATGTTTCTTCTTGTTCATTGATTCAGCATGCTATGAATTTAGACTCAAATAAATAAGGGCTAAAGCCATTAGAAGTATTAGGAGTATTTTGGGGAGTAGATGCATTATGATTCCTAGAAGAAGGATGACCTTCAGTGTATATACAAATGAATTTTTCTCTGCTTCTCTGTGTAGAAATTCAAACAAAGTTACATCTCACAGAAGTTTTGCACCGGATACATCTCAGTGCGTTTCCATTTTTACTTTCACTCTGTATTTCCTTGTCATCTAAAGCCATGGATGTAAAAGTGTGCCATGTGACATCAGTATTAAAGGATAAAACTGTCTGGGTCTGCTATCAGTGATGAGCAGCCCCTGCATGGTTGATGCCACTACCAACGGAAAGTCCTCAGTTGTCCTCAGACAATCCAACTGATAAAGTAAATATTTTGGTGAAAATCTTGTCATTGTACCTACATTTGTCAGGGAGAGCAGGGATGGAAGGGGAGCAAATCTGCTTTTAGCAGCATTGCTGGTCCATCAAGAATAGAGAAAATCACTAGGAGCCAAAACCAATCATACAGGCACTCACTGGATGCTTTTGCTGATAAAAATTGCAAATTACCATTGGAGTCCCCAGTTTTAGGCAAAATGATGTGTCTGCCTCAAAGGAAACTCAGCAGAAAAGTTAAAAGGCTCAGCAGAATGGTCATTTAAACTGTTGGCATCAAGTCTATGTTGTCAGCAATGAAAACATGCTCCTTGGTGGCCTTAGTTGATCCATTTTGGTGCTCGCTGCATTTTCAGGTAACTCAGACTGCAGACACACAATTACTTTACTTCTGCATCAGAGCAAGATTTTGATGTACTTTTGAAGATTTTTCTAGTATTTTCTAACAGTGCTGGAAGTCATATTCCCTCACTTGCTATGGGGATTTCAATGAAGCTCATAAATAAGGATTATCAGCCCAAAAATATTTTTGAAAGGTGATGTGGTTTTTCTGTCTGATTGCAAATTAAAAATAAAAATTTAAAAAAAAAAAAAAAACAAAAACACACACAAAAATACCTTTCCAGTAAAATATGCATTCCTCTTCTCTCTGCATTTTGATGAAATAGTGTATTTGAAATATCTGCTGTACATGTGCCTTGGAGGATATAAGTACCTGAGACAGCTTTGACCAAGCAAGAATACATGCCAAAAACATGAACACAGATAACATTCACAAACACTTGTTTAGTGCTTAGTTTTGTCCTTTGGTGACCATATCCTCATGACTTAGGGGAACAGACCTAATGTTCGAGAGAGCAAATAAAAATGACCCAGTGGTTTTGGCTGCCAGTTCTAGGAAGGAATCCTTCATAAACTTAACTGCAGTTCCGTCCTATGGGGGCTAGGTTCTTGCACGAAATCCAGCAAAGCCTTTCATATCTGTCATTAGATTGGCCTCTTCTGTCTCCCCTGTGTTGTGATGGAGTTGCTGTGACCAGATGAGCATTGTTCCATCCCTCCTCCACTTCTGAGGGAAAAAAGAGAGGGAGGCAGTGACGTTTCCTTCCCACGGAAAACCTTAGAGAAAGGTAACAACGGAAATGTCACAAGGTTCTTCTCCTTTTGGTGCATTTTCTTCTCTTAACTGTTTCTTTGTGCAGTTCAGGGCTCTCCAGATTATGACAAAGTAACCACTGCCATACCAATACATCCTGTCTGTGGGGATTTCAGCCTTCCACTTTTCCTCACAGATCTTCATCTGAAACCTGCTGTTCAAACCTGCATGTAATCACTGCATTGTATAGACTGAAAGAAGGAAATCTGTTGGGTGAAAAGTTGGCAGTGGGCCTTGTACCTGACACTTCAGTCAGTAGTAAAACTGAGATTTGTAAAAGAATCTTCATTTGATTTTTCTACTACTCACTATGTTACTGAGCAAGGTACTTTGGTGAAATATCTATAAATCCATATTAAAGCATTACTTGCTTTATTTGATTTTAATATATGAACTTTGTGTGAAATAAACAGATGGATTCAATGAAACTTTTACAGATTCATCTATTTGCTTCACTCTTACTGTGAGAGCATTTTATGTTAGTGTCTTTTCCTTTTTCAGTGTTCCTTTCCCATACCATTTGTATGGGAACCATTTCCCATCCCTTAACCTTTTCTGGCAGTAGTAAGAACATGTGAGTATAAGAAATAAAATGGTGATTAGAGCTTTTGCCAATGATGGGTCATAGGAATAAGTTACTTGTGTGGGGAGACAGTTGTGTCATGGACCTTTGCAGCTTATTTTGTACTTACCTAGTGGATCACCATGGGAGGAAGTGAGTCCTGGAAAAGCTGAGCTGTTGACTATCCAACATATCAGTTCCTGCACGCAGATTTAGCACTGTAACTTTTCTTTCCTTTTTTCCTCTTCCTAAGTTTATGCTATTATTTTCAGTATTCCACATTTTTAACATCTCTTGATTCTATAGGGCATTGAGGAGGGGGAGGATTTTCCCCCTCATTTTACACCCCTCTATGCATTCCTCTCATCTGTGGGCTTCCTTGTCTACTCTTTTCTGCTTGTTAGACAATCTCTTAATGTGGGATCAGCCTACTTCATAGACTGTGAAGCTAAACATCAAAATTGCATTATTTTATTTTGCTGGCTATTGTTTAAAGTACAAGACAGGCTCTTGTTGTCATCTAAGTTCTGGACAGCAGTGTTGGGTAACAGGAAAAAAAAAAACAGGAAGGAAAACATTGCACCAACATCAACAAGCTACAGATTATGGGAAGGAATGTGGAAACTATAAATTTCTGCTACTGAGGGTTACATTACTCTCTTGCTATTCTGCCCTGCCATCGTGGCAAGGAAGGGGAGGTTCTGATACTGGGTTCTGATAACGTGTGTATCTCCAGTTGTTTATACCTGAGCAGAGCTGAAGTAAACACATTAACAACTGAAAATGGATGAGCCTGGGTAAGCTGGTGGTTCATGAGCTCAGGGGACACACTTCCATCCAGCGTTCTGCCTTTTCCAGGAGAAGATATGTTGGCAGAATGGAAATATTGTTCCTGTGTGCCATTAATCTGGCACAGAATAGGGAATTGTTTCTTTTACCAGTCTGGGTGAGGACATGGGGCTGGAAATATGTCTTCTATGATTTTATTCAGTGCAGTTTGCCCTGTTTGTATGGCTCATGAGGAGAAGGTCTCCAGACTGGACCATTCTACAGTAAATAATTCTGTGACAAAAGAAAAAGATGATTACCAAAACTGTAGCTGTATTTCTATTATGTTCTTAGACCACAAGCCAGACTGAAGCACATTGACTGATGTGAGGATACTGTATAAAAATGAACAGAAGTAGCACTGTTTTGATTCTCATAGAAACAATCCCCTTTGGGAGCTGACAGGAAGGTACAAAGTGCAGTTCTGGTACATAGAAATTGCTCCCAAGCTTTCTCCTCCTTGCATGTGCTTTACACCAGGTTGGTTTTTTGCCCACCTTTCATCAGGTGCTCACAGTTCCCCAGCTGCTCGAGTATATTTGGATTACATTTTCCGGAGCCCAGCATCCAGACTATGTGTGTGCCTGAGAGTTACTGGGGAGAGGATCTTGGTGAGGAGTCTCGCACCCAGCCTGCATGCCATATCCCTCTACACGTCTTTACCTCAGCCATAGGTTAAATGCTTTTCCTGTCCTCTTGCAGAACAAGAGCCCTTTGCTAACCCCCTCCTCTGGCCTTGAGTAACTTCTTCCTGACATATTGTGAGTAAGCTTTTTGGCAGTCCCTTGTTTCTTTCAGCTTCACTTAAATGAGCTTCAGTGACCATTCAGCAATCTTGCCATCCTGCCTCACCCTGAGAACAGGACCCACAGCTGCTTCTCCCAGACACCACTCTTGACAAGGGTGTTAAAAAAAAGTGTTTGGGGCAGTGCAAACACACTGGGAGGGGAGAGGGGAAGGCTGGGGATGGAGGAGATCCATCACAGAGGTGAGGGCTGCTGAGGCAGCAGCATCTGCAGGATGGCCTCACACTCACCATCCTGTGGGGCTTTACAGACAGACATTTAATATGTTAATGTCTGTCTGTCTGTCTCTCCCCACCCTCCTCACACCCTCTGTCACTCTCTATGAAAATGGAGTTCTCAAATATCACAGAAAAAGATGGCATAGGAGTTCCTGTGGTGTTTAAATTATTATTATTATCATCTTTGCAAAACAAGTGTCAAATACAACTGCTGCCGTCATTTAAGTGAAACAGTGTAGTTTCAGGTCTATGAAATCTGGGACTTTTGGACTGATAGAGACTTCTTCCAAAATCTTCCAAGTCCTCACGGCAGGTTTGTTCCTGTAAAACATGTGACATAACTGTGTATTTCCAAAATGGCAAAAAAGTGAACAAGCTTTCAACAGGTTTAATTGTACAAATGACATAGTTAAAATGTATGTGAAACATGAGTAGGATCTGTGAGTTTGGGGTGCTTTTATCTAACAATGTTTGTGTTTACTTCTGGGTGGGTGATTCTGGAATTAGTAGAATATAAACTCTAGTACCCCACGTTAACATCAGAATAGGACTCTCTTGATTGTATTTATCTGCCGCTTTAATGTTAATCCAAAGATGTCATTTATTTATTATCTAATAAGGATACTTTGCAGTTGTGCAGTCTTCCTGAAGCTACTTGTGTTTTAGTGTGTCACTTTTATTCCCTCATGAATGGAGTTATAGTATGTCACACCCTCCCTGAGATAAATATGCAATGGAACTTCAGCTG
This sequence comes from Passer domesticus, assembly GCF_036417665.1. Classification (NCBI taxonomy): domain Eukaryota; kingdom Metazoa; phylum Chordata; class Aves; order Passeriformes; family Passeridae; genus Passer; species Passer domesticus. Next base: position 15,772,177 of record NC_087474.1, on the reverse strand, counting down.
CAGATAAGCCTACAGTTATTGGCCCACCACATTTCCCAGAAGAATAGTGAATATTAGCAAAAAACAGCTTTCAGAATTATCACTGTGTGCAAGCTTTTTATTGGAAAATACTGTGCTTATCAATGCTAGGTAAGTACAGTGCTGGAAGCAGTCTAATTGCTTTTGATCTATGCTTTTCAAAATATGAGCTAGTTTTAAAGCAGAAGAGAGTTACAGAGCCATGTCATGTAGGTAAGAAAGAGGAAAGTCACCATGCTAATTACCAAATCTGATTGTGATTTTGAAACCTTGGGGTCAGCTACCATTTCTGTTGTATCAGCCCAAAACTTCAATTTCCATTCTTAGTATCTACTAGAATTAGTAACTAATTGGATTAGGTTCCTCTAGACTGAAGTCTGCAGAGACAGATGTTCTCTTGTACCTTACTTCATAAAAGTGGGCCTAAAGGTCTGTTAAGGATTTTTTACTAGATGGGATGAAATAGCTGGTTAAGGAACTTCCATCCTGGCTCACTGAGGTGTATGAGAGACGTGTGTAGTATGAGACATTCCTTGACATCTAGCTGTCAAATCACTGCAAGAAACCTGGTTAGATCTATTTCAGACCTGCAGTCCATGTGGCCAGAAGTTTCTCCCCAGCTGTGGCTGGCATCATGTACTTCACAAAGAGGCAAGAAATCTCGTGCTGGAAGCTGTGGTGTAACCTGTCTGTTGTGAAAGCTTTACTCTGGTTCCAAATTGGTGGAGTCTTTATTTTAGGTCTTATGAGGTTCTTCATCCTTGCCTGAAGCTCCCTGCTATTCTATACTTCTAGCTACAACTGCATGTAGACAAAACCAACTCCTCAGCTTGCTTACTCGCTAGTTTTGATAGTGAGTTTCACAGTTACACCATGCATGTTTCCCTGGAACAGTTATTTTGACTTTCATTTACTATCCTGTTTAATTTGTGGTGCAAGTCAGGATGGAATGGTGCCTCAGTAACTTTCCCCAAGGTTTTGGTGCATTTTTTTAAATCACACTAGTTTCACACCTGCTTTCTGTGACAATCAGTTACTCTCATTCCAGCTTTTCGCTTTATGGTGGGACTCTGTCACTTCCGTCATGCTTCCCTAGTTTTCTTCCATCTTCTGTCTTTGTTGTGGGATGATCTACCTTGTGTAGTCTGCAGCACACAAGGATGAATCTCTGATTTGAGCGATTTACTCCTCAGGCTACTGCTGTGTCTCTCTAAAATATTCAAAATTTCTTCATTCCACTGCAGAAAGCATTTGAGTGTTAAGCAATTGCAGGAGGTTGCAGTGCTGTTAGTGGTCACCTCGGTAGTCAAACAGTGTTCATTTTGGTGGTGCTGGTACTCTGACACGCACTGTAGTGCAGAGGCTAGGACTTGAAGGTGTGCTTTTGATGTTTCTGTGTGACTTGTCGAAATATACTTCATGTATTTTTATCTCTGCTATTTACGTATGTAGCAGTTTAAGAATAGCAGCAGTACTTTTGATGTAGTGAGTGTGTCTGTAACTGTTCACCAGATCACTAAGTGGGCTGGTTCATAGCATGAATGCACCGTATGTCTTTATCTTCTGTCACCATGCTGTTCCTCATTCCTTTTTGGTTGCAGTCCTTTGGTTACGGGTCTAGAGAGACCGAGTTGTGGTTGGTGTTTCCGGTTGAGTGTTGCACCAGAACTTTGAACTTGTTTTCTTTCTGCTGTGCAGAAACCATTTTAGTTTGTAGCTTAGATCACACTTCCTGTGAACAGAGACTAGCTCAATCATGTCAGATTATAAATACTAAAATATTAACAGTTCAAACTCTGCTTGGTATCTATAGTACCGTGTCTGGGTTTTTAAATGTACGCTGTATGGTCACTTTTTCAGATTTAATTTTATTTTTAAATACGTTCTACTTTTTTTTTTTTTTTAAGCAGGGTGAATTTTGTACCACTGTTTTTACTCTTCCTGTGGAGTGTTAAAGGTTCTATCAACAATTCAATTTCCTATCTAAATTGGGAAGGTAAAAAAAAAAAAAATAGATCCAGTGGTTCTGCAGTGGGGTGAATTAATGAGTCAATATTTATGTATTGCATAAACTAAAAGTGAGACTCATTGGTAGTTAGAATAAGAAGTTGAAGAGAAAATGTTCCAATCTCTTAGATATACAGTATGAAAAAGGTAGGAGTATTAAATAAAATAAATTTTTAAAAGGTTTTTATGAGAGCGTTGTGAAGATTTGAGAATGTGAAAAGGGGGAAATAAAAAACAAGGAGTACTTTTAACTGTGCTACTGTCCAGAAGGCTTCAGTTTGAAAATCAGTCACTTTAAAAATACTTTACATTTCACATATATGGCTTCCCACAAAGCCCTTCTCAGCTTGGTTTTTTTTTGGCGACGACTACAGTTTCCTCATTTTGTTTAAATTCTGGTTTTTTTCTCTTCCTTCTCTTTCCTCTTTCTTGCCTACATGACATGGCTCTGTAACTCTCTTTTTTTTCTCCACTTAGAATCTTATGCATAATCTGGGAAACTTAAAGTACTGTTCTGTTTGGTTTGGGTTTTTTTCTGTTTGAGTTTATTGTAGTCAGTAGTGATTTTAAGAGCTCCTAGTATTAGAACAAAATAGAGAAAAACCTGATGGAAAAGTTACAGTAGAGTAGGACTGGGTATGAAACTCAGTATTCTTCTGGGCACTTTGCTAAATCTTTTCCATTGTTTTGTTAATAACAGCTCATAAACCTACATATTTCACCTTGAATTTCTGGTTTTAGTAAGTTCATGGCTATTTGTAAAATTCAGACAAATTTGCTGATCCAAAATGCAGCAACATCCAACAGGATAATTTCCAAAGCTGCAAGTTTTCTAATCTGTTTATTTCTATTGTAGCAATCAAATAAAAGAAATGGATATAAGTGGAGAGAAGAAGAGTGGATGGACAGTCTTCTGCAATTCCATGCTTTAGGGATTCATTACTATCTTTAGTTGTTCTAGCTCTTGGAAAGATCTTTGGTGAATATATAGAGTTCTTATACCAATTTAAGAGCTTATTCAGTGTGTTTTAACATTAAAAAAAAATCAGCATATTTGTTGATTATGATAACAATTTTGTCTTCCTAAACTAAATCAATAAAAATTCAAGAGAAAATAAAATACCAGTACAGGCAGTGGCTTGATGGCAACATGACTTTATCTTTTTTGTTATTGTTGTTGTTAATTACTGAGGAGGTTTGATATTTTCCTTTTTAGACAGTTCTTACTACTCCTTGTGATAAGAAGTTGCAACTGGTTACAACTCAAGTAATTGTTTGCCATTTTTATATTTCTATTCTGTAAAAGTATAGTAAAGGAGGATTTCAGTTTGTCAAAAGAACTTGTATGAGGATCTTTTCTTGAAAGTTGATGTTATTAGTGCTTTAAAAAAATCTACCAAAAACGTACAAATAACTGGAACTGATAAGATTTCCTTAGAAGATATTTTGATCTCCTAAATCAGAAAACAGGAAAACATAAAATTATTCAGCATTATTTAAACACTGATGAGATACTTGTCAGTATGAACTGCTGGTCCATTTTTTGTCACATAACAAATGTATCCTCACTCTGCCTGATCAAATAAGTGCCATTTTATCTAGCCTTTCTATGAAAATTGATGCTCCAAGTGCCAGGTGTGTAGGAAACTACACAGCTGTTGAGCCAAATAAATGAATTAAGATTCAGTAATCACATGCCACCCAGCATACAGCTGAGTCTACAAAAGCAGAGTGTTGTGTACAAGCCTCTGTGTGAGAAGTGTGGTACAGACAGAGTGAGTGAGCCATCCAGTGTGCTTTGTCACCTGGAAAGGAAGCAGATAAGATGACTTTAACTCTCCACTCACTCAGTCCTGTGTGATGTCTGTTCCTTGGGCAGAGCTGTGCAATCTCCATGGCTGGGCTATGGTTGCCCTCAGCTCTGTCAACCACATCCTATTAAAATGTCTTTAAGAGTATCCAGTTCCCAAATCTTTAAGTCTTTGATTTCTGGGACATGAGAGAAAAGTGAAAGTTGAAAGTTCAGTTCTTGGTTACATGTGCCTTGTTTAGTTACATCACAATTCTCAAAAAACAGATACTGATTTTAGGGTTTAGTGACATTAATAATTTATCCATGGAATAGTTACATGACTCAACATGCTTATTAAAGGAAAAGCATTAAGACTGAAGAACAGAAAACTTGCTGGTTTTCTTTTCTTACCAGTCTTTATAGTCATTAGAGTTGTTCTTGTCCTCAGTTGATTGCTTTCTTGCATCAACCTGGTCCTCATCTTGTAAGGTGCTGTGGTTGGTTGCCTTTGGCTGCTACCAGGTGCTTAACAAGATGCTCTATCACTTCCCCTCCTCAGCAGAATAGGGAGAGAAATTACAATGGAAAGCTCAGAAATTGAGGTAAGAACAGCGAGATCACTTGCTAAATACCTTTGAGCAAAACAGGCTCAACATAGGAAAATTAAGTTAATGTATTGCCAGTTTATAAGATGGTAGGATAATGCAAAATAAGAAGAAAAGTACAAAGATCTTCACCCCATCCTTTCCTTCTTCCCAGCTTCAGCTTCACTTCTGCCTTTTTCTACTCAAGTAGCACAGGGGGATGGGGAGTGGGGTTTGCAGTCAGTTCATAATGCTTTATCTCTGCTGCTCCTTCCTCTTCACACTGCTCCAGCATGGGGACCCTCCCAAGGGAGACAGTCCTTCATGAACTTCTTCAACCTGGGACCTTCCCCCAGGCTGCAGTTCTGCAACAGCTGCTCCAGCCTGGATCCTTCCCACCAGGCAGAGTCTTGGAGGAGCAGCCTGCTCTGGTGTGGGTCTTTCATGGGGTCACAGGTCCTACCAGAAAACCTGTGCTGTGTGGGCTCCTCTGCACAATCTGCAGTTCCCACCAGGAGCCTGCTGCAGTGTGGCACACTGTGGCCCTCATCTTCTTTCAGGGCATGTCCACCTGCTGTGGCAGGGGGACCTCCACAGGCTGAAGAATGGATATCTGCTCTGGCATGGTCCTCTGTGGGCTGCAGGGCAACAACCCGCATGGCCTGCAGGCTCACTCTGCTCCAGTGTCTGGAACAACTTTCCCTCCCTCAATACTGACCTTGGAGTCTGCAGGATTATATTGCTCATATTTTCCCACTGCTCTTTCACAGCTGATCTGCAGCATTTTTTACCCTTTCCTAAGTGCGCTGTCATAGAAGTGCCACCAGCATTGCCAATGGTCTCAGCTTTGGCCAGCACCAAGTCTCGGAGCCACCATGAACTCCTGTCCCTCTCTGACATGGGGGAACTTCCTTCTCACAGAAGTCACCGCTGCAGCCATGCTGCCCTCCTCCCCAAACCTTGTCACAAAGTCCAGTACAGGTGCACACAAACCCAGAGAACTGACAGGACCACTTACATGTTTAAAGTTTGGTCCTACTTTGAACTCTGGTTTTATGTGTTTGGTACCACAGCTCTCAATCCTTTGCAGGCTTGAGCCTCTTAATAAAATGATGTTTCTAGTCCTTGTCTCTGGTAGTATTTCACAGCAGATACCCTTTTACACTGCTTCTTTCCCTGCAAAGGAACAGATTTATGAGGAAGAGGATTATTACAGGAGCTGTGTATTCCCCATGGCTGAGCACCACTGGTGTGGGCTCCTGTCCTCACACTGGCCTCTCACAGGAAGTGCTGCCATCGGCAGTCATGCAGCATGTACCCGTTTTCCTTGTCTCAGTGTGCTTCCTCAGGTCTCTTGAGGTTAGGTGAGACTGGAGTTCTCTCAGTGCAGTAATAATTGAAAGAAAAATGGAGAAATACTGAGCCAAAAAGTTGGTCATCTACCTAACCATAACCTAATTTTGCAGTAGACAACACTCAAGAAATTCCTGTAGTATTAGTTATCTAAGCCAAAGAAAGAAGTCTTTCAAGATGGAGCATTCAGGAATTTCTCAACTTCAAACTTTTTTCCCTCTCTGTCTGTCACAGGCTACATTTTTTTATGTTTGGGATACAACCATGGTTTATTTGCAGGTGACTTTGTATGAAATGAAATTATAAAAGGAGGCAGTTGGAACTTCTGATGAGCATAGATCTGAAGTGTGTGTTTTAGCATATATTGCATAAGGGTTCTGAACTGTTACTAGTTCTAAGGTATAGATTCATGTTTTTGTAAGTCATGAGCAATTGTTTTAAAGTTATTTGTAAACACAATATAAAAGAGCATTTTGTATGTTCTGGTTTCAACCACCATTGCTGGCTTTGAAATGAACTGAAATTAACTTCTTGTTTGTGGTTTGTTGGTTTTTTTCATTTCAGATGGAGCAAACCTGTGATGATATAGATGAAATGTTCAGCAATTTACTTGGGGAGATGGACATGCTGACTCAGGTAAATAATTTTTTTTCCATCAAGGTTAAAAAAAATAGTTATTGTATATTAGACAAAAGAGGGAACTATTCTACATTTTTCATGCACTTCCACTCTGAATAAATACAGTTACATTATTGTGGTAAACCTTCAGCTAAATTTCTCTGCTTGACAGTTAAAACAAGTGGCCCAAACAATAAGATAATATCAGTACAGGGTAGGTTGTTAAAGAGACCTAACTGCTTGTGAAAGACATTTTCTGAAAAAAAAACCCCATCTCAGCAATTTAAATTTGTCTGGATTTGATCCAAAGAAATTAAAGGATTCTGTGAAAACAGGAAGAGTTTGAGTCTGAATTTTCAGGTATGAATGCTTAGCATACATGGGTAAATGGGATGTAGCCTGAGTGTCAAATGTAAACTTTGGAAATGAAAGCAACATTTTGAATATATGTTTAAAGGATTCTTTAGATATGGCAAAACATTAAGCTGCAGTGAGGGTGGCATTCAAGAATTCATGGAGATTTTGTTCCCAATGCAGAATACACTCTTGAGAATATAAAACAGCATGAGCCTTTTTCTGAACCTCTAATCATTAAATACTTCCTGCAAAAGCTGATGAGAGGAGAATTTTTATTTCTAGAAAAAATCTACAAAGGAAATACATTTGTTGTATTTTAGTAAATGCATTATTGAAAACACTTAAGTTGTCATCTTGGATGTGTGAGTTTGGTTAGAGCCTCTGTTTTGAGAGGGTCTTTCTTCTTGGTGAATGCCAGTGCTTGACAAAATAAATACCAATAATTCTAAGGCACAGAATAGAAATTGTGTTTAAGCTGGGTGAAAGCCAAGATTTCACATGGTGTTGTTAGCTGTCAAATCACAATACCTTGTCCCTCAGTAGCCTTTCTGCTCTTCAGGGCTTTTTGAAAATGTGCATATTTATTTTATGTATTGATATATTTACGTATGGAGGGATTTATGGTAATCTCATTTCATTATTATGCCTTCAAAAGAACAAAAGTCTGCTTGTCATAAATTTTACCTCCTCAGCCTGGACACAGCAGTGTTACAAGTGCAGTGGAGCAAAGAGCGTAAGAGAGTGAGTCTCTTGTCTCTGTGCTCCCCAGTGCAGTACTGGGTGGGACGGAGTGTTCCTGAAATTGAGACAGGCTTCTCCTCCTCTCTAAAGTTCTGACATCACATCTCACAGCATGGTGTGGGAGAAGGAGGCAGGGGTGTCTGAAAGCCTGAAGACTTTCAGTTAACTGAACTGGATCTGTTCATTCCCTCAGACTCTTAACTTTCAAAACAAGACTGTAGGTAGACTGGTGAAAATGTGTGAAAAACTATCAGTTCCTAAAGTAAGTGTAAATGATAGAAGCACACAGAGATACCTCTAGATGGCATAACAGGGCTGAAAAAAAGTGAAAATTCATAATTGGCCTTTTCTGCTGCAAATTAGGAATTCTCTATTTACACAGTTTACATTCCAATAGCATGGGGTTTTGTTTGTTGTATTTGGGTTTGGTTTTTTGTTTTGGGTTTTTTTTTTTCAAGAAATAGCAGAAAGCTACAGCTAGGTTTCATTTATATTGATAAATAAAGCACTCTGGAAAGAAAATGACACTGTGGCTTAAGTGTGTACACAGCTAAACTCTTTCCACATCCCTCTTCAAAATACCCAAGGAAGCTGAAAATCAGTCTGGCTTTGCCCACTGTCTCGATTAGGAACAGTGCAGTTCTCTCCAGTTCCCCACACCAAGCCCAGGTGTTGGCTGACAGGAGTTGCTGCCATCAACACTGGACTGAGAACATGCAAAACCCTTGCCATGATTGTGAGACAGTGCTTGAACCCTTGTCCTGGCCCTAGTTAGTCTTCCAGTCCAACATAATCTCAGAGAGCAGTGCATGTCATTCTGTTCTTGAAGAGGAATTTATTTCATTAGATAAATTCAGCTAATTGATTTTCAAATGTTAATGTATGTAATAGTAATTATATCAACAGATACCTGTTTTGCTTCTACCTTAACAGAGTTTAGGAGTGGAGACTGTACCACCTCCATGCCCCAAAGTGTCCAACAACGAATTGAGCTTTACAGTTGGTTTTAAAGATTTAAATGGTAAGTAGCTGAATGGACTCTTTCATGCCATTTATGATTGCTTAAAATACCTCACAGCAACAAATGAGAAGAAAATCTTTACATACCCTTGGTCAAAAACCCAATACCAAACAAAAGAACCCTGTTTTGCTGGAGGGGGAGGTATATTTTTGTGTCTCAATTTAGGAACTTTCAAAGGGAACAATTTTGGGAGGGCATTACTCAGTTTAACTAGAAGTCAGACTTTTAAAAATGTCTGAGTGTAGAGGAAAACAAACTTGAGAAGTCTCCCAAATAACTTTCTGAAATGTAACCTTTTTAATGTAAGGATTTAGCCTGGTGAAAGTCAGAGTTCCTTGGTGTGATGTCAGAGCTGCGCAAGCATTTCTGTCCAGTGGAAAGTGTCAGCTTCAGCTGCTTCCACTTCTCAGTGTTTATTCTCATTTTGGTTTGCACTGTCACTTTTGCGTGTACAGCTGCTTGCTGAGGCTGTATGGCAAACCAAATGAGGGGATTTGTCTGAGTTTGAAGTAAAAACCCTTCCTTTGATTTTGGTTGTGATTGCGTTTGGGGTTTTTTGGGGGGTTTTTTAGGTGTTTGACTGAGAGCTGGCTGTTTGCATTACCCTGAGTTGCTGTTAACCTCTGGGTTTGTCCCAGGATCAGTTCCCTGTTGGGCTTCCTAAAGACTCTATCAGCAAAATGGGTAGAACTGTGTTAATGGAAAGGATCATAAAGCAACTTCCCCACCGTAAAGAAAAACTTATTAAATACTATATTAACATAGCAGGGAGAGCAGAGTAAACTGAGATGGCCTTGTGACATGTTCACACTTAGTCTGATGAATTACTACTATTCTTTGTTGGACTGTATTAGCATTTTTGAGTATCTAATTCAGTGCTATCCATCCCTCTCAAAATCTCACTTAAAGGTTTTCCCAGTTATTTGTTTATTTATTTCTTAACTGGACTCTTTTAAGAGATGTAAATCACTGACTCTGTTCAATCTTAAAGAACCTTTCTCTTCTAGAAAACGAAGCCATCCTACAGGGTTTTACTCCACAGTATATCTTTACACCATGGCTAGTTCAAACAACTACAAATTACTTGTGAAGTTCTGGTGTAGGATTTTATCTTCTACTCTGTCAGGGTAGAAACCAGAAAGAAAAAGTTTCAATGTTTCTAGCTGGTTTATAAGACTTTTAACAGAGACTTTTTGTTTGTTCCTTGCTTAAAGGAGCCTCAAAAGCATGTGTGATGTACCACCCATGTGGTATGTCACAGATCACACAATTACTTCTGTGCTACAGATGATACCATGCAGTTTCTTGTCTCTTAATATTCTTGGATTCTGCTTCATTTTAATTTTAGAGTTGTAGAATAGTGATAATATATGGAGGTATTCTTGACCTAGGCCTCAGTTATATGGTTTGTTGTGTGCTCTCCCAGAACTTGCTAAGCATTTATGTATGTGCTTACAGCCTAAGGGGAGCTCATGGAATTTCTTGCATTCATATCACTAAGCATGTACCCAGTAACCTTGCTGGATCAGGGCCATGTTTGTAACATCATAAGGGCCTGAGACTGTATCACTGGAACTGAAGCTTCCTGTCCTGTTTAGTTTGTGTTCGTAGAGTTCCTTGTACTCTGAACTTCAGTATGACCAGATTAATGGCTGTTTCAAAAGCACATTTGTTTCTTGAACCCATGTAAAATGTTGTTTCCTTTCCCATAACCCTGTAACCATGCCTTCTGCTATTTAATCTCTGCTGAACTGGAAACAGTGCTTTACATTGCCCTCACTCTCTGATACGTTTGTGGTTTTCTTCACAGAATCGCTAAATGCCCTAGAGGATAAAGACCTGGATGCTTTAATGGCTGACCTTGTAGCAGACCTTAATGATGTTGAACAGAAAACTTTACAAGCCCAGAAAACATCTTCTTGCAACCAGCAAAGTACAGTCACTCAGCCTTCAACAGGCTTGAATAATGACATTTATTCTAAAGTAAGCCCCTATGTCACCATTACTGGACAGTCCTGGGATGATTTGCCCCCTCCACCTCCACCTCCAGACCCTGAGTCAGAACTTCCACCACCACCACCACCACCACCACCTCCTCCTGAGCCACTTACTCAGGTAAGTCTGGGTCAAACCTTATTTTAAACCTTCACTAGTTCTTGTCATTGTGCAGTGGTATTTGGCACTGGAACTCTGGTGGATCTCCCAGGTAGATGCATCTTGGGAAAGTTCTGCAATGATGAAATGTGCATGAACTCTGGAGTGAAATTTCTACTGTTGTGGCCTCAGCAGTTTCTGCCTGTTCCTTGACCTATTGCCCATTCCTTCATCTTTCTAATCATCATTTTGATAGCCCAATACAGGCATAATCATTGCAAATGGTTTATTGTAACAGAAAATTTATCACTGAATTCTTTTAAGAAGCACTGATCTTCTTATAGAGAGCTTAGTTTTGGCATCAGTGCAAAGCGTGACAAATGATCTCCACTTTGTGAAGATGTCACTATGTGTGTTCATTGCAGTCTGTGCTGTTTGTAGCGATGAGAAAATTCTGTGGGTGTTTCTCAGCTACATCCCTGGCCTAAGTGATTTCTTGCAATAAGAAAAGTAGTTAATTTGTGGAAAACTCAACATTTGGTAGGTGACAAGGTCCAGGGACAAGCACAAGAAGTACCCCTCCTGGTCCTAACATGGAATTACTGTTCTTCTTGGTCTTGACTTTGAAAGGGAGTAATGAAGACTATCTGCAATAGGGGACAAATGCTCCTAGGAGGTGCCAAAGTTATTAGTAGGTAACTATTTATAACTATTTATGAGCAACTGGCTTACCTGTATCTAAAATTTCAGACTTACCACAACCTTCTCCATGTGATGTTTCTTGCAGAGCTGTTTTAACAACGGAAATAAAATGTGATATTTATAGTATTTTTTTGACATGAGGTTGCAGGGAGGTAGATAATGTGCGAGTTCTGACCTGTCACAGCCCTGTGAGAAGAGAAGGCATTAAAAGACTGATGCAGCCACCCAAAAAATTAATCTGAAATCATGAAATACACAAATATATCTCTTTCAGTATTCATGTTCACAGTAGTTATGATTGAGAGATGTTTACATTTAGGGAATGGAAATATTTTAGGGAACATGAAACGTGTCAGTCAGTTTTGCTTAAAACCGTGGTCAATTCATTGCTGTTTAAAAGCCCACGTGAACTGAATATGAATCACCTTAACACCACTGATGCCCCTGTGTTTGGAATTATACAGCAGACATATTCAGCAAAAGGAACAGAAAATTGAATAGGAAAATTGGATATGTCTGATGGCATAAAAAGTGATTCACTAGATAAAGCTTCATTTCATGCATAGGACCTTTCAATACTGTTTGAAGAATGAAACTCATAAACATATGGGAGAAGCTTTGCCATTTTTCTTCATCTCAAAGATAATAGTTCACTTCCTGTCTTAAAGGAATATCAACATTTGCAAAATACCAGCTAAACACCTTCAAAACCTGAAGTAATTTATGTAACTAGTAGGACTGATATAGAAGAGATGAGTTCTATCCATTTCCTTCAAAAATTTCCCCATCTTCATTTAGACTCAGACTTTAAGGAAGTACCAAACTTCAAGTAGTCTGGTTTGTCAGCTGACAAGTATGGTCTGGAAGGGTAGCTAGTTAGGTGGGCTGCGACTGGCCAGACTCAAGAGCTAGTCAGTGATTTGCTGTCTAGTTGCAAGTGGGATCAGCACTGGGATTTATATTGTTTAGCATTTTCGTCTGTGACCTGAGTGATGACATAAAAACCCACCTGCAGCTGTGCTGAAGATGCTTTTAAGGGCACTGACTGTCAAGATCACTGGCAGACCTTCAACGCAGGGGGACTTAAAACACGAGGACTAGGCCAGCAAAACTCTCAGAAACCCAGCAAGGTGCAAGGTCCTGCACCTGGGGTGTGCTAACCAGTTTGGGAAAGGACAGGCTGAGCAGCAGCCCTGCTGAAAGGAGATCCTGCTGGATACCACAGGTAGTAAGAGCCTTGAGTGAAAGATCATCTCAGTAGAGGAAACTAGCCTCAGTTGGGAGGAGTATGGCCAGCAAGCTAAGGAGTTATTGTTCCTTTCTCTTGGCACTGGTGGTCCCACTGCTGGAATGCTGCACTCTGTTCTGGATGTGGAGATACTGGAGAGTGTCCATCAGAGAGCTGATGGAATGGCCAGAGGCATGCAGTGATCAGGGCCAGCAAGGACAGGGAGGGAGGGAGTGTGCCTGTCCAGTCTGACAGAGGAGGCTGGGGAGTGATCTAATGACAGCCTAAACATGCCTGAAGGATAGATGCAAAGCTGGTGGAGCCAGATTCTTCCATGGTGGTGAAGGTCACTAACATGGAAGTGGCAACAGCTACATGTTGTAGCTTTGTAGTTTTCAGAGAGGACATCAGGAAAATGTCTTCCACTTCAGATGGTGGTGTAGCACTGGAAGAGGTGACCAAGAGAGATCCCAGATTCCCCTTCTTTGACGGTTTTCCAAGCTTTGCTATGCAAAATCATGACTGACCTGATCTAATGTTGGTGGCCATCCTGCTTTGGGCAGGAGCCTGACTATGGACCCTCAGACCTCTCTTCCAGGCTGCATTTTTATTGATGCTGGGATCTAAAGCTCAATGCAATCACCCATGATGAATTTATTTCCATTGAGTGTTGTACTGAGCTAATTCTTTATGAACTGACATTGTACATTACCTGAAGATCAAACAAGATTTTAGAGTGGAGAGAGAATATACTTGCTAAACACAACTGGAATTCTATATGAAAAAAATGTAGCCAAAAATCACTTCTCCCTCAGTTGAACTATTCCTCTGAGACTGATCTCTAATGATATTCTGTTCTCTTTCCAGATTTGGGGAGTGTCAGAGAAGGATAGGAACAGGTTGTAGAAGAAGCATTTCTAAGGAATATAGTGGCAATACTTTTTTTCCTCATTAAGGCATTGGTTTGGCTTTTTCCTGCAGCCTTTGCCTCATTTTATGATACAGGTTGTACTCAAATACTAATGGCATACCTACTGTGGCTTACTGTCCACAAAATTGCCCACAGGGCTATTACACAGGTTGCAGTGTGAATGATGGAGGTAATAATCATTTCAAATTATTATGGAAAGAATCTATTTCAAATTAATATTCAGTCTTGATGAGTATTTGCTTTGACATGACATTTCTGCTCAGTAGAATGAAATTCAGCTGTAAGTGGAATGTATTTTGTGTCATCAAAAACCATGTTCCTGTTAGCCAGATTCTTGATAAGTGATTCTTGAGCCAATCATGGCTGAAGTTGTGTTTAACACTTCTGGTTATCTACAGTCAAATAAGAGCAGTGTTAGTAGTTCCCAGTGCAGCTGTGATATTAAGACCCTATTTTCTAACCTTTAGGTGTGCCAAAATAAAGAAGTACAGCCTTTCTTTCAGGGAAGCATAGTGCTGTCTCATAAGTTTCCATCAACCCTGACATTTGTATTTAAAACTGTCCTTAAGCTAAATAAAGCTTCATCATTTGCTATTGACATGATGACTTTATGTGCTTCTGTTTAAAGATCCAGAAAACATGGTGATGATCCTGAAGTGGGAAAATAAATCCTGTAGCTTGTCAAAACATTTCTCTAGCACTGCTAAAATTCTGCATATTAGAAAACAGCTTATTTCCTTTTTCTGCATTAAGTCAAAGCTTGTGAAACTGTGAAGGCTGTCAGGTGAGAGCTCTGTTGCACAGATTTATACAGTGTGAGAACTCTGTTCAACACAGGCCACATGCAGATGAAGCCTGAATTATACCTGCCTAAAATTCTCATCAAAAAGCCCACCCACACCACACTCAACAACTTTGGTTAAGATGCTTTTCCTGCTTGCTGCATAGAGGTGGTAAGGGGAGGGCCACAGCGTGAGAGGCTGTGTGCTTTTCCCTCTGTACAGCCATCAGCCTCACTGCAGCAGCCACCTTTGTGCAACTGCTTGTGTTCAACTACAGAGGCTTTTTTTGGATTCTCTAAGTTAAGCACTGCTGAGCTATAGCAATGCAAATTTCCACACCTGCAGAGAAAAAAAAGATATATTTTTAACTGATTGCATGATATTTATAGTGGAGAATTTGATAACAGGAAACATGCTTGAAGCAGTGATAAAACAAAAGATGTTTAGTTCAGGAGGAGGGATGTCAGTCAGGAGTACTTTAGCTGCTGTTGAACATGTCCCACAACTTGGGATGAATAAGATAACCTTCTTTCTCTTTCTTTGCTATGGTTGTATGATATCTCAGTAACAGGGAAGTGATGGCAATGCTTAGGCTTATTTTCCTGCAAGTGCATCTTCTGTGAGTTGCAGTCAGTTCTCTTGGTGTGAAGACCACTAAAAATTTTTACTTTAGGGTAGTAAATAGAGGCTGAAGGTAACAGAAATCTTGTGTGGAAGCAGAACAAGAACTTTCTCCCACAGTCCTAGACTGTAAGTTGGTTGTCTGTGAGTAGCGTAGCACAAAATCCTACCCCTTTTAAACAAAGGAAGCTGTGAAAGTAAGAGAGCAACAGGGACAGCAAAAATCAGCAGAGAGGCAAAACAGCAAATACAAGACAGTCGTCAGTAGAGGCAACAGGGATGTTAATTTGGAAAGAAGTGGAACCCTCCAGTAGTACTGCAGGAGTCCAAGGCAGCCTCAGGAACCACAGTCACCTGCTGTCCAAAATGTGCTTTTCCAACTCCAAATGTGACTGGAATAGAGTTCTGGAGGAGAGATGGCATAAAGGAACAGTCCCAATCTGTACAGCAGTCACAGAGGCAACACCAGGCACCTAATACTATGTTTGGTACATGTAGCTAAAATTCCTAGCACCTGGGGATCCAGAGTCTTCTTGGATCACAAATGTCATTGATATTAAGAGAGAGGCATGACACTGATAGAGCTGTGTGGTAAAAGAAGAGCTGGGTGATACTGAGATTTTTGGGATTCTTACTGTGGAATGAACTTGTGTGCTCTAACTGTGTCTGTGTTAATATGAATAGGTCCATTCATAGAATAAAAGCTAACTAATGGAGGTGTTCCTCTCAGTAAGTATCTGTGCAGTAAGAGATCATATGTGGCAAGTCAAAACATTCACGTAAATTAATGTATTGAACACAGAGTATAAAATTATAAGTGGTGTAATTGCAAGCCAAAATTTCAGTAAAATCCTACAAATTCTAGTTCTCTTACCCTAATGAGAAGTGAGTTTCCTTCCAAGCAGCTGCATCCACAATGCTATTTCACTAAGGCTGGATCTTCCTTCACCTTCTCTTTTGTACCAGCTGTATGTACAGAAACATAGAAGAGTCCAGTTTTCAGGCATTCTTGTAGCATTTGAGGAACAGATCATGTAAGAACTATTTGGCTGAGCAACAGCAGGGGGCACTGGACTTGCAAATCAAAGCTTTTGGCTGAAGGATATTAGGTCAAGGAAGGCTGGAAGTTATCTGTGTGTATGTATGAAGTTTGCTGTGAGAAGCTTTATCTTCAGGATATAAGTATCAAGAAACAACCCTTTTCAAGTAAATGTAAATTGCTGAGATTACTTAAAAATATACTAAATATCTTGTGTCTTTTCAGGAAGAACTAGAGGCAAAGGCTAAAGCTGAAAAGATTAAACTTGCATTGGAGAAACTGAAGGAAGCCAAAGTTAAAAAGGTGAGCCATAAAAGAGTAAATGCTACCATTAGAGCTACCACCTAAATATCTGTTAACATTCTTCTTAATAATAAGTTTCTTACTAAAATGACTAGGCTTTTCTTTATTTTATCTGTAAAGATACTCTGTGAAGTTCTTGTCATCCACATCAAGAGAAGTCCCTGGGTGAATGCTACCTCCAATGGATTTATTTTTTAGAGGACTTGGAAAGTGCTGCCTTTTTTTCTTTTTTTCAGTTTTCGGACAAAACCCACTGGGCTGATAAGTTGCTTTAGAGAAAGTAGAGTATACATGAAAATGTTGCTTACTTATGCTGTGCTGATTCCAGGAGTATTAAACTTTTCTTCATAGTAGATGTGGATTTAGCTAATCCCTATTAAATTAATGAGGGTCTTATTGCTAAATCTTTTCACAGCAGTTGTAGTAATGTATAAGTATAATAGAAATTATTTTAGACCAACAAATTCGAAGCTGCAGGTGTTCAGTAACTCTGAATAATGGATGTGGACTAAAAACAGTCATAACGTTTCAGTCTTGCTCAAAGAAGATGGAAAGTGTTGGAGCCTGCAGAGCTTCCAGGAAGAATGGACATTTCCAATAAATTTGGGAATGTCCAATCTTGAGATGGTTCCCAGAGAACACTTTATGTTCATCTATAAATGCTCCTTCTGAGAGAATGTCTTGGGAGGATTTCACCGATGCTGACGTTGTAAAGCTCTGTAACTAAAGTTATGACTGCTCACTGGTCACCCTCTTTTCCTTGCAGTGTTAGCAATTCTCTTTTGGGAGACTTTTTCTTTCCCAACTTCCCCCCCACCTCCCTCTGAATATTTGGAGCCATATGATAGAAGTAACTATAGTGACTGTGTCACTATAATGAAATTACTGTGTCATTCTTGAATTCTAAATTGACTAAATATTGTCAAGAAAACTGGTTTTCTCTCTTTTACTGAAAGCAGAGGGCAGGGATGATGGTGAAATGCAAGCTCACAGCCTTGGACTTCAGGAGAGCAGACTCTGGCTTCTTCAAAGATCTTGGAAGACTCCCATGTGGAACTTCCTGATGGGAAGAAGGGATCAAGAAATCTGGTTAATATTTAAACATCACCTCCTTCAAACTCAGGAGAGTTCCATCCCAATGGAAGATGATCAGAAAGTATTGTGAAGATGATCAGGAGTATCTCCTGTGAGGAGAGGCTGAGATTGGCTAGGGAAGAGAGGGGTCTGTGTGGTGCTTGTCTGTCTCTAGAAAAACCTCAAGAGAGGGTGGAAAGAGAATGGAGCTGGGCTCTCTTCAGAGCTGCCCAGTGATGGGACCAGGCAGTGGACACAAACTGAAACACAGGAGGCTCTGAACACGAGGAAACACTTCTTCACTCTGAGGGTGGGTGAGCCTGGCAGAGGTTGCCCTGGCAGGTTGTGGAGTCCCCCTTCCTGGAGATGGTAACAAACCATCTGGACAGGGTCCTGCCATGGGCCTCTAGGTGGCCCTGCTTGCCCGGGCAACTGGACTGGATGATCACCCGAGGAGCCTTCCAGTCTCAGCTGTTTTGTGATTCTGTGAAGATGGAAGCTGCAGGCATGTTTCTGAGCAGTCAGTTAGAACCAGACAGAAGTCCCCTTTTGCCTTAAATGTGTTAGATTATGCATGTACAACACTTCTTTTTCTGTACTGCACTATAGCTCAGATGCTTATTTTAGAGAAGATTCTTCTTACAAGAATTGGAATCAAAACAAGTTCATGGCTTTTGTTACATTTGTTTTTGCTTTTCAGAGACAGTGTAGATTTTCTCTTGGGGATCATAACTCTGCTTCTACCTGACCTTTTACACAGATTGTCTCTATAGAACTTAAAAGCTTCTTATGCACATGTTTTAAAATAAAGAGCTATTTAAAGAAAAATATGGAAAGTCCCCCCAACTCACCAGCAATGTGCAGACCTTGTATAGAATTATTCTACTGTTTTCAGTACTAATGGAGCATTTTAAGTACTTTCTTGTAAGGTACTTCCAGTTCTTTATCACATTTTAGGTACTTCAGCATTTTCTTGCATTGTTCCTCTCTGAAGAAAGTTCACTGTGTTTCTTGTTTGACAAATACTTCACCATATAAAGAAGTAATGAGTGTATTAGGTTAATTTGGTCAGTTAGTAACTCATAAGGGGAAGAGGAGGGGATTTTTTCTCTGTGGTGGCCAGCGACAGAAGCCAAGAGAATGGCCTGGAACAGGCCCGCCAGAAAAGTGTTTGCAGCACCAAGCCTGACAGAGTTCAAGAAACATTTGAACAATGCTCTTGGGCACATGGAGCAATGCTCTTGGGCTTGTCCTGTGCAGGACCAGGAGATGGACTCAATGATCCTGATGGGTCGCTTCCAACTCAGCATATTCTGTGAACTCATCTGTTTTCTTATTGATGACAGTTGGACTATGGCCCATCTTAGTACAATCCAATTTCAGATTATTTTGTTGGCATGGCAAGATTCTTCCATTCTTTTTCTATTTAAAACTAAATTTTCCACATTTGTAGCTTGCATTAAGGATGCTCTGTCCTTTTGCACTTGGTTTCCCTATCAAGCATTTTCCTTAATTGCACATCTGGTAGATTTAGAGAAGAGATTAACTTCTGCTTTTTCTTCATAGCAATTTCACCTTTCCTGAAGTCATGCATAGGACAAGGCTTAATTTTATTTTCAGAGAAAAGATCTTTATTTTGGTGAAAATTATAATGTGAAAATTTCGGAGCTATTTTATTCTCTCAGCTCGCTGTGGGACAGGATGCCTTTAAATCAGTAATAACCTTCAGCCTTTATCTGTCTTATCTGTGTTAGCAGATTCAGACTAGTCCTTTTGTTGCTTCTGAAATTAACTGACTGTTCTGTGACTTTGTTCTCAGCTTGTTATCAAGGTGCACATGAACGATAACAGCACCAAGTCTCTGATGGTGGATGAGCGCCAGGTGGCGCGGGATGTTTTGGACAATCTCTTTGAGAAAACCCATTGTGACTGCAACGTCGACTGGTGTCTGTATGAGATGTACCCTGAGCTGCAGATTGGTAAGTGCTGTAGTCATAGCAAATAGATGGAGGGCTGGTAATCTTGAAAGATCAGGTAAGTGTTGGTAATCTTGAGCAGATAGTAACATTTCTCCTGCCCATGTGTCCCCTGGTGTTGGAACATCACAGACTCTAAGCTGAGGGATGCTGCAGGAATATGTTTGGTGTGTTTGTGCTGTAGAAATGAGTCCTGCCAGCTGTGCTGGGACCTGCAGAAGGCTCCATGCTTTTCACCACTTCCATTATTTTATTTTACACAAAATGAAGGAGCCATGTGAATTTCAGGGTGATGACAAACCCAAAGACAGCAGTACTCAAATCCACTTTTTGAAGAGAGGATGCAGTGCTGGCGTGCTGTCAGCAGCCATGTATTACATACTGGCTGAACAAATGTCATTTAACAAGACTCTGTGAGAAGTGTTTCAGTCATTTCTAATGCTCTTCATTTGTGGTCATCGTTTAAGTGTAGCTGTGTACAGGGCACTGCTCTGTCATGGGGCTGCAGCTCTTATGATGGTGAGTTATGACTTCTGGAGTAATTAACCTGGCCTCCAGGTCCTAGGAAACAGCTGTGCAAAACTTAGAAATTGTTCTGTGCAACATAATAAGTCTTGTTTGAAAAAGGCTTCAAAGTTTCTTTTATTAAGAACACAGTATTCTCTAATTGTGAAATATTTCAGAATTTTTTATCTGCCAGATTGAAAAGGTATTGACATCAAAAGGAGAAGTAAAATTGCCACAACTTTCTTTCAGAGTCGCATTTGACCTAGAGAAATGGGAAATTGTCAAACAGCCTTTAACATTCTGTTTACAGTCACCCAGCAGAGATAGGAAAATTCTCAAAGAAAGTCAAAGATCAATATTGCACTTTAAAAGAGTCCGAGGTGTAGTTATTCTGCTAAATTAAATGATAGAAATTTTAAAATAACTGGAAAAAAGCCCAACTGGTCATGAGCAAGGAGATGCTCATCTGCTTGTAAGAGTGGTACAGAAATTTACTGCCAATCTGTTCTTGCTACTTGATTAAGATAATGGTGCTGCATTCTTTTGAACTTGCTTATCTTAACTGAGAAAAGACTGGAAATGTCATTTGACCCTAGAAATCTGAAAAAGGTCACTGAATAATTTTGGAGTGTTTTCCCATCTTAGAAATTTGCTTCCTTTTTGTCCAGTGTGACTTGGACAAACATGTCTGAGTATTAGGATGACATAGCAATAAACATATGGTTGCTGAATCTCCATAGTCATTAAAAAGAATGTACTTGTGTTTCTTCATAATCTGGATAGATATTTGAATTTCCCATAATGCAGTTAAAACTGAAGGTATCAAGGAGATTGTTTGCTACAAACATAGGGGTAAATGGTTGGAATTTTTTTGTGAAAATTAGTTGTGCTACTTTAGTCCCAGCTAATGCTAGGTGATTTTGGTTGGTGTTAGGGTATTGGTATAGTAAGGAATTACTTTCATAATGAATAAAAATTATTAATAAAGCCAGGACAGAACAAAAATACGAAAGGAAGTAAACTTGTATCTGGTTCAAGAAAAAAGGAAAAATTTATTAACTCCTGATGTAGTGATCTATTACCAGGTCCAGATCTGCTGAGGATGGAGCCTTTTTGTTTGCAGAAGGCAGTTTCAATATGAATGGAATGGTACTTGTTCTTTCTTCTGCTTCCAATGCACAGCAACATGTAGTTAATTTTGTTCAAAATCAGAACAATGTGAGCCATTCTTTATTTTTGTCAGTATTCTTCTTGGCTGCTCTAGATAGCTTTATTACTATCAGCACAAAGACAGAACTTTTCTGCACTTTATCTTTCTGTCTGCTTTCCACATTAGTATTAAAGAGAATAAAATTGTGTTTACTTTAAGAAGCAAATCTGAGCAGCAAATAATTCTTGCTGAATTGAAGGTCCAAGCTACTTTTATATCACAAGATCCTTGACAGGTTGTCTTACATATGTGTTTATTTTGAAAGACTATAATTGTAAATAAAATAAACAACACTTTAAAACTAAATACGTGTTTAATATCACAAATAATCTCAGTAGTGACATGGTGATGTAACACTGGGCTGTACATACCAGCATCTATTTTGCAATAAAGACCATTATAGTCTTATAATAGGCATCCAGATATGACTTTTTTTAGGTAAATTAATTATTACAAAGACCCTCCTGAGGATAATAAAATCACGTTTTTCATACAGGAAAAACCTGATGCAGCAAGTGAAGAAACAAAAATATATGTGGCAAAAATTAATGTTACTGGCTGAGAATTCTTTCATGCCTGTTTTGAACTGTATGGGATTTTATATAGTGCTTTCTATTTCCAGTGCATTGCAGAAGTACCAGTTGCTAAATGAGGAATGTTATGTTGTTGGTGTTAAAAGTTACTGGGTACATGTGAATGGGTCTTGAAGCTAATGTCATTCTGTGAATTTAATTAATTCACAAGATATGGGTTGGATAGCATGTACTAAACCCATGTCAAAAGTAACAAGTGTTAAAGAAAGCCTACAAAATGCATGCTTTGTTACTTCCTCTGATTCTGGGCCAGTCAAGGCCATTGGAAGATGTGATCACCAAAGACCACAGGAATGGGAGTATGGCTGTTCCCAGGAAACTGCCAAAATTCTACTGAAAATTGGAGCTGGGTGAATTCCCTATCCCAGTACTGAAGTTGTAGGGTTTTATGTTGAGTAATCTTATATAAATCATCCTGGGGTTTCAGAGTTATCTAATCTCATCACACCCTGTGGCTTTCCTGGGTGGAGGAGTGGGGCTCAGAGCAGATCAGGAGGGGACAGAGCTGACATTAGGTTTCTCACATCTCTGGTAAGGTTAACTACAGAGATGCTGGGTGAACCAGTATATCTTGATATCAGTTCTGTCTTTGTATTTTTTTCTACTTTGCTATTTGTGATTTTAAATATAGTTGCTTAAAACCAAACATTTTATTTCCAATGCATAGAATTCATCCTGCTGACAAAAAGCAAATCTTCATTGTAAAAGAAGTAAAAAGACAAATTCAGTCTTTTTTTTTAAATTAATTAGCTGAGGTTTATATATATCCCTTCTTTCACCCCCCTGTCTGCAGTACTGCAAAACTTAAAAATAACAAAATCAATCAAAAGCAGAAAGCCATGAAATACATGGGTGTTACTGTCTACGCCTGGTGGGTTGCTGCTTCCATCCTTTGCAGTCTTCAGGCAGCAGTACAGAGATTCAGGAGGAATCCAGGAGCATGCACAGCTACATAAAGTGGCTTCTGCAGCTGCTTTGCCCTTCCATGGGACACAGTTTCGTGTGGTGTGTGACGGGTTCTGCAGCCGTCTGTGCAGTGGAAAAGATGCTGGATTGTCCAGCCCTGAGTGAGGGAACATCAGATAATGATTACATTCTTACACAGGAATTTCTGCAGCCTCAGGAGAGGGCAGAAACACTTTGAATGTCTTACATTATCTTTTCTGTCTCTCCAGAAAGGTTTTTTGAAGACCATGAAAATGTTGTTGAAGTGTTATCAGACTGGACTCGAGACACTGAGAATAAGGTCCTGTTTTTGGAAAAAAGTCAAAAATATGCTTTATTTAAAAATCCCCAGGTAAGCTAACATGGTATTTGGATAAGAGTCTAAACTAAGGTCGTTTTTTGCTGCCTTTTACATTAATAATTTCTTTCAGCTCTGTCAGTTCAGAGAAAGCAAAACTTATATTTTCAACCAAAAAACCCACCAGAATTTTGAATGCAAGGATTTGAAAATTAGAGTTTTCTGCTTTTTTTCTGATACTGTTTTAGAGTCCTGTCTGTAGAGGTAAAAACTGAAGCATGTAGTTCACCTCCAGTACCGGCCACTGCTTGGGTTCAGCTCTTAGAACTGTGTGAGATGGCACAGCTGTAAAAACCTGCCCTTTGTTATTACTACAGCTTCCCCACTATTTCTGCTGAGGAACATCAGCATTTCTCTGAAGGCCCAGTTTTTGCCACTTGTCCATGAAACTTCATAAAGGGTACACTGAATGCTGCAGAGGATTTACTGGATTTTGTTTGTGCTGAGAAGAATTGGGTTATCAGTAACTTGTGCACATTAACTTTGTAAAGGAGGGTCTGCACACTGAATTGCATCAAATTATTCAGATAGGTGTATACACAAATTGTTGTATTTCTTGTGTTATCTGGTCAAAGCTGTATTACAAATATCCTGGAACATACAGTTGCTGGATTCTGGGGCACAGGATCTTTTCCCCATGTCAGCTGACTGTTAGCTCATTGAGCATCTGGTTTGTTCCTAAGGGCAGCAAGAGAAAAATGAGCAATTCAGCACTGCCGAAAAAAAAAATGAGTCAAATATGTAATTTGGCAGCAAATCTCACCAAGCTGCTCATTAGAAAATTGGGTTTTTTTTAATAGAACGAGCCTCTGTTTCAAATAAAACCTACAGAAAATAAGGTTCCTTCATTGATATAAGTATCCACAGTCAGGGAAAGAAAACTTATCCTGCAGTGCATATGGATTAATGTTGATTTTTAATATGAAACAGCAAAGCCAAGTTTGGAAATACAATATGGTGGCTCAAAGTGTCCTCCTTTCTAGAGCACATAAACCTACCCAGCAGCAGAGGCTCAACTCTACCTTTGATTCATACACTGTAGTGTTATTTTGGTACATGGTTTAGAGCAAGGCTCTGAACCTCAAACAGGAAGTAAAACTTTGATGCATATTCTGTTCTGATGAATATTGCATTTTGGTTGCAACTAAATTTAAAAATAAACATGACCTAAGCCAGAACCAAACAAAAGTGTAGGTCTGTCCTCATGTCTCAGCTGGATCCAGACAAGTCTGAAGTCATTGAGCTTTAGCCCTTCCGTAATAAACTCTAAAATGAACAGTCTAAGCGAACTGGATCAGTTGTGGCTATCACTCTGTTGAAATATTTTGCCAGTAATAAAGTCTGACCATCTGTCAGGCATGGTAGACTCAAACATTGTGAATGGGGAAAATAGTACAGTGATATCATCACTTTGTGGCAGAAAGTAATCAGCACTGTACAAAGCTCACACTAAATACTGAAACATGTTAAAATACACATCTGCAGTGGGTCCCTGAAAAGGCAAACCAAGTGGAAATGCTGGGTTGTGGGGGGTAGGGTGTGTGATTGCCTGGCCAGCTACATACAGAAATTATGGTGTAACCAAAGGGAAACTGAAATCTTGTGCTTTGGGACTGTGTACTCAGTATGTTCAGCCTCCTCCTGGCTCAGTCAAGGCTGCCTCATTTTGGGAGTACACAAATTGCAGAATGCTTTCTTTGACACACCCAGTGGTGCTAATGCTATGCAGCAGCTCAATTCTGTGTTTATTTCATGCTCATTCTGTTGGAAGGGTTTTGTGGAGATCTACTGTTTTTTAACTTGTAGATCTTTTACTGGGGAAAAAAAAGAGGCAAATTCCTATGGTGGCTAGGTGCATACAGTTTATTCTTAGACAAATTATTGATACAAAATTTTCATCACAAAGATTGGACACAATTAGTGCTTTAAAACAATCTTATAAAGATGGGCAGATGCCTTCCTAAAACAAGTGGACCTCTGAAGAAGGTCTGTGACCTGTGCCAGTGTTTATTGTTTCTTTCTGTGAACTAGTTATAGACCTATTTAACAACACTTAATTAAAAGTGTTTCATTTTCTGAGGGGGAATTGAGGTTCTGAAATGCAGGCTTTACTCTCTGTATGCTGGCAGGATGTTGCCCAGTTAATGCCTGTGACTTTTTTTGAAGATTGTCATTTTTGTCATGCAACGCTTGGTAGTTTTTCTGCAGCTTTGTTTCTGAATTTTTTTTTAAGTGTTTGGAATACTTTTTAGAAAAAGCTTCTATAACATTCTCAGGTGTCCTCCTTGCCACGAAGACAGGCACACTCTTGCTCTCTGCTCACCGTAATGCAAGAGACCCTGTAGGGAACTTGCAGTAAAAGACTGTTCCATGAATGCCATCAGTGACTCATCTGCAGAGAGGGAGCATCACAAGTCTGTGACTAAAGAGTGAAAAAAAATACAAACTGGTACATGGGAAAATAAAGAGAACCTTTACAGCATTGGAAAGGTGATGCTTTGTCATATGGTTGAGTGATGCTGGTTTTCTCTTGAAAGGAAAGGTTGTCAGGTCTCAACATCTCTTTTAAAAAACTCAAAGATTAATTCTCAGCTAAAATATACTATAAAAGGAAGAAAAATGAAGGAAAATCATTGTTTTTAATGTGTAGCTGACTCTAAACTCCTTGCTGTAAGTACTGGTCATGCTCTTTGAACACTCTATTTTACTTCTATTTGCATGAACTTCATTTCCTGTGGTTTTCTTCTGATAAAATCAAAAAGTGCAGGCAATGCCACCTACGTGTGCCTTTGTTTGTTTTCTTATTATTGGACAGTATTTATGAAAATTATTGAAAGTCTGTACAGTGAGTACTTTATGCTTCTGCTCCCTCATATGTAAGCCAAAAGCTAGATCTACACCTTCCAGTGGAGAACCCATACACTGAATTGATATTTTATTTCTTCTGAAGAGTAAGAGTTTTCAATAGCATTCAGAAGGAGGTGGAGTAAGAATTTATAACATCTTTTGTAACAAGACAGCTATAGCAAGTTTCATACTGAATACTTACCTACTGTCCACCAGGTGATACTTTTGTTTTCCACCAGCTTGGCCACATTTATGAATCAAGGTTTTCCTTTTGTCTCCACTGTTACCCAGTGATGGGAACATAAAAGGGTGACAGGGGACCTGCTTATTGAGTATGCTGCAAAAGTACAAAGAAACAGAAGTGAGAAAAGGGAGGTGTTTTTCACTGTACTCCCATTGTTTAATAATCTTAATTTCTCTCTCTTTTTGGGTTTCAAAAGAACCTTGCCTGTAGCTTCAGGTATTTTTTTTTAATTTTATGATCTTCAGAGCAATTCTAGGCATTTTCTAGTATTTTTAATGTGCAGTTTCCTAGGGGACCCACCATGATATGAGCTGCAGATATGACCTTGTTCTGTTTTATTTTTTCTGCACAAACCATGCTGCATTGAGTAGCAGTTGCAATGATCTGAAATGGGATGTGGGCTGGCCAGTTCTTGCCTGCTCACAAATATTGGGTGCAGGTTGGATGAGCATAAGCAGGCAGCCCATTGCTTAAAGAAGCAAGTAAGAGTTGTGAGTATGAAGCAGCTGCCTTGTTTTATGCACACTATTTGATCTGTGCTGTTGTGGATTTTTCAGATCTTCTGGAAAATCAGTCTCAAGAGCTTGAAAGCAAAAATACAGCCTAAGAGTAAGAGGAGGCAGAGGGAGCATGCTATCTTGGGGCACCTGTTTTTGACATGCAACAAGTAGTTGCTGCTGCATTCCCACTTGGATGGGTCTGTGAATGAAAAAGTGAAAGGTGTGAGAGAGGTGCTGTTTCATTTAGGAAATTCATTTTTTGAGTCTAGAGACATAAACACCAATCAGAAAGTTTGATAGTGCCGTAGTTAAATACTGTTTCTACCGTGATCCAGGTTTGCTTTGCTTACATGCCAACACAGATGTTCTTGGACAGTACTGAAAACACTTTCTGTCTTCCACTTTTTGAGCATTATGCAGTGCAGAGAGATACACCCTGATTACTTTTTTACCTGCCTTTCCACACAAAAGGAGAAGGGTATGTCCCTAAGTGGAAAGGTTGTATGCATAGCCTTATCTTTTGAATGTAAGAAATAGTTAATTCTCAAATCTGCAGATATATGTAGAAAGTTGCCCTGCAGCTACATCTTGTCCCATTAATGACCTGACATCCCAAACCAAACATGCATTTCCCAGTGGTGTCCTCACACAGGAAGGAGCTTGCCTTTTATCATGCCCTTTGACTACTGGACTTGAAATGACCTCTTCTGGACACATGTGGTTTGCCCCCTCTAGGATGAATGCTTCTGATCAAATATAGAAGACCACACAGTAATGAAACAAGTACAGTGTTCAATCTGCTCCCCAGTTTTTTAGCCACTAACAAATATGTATATATGTACTTCCAGATTTCAAGAAAGAGACATAAAGGAGGTAATCAGTAATAAATGAAGTGTGTATTGACAGGTAAAAGACAACAGTGTACATTTGTGTAACATTCCGTTAGGTGACAGAGCCCTGTTTCCCTAATGAAAAACCTGTGGCATTAGAGATCCAGCATGGATATCCTTACAGATTTCTCTCTTTACGATTGATTATTTCAGTACAGGGTGGTCTAGGCTTCTGCTAAATAAATGCCAGATGCCTGAATGTGAATCAGTTGTAGTCAGAGGAGCTTTGTTTTTCTATTATCAATCCACAGAAGGCTGACTAAGTCAGATGGATGCTCTCCCCACTGGTAGTAAAGTTGATGAGCCAAGCCTTGTTGAGACAAAGTGTAGTTACCTTGATAAGTCTTCACTGTGTATTTTAGTGGCTGTACTATGTCTTTATAATGATCTAGAGGAGAAGCCTTACAGCTTGCATGTCCGTGTACTTTCCAAATCCACCCCAAGGTCCGGAGGCCTGACCCAGCCTAACAGTGCCCTCTGAGGCTCCAGGGCTGCAATAGTGCTGTCTGTCAAGGAGAGCTGTTGCACATGTGCAGATCACTGGGCTGCAGCTGCTCAGAACTTTGAAGTGGGTTTTGTTTTGAGCTGATTTTAGGGTTTTTCCACTCTGAATATTGTTTTTAGATGTGACTGCAAAGCTGTGGTCCTTAGTGTTTGCTTACCTACAGCTTTGGACTAAAATTATGTCCAGGCAGTCTGAAGCCAGGTGCATTTCCTAGCATAACTGTCTATTGTATTGAATGTTGAAATTTCTCATGCCACAGACATGGCATCAGCACAGGCCACATTGCAGGTGTCTGTTTCTGAGCTCCCATGACTGAATGTGAACTTCTAAGAAAGCAGTTTTTAAAGAACTGGTTTTGAGATCCAGACCTCTTCTGCTTCCTCTCCTGGTGCCCCTCCAAAAATGGTCTGCTCTGAGGGTTGCATTCTGGCAGACATCTGTTCACAACACTGCTTGGAAAAGAAGATGTGGTTGTGTGGAAGAGCAGAGCTTCACTTCAGATAAATTGCACTGCTGTAAATGTGGTCTACTGGCAGGGCAGATTTGCTGCTTGTTTGTTTCTTTCTTATACTATGGCAACAGCCTGTTCCTTTATTTACACGTCTCACTTTTATTTTAGTGTTGTTTGGTATTGTTGGTATTTTTTATTTTGGTAATGTTTGCATTTCTGTTGGTGTTGAGGAGTTCTAGGCATATAAATATGTTGGCACTTTCTCATAGTCTTGAGACATGAAAAAATAGAGATAAAAAGATAAATTGAAAAACTGTAAACCACAAGAACTCTGAGTGTAACCATTGTGGCCTCTAGGCCATGGATCCAAATGCTACTTCCATCCTTGATCTCCCTGCTTCCTTCACTGCCTCACAGTCTGCAGGCAGCCAGCTCTGCTCGTCTGGCCCTGCTTGCTGTGGAGCAAAGCCACTGCACATGCTCCAGCCCACAAGTCCTAGCATCCTTCCCACTTGTCAGAATTTGCACATAAGTCTAAGTGCTGTGCTTTGTCCATCTGTACAATGCAGATGGATGCAGACTGGTTACTGATGTTTAACAGTGGAAGATTTGTTTTTATGGGTGAGCATGTCCTTGAGGCACTGTGGTTCCTTGTTTGTGGGGCAGGCAATCACTGGGTCCTCTGAGGGCAGTTCCAGTGTCACAGAAACAGGGGAGTGCAGGCTTTATTTTCAGTAGGCTGGAGCACATGTGCCAAGATAACCTGGTGATCACTTCTTCAGATTTCTTCTAGGTTTTTGAACAGTTTCTTTACTGCATAAAAGTACTTTGAAGAGCATGAGCAGGGGTACAAAAGTAGAAAGTAGTAACTTTGGATAAAGGCTTTGACATATAAGCACTTTAACTAAAAATTGACAACTGAGTTATATCCAGAGTGTAAAATATAAAGCATGCAAATTACTAGATTGGGTTGTAGGGAAAATGCTTTCTAGCCTTTTGATACTGCATTGTATTCATAGTATATCAGCATGCAATCAAATGTAAGGTTCTCTACAATCTGTAATAATATAGGAAGCAATGAAAATGGGAATGCTAAAACCCAAACACATTGATCCATAAAAACAGCCAAAAACATAAGCCACTAGTTTAAATTTTTACGGGCCATATTTACATGGGCAAAAACAATCTTGTAATACCTTTGGATTATATTCAGAATAAAGAATTAAAATTCATGAGCAGCAGATGTGATTAAACTTATCTGTTAGAAGAGTCCATAAGCATCTGCCTCTTGCACCTGCTCAGTATTGAAAGACTCAATATTGAGTGAGTTTGCAGCAAGCCAGTTACTTGTATTGCCAGCTTTATAGTGAACATGAACTTCTTTTGTGTCTTTGTCAGAATTTCTACCTGGCGAACAAAGGGAAGAAAGAAAACAAAGAAATGAATGATAAAAACAAAGAGGCTTTGCTGGAGGTAAGCAAAATTATTAGGCTGCTGATGCAAATGTCACCAAAACTCTGCCACTGTTTGCATCTGCTCCGCAGCAACACCATGCAGTTCTTTGTGGGTAATAGTGTAACAACAGGAAGTTCTGTGGTCATTTGTGTCTTTGTATCTTGGGTTTAATATGTCGACTTTCCTCTGCATCAGCTGCTCCTCATTAAAAATGCAGATTATTCACTCTTAGACCAGCCCTTGGGACCTTTTATTGTTAGTAAGGTTGATCAGTACCAAACAATCATCTTTAGGTTAGAAGTGGATTTACTTCTCAACTTATTAGCTATACTGCAACAGAAAAAGACATGTTCACTTTTCCAGAAAGTCTGTTTAATATCTTGCCTTTCCTGCTCAAGTTTTCCTTCAGATATACGCTCAAAAGAGAAAAATCCAGAGTTATTTGAAAGAAAAGAATTGCCACAGTTCTCCAGGCAAGCAGTTTGGTAAAAGCTCAAAGGAAATGCTTTTCTCAGGCGACTAAGAACTCACATTTCAAAATTGGTGCATCTCGTTAAGGCATCCGGTGTTAACCAATGCAAAACCTGGTGATTTCTAAATGAAAACATTAAGTGATAAGTGTGTTTGCATAAAAAATTACCCAACAGTAAGTCCTCAAAGCAAACAATTAGTATGTTTGATTAAACAGTGTTTTAAATGCTAGCATGTATTTCAAAGTGAAGACAAGAGATTGAGCTGTTTTTAGAGCTCTGAGCAGTCTCTAAAGAATCTCTCTACCAAAGTATTTCTCTACAGACTCTAAAGAATCTTCCTACCAAAGTATTTCTCTACAGAACCTATTGACACTGCAGTAGAGGAAAAAACCCAACAGTCTCAACCACTCTGTTCTATAGCCTTCACTGAGCACATCTATGTCTAGTTAAAAGCCTTTGTAGGCTTTTGCTTGACCCTAAAGGAAGGAGGTTTTGCAAGCCTTCTTTATCAGTGTGTGAGCATCCAGCATTAGCTTGGAAAAGTTTCCTTTGCCTGTCTAAGGTGTTCATTTCCCTAGTAACTGCACACCCCATGTTCATATGTTAACTGTCACAAGAAATGTCTTTATTTTTCAAGGGAACATTTTTCTGCTATATCTTGATAGGATGGTGCTTAATGGATTTATTTTGTGCATTATTATTCTTGTTGCACAGGAAAGCTTCTGTGGGACATCTGTCATTGTGCCAGAGCTTGAAGGGGCCCTTTATTTAAAAGAAGATGGGAAAAAGTCCTGGAAGAGGCGTTATTTTCTTCTACGAGCTTCTGGAATTTATTATGTACCCAGAGGAAAAACCAAGGTCAGGAAGCCAAATAATCCTTTTAGCAATAGAACAATTCATGGAGGTGAAAGTGTAGAACTCCCAAGGTGACATTTGAAGAGCACTGTCTGGTGTGTCTGAGGGCTCAGATTTCCCTGGTTCAGCTTTGGCTGTACCACTTGTGCAAATGCTAGAATGCAGCCACTGAATCCTGTCACGTTTCTCTCCTTTTGATTTCAAGGGATAGATAAAAGCATTAATAAAATAGTGCTCCTCTGGAAGGCAGGAGGGGAAAGAAAAATGGCATAGCACCCATCAGGTGGTGGTGAGCTGCAAAAATGCTTCACTATTATATGGGTTCCCTGTGAAAGAAAATCTTAAAAAGTTGTCAAGTAAACTAATTTCTTGTCACAAAAAAGGTAGAATTTTACTTTGCTTGATACAGACTTTCTGCACCAGTAACCAGCACATGAAATGCTGTACTTTTTTAATACAGTGATCTCTATCTAGAGAATGTGTTGTGTCTTTTATGACATTTTAAGACTGCCCTTTGTGTAGAAAGAAGAGAGACAGAAGCATCTATCTGGCTGAATCAAATTTACTTACATTTAGTATTACAAAATATTTAGAAAGTCTGAATTGCCAGCACTGGATGTATTGCACTTAAGGGTAGCTGGCTTTTCATTTCCACAGTGATGAGGTAGAAAAGTGGATTCTGGGACTGGAGGTATTTTGTGTGTGTGTGTCTGTGTGTGTGTGTGTGTGTGTGTTCTGAATACTACTTCTGTTACCGCTTATAGCTCTGCTAATGCTTCATATTTAGAAATGCTGCTGCAGCTTTACTGTTAGGATTTGTGCTTTGAAACTTAACTCTTCTGTTATTTCCAGACTAAAGTACAAAGGAAAAAAAAATCATGTAAAGGGGTGTAGTTCTGCTGCTCCATGGACCTATGTTTATAACCGAACCACAATGAAACACAGATCACCTTGCGATTTATTTTGACTTTACCTGACCCTGAGATAATGGCTTTCATGCCTCAAATCATGTTGTACACACAACATCCTATCAATGAGGATCTATAATGTTATTTAGAAGGCACTAAAGGTGGAAAAAGTGTAAGAGTAGTCAAATGTGAAGTCCATCTTGGACATTTCCTTGTAGCATGCCTCCAACTATGCCCAGCAGTTAAAATGCCAAAGCAAGGCAAGAATGTCCTGAGAGTTACTCAGCCTTTTTTCACCATCCAGTGATACCTGGTTCCAGTGACTTTTCATCATAGTGCAAATGAAGGAAGTGCTTTCTTTTTTCATGTGATAGGCTGTAAACATTGGCTGAGATGGAGCAACATAGTCCCCTTGTAACAGCTGTTTAACACTTTGCTGCCCGTTCATCTTACAGCCTGTATAACAGCCTGTGTACCACCCTGCCTATAACTGAGCAGTTTTGGGAATTGCATGCTTTAAAGTCACTATATTACCACAACAAATCTAGTTCTTTAGAAGATAGTCACAGGTCTTTAAAATGGTAGCACAGTCATCTGTTTGCTCCTGCATCTGTAACAGCCTTCAGCAAAAGGATGTCCATGCCCATGTCTTAGCCATTCCAGAGAAAGTCAAGTTTCTTAGCTCAAATCTGTGCTTAATGTTGATCTCAGTGATTACTGCACTCTATATTGGAACAGCTGAGGATGAGGTACACATGTCTGTTGTGGAGATCTAATCTCTGGGACACGAGCAGGATGCTGTGAGGGTGTTAAACATCTCAAAGCACTGCAGTAGAATTCAGTAGAGCTCTTCAGTCAAAGCCCTTAAATTATGAGAGTTCATCCTTGTCAGGGTAGCATGAAAAGTGCACGTGCACCTTGCACATCATTCAGTTGTGGGCAGAGCAGTCTTTCTTTGAGGTACAGAAATGAACAGTTGGCAGACAACATTATCTTCAGCTGCTGCAGCTGTTTTAAAATTCATCCAATATATTCCTGTTTTCAGTATTTACAAAAAAGCAAAGACATCTGGCATACCTTTGGCACTTTGTGCTGGCTGTGAAATACATGGCAAAAGTGAAAATACAGGGGCACATTCAGATAATTTTATACACATGCTTGTGGTGGTTTTTGTTTCAGGGTTATTTGTTAACAAACCAGCACCTGTCAGCACTGCTGTCTTAATTTCTTTCTTCAGCATTGCTCTACTTACATCCCATTCAAAAACGTTCTGCTAATAGACAGGGTCACAAAACAAAAGCATCAGAATAACAGATAATTTAAAAATCTATTTCTGTTAATTGTGTTGCTTTGTCATGTTAACATTACTGTGTCGTGTTAACATTGCACAAATACTCACATTAAGCGCTTTTGTCCCTTGCATAAAAATCTGTTCCTTAGAAGATAATAACAGCTGCATTCATATTGGTCTTAATCACTATTGCCTGGTTCCTAAAGGAAAGGAACAACACATTATACTGGATGGATTTGAGCACATTTAGGAACGTAAGGATGTTTGAAAAACCGAGGTCCACACACTCACTGACAAAATCTCTGGCATCATCAGCTGAAGCAGAGAGAGGAGAAAGAGAGAAGTCCTGTCTCCATCTAGTAGGAAGTGTTTCGTCACATATCTTTCTTGCAAACTCAGTTTGTAAATAAAACCATCTCAAGGATGTGTTGTAATGAAAATATCATTAAGAATGAGAACAGCAGACAAGAACTATCATATGCATATTATAACATACCCCCAAATAATTTCATACCCCATTTTTAGGGATAGAGGGAGCTTGAGGTTTGTTGCTTTATTTTTCCTTTTTCCCCCTCACAATTTCCTGATTTCTCAGTTTAGCCAACAGTGACCATGTGAAATGGCTATTTATTCATTTCCACACAAAGGATTGCAAAAGGAAACTTCATCACTGAGAAACATGCCAGCAACAGAAACCTTGTTACTTTCACAATATATTGTGAAAAAGCAAATGTTAGGATAAACAGAAATAGAATGATGCCAAGAAATTTGAGAAAATTCAAAGCAAAACAGATTAAACGTGTTATTTCCTGGTGAGGTTTTGTTTGTTACATGTACAAAAGAAAAACAAGGTCCCAAAGCAATTTAGAACCCCAAACCTTCTTTTTCCACTCAGAATTTTAAGGGTGTGGTTTATTATTGTGGTGTTCTCTTTTGTCATGTTAGACATAAGCTAAAATCTTCACACAAAGCAATGATGCACAGCATAACCAGAACAAGAGCAAAATGTTGAACTGTGTTATAGATTATTCATAATATGTACTGACCCTCTTCCAATTTTTATTTTAAGAAAGCAGACACTTAAAATTAATCCTTGTTTTTTTCAGTCAGCTTCACTGGCCTTCGTGCATTTGATAAAAGTCCTATTAATGAGTTTCACATCAAAATTCAATTTGCTCTAACAATGATGGGCTTGGTTTTCATTTGTAGACATCACGGGATCTGGCATGCTTCCTTCAATTTGAGAACGTGAACGTGTATTATGGTTATCAACACAAAGTGAAATATAAGGCACCTACAGATCACTGCTTCGTCTTAAAGGTAATGTACAAAAAAAAAGTTCTGCAAATGTCATACAGTTCTTTTGTATGCAAACATGTTTCAGTTTGAATCTCCAAGGATCCTGATAAGGTAGAGTAACTCCTGCAAAATCACGTGCAATTTATTCTTTGCCTCATTGTTATCAGCAACATACATTTAGCACCTTATTTTTATTACTGATAGTCCTGTGATATATGTCTACACTGCATCCTAAAGTTGTCTTCAAAATAGGGTTGAAAATGCTGACTGTTCAGGTGACTGGACACATTTGGGGAGATGACACCCAGGGCAGATGTATGATGAGAAGTCTGGCAGTCTCTAATTTTGGTGTTATGAGCACTATGGATGATACACCAAAAAGCATGTCTACTTTTTTGTGGTCTTGTGGTCTGGTCATACCTGTTGAGGGGTTTGTTGAACTGAGATGCAAAATTTTGCAGGAGTAGGCATCTCATTTGTCTTACTTTATTGCACTGCTGTTTCTGGCAGAAAGGCAAAATACATTGCTCATCCACTCATAAAAATCAATGCTTGTTCTTGAATAGTATCTCATTGCTGCCTCTCCAGGTAATAGCACTGCAAATAGTCTGGGAATTCTGCATTCCTCTCAGGAAAGGAAAAGAAGCCCATGTTTTTCACCTAGTTTAGACAGCAGAAATGAAGCTTTGAGGTTGTAGCAATTTGGCCTTGCTTGCTATCTGTCCTATCACTGTGTACAAGACAGAAGATAATCTTGTTGCTGATTTCTTTTTATAGGCGTGCAGTGTGAACAAACTATTAGGAAACACAATATCTTGCCATCTCAGAAAAAAAGTACAGGAAACATTCACATCAGAGGTCACTTACAGTACCACATTTGTGGCTGTAGTTGCACACTTAAAGCACTTTTTTATTCAGTTCCAAAATGTCTGCTAGCCTAATTTGCATATGGCCAAGCAGAAGTGGTTTCTAGACACTCATTTATTTTCTGAAACAGATGGATCTAATTAACACAGGTGAACAGTTTTAATACTATAGTCCTCCACAAAACACCCTACAAGAAACACTGGTGAGCTTTCAGAAGTTAACAGGTGAGCTTTGCTTCTGAAAAGTACAACCTTTAGTGGAAAAAAAAAAAAAGGAAAAAGGAAGCTGATGTAAAAAACAAGGGGAAATTGATTTTCTAAACAGATGACTGGTCTAAGAACTGTCTGACTAATTTAATAGCAGTTATTCACATTCCGTTTAGATGAAAATAAGAACATGATTTTTGAATGCATGTAGCAATGTGTTTAACTGTTCATAAAAGGTAAACTTTCTGGATTTACTGCCATATTTTCTGGAAAGAGGTATGCTATTTACACTAGGAAACATTCACAGCTCAACTGAAATTCTTGCTTTATTTCATGTGTGATGTTAGTGCCGTACCTTCAATGTGAAAGTGAAGAACAAGATCAAAAGCTTACACAGGAAACCTTCATGCATAATAGGTTTATAAGTGTATGAAACCTACTTAGCAAATCGTGGTTGCTCTGATGCTTCTAAAATGTGTTTGCAGTACGCTAGAAAAAACATTGTATCAGTAATTATTTCTGAACTATGTAACTTAGTGATGAATAGATTA
Organism: Passer domesticus; assembly: GCF_036417665.1. Taxonomy (NCBI): domain Eukaryota; kingdom Metazoa; phylum Chordata; class Aves; order Passeriformes; family Passeridae; genus Passer; species Passer domesticus. The sequence goes on along the minus strand of NC_087474.1, from coordinate 15,735,981 downwards.
CATTACAGTGCTTGTTCTTCCTGTTAATTACTACAAATCATCATTTGGTAGATTCTTTACCCACTCAGTTGCAGACTTGGCTTTTTTAATGGCTGACTTGCAGGGGCTGGAGTTGGTCAGGAAGTACAGGCAAATACTGATATCTTCATATTTCTGTTGTTTCAGAAGTGAAACACCACTTAGGGTGGCTTTCTGAGGGTGGTGGAGAGTTTAATATTTATTATAATTTCTGTACATTAATTTGAGTTCTATATAAATAGAGTATGAATTCTACTTTTTAAAGCCATGCTGCTGAAATTAGTTCTCTCATATCCTTAGCTTACCTTTGGAGGCTGGAGCTGAGGATTTAATACATTTTGAGATCTGTGGGCTGAGGGAAAGAGCAAAGTTAAATGTCAGTCTCTCTGATTGGATCCTTGGTGACACAAAAGTGTGTGGATGGTAACACTGAGCCATTTATCACACTTAGTCACATTTTTGTCCTGTCTGGTTTGATCTGTAATTGTTCCAGAAGAAAATATCTCTCTTGCTGGGAGATACTTGTCCTGATGTGTCAAAGGAAAACAAACCATCATTCTTGAGATATTTCTCATCCTGCCATATTTTGTAAATGAAGTCCTTAAGAAGAAATAACAGTACTCTCACAGACAGGTGCAGTGAGGAAAAGGCAATGGATTTAATGGGTAAACATCTCGTTTTATGTACAGGAAGCCTAGTAATTTTGAAGGAATTTGGATGCCCAGTTCATTCCAAGACAGTTGGAAATTTCTCCACAACCAAGGCTCTGCTGTGTCTTCACAGCTCTTCCATTCCCCGATGTGTGCCTTGCCACAGAGGGCAGGATAAGAGTATCTGTCTTACAACAAATGGGGAAAGGTAGTTGAAAGAGTAGCAGCCACAGCCCATGCTAGCTGTTTTCTGAAGTGGCTGTATAGTAAAACAAATATTTGGGGAAAAAAGAGCCTGGAAGTGCTTATTAGCTCTGGCAAGCTGTAATGCCGCTTGGAAAGTTTTTGAACAGCATGCCACTATGTTTTTTAAAGAATTTAAAAATTTTAAGAATTTAAAAATTTCTTTATGAGGACCCCCTTAGGAACTGCTATGTCAAAACAGTGAGCAGTCATCAGCCAAGTTACTTGCTCTGCTGTGTTTCAAACATAACAACAGAACCTGCCCAGCTCAGAGGCAAGAGCTTATACTTTATAGTACAGGAGAAATGCAAGGGTGTAACAGCTTCAGCAGTACCTTGCTTCTGTGCTAGGTGGAAAATCCTGCTGAATTCAGAACTATATTTTCAGCTTTGAGAACTGAGTTGAAAAAATGCCATATTCATTTCTCAGTGGTTAAGCTATTGGCATCTTTACTTCAAAAACAGGGACATCTGTTCATTTAAATGTCTAGTAAGGTGGGCTGATTTGGAGTTGAATATGGCCTAATACTTGAATGGAGTGTTCTTTCTTTTCCTCCAGTCCCCAGTTGTACAATGAACCTTCTAAACAAATAATATATGTATATTTGTAGTATTTGTTCCTGCTTTGAAGGTCTTGTCTCATATTAGCAGGGGGAAAAGAGAAAACATTTCCTTTTGCCTCCCGCCCTGTCTTGGTCATCTTTATGCTGTGTCTTTATGGAGGGAAGAGCACTCAGGAAAAATGAGCAGAACATTCTTGCCATTTTTGCATCTATGCTCCAGGCGTTGCCAAGAATGTAAAGAGAATGTAAACACTGTAACTGATTTTAACCACAGTCCTGGTGACCTGGTTTTAGCCAGAACGAGATTTTTCCGGTTGACTGACACAGCCCTGAATAATATGGGTGTTGCCTCAAAGTCCTCATGACATGTCTTTGACTGTGGCTTCATTTTGATGTCTCTAAATGCGATGTGGGCTTTTTCTCCAGTTTCTTCTCCTTGGCTATAGTCAGGTATGGGTCTTGCAGAGACAGTGAGCTTTTGGTCATAGTGCCTGTCCCAGCTAACATGCATCCAGTCACCAGGAGCTGCTCCCTCTGTCCTGTTTTCTGTATGATCTAGGTGTTTCATTTCAACTTCAGTGATCATACCTGGGTTATGTAGCTAAGGCTGGCTAGGGTGCTGATGTTAGTGTAGCAACAAGATCATCCACATCATGGGCAGGTTGCTTTGATACTTAGCCTGAAGCTGTGATGGTTTTTGCAGCCTGGAATATTGGAGCTGCACCTAAACTAGCTCAAATATAGGTATTCTTATCTGCAGATCCATGCTGTAGGATATTCCTCTTACAGCTAGAGAAGCTTGATGTGTTGTGAGTGCTCCTGCTTTATAATTTGTTCCCATTATGTCAGCATCCCACTGTATATACTATACTTCAGCACAAAAATAGGATGTGCTTTGCTTATTTGTTAATAATCAAGATACTGAGGAGATAATAGGCAAAAGGGTAGAGTGCCAGAATCAATTAAACATTACAGTGTTTACTAGCAAAAGAGGGAGCATTTTGCTGAGCTTATTCAGAAATTTCCTTTCAGGATGATTCAGGAGACAACTGCAATAACAGAACAAAACAGCTACTTCCTCGTATCAGGCAGCAGAAAGCCCAGCTGTGACCAACGAGACAGAGCACAGCTGGCTGGCTGGAGGTGAGAGCAGGGCCACCTTTAGCTGTGCTTGTGCAGCAGACCAGGACCAGTGTGGCTGGGTCCTGAGGGCAAGACTGCAGCCTGGCACAGAGCCTCCAATGGAGTTGGCTTTTGGGAATCCTTAGGCTTTGGGGCAATTAAAAGCTTGAGGAACTGTGTTTTATTTCCCAGTGGCTATCTGTGCTGAGCTTTAAACTTCTTCAGTGCACTTATTCTATATCACTGCTGAACAACCTTCCTCCCTCAAAGAAAGTCCCACATTTCAAAATCCAGGAACAACACAATGAATTCTCAGAATATTAAAAACAGAACCTCTGAGTATAAGAAATACTTTTTGGACATCTGTTCTTGTAAAGGTGCAGATTATTCCTATTTTGTACTCAGCCTGTCTAATGCTTCCATAAATTTAAAGATCCCACCCTTCTCTTTGACATCAGATAAAGTGACTCTTTTCCTAATAGAGATCTCCATATGCAGAGAAGAGGAAAGGAAAGGTCAGCCAAGTTTGAAAAAAGACCCTCACTCAAACCTGCATGTCTCAAGCTTGGATTTGTCACTCTCTTCCCAGCAGAGGAGGCAAGAGAAGATCACAGCAAGCTCTCCGTGCTACCCTGCACAGAGTGCTGGCCACTCCTGGGAGAGCAATGGTGAGGGAACAAAATTCTCTCTGCTTTCCAGCAAAAATATATTCACACACTGCACACAGCACATAGAAATGGTTTAGTTCCTTGGAGCTTCCTTTGCATTTAAAAATGTGTGATTTTATATCTAGATTCCCTGCAAATTTTCTCATTTGCCATCTCGTGTTATATGGAAAATGCTGTGGAAGTAAATGAGACCTTTAATGATTTATTTCACATTCTGAAACGGAAAGCCCACAAAAATAAGGTATTTCACCAGAAAGGAAGGGATCGTGCTAGCAACAGCATCTATTGCACTGAGCAGAAAGGGTGACCATAATGTTCATTTTGTGGATTGTCTCTGTGTGTGCATGCGCACGCCTGCTCGTCCAGGAGCTGATTTTGTCACACCATGTGGAAAAATCTTTCAAAGCAGACAAATAGCAAGGTAATCTATATGCAAATTTGCTGGTTTAGTCAGTCTGATGTGCCTGTGACAAAGAGTGGATTTAATTATAGTTTATTGGTGCTGGTTATGCCTGAGTAATCTGGAGGTAATGGTGCATAATGCTGAATTAATCTAGGATGAAAAAAATGGTTTCCTGGGGATAAACTGAGACAAAGGCGAATCACCCTCTATTTCTACAGCTGGGTACATTTTCCTGTGCAGTCAAAACAGTTAAGTTTTCCTGGCATCATTTGGCACCATTATTTTTTTTTTAAATGTAATTATCCAAAGAATTTTGGAAGTAAAATTTCAAAAAGAATAGCTTGTTTGCAATAGCAGCATAATTCTAGCAGGTGATTTGGTATTTAGCTGCTTCTCTCCTGATTCCCTCCTCCCTCATATCCTGTGTGCTCCATACAGGCTGATTCATGTATGTAATGCATTCAACACAAAGACAGTTCAAAAGGCAGAAGGTGAGAATTAGAGTGTTTGAGATAAAAAAACATTAGGAACAACTATGTAGAACAAATGGCTAGTGCAGGAAACAAAGACAGAAAGCAGGAGTTGTTTTTTAATGTGAAAGATCTAGAAATTGTTTTAGTATGAGTGTTTCAGATAAGTGTTTCAGATTAACTGAAACACTTATTCATTGCTAGATTAACTGAGAAAGCAGAAGTACAAATACTTTTTATTGCAGAACACTTTCAGGTATGTGGGATTACAGTCATGTACATGCACAGTTTTGTTAGATTAATGTATGAACAGCAGGGAGAATAAGCTCAGAGAATGCACAGGTAGAAATTGAATATGATAGCTTTGGAAAATATTACTTCCTGCATAAATCAGACCTCTTTAGTTACAATAGCTATTACATATATTTTTAATGACCTAAAAATTTTGCCTCAAATCATAAGAGAAATGTAGGTCAAAAGAATAATTTCCTTAATAATAGGGCAATTACTCTTTTATGCATAGAGTATAGAAGTTTCACACATCTTCAAGAGATCAGTTAAGTATGATCATCTTCATGCAAGGGGTGCATAGCATCTGAATTTGACCATGATGAATAGTAGATTACAAATCTTAACCATTTTTATGTGATTTTTGAAAGGTACTGACTATTAATTTTACTTCCAGCCATGGGAGCCAAAAGAGTCTCAGCTTTTCAGAGAAGCTAGTTCAACACAGCACAAATTCACTGGTAATAGTTAAGGTATCCAAAAGCATTGAGCATTTTGTGAAAATTCAGCTAAAAGCCAAAGTTTGTGATCCAAAGTTAGTCACTCTTTATTCTTCTGGCTATTGTTTCTGCCTCAGAGACTGAGCAATGATCCATATATTTTGGGGCAAGGAATGCAATGAGATGCCTGAATAACTTCAGTTTGCTTTTCATCTTCAGTGTTGGAAGAAGGCAACGCAAAAGAACATTTTATTTGGATAATCTCCAATTTCATGCACACATGGCCTTCAGTCATTTGTTTTGGCAGACACCATAGAAACCACATCATTCAGTTCCTATTTCTTCAGGTTTTCAATGTGTTTTATCTTTTTTCCTTAGGCAAAGAGTTTACTTTATATCTGAAAATGCTATCTGTGGACAAGTATTTTTTTAAACCTCTCCAGAAAACAAACTCTTTATATTCAAGTGCTTCTTCTTGTTTTATCTCTAGGCAGTTGATACTTACAGAGGAGACAGTGGGATAGGGGAGAATACTAGGTCCTGTTCCAAGCCTCTTCAGTGCTTTTCTAGGTGAAACATGGCACATCCTTTAGCAGCCTGATATTTGAGATGCTCAGATCTTAGTACATAAAAAATCAGGCTCAATGATGTGACTAATTCATCATTATTAAGAGTTTTGACATCGATGGATGAAGGTTCACTGTAGTCCATATTATTTCAAAACACTATTCAATTTTTTTTTAATTTGAGAAAGATTCTGGAGAGCTTTTCTACTTGCATATTTTACTTTTCTTTTAAACTATGAGTTCTAGAGTTGTTACTGCTTAAGCAGTTGTCTTTAATAATTCATTTTGGTGCTACACATTTCAGAGGAAAAGGTGCTAAACCTTTCCAGAGAAGATGTTTTCACTTTGCTGTCGGATGATTTTAATGATCTTTTCAAGACATGATATGCACCCTGTAACAAAATAATTTATCTGTCTATGTATGAGGTGTGGCATACTGAGGTTAGTGGTTTTTTGCCTTAAAGTACAGTATTTCTCACATAGCTGTTATTGATGTTGTTGACCTCTGTTAGTCTCACAGTAAAACCAGACTTGCATAGTGACTACAGCTGCTTATATCTGTGTGCTGGACTAAACCCTCTCCTGAGACACAGGAGCTGTGAAAGGAGGAAATTGGTCCACACAGAATCATAGAATCATTTAGGGATCTTCTTATCAAGTCAGCATTTCCAGGTAGTTCCAGTTGCCTAGGTTCTTCTTCAAATTGCTTATTCTGAGTCACCTTTTTATGCACTATGTAGTAGATTTTATGTGAAGTTTCAAGTGGAAAATTGAGCTTGTGAAGGTCAGCATTGAGAGTCGAGACTTCTGCCACTGTACTGCTGAAGCAATTCCACTATGATACAGTTCCTCCAAGTGAGCAAATGGTGGGGTGGGTGGGCTGTGACAATTCTCAGCTGAAACATTTTACCTTCCTACCGAAAGTGGCATGCTTCATGTATCTAAAAGTTACAGGAAGACAAATGTCTCCATCTGAGTCAGTTACTAATAATCTTGTATGGGTAGCAAGCTGCAGGGCTAAGCTTGGTGCTGCTGCTGTTTGTTCCTGTGATCTGGCCTTCCCAACAGCTGCTGTAGGCAGCCTCTGTACTGGCAGCCTGGAACAGTCCTCCTTAGGCCTGATCCAAGCTCTTGTGAGGTGAAGGGGATATTTTCAGTTGACCTCAGTGGGCTGTGGATCCAGTAATGAGTTAAGCTTTATGTGTCATTCAGAAAGTTACATGTAAAAAGAGCCTGTGCTGCTGCTGCTTCTTGGAAAATGAGAGACAATACAGTTCTCAGCTGTAACAAAGGGATTATACAGGGTGCCTGCATGGCTCTGAGGTGTCTGACCTTCCTTCTCAGAGCTGGGGGTTCAGCAGCCTGCCAGTTTGGTCCCTAAGTGACAGCATATATTTGTGACTGTGCACTTAATCACGGTTGCTGATTGGAGTAATTCAATCAAGGAAATGATTGGGGCAATTTGGAATAGGTCCCACTGGTGAATATCAGTAGTTGAGATGGATTGCCTGGTGGAGACAATAGCCAGCAAATGACAGGGTAAAGGGTAGCCAGTAAGTAACTCACATGTTATCCAGCAAGGGACACTGTCACCTTGTTCACTGACAATTCCCCCTCAGCCTCTCAGGATTGTGAGACCCCCCCCCCCCACAGTCTGAAAATATTCATAGGCAAGGTAAGGAGTGAAGTGAGGAAATTTGCTGATGATATTATATTATTCACATCATTGAGGAAAGGGCAGACTGAGGAATTCTGGAAGGCCATTGTGAGGCTGAGGTTCAGTGCTCAGTAGTTGTCAGATACATAAATCAAGCATTAGGAATTATTAGGAAAGACATAGATGATAAAACAGCAAATGTTGCCTTACCATGGCACAAGTTCATGGTTTCTGTTAGCCTGTGCACTTCTGATCCTCTCATGTCAAAGAGAATATATAATGAACTTTTAAAAGTATCAATCAGGAGCAACAAGGATAAGCAAAGATAAGGAATTATTTGACTTGAAGAATGACTGAAGAGACTAGAAGCCCGTAGGCTAAAAAGGAGAGACAGCTTGCTACAAGTATGATGAGGATCTCTAGGCTCAGGAGTGGCATGGAAAGGTGTGGCTAGGGGTCAGACATTCAGCATCTCTTCCAAAACAAGAATGTTACACAGAGCTAGTGGCAGTCAGGTTCAGAGAAGGAGGTGGTGCTTCATAGAGTGTGTGACAGACTTGTAAAAGTTGTTGCTAAAAGGTGTTGTGGATGCCAGAATTTCTTTGTGCTCAATAAAACCTGAAGAAGTACCTGGAAGAGAACTGGATTTATGGAGAAAACCCCATGAGTCTCAGAAAACCGCTGAAAATCATTGTAGACAGAGAGCTAAGAGAAGGATATGCTTTTCTTGTACTTCCCCTTGCCCCATTTCTGGCCACTTTCAGAATACAGGTGCTGCGTTCAGGGACCTTTGATCTGACAGAGTACAGGTGTTCTTGTGAAGCTGGTATTTACATAGGGTGCCCCAGAGGAGAGGTCTGCAGCAGCCTCTCTTGAGCACCCCAGAAGCAGATCCCCGTGGCAGGGCTGTGTGTATGTGCAGCACCATTACCTGGCTTGCTCTATGCCTTGACCTCCTTGTTATGTGGTGTGGACATTCTTACAGATGTTTGCATGAGCCATTTATTAAATTATGGAAGTCTTCTATTTTTGCTTGTAATAAAAACACACACTGGTAGGTGTGGTGTTTAAAAATGAGGGGGATTATGTAGATGCAATGAATTTCTTGCCATAAAAAAGGGGAAGGAAAAGCTCCCTTTATTTCCTTTTTTAAAGGTTTGGGTGCCATCTGCTGGGTTCGGTAGGACCTTACACACTGAAGCAAAAATGCTAGCTGCTGGTTGAGAAGTGCCTGAAGAACTGACTTTACCGAGGTTGCAGTGTCTTTGTTTGCACCTCTTGGCTCTTTTGTCTCTATTGGTGATGACTTAACCCAGGTATATGGGATGTACTCTGGCACACAAAAAAGTGCCTGCTTACAGTTCCCTTTTAAAGGTACCATTCAGGCTGAATTCTCTGATTTTCACTGTGTTTGGTCACCTAATGGAAAAACAGTGGAAGGAAGCAAGGATTTTTGGGCATTGTGTCCTAGCCAGATCTGTGCCAGAAGAGACTACTCTGAGCAGCATTCAGGCTCTCTGGGGCTGTGGAGACAAGGACAGGCAGATGCTGGGAGCTGGAGCAGGCTGTTTGTCCAGGGGCCTGGTTACTGCCCTGGTTTGATACGTGGCAGAGGTGTATAAAAACAATGCCCTGTACATTGAGCTGTGTGAAGGAATGATGTGTGAGTGTACCAGGTGGGTGAGGGTCCAGAGGTGGGCATGGTCCCTGCTTTGCAGTTAAGGCACATGGTGACAGTGAGCTGGCATCTCTGGGCTTGCAGTGGGAGCTGTCCCTTGCTCTTTACCTGGGAGTGCCCCAGAGGAAGGCGATGGAGTAAGGCAGCCACAGGCACTTCCAGAGGCAGAAGCAGACTCAGCATATTCATTGTCCAGGGGAGATGGCCAGCTCTGTGTTTGCAGAAAGACTGGGACCTGTGTGAGCAGGTGAGTGCAAACATGGAGGGACTTGTAACATGGTTACCCACAGCCTTGGGATGCATCTGTCACTATGAGACCTCTTAAGGGTAATGTCCCTTTGCTTTTTTCTTCCCTCACAGTTATCTCCATGGTGTGGTCCCTCTCACTCCAGAATTGATGATACAGGGCTTTGGCAGCAATAGCTTGTGCAGTCCTATCCTCTCATCCATCCCTTGCTACTCATTCTCTCCCCAAGACACAATGTTCCTTATTCCCTTGCTCTGTGTGAGCTCATGTTGTAGACTGCTGGGTTTGAAAACAAATAAACCAAAACTACAGCATGATGAAATGGGTTATATTTAACCCAGACCAGTTCCGTTTTTGTTTTTTTAAATTACAATGTGGCCTCCTGAGCAGCTGGGTCAGCACAAGCAAGGGGAGCCTGGTGTCTGCAGTGCTGAGCAGGGAGCAAGAGACACGTGGCTGAGGAGCAAGTCTGCTGTGTTTGGCTCTGCTTTTGGGTCACCCAGCTGTGGGCAGGTTTGGCCTCTGCAGCAGGACGTCCCAGCCAGCAGCAGATATTTGTGAGGATGTGGCACCTACATGAGCCAGAGGCTGGCAGTACTTTGTGCTGGGAGGAACCTTGCTGAGTTCCCCATGTGCAGCATTGCTCTGCTCTGGGGCTTAATGACACATCTAAACCCAGCGTCCTTGCTAGGTGGGGGTGTGCTTTGAATTTTTAACTGCAGAGGATGAAAAGAGAGTGAATCCTTGGAGCATATTTAGCTACTTTTTGTGCATTCACAATATTTCACTAACTGTGCACTTAAAATTTTTAAGAATATAGATAGAAATTAACACATAAATAAGGGATAATTAAATGTTTTTCCTTTGGGTCCATTCTTTCCTTTGCATATCAAAAGTATATGCAGTATGTTATTCCATCCATGTTACTAAAGACTTAGATCTTTCTCCGCTTTAGCAGGGAAACCACATTCCTTCAGAGTCTGTTCAGTCCTAGGCAAATAGGAAGTCTGGCATTTTGATGGTCTTTGAGTTGCAAAGATATGTCAACACATATCCATACTACCTTGATTGGTAAAGGAAAGAGATCCTAAATTTTGTCCAAAATGAAAAAAAAAAGTTTTAAAATTTTAGAGGTTTCTGATACAAACAAAAGAAAAATAATACTTCTGATGGTGCTGGATTTTGAATGATTCTCTATCCAGAACGTGTAACAGTTTTATATATATTTTTTGCAAAACCAGCAAGAGTAAAGAAAAATAAAAATATATAAGAAAAAAAGCTAGAATTGAGCCCAAAGAAAAGCAGTCAGTTAGGAGGAAAAATATGCTTGAGCTGAAAGTTTATACTTAAACAAATTTAACATTGTCTTTGAAAACTAATTATGTTCAATGTTCAGTCTAAGTGCCTCACGTATGACAAACCACAAAACGAGAAACAGACTTCCTTCTAGTGTTTGTACATTGAGTGTTAGACCTTGAACCAGAGCAATTATAGATTTCATTGAACTCTAGATCACTGTTATATTTCTGAAACCCTTGAATTCACATTGCAATGCATTAAAATGGTTTCAAGCAAAAGCTGCCAGTGGCAACACATGTATTGTTCATAATCACCATATTTTTTATATTTTTTATACTCTGGCTTTGCTGCCTTTTGTTTTTTCAAATCATCTTCATGATGTGTTTTCACAGGGTCATTGTGTGGTTCCTTCAGACTTTCTCATAATGATTTCATTTCTGTGTTTGTCTTATTTTATAAATTAATATCTTTCAGCACCCCCAGATTCAAAAGGAGTCAAACTATATCAAGTACTTGTGCTGTGATGATAAAGCAACCCTGCATCAGTGGGTAACAGGAATAAGAATTGCCAAGGTGAGATTAAAAGTAAATGTACTTTAATGTATCTTCTGTAAGAGCAGGTCTTCTGAGGTTACTGACTGTCATCACCTCAGCTGGAGATACTGTGACAAGAATGGACATTCGTGCTAATTTTACCACAGAAACAAAGATCAGAAGTGCATGATGAGGATGGATTTGCTGAATGTCCCTGTACCTTAGCTATCAGTATGTTTTTCTTATTAACACAGGAGTGAGTTCAGTAGCTATAAAACTCATATACTCATAAAAACTACTGCACAGTTATCTGGCTCAATAATAATATACTGTAGCTAAAGTGTGCAAGCTCTGGTCAGTCCAGTTGTGACATTTTTCAGACAGTCCTACCCAAATTGTCTGCCTCACTCTATTCAAAACGTCCTAATTGACAGCCCATTTTCATCTACATTAAGGTAGATGGATTTATACATAGCCTTGGTATTGGCTGTATTTTTCCATACACACCTACTCCTCTTATCTGTTAGTTTGGGGTTTTTCCTGACAGTTCTTCTGCAGGGTAGCTTATAACAAAGGTGTGGGGTGAACATAAAATTATATTGTGTCTTACACTGACAGAGCTCTAGAATTCCAGGCTCTGTTTGCTCTAGAGCCTGGGATTCAGTGTCTCAAATCTCCAGTTTGAAAATATAATACTTGGGAAAAGATACTGAGAACAGTTGATTTTAAAGCAGGTTTCAAGAAGTTCACAGATACTGAAATGAACATGAAATGTAAGAATGATATCAGTAGGACTGTCTGGTCATGGGGATTCATGTTTTATTGTGCTTTCCACCTGGCCCTACACAGAAAAAGGCACACTACTTCTAGAAAGACATTTTAACAAACTAGGTAGGAAGAAACAAGGTCAGAAAAGTTGTCCAAGAACAGAATGAATGCTTGGCCTATGTTAAGCTCATGTTATTGTTTTGGTTCTTTTGCAGTATGGCAAGACACTCTATGACAATTACAAATGTGCAGTGAAGAAAGCTGGCCTGTCCTCTCGGTGGCCAAATCAAAAAGTGGTGGAGCCAGCTGCCCCTGCAGGATCCTCATCAGCAGGTACTGACACTGCCACAGCAGTGGAAATCACATTTATTGCCCCTTTCTGTTATCATCAGTGTTGCGTGGAGTCTTTGTCCAGAAAACTATCCTATGATTCAGCAAGATGTCTTTTAATAGACAGGCCAGTGTAGCAGCAAAGCTCTCACTTTACAGTTAGAACTTGGAGAATACAGAGACAGTTCACTGAAGAACAGTTTAAATCTGCACAACTTAATGAGCCATTTTTCTGTTGGCATCTGAATCCTTTATCCTCCATCTACATTTTGCAGACTGATAGTCCATGTCTTGAAACTTACTGTTTGCCCATCTCTACACTGGCTGTATTGGAGTTTGTCTTTCAATTAATAAAAGGAGTGGGTGGGATATTCTGAGATTGATCATTATGGAAAGATTAGAAATCATTATAGAAAGGGTGAGCCATTCTCTGTCCTAGCCTTTTACTCATTTGCATGGTAACAATGTGGGTGTTAGGACACAAGAGTAAGAAAGGACTGCATTATTTTCTAACCTTACTTTTCCAGAAGCTCCATCATCCTGATGTTACTGATCTAATGAGACCAGTACAGCAGTACGTGATAGTAGCTGTAACTTGCATGACTATTTTTAATTTACATGCTTTATTAGGAAGGGTATGCTGGCCAAGTACTTACTGTCATAAGGCAGGCGAAGCCGAAATTGCTGTTGGAAGTTGATACCCTGACTTCTCATGTAGACAACACAAATACCTTTCTAGGGCTTCGGTTCAGTTCATCTTTTTTGAGTACCTGGGAGATAGAAGGTGGTCTTCCTACTATTCCTTGGAGTCAAATAATCTTAACAAAGATGTGGCATGGGGAGACCCAGTAACAGACTGTTTTGAGATCAGGGAGGTTTCTGATGGGGGAAGGTGTTTTTAAGGGCTTGTTTTACTACTCATTATCCTGCTCTCATTCTGTTAGCAATAAATTCACTTTGTATCTCTAAGTTGTGCCTGTTTTGCCCTTGATGGTATTTAGTAAGTGATCTCTCCCACTTCTTATCTGAACCCACAAATTGTTTGTTAAATTTCTCTCTTCAACTGCAGAGAGGAGTGAGCAAGCAGCTTTTGTGGGTGCCTGGCATCCAGCTAGCATCAGCCCTTGACAGTAGGAAGTTTACTTGAGTGAGGGTGGGTTTGACAGTCATGGAACATTTGTGCTCAGGTGCTGACAGCAGTAGAGATGTGGCTGGCCAGGGGGGCTCCATGCTGGTGCTGTCCTGGATATGGGCAGGACTGAGGCCCTATAAAGGCTGTATATACATCTCTGTGACTTCAGCTCCTGACTAGAATCCAGGAGCTCTGCATGTGTTCAATAGAATATACTGCTAATTTTAACTAATGGATTGTGTTAAATGGTTAAGTAGCCTGGAAAGGTTTTAGTCATGTATACTGTCTCTATGGAATTATCTCTGAAGAATCATTAGTGTTGTAAATGAGGCAAGTCACTGTGATTCTGGGTATCTTACAGTTGTTATAGCTGCCCTATATAAAGCCTGAGGCCTGACTATGCTACTAGAACTACCTGACTGTGAGCAGTTGTTAGTTTGTGTTTTGGAAAAGGAACAAAGGATGTTCACTTCTGTTTTCAGATGGCTCCATAGCCATTTGTATGGGCTGGCTTCAGTATAGGCTAAAATCTGCTAGAGAAAACTACAGTCCTGTGTGATCTGGCTGTACTCTGTTAACTTCAGTGGCAGCCAAGGAAGGCAGGTAAAACTTTGATTCTCACATACCATGTAGCCTTTATTCCCTGGACACAGTGCTGTAACCAGCACTGGGGGTCACATGTACACCAACCTGTGTAGCCTGTGGCTGAAGTGTCCCAGCTGCACCTCAGTCAGAATATGTTGTTTCCCTCTTTGGCTTTGTGCCTGGTTGCCTTTGAACACTGAAAAAATCAGTGTATGTAGTGGTCCTGTATGATATTGCATCACAATATCATGATCTTTGAAAGACATAAGATGTTGCTTTACACAGATGTTGCTTATCACTATAAGGATAAATATTTTGCATTTGTGTATCTATATTTTGCATTATTTGGACTACCTTTTTTTTTCTTAAATGCTAATTTACTATAAAATTTTGAAGAAATTAACTTGTAAAGAATACTGTAACATTGAAATTAAAAATAAATCTTGAGAATAGAATTCATGGGCTCATATACTATATTGTCTGGGAGTCCATTAGCTGGCTGGCAGGAGATAGTGTATCAAGTGTTGTTTTCAAATTTTGCAGAGTTTATGGAATCCATTAACAGAAGAGGAAACAGATTACTGTGTCCCAGCCTTTTGTTACATTATTTTTGCCAAGTAGAACACCATGCCTGCACTAGATAGAGTGGATCTCTCTCTGCTTTCCTTCATTTAGTTAAATCTCAGTATGACTGAGGGCAGCAACATCTTTGAGCAGTGTGAAAACCAAACTCCTGCTCTGCTATGAACAGCAGACAAAGGGAGATGAGACAGTAACTTGCTCCACTTTAGGGAGCATAACCTCTCTGGGCCACAGAACCCAGGGATTGACATCTCCTTCCACTGAAGAAGGAGAACCACAAAATTGGTTTTATCTCTTTATTGACTTCTATGTTAGTCCTTCAACACAAGATTGCAGTTTGAATGATCCAAATGGTACTTTGGATTAAATATAATGAACAGCATGCAGGCAAAGGTATAAAACCTAAGGATATTAGACCACCTTCTGTCATCCTTTGAAGCTTAAATAGCTTTAGTAAATTAGGCACACTGCAGAGTTTGTCTTACTTCTCTGCCAGTCATGGGATTTGCAGGCATGGCAGTAAAAATACTTTATTCTATTTCTTATCAAATTCCTGGAACCTCTTTGCTGATCGGTAAAGTACGTGTAAAGATTAAAGCCATTGTTGTGTTTAGGCTACCCTGTAGACAGCTAAGGGTTCACTAACATCTGGGAAGTACAGGAGTGGAACTTTACTGGATCTCAGAACTGTAAATTATAATAGAGCTAAGGTAGTCATTAAGGTTTGCAAATGTGGGTCTCTAGGCACCAAACACTGTCTACTACTCTGACACATAAAGCTTTCAAAAATGCTGCACTAAACTGGAGAGTATTTAATCCTCATCAGACTACACAGGGACAGGGGATTTTTTTATAATTAAACTTGTAAATTTGTTCTTTGGTCTTACATTCACTTACTCCATTTGACAGTACTGGGTTATTTATGCATATCCCTTGCACAAGCAGAAATGGTGGGCAGATGTTTTGCAGAGCTTCAACTCAGCCAGCTTCCAGATCCACACTAATCTGAGAACATAGTGAAGTTCACAGGTATTTGTGATTCCAAATGGGGCAGATTTTTCAGACCTAGGGACATGTTTTAGCTCATTTACTAAAGAAAGTAGATCAGCCCCTCTTTAGGATTTCGGACCTTCCACTCCAATGACTGATTGATATGAAGCTATGGTGCTTTTAGTCTTTAGCCTAAATTAAACAAAAAAAAAAGGCAATAAAACTGGGAATATGGTAATACTACAGCATACTGCAAACTTCAAAGTGCTGTTATGAAACACAGGTATTTTAATGTAAGGTGCTTAGGGATTTTAATGTAAAGTACTTTATTTTCCTTAAGCAATAAAACTGAATAAGAAAGGTCACAAAATGAGCTTGAAGTAGAAAACAGATTTTACTGAGTTATGTATAAAAACTCTGTAACAAGTGTTTCCTTGTGGGAGTTGTAAAGAAATTTTTATAGTTGGGTATTCCCTGATCTGGTTAATATCACAAAATCCTAACACTCTTCCCTCTGACTCCTCTCCTTGTCACAGGTACTGTTCAGTCAAATGGACAGATTCCCCAAAGTGTTCATTGTTCCAGTGCAGAATTTCCAGACACTCAGAAGAAAGTGGATACATCTGAGGCACAAGTGAGCAATTACTACAATTAAATGTCATCTGTGAATGAGTTTTCCAAGTTTGTTTTCCTTCACCTACTGTCTTCCCCCTCAAAGTGCCAATGAGAAGGATTTGGCTCCTGGGAAAGGTGGCTGCCCCACACACTCTAAACAGTGTGTGTGCTTACAGAACCAGGAGCCTCTGAGGGAGGTGAAGGCACAGCCACCCACTGCTTCTGTTCTTCAGAACAAGCAGCCATGAGTTCATGTAGCAGGAACAGGAATGTGCCTGCTGGGATAGTCTCAAAGTGTGCTGCTAGAACCTTGGTGCTGTGTTCTGCCTCTGCCAAAAAACAAGGTCTTGACTTAGAAACACAAGACATACAGTAGTGTTTTCAGTGGGGAACACTACACAGCTGAAGATGAGTGTGTAAGAAAGGAGAAACTGTGAAGAACTAAGGGAAAACATATGTTTTCCTTAGGCTCTAAATGCATTTCTTGTTAAGCTCCAAATTTCATGTACTTGCACCAAATCTGGCTGTAAAAATATCAAAGGGTACAGTAAGAGAACCTCAAGAGCATCATACAGAAAAAAGGTGTGCATTTGTTTACAGTTCATTATTCAATCTCTTCATCATGTATGAAGTGCACAGGACTAATGAAATTAAATTCCTAGGATTTTTCTGTCACCAGCAGTACGTGTTCTACACTTCTTGTTTCCGTTTTGAAAGTTCCTCCTGTTTCTCTGTTCTGAACCTTACTTCCTCTGGACCAGATCACATTCTGAGAATTCAGCCACTGGTTCCCTCCTCCTGAGTCTCATTTACTTCCATGTTTGTAGGCAAGGAGTGAGGAAGAGGAGGCATACATGTTATAATTAGCTCATGCTAGAATTAATGCTGCTGCAGGGGTGCAGAGCACTTTTCTCTAGAAGCAGCAAATAGGAGGAACTAGAGATCTGTCTGCAGCCACTGGGCTTCGATCTCATTGCAATTATGGACATGGCGGGATAGTTCCCATGGCTGCAATGTTGTCATGAAGGGCCACAGGCTGTTTAGGAGGCACAGACCAGGAAGGTGCAGTGGTGGAGTTGCCCTCTATGTGAAGCAACACTTGGAGTTCCCTGATGAGGATAAAAGGGCAGACTAGTAAGGGTGACTCCATTGTGGGTGTTTGCTCCAGGCCGCCTGATGAAGGAGGGGTTGGATGAGGCCTTCTACAGGCAGCTGGAGCAGCCCTGCAGCCACAGGCCCTGGTTCTTGGGGGGCTTTAACTACCCTGACATCCTCTGGAGAAGCAAAACAGCAAAGCACAAGCAGTGCAGGAGGTTCCTGGAAAGCACTGATGACAACTTCCAGTCACAGGTGGTGAAGGATCCCACAAGGAATGCTGGGCTGCCCGACCTTGTGCTACAAACAGGGGAGGCCTTGTTGGACGTGGGATGGTTGGGGCAGCTGTGGCTGCAGTGACCACAAGACTGTAGAGTTCAGAATTGAAGGAAGGTAGCAGGACAGAGAGCAAGACTTCACACAGGGACTCCAGGAGAGCTAACTTTAGCATCTTTAGGGATCTTCTTGGAAGAATCCCGTGGGAGAAGGCTCTGAAGGGAAGAGGGGTCCAAGAGAGGTGGTCAGTATTCAAAGATCATTTCTTCTAGGCTCAAGGACAATGAATCCCAAAGATACTTCATTGATGTTTATCTTACTAAATGCAATTATTTGAAATTTTAAAAGCACTCATCTTCTGTGAACAGCATGCATATACGTGCTATGAATACTGCCAGCAGGGAGGTTTCCACTGTCAAACCTCTACGGGCAGCTCCAGAAAGAAAACAAAATACTCTTTTCATGTTTCAGGCAAAATGTACTCTACCTGATTTCCCTGTCTACTACACTCATGTATTTTCCTATCTTTTTATGTTCCTTGGCAGTGGCATTAGTTTACATGTTTACTGACTGTGTCTGTCCTTTTATTTTTCTGCTTATGAAAGGCTGAAACAAATAACACCAGTGCATCTGGCCTGGCACAGCCATTGCTGAGGCCACAGAAAGTCCAGAGTAAGAGGACCTCACTGCAGCCTCCTCCTCCACCTGAAAGGCGTTCATCTATTTCTGCTTCACCAGTTCTACCCTCCAAAGTGAAACGAGACAGTGGCATTTTTCTAACAGATCCAGAGAGCTTTCCAGCACCACCACCTACACTGAAGGTTGATTTTCCTCCTCCACCGCCACCATCCGATTTCTGTGAACCACCTCCTGATTTTGTGCCTCCACCACCACCGGTCTCCAGCAGCAGTAATGGAGATGTGCCATTACCCCCTCCACCTCCACCTGTCTCCAGTAAGCCACCACCACTTCCAATGAAGAAACCTGTACCACTTCCTCCAAAAAGGCTGGAAAACACAGGACAGGATGGAGAGCCACAGTCAGCAGGGCCACCTCTGATTGCAGGGGGAGGCAAACAAGCAGATTTCATGTCTGACCTAATGAAAGCCCTTGAGAAGAAAAGGGGTAACAGCTCCTGAACTCTAGGAGTGGATAGACTTAAAGGCATAGCTGGTCTTGTGAAACACCACAGAATGTCAGGCTTCTCCAGGAGAAATTCTCCTTCAGACTTCCTCTTGGAAGGATCTCAAGAAGATGAGGCACCCTGTGTCCCCCACTTTGTGCCTGTAACCTGCCACTTTCCCCCTGCACCTCACCATCCCCTGCTCTTAACTCCCATTCCAGCACCAGGCCAAGGTAAGAATTCACTGGAGAGTCTTGCTTCCCTCCACAAGAACAGCCAGGGATTTCAGAAAGTGAAATGCATCTACTCTGGCTGCCTTTTTAGTAGAATTGGAGTTAAAGGAAAAACACAATGTCCTCATGCAAATTTTGAGAAGTGGGAAGGAAGATCCCTTTTCACAGAAATGCCCTTAAAAGTTCGTCATCAGAAAACTTCCAGCTGTGGGGGTTTTCTCCCAATACAAAGATGCTTTTAAAATTTTTAGGGCCATTTCCAGACAGTTTCACCTCAAATGTTATACATTCTTGTTTCTATATACAACTCAGTTGTACCCAGCTGCTGCTTTGAAATCTCTTTTTTTTTTTGTTACCTTAGACAAAGAAAAAAAAAATATTTTGAAATTATGTATGCTTCTGTGGTAAGTGGGAATTTTTTTTCTCTTGGTTAACATTTTTTTCTCTTGGTTAACATTTGTCGAACTGTACCTGTAAATTATCTGTCTTGTGAAAGCATTTGTAATTGTCTTGTACCTGATAGGAATGCATTCTCCTACATTTTTTTTTCATTTGTTCTCCGGATTTAATTCTCCACTGTTCATTTAGAAAGCATTCATTGTTAGCTCTTAAATAAAAATAGTTTCTGTTTTATTTCTGTACAAAGTGTCACAGTTAATGAACAGCCATTTTACTGGCAATTGGAACTTTTAAAGAATTTTAAAGAATTTTTGCCTATACCTTCTAAACTTTCTTTTTATTTATTCTGGTCTTTGCCTCTTCTCATGCACACTTGACCTAAGATAACATCAGCACTATATATCTGAATTTTGAATTATAAAAAAGCAGAAAAATCAAAGTGTGGTCAATAAATAAATAAATGCATGAAAGCATCTGACAGAGCAGGGGGTGAGCCTGCTGTGTTTGTCAGAATGGATTCCTAGATCCAGAAGTGGTGGTGGAGGCAAGAGAATGACAAGCTGGTGGCAGTGCCACTGTCTATGTTTTGGGTCATCTCTAGTCTTATTTGTGGCTTAAGGTTGGTTTGTCAATACTTACATACCTGCATTACAAGCTTAGCAGAAATAAGAAAGCTGTAACCATGTCTTCATAAAGAACCTTTCCCTTTGAAATCACTGCTTTTAAAAAATTTTATTTTATTTTATTTAAAGCTGAAAACAGTGTTTGGAACCACATGCATTTCTTTCTGAAATGATTTTGCTTTAAACACCATGTTAAGCTGACACAGAAAGAGTCCATCCAGCTCTTACTGGTTTTTGAGCTCCCTTGCTTTCAGCTGAACTGAGCAAAAAACTCTCACCAAGAGAACTCTGCCCACCATTAAGAAAAATGTCACTGGAAGTCTTGAATTGACATGCTGGGACATTCTAAAGGTATCAGCACCTTCAAACTGCCAGACTGAGAAATGCCCTCGAGACCAGTGCAAGGCTCATACAAGCCTCAGTTCAAAGAGGAGGGGAAAAATATCAACGGCCTTAAAGTAAGAGGGTTAAAAGCAGGAGTTAAAAAAATAATTAAATATGAGGAAAAGATTACTGTTTCCCAATCCCTTTCCATATATAACTGAAAGATGCATTATGCAGAATCATTGAAGAGCTAGGTGTCATTTTCTGACTAGGAGTGCACATATTTGACATACTTAGGTGACAACAGCTGTCTACGAGTCAACTATTTTTAAATCAAATGCATTTTATGAAATATACACCCAGCATCAAAATTAAGCAGAACATGTCCCTTGAAAAATGTTGCACAGTAAGGTCACAAAGCACTGAAACTTTTACAATAGCTTTTCTAGCATTCACTCTTCTCACCAGAACGCTCAGCCTCCCACCCTATTTCCTCCCATCTCTTTTGTTACAACACAAAAAAATCAATTTTAATACATTTTACATCTGCAGTCGATCATAATTCGTGTACTTAATCTTACACAAAAGAAGTTGAACTTTCTTCAAAACAAAAAAAATCAAAGCCTACAGAAAACTCCAGAAATCAAGTAAAATGCTGTGATGATTAGACCTCTATCAACTATTTTGTGTTGGTACATGGTTATATGGAATTCTTTAAATGTAAGATTTAAGCTCCATTCAAAGAACAAAGCTTATTGATACACAATTATCTGGCTTGATCTGGTACCAAAATATGCTGCAAAATATGAAAAGATGTTCCAATGCTGTAATTCAAAGCATTTGTAGAAAGAAGTTAATCCTTCTACCTCTGCCTAACCTATTGCCTTCTGAATAGTCTGTATATCACTAAATCTTACAGTATTTTAGTCAGAAAATATCTGAAATTGCAGCATGTCCTTTTTAACCTTCCTCCATACCTGAAACTGAAGCAGTCTCAGCTGAGATGCTCCCATTACAGTCCTTTTCCAGGGCCAAACAGTGAATTTTTCCTGAGACTTCATATCTATGCACCAATAATCTTTCTACTCCTATCAGAAGATACTTTGAAAGAGCAGTGGTCCTCTGGAAAGGTACCTGACACCAGTAAAGACACCAAAACTTACTCTGGAGTAAGACAGACATTTTTGTCTCTTCCAAGATGGACATCTTTGCTAACTATTTAATTGAATTTCCTTTAAATCTTCTGTCAGTTTAATGGGACAAAACATAATCAGAATAAGAAAAGGTGTCAAGGTCTAAGATGATCCTCTGTGCCAGGTCTGCAGGATTTAAGAACATTTATGTCTGCCCACATAAAATTTATTATTGGTGTTATTTATGTCTTCATAAGTTGGTCAAGAACTGTAGCAGATTCCTGTCCACAAGTCTAAGGGAGAGTAATTCCTGTGGCTTGATCCATTAGTCCTATTGGAAGGCTTGAGCTTTGACCTTGATCGTTCTTGTTGCTTGTTTGAATTTCCCTCAGGATGAGCAGCTGACTTTGAGATGCTTGGCCCAGGCTGGGGGGCGCAGGGAGTACCCTGCTCTCTCTGCAGCCTCCTGCCTCTGGAAGGGGTGCTGTAAAACCTGCTCTAGGAGCTGAACCTGGAAGCAGTTAAAAATGGGTAAATTTTATTACCAAATGTTTTCTGGTGAACAAGGAAAGCTTTTTTCATTTTGTCTTATGCACCCTCCAGAAACTATCACATGAATTGCTTAGTATTATTTGTACTACTATTAATACACTCACTGCTATTTATGTTATAATTATTACTATTAATAATTTTATTAATATTTTAAATAGCAATTGGTGTTATATGGTACAATTTTGGTCAAAATGTTGTACAATTCAAAGTGTAAATGTAACAATTGTTTCATTAGCTGTGATGTTGGTTATTATTAAATCTGTCAAGAAATAAAAAGATAATTTTACCTCCGAGAAATCATTCAAATTAGCTTTTTGCACTGCTGATTCTGCCATCCAATTCCTAAGTATATATCTAGGATTAACAGCTGAAACCAAGAGTAAATAATGTTAAATTTAGTTAGACATATTAAACAAAATGAAAACAGTCATTGAAACATGTCACTGAAATCCTTAAGAAGAGGTAAATTTGCAGATCAAGAAAAAATGCATAAAAAGGAAAAGGAATTAATCAATCTACTTAATTCTGTGAGTTGCTAAAAGGATTTTTTAAACTTGCACTATCAGTAGTGCCAAAGTGCCAAACAGAAGTTCGAGTAGCACAGAACATGACACGGACAGAGGAAGGATTTCCTGTCAGGAACACCAGCAGGCTTTTCAAGTGCCATGAGTTTACCATGGCCTAGGTTCCTGCTGTGTTGATGGAAACATTTCAGTATTGTCAATACCTTCCTGGAGATCAGAAAAATGAATACTGTTTAATTTACAAAGTAATTACTAAGATATCCTTTAAAGTATATGTATATAGATACTCTTTCTATGTCATGTACCAAAAGTTTAGCCATAAAAGCCTTTAAGATTACATTACAACTGTATTTTTTAGAAACTACTTTTTCAACTTTCCTTTTAATCTCCTGGCTGGGGGTAGGCAGCAGTTCCTCAGTTTTTTTCCAGAGCTATCTGTGTATGTATCCTTTTGGAAACCATCATGACAAGTGCACTGCTTCCCTGCCTTGTTTCAGGCTGCTTTTGTCTAATGAGCAGGAGAGAGAATGTAGCAATACTGGAAAATGAAACTGCTGAATTAGTAAACCATGATACATCCTACAGCAGAGCCACAAAAAGGAGTTTTGTCAAACTGTATGCCAGGGACAGTTCTTATAAGCACACATGGCTCTATAAATTTTCTGACAGATTATGCCAATGGAATTCTTATTTTTGTTCTGCAATTAAAGGCTAGAATCCTACTTCAGTAAGTTTTCCCTTTACCTAATGATCAAAACAATGTTACAGAATAATTGTAACACTTCAAGCCTGCTTTGAAGTCTTAATTTGCCATTGGTCTGTGTATTTTCCCCAATTCAGTAAGCATTTATTACATTAAGGTATTAGTGGTACCAAAGGCATTTCACTGATGCACTTGAACCCAAAATTCTGTGATTTATGGACATACACAAACTTCATCTCCTTCTCTTCCCACTGACGTCCCAGTAGGTTTTATATTAATAAATGTTAGGTTTATATATTTCTTTTTAAAAATCCGTGGACATTTATAAAATATTCTTATAAATACCCTTACAGCATATTTGAAAGAGGGTATTGGAAAATGCACAGGAATCATCAAAATTACCATCTCAAACTTCCCTCTACTCAATTTCTTTAATAAATTAGTTATTAAGTTATTTTATTGACAAAGCATGTATTAGAAGGGGCCACAGACATTCTTCTTTTTCACATCCCCACTGTCCAGTATGTACTTACATATTAAAAAAGCCAACAAATACAACTGTCTACTGGGAATCCTGATAACCTCTACACAGGCATAACAACACTCTGCCCTAACTGCTAAAAAACAGTGTTTTACCACTTGGCAAAACAATTTGCTCTGCCCAAATATTTGATTTAATCCATTAAATGGGTTATCAATAGTAAAGTTGATAACAATTTTTAAAAATATTTTAAAAGGTGAAAAAGTTAACATATGACTCATTCAAAAAATGGTAATTCACATTAGAGCTGTGAGTCATTTTAGCAGGAGAATATTTGTCCCAGAAATAAATTCTTAACAATTGCAAATTGACAAGTTTCACAGTGGTTTTAAAAATATCGTTATTTAACACAAGTGACAAGATAATTATGAAAGAGTAATACAAGCCAGGTAAGAAAAGGACAAAGCAAAAGAACTTCTGTACCCTTATAAGCATGATCTGGTCTACTTTTTTTACATGCTGCTTTTGTAAAGAAATACAATTTTAGGCTTGGATTGTCAAAACTTTTTGATCAACTCCAGAAGAACTAAGCTTAGGCGGTGCAAGATAAAACACTACTAAGAACAGAAAAAGAAAGGAAGAAAAAAAATAATAAGTGATGACTTTAAATGATTCAAGTTAATTTACTTTGAGAAGTGAGGTTTTTTATGGCACTTACTAACAATTAGGGAAGGGTGATGAATAATGAGGTGTTAATGCCAATATATTCAAGGTCAGTCAAAGACAGCAGTACACAATTTAGTGGAACTCCCCAACATTGTTGAGAATCTGGACAGATTTGTCTTTGACATGAAGTGCTGGGTAAAAATGCAGAGTTGACTGAATTGAGCCAGATTTCTGCTGGAAGTTGTGCTGACAAGGACAGCTGTTACAAGCAAATGCTCAAACAATCAAATAAACAAACAAAACAAAAACTAAAATAATTTTTAAAGAGACCACAGGGCATTAAGTAATTGATTTAAATCCATGGATATAAAAATGTAAAAAAGAAAAAAAAATCCCAAAAACCTCTGTAAGAAATTTCAGTCACACTGTAATATCAAGCAGCTAGCAAAAATCCAACAAAGTTTGTTAATTTTAAATAAAACAATAACAAACTAACATCAATAGCCTATTATAAATTTTGCAGCTCTGCAGTATGATTAGAGAGTGATGGTTGATTATATGGAAGAAAACAAACTGAACCATGAATCTTTGCAGATCAGATTTTAACTGCAACCAAAACTAACACCATTAGCACAAGTGTGATTTTGGAGGCAAAACCTTTTCCGTGTTTCATCTCTCCTGTACTATGAGATCCTCTGAGGTGCATGTAGAAAAACATAATGAGGGTTTGCAGAAGATCATTGACAAATTAGGATCCTTTCTGATTTGGAATAAAACCTCAGAATGTCATGATTTTCTCTAAAAGCAGATTTAAAAGATACAGAAAAATAAGAAATGTGTTTAGACAGTTTGCAGCATTCTATTTTAGCTGAGGAAAACAGGAACTTGAAAATTCAAAATGATAATTGAGTGAAGGGCCTCAGAAACTCATAGGTGAAGCTTCTTAACCCTATCAAAACCCAATAAAATAAATATTTCTTCTTGGTAGCTCTTTTCATATTAACTTCCCAAATTGCATATAGAATTTTAAGAAGAGTTCTTTAAGATAGATAGAGCCTTTGTTAGAAAATGGGGATACAAACCTGCAACCACAAATTGTGTCCTCTGTAATTTTGCTACCTCATTACTGAAATTCAGTGCCAGCTCCTGCCATTTTCCTAGCAAATTGATTGGAGCTTTAGAAGAAAGTGGCCAATCAATATGTAACAAAAGAGTGCAGCCATTTCCATCCTGCTTTGCAGAAGCACCCTGCAAAGCAATGTAACAGTGAAGCCTCGTGCAGAGTTTGATCAGATCTTGTAGTTCCTTTATTCCCTTTTGGCCATTGATTTTCAGTTGCTCATTTTCTCTTATAGGCAAATTTCACAAATTTACCACAGCTTTCTGCAGATCAAAAATATCTCCTGCTGAACAATTCTTGGAGTTTCATATCCACTGTTTCTGCCATGATAGCTAACTGCAGTACCTTTGCCATTTTGTGTTTAGAGTAACTTGGAGAATCAAAACACCTTCCTTTGCCTTCTATGACCACATAGTCCTCTCACAAGGAGTTTTTCAAACTCTAGGTGACAGAAAGAAAAAGTGTGTCCCTATCAGAAATCTGAATTCTGTGTAGCACGTATAAAGGGCAGAGACAGACAGAATGAATGCATAGGGTTAAAAGATGGGAGCAGAGCAGCATAATGAGAGCTTCTCCTCTTCAGAAACATACTGTATTTTAGTTCTACCCAAAAAGAAAGATGTCTAGCATTAAAGAAACATATGTAAATAGATATTTGCCATCTGCAAACAGATGATTCCTTTGGATTGTTTTACTCACTTGCCATTCTTGTTCTTCTTTTGGCATCTGAGTCACCATTGTTACTACACATCAAAAGAAGAAAACCAGAAAGTACTTTAGCTTGTGAGGGTTAAGCTGATTTATTTTTAGAAATATCTTATTTGACTTCCATTAAAATCATTAAGTGCTCTGCTTTTGTGTTTGGCAGAAGCCAGTGTGAATCTCGACAAATTATTAGACTTGGAAAAAACTGCAACTTTCTTGTAGGTTTTGTGCCTCATATTGACTTTTTCCCCTAAGAATTGTATTTACTGAATAAAGTTTCCAAGTACCTGAAATGTATTTATTTTCACTACTATTAGCCATGCATACCATATATAACTAAGAAAAAATGTTAGATTCTTTATTGGTTTAACACAAAAGAATCCTGTGCATTCCTATTTATGCAACACCATTGTTTCCAAACACAATCTGTGTATTTGCAACTGTTCAACTTCCATCCCCTGCCACCATAAAGCAATGTTATTACACAGTAAATATATATATAAGAGATATATATATATATATATATATATATATATATATATATATATATATAAACAGTACATAAACACTATTAATTCCCATGTACTTGCAAAGCCTTTTTGTGATTCTTGGACTGAATCTGTAGGATTGGTATTTTAAGAAAAACTGTTGACCAAAGAACACTGATCAGGTGCTCAATGAAGGACAAAGAATAGAAATTATTCCTACCATGTCATCTTTATGTACTTGAGTGTTAAAACAGAACTACAGCAGTAATTATTATTGAATCCAGCACAATGTAGAGCCAAGAAAACAAAAAGGGTGTATGAAACCATGTTTGGGCCAGTTGGGCCAGTAACCCCAACTGCTTGGAGTTACATCCTTTAGACCCACTAAAGACTATGCAAAATCACTGTACAATAAAGTTGCCTGCTTCTGGCAAACACACACTTTAAACTGCAATCAGACTTACCTGTTTAATCTCAGGAGGTACATAGTAACCCATTCTGAAAATAATTTGTGTTTACCCAGATCCTGGAGAGCCCAGAACTCCTAAAGAGAAGGAAACATTTATTGACAGATAATCAGAATTATTTTTCTGTTAAGCAACAACCAAAGTAAGGAACAAATACTGTGTTTTAGCCCCAGATGGCAACTAAGCCTCACATAACCACTTGCTCATGCTCCCCCTCAACTGGGGTTTAAAGTAAGGTTAAAAGTAAGAAAACTCGTGGGTTGAGATATGATCAGTTAATAATTGAAATAATTTCATAATAACAATAATAATAGTAATAATAGCAATAAAGAGGAAAATATCAAAAGGAAAAAGAAATAAAACCCAACAGAAACAAGTAATGCAAATGAAAAAACAATTGCTCACCAACCTGTGCCCAGCCAGTTCCCAAGCAGGGTATCCCCCCCGAGCTCTCCCCTGGTTTATTTGCTGAGCATGGCACCAAGTGCTGTGGGATATCCTTTGGCCAGTTTGTGCCAGCTGTCCTGCTTCTGTCCCCTCCCAGCTTCATGTCCACCCCCAGCCTCCTTCCTGGCAGGGCACCACAAGGAGCTGAAAAGTCCTTGACTAAGTGTAAGCCCTGCTCAGCAACAACTAAACCATCAGTGTGTTATCAGCATTATTCACAATCTGAATCCAAAACATGGCACTGTACCAGCTACTAGGAAAAAAAAAACTCTATCCCAGATGAAACCAGGACAGTGAACAATAAAAGGATTTAAAAGGCAAACGTATGATAACCCTCCAAAGAATCTTCTCCCTAAACAATCTACTAGTATCTTTTCCTCTATATTCAAATTATTTATTTTTGCTAGCATGATACATCCACATGAATCCATCTCTGTTATGACAAATTTTACCTGAACACCTCTAGCACTTCACCCCTGTTCTTCCTTTGCTTATTGTCTGATCTATTTAAGCTACACAATTACAGGATTCACTCTCTTCTGAGACTTGTACAAGAGTCAGATATATTCACAGAGTTGCTTTTCATCAAAAATTGTGCAATAAGCAAAATATATAAATAAACAAAAGATGAAGAGAAGGGGAAACTAAAGTCTACAGGGATAGGAGAAAACTGAGAATAGAGACAGCAGGACACAAGACAGAACTTGGAAAATGCTGACAGCAAGAAATCAGAGCTTGGGGGTTACTGCTTGGGGTTACATCCTCCAGTGATGGACAGCAAACACAAACCAGGCCTCCCTGGCTGATTGCACTGAGCTAACAGCTGCTTCACATTCCTCAGCTGAAAGCAGCCAAAGCTCACAGACAAAAAATGAACTTCAGAGAAAGAGCAGATTAGGAAGAAATGGACATAGATAAAAGGAGTTAAATAGCACATATTCGAGAAAAAAAAAAAAAAGGTAAGGGAAATTAAAGCAAGAAGAAAAAGTTTTTATCCCATCTGGGTTTTTTGGTTTTGTTTTTTTTTTTGTTTTGTTTTGTTTGTTTTTTTGGTTTTTTTTGATGAATAAAAATATATGAAAACTGTATTTGATCATAAAAATGAGCACAGAAATGACTGAGCTGGGAATCGGGCAGGTGGATAACAGGTGAGTATGAGAATCGAGCATTTGTTCAAAGATGTGCAGAGTTAGTCTACTTTAGGAGGAATTTCAGGATGTTTTCAGTTAATACTATATATAAGGACTCTGCAATGTTCCCAAAGGATTCTGGCATTTTCAGACCAATTTTGGTATGCAGCTGAAAAAATCTTAAGCAATGTACAAATCAATATGAAAAATTATTCATGAAAGCACTGGTGTGTAAATAAACAGAGGTGAAATTACTTTATAATTGAAGTTATTTAAAACATTGAAAAATTTTTACCAGCATAAAATTGTACTTGTTTTTCCACATCAGTTTTGGAACTCAGAATTTGTGGGCTAAATAATTTCCTTGTGTGGAAAAAAAAAAATATCAGGTTGCTACCAAGTGAAGGCCTGGAAATGACCCTCAGTGCAGCAGCAGGATCACAACCACAATCTCTGGTTCCTCAGCAAATACCTTGAGGGATGGGAAGATGGAGTTGCCATAAATGGAAAAATCCCTTGGGTTCTATGACAAAAATACCTTCTCTTACAAATACACCCATCCTCTTATCACCCTCCTGTGCACACAATTCATTCCAAAGCCACAACTCCTGAGTTTTTTTGTTGCTTACCTCTAGAGCATCTAAACTTTTAAACTCTTAATGGCTTCAAGTTCATAGAAAAGGTCAGGATAGAACTCCTACTTAATAGAAGAAAATAAGGAAAACTAGAAAATTTGCTCAAACCCACTTAATTATACTTGGAAAAAGAACCATCAACTCCTCATTTTCACTCTGTGTTTTACACTGTCATCCTGCTACCTAAAAACAACCTCCTAAGTCCAAGTGCTGTCATTTTAAATTGGCTTCAAAACAAACAGACATAAATCAGATGTTTGGGGAAGACAATGAAGTTTCCCAGGCAAAATGAACAATATTCATCACATGGAAAAGGCACTGCATTAAAGAATAAAAAAAAAATAAACATTTTGGCTGTCACAAAAAGGCTATTTTCTTTCCAGTTTAGGTTCCTTTTCAGAAACAGATTACAAGCTTCTTCTTCAGATTTTCCCTTTTGCTTTTTTATTCAATGATTTGCCTAGCATCTCAGTCCAGTTCAAATATTTCAGCTATATTTCCACTTTCAAAGAGTGCACTACATGCAGGTAAAAAATTTAAATACTCTCATGTAATTTATATATGGTTATACTTGGTCCTGAAGAATAAGTTTAGGCTAAGTTAGCAGCAACACAGGATGAGATAGCAGGCTGAGCAGGACACAATAGCAAAATGCATTCTTATGCTTTAAGTTATATTTAAAACCAATCTCTTGCTCAAGGAAAGGCAGAGGCCACTCTGTGCAAAGAGTTGTAGCAGGAGTTAATGTTGAGATGGGATCTCACTTATCATTAGATACCAAGATAAGCAGATATGCCTGAGAGCAGAGGTTTAAGCCACCTGGTAAACCCATGCCAGGAACAGTCTAGTTGACCTGAGGCTGAAATTTTCCTCATGAACCCTGTGCACTTGATGGACAAAAGGTATTCTTAAACAAAACAACAACAACAAAAAAAAAAAAAAAAAAAAAAAAAAAAAAAAAAAAAAAAAACCCACAACACAGGGAGATGAAGGAGAAGAAAATTATTTGTAGCAGACCCATGTTAAATGTGACAAAAATCACATTCCCAGTTGTGTATGAGTATTTATAACTACTCATATTGTACCAAAGGCTGAAAATCTGACTTTAGCATTTTTCATGAATGCACCTTTCATTAACATTTTCATTAACATATTCATCATTACCAGATACAGGCTTAACAAGGGATGGGGGATGGTAGCCTGACACAGGTGTATTAGTCCCTCTGTCCCTTAATAATGACAAAAAAAGATATTTCCCAGACAAATCATGGCTTGAGATAGCATCTACTACATCAGAGTTATGTCCAACTTGATTTACTCTTTTTATATTAAGTATTCCTAGGATTGGATGCTTGTATTTATACCTCAGGAATATGGAGCTCCTTTAACTGGTCTGCAGTAATTTCACTCAGCTCTCGGAATGTCATTGTAAAATCAGCCCGTGTATCTTCCATAATCTAGTGAATAAAGATTCTCCTATGAGTGCTTTTCAAGTGTGGGGTACCAGTTCAGATGTTTGCCAGCAAAATTAGCAAAGTAAACTCACTTTTAAGAGGAAAGCAATCAAATAGTTATCATTCTCATTCTCCCCAAGAAGACCCAATTTTGTTTTGAATAGTTCTGTGAAACTGAAAAGAGTAACAAAGTATGGAAATTGTGAACATTATATATTTTATAGCATTGTGACTAGAAGGTTTCAGTTCTGAAAATGCATACCGACTGTGATAGTGCTCACCATACCCCTCCAAAATTTGGGAAGCTCTGCAAAACAAAGAAATGTCAAGTTCTAAGGAACTAAAATGCTGCTGCAGGTATAATCCTGCTGTACATTAAACGATGAAAACGTCTGCCTGCTCTCTCAGAAACATTGATATTCTGAATAATCTGGGGTCTGTTCTTCACATAAGAATCTTTACAAGAGGCTATTAAAATGCTACTTCATTACTTCAGGAGGATGCATGGTGTTCCTAAGTAAGTGTCTTACAAAACATGCCAGGCAAACTTAGAACAGAAAACTACAGGCAAAGGTCCTACCTTAGTGAAAGGAGAAAGGATCACACAACATCTAATACCTCCCTGTGGTCCTATTTTACTACTATTTCTGACCAACAAAAACTCTACAATTTTATTCTGGCCAACAATTAATCCAGAATCAATTTCCAGTTAAAAAAATTAAAGGCAAATATCTTTCTTTTCTAAGCATATGGTGATTACAGTGTCTTCCATCTCACTAGCTCCTTTAAGCATTAATGATATTTTAAGGATTACTTACAGCTGCTTTTGCCTGGGATCCAATAAAGGTTTTAGGGCTTGTAACAGCTTGCTCAGATTAAACAGCCCAACACTTGCCTGATTTCCTATTTTATACCTCCTTTCATCATCAGATGTGTTTGGAACAAAATCTGTTTCAAACAAAACATTACTTCTCTATAACAGAGTAATTACAATAAACAATCAATGTTAAAATATTGAAATACATTCATTTTTATACTTACACAGCAAACTTATAGAAGACCTAAAACTACTTAAATACTTAAAAACAGATCACAAGAATACTTATTTAAAGTGAGTTAACTCATGACCTATTATTTGCAAATCTAAGGAATACATCCTTCACACACAAGTGACATTTTCCTACCTGAAGATACAAAGTAAATTCAGATGGTTACAGAGGAAAAAAACATTTTTGCATTAAAAACAGTCTTTCACACTTAAACCCAGTATTTTTACTACATCTAGTGCTACTATTTAGCACATAGAATAAACAAACAAATGTCCAACTAGATTCAAGTATTTATGGACAAGTCACACATATAGTAAACATGTATTTAATAGGCCAGTTAAGCAAGATTTGTCCAACTGCAAAATTGGACAAGCAAGCTTTGTATTCACATGAAAATGAGGTGTAATGTGTTCCAGTATGCAAATCCATTATCTGGGAGGTAACTAATACCATGTCATGCAAGTTACAAGCACCCAGAAGCAAAATGTATGCCTGTCTACAGCAGCAGCCTCTGAGGGGATCAGTGGGAACCCCTCACTCAGATCAAACCCAGATAAGCTGATCATCACCCCAGTCCTCAGAGGACACTGACAGCAAAGGGAGCTTTAAGGAGGAGACTCCCAACTCATCTGTCAGATCTGCTGAGTGGTTCCAGTCTGAATTGTGACTCTAACCCCTCTCATCTGGCTCTAGGGTGCACTGTCTGGCTGGGACAGAGTTACTTCTCTTCACAGCAGCCTGTCTGGCGCCTCGTGCTGGACTTGGGACCAAAACAGTGCTGATAGCCCTGCAATGTTCTACACATGGCTCAGCAGGGCTGGCCCAGCATCAAGGGCTCTGTGCTCATTCTGTAATCCCAGAAAATGAGGTTGGAGTGGGCCAGCTAGGAGGGGATGCAGCTGGGACAGCTGAGCTCAGCTGACCAAAGGGATATTCCACACTTACAACATCATGATCAGCAATAAAAACTGGGGGTAGTTTTTTCCAAGGCAGTTGTTGCTTGGGAACTGACTTGGCATCAGTCTGGTGGTGACATATGGTGAGTGATTATCTTTGCATCACTTGCTGGTCACTCCTGCCATTTTTTTCCCCTTGACTTATACAGATGTCGTTATCTTGACCCATAAACTTTTCCTTAGTCTTGCTTTTCCAATTGTCTCCCTCAGCCCACAGAAGGGGGAGTAAACAAGTGGCTTGTTCCTTAATTGCCAGCTGGGGTCAACCCACCCTATAAAGAAAGATCTAAAAGCAAAAAATCCCCATTTTGTTAAATACAATAGAAACAATATGACATTTATTCTCATGACTTTTCCTTAATTTGAGGCTGCAGGCATGAAAACACATAGCAAGATAACTGCTGCTGATTCTGAAGTCTATTCAGTTGCAAACTACAAACAATATTCTAAGAATACACATTTATGTACATACTGAACCTGTATCTATCAATCCAGACTGACTGAGCTAAGAATTTCAGAAGGTTACCATGACTGTGTAGGTTTGATTTCTTTTCTTCCAACACATAATTATCTCCTGTGACTATAAAACTAGAGCTTTCATGCATGCAAAGTTACTGTATTCCACTTCTGCTTTTGGCTGCTTCCAGCAATAGACAATTTTTAATTTTCTAGGTTTCTGCTATAGCATCTATTGAATTGATGGTGTTCAAGTGGAAATACTCTCATGGAAATGGGTTTAATAGTAATATTTCACTAACAAGAGTTTTAATCCTTAAATGCAACCTATAAAGTGTATCATAAAACTCATCATTAATGCAATTTTTTTTTTCTAAAGCTCTTCAAACAGTACACATGCTTAAGGTTTTTCTGCTAATAATGAAAGGAGTTTTCATGCAATGGAAACTATATAATTTAATATAAAAAGATTATTTTAAGTAAAAAAAAAAAATCCCAATAAATGCTACACTCACTTGGGTCATAGGAGTCCATAAATCCAAATGGACCATAATCTATTGTTATGGACAATAAACTGAAGTTATCTGTATTGCATACACCTACAGTTAAACAGAAAGGAGAGACAAAAGTTAAAATTCCACCCAAACCCCAGTCTCTAGGCAATTTGCTATGAAACAGGTGCACTGAATTTAGAGAGTTCTCAGGAATTGGGCTCTGGAAAACGTACCCATCCCTCTGCCCCCAGCCCAGGCCCTGCAGCACACCCAGGCTGCTGCTCCTGTGCTGTTTTGGGGTTAATCCCACAAATCTGCAGCAGAGCCAGAGAGCTCCGTGTCCTGTGCACTGCAACAGGCCAGGGCTGTGTGTGGAGGCTTCAAATTCAGAGCAGTTAAACTCACACATGGCATCAGCACCCTGTCTTTGTACACAGCACTGCTGCAGCAGCTCTGAGAATTCTTGCTCCTCTACTCTCATCCTGTCAGAGCTGTGCTCTGAGAGATCAGACAGAGTAACTCTGTTACAAAAGCCCCTCGCATGACAGACAAAGCTGTAGGTGAAGACATCAGCAGAACAAAATACCATGCTGACAAATAAAAGCCATTTTTAAGTACATTACTGTGAAGTGCCCCTCTCCTAAACCCAATGCCATCTGGCACCTTACCATGTGCAAACCCCACAGACATCCACAAGGAAATGAGATTTGCAGTCTCTGACACGACTGTAGAGAAAAATTCCTGAAATCAAATATATCTTTTACTTCAAGTCCTCTCTATCAAAAATATTGAAATACATAAGCATTTTATTCACTTCAGAAATATGTAATACATTCTATTTTTCAAATTCAGGTATCTGTCTGTCAGGACTTGTCATTCCCATTCTAAATTATGTGAATGCATAATAACCTTATCCAGCAAAGACTATAGTTAAATAAGCATACACGGATGTCCTTAAAGAAATTAAGAAGTAAAATTAATTTTAAAAAAAAAGACACTATATATACTAGGCAGTATACTAGAATACACTATGTATACTACATTTACATTAGCAAAAGCACACTTCATCACAACATGACCACTGTTCACTGACAACCTGAGCAGTAAGAGAATAAAATACAACAGAAAATGGAAGCTTCACAATAAACATTTCCAAAATGGAAACTGGTGAGAAATGTTCATATTTGACTTTGAGAAAACAAAAAAAATCAAGAATCAGATTTTTACTGCAGAGAATTAACAAAACTTTGCTAATAAAACCTGGAAGCTCATTTCAAATTTTAAAGTCTTGTAAAACTTGACATTGTGAAGATCTTTCTGTAATTTTTGTTCACATGCTTGTGGAAAATAAAAATTACTCTTAAGAAAGACTTACCAGATATCTATTTGAATCATTCATAGCTATTGATGGAAAATGTTCCTGGATGACAAAGTCTAGCAATCTTCTGTAACAGCAGAAACAGAATTCTTTAAACAAACTGGTACTTTGGAACTGATCATTAAAAATTCTTGTTTTCAAACAGCAAAATGCTGATCTACAGCTTGCCACAAATAGTTATTAAAAAACTTGGTCTATGTACTCCAATGAATATTAGATTAAGCTCTTCCAAAATGCTTAGAGATAAAACCTAAGGTTGTAGTCATAAATATGACTGGAGACTGCCATACAGAGTTAAAATTATCCCCACATTAAATCTCCAGAACACATCAGGACATGGTTCTGCGTGCAGCAATATCCATTTTTTAGGGAAAAAAAGAGTTTGCATTTCCAAAAAAACAATATAAGATTACAAGGAATAACCATTCTACATCAGAATTGCACAAAGAAAATGTTATGGCTGAATTCTTATGGAGTAGGGTTACTTCCACAATAGTTGGCTGCTCCCAAAACAGTTCTCCACATTCCTACAAGACAGGCTTAGGGAAATGGGATACATGCATTGAAATCTGCAGGACCTGTCACAGAATACTGAGAAATGTAGGAACTTACACTTTCATCTTACAAATCTTTCCAAAACAAACAACTCCTCCATAGTGCTTAGTTACCAGAATTACTCAGGTATAAAACTTCCCTCGTTTTGTAAAATCCAGGCCTTTAGAAACATCTCAAGGGTTTTACCTTTGTAAGATCTTTTGTATGCTCATATAAAAATAGCAGGTTGCCTTTCTAAATTATGTAATTTCACTTGCTAAATAATTTATGTCTAAATTCCAACTGTATACATGAATTCTAACGTAATCTGATGGTTGAGAAAACTATTTCAGTTACTGTGAAGATTCAATTCAAACCTTAGTAAGTCCAGCTCCCCAGAGTGAGCTAAGATTTCCAAGGATCCTATACGAAACCATGATTTGGCAAGTCGAAGCACTATTGCACCTTAAATATAAAGACAAGTGTGTTTAAATGTAAACAGAGCACCAGCAAACTAAAACAGTTCCACAGCAAAAGCCACCATGTGTTGTTTCTGTAGACACAGAGTTTGCACATACACAGTTAAAATGGTATTTTTGTAAGTATGCCTAACACATAACAGATGAATATGTATAATATTATTTTACTACACATGAATTTTAATGATAAAGCTTGATTTGCTATACCAGCAACCACAGGCAAAATTCTGTTAGTGCATTAATACTAGAATCACTCCAGAAATGACATCCTCAAAGAAAGAACACAAACAGATTTTCTCCCCATGCTGTGCCATCTCTCTCTTTTTCAGGCAGGTGTAGATGATGTAGCAATGACATGGCCACAATTGCATTCCACCCATCCTGGCATTGCTATCAAAACAATGGAAAACTTCCCTAGATTTCAATATCATTTTTGTAATGGGAAATGAAAATCAAAATTATATTCTTTCAACACGTATGCGACAATCATAGGAGACCAGTTCAGAGGGCTTCATTTCTTCAACCAAGATATATTTCAGAATGATTTTCTCAGGAGAGGTTTTAAATTGTAATAAATTAAATTAAACCAATTTATTACTTTTTATTACATATTTTTTTCATGGAGAATTAAGTTACAATGTTGTAGTATTTTAAAATATGTCCATTACCTCTTTCTTTCTTAATATTTCCATTGTAAAACTGGTCTCTCCACACATCATCATCACTTACAACTAAGCTGTAGAAACAAGAAATGAATGTTAAAAGTTATCTTAGCAAAAGTAACTCATAATGAAGATCAAAGAGATATTTTATATAAATTTGTTTTCTTCATAAGAAGAAAGATTGTTTTGGTGGTAGAGCTTTGTATTTACAAATGACACAGGCAAAGAAAATGCTGAGGCTTAACAAGGTTCAGGGCCAAGATGCATTTATTTTGTATTTAATACAGCGTTGTCCAATTTCACTACTCTCACTGTTCTTGGGGAGATATCTGCTCTCAAAAAGAGCAGTGCATTCATTTGGAACCTCAGTGACAGATTAGTGTGATTGTAACATCAACTAAGTCCCAGTTTCCTTGGGGACAACATGGAAATTTTGAGGAGAGAGAAATCAGAAACCAAATTGTTGCATCAGATGGGGTTGCCCTTTACATGAGCCAAAATTATGTCAGAAACTTCAGGGACATGTCTGTGACCCTTTGCAATCACTGCTATTAATATTGGATTTTTAAAACCCATCGCTTCCTTTCATTTGCCTTAAAATTCTGCACATTCTATAAATTTCATGTTTATCCAAATATTGAGGTTCATGAGAGTTCAGTACAACTTGCTTTAAAATATTTCACAACTTGCATTAATTTGTTTAAATAAAATATGTAATTTCCTTGTATTTTCTGTTCTGTCAGGGAAATCAATCCTCAGAAACAATCCTCACAAACAAGGGCATCATATTCCTCTAAGGTTAACAAGTAGGAAGTTTTCTCTCCAAAACAAGTGGGATTCAACTGACAATCCAGCTTGGTGACATTTTCTGAAAGAGATTTTATCCCCTCAATAGGCAGAGAAGACTCCTTGTTCAAGACTCTAGCAGGAGGATAATTTAGCTCACTTTGTATAATTCTTCTTTATCATTGCTTGTTGATAACTGGAAAATATTCTTCTACTCAAGAGAGACACGGACCTATTGGAGTGGATCCAGAAATGACCAGAGAGTTGGAGCACCTCTCCTTTGAGGACAAACTGAGAGCTGGAGCTGTTCATGGGGAGCAAGGGGAGACCTTAGAGCCCCTTCCAGTCCCCAAAGGAGGCTACAAGAGAGCAGGACAGGTGCCCTTTACCAGGGCCTCTGGCAACAGGACAAGGAGGAATGGCTGTAAACTGAAAGAGAGCAGGTTTAGATCAGATATTAGGATGAAGTTTTTTACTCAGAGGGTGTTGACACACTGAACAGGTTACCCCAGAAAGGCAGTAGATGCCCCATCCATGGAAATATTCAGGGTCAGGTTGGAGGGGGCTTTGAACAATCTGATCTAGTGAAGATGTCCCTGCTCATTGAGGGGAATTGGACTAGACCAGCAGAAGTCTCTTCCAACGCAAATTACGATTCCATGATTCAAAATATAGTTGGGTGGCACACTATTTGATATTTAATGCAGTTATTTATATCTGCTACTAGGTAGTTCAACACAGCAGAGAAGACAGAAACAAACTTTTCTTCAAGGTACACAGCAAAGAACAAGAGACAGACCTATTATTCCATTCATAAATATGACTGGAGCCAGTCACAGTGTTAATTCCCAAGAGTTTAATTTTGGAAGTACACTAGATTCTGGGTTTACATACTTGAGCATTGAAATTTTAGAAAGAATTCAGTTGAACCAAAAATGTAGGAAATCCATATAAACATAAATATGTACAAAAAAGGTCATGAAAAGAATTAGCATGAAGTTTCACCTAGTGCAGTTGCTTGCAACAGTAACCGTGGGTTTGAAACTAAATTATTGTTGTTGTATTCAGTATTTTTGAAGATACCTAGTAGCTATTCAGACAATGTTCTGTTAACTGCAAAGAACAGGCAGTGAATTATTTCAGGAGGGGAACAATATACAGAAATCAATCTGTTCCTTTTATTGGAATTGTACTGATATAAGTAGAGTTAGGTTTTTGGTTTTTTGGGGTTTTTTTCAATACTCATTTGAAACCAATTGGTATGTCTGTAGGATTAAGTACAAAAAGCTCTGATGTAAATGAGATGGAAGAAGAAAATCTTAATCCTTCAAGAGAAAACAAAAAAAAAATTAGAAACAGAGAAGGAACCTAAGACACCTACAAAATAGTGTGTGCAGCAGAGCACTAGGGGACAGAAGGCACAAAAGTTGTGCTATTAAACTTTACTGTTTTGAACAGACCTCTGCCAGATTGTTTCCTTTTTACTGTGTAACTCTTAGCAGGCTCTGTGCAAAATTCCTGCAGAACACCAGAACTTCTACTGCAGATAAAAAAATCCATGGGGGCATCAACATTTAGTTAGTATGGATGTGCAACACTTGAGAGCTGGCCAGTAGATGAGCAGCCACACATTCTCACTAGAAAAGTTCTCCAAAGGTCCCTGCAGTTGGTAAGAACCATTACTGGAGAGAAGGCAGCAGCAGACCAGCTGTACACCCACCCACAGGAAACAGAGCACTGGAATTGCTCTCACACCAAAGAAGCTGGAACAGCACTCCCGGAAGGAAGGAAGGAAGGAAGGAAGGAAGGAAGGAAGGAAGGAAGGAAGGAAGGAAGGAAGGAAGGAAGGAAGGAAGGAAGGAAGGAAGGAAGGAAGGAAGGAAGGAAGGAAGGAAGGAAGGAAGGAAGGAAGGAAGGAAGGAAGGAAGGAAGGAAGGAAGGAAGGAAGGAAGGAAGGAAGGAAGGAAGGAAGGAAGGAAGGAAGGAAGGAAGGAAGGAAGGAAGGAAGGAAGGAAGGAAGGAAGGAAGGAAGGAAGGAAGGAAGGAAGGAAGGAAGGAAGGAAGGAAGGAAGGAAGGAAGGAAGGAAGGAAGGAAGGAAGGAAGGAAGGAAGGAAGGAAGGAAGGAAGGAAGGAAGGAAGGAAGGAAGGAAGGAAGATATCCCTCCCTACCTGGCTCTCACTTAAGGGCTTGACTTTACACTCCCAGTGCTCTGTCTGCTGTTCTGCATGAACATCAAGCCCCATGCAAGTAAAGCCATTTGGAAAACTATGCATATTGGCTCACTCTTCTGACTTAATGTGTAACACTGCTCACTGGTAGGCTCAGTATGTGCCTAAAATGGTACTGTATGAAGTGTTCTGTATCTGATAGTATAGTCATAAACTGTAGCACCCTATTGGGAACTTAAAATTAATAGAGCAAACCAACCTGCTGGGTGTTCTGGGATAAGCCATAAGGTTTTTCCTCCCACTTCTGCCAAGACTTGACAAGACCTCTGTTAAGTGCATCCCACCAGCCTCAGTGCAACAGCTCCCCATCGGGAAGAATATGGCTGTCAGCTGGGGTTTTTCCAAATTAAGTCTTGCAAACAGTCTGCAGAGCTTGTACAATAGTTAAGAGAGCCAGGCATTTAACCAATCTGCCAGCAGAGAGCTAAAGCACACTGTGTGCTCAGTAGAATTCGTGCACAGTAAAGGGGTAATTTCATACTGGTTTTGCACTGAACAATTTGTTGAGACGACAGCAAAGAGAGGCTCTAACCTGCCAAATGATTTCCTGCTGATATTCAGACAGATTTAAAGTTCTGCATTTAGAGCCAAGAGCAAAGAGTCTCAAGATGAAGTCAGTGAATAAACCATCAAAAATGTCATTTACAAACACTGCACTTCAACAGAGCAAATGAGTTAGAACTAATGCTAAAGAGATTTGCAGACACTTTGCAAATACAGACACCTAGCCATGTGGCAGCTGAGTACAGGCCTTTTCTGCAGAACATTTGCTTTCTTTAAAGCCTGAAAAAATGCAGTACAGACTTGAGACTACTTAGAACACAAAATGAACTTGGTATTTTAAACACGATCAACTGAAAATATTCAGTTACTTGATTCTGAGAAAATCATCCAAATCAATGAATATGTTAGTCTCCTTTGGTTCACACAGAATTAGTTTTAGATTTTTTTTTATGAACTCTCTCTCTCTCTCTGCTCAAGGGGTGTTTGCATAGCTAAAGAATTGAGAGTAATTGTGTACATTCAGTTCTACCTCCAATATTAATGTTTGTTCATATGACTGGGAAAATTTGTTAGCAATCTTAAAAATAACAGTACAAAAATGACAGTTCAACATTTTCCTAGTTGGCTAGATTCTAGAATTTGTACTGACTTTACAGAAATGAGTCTTTACTACTCTAAAGTTAAGTTGCATTTCTAGCATCCAGCAAACTATGCGATGCAATTGACTGCTGGAGTTTATTATTATTGGAAAGTTTTATCCAAAAATCTGTGGAGAATATATTTTGTTCTGATAGCATACATATTGAAGAGATCTTTCATCTTGGACTAACTGCCCTGTTTTATTATGTTCAGTGAAACTCAGTCACAAAATTACCTGTAAATTAGTATACTCTGAACAAAGGAGAAAAAAATACCTAGCAGCTCTGCTTGTAGGAATTCCAAGATAGTGCATGGCCTCACTACATAGAAACTCTCGAACAGAAGAGCGAAGCACAGCTCTCCCATCACCATTCCTATGGAGAACACAGAAATAAGGAACGGGTCATAAAATCAAAGTAAATTTCAAAAAGAAATCATTCTGGTTTAGAGTACACAGAGTAACTGCAGCTTACCTGGAGTATGGGGTCTTTCCTGGCCCTTTTAATTGCAGTTCCCACCTCTCACCATGCCTGCAAAAATACCATTGGCATTTTTAACAATAGACCTCAGGTTAACCATGAATCAGCTGAACTGAACACAGAGTTCAATCAGACACTTAAAAAAAAGTCACACCTGTTTGTATATACGCCGATCAAGTGGGCTCTTCCATCCCCCAGCTGACCTGCCCAGCTACCAAACTGACAAAAATTAAAATCAAGTTATTGTCCTCTATCATTTATAGAAGTTATACTTGAAACAATACAGATTAAATCTAGGTCCTCACAAAAGACATATTTACTCACATTAAAATGTTGAGCCCTAAAGCTGTGCTTCCACACTCACTCCAAAAATGAATCAGAAAACCACAGTAACACCAGTAATCCTTTTTTTTTTTAACCTTCCAGCTATGATGTACAGCTACAGACCTGTCTTTTTTGTATAATGAGCCTTTAAAACCCACATGGCTTGTTTAGGTTTTTTTAATTGGAAATTAAAAATCTAATTCTAGCATTCTTCTCCATGAATAATCATAGCCATTTCAATGAAACTTGAACCTTAGTAATCATGGTGTTGCAGTGAGGCTCTGTCCTTTTCCACTCCTCTGAGCTATTAGTATTAGATAATAATAGTTGGCCAGGCTGCTGGGGTGCTAAGCAGACTCAGCAGCTAATGAAAGTTAAAAAGATTATTTGCTTCAGGCATAAACAAAAGCAGAGCAAGTAAACAGGGTACTGTGGAAGGATATTATAGTTCTTTTCCACCTGCAGCCCATTATGAAGAACGAGTCTGCAATCAAAGTGTTAGTAAGCACTCATGTACTCACAGGCATACACTCATGTACTTACAGGGATTATCCAGGTGTAGTTCACACAGAAAGACCTACACAATTCCACCTGGAAGAGCGAGTGCCATACTCACCTGGTGACCCCCATACCTGTGGGCCAGAGGAACAGACCCAGATATCACTTTCCCACCACTGATGAACTCCAGAAAATCAGATGATCCTTTGACAGATACATCAAGATCCAAAATATTTTCAAGAACTGCCTGGAGAAAAAAAATAATAATTGAACATGATCAAATTGTCAGTGGTAATGAACATATTTTCTCTACAGATCTCATCATTAAAAGACATCTTACAATATGTT
The DNA here is from genome assembly GCF_036417665.1 of Passer domesticus. NCBI lineage: Eukaryota > Metazoa > Chordata > Aves > Passeriformes > Passeridae > Passer > Passer domesticus. The sequence continues at coordinate 15,693,740 of NC_087474.1, read as the reverse complement.
TTAAATGCTCTGTTTGTTTAAAGTATTTATTGAGAAGATGTTCCACGATAAATAGCATATGAATATTAAAATATACTTTAGTACATGTATTAATAATTTCTACTAATTAGAAAGGAATAAAAAAAACAATAGCCAACCTTTGAAACAGCTACAAGACGAACTCTAGATTTAAAGGGTGTAGGATAGACAACTGAAAAAATGCAGTTTCTCACACTACGGACATAATTTTCTTGGATCACATCAACTGGAAAAGGATCTGAAACAGACAGAAAATGCCATACAAAAAACAATTAATCATATTATTCTTAATATGTTTCTCTTAAATTCAGCCACAATGCTTTAAAAACAATTAAAACTTGTAATATTACAACTTTACCAATGCATATTAAGCCTTCATGAAAAGCAAGCCCAAATAAAATTAGGATTTTATTGTTTGGAATGTCTGAAAAGGACTGAGTTAAAGATCTGCAGTTAAAGAATCTACCAGGGCATTCTAGTTTTAAGATCTAAACAATATCTAAGAATAGATTGAATAGAGTGTGACTGGAAGAGTCTCAGGGCAGTTTGATATTGCACTCAATTATATACACCCTAAAAGATATCTGCAGCAGACAGAGAAGTTCAGCTTTCCCCACAGCTGAACAAGGTAGTGCAACAAATTTAAGTCACTGTGCACCACTAACTGCTGTGTACAGTCCCCATGTAGCAATGATCACCATGCAACCCATGAAAACAACAACAAAAAAAGAATCTTTTCTGAGTAATGTAAACAGTGAATGAATGGTTTGGAAGATGTAGCTCTTGCTGTAGCACACATGTGTACTCCGAAGTTGTGATTTATTCTTCCTTTAGTCCTACTCTGTGCCCTTTTCCATGGTTAACAGAGGACAAATATTGTTTTAAAATGATGTGGTTTACCATCTTTATGGACTTTTGCTTGCAACAATGTTACAATTCCACATTAATTACAAAATCCCAGTACCTCATAGACACTGTTTTGTAAAAATTTTAAGTTAGTGTCTCTGCAGCCTTGCATATAGCCATGTTTCTCACTACTTCTAATGACAGATCCTGTTATAGCCAGCTGCCACAAGATTTATCACTGACAATTATTTCTTAATGCTCACAAGTAATTGTATCACCTGATGAAATTAGTTCTGTAATGTTATCATATCAATTAGCACTACGATTACGAGCAGCTTTGTATGCCCGAGAGCTAGGAGAGCTAGAATGCTTTGTGTACTTCCAGAGATGTGGCAGGTTATCAACTCTGCACTAACACAATAACTGGGACTCGGGGGGGGGGGGGGGGGGGGGGAAAGATAAAAGAAAAAAGAAAGCAAGCAGCTCCTTAATCTAGTTTTAATTTTAAAACTATATTTGACTGTGTGTATCAGGTCTTCACTGTAGGAGCTGCTACAACCCAACAAGCAAAAGCGCCGGGCCGGGCAGGAGCACAGACCCCGGGCCAGGCAGGGCAGCAGCACAGACCCCGGGCCGGGCCGGGCAGGAGCACAGACCCGGGCCCGGCAGGCCGTACCTAGCAGGCTGTCGGAGGACAGGGCCCAGGCGCAGAGCTCGGCCGCCCGGCGCGGCGGGCACTGCCCCGGCTCGGGGCCGGAGGCGTTCGGGGCCGGGCAGAGCCCGCGGGAGCCGCACAGCGCGGCCACACAGCCCCAGGCCAGGCAGGCGGGCAGCCACGGGCGCCACCTCATGTCCCGCCCGCCTCGCCTTCCAGGAACCCGGCCCGAGGTCTCCCGCCCTCAGAGAGGGCGTTGGGGTGCCCGCCCGGCACCGGGCCGGAGGGCGGTGGCAGCGCGGGGCTTCCGCGTCCGGGTCGCGGCGGTGCCGGGAGGCGGTGCCGGCGCGGCGGGGCTGGGGGACACCATGGCCTTGCGGTGGTGGTGGCGGAGCGGCGCCTGGTGCCGCCGGGCGCCGCCGCTGGGCTCCGTGCCGAGCCCCGGCCCCCGCGCCCCGCCGGCCCCCAGCGCGGCGGTGAGTGCGGCGGCGGCGCCGGGCGGGCGCGGAATGAATGGGGCGGGGGGCGCCGGGCCGGGCGGGCACCGCGGCCGCCGCTCCCTCGGCGTTCCGCAGCCTCCGCCGGGAAGCGTCACGGCCCGGGGGCGGCTCCCTGCCGGGGGGGTTCTTGCTGGGGGCAGGAGCGCGCTCGGTGCAAGGTTAAATTCCGGACTGGGGGTTTTCAGCACTGGCCGGTGTGTGAGCACGCTGGCCGGTGTGTGAGCCTCTCTCTCCTAGGTGGGAGCAGGGGAAGTGGTTCTCATTAGTGTGAGATTTGGAAGGCGTTTGTGTGTGTTAGCGCTGTGAGCGGTAATGGGGGCAGCTCACTCACTGCCTTGGTTTGGAGCTTGTTCACAAGGCCAGGCTGCTGCTCTGAGCCTCGCTGGGGTGCCCTGGCTGTGCTGACCCGGGACAGGGAATGTGCTCTGGCGAACGCGTCCAGCATCCCGCAGCGCCGCTGCTGCGGGGTCAGGCGGCAGTGTGAAGGAGGCAGTCTGTGTGTGCCCACGCTGAAGGAAGAGATCAGCTATTTTTAGCAGCAGAACGCGGTGAGAGGTCCGGGAGAGCGACTTAGGAATGTCTCAGCCGTCGGGCCGGACGCTGAAGTCAGACAGCAGTGGGTTGCAGATTTGTGACAAGTTTGAGCTCCTCGCCTTCCTTTGTCTCCTTGCATGGCCTTGTGTAAGCACGGAGGATGGAAGAGTGCCCTTGAGCCATGACAGTGCTTTTGTTTGTCTCCCACTACCCAGGAAGAGAGAGACTTTACTTTAACCCACGTTTGAGGAGACGCCGAGGCAGGAGGAGCAGGTCTCCTTGAGCGGCTCCGTGTGAGTTTTTCCAGAGGCAGTCTGGTGAACACGTGGATTGCAGTGATTTTAGGTTGGCTCAGCCCAGCATTGGGCAGGGCTCGGTACTTGCTGGCAGCACTCCCAGGAGCACAGCAAAAGCTGTGCTTCCTTCCTCAGCCTGTGTCTGCTGGAATCCTGTACCTGGGACTGTGCCTTCCTTCCCCCACGCTCCTGGGCTCTGTCTGCAGGGAGCAATCCTTGGAGAGATTGCTAGATTTGGAAGTTAAGTTCTGGACATCTAGCTGGGAAGATGGGCAGGTGTGAATTATAAACAGCAGGCAGAATTGAAATTGCTTCAGGGGAGAACAAGGACGTGATTTTTTGTTAGTGTACTGAAACAGCTCGTCCTTTTCTCTGTGCCTTGACTGATGCAGTGCCAGGCAGGGACCGTTTGAAAATTGCACCTTGCTCAAGTGCAAAAGCAAGGTAGCAAGGCTTTATTGGAGCAGCTTTGGTAATTTAAGTGATAAGCCTCCTGGGCTGGGCCTGCTAGGGGAGAAAGTCCAAGGCTCCAGAGCAGAAGAGTCATTTCCGTGTGCCTGATGAAGTGTGCACTCATGTCTCACGTGGTGTGGAAGGGCTTATGAGACTCCCTTTGCTGCTTGGCTAAAATGGAGAAACAGAGAATGGTGATGGATACTTTTTTTTTTTGTAGTCAAATGTTTTCTGTCAGTTTAAAGTTCCAATAAACTATCCCTGGTTTTATTTTGTGCAGATGTGTCACATTACCCAAAGAAGTTCCACTTTCTCGTTTCCAAAAATATGTAGCATATTTTGGCGGTAAGTTGGAGATTCACATTGTTGTGTAGTGGGTAAGGACATAGTTATTGGGTGAACTGGGTAGTTGCGCCTCTGAGCTGTAAACTTTGAAAATAAAGTTATTTACTCCAGTGTAGGCTGCTGTTGTAGTGCTGAGTCTGAATCTCAGTCGCCTGTCCTGGAAAGTAACAGGCAAAGCAAGAATGTTGCAAGAAAATACAAATGGTTCACTTTGGAAAAGGAAACATTAGAAGAGGAAGCAGAAACTTCAAATCCAGGAAAGAAACAAACAAATATCCTAAGCGAAATGCATCTTAATGCATCCAGGTGGAGCTTTCACCCTTTTCTGATGAATTTTCCTAGCATCATCACACTACCTGGAAGTATTGATTTAATTTATTATGTAGCTGCATATACAAAGGAAAAAATACCAAACCTAAGTCAGGAATATTTTTTTCAGGAGTTTACCTGAGAGGGAAGAAAGTAACAGAAACAGTTGTGGGCTTGCCAGAAGTGAAAGCTCTATCTCCAATGTAGGCTACACTATCCATGGTATATTCAAAAGGAATAGATCGAGAGCAGTGTAGTGTTCTGTGTCTCAGAAGATCTGGGATCTGTGACGGGCAGAGTGAGTCTGTGTTTGCCAAATGCACTTTGCCAGGTCCCAAAGGTATATGATCATCAACACAGAGCTTGTCTGTCCTTGCACCTTACTGTCTGTCTGAAAAAGAGTGTTTTGATGCCTTCATTTTAGCCATTTGGTTAAATGGGGTGTGAGGGGAGAGAGAGAGAAAGAAATCCTTTCAGATGTTTCTGTATGGGGAATCAGGGGAGCTTGACTTCTAACAAGACTCCTCTCTTGAAAAACACTGTCACCAGGTTTCATCACACAAGTGCATCCCACTGGTGCAGCTGCAGTAAGACAATTAGTGATGAAAAATACCAAGACCCTTTTCAACTTGGTAGAAAAGACTTGAAGAATCTCTATGAAGATATTAAAAAGGTAAGGGATTTTGGTGACTCTGCTGGGATGTCGTGATGATTGTTTTTAATAGCAGCCATCAGTTTGGATATTTCTTGAAATATATTTATTTATGGATATTTATTGACATAGTGTGATTTATGTTTATGAACTGCTGTCTGAAACTTAAACTTAAAAGGCGAATGGAGCATTTCTCATATTTTATAGAACAAGAATGCAACTTTTTCTGATTTGCTGTACTGGAATGCATCATTTACATTTCAGATTACTCATAGTAATTTTAAAAATAACTTGAGCTTACACTGGGTGGAAGAAATGCAAGCAATAACCTTACACATGCATACTGTTTTACTTACACTAAAGAGACTGACTTAGTGACTTCTATGCTGAAATGCTCTTGTCCTTTTTGTAGGAATTGCTGGTCTCTGCAGCAGAACTTAAGGAAATGTGTGATTATTACTTTGATGGGAAAGGAAAGGCCTTTCGACCAATGATTGTGGTGCTAATGGCTCGGGCTTGCAACATTCACCATAATAATTCCAAGTGAGTTGGTCACGTTCAGATACACACATCATGCTTGAAAATTATCATTCTTGTGTTTCTGAAAAATACTTTATAAAAATAAAATGCTTCTCTGTAAAACCTGAATGTAAGTTCCATCTTGAAGCTGTATTTTTGCAGTTGTAAGTGCAAAAGGAGCTGCTGGCTTTATTACATATTTCCATGTGTTAAATGGTGAACTATACTGCACTTGTAAGCAGGGTGGATAAATAATGTTGCTGCATTACAGTATTTGTAAAGCTTTTAGTCAATTCTACCTTCTTGCATAAATGCTTTATTAGAACCTTTAATAATATTTGAAACTATATAAACTTCATTAAGTTTTTCATTTGTAACCACTCTTGTTCCTATTAAACTCTGGTCACAGGTAAGAAGTTGGCTGTGAGAAGAGACCTTCATAGATTTTTTTTCAGTAATTATGCAGAAATACTGTTAAAGAGGTGGTATGATTATATTCAAAGCTGTGAGATTTTGAAAACAGTAAGAGTTTTTTTCCCCACCCTCTAGGAGCAAGTTTCTACACTTTATGTAAGATTCTAAGCTAATTAGTTTGGTGTAATCCTTATGATCTCCAAGTTACTTGAAAGCAGTTTTAACTGAGCAGAAGATCATGCTTGGCCTGTATTCTCTATCACTCCTGAGTCTGGCTCGTTGCAAATGCTTCACTCCACACGTTCCTGTCAACTGCTATGTTTGCATTTTGAGGAAAGATGTTGGCTGGAGTGTTCTGTGCCTTCCAGCTACACTTCCAGTCTTGCCTTTTATAGAATTTCAAGTAGATAATCTTTGGTCCCTTTCCAGAAATATTTCTAGACTAATTTGTCAGTCTTAAGGGATTTTTCTGAGCTCTTGCACCATTTTCTCTCTGTAGGACAAGTTTAGTGCCTGTTGGATTTGATTACTACCTCAGAGCATGGCATATATTTTGTTGCATGGATAGCACCCTCCACCCTGGATCTCCTTTTATGTGAATACACTTTTGAAAGAGAAAGCAAAACTGAGCTGGCAGCGTTCTTTCCTCTGTGTGCCAGTTCCCCTTGTTTTAGGAAATCCAGGATTAATGAACTTTGCTTCAGCCAGATTCTGTTGTCAGTTCAGGACTGCTTCCTGTCATTGACTCTGAGGTAGCAAAAGGAACAATATTGGTTGTGAAAATCCTCAGGGCTACCTTTTGCCACTGACTGCCTTAATATTTTCATGGGTGATCTTTACATGAAAAACAGGAACATGAGGATGGCACTTTTTGGTGGCAGAGTCACTTTTGACGATCATCCATCTACAGTGAAATGTAAGGAAGCACAGTAAACCATAACTTTCTGCTTGAGCTTGGAGGGTCTTAGGTGTCCCATTAGGGCATAATCCCAGTGTGGTTTGCAACCACCTTTGTTGTGAAAAACCTCCCAGATATCCTAGCATGCATCAGCCATCCAGTTCAGCTACGGGAGCGTGTATCGCGCTTCCTGAAATCATCAGCGTGTCTGATCCCTGTGCTCAAAATAATTTAAGTCCAGCTGACTTCAGGGGTGAATTGCAAAGATAATCATGAAGATTGAATACTTGTGGCCTACAAATTTATCAGGAATGGGGTGAAAGAGCTACTTAAGACAAAGCATTATGTTTCTAAGAGAATGGAAATTTAGGAGGAGACCTTTAATAACAGGGACAGTGAGTTTTTGGAGCATGTTTGGAATCAGAATAATGGTAAAAATAGTTTTATCTCATTTTAGTGTGTAGCATGAAAAGCTTATTAACAAAATCATGTGTGCAGTACTGAAAAGGCTGAAAGGGATGTCATACAGTGTGGGAGCTGGAACAGTGAATCGAAGAGAGGTAGCAGCAGAAAGGCTGAATTTGCCTGTATGCTGAAAGCATATTTGCTGTCTTTTGACATATGTATATGCTCATGGACATGTTCTTGTCCACATGTTATCTGTCTCAAAACTGTCAGGACCAGTTTTGAGACCTGCCCTGTGCCAGTAAGAAAGTGCCACATATGCCTGGGGCAAGTGTTTGCTTTGCAGTAGCCAGCCCCCAGCACAAGTCCTCTGATTTCTAGATGCCTGTGTCATTTGGCTGTGTTTGTACATCTGTTGTGGTTCTAATCAGCACCTCCAGAATATGTTCAGTGTTTAAAAAGCCTCCTCGACAATCTGAACGTTCCTAGTACAAACCAGGCTGAGTCACCATCTTTGTCATGTTGCTTTTAGAATGAAATTCTGAGTGGCAAGAACAGAAGTGTTCAGCAAAGGAATGGAATGAAATCTCTGGGTATTTACCTTCCTCTTTTGTGCCTCTGACAACCTTTCCAAGCCTGTGATTGTAATTAAATGTCCCATATGTTGATACAAGTCTTCACTGTACTGCTTGTTGGTTCATGCCTGGTGACCAATGCTTTGAGGGTTGGCAAGGCCATGCAAATTTGTACTGTGGATACCCAGTTCCTGTGAGCTGATAAAGTTTTATGGGCATTTTCTTCTCTTTTGCTTTTAAGCTGGCTGAAACAGGCTGTCTTACACCTGCTCTGGGTAGATACATACTTCAGTTCACATTGATACTATGATTGATTCATTATTATTCTTTCTTAAAGCAGCATTGTCTCCAGGTGGCAAATTGTTCTTCCAACTTTTTTATGTTTGTGAGGAAAATTGTGTATGTAGAGAAGTAAAACTGCATATTTTTAACTCTGCTACTCTTCTACAAACCTGGGGGGAAAAATACTTGCGTTACATTCTGCTTCTCCCAGTGTTTTTTAAGATGTTTTTCATTTTCAATTTGTCATTTCCCTAGAAGCATTTTATCATTCTTTTCCTCAGTTAATACTGATTCTTCTCCCAGGCTTGTTTTCCTTTGTTGAGGTTTTGGTTCCCACAGATGTAATTGAAGAGACTGACCACAGTATCTGTAGGTTTGTAGGGTGAGCCAATATCCTGTACTGTTCATCCCTAGCATTTGTTTTTTTTCACTTTTGCCTCTGGGGTTTGTATTGCTGATGTTCAGTTTCTGCTTCATCTTGCTGCCATTCTCAACTGTAATATAACCTGCTGGACCCAGCATGCTTTTGCCTGCTTCTTCATTTTCTTTTCTTCTTTTCTACAATTTTTGTATAAAAGGTAATACTTTTCCTTATTTGGCTGTTAAAATAACAATTTAAGGAAGGCTACAGGTCCTGATCTTACAAGGCAGTCCCAAGAGACCTCTTTCTCTTCTCCAGAACAGCTGAGATTTCTCAGGAGAATGGAACAGCCAGGTGGCTTTGCTTGCAGGTTAGGTGACATTGATCATTTATGTTTAGGTTTGAATGAAGTGAAGTATTTACTATACCTTCAGCAGGTTAACTGTTTTTCTAGAGTGAGGTCACTTTATTGTGATAATAATAAGGAAATGGCATAATAAGGAAAATGACATTTGTATAAAAAATTATCTGAATTAGTACCAAAAAGATAAGTGACTGAAGTGTGTTGTTTCTCTTCTCTTTAAGTGTCCTAAGTCCTACCCTGAGTCTTTAAGTCCCTTGAGCAGTGGCATTTTGCTTATTGATAGCAACTTTGCTTTGTGTGAGAGTAAGAATTGTAAATAGTTTAAGCTGGGATCATGCAAACCCTCAATTTCACACATCCACTGCCTGGATTTCTTCACATGCCTGTGTGAAGGACTTCACAGAATTATTACTTAGCCTGACAGTACCTAGTGTTTCTGTATTCTCTAAAGGTGTTTGCAAATGAGAGTTTTTATTTCTTTTCCTACAGCCAAAAAGAGAGATGCAGATAAGAGAGGGCTAGAGAAATACAATGATAATAGGTGAAAGAGTGAGCACAAAATTATGGGGAGGGGGGTGGGGAAGCGAAATAAATTCATCAGAATAGTGTGAGAAACAAATAAAATGACATGGCTAAACTTGATGGAACATTTCCTAAAGATAGAACCTGCCAACAACCTTAGTTCCCTTTTGTTCCACTCCTCCAAGCTGCCATTGTCCAAAGCCCTGGTGTCAGCTGCTCTGCAGTTTCCTCTGGTGTTAGCACTTGCAGTCTCTGTGCTTCCCCTGGTTTGCAGGGCCCTTCTGTGTCACAGACTCTGTTTCTGAGATGGTTGCATCTTTCAGCCACAGGGCCTTAGCAGGAGAAAGATGCTTGAAGGACTGTGGCCACAGCACAACAATTTTGCAAGTTCTTATGCTCATTTCCTGTCCTTAAACTGGCAGTATTTACTTAGTGCAAGCACATTGCCTCCAAGCTTTTTGTTGGAGAGTGTAAATACTGGTTTGTGTGGTTTTGAGTTCACCCCTCACCGTTGTTGGGTGGTTTTGGTTGTTTGTTTTGTGTTTGTTTTGGTTTTGGACAGGGATATTTGGAGGGAGACATTTGGGGTTTCTTAACCTGTATGGTCAGCCTTGGCTTGTTCAGTGTTCATGAAACAAATTCTGTAATGGAAAACATCTCAGGGTACAGCAGATCTATAAAACCTTATCACAGAATCAAGCAGGACATGATTCCTGCTTGAAAAACAGAACATGATTAGTTGTATAAAACATCTGTAAATATACATAATCTCAGGGTATCTTTACTTTGAGAATGACCTAAAAATGGCATCTTTCCACTTACTGGATTTGCTGTTACCTGTTGAGTTACTGCCACTTTTTGCTTTTGTTTTGCAGGAGAAGCTGAGTGAAAAATGGCAGGGGATGAGAAGGATCCTGGGGTTTGTGTGTCTTCCTCTAAAATAGGCATGCTCGGATCTAGAATTAGTCTCACAAGATACATGTAGGAAACTATTGCAGAACTTTTTTTTTTTTTGCCAGCAGTGGGAAGAACCTTGCTTGAGACTTTGTGGAAATAGTGGTTTTAAAACTCCTTCAGATTAAATTGTCACATTTGATACAACATTCTGGAAACCATGAACATTCCTATGCCATTTTTAGTCATTGTCAGAGATAAGATAGAGTATAATGCAGAACTTTTCAGAACCTGCTTTTGAAATAACTGGTTTTGTGCTGTCTTCATACTACTGAAATATTTCAGTGTGTCAGTGAGTGTTGCCATTTGCTGCTGCTTCCCAGCAGGAAATCCAGTCTGCTGACATAATTAATGAAAAAGGGAATCCCCAAAAGGAGAACAGTGCATGAAAGAGGCTGGAGACCTTTACAGTTTTTTGAAGGTAAGTTTTCTCCTACTTAGTAAGAGTAGTTTATTTTGGAAAACTATTTACACTGAACTAGCATTTGATTAAATCACTAGTCCACATAAAGACTTGCCTCCAAACAACCATGAAGGTTTCCAGCTCTAATTTTCTGTTGTGTAAAAGCCATATTTTCACAGCCTATGAGCTACCCATTCATCCTGCTATTATTCAGGATGTAGAACTCCCACTCACAGCAGTGCAGAATTCTGTGTAGAGGTAGGTGTCATAATGCAGGGTTATGTCAGCAGACTGCAATATGTTCTTTCATTTTGTGATTAATCACTACATTTTAAAGGACATAGGCAGTTCAAGAAAGCTTTAAATTCCCTTAGCTGAGCTGAAATTATCTTCTGTTTCAGTTCTTTTTCTGTTCTTCTGTAAAACAGTATGATTTTCTCTATTGTCTGTATACCAGAAGTACAGAATTTATATATGAGAAGTAGTTTCTTTCTTGCATTGTTTTGGGGTTTCTTGTGTTATTGTTTTGTGTGTGGGGTATTTTAAATGTCCATGTGGACTTGTTACACCTATGAGGCAAGGCTGACTGGGATAGCCATTTCTGGGATCCTGCATGTAACCCATGTTGAAAACAGAAAAATAGCAGGAGATGACAGTGGAAGCTGGATACCAAGGGTCCTTTGTGTGAGCTAGGTTGGCTCTTTTATGTGATTTTTGCCAGTTTTGTTCTCTAGATAATTGCTTCTGTGTTCCTCCCATACCTTTTTTTCACCTAGTTTTAAAAAAAAAAGTAGTGTGAACTACTGAGAGTTGAATCATCAGTGTTAGATCTTTCCAAAGGCTGAGTTCCAATAAGTGTTAGGTAGTTGGTGTTTACACTCCTAAAGTGGTTGCAGTAGAGTTCTAGTTAATTCCTCAGGCTTCTGAAGAACCTCTGGGGTTTTAAGGTAATCAGATAACATAAAGGATAAGATCTATGAGTGATGTCTTTCAAATGTAGAATGCAGATTTCTGTTCCTTCTGATCTCTCTCCAGCTTGCTGCTTTGTAGAGTTATCCAGCTGTAGAGAGTTTGTGATGCCACATTTATAGGTAGAGCAACAGAGATCAGGAAAACTTAAATCTCATCTACAGAGCTACCTGGCATTCTTTTCTCTGCTGTTTTCCAGACTTCAGTCTTGGAGCCAAGCATCCTTGATGCTGTGCTATTTATTGCATTCTGGATTTAGAGGGATTAAAGTCAATAACACAGGAGTTTTGCAGTACTGTTAATGCAGCAATATAGAAATAGGCCTAATGAGGATGGACTCATCCCTCTGCACTTACTGTACTAATGTGATCTTACTTTCTCTTGTCTTCCTAATTCCAGGTTTGAAAGAAGGGGGTCATACCAGGAAAAAGCTGTGACAGCTGTTTTCACAGGAACATTTTATTGTTTGGTTTTTAATAGAGATTTTGTAGTGTATTGCAGCATATATAATTGATTTAATTATTTGACAGTTCTTGTTTTTTTTATTTTAGGGAGGTGCAAGCAAGCCAGCGCTCTGTGGCCATAATTGCTGAGATGATCCATACAGCCAGTCTAGTTCATGATGATGTCATTGATGATGCAAATTCTCGCAGAGGAAAAAGGACACTTAATCAAATCTGGGGAGAAAGGAAAGTGAGTTTGCTAATACGTGCAAGACTTGCCTTTGAATTTCAGCAGAGCACAAATACCTAGAGGTTTGTAACGTCACTATGGCTAGGTCTTGGAAAATGTCAGAAAACATAAAGAGGTGTGCACAGTTTGTGGGTGAGACAAATGTGTTTTCCTTTTCTGAACTGTTGGAAGCATTAGATAATGAATGATTGAAGTGTGTTGGTGTTGGACCTGTTCAGAAGAGACAGCTGAGAGGGGCCCTCATCGTAAGTGTCTGAAAGCAGTGTCAGGAAGATCCAGGCTCTTCTCAAGTAATGGGACAAGAGGCAGTGGGCAAAAACTGATGCACAGGAAGTTCCACCTGAATGTGAACAGATTTCCCAGAGAGGCTTTGGGGACTCCTTCACTGGAGAGATTCAAGAATCATCTGGATGCAATCCTGTGCCATTTGCTCTGGGATGACCCTGCTTGAGCAGGGAGGTTGGACCAGATGACCACTGTGGCCCCTTCCAACCTGGCCCATTCTGTGGTTATTACTGATTTTTCATTCCCTGTGTCATTCTCTGCAGTACTGTTGAAATACTTTAAATTTGTACCTCATCCTGAATGCTGATTCAGTGGTGACACAAAAATGTTTTCAGTCAGTGGGAAATTATTTTTTTTTTTAAATTGGTGTTTTCTTCACAGAGCATTACAAGAAAGGCCTTCACCAGAAAATACAAGGAAGGAACTTGGGGCAATTCAGAGTTCACATGGTGTAACAGCCTCAAGAGAATGGTCAAATAGAGAGCTAATGTTCAAAAAAACTTCATAAGCAAACACGTACTGCATACAGGGGGGACATTGCTTATACAGAAATGATACTATATGATCGGGATTCAAAAATTACTCAGATTTCAATATTTGGCTATGTATTGTTTTTCTCTTAAAATGAGATATTTGTGCTTTTTGTAGGAAAGTTTTGTAATGTGAGTAGATCTGACAATTAAAGGAAATTGTATGGTCTGTAGTAACACAGGAGAAGACTTAAGGGATCACTTTGTTCTTGTTGTTGTTGTTAGGCTGTTCTAGCTGGTGACTTCATCCTCTCAGCTGCTTCTGTAGCTTTAGCACGAATTGGAAATACCACTATCATCTCAGTTCTAACTCAGGTGATTGAAGATCTGGTGCGTGGTAAGGCTTTTTCCTATTTTTATCTTCCAATTTGCTTGCCTAAGCAGTAAACCCACAAATAAAACCTCCCATCTGTGCAACTTTTTAGGTGAATTCCTCCAGCTGGGTTCCAAGGAGAACGAGAATGAGAGATTTGCTCACTACCTCGAGAAGACTTTTAAGAAGACGGCGAGTCTGATAGCAAACAGTTGTAAAGCAGTATGTACGTCTGTCTCTTCTGAAGTTAACATACCATACTGTAAGCTTCACAGCTAAACTAGCATTGCTGTTTGCTCTGGAGACCCTCCAAAGCAAAACCTTGGAAGGGTATTCTGCCAGAATGTGAATGGGTTTGAGATTGTGAATTTTATCACAGTTCAGCTGTGTAGCCTCCAATATCGGTTTTCACTTTTTCTTTGCGTTTTTTATTTTTACACAGATTTATTGTCATTCTCAATTGAATCAAAATGAGGTTCAAATAATCATAACAGTGACAATATTCAATTTATGAAATTCTGGAACTTCGAGACAGTGGTTTTAAACTCAGTTTATCATTTTTGAGCCTATAATTTGATTTTAAGACTTCTTTGACAATCTGGCCCAACTCATTGGTGCTGAGGGAGACCTTAAGTGGTAACAGTGGGAGGAAATAATTAATTCATAGAATCAGAGAGTGAGCTGCATTGGAAGGGGCCCATCAGGATTATCAAGTCCAACTCCTGTCCCTGCATGGGACACCCCAAGAGTCACTCCCTGTGCTGAGAGCATTGTCCAAACACTAATTGAACTCTGTCAGGTTTGGTGCTGTGACCACTTCCCTGGGGAGCCTTTTCCAGTGCCCAGCCACCCTCTGGGTGAAAACATTTTCCTGGTATCTCTACATCACATTGTAGAAAACCAGAAGCATGTACTTGATTTGTCCTGGGGTTTAATTACCAATTACTTTATCCAACCCTGTCACTCAGTTCTCTTACTTCATTACAAAAAGATCCAAGTCAAGATTATGTTCTTACACAAAAGTAGATGTTCAGTTTAAGTGCAGAAAATAGAGGTAAAAAATAATCTCGCCCCAAAAGAGTTTTGTTTATTCTTTTTAGTGAAAGGCAGTATAGCTAATGGATTCTATAGCAAACGGGAATTCTAAGAGAATTAGACTAAAAATCTGTGCTAGTGTTAATCATCTTCCTTTGTTCTCAGGGGACTGGTGCATTTGTGCAACAGACAGCAGTTGAAAATTGCTTATATCCAAATGATCACGTAGAATGAGACACATGGATTTCGGGGGAGGGAAAATACCTTTTAATCTAGTTGGAGAAAAGAAGTGAAGTCTTCTGGATTGCTCATATTAACAACAATATGACCCTGATAATTTTCTTTTGCAAGTCTTTTTTTATATCAGTAGGCACCTAGACTAGTAAAGTGCATCACATTATTCTGCTCCCCCAGAAAAAACATACACAGGTTTAATATTCATTTTGACAGTCTGCCTAAAAGAATCTTTGCAGATGATGGAAGAAATCACATTCCCACTGGGTGGATTCTCCCTACAGATGTGCTAATTTAAGCTTTTTCCTTTTCGCGACTTGCAAGAGTTAAGGATTTAAGCACTTCCCTCAAGACTGAGGCTGTGATGCTGGTCAAGGGGGTGTTTGGCTGCTTTTCTTCTAGTGGCTGGTCTGAGGTGTTCCGTTGCTGAACTGCTGGAATTTTATATGCTGTAAAATTTGTGTTAGAAAGGAAAACCAAGAGAGAAGGTTTCTCTTCACGGCAAATCCTTATTGCTGCACATTGCATCAATGAGTTGAATATGTATGTTTCCCTCAGTTTCTTTCTGTATGGATTAGGAGAGCTCTGTTGATAGCAGTTAAAAGAGGTTTGGTGGTTTCTTGGGATTTGGGGTTTTTTTGTTGCATGTGGGTTTTGAGATATTTTCATTTAGATGGCTTTGGCTACTGAAGAAATGGAATCAGAAGGGAGTTCTGTTTTCTGTAGCAAAAATGATAAGCAGGATCATCAGTTCTGTCTTGAAAGGAAATTCAGTTAGGGAATCAAGAGTATTCATATCTTGTTTTCAGGGACAAAACTAAGAGGAGATACTACGGGTTTTAGAAGCAGTTCTGTTCCTGTTAATGATAGGAAAAACCTGATTAGTTGCTGTGAGTGAATAAATTCAAGTATTAATTGGAAAGATGTCAAAAAAGTTCAGGTGGCACCTTAGCATTCCATGGTGCCACGCTTTAGAAATGGAAGAGGAGAGTATTCCTGCAAAAAGGTCTAAACAAGATACACTCTGTAATTGATACATTCTGTACCACCAAAGCATTACTGCATTTAAATAAAAATTCTTTAAGTTAGGACTTGGGGAGAGAACAGTCTGTTCAAGATGTTAAGATCCATCCCAGTCTCCAGTTTCTTTCTACAATAGTTCTGCATGGGGGAATGTTACCAAAGTTTCAATTAAAGTGCATTTTAAAAGGAAGCAGTGGCAGATGGCCCAGAGTCATTGAAGCCTTAGTTACTGCAAGGCATTTTTCAGAGAAACATGAGGTGACTTTAGTTCAAGAATTCAGAAACAATAAAGCTGGAGTGGAATTTCTGTTTAGTCATCTGGCCAGCTGGAGATAGCAAAATAACCTGAGCAGGTTTTCTGTCTTTTTTAAATCCTGCCATAATGTGAATTCCTGAGCCTCATAAAGCTATTTATATTTTGCATGGTATACTTTCAGATGAGGGATTAAATCCTGCTTGCTTTGCACTAGAGATTCTTGATTTCCATATTAGGAGGAAGCTTGTGCCTCCTTGTGTAAGGCAGGGCTGTGGAAGGGACTGAAGAAACCAGTAGTCTAAAGCTCTGGATCTTCCTGTGAGCTCCTGCTGTAACCAGTTCCTAGTTTGGTGTGTGCACAGGGCTCCACCAGAAAACCCTAGCAGCACTGGAAGTGGTGCCTAGGAAAAGAAAACCTCTGACTCCCACCAGCAGAACTGAATCCCCCCAGCCCAGCTAGGTCTGCAGGCTGCAATAATGTCCAATGGCAGGTGTAGGGTAATAGCACAGTAGTATCAGATATGATCAGCTAGTAAATCTCCTTACTTATTTTTTAAAATACAGTAAGTCCTTTGGGGGTATTTCTTTTGCTGTGAAAAAGGTATATCACATATATTCAGGCAGATAATCTTTGCTACTGAAGAGTATACAACTCTGCATAAACAAGTACTTGGTTAACCTGTTAAAATATTAATTACTTGAGAAAAGGTCAAATGCATGAAAATGCAGACTCGGGACAAGATAGTTGTCTGCCTTGTCTTGAGTCAAGACATCTCCCTCTTGCAGGGAGGCCTCCATCACCCCTTCCTCAAGAGTAGTCCCCAGGAGGGTTTGAGGAGCCTGGAGAAGTCTGTGGCACTCCCAGCAGCAGTGGAGGACGAGCATGGGGAGAGGGCATCCAGGGCAGTGCAGCTGCACATCCAGGGCAGTGGCTGTGAGAGCACACACAGGACACACGTGGGCACTCTGCAAGGAGTGCAGTGAAGGGCCACCGTGAGGGCAGAGGCTGGAACAATG
Source organism: Passer domesticus (assembly GCF_036417665.1). Classification (NCBI taxonomy): domain Eukaryota; kingdom Metazoa; phylum Chordata; class Aves; order Passeriformes; family Passeridae; genus Passer; species Passer domesticus. The sequence continues at coordinate 15,677,080 of NC_087474.1, read as the reverse complement.
TGCCAAGAGCTGACTGGAGTCTGGAGTAGGGAAGATAAAGGGGGAATCCTCCTGCCATCTGCAGCTTGTAATTGAAGGGCATAGAGAGGATGGAGAAATGTGTCATGAAAGGACCAGTTGTGCTGTGGAAAAATTCAGTTAGGTTTGAGGAAAAATTTCCCCATGAGGTTGGTCAAACATTGCAACAAGTAGTTGAGACAGAGTGTGAGATTTGACATCCTTGGAGATACTCAGAAATCAACTGGACACAGAAACCTGATCTAACTGTGAAGTAAACTCTCCTTTGAGCAGATGACTTTCAGAGTTTCCTTCCAAGCTAAACTATTCTGTGATTCTCCTGGAAAGAGGAACATTGCTCCTGTGTAGAAAAACAGTGGTGGATGAGCCAGGAATGAGAAGGCAGGAACCTGACTGCTTCTGGAGATGGGCATGGAGGAGAATGGCTGGAAAAGGGAAAGATTTTAGAGCCTTTTCCTTTCCATGGAGTCTACAAATCTAGGATTAGAAGAACAAACATCTCTTACAGTGTTTATTCAAGCAAATTGTGGCCCAGCATCAGGTTTTCCTCTCCGACCTATAGAGCACTGGCAGAGATGTGCAAATGCTTTCAACTCCAGCTGCCATATTGTCACATATTAAATATCAGAGCAGGATGTATCTACCCAGAGCTGATGGTGTATTTTATGGATGTGAAATTCAGTAAAGAGGCAAAATTGGTTTATAGTCTCTCATATAACATAACAGAAACAACTTTTTTTTTTTTTTTTTTTTTTTTTTTTTTTTTTTTTTTTGTTGCAAAAAGTGTGTTTGAAATAACACCAAGGAGATTGTCCTGCTTTTCTGAATTCAAAGAACTTTCCTAAAGAATTTGTTCCACTTAGGAACAAATAAGGTATTAGGAAGGATTTTTCAGCATGATTTAGTGGAGGACAGGCCTGAATTCCTGCAAGATTAAATTTGTCATGAACCAGTCATACCTACTTGGGGAGCTCTAGGCTGTTTTCAAAGGGGGAGTTTTATAATTTAAACGCACATCACTGTATTGACTTGGTTATCCTGATTTGTATTTGCAAATGTGGGTATTATCCCAGAACATTATCCCAGTACAGCTCCAGTTAAACTCCGTGTGGGAGTGACAGGCTGCCTGGCTGCAGCCCGGCCAGTGTCCAGCTGGGGGCAACAATCTACCAGAGCAGTTTGAGAAATTGCATCCTGAAGGAACTCCCTGATAGACACAACCCAACTGCAGGTTTATTAATGTGGTCATGGTCAGAGGGTTGCTCACTTGAAGATGACTGGCAAAACAAATCTCCTGAATTTTTAATTTTTTTTTTGTCTATGAACAAGAACTGACCTTTCAGGTTAAATGAGGAAGCTCTTCTCTTTACACAGCACTTCCTCCCACCCTCTGCCCACTCTGACCCTTTGCCATTAACCAGGATTTTGTCAATGAATTCCGTATTTTAATTCTCCACATGGAATGAAATGTGGAGGTAGGTAAGGATTTCATTGGAACAGGGTAGATGCAGTGCCCCTGCCATGCTGGTATTATGTGATTCATATTACAGAAGCAACCAAAAGTTTGCATGGTACAGCAGTAGATGTCAGGTCTTCAGGCAAATACTGCTATTTAAGAGACAAACATCAAAAGCAGGATAAAAAGGCAAAATGTTCTCCTTTGATAGACCCTAGCAACATTCTTTAAATATCTAAGATTTTCAGTTCACTCTGTTTAATAGCCTTCAGGATTTTGTATGATTATTAGAGATAAGTAGCATTATTTTCCTGCTATACTGTCCTCCTCTTTTAAATAAAAGTGGAGAATGTATGATGCTGTTAATTTCTCAGTCATCCAGATTCCTCTGGGGTTTAGCTATTATCCACAGATGCAGGTTATGACTGGGAAGTGTTCTGAGGCTCAGATATGAAGTGCACTGTTGCATGAAATCATCTCTCATTTTGTGCAAGTTGCATCACATTTATTAGGATATAATGTTGTTTCTTATTTCCATCTTCACATTCACCTTCTAAGCTACTGCTGGACTTGCTTTTAGTTTGGGGTTGGTTTTGGGGTTGGAGGGGCTTTTTATGATCCTACCTTGCTCAGTCTTAAAGAGGAATACATATACAAACATACATACACACACACACACACACACATACTTGTTTTTATATTGTGTTTTCCTGGCATATATTTTTAGTCTTAAGTAAAATGTACCTTCACTCCTTGCATTGGTCACAGCAAATCTGGAATGCCTGCAATAAACCAGGGTGGATTTTTGTCCCCTGTTCCAATTGGTTTATTGAAGGTTGAAATAAATCTGAGTATTTAACCAACCTCATTTTGCAAAATGTATAATCAGTACCTAAATGTAAAAAGCATAAATGCCCTTACTTTGAGGCAAGATATTAATTTTCAAACCTTAGCGAATATCCTGTATTTTAGTTTTGTGGAGTTTATTCAGCAAAATTTCTGTCTCTCAAGTAGTTGATTGCACATTCATGTAAAATGTTTTGTTCATCTCAGTTTAGTGATATCTTTATGAGCTTGGTGTGCTTTCTTCATTTGCTATCTTTTCTTTGCCACTAATTATCCCTCAGTAGCTTTGCCTGCAGGCTAATCAAGTCATCTTCCTGAGCAAGTCAGATACAGTTAACATCACCTTAAAAATAATCATCCTTATGTCAACTGCCCCTGCTGTACTGGGTTCAGCACATCCAGCTTTGTGATCTTCTATGAGACATGTAATGTCCATTTATCTGTTGTCTGACCTCCAATTATCCCCTGGCTGATTTATGTATGTAATTAGCTTAATTTCCCCATCACTGGACTCTATACAACTAATACACTGCATGTGAAGTGCATCCACATTTCTTCTCTCTTTATCCTTGCATTGTAATTTCTAAGCCTGATAAATATTTAATGAAGCTAATCTCTTTGCAGATGTGAATGTAGTTTTAATACTGCACTGCTGTTCAGCCTTGTTTTCTGGTAAGCTTGGCTAGTTGTGTGTCTCCATGAACTGAGATAAGCCAGAATGTGCCCAAATCAGCTTTTTTTGCCTTTCCCAGATCCCTCCAGCCTGTGCTGGGTGTATCACACCTGTGATCAGGGGCTAAAAGTGGATGCTAACTAAAGCTTTCTATTTACTTGGGGTTTTTGTCTTTTCAGGTTTCAATTCTAGGCTGCCCTGATCCCAAAGTTCATGAGATTGCATACCAGTATGGAAAAAACGTTGGCATAGCTTTTCAGGTAGTGTTTCTGTTGAACTAAATGGAATCTAAAATCTAAACTTCTCAAAAGTGCTTTAGAAATCAAAGTGGACTGTCTTAATCCTTCCTACAAATCTTGTCTTTAACAAGGATTATTCTGTATTTAGCTCTAATATTTTAAAAAGAAATTTTAAACAATCTGTATGTTTATTTTTTTCCAGCTGATAGATGATGTGCTGGATTTTACATCGTGTGCTGACCATCTGGGGAAACCAACAGCAGCAGATCTCAAGCTTGGATTGGCCACAGGCCCCGTCTTGTTTGCCTGTAGACAGGTAAGTCTGTCTGCTCAAAATAAAAAGTGTAAACTGCTCCTCACAGGAGCAGCTGAAACACATCAAATCTCCAGTGTCAGTGATGAGTGGCCTGGGCACATGTGACAAATCAGTGGGTTCAGTATCAGATGGATTCTGTGCAAACACAAGTTACAAGAAACACCTTCCTGCACAGCTCTGCTTACTGTTAGGCTCTTGTAGGTATTCAGAGAGTTTTAGCACATTTGGTGTAGGTTATTCCTGAGTAGTTTCTTGCTTGTTTTCTCCTGAGACATCTTCTTCCCAGGCTTGACTGTGTATGTAGGCTTTTTTGCCTTGTTCTGGGCTTTGTATCCATCTGATGCCAAGAACTGAAATCCCTGCCTTGGGAAGTGTACATTTTTGCATTGAAAGGTAACTTGACCATCTTATAGTTTTCTGCATTAACCACAAGGCTTCTTTGCTGCTGTTTAGGTGGGTACCTTTATTTATTGGATTTGATCTTTTCATCTCTTTGTCTTCAAGTATTATCCATTTACAAACATGAGTAGGTTTCCTGTCTGAAGGTTGGGTAAGAGAAAAGGGAATGTCATAAATAAAACAAGCTTAAAATTGGTCAAGATTTTCAGTGCCTTAAAAATTACTTGGAGGAGCAAAACAAAAACAGAATTGTGAGCAGCATGAAAAAAACATTAAAATTAGTGCTAATCCATAAACAGGAAAGAATCAGGTTTAATTCCTTGCTCCAGTGTCTTGTTCATCAGAGGCAAGCAGATTTGGGGCTTAAAAAGCAGTCTTTCCTACCAGGCTTCACAGTGTGATATAAAAGCTGGAACAATTAGTTCCAGCAGAGCTCTCATCTATGATCCCTCAGTGGAATTGCTTAGAGCTTGACATGGGAAAAGTTCTAAATCATTTAAAAAGACCCAACAACTTTGACATTTACTTCTCCCTCTAAAAGAGCCTGTTGTGGGGGAAGGTGGAGCATACATATCTGTTTGCTTCCTTATCCTTTGGGCATTTCCAAGGATCTGTGTCTCAGGAAAGACGGGAGCACAGAGTATCAGCCAGCTGACAAAGCAGGTGAATGCATATTGAGAACAACCTTCTCTGTGTCCTCAGTGTCTCCCCATACTCATCTGAGGGATTCACAAGCATCTTCTTGAATCATTATTTCAGAATTGTGTCATAGGCAATTGGAGCTGTCCAAAGAACAGTGAGGCACTCAGGTAGAGAGGGAGAATGGAGTTGTAAAACTGTTTTTGTGTGTGCTAAAGCCATGTGCAGAAGGAAACAAGGCATGTTGCAAATACCCATTTTTGGCAGAGAATGGGTGACATTGATTGTCTTGTGGGTGTTGAATATTCCAATTTTTAAATTAAAACTTCGTTATTAATTTGTTTGGGTTGTCTGTCTCTGACTTTGAACTTCATCTCTCTTTTAATTAGCTTTACAAGATAAATTAGTTCATAATATAGAAATAAAAGAAAACAAAACCTGTCAGTCCTATTTTAAAATATTGCTCTCTGTATGCCACTTTTAAATGCTTTTCCTCATTTATATCTTTGATAGATGGGAAGTGTACATTTTTGCATTGAAAGATAACTTGACCATCTTATAAAATTTTCTGCATTAACCAAAAGGCTTCTTTGTTGCAAATGTCCTGCTGTTTTCAAGAATCTGGAACAACAGCACTACAGACTTAACTGATAAAAACAAAGCATGAGTGCTAAAAAAATGCAGAGCTTCAACAGACACTTGTGATGCTACTAAAAGATATTTCATACATTTGTGTCTGAGAAAAAACCTCACGAGCCAGGACGTGAAGACAGTCCAAAGTGTAATTATTAATTATAAGCTGTCTTTTCATAGTATTGCTGCTATCCTTTCATGGAGCTGGTACTCCTCGAGTTGTCTTCCTGACAAACATCCGTTACTTTTTCATGTGCTTTGGATCTTCAGTGGCAGATGCCTTTTCTTCCTATCCTCTCCCCTCCCTCTGAAATACACCTTTGTGCATTAGAATATTAAGGAGTAAAAATGTTTACCTTGATATAGTACCTGTTTATTCAGTATTTAAAGTTAGCTCTCTTAGTAAAAAAAAATCACCACCCCATTTATTTTTAAAGAAAATACACTAGTGTATGCTAATTCTAAAGCTCCTCTTAAACAAGTACAGCTGAAGAATGAAGGTTTATTTTTATTATAAGCATTCCTGTTAAATGCTGACGTGCTGCCCACTAAATATGCAGAATTGCTAATAACAGCTCTGCCTTACAAGTTTGGGGATTCTCATGTCCTTTAGTGCTTAAATAAAAAAGTGATCCCATATGCATTCTGTATAACTGTAAATAGGAATAATGTGAAAACTGATTGCATGAACAACTGCAATTAAATTGTCATTGCCTAGGATCTAGAAAAAGCCATGACTTTCTTCTTTTAGATAAAGTATGAGTCATCACTGAACTTCTGAATGCATCTCCAAGACTGTGTATGAGTAATAGGAGACTGTCACAGCACTGATGGGTGCTGTGTTAGTACCTGAACGAGGCTGTAAAGCTGCAGTTGCAGAACCAAAGGTGTGCAAGGAAAGCAGACCATTGTTTACAAATATATGGCAATAAAATCATCTTTGTTTGACTCTAATCCTTTCAGGCAAGATGAACAAATAGCTCTGTCCCTTAAAAATAATTCTTCTGTGGAGTAGCTGCCCTGAGTTGTAGCCTTATTTTGTTGGTTAAGCACAAGGTTTTTCTGTTTCTAGGCTGTCTGAAGAAAGAGGCTGCATATTTACCTAAGCGATGTGATTTTTCTCAAAACAACTGACTTGAGTTACCTGCTTGATTTGTAGGGAATTGAGCATGCAGTGCTAACTGTAAATGCTACGTGACTGAAAACAAAATACCATATAGTTGTCATTTTTCTCTCACTAAAAAAATCTGTGTATATAAAACAGCAGCACAATGGAAAATGTAAGAGAATGTAACAGCCAGTGTTACCATGAGGGGATTTTACAAGTTGAACTGTACAATACTGCAACAACCAAGATCCTGGATTCTTTTGTACCTGTGGGGGGACAGAGGTGCTTCTTCTAGGAGTGCCAACAGTAACCATTATCTGTGATAGAGTATCTGATGCAGATTATACACCAGGTAGTAACCACATCAGAAGTTACCACACTGGAACATCTGCTTAACATGATAAAATGGCAGGTGTTTCTGCTACCAACTGGCTACAGCCAGCACAGCCAGAGCCAGGTTTAAGTTTTAAATGCTTGGGCTCTGCTATACTCCAGTCCTGTGCACACTGCACGTACAAACCTCAAGCTACACCTGTAGCAACAACAGTGAAGAGGGCTGCACTTTGGTGGTGTTCTTACCTTAGCATGGCAGGCAGCTACATGGAAAACAACTCAAAAGCAAGTACAAACCCTTCTCCCTTTGTGCTTAGTTTCCAGAAATGAATGCTATGATAATGAGGAGATTCAGTAAGCCAGGAGATGTTGAACGTGCATGGAAATATGTGTTGCAGGTAAGACTGATATAAAATATTTCTGCTCTCCCTGCTGCTCAGTCTGAAATGCATTGCCTCTCAAGTAAAATAGCAAGGCTGCATTGGCAAATACATTCTGAGTAGCATGCAATGTACAATGCCAAGTTAAAATTCCTCAGCTCTCCTACTGGCACAGTGTTTTAGCAGAAATGCTAGGTACTGAAGAACTTTTTTTCTTTTTTCCCTCCAATAGCATAAAAGCCACATAATAAGTAAAAAGCTCATGCATGACCTCCATTCTTTCAGCTGAGGTATAGCTGTATTCAACAGCTGGTATAAATGGCATGTAATTTCCAGTCAGTCTTGTAATAGCAGTGCACACCCTATACCAGTTCTAAATTACTCTGGTCTAAAAAGACCAAGCAGTGGTCTGTGCAAAATTATTACCTATTTTTCAGAATAGCATGGGGGTTTTGCACATCTCTATTTAGAGCAGGAGGGGAAGGTATAAAGCATTAGTTTCTACTTTGTTGTTAATCCCAATGCTGTTTTGTAGTGGATGAGTTGCTGTTTTAGCATGGATCAGTTTTAGTACTTGGACAGTTTGTGGGGCAGGTAGGTGGATTACAGAATGAATCCTTTTCCTTTCCCCATCAGAATGTAATGTATGAGGGTACTTACTGACCTTAGAACCCTGTGACTGGCAGAGGCAGCAGGAGGCTGATGAGTTGCCCGTTTCCTCCCTGTCTCCCCTCAGAGTGATGGCGTGCAGCAGACCACCTACCTCGCCCAGCGCTACTGCCACGCGGCCACGCGCGAGATCCGCAAGCTGCGGCCGTCCCCCGAGAGAGAGGCCCTGGTGCACCTGACAGAGATGGTGCTCACACGAGACAAGTGAGGGACCTCCTTCCACTCCTTCTGGCAGCTACTTTACCAGACTGTGCCTACATTTATTTCAAAAGTTATTTGCTTCCAACACAAGCTACCAAAAATTATTTTTTTAAAAAAAACCTCTTTTTTTTTTTTGGAAGTTCTACTTTCTTTTTTTTTAAAACAAAAGTTTAAAGTGTTTTACTGCAGGAAGCCATGCAAGTCAGAGCAAATCAAACTGTGCTGTACAATTGTTTTAGTGGGGGCTATTGATTGTGGGGGATGGGGAAGATGTTTACATGTTGATGCACAAAGGCCACAATGAGAATAAATATAAATCAGTGTATGAAAATGGAAGCTGTTCCAAATTTCACTTGTTTACACTAATAAAGAGAGCGTGCATGTACAGGAGCTGGTAAACTCCTCTGAAGGGAGAGGGTTTGGATGTTTCCCTGGCTACTTAACAGAAGCACAGTAATTGTAACAGTAAGAGATAGATACTGGTTTACTGTAAAAGACTACATGTGGATTTTAATTAGTTATTCATCCATGAGTTCAATTCATGCTATTGATGGCTACCTGCTAGTAATTAACATGATGCAGAATTTGAGACTGGTATCAAATGAATGTTTTTGTTCAGAAAATGAAAGGCTCAGTATTTCTAACTCTAAAAATGAATCATTCACCAGCCAGTCAAACCTGCAACTCCATCACTTTCATCACTCATTTATAGAATATATTCTGTAGCACCCTAGAAGCTGCCTTTGAAGTCCCAGACACATTCCTCTCACAGTAATTACCCAGTACTACCACATTCCTTCTCAGGTTATTTCAGCCACAGAATCTGTAGCACAGGGAAGCACACCCTCCCTGGCTCTCTCTGCCTGTGATCCCTAAACAAAGGCCAAGTTCCTGTCACTGTGTCCCCCTGGGTGCTATCTAGAGGACAGCTTGCTCCTGCTCCCTCTGCTCCATGGGGCATCTCCCAGAGCCACACACAACTATCAGCTACAGATGGTGTCCAGCTTACTGCATCCAGGTAATTAGATTCAATCAAGAACCCTCACAGAAACTAAGTGTTGGCAGAAAAGAACTTTTAAGAGTATGTATAAGTGTGTAATTCAGGTTTCAGATCTAATTTATTTTCCCTCTGTCAGTGATAAAGTCATGTTACAAACATTAGCTTTTTAGTACATTGCCTGGGATAACACAGCCATGATTTTGCTACGTTAGCATTCCAAACTTCTTTGCCAAGCCAACCAACAAAGTAATGGACAAGACCTTTGGTTCACTTATATATTTATGAATGGAAAAAGTCATAATGTAAATTTACTCATTAAAAAAACTTGGGTACAAATTACACATACAGAAGACCACCCATTTTTTGAATCACATGGACACCTTAGACCCAAACAACTCATTGTAATAGACTTTAGTGAGAATACTCCAGGTAAAGATTACAACAATTGGAAGCATCTTGGATTTTTAAAAAAGTATATTTCAATACATAAGTTTGTATGCATGCTTTAAACAAATATAATTCAAGAATGAGCAAAGAGTCTAAACAAAAAGTAATATGACCAGCACTAACATTAAACTTCTCATTCAGGTTTTAATATGTTAGTCTAACGTAGTGTTAGTTACCATGCTGTACTGAAAAATGTAATGGCACAATCTGATCATGGTTCATTAAATATTATACCCTACTTCCCCATAATAATTAGGCTGGTCATAAAATTAACAATGCATAAGTAAATAAGTATAACCAGTTATAGACAGTTGCTTGTTTTACAAATCGCCATCAGGTAAGACATACTGTCCTCAGAGACTCAGAGATGGACATTCAATCATACCATTAAAACAGTATGGCCTGAAGAAATGGGCACAATTTTTTGAAAGTATATTAAGACAATTCTGTTAGCTTTTAGTTACCCCTTGTAAATAATCATGGTATGACTTGAATACAAGACCAAACTTTGAAAAGCAAAGGATTTTAATCGGCATAGTGCATGATTGATTCAACATAATTCCCAGGAAACAAGCCAGTTACTCGATTGCAAACTCCTTCATACCAGCCGTCATCGTTCTTCTTTATCACATAAATGATTGCACCCTCCATAAACGACAGCTCATCATCTTTGTCCTTTGTATAGTCATATATAGCAACAACTGTGGAATAAACAGGGACACGTTTAGCATTTTATTAATAGCAACAGTATTAAAAAGCAATTGTACTTCAGAAAATATTAAAAGATTAGTTCGCTGTCGTGGGGTTTTCAATAATGAATTCACATGCTTTTCCTGCTGAACACTTAAGCCCAGAAAATGAAATTTCACTTTCCTTGCAACATTAGCTAGCACTAAGAAGTGGGTGTTGACTACATTGAACACTCAGTTGAACTGCTGACAGAGAAGTACATCCAACTGTGACACAGTGAAGTGGAGCTCACGGATCCTTAAAAGCTGAGTTAGGGAACACCTGACTTGTGTGGTACCCATTTCTGACCAGATTACCTCAATAGCATGTGGATCTCTTTATATGAATCTCTTGATTAAAACAAAATGTACAAAAATCATTCCACTGAGGCCCCTGTTGGCACATCAGTTGGCCTTGCACACATTGCTGCTAAAGCCACTGCACAGAAATGAATGGGCATTCCTACAGAGCTTTCATGTCATGAGTTCTGACACTACTTTTCAAGGAGCTGCACTGAGTGCAAGTAAGAAAGTTGCTGAAGAAGAGTGTAGAAGCAACATCTGCTATTTTCAGTACCTGCTTGGTACTACCTTCCCAACCTCCAACTTACTGTGTGCCATGAACAGAGCAGAGTTTTCCCCAAGGAAATAATGTTGCCCACACCAATATTTGAGTTAAAAACTACCACTGTGAATATACAGACTTCAGACATCACAGCCTTACCCTTCAAAAGTTAATATGGATTTATGCAATTGATCAGCTTTATGAAGTCCAAGAATCCACTATTTTACACCTACATATATTCTCAGCTATCTGATGTCTTAATGCCTAGCAATGCTGTGCTCCATCAGTTATTTTCATCCCATGGGTATGTCCTGCACACAGTCCAGTAAAGTGAAGAGGGAACACAGGAGCTCTGCCACAAATATCACACATACCTGGCCCCATTTTGTACTCACTGCAGTGCCAGCCAGCTTATGAGAAAACTGGCAGCACTGCTGCTGACAAAATGGTCAGTGCTACAACACAGACAACTCCACTGGCAGGAAATCTGCTTGTCCATTATTTATGGGAAGAGATGTTTACTATGTGACTTCATACCTAAGCACAGCTCACAGTCTGCTGATCTGGAGTTACTGATAAATCTCCAAGGAGACCTCAACACATTTTATAGTTCAAGGTATAATAATCCACTCTAGTAATCTAGTTTGATGAGATAAATCCAGCTTGGAATTTCTGTCCATTTTGCAGCAGTCTGTAGATGACTGCCCAGCAATCCTGAGCTAGGTACAGACAGTCCAGCTCATCAAAGATGAAAGCGATCTGATTTACACGGATGCTTCCTGTGAATAAACTTGCTTTTTCACCCATTCTAGAATGCCTGAAGGTATTTTATAATTTGTCCAAAGAAGGACTATGTCTTACCACATTAGGTGTAGGCACAAACTAAGGAAACACGGCTTGAGTTCTGACTTAGGAGGGACAATGACTGTTTTCATCAGACCCACGCTAAGTCCTTCATTCCCTTCAGACACCATTAATCCCCTGATACTGCACTAACACAGCTGCAGTGCTTCTCTTACCTTTCTCTATGTAGTTTTTAGGTGCCCAAGCAGGATCTCCATCTGCATAGGGATCGCTGTACTGCACAACAGCAGCCTCCTCATCCTCATAATCCACAGGTGGTGGGGGTGGAGGAGGAGGAGAGTCATCGAACATCGGCATCTCATCGGGAGGCGGCGGCGGGGGAGGAGTTGGGCTATCAGCAACTAGAAACATTTGGAGATTATTGTTTTTTCTTAAATCAAGACAGGGTGGAGATGCAAACAAACCTGAGGCTGTACACTGTAAATAAAAGAGCTGGGAGGACAACACACATAGCATGCAGTATAATACCATGCACTGATTAGAAACAGAGGCTTTGTATTAACAACTACAACACACAAGTCTATTTGTTATTAGTGGTCCAATCTATGTGTAAATGCTACTAGAGTCAAAGCACATGCTGCGGGGCATAAGCTGAACATCAGCAGAGAGGAAAGCTTCCTGCTCCAACGTCCATGCGCTGCAGCGTTAGCTATGGAGGACTCGAGTGGCACCCTCTGAGCCAGGCAGCAACAGCCTCTGACTGGGCCAGCAGCTTGATTGGTTTTTAACAAATCCTTTGTAACAGTCACTTCAATTTACTTCTGAACACTGCTTCCTTGGATTCCTTCTCTCTCAACACCCACTTCTTAGAGCTAGCATTAGGGAACAAAAAGATCTGGTGTGATCATAAATACTAGTCTCTTCCCTTCTTGAAGATTTAACCAGGTAAGAGGAAGGCAAGTAATCCTTCTGCAGAAGAAAAGCTTTGTACAGATCCTTATCTTGCAGACTAGCTTGTGTGTGTGCACACATTCAGGAGTCAATTAATAAACGGAAAACAACAACAGGCAGCTGCTGCTCTTAGAGAAAAAGTGCTCAAGGAATTAAATGTATAATCCAAAATGTCAAATCCCTGCTCTGAGATTCTCCAATCAGCACAGTTACAAGTTGCTTTGGGAAAGGGAAAAAGAGAAAGGCATTATGGTACAAATCACTTTTTAAATCAGTTCATTAAATTAGTTTCCAGTAATGTTGACAGCAGCTGGCAGCAAAATAGAGAGATGGCATACTCAGATGCAGTACATCAAGTCACTTATCCTATTCCTAGGGAGATGTGGTCCACTACACATGGACCACATAGTAAGCACTAGGAAGCCACAAGTTACTGAAAGGAAGCTACTGTTACTGACATAAATTTGGTTACATAGCAACACAGATTCATTTTCCAGATATCTGGGATTCTGCACACTGGAAACATAGGCTGCAAACTACTGCTCTAGGCAGGGTTTGATGGAACAAGACATCAGGCCTCAGAATGGGCAGCTCCAGCACACAAATTTTGAAAAGAAAGCCAAGCAACAGAGAAAGAACACTGCACTGAATGAAGCTTTAACTACTGATAGTTACAAAGGCACTGGAGATTAGAAATAGGGTTTTTGTTTGCTTAAACACTTTTTACTTTTGGCTGGTCACTACTCTAGTGGTGACTTAACCTTTGCTCTTCAGCCCCATCCCCCTGACCTGGGCACAGCTCCCATGTCTGCTCTGGGTCAGACTGGCTGCACTGGGACAGGTCTGGCACCTGCTGCCAGGGGCAAAAGGGGGCAGGAGCTGCTGGGGCAGGGACTGCCTCAGCCCACTCCCTTCCCTTGAAGGGCCAATTGTTCACCTGCAAGCCCAGCTCCTCTTCAACCTGACCAGCTGAGCTGAACACCCCGCAGCTCTCTGCATCAATAAGACTGTCTGCCACGGTATTAGTGATTCCTCTCCCACACAGAAGCCCATTTATGTCACTTGGGGACAGACTAACAAAGTCTTTGGCGGAGTGAATGCTACGTCCTGCCCGTTACTGAATAGCACTCACAGACAGGCTTCATTAATCCACCACAGACACATGACAACACCATTTATGAATGGACTGGTTTTGTGCTGCAGTTTAGCACATCTTCCACAAATGTATTTCTCCCCTTAGCTTCTGTCTGCAGCCAGGGGAAAAAAAACCAGAGCTGAAACAACAATCATCTGAGATCTCGAGAAATCCTTACCTTAAAAATATTTTTAAAATTTTTAAATGCAAAAAAAAGTTACATTTATTCAACAATGAAGCTGCATATTTGAAAAGAAGGAAAGAGAGCAGGACATGCAAGTGTGAAAGCACCAAGACATACTCTCAGATGCAGTGCAGGAACTGCAAGCTTTATGGGAAACATTTAAAACAATTCAACTTTGCATTTAAAGAAAGGGAGAGAACAGAACAGAAAATTAGACAAGTGCCACTCCACTGAAGTATCCCCTTGCCTCCTGGACTTTAACCTAGACTTTTCCTGGTTCTAAACTAAGCCAGACTCTAGGACAGCATCACATCTCCTAGGGGAAGGAAATAAAGCATGCAAAAAGCCATTCTATACGATAAAAGGTAAGGGACAAGTATTTATATAGCTCCAAACTGAGATCTTCTCTTGTATGCATTCCCATCCTTGCTCTTGACATGGGGACCAGCAGACTCCTTCTGAAAGGTCTGGGTGTGAGAATACAGCAACTTAAATCAGCTGTCCCTGAATACCAGACACACTGGAAAACCTCTCTGGAAGAGATGCTCACAGTTTGGACACAGGAAAAATTGCATAGTTTCTGAGGCCTCTATGTCCTTGTCCTCTGAAAGAAGTCCACAAGCAGAGGATGTTGCCTTCCAAACCTGCAGAGCTCTATGATAAAGAAAAGACAAGTCTACCCACGTCTCCCTAACACCAGAGACTTCTTGAGAAAATAAGGCTGATGAAAGTCTAGCACACAATGCCAAAACCCAGCAGCAGCCTCTACAGCCAGCTCTGCTGAGCGTATGCACAGGCTGCCACACACACCCCTGCCTCCAGAATGAGGCAGCAGCTCCAAGCCATACTGATTATATAACTTTCCAACCCAAGGGACTGTTAAAAGAAATAAAGAACAGTTCCTATGACCAGATTTCAAGCTTCAGCTGTTTTGCTGCAATCTCATCCACAAGTCAGCTTGCATTCTGCTGCTGCACGCACAAGTCAGTCTGTCCCTTTCACCTCTGCTCTCCCAAGGGCTGTGTTATCTCCAGGAGGACAATACTTGGAACAATTCAGAAGCAGGTGTCAATTTTCTCAAGTTTATCTGCAAGTGAAGATATTCTGTAATCTTCATCTTCAGCAGGTTTACCTGTCTACACTTAGTATTTTAGAAAGGTCTTCAACACAATTTTGTGGCACACTATTCCATATCAACATGATTCTTACTGTTTACCTAGCCCAGCACCAAAATACCTTCTTTCTGAAAGAGAACCAGAGAGATGTCTCTGATCTCATGGGGAATGCTCAGAACATGACCACTTAAAAGCTCTAATGGGAAGCAGAACAGCAACACTACTCAGACCTGGGGTCCCTAAATGGATGCTGCAGCTATATAGCCAAGAGTGCAGTAGTAGCCCCTGAGATCCTAGCAAATCTCAAAATGGTTCCCAAACACTTTAAAAAGCATTTTTATTTACTTCATTCTCTATCTACATTGCATTTAGTCTGCTGTTTACAGAACTGCAACAAACTCCAACTGAAAAGGATATCTCCAGCTCAGAAACATGACTTTACACCTGCACTAGCACTTGGGACAGTAACACTCACCTGAAGGGAATCAAGCAGTAATGGTAAAAGCAGAGTTACCAGTATAAACACAGCACAGCTAGAGAGCACCTCTCACAAACCTAGCAAGCAGAGCTATGCTGCAAGAAGCTCAGCAGGGAAACAGAACACAAAGAAATGGAGAATGAAAGGCTACTGAGAGGAGAGATGCCTTACAAGCTCCTTTGTAATGCATCAGATCTTAAGACTGCACATTTTCAACTGACTGTACAGCTTGCTGAAAAATGCTACAGTATTGGAATCAATGGTTACACATTCTGACAGTCTACATAAGCCTTTCTAATAAAAACTAATCAATTATCCCTACTGAAAAAGGCAGGGTGATTCAACATGAAATTAGTATTTTCAATTAAAATACAATTTTATATTCACATAAAACATATGCCACATTTCACACTGTACTTCTGTAATAAATTTTCAGTTCAGGATTTAAATGGGTCAGTAATAATCATGCACGTGTTATACAATATTGAAGAGTGTGCCCTTCAGCTCCAATAGCATATTGACACTAGAATGCAAGATGGTATTAGCTTCTGGAAAAGGAAACAGAGTCTGACTTGCCAGCCATGCATGCTAGAAGAGAGTAGGCTCTACCCTTTAACAGCTCAGCTTGTCCAAACTTACTGTTTTCCTGCACCCTGGCCACGAAGCCTGTGAGAGGTATCTGTGGAGTCAACTGAGGCATAGGGGGAGGGGGTGGAGCAATAGAAACTGGTAGCAACACACACACCATATCGGGAAAGTCAAATGGACAAAGGGAAAAAAAAAGGGAACAAACAAAAGCAGCCGTCAGTAACGAGGACCACAAAACAAAGTATGTAAAGAACAACAAGAACACACACACACACACACAAGAACCTTCTTCAAGCTTGTGTTTCCAACAAGGCTGAATTTGTGGTTAGCCAATGGGGGATCAAAAGCAAAGCATGCCTGTGGTCAGCCAGGTCACGGCCGAGCGCAGGCTGCGTGGCTGGAGGCTCACAGGGTGCGTGTGAAGGTTCTTGCTCTCACTCATTTTGTGTGCTTCACCTGGCGAGCACATAAAATTGAGCTTTTGTCTTGCTGCTAAATAAGGATTACTCAATTTAGCAGTTCTCTTTCCAAAGTGAGCTACCAGAAGTTGAGGTGATGTTTTGCAGGATTCTGGACTCCTCTAAAATCAAAGTGGAGCGCTGCATCAAGTGCAGCAAAGCAGCACTGACAGAGCAAAGACAACTTTTGCAAGGGGCACAATGCTCCAGCATCAATACTTCACATTCACACCGAGAGCACCTCCCACCACTGTTCTCTGCTGGGACAGGGGCAGTCAGCTAGCTTACTGCATTTCTGTTTTTCTCAAAAAAAGGGACCTTGTTGCTTGCTGGTAGAAAAAAATAGATGGGTCTAGAGCAGAGTGGAGCTTTATGAAGTCTTCTGTGGTGAGAGGGCACCCAGCAACCTAAAAGGCTGGCAACAGCTTCAACAGCTCTGAGTGGCTACAGGAGCATGCAGAGCTCCCCAGGAAGCCCTTGCAAGCCCATCTTCTGTGAAGTATGTGCCTGTCTGGTGAGTAGTGGGACATGTGGCCACACCTGTGCTCAGAGACACTGGGCTGACAGCCCCAGTGTTCAACTCTTCCCTGCACAGGCAGGGAAGAGGAATGGCAGCACTAGGGCAAGCCACTCAAACTATCAGCTCTGGCAGGACATCTCCCCCTTCAGTGCAGGGAATGAACAGCATAAAACAAAACCCCACCCAGAAACTCAACAAAACATCAACTCATTTGTTTATACAGTGTCCCTTCTCAGGGGAATTTCTCTTGCACTGGAGCAGAGAAATTCCTGTGAAGGTGAGAATTCAGCAGGGTAATAATCCAGTTGGAACCAAATTTGAAAGAGGTTCTGTTCTTCCAAGTAAGCAACAGTTTTAAATAAAGCTTTAACTAAGACTAATGTTTGATGAATTAAAATGAAGCATTTAGTTCATTACAAAACCAATACTCAAACTGTATGGGATAAATGATCAATAAAAGCAGGAGAACAAACAGTGTCTCACAAAATTGAAGTAAACATCTAAGAAAAACCAGAGCATTTGTTAGCATGAAAAGTAAAATCTTAAGGCAACATGGGACCTGGGTTTAATGTCAAGACAGTAGCACTAAAAAAAATAACCACCAGTTACAGAAACAGAGGAAAACAGTTTCAAGTAGCAAAACACACCCATCAAAATACTGTTTAAAAAATGCTGACCATCAGTATTTTGAAAACACCAGAGAGGCTAGATTAAGGAACAGCACCTGCATTTGAGCAAAAAATTGCTTTGGACAAATGTAAACATTCAGAAACAGTGGTGTGCACAGCATTTAAGACAACTGAACTATTCCCAGAAGTAAAATCCTGTTTATTTAATGGAACTCAACTGTTCATGCAGGAGGGAGTTTCTGTTGTTATGGTGAATTAATTTGGAGGAATAAGAATGTGGAGGAAAATGAAATGCTAGTACGGATGAGCAAGAGTAGGAGGAAAATCAGGTTTGGATAAAAAGGAAAGATAGATACTGTGTCTGCATATAAAAATGCTTTCTGACAAATGTAATACTTCTAAACTACTCAGAAAACTCTTCAGTGTCTCAAATATTTTAAAAGCATTCTTTTCTTAAGAGTAAGTACACAACAGCAAACACTGGTCTACAGAGATCTTGAACCCAAACATCAACATTGCTTTTCAAAAGAAATATTCCTCTGAAGTTTAAAGACTTGGCATTCTGAACACTACCAAGAAAAAAAAAATTATACAACTACCACTCCTCAGTTTGTACTTGATCAAAATTTATGGAAATGGCAAGGAAGAAGTTTCCTGATAGAGCTTCCTACCAGCAGCCAAGATCCTTATTTTGCATATCTTTCTGCAGTGAACTTTACCCTTCTGGGGCAGGAAGGCAGGAGGCTGCTGACTAAAAACTGCTCACTTGCCCATGGCTTCCATCCCTTCCCTCATTCATCTCCTTCTGCAGATACTCCTACTAGTGTGAAAGCACAGAAAAGCTGCCTGCTAAAAGAGAGAGACTGAGCTCTTTAATAGTCAAGCTTAAAGATAAGAACAAAGGAGAGACTTGGAATCAGGAAAGAATTTAAGAAAGACACAGAGACAGGGAGGAACTGTGTGACAGGAACATGAACACTGTGCTCAGGTAGTATTCTTTTGCCACTATCCAAATTGTGGGGGGGTGTACTACAATCACATTAGGTCTCCTGCAAAAAACCCCTGGGTTTAGTTTATGTTCTCCAAGCACACCTGAAATGCCAAGTATAACGTGCCTATAATTAGACAGGCAATCCTAATAATTTCTTGCCATGAGTAGCAGCAAACAAGTCAGGGGGAAAAACAGTATAATTGCATATAGTGCAATCACTGTGCAATTTCAATATGGTTTTTCGTGTTTGTTTTTCCTTCTGTTTCAGGAAAGAAAGTAGTAATCTCATTGATGCTTTTCACAAATGAATTAAAATGCCATGCACGCTTTTACAATCATTTTGCTCAAAACAGTTTGTGATTTCAGAGCTCAGCAGCTTACTTGAATTTTGAGAATAAAGAGGCCCGCCATTAACATGAGGTTGAGCAGAGAATGGGGCAGTCACAGAAGGATTCCGTCTGTATCCACCAGAAGATGCTGAAGAAGTGGTAGAGTTGTGTCGTGAGATTTGCCTGGTCATTGTGCCATACTGGGAACCAGGAGCTGAACCAGGAGCAGCTGAAAAGCATTAGCCAGAGGAACCAAGGAAAAGACTTAAGCAGAGCATTACTTGGGATAGAATGCAGAAAACAGAAAAAGTCCAGAACGTGGAAAATACTTGATTACAGTTCTCCAATAATTTAAGATCAGTAACAGGCAATCAACAGAAAAAACAAACATCCCCATTACAATCAATAATGAGAAAAAACACACAGAACATAAACCAACACTCATATAAAGGGCATTGAGAAATGCTGAAAGTACTTTGAGAGACTGGATTGGACTGGAAAATTGAATCCAACTCTTAAGTGTATCTCAATTATACTACATGCAATAATACCCTTTATTAAAAGGAACACAAAAAATTTCCACATTCTGCTCAAAACAAATTATTTCAATTGCAAAGCTGAATGTGCCTCCAATCTAATATAAAACAACACTCTAACAAAACAGTGAAAAAAATGTCATAAGCTTCAGACACGTGGCACATTTATCAATCATATTTGCTGGTTGTGCTTTCATATTGATGGAATTTGTATTTGTAACAAATCAGAATCACCAATTCCAGCTGACAAAGATGTCATTCGTTCTTCATGATAAACACCCATATTTACCTTCCACCTACTGGCTGCACAAACTTCAAGGTTAACAAAACAGTTTAAGTTCTTTCAGACTAACCTCTAACAGGCAGAAATCACACCTTCCTCAATCTCACATTTTGTAGTTTCATGAATTAACACAATTCTTAAATGCAAAAACTAGTTTGCAATAAAATGTTTTGTGCTTTTATATACATATATCATATAATTATATAAGACACAAACAGCAAGCAGACAGAAGTTTGCAGTCCTGTAATGCTATCCAAAGTCACTTTCACTTAACATTTCAGTAAGGGAGAGTGCAAAGGGTTATGTGGGTCAAAGCCTCCAAAGCTAGTTTCATAACTCAATCAATTATTCTTGTCATCAGCCTGTGACAGGAAAGGGTGGGGTATTTTTTCCTGTCTATTTTGAAAAGTACTACTTTTAGATCCCACCCTAACTGCTGTATGTAATGCTTGAAGCAATTTCTCAAGATCTGCTAGTTCATATTCTCAAGTCTTCCAGTTTGACACTTGCCTGCAGCATTATGGAATCAAAGCCAAGCTACTGTGACAGACACTTGTGCTTTCCAGTCACTTTATGCCCACAGAACACACAAATCACCCTACACAAACTACCATTTCTAAGCTAGAGTGCAACTGCTGTGACTTAGTTTCTGCTACAGGAGTTACACAGCCTAATACCAACATTCAAGCTGATTCTGAGATCTTATAGATCAAATTAATTGGATCTTAGTTAGGAGCAGATTTCAAACAACTAGCAGCCATTTTTCCATACCTGGTGCATTTAGCTTCAGAGGCTTTAACCACAGGAAATTAGTGGAGATTAGATTTGTCAAAAAAAAAAACCAAAAAAATCCCAGAACTGATTTTTTTGTAATAAAATCACATAGGTCCCACTACAGAAGAAAAAACACCCTCACTGAGTTCATTAGGAAGAGATGATTATTGATTATGCACCATGTCTGCAATCACTTCAGCATTGACAAGTCTCACCTATCAGACTGCCCATCGGGAGAGGTGGAGGCAGTGGTGGTGCTGGCGGGGCTCCAGGAGGAACAGAAATGTGTGCTAATAAAATAGTTTATATTCCTAATTAGGCCATATTATTAAAAGTTAAAATAAAGAAACTACAGGCACTTGATAGGCTTCCCAAACAAATATGAAAATTAAATTTCAGTTAACTAATACAAATTCCGACCTTGATCCTATCCAGGGTTCTGTTCATGCCAATCTTTATTCTCATTGATTTTATGGGATGCCAGATGATAGTAAGATTTCATGCCTATTTGTACCTCTGCAGGACCAGAAAAGGTCCTGGAAAAGGAAAGCCTACATGTATATAAGGAAATGAAGACTTGTCATCCAAGAAACAGAAATCTCTGCAACAGCAAAATTACATTACACCAAAACTCCACTATTTTCTTACATCTTATGGGCTTGCAAAACACAAACTAAGTGACTGGGCTGGTTTACTACTAAGATAATAATAGTAAATAAAGACCCTACTCAATCTCACAATTCTCATTCTGAAACACAAAGGAGTGTGCCTCCAACACTGAGATCCCTCATGGTTCTTTCCCCACAGATGGCAAAGTTAGTAGAGTATTTCAGAAGCCAGTATTTCCCATTAAACATATACATAGTTGCTGCTGCTCTCAGGGCATCCAGAAATAACAAATTGTAGACACATTTAAAATTTAAGCTTTAAAAGGATACATTTGTCTTTTACTCCCCCTGTATACCCTAGATTGTCTTGTAAAAGCATGGACCAGCAAAGGTATTTTAACCATCCATTATTCAGTAACTGCCCTGCAACTACTCTTGGTAAAGAATTAAAACTTTAGACATCACTGAGCACTCATAAGTGACTTCCTGAGTAGGACTGTACTTCAGGACAGTTTCTATCCCATCACATTTGGTCAAAGTCCCTCTGCAAAGACAAGGAAGTATCAAGCAGCCTGAAGTCAGCAGGGAGGAGTACCACATACCTGGCCCGATGGTTGGCGGTGAAGGTGTAGGCACGGCAATGGGAATGCCAATACTGCTGCTTCCACTGTTCTCTCGACTGCCACTTCCTCCACTACTGCCACTGCAGAGCCAAAACACAAGTGTTAGCATCTCCTACTAAACCATATCAACAGTCACACTTCTTGTGTGAGCTCTTCTAGCCTAGCTCAATTACAGATTCTTGAAAAACTCCCTATTAAATGCCTCTGTCTTTACTTACAATTGCATACAGATAATCAAGTCTGGATGCATTACATTCCTAATAAATGGAATTAGCTAAGCTGATAAACATCACCATGAATAAAACGTGCAATTAAATGCTTCAAGAAATAAAAAGGTAATCAACCATGTAAGTTCTAGGCACTGAAGTAACAACTGCAGGAGTAGTTCAGGGGCCTTGTAATAATTGAAAGTAGTATGCTGGAGCTGGAACACTTCATGGCTAAACTCTAAATAATTATTTAGGATTAATGATGCTGTCAGCTGAAGGAACATTTCCTCTACTCAGAGCAGAAGTTTAGATTGCTAAGTTTTCAACTGAGAATGGATATGATAAACCACCTGGGGTGGGGTGTGGGGCATGGTGTGCTTAATTTTCTGTGTATCTAACACTCCCCACTACCCATGCACACACCTTTTATTTATAAGTTTGTTTCTAAGATGGCCTTAAAGCTAACAGTACAGCCAGCTCAATATTTGTGTAACTAATATTATATGATACACAAATCAGAGGCCAGCAATGCAAAACACAGTAAACTATGGGATAACATTTCTAGACATGCCTTCGGAGGCTGTAACATTTATTTTCTTAGAGGGAAATTAAAAAGAATCAAAATTCAGGCAGAATCTATCCTTATTCTTATCTAAGAGCACTCCTTAGTTTAGCTCTCAAATTTATATGGATTAAATGGATAATGTAAAGGAAACTAAGCATATAACATGTTTTGAAGAAAATCTTCACTTTGGTTCATCCATATTAATTAAGAGTATTCGGTGAAGTTCTAGTTTATTTACTACTCCTAGATAGCTATAAATCAGTCAAGAGTCAAGTGCAAATCATTCAAATATATCTCTTTAGAAAATAACATTACAAAAAAGAAAATCAGTGATCTGAAATGGAAGCCAAGATAATTCCTTCAAAATTAGTGTTCTGTCTGCTGAAGACCTTGATCTTGTCACCATGGTTGCAGCTGAATTTCTAACTGCAGCCTACATAAAAGAAGATCTTGTGAGATAGGAGTGAGGAGCATTCACAGTAGCCAGCTAAACAGGCTAACGAGATCCTCATGCAGCGACATTTAGAAGTTATTTAAGTCTGACAGTATTTCATGTCACCAACTGTGTCTAAAATACTCTCTCAGTCCCTGTTAGTGACCTACCATGTTTAAATGCCTACTGGGAGTTTTTAAAGTAAGAAAAACATTAAGAAAGAAGCCCTCTAAAATACAAGCTAACCTTTTAGCTACATTGAATTCCTTCATCTGTTTTTTCCCCTGCAGTTTGAAGCCTGTGATAAAAATCAAATTTAAAAAAATGAACTCACTCAAGAGACTCAGAAACATTTAGCCTTGCAATTCAAGAAGAAAATAACAAGTTTTAAAAAGCTACACTCAGAATATTGAATATGAAGGCACTTCTTCATGTTAGGGAAGCCAGCAATGCAGTAAAGCTCTGCTGAGCTGCAGGGGCAGAATAATTCACCTTTTTGCCTTTCAACAAAAAGCTGAGAGGCACAAAGCTTTTCTGCGACTTTAGTAAGCATTGGCTTGCCAGGCAGGAGAAGAGTTTCTGTGGGAAACAGCCTACCTGTGTGTTCGTGGTCTCTGGTTCAAGGAAGCTGTCCTGCCTGGACTGTGCTGACTGCCCAGCCTGGCAGGGCTGGTCATGTAATCATTCGGGACTGTTGGCGGTTTCACTGGCTCCAGCGTTTTGTAAGGAGTATTTCGTCTGGTTGAGGGGAAAAAAGATTTGAAGACAGAAAGATAAAGAAACAGAAGATTAAAAAGATAAGTAAGTGAAGCTGTAAATCCATTTAAATGTTTTAAATTTTCTGACTTTTTCATGAAAGATCATGGCGGTGACCCACACTGTGGTGTATTGAAATTCCAGCAGACAGGGTAGACTGGTCACACTCAACAGCCCAAAGTATTCTTACACAGACAGATCCATACAAGTTGGCCTACAGCACATAAGCTGGTCAAAAAAAGCCTAAACTAAACTACATTATTTGAGCAACCTAACATACAATACCTACATCTCCATAACACTGAATAAACTGTCAGCGCATGACAAATTTCTATTGTACCAATCTCTTCCTCCCTCCCCCCTCCTTCCCTTCCCATCAAAATCCTTTCTGAAAGTATTCTTGGCTAAAGGTATTCATCTTAAGACACCAGCAAGGCTGAATCAGGATTCACAGAACAAGTGACATTTGCAATCACCAGTGCTTCTCCTAGGAGCTACTGCTTCACACAGTAATCAAGCAACCTCATCTCACATAAGCAGATCTAAACGTGTCTCATAGATGAGCTTCATTGTCTCCATTTTGTGGCCCAAGAAAGTGAAGCCCAGAGAACTCCAAGTGAGCAGGCTGCATCAAGTCAGAAATATAACATGGATCTTTTTTTATAATGTATTTACCAGACCCATTACTGCCATAAGAACAGCGCATTTATTGCACTGAATCACAGAGCTCTTCAGTTCTTAGTAACTGACAGGTTCATTGCAAAACAGAATTTGGCAATGCACCAGAACTAAGCAAAACCAAAAATACTGAACTGCTGGCATTTAATAATTTGTTCAATTATTGGTTATAACTGAGTTGCTAAGTTATACAGCTTCCTGGTATTTTAAGAAACTTACTGACTTTCTCTCTACAGTATGAAAAGCAACAGTACTAAACTTACTTTTCAAGGTTATTTCAGTTGGAAGCACATTAAGAGTCCTCCCTGCTTATCATTTTTGTTCGGTAGTCTTTACATCTCTATTGCTTACAACCAGAATACAAAATTTCTTCTTTTTTCAACAACTGATCTCTTTTGGCAGATCTATAGGTGGTGACACCCTGCATATTAAAATCATCTCGAGCTCTTCATACAGACAAGCTAATTTACAAACACCGCAGTATCTGGAAACAGTTACAGTACTTCTGCTTTTTTTCTTTAAGAGGTTTTAATAATAAATTGTTATAGATGGAAGACAAAGAATTGTTACAGAGGGAAGACTGCTCAGAGCTCCCCACCTCACTGTCCCCCAATGTTTCAGGGTGATGCTGGGAGCCCTTGCCACCAGGGAGAGCTACAGGGAGCCCAGAGCCTTGCTTTGCTCCAGGACCCTCAAGGAATGACTTCAACTACTCCCACCACATCCAGTTCCAGCAATTCACTTATTCTTCCATGGTATTTTGAACCAGAGCACCCAATGATTTCCACAATCTCTCCCTAGTCCTGTGAAGAGACCCCTGCTTACTTCAGCCCCTTTCACTTTTTACTCTGCTGATTTCCATGCAGGACTCCCTACAGATAGTCCTGCCCTGGAGGGAAAACTGCACAACAGGCAGCACCTACTTAAAGACCAATGTTGCACACTAAGCTCATTCTGGTTTTACATACTTATCTCTGTTTTCTGGATCAAAGGGAGAAGAGTAGCATCCTTGCGGTTTCTAGCGATTTTTTTCTGCATAAATTAGGGTAAGTCATGCCTGTGATATTTCATGCTTTGGCAGAACACGGTTGCTCAAGACAAGAACTGTACTTCCTGAACAAGAAGGGCAGATAGAAATCTCTCTTACAAACCCACATTATTCCTCCCCCTCAGCCAACTGCTGCCGCTTGTCAAGCTCATCTGGAAATGACATTCAGCTGATTAATCCTTATCAGGCATCAGCCAAGGCAACCAAACAGCTCTGGCTTGTTCAGGGGGGGCTACTGAGAGAGGCAGCTCACCAGTACATCAACCCTTCTGTCTCGCTAGCAAGCGTCCAAGAGGACATGAAAGTGCTACCCAGGTTCCCAGGGCTGATAAACAACTCTCCCAGCCGGGATAAGAGACACAATTGGAATACTGATTTCATGCCCTTGAGCAATGGGAATTTTCAGAAAACATGCTGAGGAAACCTCTAGGTTAATTTCTCTGAGGAATATACAGCAAATGCCACCACCAAAGCATCAAACAGGGATTAAAAATTGCTAAGTCCTCAACAAAAGGAGTTACTGCTTCTAATTTTCCTTGACCATTGCTCCTGATCTCCACCCTGCTCTGTCTCAGTACTCCTCATTTTTCCAGCTTCCTGCCTCCCTGACACCCCATACCTGAAGCCATCACAACCATGCCAGCCAGCTTTACAGTGCCTCAGTCCCCCAAAGCATAAGGAGAAGGCTGAGTGTGACAAACAAGTAGAAGGTCATTTAGGATGCCTTGTGGAAGATGTTGCACAGTCGGACAGACAAAACTATATGACATGTGCACTGAGCTTCTCAAGTATTAAAGTTTTGGTCTCTAGCAACAATTATTTGCTGGCACACCAAGATAAGCAGATTTCACTCCCCACAGGTCCACAGCAGCAAAACAGATGCAGGGAACTCTAGTCACAGTGAGACTTGGGAATGGCAAAATCCTTCCTCATTTAAGTATAAAAATGAAAATGCACAAGCCAGGAAGAATCAATGTTGTCACTGTGTTCACAATGCCATACATTTTACTTAGAAAATGCAACAACTACAGCACAAACAGCCATTTCATAGCTCTTCTAATATTAAGAAATGAGTAGACAAGAACTTTATACTCATAAAGTCCTTCCCCAGCTGAAGTTAAAACTTTAACATTTGTTTCTGTCACTAAGCATTTCTTCCCAAAAGTCAGGAATAACAATAGCCTCCTCATTTACCCACATCCATATTAAATCCTTCCCTGTGAAAAAAAATTCTTGCAGTCATCCTGAAAACAAGAGTCAGTGCAGCTGAAAGAGTTCATACAGAAAAGGATATTGTGATTTTTTTTTTTTTTTTTTTTTTTTTTTTTTTTTTTTTTTGCTAAAGGCAACCAGAATTGCCATCTATCCATGAATTTAAGAAACACCAACACTGGCACAATTTAAAATTTCTATTACACAGGAGGGACCAGCCAGTCCATTCTTACCCCAGAGTTCCCCGGCCTGACATGGGAGGACTTGGTGGTTTTTGTGTAGGCGGATTTGTTCTTGACAAGGTGCCAGTTCTTGCAGGCTGGTTATTTCCATGCTGAAATAAGGGAAAACATGATTTTATTTTTATAACAGAGCAGCTCTATTACTGACAGGTTTGTTTTTTTTTAAGTGTAAGAATATGAAGTGAGAATTCCCAGACAGCTGTCAAACAGCAAGTTTTCAGCTACACACGAGACAGACACCAGTAAATACAAAGAATCTAAACACAAGCTTAATGTTATTTTCACCATTAATTAACAACAGACATCAGAAAGGTGGGCAATTGACAAGTTCATGCACAAATGTCTTCTATAATATTTTTTCCTTAAAGGGAAGCCACATTTGTATTCATTGCCATTCGGATGTTAATAATTTAAATCAAACTTTAACACTGACTATAAAATACAGCCAGCATGGCCCAGAATTTCTCAATCTGCCCCTGCTATATGACTAGCAGAGTCATTCAGGTTGTCTGGGAAGTCTCCTGCAAAAAATGTAAGTGAAGGGAATCAAGGCATCTACTGAATTCAGAGCAAAGCACTATATGTGTTAGAGAAATTAATGTATCTATGTATAAATGCAGATGTCAATGTATCACAGATATATTGACACACTAAATGCTGTAAATGAAAAAAAAAGTATAGCATGTTTAATCTAGATATCCTATGGAAAGCAGAAGAGAGTGTAAGAGAGCGCTAGTTTTCAGTTTTAATGGCTCTGCAGCCTCTACTATCAGTCACATGAGGCACTGTGGGTCAAAGGAGAAATAACACTTCTTACCTTGGCTTTTAGCCACTTAACGTTGGCAAAAAAAGGGGGGAAAAAGGTAGAAATTAATGGCAGATCCATCACAACTGGTATGACAGGTTAAACTAAAAATAATTACATTTTAAAGAGATCATTTGTGTCTACTGATAATTAGCTCATCCCAGTACACTAAGAGAGATTCTGCTGCGTCAGTTATTGAAAATTCAGTGTCTGACGAAGTGACCACAGGAAAAGCACTTGTGTCAAAATTAAGTTTAGCTAAGCTTTGCCAGATATGTCTGCCAGGTTCCTCATGGACAGTAAAGGGTTGAAAAGCCCTCTGCTGACCATTCAAGTCCAAAACCAAATCAGTGCTATTTCAATGGCAATATGCACTTAGGAATTCGTTCACAAAACCACAGTTTCAGCAATATGCACAGAATTGACAGGCCTGTTGCTTTTACACTTAACCTCTGTATGTTTTCAAGAAATCCTAGCTGCTGCATTGAATGGTAAATAAAGAAAAGGGAATTTTTAAACAGGATGAGCAGCAGTGTCTTTCACCTCTGGTTTATTGATTGAAATCTGATTCAAGCCAGCACGACGCTGGCTGCTCGAAACTGTTTTGGCAGGGATATGATGATTGTTATTCTGAAATTTTAGCTCTTAGAATCAAGTCATTATATGACTCCACTGTATCATTTTAACAGCCTTCGTGATTGCAGAGCTAAAAAAAATATCACAACTCAGCCTCATGAGGAAAATGTAACATTTAAAATAAACTCAATCCAAGTTCTCCCGCTTTTGGGGGATGCAAGGGGGAGATGGGAGCATGGGTCAGGGGGATAGGCTCTCATATTTTTGAAAGGGTTAATTTCACTAATTTTAAAAAAAAGGCAAATACAAATACCCAAACCAAAACGATCCCAATGCTTTTTCTGAGGTTGTTTGGAATTAAACTGTTACTTCCAAACTAGCCTTCTTAGGCAGAGCATTTCAAATTGTGAGTTTGCATCTTCTCCTCCTCCTCCAGGACACACAGACTAGTTTAAAGGCATCCATTAACTCAGTAAAAAAAGTAATTAAAACATGCAGTACAGCAAAAATGCATTTGAAATTTCTGACAGGGGCTGCAAAACCAATGAAAAACAGCTTGTTTACAGCTGAAAAGGTTTGGTTTACGAAGCAAATGAGGTTGAAAGCCACTGCCCTTAAGTTATTCATATTACAAGAATAGGAACATAAATCCTGTTCCAAAATTCAGATTAAAAAATTTAGCTTTGGTAAGTAAATTTGAAGGTCAACCCGTTTGCTCCCCAGTCTGGGCAGAAGTTCATCAGCAGAGTTCATGGGCATTTAAACCACCTCTGTCGCCACATACTTATTTCATGGATAAACATGCAGATTCAGTTCCCAAGATGCCAGAGTACTCTCCCAAGTAGTGTATTTTTAAAACATGCCTTCAGCAATGAAATTTTCTTTCTCTTCTCACAGGAATATGTGACCCTTCCCCTTACTTCACCAGCTGCCAACAGCAATGGTATAATACAAGGAATTTGTTAAAGGAGGCCAAAAAAAAAATTGAACTCTTGGTTCTGTCCTTCCCCAGCAGACATAGCTAGAAAGTTTTTTGAAGGCTTAAAAGGAAGGGTGGCATGGTTTCTTATCCAGCTGCTACTACTAAATTTGCCTGCCTCAAAAATACAAAACCAAAAAGCTTCCTTCCTTTCCTTCCCTTATGCACTGTCACTCAGCATTTATGGTGAGTACTTCCATGCCCCTCCTAATCCCTGTTATATTCTGTCTCCACTGCAGTGACAGTACGATTATCAACATGTAGCAATGATTCACTTAATCTTCCTCTTATTTCAAACTTTTCTACTGCCAAGTACACTAAACATTTATCTGAAGTCCAACAGCTCTTTACCTTTATTCCTGTCTCACTGCATCAGGTGAGCTTCATCTCTTTTGCTACCAGTTAAACAATATACAGACAGATACACACAATTGTTCAGAAGAATTAGAAACTGCTGTCATACTGCTTTCTATATGTAAAAAGGCCTGTAGATGTCCTCTCTGTTGTTGGTAATATAAACAAAAGTCATACAGGCAGGAAAACAGAAGGCCAAAACACAAAAGGAACTGGGATTCACATGGGAAAGCAACTCCTCATCCAAAAGACCTAAGTAAGGAGGGAAAGCAAATGAACCAAACCAATATGAACCATATGGCTATTTAATCATGGTTAACAAGCTAATTAATTAGGAGGAGACTTTTTTTTTACTTATTGGCTGAGCTCATGAGGTCAACATTGAATTTCTTGGTCTGAAAACCAAATGTGATACTTTCCAAGCAATTTAGAAAACCTGCCTGGAATCGAGAACAGTTTATGCAGCAGGGTATAGACTCAGTATGATTTGAAGAAGGTGAAAAGAGGCAGCAGAAAACCTAAAGGAGTGGCAGGTATGTGCTTAATGCACATGCAAGCATCTCTCTACAAATGCCTCTAGGCCAGCCAGCCTGTGGGAGAACATGACCATCACCAATGCCTGATCAGTACCAGGAAGGCCAGAGCCAGGAAGGAGGGACATGCAGAGCATGAGAAGTGGTAGCATGCACACAGTTCACAGCTTGAAGAAGGAAGAGACTGTTCTGAGAGGGTATAAAATAAGAGACAGGAGGTGTAAAATGAAAAAAGCTTAGTCAAATGAAGAGCATCGCTGAGAACTCCAGGAGAAGCTGTGAGGAGCATGATTCCCTTCTCCTCCTGCTACTTATATTACTGCACACACAACAGACAGTTCTCAACCCAATACCAGCATCCTGGATGACACACATCAGAACAAAAACAGTCTGTAGGCTTGCTGGGGATGCTTCTGATGCTGAGGGTGAGAACTAGACAGACCAGGATGTTCCCAGAAAGGAAACAGGACAGGCAGCAGTATTGGCTGGGGTTTCTTGCAATGATATAGCAGATCATGTTTTAAGGAAGCAAGCAGAACAATCTTGCCTTTCCAGGGAAAACCCAACAAGCATGTGGCTGTCCTGGATAAAGCTTTAAGGGCTGTCACAAATCTAGGAGAAAGAAACCACAACCTCAGGTTCGAGAAATAAGAGTCAATACTGCTCATTTCCAAAACATTACAGCTAGGGCAGTGACACATCCATAGGGTTTAGACAGCATGGGAGAGCAGGCTGGCCTAGGACTGAGAGCCAGCAATGGGCTGGAAAGGAGCAAAGCAATTAAGGCAACAGGCAGAACAGGTGTTTTCAACAGCCATGCAAGGCATTTATCAAAGCCAAAATTGAGGCTGCTTCTGTAACTCCTGCCAGGAATTCAAAGCACCTGGACTTTTGAACTTCAGCTGTGGGTTTGGAAGGGCAAGTAATGACTGCTAGTACCAGACTTATTTGCTTAAGGCAACTCTTTTGGCAATTCCAGCATACTCAGTTCTGGTAGTCTGAAGAGTACAAAAACACCTGCTGCCAAAGGTACTGCAGGTTGTTGTACCTGAGGTCAAGGGACAAGAATGGCATGAAAAGGAAGGGTGTGAGGAAACCAAAAGTACCCACTAGTAGTCAGAGGATGTCAAGACATCAAGGGACTCCACTGGCTGGCCTCAGGAGGCAGCTATTTAACTGTTTTTAATAGTTTTCATGCCAAGTAACGAGTCATGGGGGAACATTAGTCATGATTCAGGGAACTATAAATCTATAATTTGAGCTATAAACTGTGCTTGGAAAACTAGGGGTAGGGATGATTGCAAATAACTCACTTATGTGAGCAAATTTGTCTGTAAGGACACAAAAGACCACCTGCACACAGAAGCAAAATCCTTATCGTGCTGATATTCAGCAAGTTTTTCCTGCACATTTCAGCTATGAACTCTCCAATTTCAGAGTGTAAAAACTTCAAATCTCTATGCAGGTTGTACTTCCCCTGCTGTATTCACTCATCATTTCTCTGACTCCTGAATTGAAAGAGCCAATTTCACTCTATATCCTGCCATATCTAGGGTGACTGAAAGAGGCCATTAAAGACCACCCAACATAAGTGCTCTTCAATAGAAACAAGGGTTTAAAGTCTGCCAGTCTGAACTCCATCAATAGTAAGTATCTGGCAAACTTGAAACTTTTATACATGGGGTCTGTAAAAGCAATAGTCAGCCTAAGATCTGTTATCTTTGACCAATAATCACAGTTGTCAGCCAAATAGCAAAAAAAAAACCCACATGGTTGCTCTTGACTCTTTAGTCAACTTCCCTTTTCCTTAAAAAGGTACTTCCTTTATGAGTCATGGGAGAATGCCCCTACAGAAAGGTAGCTGGCCAAAAGACCTTTTGAAATGCTATTATAGGTGTGCAGCTAGGCAATTTTGCACAAGATTGCCTTTTCTCTCACAGGTGGGGCAGTTCTGAGATACAACATGGTGACACAGAGCAAGAAAAACAGAAGCTGGAAAGGTGCTTGTATGGGAAGGTAGGGATGCCTGAGGAAATTATAAAGCACCAAGCCTAGAACATGGTTTCCTTACAGAAATCAAGATACAGAGTTTGGTAGAATATGTAATCAAAGACATTGTTCAGCAGGCAGATGGTATATGGGTGTCAGAAACTCAAACACTTCTGCCACACCAGTTTGGTGCAGTTTTAAAGAAATTATGCCTGTGTCTCAAGTTTCTTATCAGAATGTCTATATTTCCTTATAGTCCATAGTAAAGCAGACTATTTTCAGGAAAGGCAGGCTTCAAATTAATATTTCCTTAAAAATTGAACATATGTAGGTAAGTCTCTCTTCAGGGAAATTTAACCTCTCCTGCTAATATTTGCAACCTAGTTATTAGTCTTCTGTTAACAGCAACCAGATGTAACTTATCAGTATTGCTTCTCTCCTTTATTTCTTTTTTTGTTGTTGTTGTTGAACTTTCCAATTAAAAAGGATTAGCATACCTGTTGTGGATAACAGACAAACTTAACATTGTTCTCTCAGCACTCACTAGTCTTGTTCAGAGAAAGATACCTAGATTCCTGCTTCTAAACAGTTCAAGATTTTTCAGTTGAGTTGGTGACTTTGAATCTAACTACAATGAAGTAAGACTAGCATAAAAAAAAATTAGAAAATAAAGAGACCTCAAAGTGTTGAATTTCCTTTGCAAGCTGAAAGGCTTGAAACCTAAATTATGTCAGATGACACTAGGCACACGTCTGACTTTCCAGTAGCTAGTGCGCTGTGGAAAGCACACAGTGTTAACACTCACAACAGAGTCATTAGAGTTGGCAACAGGAAGTTCCTTTTTCCCCCAGAGAAGCATTCTTTACCCTACAGCAATATTTACTGTTTGGCCGTGACCCCAGAGGGATGATGTGACATTAATGAAATTGGCAACATGACATCCTTTGAAGCGTGAATGGCTGAGAGAGGCTGGTAAGGGGACAAAGGCAGCAGCAGCTCCAGCTCAGGATCTCTATCTCACTTGGGTTTTATTAGGGTGAATTATTTAAAATTTAATATTCCAGCAGCTACACATAAAAAAAACTTATCCTAAAGGGTAAGTTTGCTTTATTAGGTAGCCTTTCACCCTCACATCAGCATCTCATTTGCATTTTCAGTTTTGCACTGACACAGATATAAGCACATGGACTGCAGGCAAGTGGGACATGCTGAGAAGCACAAGGGTAAGAGCAAGACTCCCTTCTCTAAGCTTAGTGTTTGTCAAGTTCTGGCCCAATCCCTACTTTAAGGGAGTCCTTCCAACTTCCATTTGCTTGAGAAGATTTCTGAATGCTTAACTCCTGTTGAACTTTCTGGGCTCAAAAGCTTCTTACAGCTTTCATGTGCTAAATGCAAATTTCTTTATGGTGACAAAATTACAATTTTTTTTCTTAAAAATAAAACTGAAAAGGAATCAATCTTCATATACAATTGAAGTTTGGTTTTGAAGAACTATTAGTTCCATAAAATAAACTTGATCCAATTACAGCTATTGGGCATTTCAATTAGGCATGCACTCAACATTTTATCTGCCTTTAACCATAAGGCATCATCACTTCAATTTCCTACTTAGCTGCCATTTTACAAATTGCTGCAATTCCACCTGCCTTTGATTCAAAAAGAAGATTATGATAAATTCAAAGGCCAATTTGAATTTGGTTTTTAAGGGGAAATTTAAGGTTTTTAAGGCAGCTTCCAAAGCTTCCTCCTTCTCCCTGCTCTTAAACTAAGGATTTTCTGTATGAGTAATTGTGTTTGACCTATTTATTTGCTGGCACAGTATTTTTTTCTTTCCTTTCAAAAAAAAAAGGAGAAGAGGAGGAAGGAAATGTTGAAGTAGCCTCTGCCTAATAATTTTAAACCAAGCTCTACACAGGAAGGTAGATAACAACGCTTACTCTTGTTTATGAAGAATTACTTTAGCTACATTCCCCTATGCCCAGAGGGTGACAGCTGAGCAACCATTTAACAGACCAGCAAAAATGCTTCCCTGTGTGTTTCTTGGAGCCATCAACATATATTTGTATTGCAAAGGAAAGCCTTCTTGCTAGCAAACCAACTTAAAAAGCCCTCCTCATTTGGACTGATGCCAGCCTCAGCTTCATAGGGACATATATTTAAAAAAAGGCAACTTTTGGAGACATTGTCTCTATCTGTCCCTGCAAAGGGAAGGGGCAGGGAGTGCAACAGCTGGGGCCACTTTGGGGCTGCCATGGAGGTTTCAGGCTGAAGGAGAAAGCACCTCTGTGATCCCAGAATGCTCCACAAAAGCTTTTCAACCAAGATCGTGCTGGAGGAGGAAACAGCACTGCCAAGGAAGTGCCTCCCATCAGTGAGGAATCCTGCTATGGAGAGCAGCTGCTCACCCATCACTGCCACTCCACCCTCACCTGCCCCCACAGAAATTGCTGCATGCATGAGACGCGGGGGAATGCAGAGCCTTTTCCATGCCCCAAGCACATGCATCTGCTTCTGCAGCCTTTCTAATCAGCCACAACAAGCAGAGAAAAACAAAGAAAATGAACTGTGAGTATACACACAAGATGGTTTTGTATTTGCTCAGATGGAAGACGTATGGTGAAGACAGCATTTACCCTGAGGATTACACACCTCCCTAATTTCATTATTTAACTCTGTGAGACTATTTTTATCTACACTTTCCATATGAAACAATTCAGGATCACCCCATAAAATATACCGCATATTTAAACAACATTTTTCCTAGGAAAAATACTTAAATACATAAAAGCAGAAACAGGGTATAATCCAGTGGAATCCAATATCCTTGATTTCTCCTCCTTGTATTTTTCCTTTATGTTTCTTTATCAAATCCTGCACTGGAACAGAGTCCCACTAATAGCAATAAATTGTCATCTACAGGTTTCAAAGTGTTGTATAATTTTTATTTAATACCTAAATGCCAATATATGTGTTGTGCTGTATCTTACTGACGGTACAACAGAAAACATTCAAGGATCTGCAAGTTAGTCAAACTGACAACTATTCTAAGCAGACCTCAAACTTCTTTTTCTCTAGAAAAGCATGGTTTCTAAGGCCTTATTGGGCACGTTGCTGTCCAACTTGTGTGAAATCTTTGCTTAAGAAAATAAGACTTAACAGAGAGTGAAGCATCTTTTAAGACCACTCTGGACAATACAAGTTTGTAATTCAGTTTATTGTATGTTCTTCCCTAACTGTGGATTCAAGAGGCAACTCAGATTCTCAGCATCATCTTTCACTTGTGCTGACTTCCAACAGGACTTGATCCAGTTTCTTTAGTTGTTTTGGCTTGGTTTTCTGGTAACATCACTGCCTACATCTAGGTGACTACATAAGCTGCTTCTGACAGAACCCTGATGTGTGTCACACTCTTGGAACCCAAGTAATAAGACAGCTAAAACATTTAATTGTGTCATTAACTCAGCACACTCTTTTCAACACATGGCAGCCACCTTGAACTACATACCTGAGGTCTGGCTGGAAGTTTATTTCATTCGTGTAACAAGTGTACTTAGAGAATACCAACTGTTTCATGCCTTTGACAGGTGTAACACTGACTTAGGCAAGTCACTCAAAGAAGCAATATCAAGATATAATTTGCAGCTGTCTTGTAATTGAGTTGGCAATTTGCTTATTACTAGAGGCTTTTTTACCTCTGAAAAGACCATGCTTTCAGTATAGAAAAAACCATTAACATTCAAAAAAACCCTTTACCAAAACCATTCCATAAGAACTGCCTAGAAATGAGTAAACAGCACCCACTAAAAAAAAGAGGGTCACATGAATAAAGACAGTAGTACTCCCAAAAGCAAATACTGATACTGGAAGATGCAGAACTAACCCTTAATAACCTCAGCCTTCATGGATCAAGCAACCTGTTTTGAGTCTGCATAACACAAGCAGCTCAGCAAAGCATCAATTTCAGACTAGCAGTAATTATTTGACTTTTAAAGTCTTCTACAGCACTTGATCCCTGGAGCACTTAAATGCAGAAACCAATAACCTGACACTGAATTTCCATACTCTCTATTCGTAGAACATTCTCCTCAAATGCAGGCTGTACTGAAAAATCATTACTTTCTCTGACACCAATGTTTCTATTTCATAGCAATTCAGAACATGTCTGTCTGTGTCAGGCTTATATACAAGACTTATTCAATCCAGACTGGCTTAATTTATTACTGAAAAACAATCCTGAGTTACAGGTTTAATATGGTTCACCTATAAATGAAAAAAAAAATCAGGTAGTCTAAAGTCACTACATTAATTCACAGTCTACAGCTGTCATGGTATAGAACTGCTTTCTAACTTGTGCTGCAATTAGACTCCTGTGGACATTTGGAGGGATACCATGAAGCAGGAGGTACTCTGGTCTCTGTCGTGACAAGTCATTCCAAAGATCTGTTCCTAAAGCTCAGCAATTCAAAGGGCATATGATGGGCTGATACAGCAGCACAACTCACTGACCAGAGCACACCAAGAGGATGTGCTATCCCTTAGAGGATACACAGGTTTTGAATAAATGCCATCCAAGAGAAGATTGTTGCAAACTGAATACACTTTGAATACACCTGGTCTAGAGGGATACAAAAGTATTTCTACAAAAAGATGACCAGGGAGCAAATGGTGTTATATTAATTCACTCCACTACAACCATTTCAAGAGAGGTAGACATTATCTTACTAAGGTGTTTATTCAGAGAAAAGAAAAGTTAGGCTGTCCAATGGGAGTAAGACATCAAATGCCACTGAGATTCAAACTCAAAGTAGCTGCCCCTTTTTCTTCTGTTCACCTACCAAAAAACCCCAACCCCACCAGCCAACTTCCCCCTAAGAGACTACATCCTTTATTTCTTTAGTTATTGAGAAAAACTGAGTGGCAGTGACAACTTAAGGTAGTGGAGGAAGTAGTGATAATTTCAAAAGTCAGTCACGGCTTTTATGACAAGTCATTAGCCTAAGACCATGAGCCATTATTTCCTGACACTGTGACTGTCACAGTCACAAGGGTAAGGAAAACATTGTTCAAAAAACCCTCACTGTAAAACAATCCATTTTGTTATTGAAATGTTTATATGTGGGAGCATATCCTTCTATAATCCTTCCTATCATAAAGGAGCTAAACATTTGATCAGTATCAGTAACAATCTGCCCCGACCCTGTCTCCTGGTCTGTGTTACTTGGAGTCCTCAAATGTCCAGGAGTTCTTACCTTCACGCCATGGCCAACATCATCCAGCACCGTGTAGTCTATAGGTTTTCGAATATACCTTACAGGACGTTCCATGTTCGCTGGTGCTATAATTTTGTGAGTTCTTGATGTGTTCTTATTGGTCGTCAAAATGCCTATCTCTCTGCGAGCCACCTTTTCTTTATGGATGTCCACAGTCTAGATTAAAAACAAGAAAGTATGGGTTTCTTTAGGCATTTGCTGTTTTCTTTACAGAGCTAGCTACATGTTTAGGTTTCACTGTTAGACAAAGAGTCTGAACCTTAATGCTGCTGGAAGGATGCCAGTTTATCGATGAAATGAGTTTAATCTACATAAACGTTGTTAGAAAATTACACCTTAACCAAATAACCAATATTAATAATAAAATTACAATTATATGGTACTACTTCGACACCCTAAAGACACTATGCAGATACAGTCCTCACAGATTAACCCTCAGTGTTCTTATGACTGACACTGGTAATAAATTACTCCAACTGCACAGCTGGGAAACCAGGACAGACAAGCCAAGCAATTTGCTCAGAGCCCCGGAGGGGACTCAGCTTGGGAAGTCTGTGCGGTAATTTCTTTCAGCAAAGCCATCAGTGCATATCAGAGTGAAAGTCTGCAG
Source organism: Passer domesticus (assembly GCF_036417665.1). Lineage (NCBI taxonomy): Eukaryota > Metazoa > Chordata > Aves > Passeriformes > Passeridae > Passer > Passer domesticus. The sequence continues at coordinate 15,639,165 of NC_087474.1, read as the reverse complement.
AGGTAGGGACTAATTTCAGCACTGGGGCTAGTTTCAGTCATACTGTTCTTAGCAGCTTTACTGGAAGAATAAAACAAAGCTTTAAAGATGCAAGTAAAGGAATATAAAATACAATGCATTTTATTTAGAAAAAAAAAGGGAGACAAAGATCAGTCCTGCAGTCTGTGAAAAATCAAACGAAGCTTCACATAACAGACACATTCTTCTACATGGAATATAATCACAGCTTAAACTCCAGCTGAAGAACAAGAGCAAATCAAGCACTGGATGCCACAGAAGTCCCATTTCTAGGAAGCCTATTTCAAGATTCAGGGATTGAATGTACTGGTTTAAGTACCTACTAGAACCTCAGGATCTCATTGAAGGAGACGGTATCTGACAAAAAAATGCCTCTTTGAGCAAAACCTCCCAAGCCATCACTTTATCCACTGAGGAAAATAAATCTTAGTCTATAAGCATCAATTCCTCCTAAAATGGCTATCACAGAAAAAAATAGTGAAGGTTCAGAAAGAAAGAAAAATCCTTGTCATCCTAAATTCTACCTCATTTAGGTACATATCTAGAAATGGTTTAATCTAAAATGAATATTGTGATGTGCAAGGTTTTGTTTAGTGAAGCTAAGTCAAAGATGAAGCACAAAATTAGCTGGTATTTCTGCTCCTATATGAGCCAAGATAAAAAAGTTAGATTAGTATTCAGGAAATTAACATTTCTAGGAAAGCCAGCATTCAGTGGTCACTGTGAAATGTCTTCAGCTGACCTGGTTTTTTTCATTAACTGGTGCACATGCTCAAATAATCTTAAATTCTCCTGACTACAAGAGGACAAATACATAAGACCCTTTCTTAACAGTTCTGATAGGCAGCATTGCAGATTACAAGCAGGAATACAGGTAGAGAAGCACCTAAAACCAGTGATACGAAGCAGTCTTGTTTTCACAGCTTCAAGCTAAATAACAGACTACTTTTAACATTGCAAAAGGTTCTTTTACTTGGAAAGCACACAGAATCTTAGTAGAAATAAAAGTCCCAATTTTCCAGAGCAATGCAAGACATTAAATGTGCATGTCTGCATTAGCTTCTTTGGAATAAATTAATCAAATATCCCAGAAAAACTTTGGAACAAGCTTTATTGTTCTAAATGCTCACGCTCAGAAAAAAATCCCTAAGTCAGGAATTTTAAAAATGCATTTCCAAATAAGACAATCCAATACATCAAGTATTTACCTACATCAGTACCAGCTATCACCCCCTGCACCCACGTTCTCTCTGGCAGCCGGTTTCACAGACGATAGAAACAAGACTAAAGAATGAGATTAGCCTAATTTTTTCAAATGCAGCTATTATTTGTTCTTTTCCTTTTTGAGAATGAAACATACATATTAGTTCTGCCTTTTTGTTGTTTTCTTGATCTTGCTGAAAGAATTATGAGGGCGGTGCTACGTGTTCATCTCTCTTCAATTTTTCTGCACAACCTGAACCTTTCTGTTCAATGATAACAGCAGGTCTCAAACTATCTTACACAAGTCTTAAATAATAAGCAACTCTCCATATTTTAAGCACTGCATAGGAAAGAAAAAGAACCAATTTTAAAGTCCCCTGAATACGGTAGTAATTTAGGAGGCTGAGACCATCAATTTAAAAAACATACAACAATGTTTCAAAGTAGAGTTCTCTAAAACACAGCTAGGTCCCTAGAAATAAATCCATGTTTCTACTTCATCCTCACAAACCAAATCTGTTGTCACTAAGAAACTCATTTTTTGTTCAGTGGATGGACAAAGATGCATCTTTATACTAAGAGTTCTCTTAACACTGACAGCAAAAGAAAGGAGACAAAACAAAACAAAGTCCTTCAGAGTAAAAAAAAAAAAAAGGCATCTTTTTCTGGCAGGTAAAAAAAAAAAAATCCGTGAAACTGACTTTCCCCCCCTGCAATGGACAATGAAAATTCTGTAAGTTACTGGAACAGAAGATAAGAAATTCCAGGAACAGATGCTGTACCATACATGCTTTGGAAACTGACTTAAGTAATATTGTAACAAATAGCTGTTAATGACAATACCTCTTAGAACAGGAAAATATTACATATTAATTTTATCAGACAGCTTATCCAAAATTAAGTATGGAGCAGTGATTTATAAAGTCTTGGCATGAATTTTAGTGAGAAAAAGAAGATTATCTATACCACAGTGCAGGGCCAGCAACAGGGCACATATGTAAATCCTGAAAGGCATTCAGATATGCCTGTGCAAGAGACTAATTTGTTGTTCAAAGCAAATGAGACTTCAACTCCTACCACATCTGGTGCACTGGAAAAGCAAGGCAGGATTTTACCCCTATGCAAAGCAAAGGCTCACAGCATATGCTTTGCCCAGAGCAATAGGCTGCCTGTCAGAGCTACCAGACAGCATCTTACTTCTTCAAGAAATTATTGGGCTTTTTTTAGATCTGCATATTATTAAGTCTTATGTGAACATTATGCAAAACAAAGAACATAACAATTGGTCGTTCTTCTATTTTCATTTATATCTGCTTGATGTTCATGTGGAAGCTTATTGTTTAGTCATAGGTGATATTTCTCACTTTCAAAAGCAGAAAAACTCAACACACAAGCAATTTTTAGTAGGACAGCAAAGCTTTCCAGCCAGCCAACAGTTAAATTTCCAAAAAGACAAGTCACATAAACCAGGTAACAGCCAAAACAGACCATTCTCAAAGCTCTGGTCACACTTGACACCTGCAGCTATGAGTGTTTTTTCTGATAGGGTAACAAGACAGCTGAACAGTAGCTGGTTTGTGATTTCATGCACAAATCCTACTTTTAGATATCAAAGATGGAGAGGAGTGAAGTATAGCTAAGTGCCATGAGTTAGCCAGACTAGCTTCAGGTATCTTTGACCTATGCTGAAACAAATACATAGCATAATTTGAAATTTGGGGAAAAGGGCAGGGATTTTCACTCCTAGACAACAAATTCTAGTGAGACAGAGCCCAGCTTTGTATTGACTTGGAGAGGAGGGAAAAGACAGTTCCAGGAGCACAATATGTTTCCTTTGGGAAGCAAATTTAAATGAACTCTTCAAACAAACCCCTTTGCCATTACAACTAAGTGCCAGGGACTATGCCAGCTAATCCAGAAGCTTGGAGGTTGAAGGAACTGTTAATTATTAGCTGCCTCCACCATTTGTCTTCTTTAAATCATATAAAATTTTAAAAATCAACAAACAGTTGAACAACAGGATGTAGAGTTAAAATTTAACTGTTTGCTTCCTTAGAAGTAGCCTCAAGGCCAAATGATACAGCAAATAGTTGTTCTTTTATTATCCTGAGCTGCAGATACCACTCCACCCATGTGTTAGAGCATGCTAGCCCAGAACAATTTACAATAAATAGAGACTGAAGTATCTCTGGCCAAGCTAATATAAGCTCACACATATGGGGTTATTAAAACAAAAAAAAGGAAAAAGAAAAACAATTAAAACTTCAACAATCCTTTTACTCCTGAACCACTGCAACTCAACTTCATGAGTTTAAGGAAGAGCAAAAAGTCATTTCAAGGACATTTCCTTGGTCTTAAAAAAATCTAACATTCAAACACGTAAGACCAAAAAAAATCCTAAAATTACACCACCACTTTTAACGACAGCTTTTCAGGCCATTTCACGCAATACTTTTAAGAACTTTCACATCATACAAACAAATGCCCTGTGCCACACAGAGCTGCAAGCCAGTAACTTTTCAATTTTTCCCTAAACTCACGCAGAGAAGGAACGTAGGATTACAACCCACAGACTTCCTTAAGATGCCTATTTCTCCAAAGCAAGGAGACAAGGAAGACTAAGCAGCTTGTTACTGGCAAGTTTTCTGTAATTTTGACATTGTTTCTCTGTTTTCCTTTTTCAGTTTGTGCTTAAGTATAGGGTTGGGTCTCTTACTAACACTTTATTTCAGGCAAGTAGAGCCCTGATTACAGGGCATCAGTGCTATACATACCTAAATGTCAGCAAATAGATTACAATTACTTTATACAAACAAAACCCAGACATATCAGCCATGCAAGAAGCATGACCTGCTACCACTTGGCACCCCCATCTTCCTACTGCACTCACTGTAATCACATGTCCTGAGGCTCAGCAAAATGCTCTGCACAAACTTGGTGCTTACTTCCCCAAAGGAATCTGCTCCACACCTAAAGTCTGTGTGCACTTTGGGGCAGCTCAATGCAAGAAGGACAAACTATCAGAGTGTGTCCAGAGCAGGGTGAGCAAGTTGGTGAAAGGACTCAAGGGAAAGCCACACAAGTGGCTGAGGTCACCTTGTTTCTTCAGCCTTGAGAAGTGAAGGCTGAGAGGTGCCCTCATCACAGCTGACAACTTCCTCAAGGGGGACAGTGCCTCAAGGGAAGGTGCTCATCTGCTCTGATGAGTAGCAATAGGATATAAGGAAATGGAATGAAGCCGTGTCAGGGGAATTTCAGACTGGACATTAGGAAAATATTCTTCACTGAGAGGATGGCTGGTCACTGGAACAGGCTTTCCGGGGAAGTGGTCAGGGTCTCAAGCCTGTCAGAGCTCAAGGAGCACCGAGATGACACTAAGTCATATGGCTGAGCTTTAGGGAATTGGACTCAATGATCCTTATTGGTCCCTTCCAACTTTAAGTGATTGTATGCTAAACACTGCCTCATTGAATTCCAAGTTAACGGAGAGAACAGTATTTCATCCATATTATACATGAACAGTGAGATTCTCTTAACCAAAGAACATTGCTGGCAGTATAAGAGAAAAGAACTGCGTAAGGAAAAAAAAACCTGAAAGACCTCTAGTCAAAGACAAGCCAACTGGAACACTAGATCTGACATATCATACCACAGCAATCCATCAAATACAGTATCTTCTTTCAGCAGGAACTGTGGTTGATGTGACACAAAATACTGGGCAAAGGCACAGGTTTTCAGACTGAACTTTGTCAACAGAACTATGCAATGCATAGGACAGTGAGTAGTGCAGAGAAAGTCCTGTTTCCTTCCTTGACCTCTGGTACAACTGTCTGGATTCCAAGCTTACCTCTTTACGTTTCAACATGAAAGGCAGCATCTGTTCTACTGCCCATAAAAAAATCAGTCACAGCTTCAGATTTGATTGGTCATACATAGCAGTAAAATACATATAGTTTAAAACTTTGTAAGACAAACAAATATTTTCTACAAGTTCACACACCCAGACTATAAAGTGTATTAAGCAAAGGAAACAACTTAAGAAACAAATGCTAAGGTGCTTTCAGCACCCCTTATTAACAGAACAACCCAAACCCTCACTCGTTGCAATCTGTTCCTAAACCCAGCTTTAACATTAACCCTTACTGTCATCCTCCAAAAATACAGATTTCATTGTTTTCCTATACAGTTTATACAATATGCTTCCCTGAAATGAAAATAAACTGGTGAGACTAAGAACATCAACTTGCTCTGTTTTAGAAATACAAATGCATTCCACTGCTACTTCCAGAAAGAAAGCATATTTAGTAAGACCTTTTAAATAAATGAGTTATGGTTGAGTAAAGGCGCTGAAGAGACCTGGACAATGCACATTGCACAGGCCACCTGCAAAGAAGTCAGTTTGACCTACAAAAAGAACAATGAAATCCCCAGCTTTAATGAGCTCAGTCAGACAGCTGACTTATTCAGGGAGAGCACATTTTATGCTCTTATTTTGTAAAGAAAATTCAACACAGGGAAATGTAAACATATTTAAACTGCAAATAAATATTCTGTAGAGAAGAACAATTACGGGCTCAAGGCACATCAGGCATGAATAAGCTCAAGTGAGTAGTCTGGGGTTTTATGACATCATGTACAATCAGATATCTACACAATATTACAAATTACATATTTCACTAACTCTTGATGAAAGTGCTAGTAACTCAAGTATTTGACTTGAAACTATTGCTTATATGTTGTCTGATCTCCAACAAGATACTGTTCAAGAAACTCAAGAAGTTTACCTACATAAATAAAACAGTTAATTCCCTCTCTTGTCCAGGGGAGCCCAAGCACTAAGGAGGCCTCACGGGACACACGGAGAGCAGAGCGTGGGCACAGCTGGCATCGGCCACCCTTGTTCATCACTGTGCACACACATTTATTCCATGGGGACCTCCCCCAGAGCATGGGGCTGTGCTGGTATTGGGAACTGTAACCCTCAATTCCATTGACTAGAAACTGTTTGAATACCCCAGCTGTGACCACACCAACTCAGTTACAGACCAAAACTGGCCAGTTTGGTGAGTATTTTCCTCTTCCCAGTTCTTCAGCATAGACACCTGGTTTAGTTAACCAACAACTGAGAAGCATATAAAAAACTGAAAGAAACTTTCACTCAAGTACTGATCTGTTATCAGGAACTGGTGGAGTCAATCCCGTCTCTTAAGGTAGAGGGCTGATGCAATCTTCTATCATGCCCAGTTAGCTAGCAATTGTGTGAAGTTCAAGTCCCTAGTTAGCTTTGAACAAATTTCATATGAAGGCACTGTACTAAAAGCTTTATATTGGTTATCTTTCACTTTCATAATAAAAAGGGGAGTGGCCTTTCTTACCATCCCCTCTTCAAGAGACGATTTCAAGACATTTTTAACAGCCTCTTGGACAGTAACCAGAATCAAGTCTGCTAAAGCACTGTCTAATTATCAATTTATCAGTCAATCCACAGAAGAAACCCAGTGCTAGCAACAAGTAACAGTTACTAGAGAAAAAAAAAGGAGATGCTTTTTCCAGTTCCCCAAATTCCTTTAAGAATATAAGGATTTCAAGACCTTTTTATTTCACATAAACTATCCTTCAATCCAACTTTCACTAAAGCTAATAGCTGCCTGAACTCCACTACATAAATTCATCTGAGAATCCTCAGAATATCCTGTCGTGCCTTTCGAACCTGCACCATGAAATTAAGGTTTCCAATCACTCTGAAGCACTTGGACATCTGAGTTTCACCTTGTGTGTTTGCTTTGTATGCTGTGCTGGCAATGTAGGAAGCAACTGAAACAGATTTAAGAGTTGTATTTCCAGAGCTGGAAACCCAGCAATGTCTTTGGTAGGTTTATAGATAGAAGTTCCTCACACATTCTCTTCAGCATACAGCAAGTGACAACAGTAGGACAGGCTCTCCACAAAGCTTCATCTCCTGAAGTCCCGGTAAATCCAGGCCTCTTAAGGTAAAAGGCTAGAGGAGCCAGATAAGCCATATCCCATGTAATCTGATATGCCACCTTCCTTTTCCTGCACAGAGGGCTCACATTCAAGAGCTTTTACAGATTGACACAATGAACTAAGGCCATAAACACAGATATATACAGCAACTTTCACAGTCCATATAAAATGTTCATCGCCAGCAGAGGGGCAAAGGCACTAGACAGATCAAAGGAAAAATAATGAGAGAAATACTAAGTCCCACTTCCGGAAGGAACTCATATGTAAAGGTACACTTTTAAAATACATTTCTATACATAAAACATATATTTAAAAAATAAAATAACAGTGCTAACAATGCATTTTACTAATATTATCCAATCAAGAGAAGGGCTTAAAGCATATTGATTGTGGGCCTTATTTTGACAGTTTATCATTATTTCTTCAACTGTGTCTGAACACAGATTATATGTCAATTTAATCCTATGGAGCTAGCCCCTGATTTAGAATTTACATCTTTCTTTATATACACTAGCAGTTTTTTTTCTCAGATTCTCCTAGCAATTGCCATTGGCATAAGGCAAGCCAGAGTTCAGCAACATTTGAAGGTATTTTATACCTTCACATAGATTTTTTTTCCCTAGGATATCATGACAGCTATAGGGGGTGAGTGGTCAGGTAGTAAAGTGTACTGCAGACATCCCATTTACTCAGGACCGTACATTTCTGGAAGTCAGAAGCACAGAATGTAAAATGATAATGCACATAGTCTCATAGCAAGTTTAAGCTGTATTCATTTCAAGACATACTTAAAAAACTGATTCCTAACTAACAGAACATGTGCTTACAAGTGTTTAAAAAAGAAAAAAAGTGCCGTTAAAATCAAGCAACTGAAAACAGAAGCTAGAGAAACAGGTTTAAAGATTACTAGTCATAGATAGCCTCACCGTTAGCCTATCTTTCTTCCAAAAGGAAGACTAGCATTCACTGAGAACTGGACCACAACTGGATCCCAATTTCTACAACACAACCTGTGGAGTGGCACATACACCTATACAGCAGCACAGAAAATGAAAAAGAGAGGCCTGTTCAGCCAAAGGATTATTTCTATAGATGCTTTTTAGAGTACCCTATTGGCAAATCTAGTCATGCATTCTGCTGGAGAAGCTGACCAGAAAGGGGACACGGGGCAAGGACAGACCAGAGGGGCTGGGAGCAGGTACACAGCATTCTAGGACAAGAATCAGAGCAAAGAAATCAGCCCACTCGTCCAAGAGCCAGACTTGAGTTCACGCCTGGTTTTCTTTCCTGGTGCCAAGTGCAAATGGGAGGACTGCTATGGAGGATACATATTTATCCCTCAGACAGCACTGAAGGAAAGAAGCTTCTCACATTATTCTCTTAATGGTTATTTCAGGCATGTTCACATGAGAGGCTGATCAGATAAAATGGGGCACCTGACAGAAGCCAGTATGTCTCACCTGTGAAATATCTCACAGAATTAGGGTCTATGAATGAGAAACATCTTTGGAGAGACACAAGGAAGTCTCATCACACCCTAACCCCCTGTTCCCCACTTTCCCCAGCTGAAAGGAAGATGATGTCAACACAGAGCATAAGGAGGGGAGGTCCACAGAGTATCTCTGGGAACAGAGAGAAGAATGTGGGAAGTAAGACTGGCAGATGGCAACTGAAGGCAAATGGAGTATAAGTGCTACAGAGGAAGAGATTTTTAACAGCTCTAGAAAGGCCCTTATTATGGAAAGAAAACAGTTAAGACAACAGCCCTCCCTCCTCTCCGCTGCATTGGTGAAATGCCAGAAGCACTTTGCTAAAGTTCACATAAGCATGGGGGAAATGGAACTTCAAACATCTGGAGTATGGAGGTCAGACAGCGCTGCAGAAGCAGCTGGCCCCGCACGCAGGAGGCGGCTGTCTGCCAGCACGTCAGCCAGTGAGGAGGTGGGATGGGTCTGTGGCTAACAGCAAGAGCCTGGAAAACAGCAGATTGAAGTTCTATTCCTGGCTCTGCCAGACTTCCTGTGCCATGCCAAGCAAGGAGCTTTGCTGCTTGGGCTTGGAGCTGTGCACATGCACCAGGAATAGGCAGAGTACAGGTGGGCACAGGTACAGGCAGCACTGCCACAGCTGCCTGCTCTGGGCACAGTGACACATAGTGACAGAGAGCCCAGATTTCTCTGTTAAACACATGCCACTGATGTTTTTAATTGCTAATGAAAATGCACAAGTGAGTTACAGATAACATTTCTGTGCTTTGGCAAAACCTACTGTCAATTTTAACCATTTGAGCAAACGAAATGTACATACACTGCAGTAAGAAGGGTGTCATGAACGTTATTTATTAAAAAAAAACCACTAGCCCTCCAATGACCTACAATACATGTTTATTAGAAGTACAACAATTTTTTTGTGTTCTAGATAATTTTATTTTCTTTCAAATGCAATTGCTATTTCAATACCTTCAAGAGCTTGAGTATAATCAGCAGATAGAAAAAAATTGCATCACTAATGTAGATCTCTGTGGGAAGACACAGAGGAGACAAGGCATTTATCTCCACTTCCCTCCTAAAGTCTATGGCTTTTCAGCATCCAATGTCAGAAGTGGGAGAAGAGAAATAAATATCTTCCATGGTGTTATTCCCTGTTCTGACAAAATCCCTGACCACTCTAGAATACGGTTTCCAGTATTTGCAGGCGATTCAGCTGTGGCTGAACCCCACACCCCACCACTTCAGAAGCACTGCACAACAGGAAGTACAGAGCCAGCCCTGCATCAGATCAAAACTACAGCACATGGCAAATTAACAACTGGTAAGCATTCACTTGAGTTTCACACTGCCACAAACATCTTTCTGAATGTCAGTTCTTTTACTCAGCCCTTCCTCTGGCCCACCACTTCCCCTTCACCAAGACAGGATTCCAATAAGAGAACTTTCAAGGTACACCCCCCTCTCCTCTAGTGCTCTACACAGTGAACTGAACAGACATTTCAATGCTTAACTAACACCAGTTGCTGATTAAAATGAGTCTTTAAATTGGAAGACACTTCAAAAGAGAAGTGTTTCAACAGTACAATCTGATGGATTTTTGACAGAACAACATTTGGGATATGTAGTGATGTTACATTTGTATTCAGCCGTAAAAAGCAGACAAATGCTTTTGATTATGCAAAGTCAAGATTCCAGCTGTATGTATAAATGTATTGCAGTCTGTGAAATTAGACATTAGTAACTTAATTTTTTTTTTTCTAGGTATTCCTGAAGATACGCATGACTAAGTCAATTCAAAAGGAAAAAAAAGAAGAAAAAGAAATATGCTTATGCAAGCTTCCACATAAGAGTTCCAGCATCTTAAAGTAGCTGAGTCCCTCTTTTCCTTACTGGAAGCAATGCACTTGTCTAGAATTAAACAAAACATCAAACCTAAATATATTTTTGACTGTAGGAAAGCACAAAAAGCACAACAGAAAGGAAAAATTAAACGGCTCCTTCAGTAGTTTGGACTCACTAAAGAACCACCATGGGAGTAGAACAAAACCCTATGTCAAACGAAAAGCATTTTGTGTGCCAAAAAAAGCAACTTCATAGGAGATGAACATGTGCAATTGCAAAGAGCACTGCAGGTGGCTGAAAAGGAAACCATCTAAAAAAAGCCTATGAAAAATAAACTCAACAGAAACAAGTCTGAATTTTCTGAAAGTTTGTCTGAGGTAAGAGGCTGATAAAGCTGTAACAATGATGAGTCAGAATGCTCATGCCTGAACAACAAATTAAAAAAAAGCCCAAAGCCCAATACTTCACATTTTAGTTGTAAGTTGGCAAGTCAAATTGGGAAGAGCATGGAACAGAACCCATGCCAAGAGAAAGTGAGCCAATATCGCCTTAACCTTAATGTATCACCTCTTCAGTGCTGTATTTCATCAGCTCTAATAGCAAAAATGAAATATTTTCCAATAGTAAAGGTTATGTTATGTGGATGGGATAGTGGATTTATTGTATATCTCAAAATAATTATTATGATAAAGAGTAAAAAAGCTCACACATAAAAGCTATTCTCATTTATTACATGTATTTACTTGAAAGTGGTCTGGATTAATTTTCAGACACATACTTTTCTTAAAACAAGAAAACCCCAACCAACAAATTACCTAAAACCAACCAAAAATACATGTACACAAATACACAAACACATACACAAAAACTTGCTCTCCCAAGCACCCCCCTTCCCCACATGAATTCGGGGCCTATGAGATGTCTAAGGCTGACAGTTCACAGAGAGAACATTTCCCCCTTTTGTAAAAAAAGGACAACATATGTTGGAATGACAATGGGTATCCTTTAGCTACCTGCAGGCATAGTTTGATTACAAATCACCCAAGACACAATGTTCCTTCTATTCCTCTTTGATCATACGTCACCTGATGGCAGGGATACAAGTGAGTGGAACATGTGCTGGTGCTCAGCTGGGCCAGCACTGCACCAGCAGTAACTCAGGAGTATTAATTCAGCCATCACGTGGCTAAAGGCCACACCACAAACCCTCTTGGATTAGTGCCACAAACACAGCTTACCCTACATAAATGTCTATTTCTCATTTCCTGAATGTTCAAGGGTTGAATATTCCACTTTGTTCAGAAGAGAACTACTAACATTCTGGACTTCAGAAAAAATTTTTAATAAAAAGCAGGCAAGATGGTACAGCAAACAACTGTTGCAGCACTAAAAGGTGCTACTCCAATGGAGTGATAACCAACACAGGGATTTGTTTCCCCTTGTTCCCCTGCCCATCAGTAAAATAGGGTGGCAGGAACAATCCTCAGCCACTATAGATTCCAATCTAAAAGTTTTCAGTACACATATTCTACTTTACAGTTCACTTACTACTCATACTACTATCTTCTGCATATTATTGTAGCAAAGAGTTCTTCCATGTCCCTTGAATACCAAAACAGTGTGGATCTGAGAAGTTTTTTGCTTTTGTCCTTGGAAACAAACATAGAACAAAACTGATCAATTTCCTTACTCTGCCCATCCTTTCTCAAACCCCCTTCAGCAAGAAGGTACGTCAACACAGGATAACATTAGAAGCATCATGATCTGCCATCAGCTCAAACTTAAGATACTCAGGCAAAAAAAGAGTGTTGACAAAAATTCCCTCACATGTTTCCTAGGACTGTGCTACTATTTTGGACTGAGTCATACAGTCTTCTTGCAATTTGGGATATATTAAGTAAAAGCAGAAGACAGACAAGCAAATCACAAGCATGTATGACATTTACAAGTCTAACAGGGTGGGAAGGAAGGGCCAAGGCAGAGATGGAATTGCTAAAGCTGCTCTAATTTTTATATTCACACACAACTCAAACAGGAAGTTGCACATTGTTTCTGTAAATGGATTTCCCTTAGCCTCCCAACTCTTGGCCACAACTGATATGAAATACTGCAGTTCCATCTCTTGGTAACATCCAGATGGCCTCAGAAGTCCCAGCAGCACTTACCCCATACTGAGCCACAACCTTATGCACCCTAAACTTCTTCTAATTAAGGCAGGGCCTACTGGCAGAGGGAGCCTGGCCCAAGAAGAAGCCGTGCCATAAATCAGCCCCTCCACCAGGATCATCCCTCAGGCCTGTGCATGCACACACCCAAAATTGAGATCTTGACTTCGTCCTGTGCAAGAGCACCTGAACACAAACACTGCAGCCTGATGGCAGGTTAAGACACAGTGCAAGTCCTGAAGAGAAGTCTTGTGTGCAGGCACAGAGACACAGGCACACCACTATGTCCCTGCTGCTGAATGTATCATCCTACTATTGCTACAGTCAATTCATTAGACTGAGAATGTGCTCAGAAATTAGCAATTGCCACTGTGCAGTTATTAGCATATTGATTAAATATGATTGCAAACACTTGGGGAGAAGCAGAGCATTAGCCACTGGAGAAGAAATAGAGAATGAAGTCAGTCAAAGAAGCAGCTGAAGTCTGCAGTTTTCAAGACCTTGTCTCCAGGATAGTTGAGCCCACAATTCAGGGAACAAGGAGCAGAGAACAAAACACTGTCACAAGAGAATGGCAGGGAAAAAAGAAGACTGGCCATCTCCTGCTGTCACTTTAGGCAGATGCTATACATACACTACATAAATATTGACCATTGAAATGTTTACAGCTAACAGAGGATGGCAGAGGGGTGCCCTGGAAAGGATGCTCCCAACACCATGGTGGGTTATAAGCCTCTAAATGGCACCAGAGTTTCAAAAGGCAGCTCTTCCACACCACAGTAACCACCACCACAGACATGTGCACAACTGGACACTGACCTGTGCAGTACTGGACAGCTAAACACACACTGGAGAGTCACTGAATGCCTGCAGGAAACCTGAGTGCACAGGAGAGTGCTGGGGATTGACAGACTGCCACCACAGAGGGAGATGCTGCTGACTTCCCCAAGAGATGAAGGGGACATCACAACACTATTTAATGGGCTGCTAAAGACAGCTGTGCAAACTTCTGTGGTCTACCTCCCCCCAGTGCTTTGGTAGAGTCTGGGGAGGTCAGTGTACTTTTTGGATTTAAACTGTGTATATCCATTCAGCAATGCAGAGTGTGTTTACTCCCAGAAGTATACAGCTAATATAAACAACAACTACATATTTGTTTTAAGAGCTACCACGACTAAGGAATCTCGGCAAATGGGAAGGAGGGTTAAAGTACACAGGAAAATTATCCAAGTAAGATCTGCAGACTGCTCACAATCTGTTTTCCCAGGATGTTTGGTCAAGTCACATAATTGTTTGCAGAACCTCTGCTTTCTAAAAATGCATTTGGAAAAATTTATTCCACATTTTCTTAAATCAGTTTCTACTGATTAGATGATGCTTTTCAATATTCTCAAAGTAGGTGACCTGTCATTGTCCAATAATGACCAGGCAGAAGCATTCTCTGAAACATATTCTAGGCAAATATTTCACATGAAAATGAGTATTTCAAAACTTTTCCAAATAGTTTTTTTAATGTCAGATATATTTAGTCCAAGTATTTGAGCCAGCTCTAGTAGAAAGCACCTCTGAAGAAATTTTTGCATTGACACATTAATGCAGCTTGAGGAAATACAGTTTTAAAGTTATTGAGCTGAAAATAAGATGCCAGTAGCTTGGAGTTGTGGTCCCCTCACTCTCCTTTTGCTCCCATGTCTGGAGGTCTAGAAGTATAAAGCAAGCTAACTGGGATTGAAGCTTGATATTCTTGCTGCCAGCCCAGGGGCACACTGCACTGCAGGAGGAATTTGCTCCTTAAAGTAGCAAAATCCTCAGTGATTGAACTTGAGTTTTGCTCAGGGAGGGCTTATAGAAACCATCCCCCACTTCCTGAGCTTTTTGTTATTAATTCATGTGCCAGAGCCTGAGCTCAGAAAAGGCAAAAACTTGTTATTTTAACCAAAGCACCATGAACACCCCCAGAAATTCTCTCCTCCAGTTTTAGCATTCAGATTCCAGAGTACCATCAAACACAACCACTACATCATGAGTGCTTTGAAACTGTAATAGATGCAGCACTTCTGAGGCCAGCTGTCACGCTACCATCAAAATAAGGCACTAGCAGACATACCTACAGGTCTGAATATTATCCATAACACAAAACCAGATATGCTTAATTGCACATCAGCTTAGGATGAGGCTAAACCAGGTGTGATGGCCATCCTCACTGAGAAGAGTAGAACAAATAAAATAAAGGATGATCTTGCTCCTATCAGCTTATAGGTGATACAACCCTATCAGTGCTGGCTCTTAACATGAGATCTGGAATGCATGAGGAAACTAAATCAAAATGCAGTGACACAGGTAAGAGATCAGATAGCTGAGAAAGGTTAATTTGTTTCAGGCCTTTTAACTGGACTTCTCTCTTTACCTTAATGACTCATAATTACATGAGGTTAGAACATCTCTGTTATGATTTGGAGGTTCCTCCATTTCACAACTGGAGATTGTCCTCCATTACCTCAGCAACTCACTCATCACCACAGCAGGCAAAAAGTGCCATGAGATGCAGTACTGAAATAACATCATATTTCTACCATTCTTCCACTCTCAGAAGCCATAATCTACCAAGACACATGCACAGGTCAACTGCATAATTTCAAGTTAAGTTTCTTTCTTATTTTTAATCTAAGTTTTAACAATAAGAAATTCAATAACTATTTAGAGGAATACACAAATTGCTAGTCCACAACAGCACGCATCTTATTAGCTCATCATACAGCTCACTACATAAGAGCTATTAAAGAGCAAAAAATATGTACCTTGCTCAAAAGCTTCAGTTAGCACCTTTTTCATCCTGGCTTAGGTGACAAGCCTTTTCCGCAGTAGAACTCATCTTTTCTAGTCCTATACTACATCTGGCCATTACTGCCAATCTTGCAAGTATCTTGCTCAATACTTGACTTAACAACACACGTAAGAAAATCCTATAAATGGACAAAGAAGGATCAGCTTCCCAAAGACGATGCTTATCTTCTTTCCAGTCTGATAAAGGTTGATTTGTGGTTTGGAGGCTTATCTTGCAACCTTATAAAGCCTAGTTTTGAACACAGTTCAAAAATAATAACTTAAAATGAAAAAAAATAATCCTCTAAGACACCGAGTTCAACAGGCAAGCAGAAATTCCTACATTCAAATCAAGCCCTTCAGTCATTATTCAATTTCCTTGTTTTTATATTTTGAAATGACGGCCCAGCTGACTCTTCCTGAAGCAATTATATATTTTATTATTTCCATCATGACCCCTCTCAACTCTAAGGTTGCCATCCTGCTTGTTCTTATTTTATATTTAGAAGCCTAATAGCTTTTAATCATACCCTTGCTGCTCCTGGTCTTGCCACAGAGGAATTTGAGATAGCATGACAAGATCAGGTTGATTATTATTTTTCTCTCGCAAGCAAGGACAGAGAAGCCAGTTAAAGAAATTGCAAGCCATGCTTCAATCCTGGGGTGAGACCATGCTGAACTGTACCATTGGATCCATTGTAAATAATCATCCTAGGACAACGTGTGAGGGGAAGAAGCAAATGCTTTTAGGCATGAACAGGTGAAACTACATTAAACATTAGCACTCATACAAGGATACATTCATTAAGAAGTCACAGCTACTCAGCAGATTCTCAAAGAGGAAGCAAACAACACACAAAACCATCACAATCAATATGCAGTTCTGTGGTCACATATTACTTATGTTTTTATGCCCATAAGATAGAATTAGGTACAATATTAGCCAGAATTATTAAATAATATAACTATTTGTTGGAACTAGAATTTAATATTAGAGAGGAAAATGCAAGCCTTATTAATCTATATTTTGGAATTCAGAAAGAGGCACACATACTTTCAGGCTTTTTTGACTTCTACATGCATAGTAAACATTCCAAACAGGAATGACTGAAAGAGCAAATGATGGCCTTAGCTAATTGTCACTCAAAATGCGCTCGTTCAAAACACATTCTGTGTTTTGTCAAAAAATAAAAACCTTATTAGAGGACAGCTTTTAAACAAACAAATTTACAGTTTTATTTCCACTATGGCCACAGTGCTCTCTCTGTGGTGGCACCAACAGCAGGGTCAGGGAAGAATTAACAATATTCTCCAGCAAAGTAAGCTGTCCCGAATAAACAATATTCAGGGTAACCTATTTAGGTCTTTAGCCATAAATTGTATCACCCAACACCATTTTACATTTTTTTTTGCAGTACAGTAAAGAGAAACTTCCCTTTGTGATCTGTGACTGCCCCAGTGATGCAGAGATGGTGCTGGGGAAGGGAAGGGATTTCCACTGAGGCTCCAGAGCCACACAAGTATTTAGTAAGATTAACATAGTTGGACAGACTGTCACACTTCATACACACTTTTCCGAAGTTACAAAAAAAACCCAGAAGTTGTCCCAGCTTTAGAAGAACAGCTACCAAGTAATCTACAGACCTCCCGTGAACTAATAAAGCGTTCTCTGTGTACATATGACCTGTAAGGGGGCTTTTATAAGACATGCACAACATATATCAGTGGGTCCCAAAAGGTTACTAATAAAGAGAATAAAGTCAAACCAGCAGCATAAGAAGTGGCAGTGTTATTACTGGCTGATAAACACTCATGTAAATCATTACTTGGTTTTCTACCTACAGATCAAAGTTAACTAAGCACTTATAACCAGCCATCAGAAAATACTAAGCAATTCCTATCTGAATGGCACAAGAAGTCCAGCCACAAGCACCCAGGATGTGGTCTTGTGCTTGAGTGGCAGCTTCAGTGATGCTGTACAATGCATGTTGTTGCTCATCTTCTTCACAGTAAGCTTCTTGTACTCATTTTTCCCCTCCATTCCCTCAAAAAGAGTCAGCTAAAGCACATCACTACCACAAAAACCAACATTCCAAACAGCGGCACTGGATGGCAAAGGTACAACTGTGTAAATGCTTTGGTAGCTGGCTACCTGCTGTTTTACTAGGCACAATGTTCTCATCATCTCATACACTGCATTTATGCAATTAAAACATTGACAGAGATAAAACTTTAATTTGATGTAAACAAGGAATTATTCATATGTGAAGACTGGTGGTTTACTAAGACTTGAAACAGAATGAAAATCAATTTCAGGCAGCAAGCTAATCAGATGCATCTGATGGAAAAAAAAAAAACAAAAAAATAAGATTCCTTGGAAAGTCCAATTTGTGACTTCATATCAGGTTAGTGACGCATTTTGCCTGTGTGGTGTATCTCCCAGATATGAGAGGTTTTCATTAAAAAGACTGCACAAACACTGATGACTCCTTCATTACACAAAATTGTCCAAAAGGCCTTTCAGAGTCATGTTCACAGTCCTGGATTTTTGGCTTTGAGTCCAGAAAACAAGGAGCTGCATCAGGCCTCTTAATTTCGTATTTAATGAGGTATCTAGAGCTTACAGTGAAATAACCACTGAGCAGAAAGAAGGTCTAAACCACATTGAAAATTATGCATTCAGACTGCCCTTCTAGCAGACAGTAGAATGGGAATAAGCATATGAAGGAATTCATGACAGTCAATGGCTAATAAAGTAAGTAACTTTGCTCATTCCCCAGAATTACGTTCAAAACCCTGCATTCCACAGGGAAACAAAAAGAAAGTGTACAACAAAAGTTTCTGGTTCAATTTCTTCTTCATCAAAGCAACTGCTCTTCCCCATGACAGAAAGGCTGACATTGTGGTTGCTCTCTCATAGGTGTTCATAACTAAGTATCACGGGAGGGCTGCTTTGGTTTGTTTGTTGGTAATGTGCTGGGGTTTTCTTTTTGACTGCATCAGCTGAACTGCACAGGGATTACAGACATCCTACATGCATTCATTTGCGGACATGAAGGGAATTTCTCAGCTGAATGGCTGACAAGGCAATTTTTACACATTATACTATTTTCTGAGCAATTTATATAGAAGCTGATATGCACAAAGTTGACAACAATTTTCATAAGCAGACAGATAAACAGAGCAAGCACAGCACAACTTCTTGGAGCCTTGGCCTCTATCAGGGAGAGAACAGGAAGAACAGGATGTGAAGCAAAGGCCACAGATAACTGTCAGCACTTTATTAGGAGAGAGAACGTCACCCAAGGCAAGCTTAATCTAAACAAAAGGTGCAAGTTTCTTGCCATATTTAGAGTATTTGTGGCTGCTTACAGACACAGGCAGTCCAAGAGAACCAGACAGAAGACATTATCTTTCTAATGTATACAACATTAGATGATGCACTAGTTCCTGCTGATACTTTTTGGTCTCTCCACACACTTCTGGACGTGTGGAAAGGAAAGTTTGAACGAAGTGGAGCTTACAACATTTGTAGATACATGATGACAGCTTCTCCCCTGACTTTGTAATATCTTCCCCCCTCCATCACCAATCCGTTCCTATAACTTATCATATGCCTTTCAAGAATACAAAGTCAGCTTTCAGGATACATCCAGCTGCTGCAGTGTAATACCAAAAAGACTCATGGCAGAGATCCAGTGCTGCATCACACTCCAAAATAAAAAGGCTTTTCCCAGCTCCATGTACTAATCTGCCATGCTTCAGTGTATGGCTAGCTGTTTAAAATTATACTGTCGCTATCAGGCAAAAGAGTAACTGCAGAGACAAAAACAGACTTAAGTACTACTAGGCTACCATAACATCACTTTTCTTTGCTTTTTCTTTATCAGACTGAACTAACATGACTCCTTCAACCTCTCCTTGCAGGCTGCATGCTCCATGCCCCTGACCATCTCTGCATCCCTGTCTGCTGGACTCTCTCTGGTTTCCCTAAATCACTCTTGAACAATGCAGAGGTGACCAAAAAAAAAAGAAAAAGAAAAGCCAACAAGCCAGACCCAGCACTCCCGATGAAATTGCATCACTGCCTTTCATCTGTCAGCCACAATCCTCCCAAGGCAGCCCCAACACACTGCTTCACTTATTCAGATAGCCTTGTGGTGTTGGCTCATGCTCAGCACAGCACCCATCAGCACAGCAGCTCCTTTCCTCCTTTCCAACCCATTACTACTCACACAGTCACCTCCCAGTGCACACAAATGCACGTCGGGCCCTACCCTAGGGTGTGGGACCTTGCACCTTGCCCAGTTTGCCAAGGTTTTTGCTGCTTCAGTAAGAGTCCTGCATACTGAAGCTCTGCCATTCAGAGTATGAATCACCTAACTTAGAGTTAGTCCCAGATTTGTTGAGGATATGCTTTATGTTCTGAACGGTCTCCAAAGAATGTTCTGAACACTGTGGGCTCCAGTACTGACCCTGCTTGTTAGCAGCAGTCAAACATTTGCTAGTTCTGGCTAATCTCTCCAATTAACAGTCCTTCCATCTAGCCCATATGTTCTTCAGGCCAGAGACAAAGGTCAGGGGTCTAAGCATTTACTTCTTTTTAATGAGGCAACTTCAGCATAGAAGTACCTGGACAGCTGTACTTTGCAAGCACAGTCACCATTAAGAGGATCTGGAAAGGTCTTTTGCTCCCATCTGTAAGTGTACTAAAGTCCTTCACGTAACTGCTTGTTTCTAGGCATGACCACTCACATTCATCAACAGATTTGTCACATTTTCTACCCTGTTTCTACTTCTTGGCTTTCAAATATGAGTTAAACTGTGTTGTGATCATACACCACAATGTCTAAATGCAGTATCACATTAATCCAAAGTACACACACACACTCTGAAAGCTCTTTCCCACAAAAACTCAATCATAAAGAGTCACCACAGTACCTGCACTGCTTTTTGCCTCTTCAAACACCAGAGACAGGCTAAGCATGTAACAGCTCTTGTGCTCTTCTTCCCTGTCAAACACCAACTTGCCACTACTTTGGAGCTCACCCCTTACAGCCTCAGAACATGTTCAGCAGGACTTCTCTGAAACCTAATCCACATCAGTCCTGAGTGGCAGCTAACCCAATGGAAAGGCCTTAGCATTTGGGATTATCTATGTGTCATTCAACACACGCTACAGCTGCAGGATTCAGAAATGCAAATGTCTTCTTGTAGCCTATCTGCACTGTTGTCCTGACTTTACCTACACAACCATGCCATAGCAACATAAGGCATTTGGCTTTCTGCTTGCATACAGCACTTTAATTACACATGCAATTAATTAGACATGGATGGTAACAGGCAAAATTCTTCTGAACTAATTCAGGGAAATTTTAAAAATGTTTTTTTTAGTTCTAAAAGCTTATAACTTTAAATGGTAACAAAAGATGTGTATTTTTCTTTGCTGAGAGTGATGTTTTCAGAACTCATTTTTTTGCAATAGTTCCTTATCTCACATTAGAGAAGAGGTTCAGATGCAAAAGAAAATCTTCACACTGAATGTTTAAGTGAGGCAGTGTTTCCTGGGGAAAATTATAATTTCTTTAAAAGGAGACTATTGCTTTCTTCATGCTTGGATTTAAATACTGAGCTATTTAAAAACTGTTTATGTAGAGAGAGAAAAAAAAAGAATAGTTGCTACACCCAGTGCTGCAGCTCTGACATAAACATGAGCGCTGATCTGTTACATTTTTCAGTTTTGACACAGTAAACAAGGATGCCCCTGTCAACCTCTCTCCTCTGAGAAATCTGGCTGTCCCATCTTTCTTCTCTTGAACTTTATGGAAATTAAGCAGCAAAAAATTTATCTTAAAGTACATGTTTTAAGTCAACTTTCATTTCCAAGAAGAGGAGAGGAAGAGCTGAGTACAACCAAGAAACAGTGCTGAGTACAGAGGGACGATCGCTGCCCTAGTCCTGCTGCCACATTACCTCTGACACAGGCCAGGACGGCACTGGGGTCTTGGCCACGTGGGCACATGCTGCATCAGGTTCAGCTTCTGTTGACCAACAACTCCCAGCCCTTTTCTGCTGAGCAGCTACCCAGATACTTCTCCAAGCCTGGAATGCTGCATGGAGTTGTACTCCAACTGCAGTGCCTGGCACTGTCTCACTGAACCTCAGACCATCAGCCTCTTCCGTTCCATCCAGCCTGTCCAGATCCCCATCCAGAGCCTTCCAGCCCTCCAGCAGATCAACACTTCCACCCCACTTGCTGTGTCTGCAAACTGACTGAGGGTGCTCTCAATCCCTCATCTAGATCACTGACAAAGCCATTACACAGGACCGGCCCCAATACCAAGCCCTGGGGAGCACCACTGGTGACCAGTGACCAGCTGGATGTAGCTCCATTCACCAACACTCCCAAGCCTGGCCATCCCTACAGTTTTCTACCCAGCAGAGCACACCTATCCAAGCCATGAGCAGCCAGTTTCTCCAGGAGATGCTGTGGGAAATGGTATCAAAGGCTTTACTAATGCACAGGTAGACACATCCACAGCTTCTCGCTCATCCACTAAGTGGGTCTCCTTTATCATCTAAGGGGATCAGGTTGGTCAAGCAGGACCTGCCTTCACAAACACATCCTGGCTGGGCCTGATTCCCTGGTTTCATGTGTCACATGTTAGCACACAAGATGATGTGTTCCATGATCTTCTCTGGCACAGAGATCAGGCTAACAGGCTTGTAGTTCCCTGGATCCTGCATTTGGCACTTCTTGTAGGATCGTATCCAGCACATCTGTTAAGTTAATGTCATCAGTGAAGCCTTGATGCTCGTGTTTGTGCAAAGTACACTTACTATCTCCCCTCCCCACCAAATCTTGCCTAACAGGCTAAGTAGGATCCCTTATACCAGAAGGGTTTTCAAACTTCTCCAGCAGAGTGACCAAGTCTCTGCTCTGCCATACCACAGCAGCTTGGAAAGGTCAAGTCAGCTTGGCCACGCTCCAGGTCAACATGAAGGATTTAAACCAAAGAGCTGAGCTCTATGTGCACAGCCCCTGTACTGGGTGTAGTAAACAATCACATGGCAGGTTACTCCAGACCCAGGCATTACAGCTTGAAAGACAACTGTAACTACAGAACATAAAGATGCAGCTGGGCAGTTTTTTGCTCTGGCTGCTATGAGAAAGCCATTCCATTGCCTCCAACTCAAAAAAGAGCTCCCTCACCACACTGCAATTACTCATGTGAAGCCTCTGTGTTTGTGCTCAACCAGAAACCAAAACCAAATAAACTTTTTCCTGTAAAACCAAGCACAATTTCCATCTCTAAAATTAGGCTCCAGTAACAATATAACACACTAGTCCAACACCTAACTTTTCATGAGTGTTTTTTCCAGTGAAGAGGATACAAAGCTAGGAAAAATACAGAGTGGCTACTAATCAGGCTTAGCTATCCAGGGATTTAGCTTAGAGTCATTCTGGAGAACATGCATAGTGAACTGAAAACCAGTATGGAAACAGAAACTATCTGGGCTCAGAAAAGCCACAGGACTTTTCTCCTTAGAAGAACTATAAAATTGTACTTTATTTCACAGATACCTGCTCTTTTTTGCAAAACCCAGAATCGAGCAATTGACCTGGCAATGCCTCAGTTCTGTGTTTCTAAGCAATACTTCTTTCATGAAAAATAATGCCATTTTGAGAATTTGTTCATCCTTGTGGTCTAGTAACATGAAAATATTCACAACTGATACAGGCACAGGGGAGGACACTCTGGAGATCCCAAAGTATTTTACAACAGTCTATCACAGCAATTGTACAGCCGATTTAAGAAAGGCAGTTGAAGCATTTGAGCAGAAACACTTCAAAGCAAATAGCTGAGCTGGTATGTGCACATTATCTGTATCCAGTTTAATTCTACAAAATTAGTCTGCAGAGGTTCATTTATAAGCAAGGATTAGTTTCAGGAAAGACCAACCAGGACAGAAACTACAAGCAAGTGACCTTGTTAAACACTCCTCAAAAGCTTTACAAAGCACTGATTGTTCACAGCCTTTAGCAAACAGTTCATGTATCAGGTGACTCAATAGCTTTCAGCATAGTGCCTTCAATCCAAGCAGCAAATAGTACAGTGGGTTAACACCTTTTATGCTAGTATCAAACATTTTAGCTTTTTCCACGGTTAGCCACACTAGTGGGCCAATGAGAATTTAACAATAATCGCTTCAGATACACACACTGCAGCTCTCAAACACTCAAGAAAAGATGTGCTCAGCATAAGAGGGCATCCAATGCTTGAGAAAATATGTAGATTCAGTTCTTTTTTCAGCCATTTCTTAAAAAGTAGTCATAATCCCAGCATCTCTGAATACTTAAGAGAAAAAAAGCTTATCTACAGCAATTTCATTTCATCCTGCTTTCCAGATTTCAGTGGCAGGTACTTTTTAAATACTTCAAACAGCTTTTAGCATTGTTCAGTTCTCAGCACATGTTAACCTCACATGCCTTTTTGATAGGTTTTTTACTAGGAGGGTCATTCCATACACACTGGAATCTTCTCCCTGCTGACATGCTTTTGATAAAACCACTGTGCTGCCTTTTCTCAAAGATGTTTAGAAACCACAACTCTAAAAAACCAGTAAGAGTTAGCAGGGCTGGGAAGGGAGACAGTAGAGACCATAAGAAGCATTTTCTTTCACGTATTTGGTCTAAGGTGTACCACCAACAGGATGCTGGTTGACCAACTAAGGTTTTTAATTCACTGGCTGCACTGAAGAACGTTTTAGGTTGCATCCTGTGCTATTTGTTTACAAAACATCTCAAAGAGACATAGGAGAAAGGCAAGTGAAGATCCGACTGAATTTCAGTAAGAGTACAAGAGAGTGGATACTGGGCTTTTAACAACTCCCTCAAGCCCATTTCAGAACAGCTGTGTAAGGGTGAAATAACTGAGTCCTGTCCCTGCCTCCACTGGCACTAAGATGGCACACACCTGGTTATGCAGCAAGCCACTTCCAGATTAAACACAGCAGACATTTTTGGCTGAGTTAGCATACAATCAGGCCAATGATCAGGTACAAGACAGGCAGCAGCAGCAATGCTTCCCCCCCCAACAGAAGCAGGCAGCCAGGGTGAAGCTTCAGCCAGGGAAATACAGGCTGCCACAGAGAGGGATAGACCTATTCTTTCCTGTCATCTATTTCCATGTCCTCACTGGAGAAACTCCAATAATATTGCAGCCACAGTTCAAGTCAGGTCAGCTCACTAATTCAACTGCCTTGGCTGGGAAGGAGTTTGGCTTGAGCAGGTAATGGCAGCATGTGAACCCCTCTCCCCTTCCACACAGCACATGAAATTATATCCTGCAAGGCTATGAAAACAAATGAACTCACTGCATGTGTTAAATAAAATACCACCTCCCATATGGCACTTCTAACTGGATTTCCTTCAGAAACAGAATCCTTCTCTCTACCCCTCCCTCAAGCACAGCTTCAGATCTTGAAATCTTAATAATTAATTCCTGCTTCAAATCAAATATAATTCCAGCATTCTTGATACAGGAACTATTTTATTTTGGTCATGACCTTAATCACAAAAAATGTTTCATAAATATTAGAAAGAAAAAAGCCTTACCATTTTCTATCACAATAAAGAAATCACCATAAACTATCCAACTTAATAATAAGAGACACAATAATGCCTCCTCCAACACTCCAGTCAAAAAGAAAAGAGATTACCTGGGAGATATGGTTGATGGAGGACTCCATCCTCCGTAGCTGGGACGCTTGGATGTCCAGCAGTTGTAATACATTGTTGGCCAGTGCATTGATCTGATAAGCAACACTGGCTAGAGACTGAGTTGTGTAGGCTTTGGTCTCCTCTAATGCTTTCCTTTTATCTGGAGCCTGTAAAGCAAAACAAGAAGACATCTGCTTTAGGCCAGGAAGAGGATGGGGAAAAAGGACAGGAACAAAAAAAAACAACCTGTATTTGGAAGAATCTGTAATCAAGAAGGTCTGCCTGAGCAGCCAAAGTACTTGATCTGCATGAAAAATCTCAGTCATACAGAGGTGAGAAAGTATTTGAAAAATATTAAACAATAATAAATTTAGATGCCAAGAAACAATTCATTCAGTAAAAAACCACAACACTACCATGATTCGTTGGAGTTGATTTTCTAAAGCCTGTCCAATCCCTCATTTCTCAAAAGCCTCCAAATCCCCATGACCACTGAAATGCTCCTTTTGCCATTTCTTATGAGGTCATGTAGCCCGGGCTAATTAAGACACAAAAACATTTTCCCACAGTTGGGTGTCTCCTATTCCACATGTCATGTACAAAGCCCACCCTCCAGCTATGGTAGCTACTGCTCCCACAGACCAGGAGAAGGATGAGTAAAGGATCAGGATGGTATGCACAGAAGCCTCCTGCATGCAGGAGTACTTGTGAAATGATCCCTCCTCACACAAAAGCTTAATAAGCTTTCCTTGACAGCTGCGAAAGTTCATCACTGACTGAGGAGACACACCTATTTTGGGGCATCAGAAGATAATATATGCTTTCACCCTGAAGGGTAAAAATATAGGGAAAGGGTAACCTTCCCACTGAAATCACACCTTGCTAAGGTGAAGTCCTCAATCTGTCCTGAGGAATGGCTTCCCAGTGAGTGCAGGCTACAGCCCAAGATCAGGAACTGTTTACACAACTTGAGTTGCATGGCTCAAGTCCCTCCCCTCTGACAGAATGGGAGATACCAACCCCACCTCTACCATGAAAACACACAGACAGAACCCCTTTTGAAGCACTCCCTCCATCACACCGTAGGAGATGGCAGTGGAGGCCATGTACTTCATCTGTTACCCAACCTGCAAACTGCAGCTATCCAGAATTTCCTTCTACTTGCAATAGAGATGCATCGCATAAGGAAGAGTTTGCCGTACACAATGACTCAGTGCTAGTTTCTTCCCAATTTTATGCATTTGTGAAACAAACAGTAGACCTCAGCAACCAACAGAAAAAACACATATTAATAGCTCTTCTAATTAGGCTTCTATTTTTATTGTTGTTTTCTTTAAATAACACTACACACATTGCATGCAAGAGCTACAATGTTAAGCACAAAGCAAGGAAACAAAGATATTCCATTAGCATTCAACTGAGCCCTATGTTTTCCAGTTTCCAAACACTCATTCATTTTTAAGTCCTGTCTCTTACTTTGAAGAAGAAAACCAGAAGGCAAGCTGTTCATATACATTATAAAAGTTGCATCATTACCTAAATAGTGCAACATGTTAGGCTATACTACATTTTGCTTATATATTTTTTAAACACTGGTGAGTTCCCCCCAATCCAGGAATTTTGTTCATATTCATGACTAACATTCCTAGCAATGTTTGACACTTATTAGTGACACTTGACACTTGGTTAATGCCATCCTTCAAATGGAATGCATATACAGATGCCTTCCAAAACGTGAAGCAGCAAGAATGGTTCAATGTAATCTGCTGTCGAAAGGCAGAACAGCTATTGCATGTACTAAGGACAGACTATGTAAAACTCCATTTTTTAGTATTTCCAAATGCAAACAAAGTTATTGGTCATCTAAAAAAAGTATTGGCATTTCTAGATGTCAGGAAAAAATAGTAAAAGTCACTTTGCTTCTTCAGAAAACATAACCTGCAAAACAACTACTAAAGGTTCAAGAAACAAATTTCTGAAAGCTGGCTTGCCAAAGAGGCATTTTAAACTTCAAACCACAGCTAGCAGTGACTTTAAAAACACTGTCCTAATGAACAGCCTGAAGAAAACAACTGATAATTCGTACTTGAATTTTTGCCACTGTGGAAAATGGTAAAAATGCAGGTAGCAGATCAGTGGTGTCTGAAATAAAAGGTTTACTAAACCAGATACAACCAATAAAGCAGCAGTCAACATTAGTGTAACTTCATATAAACTCAAGTGGAGATCTGCAGACTTTACTTAAGAAGTTTTCCTACTACAAAGTTTCAATTAAATACTATTAGCTAAACACTAAGAGGTGACAAAGTCACAGCACTCCATTACCGAGTGTTGTCAAAGAAGAAAACCAGTGTATAAAAAGTTTCTTTTAATCTGCAATGATTCATTGATTAAATGTCTTGCTCTCATTTGCCTAAGCACCAAACGTTTTAGTTATTTGCTCAAATTACTACTTTGGAAGCAGGATTAAATGAACATAGTTGAGATGTGGAATGCATTTCATGTCCTATAAGAACTAGATTAGGAACATTTTCAAGCCTTGCAGATAATTCAGGCAATTTCAGTTTGCCAATTAACAGTTTAGATTAGAACTAACTTGACATACAGTCTCTTGCATTATTTTAATGTGAACTGCTGGCATCCACGAGATATAAGCTAAACGTTTCACAGACAGCAAAGGCAGGAGGGTAGAGGGAGAAGCCAAGAACTGTGTGACAGAAACAGGAGGGGCAGAGTTCCAATGCCATTCAACTCTTACTTTCACATCTCTTTTTAAGCAAAAACTGAAAGCAGACTAGAAGACAGCACACGTGTTTACATTCAGTGTAATACATGAGCACTAGTTAACTACTCAATTTTGAGACAACACAATACAAAGATTGTCACTTGACTTTTCCTAATGGTTTAGAATTACTTTGCAATCTAGTATTAAAAGCTTCAAAGAAATTGTTTTTTCACCAGTTGTCCTTGAGAGAAACAAAAATTTGATTCCTTTAGCAGAAAAGTGGATATCTTTACAGAACATCACAGCTTTTGAAGTCTCCCTCCTGTAAGCTCCCACCTGTATACCCAGTTCACCACTACCAGCCATGTGACTATGAGAAAATTGCTGTTTGAAACTGCTTTCACATAACTAGATTTAATACTAAAAAAAAAAATAAAAAGAAAACCTCTCATGTAATTTAATGATGAACATAGAGAGTTAAAACTGCATGGCACTCCACACTGCACACCACATATTTTTGTCAAATGCAACTTGCATTATAAAGCTTCCATAAACAGTTTACATAAATACTATTGGTAAAGTCAAAACTGGTTCTGCACCAAAGCAATTGAAACAATAAAAACAGACTAGAAGCTTAATTACTGAGTCTTCAGTTCAGTGACATGTCAAGGTCAAATGATGAGGAACCTCTCCATCACTCTACAGCTGATCTTTACAAGTCATATCTTCCCCTCTCCAAAATGCCATCCACACAGGCACACAGCCCCCAACACTGTGTGTGCATTGTTCAAGCCATCTGCCCTCTCATCTCCCTCTCTCTCAGCTAATTCCCACCATGTGCCAGTTCATACAGCACACAGCATGTGCAGGCTCCCTACACAAATCCCATCAGCTCACACTACAAAATCATCTTCAGAAGTCAAACTTTCCCCTGCAAACAAACCAGTCCATACCCTCAGTACCTGCTGTCCAACCTCTCTTCTGCCTCTTTCAACTTCAGTTCCATTCGCTGTGCTTGAAACTCTCTGTAGGATAAACTCCCCACTGGAACAACTGGTTCCATTTGACAAAGGTCAGAAAGCAGCTTATCAGATCACACCAAAGCTGGCTGGCCTAGCAAAAACAAACCAAAACCTCCTTAGTATGTGGCATGGGTTGGTTGCTCCACATTTTTCATCTTCAAGCTATTGGAAATATGTGCAAATTCAAGCACAGAAAAACTCATCCAGGATAAACTACTAACAAAGAACTGCCCTAAACCAGTAAGTCAGTAAGTTAAACAGAGCTCTAAAGTACTGAGTGCTCAATAGCTGTTCAGATGCTTGGAGTTCTGCTGCTGGGCTTGATCACTCTCAGCAATCAAGCTACAAGAACAGCTTTACACTCAATTCCATTTGCCTTTGCTGTCACTGCTTATGCACCTTTAAAATGCAACACTGCAGTACATTTAGGTTTGCTTCACAAGCAAACACAAGAAAATTGTTCAGTTTTATGCTTTGGTCTTTTTGAGGAAGAATTCTAGCTACCATTAGTTGATTAAAGAAAAAATTAGGATTACTACAATCAGTTGCCACAGGAATTCAGCAATCTCTATCATGCATCACAGAATGCAACTGTGCAAAGTCATCAATACATTCATTAGTAGTCTCTTTTGTTCATCTCATCATGTATCTACCTTTGGTATTTACAGTATGCTTTCTGATAACACAAGCACTACAGTCGGGGTTTCCAAGTCCTGTTTTGTTCACTAAGGTCTTGCCATTTTAACTCAGAGATCTGTATCAAACCACTCAGCCAAAATTTTTATCTTATGGGCTTATGTTAACTACAACCTACAGCACCTAACTTTTCAAGTCAATAGGAAATAATTTTACAGAATGATGAAGATGTACATTCTGGAAGTGTCTTGGAGACTCCTAGACATCAATACTTTAACCTGAGAAATACCTGGGGACACTTCCAAGTGGAAGGAACAGGTTTCTGAAAAGTGGTTTCCACACTCAGAAAACAGGAACACACCTCCCTAAACCGAAGGCTTGTAACATTATGTGGCACTTCAGATATTTGAGTCTGAAGTTGCTGCTTCACTGATCTGATAAGGTTTTTAACAAATCAAATCTGGTCGTGAGGGTTTATTTGTTACTTCTGACTGCTATTTGCAAAAAGCTTGGACATCTCTAAACTATTCACAATATATGTTCTTAGACCAAGTATTTCACATCCAAGCAGTAGTAATGTGTTTTTAAAAGGTTTAAATATGCCATATACACTAAATTAGACTTTTGGCTCAGGAACTAAATGTAATTTATGAACTAAATGTAATATCATGTCTCTAGATCACTGTATATAACTGAAGAGCTACATACTGATGTGGGTACCCCACAGATACAGGTTCTCCCTTATCAGTTCTCACAGAGCTTGTCAGACTGCTTTGTAAACACACTGCACCACGGTAGACTTTTTGGCTGTTATGGATGGTTATTACATCAGAGTATCAGTTATACACTAAAGAAGAGAGAAACACTGACAAGTCACAGCAGCAAGTGCCACAAGTTTCTATACTCTGAAGAACTTTCAGGAGCCAACCACCTGCCTGGAAGCCATCCAAGCAGATCTACACAGACTGTGGTTATTAGTAGCAGGTACTCAGCAGGGAGCATTCAGGGTTTTTATCACCACAGATACAGCCTTAAGGGATATGTGATATGACATTCCAAAGTCGCATGGGAAACTAAGGTTTCGAAATTTACAAAAGGGGTGGATTACATAACATATGCCATGCAGGTAAAAATAAGGGTATCAATCAGGTGTGTCAATTGTCTCCTGCAAGAGGTTTACAGTACTTGTGCCATACAGCAATTCCACTGAAGAAATTCTCTCTGCAATTCATTAGGCTAAGCAATACTTCAAGGGGATGGATGATGTGCTGAGTGCATCCCAATATCCACAGAGTTACCTCTGGCCTGGAATTTACCTGCCTACAAGTTGGACTGTTCTTCACTTATCAGCACCCCAATTCCTCCACTGAAAGTGAAGCAAGCCATCAGAAGGGTTAGCTCAGAAGTTCAAAGTCAACCCTTGTCCAATGTACCAGGACAAGAGACATCCTCCAAAGCACCACAGACAAGGCTGTAGAGAGTCACTAGTACACTTCACCCAATGTCTTTGTTCAACTTAAGCAGATCACTATCCATATCCTTTTACTGGAACCCCCTGCTCTGTTATTCATATCATTATTATCATCAGTAAAAACAACTCTGGGAAATTTAAAAAGCAAGGGTTTATGTGGGGACAAAGAACAGGAAGGGACTTAGTCCAAGTACAGCCTGTTAAAATGACAAGACCAACCCAGCCTCCATACGAAGCAGTACTAAAGCCAAAAAGCCACACATACTCCAGGCCACTGGCAAATCTCGACTAAAATCCTGCATCATCGAGATCAGAATTAAAGTTCATGCAATATAAAAATGCTCAAGGGTTTTACTGAAGAGATTTTTATCATAACATGACAATTTTTTTTATCACAACTTGTCATAGAAAACTATGTTGTAGTTTTCTACCATTCCTGAATTTGTGTAATTTGTGCAAGTAAAAGCTCAAGATTTTAATTACCCCACAGCCTGCAAGCTATTAATGGCAACATATTGCAGTCACTGAACATGCCCACCTCCTGTCCAAGGCCTCTCCAGGAGGCTGGCAGTCAATCCTTCACTGACAGTGAAAACAAGAAATGGAACAGACTATCCAGCACACTTCTCTGTTCACATAGTGAGAAGTAGTGTCAAATAGAAATATCAAAGCTCTCAATCACTTAAGTAACTAATTGTTCCAGGAGTATGGAGGAATCTGAAAGCCAGGTAAAGTACAGAAGGATGCCTAACCATTAACAGCAAGACACCTCTCACTAAGGAAACCCCAAAACTAAGACCAGCATGATTAAAATTCTCACGTTCATTCAGTAAACAGTAATTCTTCACATCTACTAAGGCAGAAATCCTCAATAAACACAGCAAAGGTAGCATCTACCATTCAACTCAAGGGAATTTCCTTCCAGCATCTAAACAAAAAAACCCACTGGTATGAAATAATACCATGTCTGATGAGTTTCTCTAGATAAGATGCAGTAACTCAGCTATACAAAACACAGAGAAACTGGAAGAACTTGAAATCTCTTCTCCCCAGGTAAAGACCTTGCACAATAAAGCTGGCATTCATTCCAGGCACCAGAAGATGAGATGATCACCACCACCACTACACCACAGTCCACAAACAAGATTTCAGTCTGTTTCATTTCAGAAACACTATCTTGACAAAAAACATTGACTAGTCAGCTTCTTTATCTCAAGGGTCAAGACACACACCAAATTACTGTTTAACAAACACATACAGCAGTGTAACCAGTAGTGCCTGTAATTCCCAAACTCTTGTTTCAGACAAGCCCTTCCCCCAAATCCTGTATGCACGAGACAATCAGCTAGAAGCAAATCCTTCATTTCCATCAATAATATTCCCCTGACCAGTCCTGAATAGCCTTGATAGCAAATTAGCATTTCTATGGGCTGAGACAAAATTTAGTCAATCTCAATGTGTCCTTCCCGATTTTCTTTTACTTGAAAAGAAAGTTGTTTTTCACTCTGTTGATTAACTGTAAATAGAAGAGTCTCAATTTTTAAGATTATCTTCTTTTTGGAGGAAGGTAGAGGCAGAAAAGCGTCTTTATTAAGGGGAGAAGTTAATTCCAATATAATGTTTATATATATGAATATATAATTCATATATATATACACACACATACACACTTAAACAATAAATAAATTTTAAAAACAACAACTGAGGAATTCTGTTTTAATCCAGGCTGCAAATAGTATAGCAAGAAATAAATCTCTCCACTAGGAATGTGATTTATAAAGCAATGCAGACTGACAGATGGAGCCTGGGAAGGTACATGCCAGCTGCTCTGTTAGTAGCATTTTCTGCCTGATGCAACAAACAAGGTTCATGTTGGCTCTAGATGAAGCCACTCCCCTTATTAAAAACTTATATATATATTATTTATATACAATATATAAAAATACTGTTGAAAATTTAATTTTCAGTTCTGCCAAATCAAATCAAAGATGTCTCAGTAAATATGTTGGCACAATACATTGTTACTGGCAGTTGTCACAGTCTGTCTACACAACCATAACTGCATGCCACACTGAACTCAAGTGACAGAAGCAGATATGCCCATGTGTCCTTTTCACACAACCCTTGTACACTCAATTAGTAAGGCTTCAAGGCTGCACACAGAGCAAGGGTAAGAAATTTGATCTAAGTATTATATTCTGTGTTTTACACAATTTAGACAATATAAGCTTCAGTACAGAAACCACATATTTCATTACTGTAAAGCACTGCCCAATAGCTGCACATACAGCTGCTCCAAAACTACACCTTGAACTTTGAACACATACAGCTGCTCCAAAACTACACCTTGAACTTTCCTGCAGTGTCTGATTTGCCTTATGACATCACACACAATTTTCTTCAGAGCCAACATAAAGCAGGCTCTGACATCAGAGATACCAGCCAGAGCTCCAGAGTGTTTGATTCATCATCCCCAATGTATTTAAATGACAGGCAGATGTGGCACCTAGGACATGGTTCACTAGTAGACTTGGCAATGCTGGGTTAATGACTGGACTTGATGGCCTTAGAGGCCTTCTCCAATCGAAATAATTCTATGATTCTGTGATTCTAATGCCATCCTTGAACCGTCAGACAGAAAAAGAAATCCTTGGCACTTCCACAGCAGATTTCTTCCTTCAACACTAAGAAAGCTACCCAAGGCTTTGGAGCATATGATTGTTTTGGCACACCAGACAGCAGATAACAGCAAATTAGAGAACTTACAGTGCACAGAGAAACAAATAGAATGTCTCTCAAATATTGATTTTGGTTTTGTAATAGGACTTGAAATTAAAATGGCTTTCTGTTTACTTTCTTAAGTGATGGCACCCACTCTCAAATATTAGCTCATCTAGCAAGATATGATCCTTGGTAAGTCAGAGATTTATTTTCCACTTTTTTTTTTCTTTTTTTTTGGCAAGAATAAGAAGGAAACACTTTAGTATTTATTAGTTGCTTCAATATCCTCTCTGTGATACAGTGGCAGCAACACAGAACCAAACTCAAGTTTCTGCAAATTGAGAGAAAAATGAGAACTTGGTAGACTTTCATGTCATGCAAGCCTTTGAATCCAGACAGTTCAGTCACCTGATTTGGGGCAAGCGTCTCAGTTCACTCTGTGTGAAAAAGTTCCATTATGTTCATAACAACGTTTCCTCCTATGGATTTTATTTACCTCTTCAGTTTACTCTCAAGGATTGGTGACTGCTGACATGAAGTCTTTTATTTCTGTTTTGACAAATCTAACTGATGGTATAAACCCAGAATACAGCAAATCTTGATCTGAAGACAAGCAACATGCTAAAATTTGATGACTTCATAGGTAAGCTTCAAAGACTCTCCCCCGCCCAGATTTTCACTCTCTAGTCCTCCCTACCTTCTATGCAGGCCTGGAATACCAGATAGCATTGAGCAAGCAAGGTTAAAACAATGAGATTGAGCATAAAGGATCAAATTACAGTCTCATCACAGCATGTCCTGGTATCACACATTATTATCAAAGATCTTCTAGTATTCAAAAAGTGGCTATGAAAAAGATGGAATCTCCCTTTTTACAAGTTACTCCTGGGGAGATTCCAATTAGACACAATAGGAAAAGTTTTCATAATGAGAACAACCAGTCAGTCACTGGAATAATCTTGTCAGGGAAGCGGTGGAATCCCCAATACTGGACATCTTTAATATTCAACTGGCCAGGGTGCTGGGCCATTTTGTCTAGATGATGCTTTCTTTTGCCCAAGAAAAGTTGGACCAGATGATTATTAAGATCCCCTCCCAACCTGGTATTCTATGTTATGTCAACAGTGCTCTGAACTCATACAACAGGGCAACCTCAACATCTATGTGCAAAACAAACACATTAAACATCACCATCCACTGAAGGATTGGTCTAAAAACAAGGAGGCTCAAAGCTGCACTCTGCACTGCCACAGGTATCTCCTCACAGAGATGTCAGAGATGTTGCAGGACAACAAAGCAGCGAGAGAAATGGGAAAAGAGAGCACAGAAAGTCATTAGCAGGCTATCCAGCTCCAGGGAGAATCTCAAGGCAACAGAATGTAGAGCCAAGAGTTACACTGGCTTTCAGACAATCAGCAAATTTGTGGATTGCACGTGTTCCTAATTCAGGAACAGTTCTCATGTTCAAGAGAGTCACTTTAGACACACAGCTGCTGCCCAGATTTTACAGTTCAGGCATTTCCCAAACATCACAGTATTTTTAAGACAAAGAAAACAATGGCCATTATAGGATCAAATTCTCTACTCGTGCTTTGTATCACTACACTGCTGACTATTTAGTGTCTTGAAGATGAATATACTCAGTCCAGCAGAAAATCATCACGTATCTCACTGTACTTAGCAGCGTACTTAGACCAGAAACGAGTGGATTCCCACAATTTTGTAGTAGCTTATCTCCCAGCACAAGGCATACTCTCACACAGCACACAGGCTATACAGTGATCTCATGGTAATACAGTAATGGACTGCAATATAAGGAATGACTGTTTTTATAAGAATTTGCATGTAATTGGTAAAAAAAAAATCAACCTAGTTTCTGTTTCTATCTGATCACAAAAACAGCCAATACTGCTCAGATTTTGATGCACTCCTGCACCTGACTGTGCGATTTTTATTTGATAGTGGCTGTAAGCACAATACATCTGTTTGCATAATTATTTTTATGAAGTTAAAATTCTATCCTATGGTTAGCAACAACATTCCAAAACCTTACATGCAGAAGCTTGCTTACATACTGGGTTATTTAAATTGCAACAAATAGAAATTTATCTCCTCTAAAAACCACACACAACAGAGCAAAACAGATGGCTCAGGAGAATGGAGGAAATGGAGTAGGAATGGCGAGTCATTTCTTTCCCCATCAAAAAGTGAACAGAATAGATAACCAGAACTAAATAAATATGGTAATCTCTACATCCAGCAATATGTAAAACCTAACTTACAGAAACCAATAGAAGAAAGAAAGCAAATTCTTCAATAGGAAATACAGCAGCAAGTTCAGGAGTGAGGGAATTGCTTTCTTTGGCTTTTTTAAACAAAGTCCTTGGTGAGACAATTGCTGTGCTGTTAGCTAGTACAGCAGTAGTTCAAGTAGCTTTCCCTAGAAATACAGCTGCAATGCCTCTTGCAGACACAATTACAGGAAAGTTTTCTAATCAGTGTTGAAGTTGCACTGATGTTTTTAAGATGCACCTTCACATCATTTTAAAGATCGCTTCCCCTTCATGTACAACGTAGAGGGCAGATTTAAGCATATGCAGGAGGTGCAGTCATACAGATGACAGCAGAGCTGCATTTCTATGCAACCAGATGCATAAAAACAGTCATATCCACATGACTCTCCATCTCCCCCCCACCAGCAGTAAAACAAAACCTGAACTATTCTATTTCAGCACTTGTCATAGGGCCATCAGGACACCTTGCTATCTCCTCTGTCATCAGCTAGAGTGGCCTTATTACAGCTGCAGAGGAGCTGTGCTCAGAGAAACAGTCCCCTGACAACAGGAACACATCACCACAGTTGTGTATCCACCCATACCCACACTGCCACTACCTCTGCATCTATACACCCTGAAGGAAGCTGGGCTAAAACGCAGGGAGGCCATGGGAGGACACGTACAGCAGTGGAGCAGCATATGGGATGGTGGATCTGTCATTTCCAACTGCTTCAAAGCTTGGGACGGCCTCTCTACACTGCAAGAGGCAGAAGTAATAGTCCAAGAAAATTTTATGCCCATTAAGTCTGCTGGTAAAGTTTGCTATCAGACGTAAGATTCTCACTATGATGTGAGCATCTGCAAGTAAGCCCAGGACTGGAACAATTACGTTTCAGAAGCTCTGTTCAAAACTCTAACTTAAAACAGCAAGAAGTGTCTGTGTCAGTAAAGAAAAAAAAAATGCAGCTGTACTCTCAAAACATGCTCTTGGTTTTACTGAAGAATACACAGTATTTACATGTAAATTAAATCCTGCATGAATAGGGGGACAGAGAAGAAAAAACTTTTTATACAAAACCAGCCTAAACACTGAAGATATGTCCAAAGTAGAACTGGGGACTGGTCTTCTCACCACCTCCCCTTCCCACCAGTTCTTGGGTTAGGGAACTGCTTTTCAGCTTCCTGCCTTGTTGTTTTTCAAAGGAAACTGGAAAGCACAAAAAACCAGGCAGACTGACAACAAGCATGTTTTTCTGTTCAAAAACTACAGAAATTTATTTTGCTATTCACAATAAGAGAATTTTCTTATCATCACGGATGGCCACATTTTTGCACTCATTATACTTAAATGATTATGCATTTTTCTTAACTTTGGTTGTTTGCATTTAGTCATTTTCTGAGGAGGCAAGAAGCTTAAATGAGTACCTTTGCTCATTATTTATGTTCCCTTTTTGCATAACTCCTGCACAACTGCTCTATTAAACACCTCTTCCCCTCCAAGGCCAATTTTAAAAAGCCTCCTGCTTTATGAGACTGACAAGTATGACTCACAGTATTCCCCACATTCATTTCCCCAGGCCTCGTGGGATGTTATGCAGCCAGTAAAAGTACCTGTTCCAGTTCATACTCCCCCACACCCACTGCTGCTGCAGTAAGCCCTTACAGCAATCTGGGGGAAAAGTAAAGCTATTTCTCTACTGTAGGCAGGAAACAAATAGTAACAGTATTTGCTTTTCATATTGTCCTTCTCAGCACCACACTCAGCAAGAGAGAGTGGCTGAACACAATGAAGGAAGTTACACACTCTCTTCCCCGTTCTTCCTGTGCTCTTTTCCCACCAGAAACTTGGGAGTTTCTCAAGACCCTCAAACTGCTCTTCAGTAATCCTTCAAACTATTCCCATTTTCTATCAGCAAGGCAGAAATTATCCAACATAGATTATCTACTCTTAAAGTTCCTTCCGTGAACAAGGAACACATTTAAATACTCCACACATATGACATTCAGGACCAAAACCAGCAACTTCTCTCTCCAGCAGAGGAGCAAAAAAAAAAAATCAACAGGTACCATACCCTGCATACTTGGCTTCTATCCCCAGTAAACAAGCTTCTCTCATAATTACAAAAATACCTCCCTCAGTCTCTGAACAGTCAATATTCATTCACTGCAGAGTACTGGAAAGAGCTGATTTTAGAGTTCGTGTTCATGGACAGTAGGTTTCCAAAGAGGGAATGTGTGCTAGAAAGCTTTCCACTGGCTGTTATCATTCTCCACTGGTTAAAGGACAGACTGATAAAGAAGAATGAAATACACATTTAGAAATGACAGCCACTACTGAAGAGATACAAGATTTCTCACCAGTCAGCTGCCTTGTATGAGCCCAAGCTTCAAATACATCTATGGCAACAACAATTTCTCTAACGTTCAAAGTTAAATGCACCTGAGAAATCAGATTAAAAATCTGTTGCCATTTAAGACAAATCCCAGGACTACTGCGGCAACCACATCATTTCAGTGCCGGGAGAACATATGGTGTGCTGCAGCAGGAAACACCCACGGTATTTGAAGAGAGCCCTTGTAGAGCCAAGCACTTCCAAACCAGACGCATATTTTATCAAATGCGGCTAAAGCCAGGAGTTTGCATCACAGAAACAATAGCTCCTCCCAGAGATTTAGAAATCCTGCAAGTCAGACAGCAAAGCAAAAGCTGAACAACCCCCAGCCAGGTCTCAAAGATCTTGCCAACATAAGTGCATTGATCCACCATATCTCTACTTGTTAGTCTGATACTCTCTGGACCTTGACTGAAGCACCATCCAAGCCACCTGCCATGAGGCTTCTCAGTGGAAATTCTGCAGGTTATAACCATATTTTATAAAACCCTTTAAGGATCAGGTCCAGCTCTGTTTTGTGGACACACACACACATTAAGAGAATGCCATTCCTCCTGTCACGTTCACTTTCCTTCACTGTTAAGAGAATCAAAGCCCTCCAAGCAGAGGAGTTTCATTATGCCCATTTTACTCCTAAGTGTCAAAAGAGTAACAAAAGGACCAGTTTCCTGAAGAACACAGGTTTCTTATAAAGGAGAGGTCTGGCTGCATATAAATATAAGAGGCCTCATAAGAATTCTATTAATAGGGAGAACCATGTCAGTCCCATTCCACATTGTCTTTCCAGCTGCATTCCATTTCCTCTGTACCCTGGTCATCATGGCTTCCTCGGGTAGTTAGAGACTACTGCAGAGATAAGGCTTTAGTCTCAATTCTGTGCCAACAAAGATAATTTTAAAAAGAAATGTGTATAAATGTCTTTGGTAGCTGTAGGTTTCAAATTGCTAGCAAACCCATGCTAATAGAAACAGTCAGAAAGGCATAATGAAAAATAGCTGCATGATGTAAGTTGAAAGGCAGTAAAACATGCAGTTAAATAACAGAAAGATTAATTAAAAGAAATAGGCAAGGAAGAGTAAGTTTTCAGATCAGATCTGAAATGAGACAAAGTCAACAACATGAAAGTGAAACAAAAGGTCTAATAAGCAATCTGCAGCAAGCAGAAGACTTGAGCAAGGAAAGAGAAATCAGCAAATTCACATTAAGATTACAGCCTAGGAGAAGCACATGGAAAGAGAGAAACGTCACTAGTAATATTTAGTGACATAAGACAAATTAACATTACTAGGTATGTGAAAAGACAAGCCATGGCATGGCATTCTGCAGCTAATCTGGTGCATCTGCCTGGACACCTTGTTCTTCTCTTGCCTATTTGTTTTATGCAGATTTTTTCTTATCACAGGCTTCAGAGAACGCAGAACTATTGCATGGGGACCACAGCTCAAGTATTAACTTGTAGCACACCTGCTACAACAAAGTTAAATAAGATGCACAGCTGACAATGATTGCTGCAGGACAAATACTGCTTGGCAGATTTGCTGACCCCAAAGTACAACAAGGAGATCAGAAAATGAAAGTGGAGATATGCATCTGGTAAAAGATTAGCCATGGAAAAAATAAAGCCACAAAAAACCCCACAGTTGCCTGATAAGGCATAGCTTATAGAAAATATTATCATGTGAAACGCTGGTGTGAAAGTAGCCAGCAGAGTCTACACTTCAATTCTTTTCCAAGAATTGTTATGCTTCAAGTGGTAAACAAACTTGGAACTATTTATAACTTTAAGACCACCCAGTACGAACATTACGTTCAACTCTAAGGATGTCAAACCAACATTTGTTTTAGTAAGACTCCTCTGTGAGTTCTGAGAGGTCTTCCTGCTCTTAACTAAAGTAGGAACGGTACCACATTTTATTCCTATTTGTCTTTGAGGTTACAATAAAGTTAGGACAGGGATGCAGAGTCTCTTCCCCATGAGTTCTTTAACTGTACATCACTACAGTATCAGAGCTTTCTTGCACACGGAACAGTGTGCTTGCACTTTAACTTCTGCTGTATAAAGAGTATACAGAATTAATTATTTTGGGCTCAGAGAGGGAGCGATGACACTATCACAAATATATCTGCCATCTTAACATAAGAAACACAAGAAAGATGCAATTTCATTGCAGAAGAGACAACTTTTACTGTTCTTTCAGAAGATTCCACAGTGTCAGAACATTCAGCACGGCACACATCATCTCTGGAGGTTATGAAGAGACTTTATCACAGGAGAGGCTCAAACTAAGGGAAGTTTTGATTTTCAGGTACTTTTTCAGTTTGCTAAACCCCAGCACTTACTAAACATATTTGATCTGGAACCTTTGACAAGAATATTATTAAAAATAAAGTCCCCTTTTAAGTAGTAAGTATTTTTCAGAGTTAAACTAATCTGCTTCTTTAGCTCAGCCAGCAGGTTACCTACCAATTCCAAATCATGTTAATAGAAACTGCTGAATTTTACAAGTTGCACCAGAAAATGCTATACTCATGTTTCACTCCAAGTTAAAAGTCTCATGCAGGATTCCCCACCCCTCCTTTTCTTCTGAACTATCAGCATCATAGTAACAAACGTATGCTCTGCAAAGCAAGCATGCATGGTTCCTGTTAACAGCATTAAGGGCTTGCATAAGTAATGAGCAATACTAGTTGCACAGTCTCGAGAAAAGGTGGCATCTACACTCTTATTAATTAACCCAAGGAAAGTAACACATTCCCTCTAAAATCAGGAGGAATGTTTTCCTCTGATGCATAAAAAATTTATTCTTTAAAGAGTTCATCTCTTAAAAATGCTGTATCTTCTATTTCAACACCTGGCACTAAACTGATGAAACTCTTGACTGAGCCTACCTCCAGCACCATCACTGACAGGCTGGGTGTGCAGGAGAAAAGGCACCTGCAGTACTGTCTTACTCAGAGCTGTGTTCAGGAGCACACCAACATCTATTCTCCACAGCACCCTGCTCTTGGCTCTCAAGGGCTCTCTGCAAGTTTTGAGGTGCAAACACCTATTTCTGCAATCCACAGCAGATATCAAGTCTCTGCAGCTGCTGCCTTACCAGCAAGGTCAGGAAAAGGGAGGAACCAGACTGAGGCACAGTATCTACCATTTCAAATTCCGCAGTTACTTCCCTTTGCATAGCGGCGGAGGGAGGTGAGGATCACTCTGAGCAAGCCCACCCGCCCCTGTCACCAGTGCTCAGATTTGGGACTGGGGTGGAAGGAATAGCATAAAAGGAAGACCACACTAGGGAACACAGATGCTAAAGACAGCAAGAGTGCTCAGGTAGTTATGAACAAGCCTGGACACTGAGTAAGCACAAGCAATTTTCTACCGTGCAACAATAAAAACAACACTACACTCCTTCAGACTCCAAGTTCTCTAAATAAGGACTGAACACAGGCAGAGAGAGCAAGATACCCCCTTATCCCTCAAGGCTGCCTTGCTATGCCAGGACTGACACTTTGTCCACACAGCTGCCACCCCACTATTCTGTAGCTAGGCAAGATTTTGGTCACCAGAAATGTCAAACACAGGCTGCTTTCACCAATGAGAAATAGAGCGGCATCTTCTCGTGCCTCTGCCAAGACCCACCAACACGCAGACAAACAGTACTGTGAGCCTTATGTAACTCCTGAGGCTGGCAAAGCAAAAAGTTAGAATCTCAAGGTTCTTATGAGAGGTGATATGTTAAATTCTTTAAAAGTAATTGCTGCTAATGAGTTCAATGATAGTTTCAGGTGCGTATTTTCCCGAAAGAGTCATTACAATGTCCCTGTGCATCCTGTCTCTCTTTCTGTGGATACCCACTTTTTGCTGTGTTGCAGCATAACAGAGGCAGTCTGGAAAGGGGTGGGGTGGCAGGGGGGACAGCACTGGAAGTCCACACAATCAGGTTCTGTTCCCAAATCTGATACTATGTCCCTATATGACCTTCCATG
The DNA here is from genome assembly GCF_036417665.1 of Passer domesticus. NCBI lineage: Eukaryota > Metazoa > Chordata > Aves > Passeriformes > Passeridae > Passer > Passer domesticus. Next base: position 15,596,690 of record NC_087474.1, on the reverse strand, counting down.
AGCCAGTTACAAATTCCATGCCTCCACGTATGCTTTTGTAAAATGAAGACACTTCAAAATGCTAAACAAAGATACTGGGAAGTTGCATCAGTTCTTTTGTTTCAAGAGTTCAGACTTTTTTCTTCTGTTAAACTTAGATTAGATACCAACAGGAACTTTGCCCTCAGAAGTACAACACATCCTACTTGTACTCAGCCTGCTCCTGTACTCTTACCTTCATTCTTCAGTTTGTGAGACCTTCCCAAGGCTCATCTATTTTCTCTTTACCATAAGAGCTACTTACTACAACAACCTCCCAGAGAACCGGGGAGAAGTATTAGATTGTTGCCCCATTTAATCTCACTTCTTTCTTCCTTCCAACAATTCCACAGGACAGTGCACAGCAAGAGCAGCACAGGGGGCAAGGATCACACCCAGCATACGCTGACCCCAGACATCCTGCAAGCTTCTTCCTTCCAACAACGCACAAACAGAAGGGGGTGGAGAGCACTTCCCTTGTGCAAGAAACAATACACACCTGTAAAAGCTTATCCCAATCCACTTTACTGCACCTGATTAAGGTAGCACTTAAGAAAAATGGAGCAGGAATAGCAGACAACATCTTGCTGGCTTCTTAAACCAAATATACCAAAATTCATGGAAACATTTCAAATTTGGAAAAGGTCATCTCATATCATCTACCTTCTCTGGACACAAACCAGACATACAACATCCTAGGATTAGTCTTCTTTAAATTAAGTGCAATCACTTGCTGATTCAGTGAACTTGGACTACAGTCTTATTGCTGCCTATGAGTTAAAGCTTTATTTTCTAAAATACACAGACACTTGAATAGGCAGAGAAGACCAACACAAGGCACAGAAGAGCTGTAAGTCTAACCCACCAACCTGTACCTATATTATTATTCTAAAAAAAACCTCCAAAACCACACATAGAACAGCCAGTGCCTTTTATACTGCTGGCAAACATTTGCTTAAACTACCTTAAAAAGGACATTATTTCAAAGTATAATGCAACACCTTTTTTAAAAGAATATTATTTAAAACTACAAAGCATAAGAGATACATTTCTATTTTATCTCATTGCTCTCTAATTTTGGACTATATTTGGTGTTACAGAAAGTGAACTTAATTTTTGTTAAATGTTCCAAATTTAGCAAGAAAACTCGTGGAAGAAAAAAATATTATCGTATTTACTCTCAAACTAATTAACCTATGAACATAAAAGCATACAAGTTCTAACAGCACATGAAGGATTTGTATTAGTGACAATTTAAGAAGTTTATCCTTTTAGAGCAGCTCATTTCCTGAATTAGACATTCTGAGTGAACTTCTTTGTACTGAACTAAGTTAAGCCACTTTCCATGTGCCAGGCAATGAAACTGAGCGTCTGACCAGCTACCAATGTTTAAAGAAAAGCCACAAAAAAAAGGTTCATTAGTGTTGGAAAGAAATATCTACAGTATAGAAGAGCAGAACATCCAACTTATCAAGCAAAAGTAGTTTCTCTATGCATCTTGGAAGATAACACAAATATTTATGAAACTTTCTGCTCAACACATTTACTTTTCTACCAACTGGAGAGATAGTTCAATTTTTTTGCAATAGCTTTTAAACTTAAATCTGTCCGTGCTTTTGTCTGTTTTACCCAGAATAGCTTGTTAATTCACCGTTCAGTTTCCACATACCAGTCAGAAGCTACAGAAGGAAGTAACATGACAGAAAAACACACATTTAGGTAACACGCTACTTCCTTAAAAGGTCTCTCAATTTATTTTTCTAAAGCTGCTAAATCTACCCACTTGAGACTATCAAGATGAAAATTTATACAAGGAGTGCAAGCTATTTGTTTAGAGATTCTCACAGTCATATTAAAATTATATTTGAGCTTAAAAACAAAAATTACAAATGGATTCTTCACAAGTGGTCTAGAAGCTTGAGACTGACAAAAACTACATATATCTGCATATGCATAAACAAGGTTATAAGGAACACTTGATTTAGACAGCAGGAGAGTTGTAAGCAGTGTTTTATAGCACAGAGAGGCCTCTCTGGGATACACCAGTCAACTGAAGTTGTTCAAAAGGAAGTCATCAGTGCAGCAACACTGCACAAGCCGATTTCCTGTGTCATTCTAATGTTTCATAAACTAGTTATTGTAAATAAGTTCCTTAAAACACCAAAATAACTCAATACAGCCAGAAAAATGACTAGTAAATCTCTATGGAAGTTAGTATATTTCAGCTGAAGAATCATAACTACAACTACACATGCTTTAACTCCTTGCTATTTCTGATCAAGTTAATACTGTCTACACTGACAAAACTCCTCACTAGCATCTTCAGCTTTATGCTACAGATTTTCAGATAGCCTTTTGGTTACAAGCACACCAAAAGAGCTAGTCCCAAAATATACAAAATATACCTGCAGGTAAAAGGATTTGGGAAGACATCAACTATGGGAACTTATATTTTTAAAATATTTTTAAAAAATTAATTCATCTATATATAAGAAAAATTATTCCAGAAGGTAAAAATATGCCTTAAAGATTTAAGGTTCAAAACCTGCTCTTAAAACCATTCAGAGTTTAAGCCTCTGACCTACAACAGGGATCTAATTTTCTACCTGCTTGCTATTGAAGCTTCCAACCAGAAACATCGCAGATTTTAAATACTGTCAGAGATTAAATACACTAATGTATTTATAATGCCCTTTTCCTTTTATTTAAAGCCAAAATCACCACAAAAACATCACAATGTTCTTCAGTCACTATTTCTACATTTGATTTTCTTCTTTTTTTTTTCTGTCTCCCTTTTCTTCCTATCTACCTCAAGACTGTCACTATACTCTGTTTTCCTTTTAGCACTGCAGGTCTTCCTTAGAAGCTTTTGTGCTCTGCTTTTCCTGAATTCTTTTCTCTTCCCAGATAACCAGAATACACATGGTCTGGAGAGCAAACTGCGTTACCAGCCGGCATTCCGATACAGTCACAGTGTGCCTTAGCAAGAAACTGCTTCCTGCTTTTCTGAGAACACCAATTTTTAACTAGAGATTCCCAAATGCTGTCATATTTCCTAAATGCTCCTGTAAAAGGATACTCACTCTCCACACAGCTACATTCACTATCAGGCAGGCAAGTTCCAGCCAGGTGAGCTTTTCCCCATTTCTCTCTCTTTTTTTTTTTCCCCTGAGGAATCTCTAAAGACATTGAATACAAGTTTTCCTCAAGAAATCAGCATGACTGAAATTTTATCAGAATTATTCTCAGCTTAAGTAAGAGAGACAAAACAAAATTCCGGTATTTCCAAATTTAAAAAAATTATATATTTAGCTTGAATACAGCAATATTAGTGATGGGAAATTACTTTCCTGCTTAAGTCAGCAAAGAATATAAACCATAACACTGAGAACATCATTCTGCCTCCTATTACAATCACTATAAATTGTTAGTGCTGGCACTCAGAATAGTCTGACAAACCTGTTTCACCTCAGAGGCACAACTCAGAGTGGGTAACACCACATGGTAATTTTTACCACTATGGAGCACTTTGCTTTTTCCACTGAAAAAAAGAAACTCCTCCAAATTCAAAGTGGCTAAAGTGAACCAGCTACATGCTACCAGATAAGCTGCAATATCTAGCTACTAGTGAAGCATTTTAACATTCACTTCATCCCCAGGGTCTCTATTCTGGTCTTTTTTATAAAATGCTCAATTACAGTGAACACATAGATTTTGTATTGTGTGTTTGTTAAGCCTCTTCCTTTCCTCTTCTCCCTTCCCACCCCACAATACTCATACACCCAAATCTCATAACCCAGTGCCCTGTGTCATACTGCCTAATCCAGCAGTGGCCCCACCACATGCACTGGCAGTATAATCTGTTCAGCAGTCCAACTGGACAGCAGATGGCTTTGCATCAAGTCCCGATTAAAAAAACCACCTCCATCAAACACTTTAAAAAATACATAGTTTTATCAATACATTTACAAGTTTTACTGAGCAAATATATAACACATGTAAAATACAAGCGAGGTATATACATTTTCCAAAGCTACTGGACAAGACTGCATTAGGAATTTTAGAATTCCGGCTTCCTTTCAAAGGGGGTAAACACAGCTGTGCAAAGATAAAACAGACCCCACCAATCCCACATCCAGCTGACCTTGATACTTGAGGTGAAAATGAGCTACCAAATTAAAAAAAAAAAAAAAAAAAAATGAAAAGCCACCCCAAATGAATGGATGAGAATTTGCTCAAGTGTTGTGAATATTTGGTTTGTTTGATTAAAGTAAGAAAAGACAAGTTTTATGACTCTGAAGAAAATGGTGTAAGTGGAGATTCTCTGCACCTTTCTGACACAGGGAAAAGTCAGGAGCAGGAGACACGTCAAAACTTGTGCTGCAATTACCATACTCATGTATTTGTCATATTTCCCATGAGTAAAACCAAATGAACCTCGCCTCTTAGAAGCATTTATATCAGCAGCTTTCTCTGGGTGGAGCAAACAACTCGGAAGCATAAATAGACATTAACTCATACTCCCTCATATACCACAAAAAAACACAAAACTTGAAAATATGGCTTGTTAGAACAGTTTTAATTCAAATATCTCATTTAAAAAACCACTGCAGATTATTAAATATGTGCTTACATCTTTGCTGCTCCATTACTAAAAACAGTAAGACAGCTTACCAGCAATGATGGATACCAAAGATGTTAGTAACCTGTATTAAATACTTATCACAGGTAATCTAGTATTAGATTCAACAAGTTCACTCCACGAGCTGTCTAGTAAATAAAGTTTATTTGCCTTTCCCCTTCAAATTTTTTACGGGGAAAAAAAAAAAAAAAAAAAAAAAAAAGCTGAGTTTGAGCATCTCTGGATGGTTCTGCATCCAGCCCAGTATGACTAAACCGAGACTTAGAGCCACGTGATGTAAATCCTGAAAAAATAATAATAGTAAATTGTGCTTAAAGTAGCTTCACAAAAGCAGACTTAAAAGAGGCCAAGAAGCACTGGCAATCTATGGGATGGGGGAAAAAAAAATCCACACCGACCGGTGGAGAGACGCTACAACCGATGGAGCCTCCTCCCGCATGAGACCCGGTCTGCAATCACGGCTGTAGGGTGTTGGAGCCGGGCGGGCTGCGAGAGGCACAGATTGCCATTTTGAAACACCGCCTCACGCCCGCACGGCGGTGCCAGCCCACGGGCAGCCTCCAGCCCACGGGCAGCCTCCAGCCCACGGGCAGCCTCCAGCCCACGGGCAGCCTCCAGCCCACGGGCAGCCTCCAGCCCCCGCACGCCGCTCACGGCAGCGCTGCGCACCCGCAGCGCCGCGGCTCCCGAGGCCCCGCCGGGACCCGCACGCCGAGGCGGAGCGGGCGCGGATCCCCGAGCTCCGTGATGTCAGCCGTGTGCGGGGCCCCTTCCGCTCCCCGCGCCGCTGCGGCGGCGGCCCCGGCGGAGCGCGGTGCGGGGCCGCCCGGCACCCGCGCCCCACGTGCGGCGCATCCGCCCCGGCCACCGCCACCGACCGCCGCCCCGAGGCCCGTCCGCGGCCCCCGGAGGGAGCCCCGCCGCCGGGAAGCCGTGGGGAAACCCGGGGTACCGGGTCGCAGCCGGCCGCACGGAGAAGCTCGGGGGCCCTCGCGCCTCCCTCACCCCCACTCCAGCCCTGGGAGGTCTCCGGGATGTGACTCATGATAAATAAATACAGAGGGGGGGAGGAAAGAAAAAACGAAAAAAAAAAAAAAAAGACACACCCTCGGAGCCGGACTGACATAATAACCCCCTCCCTTCCCCTCTGGAGCGGGGGAAGGGAAGCCTGGCCGTTCAGCTGGGAAAGTTGAAAGAAAAGGCAAACCCGAGGGACCGGCTGCGGGGCGGGAGCCGCGGCGAGGGCAGCCAGGCGCCGCTGCCCCTCGGGCGGCTTCGGCCCCGCCGCCCTCACCGGAGAGCCGAGCCCCGCCGAGCGCCGCCGCCGGCCCCCGGTGCGCTGCCCCTCACCTGGATGTAGTTGTTTTCGCAGTAGTCGGCGACTCGAGTGAGGTTCTGGTAGCTCTCGAGCAGAGCCCGCTTGCCAGAAGGGATTTCCTCCTCTAGCAACATCTGCAACTCTGCCATTTTCCACCCCTCCGCATCGCTTCCTCTTGCATTAAAGAGACAGCAGCAGCGCCGGGCTCGCAACCCGCCTGGTATTGTGGGATTCCTCCTCGCCTCGCTTTCGTGAACGCTCGCTTTCCCCACCCATCCTTCCCCTCCGAGGGGAGGGGAAAAAAAGAAAAAAAAAAAAAAAAAAAAAAACACAAACCAAGAAAAAAGAGGAAAAACCCGCCCTCGCTGTGCGAAGGCAGCCGGGAGTTGTAGGCAGGGCCGGTCGCATGCGCGGGGCGGCCGCCGCTCATGGGCACCGCCCGCGGGCCGGAGGGACATGGTGGGGCCCGGAGGGCTCCGGCCTGGCTGGCTCCTGAGGCTGTCTGTCCTGCTGGGAGCCCAGAGACGAGGGGACACAGTGATGTCCATCCCCCGCTCCGCTCAGAAAAGCCCCAGCCCCACAGTGCTGCCCGGAGGCAGCGCCTCTGCAGCAGAGGCCAGAAGGGTCTGCGAGGGAAGCACTGCTCTGGTTATCTGGCCGTGTGGCAGGCTAAAAATTTGGAAGATCGCAGAATCGATTAGATTGGAAAAGGTCTCTGAAATCATCGAGACCAACCATGACTGAGCACAACCATGTCAACTAGACCATAGCCCTAAATGTCATGTCCAGTGTTCCCTCATATGCCTCCAGGGACAGTGGCACCCTTACCTCCCTGGGCAGACCATTCCAAAGATGACAAAAGAGTGTTAAGATGTTAGAATGATGTTAGATGTTAGAATGGTTTGGGGCGACTAGTCCCTTCCAGGGAGATAGTCCCTGAGACGGAGGGGGAAGTACTGAATCAAAGTTGTGTAGATCTTAGTCAAGGCCTGCGCAGTGTAACTACTAACAGTTAGTGATTGCCTGGATTTAGCTTCATAAGAAGAGCTTAAATACTTGGCTGAGATAAATACAGTATTCCTGCCACTCATTTACCTCAGTTGTTAATCATTGTTCAGGTCTGTTAGCATTGTTCTGGCTGTTAGCAAAGGTATGGAAGACAAAGGTCTGGTGTTTACTTAGTACAATCTTTCTTGCATGTGTTTTTTGTAAGCAAAATCCGGATTCTGCAGTTGTGCCAGAAGAGAAGCCAGTAACAGCAGGTGGCTGCTCTGCTGAGTTGTCCATGCCTGCTCTTGCAATGAGTAACAGGCCCAGAAAAAGCCATCTCCCAGGCTCCGCTGTTCATGGCACGTGCTGTGTGTCTCCAATCACAAACACAAACACAGTTAGTCCTTGCATTTTAGTAATTGTCCTAGAGAAAGCCACACAGTGGTAAAAAGCCAGCATTTTTCACAAAAAAAAAAAAAAAAAGCAGTGTCAAGCTCACATTATAGTAAGAGGAGAGTGCTTCATCTCTACATAATCATGACATTTTACATGTTCTCTGTAGTCTGTCTCCTGTTTGCAGTACTGTTCTGGTCAGGATGCTTTGGTGTACTTGTTGCTCTCTGTAAATCAAGGTGGAGAGAGAAAAAACAGATCTTCCTTCACCTCTGTGGTCAGCAAAGCCCACATCTCAACCGAGAACTGTAGAAGTAAGGATGAAAGCCAGGGAGCCTGGAAGGGACGAGTGGGCCTGGGAAACTCTTTGCAACTGGAGTTACAAAAAACACCCCTGTCTGGGAACAGCCTGACAGGTACCAAGAAAAGTATGTGAGATCTCTTTGAGGAGCAGGAGCTGGTACATTTGCAGCACTTGCTGTGGGATAGAAGTGCATCTACAGTGCTATCTTCTGATGGTTAATTTACTTGGCAACTTAGCAAAATTGTTTCCAAAGGGGTTTTAATAACTGTCTTTAGGGCAGCATGTAATGTCCAATAAAACATTTTATTTCAGATTCCTTTTAATGTAAAATAATTAAGTTTGTCTGTATTGAGATATTGGCGAGCATTAAATGTGTCCTGGGGCAAGTGTGACCAAAACCCTCAGGTTTTAGCTTTCATATTTTTCAGATTCTGTACTGCTGTAGTTCTGAGCTTCATATTAGGGAAGAGTAAGCTCTCTTCACAGAGTAGGTAGACAAAGCAATTTCTTCTCTAGCTGGGGTCCAAGGACAAACAATCCAATTTTCAGGGCCAAGACCATAAACAATGTGGACTGAAGAGAGAAAAACAAGGATGGGACTTCATAAGCTAAAGCTGTTATTGGACAATTAACTCCAATATGCAAATAGACCAGAACTTATAAAAGTGAGCGACCCCGTGACCGGTCATCCATTCTGTGACCATTTTGGGTTCATCTTGAGGTGTAGCCCTGCCTGGGCTCTTGTGCTGCCCAAGGTGTATCCACTGACGTCTTCTAATAAATACCTGCTTTATTCTTTAACTCAGTCTAGTCTCTGTTCTAGGTCAGCCTTCACACTACGCACTGGCTTCTCCTTGTTTCCAGTACTGACTTCTTGTTTCCAGCTGTATATTAACACAAAGACAAATTCGATTTCTCTATTCACTTTGGCTGCAAATTGCTTAACACCCATTGGCTTGAATGAGTCTGTAATTGCCTACAGATCACAGACTGGCTTCATGGAAGCTGTTAACATCCTCAAATGTAGCACAATTGTTGTTGGCACTTCTCAGAATGTTACAGCTGTCCCTGTAAAAGAAATGACATATGTGTGGGGTCTTGCCCATCAATTTTTTTCAGTATGAGAAAAATGAGTGGCACATGTTTTGCTAAATGTATTGTGCTTCACTTTGGTGAGCAAGCTTGTCCTGCAAGCCTGTGGCAGGACACTGCTGAGCAGGCACTGGGGGCTCCCGGGAGGTGCATCCACCTCGCACAGTGGAGCAGCAGCTCTGGGAGGGCTTGCAGCCTCGTGCCCTGCTGCGACCTGAAAGGCCTTGCACAAACCCCACCAAGCGCACTTCAAAATGTTCTCACAACTCAAGAAGACCTTGGAGGAGCACATCAAAGGTCGCCACCTTGTGACAGCTGCGTTGAGGCTCTTCTGCAGCTGCCGTGGCATGACCAGGCATTGTCCCTATGCCTGCGGGTTAGACGTGAAGTAGGTAAACAACCAGACCATGTCCACTCCTGCAGGACCTGTCATCTGGGTGCCATACAACCACGGCAGTGCTGCTGTGAGGGCCACACAATGTAAGATGTACTGGGAATTGTGGTGTGGATATGCCCAGCTGATAGGATCAGCAAGCCTTATTAGCTTTAGCCCCATGTTAGCCCTCCTTCATTCTAAATAACTCTCTGCAGGGTCTCTAGAGTGTCTTTGCAGAGTGTTCCTTTTGTCTGAGGCTCTTGGATGGTGCATTGACCCAGGTGCAATAGATCAAATCTGTCTCCATGAGTCTGCATGGTGTTTAGAGCGAGTGATTCTAAAGCACCTGAAAGAGTGCAAATCTAGCAGAACCAGCGCTGAGCCACAATCAATAAACCTTGGGCTTGCTGAAGACAGTAGTGTGTATCTGAACTGCATTCACTGGGGTTTCTTTTTAGAAACTGTTTTGTTTTGTTGTTCTTTTCATCTTGGTTTATTTTGTTGGGTTTGGGCTTTTTTGCTCTGTCACACTTTCTGATTGCACCAGGCAATAAACTGTTGATTAGGGAAAAAAAAATTACCTAACTTACACAAGATACTTCAAGTGCGCAAGAGCTGGGAATTAAAATTTTCCTGGCTTGGGCTGCTGGACTGGCAGAGGAAAACATGTAATTATGTCCATCAATCTCCACCTAAACAATCACCCAAATGAGATCCTTTCCAGACTAAAATGTGCTTATATATCTCTCAATGTCTCAACTTTACATCTGAGATTTTCTCCTCCTCAGTGGGGCATGAGATCTCCAGGGGCAATCCTGTCTTTCTGGGACAATAGGCCATTTTTGGCTGGGAAAGAAAAATGTGACTATATTCTAAGTGCTGTTTAGAACAGCAGCAAAGTAGCAGTATCACAGCAACTTCTCTTGCACTGTAATTTGTGTAGCTCTGTAACTGTCTGTTCCCTTTCCTTGGCCATAGATTGGCATGTGTCTTTGTTTTTCCCTTGGGAACGAACAGTACTTGCTTCAGTAGTGTTGATTGGAAAATAACCCTTTATTTTTTGTTGGACTATTTCTCAGCTGGATTGATTCCTGTTTTGGTTGTTTAGCTGCACAAGCACTTCTGACAGTGCAATGGAAAGGGAGATGAGGGATCTGAGGGGGCAGCTGGAAGCACAGAGGACACAGGGCTGTTCAGATCAGCCACATCGGCTCTGCTGCCAAATGCCAAGTCTCATTTTCTAGTAAGAAAAATTTTGTTGATTGCAATGATAGTTACACAAGTATGGCTGTCCTAGAATGAGCCTTTGTGAATACTTAATACTCTTAACATTTTTTTTTTCTTGGTACCAAAATTTGCTTCTCCGGTATTTCCTCCACCTGTTTAATAGCTGCCCAGGAAGGTGCATAGCAGCATTGGGTTGCTTTCCTTTGCTTTAGCACAGATCTTTATTTAAGAACCAGAATAATTACCCATATTGATATTTCGGTTATCATCAGGTTGTCTGAGTATTGCAGAGATGAATGGGGCTGTTCCTGCATTTTGAATACAATTTGTCATGCACTCTGCACTCTTGTGGTCACCTCTGCATGCCCTTTTTCCCAATTAATATTTTTAAGATTTTCATCAAAGCTGTTAACAGCTGGAGATCCTGCTCCTGGCTTGCCAGAGGAGCAGGGGTGTTTGGGGCCGAACTGCATCCCTGAGCTGGTCAGAGACCCCAGCACAGCCCCCTGGCAGTTGCTAGGCAGCCACGAGCTCTGTGCAGCACAGCCAGCACAGCCAGGCATTGCTAGGCAGCCTGAGCTGCTGGGGAGCACAGAAGTAATAAGATTCAAAATTGCAGCTTCAAGAATGCACAAGATAAGAGTGGCAAAAAATAGTTTTTTCTGTATTTTGACATGACCTTTCTCCTCTAATATATTTTCACTTGCAGGATTTGCCTTCTGTCTCAACCTCATTTTTCATAAAACTCTCTCCTCTTCATCCCTCCTGCATGTTTATCTTCACTCCTCAGCAGTACTCTGGTGTCAGCAATCCTCCTTTTCCGTCACCTCCGCTACCGTTTTCTCCATCCGTCATCTCAGTCATTCTCCTGCTGTGTTCCACTGGATCCCTTGTTCCTTTGGCCTCTTTGATTTTGTTTTTTCATTCTGGCACATTTCTCAGCTCAGCCTTTGGCCATCAGGTTGTCTCCTGATGTTTCCTTTCCGCTTTCACTGCATCTAGGAATTCCTCTCCTATTTTCCATTCCCAGTTCCCAGTCTAGGTCCATTCTGCTTCTGTCACTTCCAGCTGCCCATCACAAAGTAGGCTTATCTTCTTAACCCCTCAAAATACTGCCAAGGCATCCACTGCCCTAAGAACAGGGGAAAAATGGGGGTTCTAGACCTTGGTGGTGCAGCCAAATACATGCAGAATCTCAGACAGCCCATTTCCTTCTCCTAGACCTACCTGGAAAGATGGCTATTGTGTGAAAAATGCTAAGATGCTTGCTTCTTACACCACTAGCAAATTGAGCTAAACTGTTTTGTTATAAGAACATTTTGAGGAAGGGCTGACTTTAGAGCAGCCACTTAAAGCAGGAGGTGGCCTTCTGGCAGTAATCCTTTTTATTAGCATTTTTTTTCATTCTTTTATTTTATGGCTTTGGAAAGGTAATTTAAATATGAAAAGAGCCATCTTATTGCAAGGGGTAGGCATGGAGTGAAAGTCAGCTTTTTGAATAGACCCATGCAGGTTTGGCATACTCATTAGAGGGTAGGTTGGGATTTCCTGAGTTAATAGCTGTTTGTTGGAGGATGGCAATCCTTTAAAATGGAAGAATTTCTTTGATATGTATATATGAAATAAAATTTTACTGGGAAAGGTTTTTCATCCTACGTGGAGCTTCTGGTCAAAAGCAGATGGACACTTTGTCCAGGAAAAAGTAATATTTGTATAATTAGCAGTGAAAGGGAATATAACAGACCCAAAGACAGGTGACTCTAAATTGAAAGCAGGCCCTGAAAGGGTAGATGGCCCATATCAGCAGTCCTACTTGCTCAGCTCTTTGGAGTGAGCATCCCTAAGAGGAAGAAAAATACTGCTTAAGGTCTTGGAAAATGTTTTGAAGTCTGAAAACACCTTTAGCACCATTTCTGTTCTGTTTTGCACTGCTTGATAAAGGCTTTGAGAGTAGCACAGCCAAGAATGTTCCTGGGAGAATGCATATAGAGCCACCCCAGGCTTAATGAGACTCACTGGCTCAGACACGGTTTGCAGAGCTGTAACTGCTTCCTCGAGAAGCAGAGCCTAAGATGGCTTTGCAAATTCATGCAACACTGCAAACAATGCCTTGAGACCCCTGCCTAGTGCTGAACACAGAATTAATAAGCTCTTCTGGACTACATTTGCACACACAGAACTGAAGTGTCTCTGGTGTTCCTTGGAGCAGCTCCACTGCCTCTGTTTTTCTCTTCTCCATCAGTTCCCAGCCTCGTATGATCCCAGATAATTGAGCTGATTTTACTGTGCTATCATCTAGTTTATTCACACCTCAGAATTGATTACTTCACGCTCCTGGCTATACCTAACTTACCCTATATATACCTGGACTAATTTATTTCTTATCCTCAGTACCTAGTTTCTGTGTTTCTATAGTGGATGAATAAAACAGTAAACAGAAAACAGTAAACATCTGTGTTTCAGAGCCAACATTTGAGCTATGTCTGTGGATTTTTTCTTAACAAGTAAAATTATAAAAAAATGAAATTGACGGCTTATCAAAATGTGCTTAGCATAATGCAAAGCTTTAAAAGAATATATTATTGTGAAGATAATCTAATTGCACAATTGCAATTTTTCATTGTATTTGAGGAAATCTGAGCATGGATAGGAATTACTTTTATGTTCTTTCTATTTAAAAGATTGGTGTTTTTCTAAGCGCCACCGTTTTTTTGATGCAGATTAAAAGCATTCGTATTCTGTCCTGATTAATTGGTGTGCCTCTTTTGCATTTAAATATATACTTCATTGAATTGCAGTTTTCCATCACAAAGCAGAAAAGAAAAAATAATTAAATGATAACATCATGCTACTACAGAAGGAGCACTATTTCCCCAATAAAAATAAATATTTGACAGTAATTTTGCAGTGATAGTATTACCAAGCACAGTATTTGGATGGCAAAATAAGGGACAACATAATAGGTTTTTTTCCAGCAAGTGAAAACACATTACAGTTCTTGGGCCGGTTCCAGCTCCCAGTGAAACAGTAAAGCTTCAACTGGAAGCAATGCTGAGTCTGTAGGGTTGAGCAGTGTTTGAAAAAGACCATCTTCAATAGCACTGAAGGCAAAAGGGATCTGACTGGATGCACAGCAACCTTCAGATGCAGTTGTATACTAGAAAATCACTTCCACACTAAGATAACATTGACATCCTCCTTGGCATTGTCCCAGTCAGAGCTCAAACACCGACTGTGCAGAAATGAGGGTAAAAAGTCATTACATATAGACTGAAGTTCTTCTCTGTTGGGAACATTTAAAAATAAATCAGGCCACCTAGTGCATTCCAACAAAATTTAAAGGATAAGCTTTGGATATTCAAAACAAATCGGGGTGGGGGGGGTTCCTGTTACTTTTCATTACATAACAAGAATAATCTCTTGTGCCTCTGAGACTGATTACATCTCAAACTTCGTTTAGATATTAATCAATCTCAGCAACCACTTCTTGTTTCCTGTAGCATAATGCGGTAAAAATGGTCCTTTAATTACCACTAATGAAAGTTACCTGCAGTGAAAGTGAATATATGCCACTGGAAAATGACTTGGTTCAGAGGACAGAGAATGCAAATACGAACAATCTTAATGATGCATATGCACAATTAGAAGTGAATATGTAAATTACTGATGACAGCTTCCTGCTGTGCTCAGCTATTTGCTGTCACCATTAGCTACGAATGTTTTAATTTATTTGGTCATAACTATTATAATTCCACAGTATCTTTCTGACCAGTGTGTTTCCTGAAGGGTTGGGGACTTTTTAAACAGTATCATTTAATAAATACATACTTACTCAGTATTAAAAATATTTCTAACATTCTTTAAAATAATTCTGAATGTGAGGTGGATAATTATCCCTGCCATCACTTCCCTTTAAATGTCTGACTCTTCATTCTGTATCTGACATGTTTGTACTTCTCAAAATTTCTTCAATATGTAAGGTAGAGCCTATCTATGTATTTACATCAATTGGAAGATGTCTCACAATTAGATGTCTTTTCTTATATGCTAAGAAAAAAAAAGACTCATGCTGTTCTGACTGAAGAAGAGATCAAGTTGTTGTTTTACATAGAAGATATATTTTAGAGCCTTCACTATACTGTGTGTGAAATTTGCAGTTGTTTCCCCTTGTAATGCTTTGTTTTACTCGCTTATACCTTTCTCAGTCTTAATTTAGCCCATGTAGCACATATTTCTATTTCAGACTTTATTTTTCCCCTCCAAGGAATTTGTGAGACAGGAAAAAGAAGAAATGCTTTCTGTAGCATCATTACAAATATTTCAGCCAAGAGGTCACACCCCCAGGAGCTCTCTGTTTTGAATGAGGAAGGTAGTTAGCAGAAGGTAGTTTCAGGGCCATACCTCCTGCTCTTCCTGTAAAACCTGACAACATTTGGTGAATTCCTAAAGTTTTAGAACTAATATATTTGCATACTCTCAATAGGGTTTATAAGAGCTAGAATTTTTCCACTGAGGAACTGGGCTGTGCTGATAATGTTTGCTAATACTGTGCACTGCAAGGGTCAAGGGATTTTCTCTGCACATTTTTTTGTTTTTCATACAATATCACTGTGATGGATAATGGCATAGAGGGACTGTATCCCCTGGCATCTGGAGTGTAACAGTATGATGAATTCTGGGAAAAGAAATAGTGGAGGCACTTGCAAGGGCCAGATAGAAGGGGCATGCACAGGTGTGGAAGGGGAGAAGAGGAAGACAGGTAAAGAGGAACTATGAGGAGATTGAAGATTGTTTAGATATGTGGTGTCTGATCATAGCACAGAACAGGTGGGCTGTGGAAAGCACTAAAAAGCTACAAACACTTCCCACACAGGATATAGACTTGGACTCAGGACCTTATTTTCTCTTGTTTTCTCACAGTAGCTAAAAAATTCACAGGAATCTATGGACTACAGTCTACAATCACTGCCAATTACTCCTGCTGTGTAAAGGCCATTTGCTGTAGGTCTGAAAAATCAAATCTTGATGTTGGTACTTATGTTGGCCAACCAAACTCTTAACAAGTTTAAATGATGTATCGGTCAGTTAATCACCATGGGAGTGCCATCATCTCTTACGATCTTATGGGTGTCATACTTGGCTGGGTATTATCATATAGGCTACTAAAGTGGGCAGGTCCTTTTTATCCTAAAAAGCTTGTTGAAACAGGCTGTCTTTTGAAAATTCCTTTGGTTTTCAGTGAAAGAAAAAAAAATGCTTTGTAAAAACAAGTTGCACTGAACATCTCTTCTCAAGTGGCTAATACATATAATTTTAAATTTTTATTGTGTGGCCAAAAGGTTCCTTATCTCATTTCAGAGAATAGAATTCAGAATTCAAATGCTTTCTTGTTCTGCATTAGGAAAAGAGCAGCAAATCTGACATAGAGTGCCTTATTCAAAGATATTATGTCTTCATAACTGAAAAAGCCTCATTTCAGTAACCTCTTTAAGTGTTATTTACAATAGCCTCCTGCTGTAATAGTCTATTAGAACAATAAAATTGCTATAAAATGATTTCCCATTACACTTCTGTGGTGGATATAAACTGCATGAACCTGTGACCCAAGCCTGTCGCTGACGCTGTTCCATTGCTGCGGTTCAGCTGAAGGCTGGGAGGTGTTGGCTCAAGCAGCAGTGAGCCAGTCCCAGCCCTGCCACCTTCCAGGACTGGCCATCACACTCCAGGGTTAGGCTGGAGGCTGGCAGCTGCCAGGCATTCCCTTGGTGCATGGCAGACAGCTGCATTTTCTGGATCAGAGAATCACTTGTTTTTCCACTTAAGCAATGTTAGTAACAGTTAGCAAAGGAGTATGTGAATATTGTGTATTATCAGTGCATAACTGAGATACTAATAGGAGGTTATCCAGTACATATGTTGAATATGGCAAAATTGTCCTCTGTACTTTGTATCCAGCTTTTTATACCCTTTCATTTTAAATGTACCTACTGAAAATGGCCTGGAGCTTCCAATCCATCAGCTGTCAGGCTGTTCCACAGTCCGCTGTGGTACCAGACAACTTGTGCAATGCTAAGGGTGACACTGCCATATAACTTTTCACAGATTTGCATCGAAATGTACTTTTCAAAGGTTTAGTGAAGCCACAGGGGAATATATTTATTTATAAGTGCCTAGGAATAAGGGTCACAGCAACAGTCTAACAATTTATGTATAATCCATTGCTAGTGCTCATTCACAAAATAGACTGTATAAATTATGCTATCTATTGCATAACTATTTTTGTGTAAAAGGTTTTAATCAAATAAAAGGAAATGTCCAGAGAAGGTTAACAAAGCTGGTGAAAGGGCTGGAGAACAAGTCTTACAAGGAGTGGCTGAGGCAGCTGGGGTTGTTTGTTTAGCCTGGAGAAAAGGAAGCTCAGGGGAGACCTTGCAACTCTCTACAATTACCTGAAAGGAGGTTGTAGCCAAGTGGGAATTGGTCTCTTCTCACAGGTAACAAGTGACAGAATGAGAAAAAATGGCCTCAGGTTGCACCAGGAGATTTAGATTGGATATTAGGAAAAAATGTCTTCACTGAAAGGGGGGTTAAGCATTGAAAAAGGCTGCCCAGGGAACTGGTGGAATCATTGTCATTAGAAGTGTTGGAAAAACATGTGGATGGGGCACTTCAGTGGGGAACGTGGTAGTGCTGGGTTAATGCTTGGACTTTATGATATTAGAAGTCTTTTGCAACCTTGGCAATTCTAGGATTCTAAGTGATTTTTATTCATATGCTGAGTAATACCAAAACTATTATATTAGTTTAAAATTAATGCCTTAATTTATGTCCAAAATCTCACAATAGCAGCCTGGATTTTGTGTGTTCCTCCCCCTCCTCCCCTTGCCAAGCAGATTTCTCCTATAATTTGTTTTCTGAATTTGAGGAAGAAATTTGAAAGTAATGATAGGATATGTTTTGCCCTCAGCTGGCATGTATTGTTATATATTAAAGTAATATGCCACTATTTCATATATGTCATATTTCTTATCATTCTCTGTTGGTTAGTAGGAAGAGATATAGTCACAAGAGGGTTTATTTTCATATGGATCAGTAATCTGAAAATTAAAATCAGGACACAGAAGCAATAAGTCTCTGATTTTAGCTGGAGGGTCGGTATGAATTTCTTCCTTCTCACTATTCTTGACATTTTGATTTTCTGGTTTGATTATATTACTCAATAATTAATCCAGAATAATTTAGCACATCTCCTACCACTTAAAGTTATTTGGTGTTGCTCCACCATTTCTCAATATCATGCTTGTAGAAAGGAAAGGACAGAAATCTGAACACTATAAAACATACTGACACATCTATTATACAGGGAGGGCCATGTTACATGATGAAAAAAATTAATCCTGTCTATCTGCTTGTTACAGATGTTTAGGACACACCTGACTTTTGTGCAGGGGTGTATGGATAAATGTGTCTACCTCATAAATAGCCTGCTCTAGCAGGCTGGATATACCTGTTACTGTATTGCCAAAGTGTTTCAGCTCAGCTGTGGGAGCCTGGTTCTTCAGGGCAGGGTAACTAATCCCAGGCACAATCCCAACTGTGCCGTGACCATGGAGGTTTGCTCAGACATCTGCATCCATGCAAGAGGCTTGTGCTGGAATAGTTTTGTGGCCAAGATTTGGCCATCCTCACACTGTCCCACCAGGTCAAATCTGTAACAGGGCCTTGGTCAGCACCTTTTAACTGTTTGACTGAACTCCTTTACTCCATCTGGAAGGAGAGGAGCATTAAGGAGAGCAGTTTCAGAGGCAGATTGGAGGGGCAGCAATCAGCAGCTGTAGATGTGCAGGAGATCATCACCTCAGCCTCTTTGAAGTAGCTAGCAAGGAATGTGTGAATGCACCCTGAAATTGTGGAAAGAGGTTTTAAAAATTATTTACTTTATTAAAACGGAATTTGCCTCTGTCAATTAAAATGGGGTAAAGTTTGAAAATTAGTAATTTGTTCTATTTGTTTTTGTTCCCAGCCTTGGATTAAGGGGGGAGTTCAGTTACACTGCAGGGTGAGTTGACACCCTTGTTCTGGTACCATCCTGCTCTTTTGAATAGTGCCTGATCTGTGAGCTCATCTGATAAATGAGGACATTTTGTACACACATGGTGTGCATTTTAAAGAGCTTCAGTGTGGTAACAAACTGCTCTGAATATGGTGGGCCCCACCAGAAAGGATATAATTTGAGGCACGTGAGAAGCAGATGCAGACCTGAAGAAGTAAAGAAGGTTCATTTGGAATGACTGAACCACCACCACAGAGCTGCTTTGCAGGATGGGCATGAGCTTTCACTTGCTTTTACTACAACCATTTAAAATGTGTTTTCTCAAGTAATTCCCAATCACTTTTCAATACCTCTTTTCAGTAATGTAAAATATCCAGAACCATTGATTTGGGGGCTTAGCCTGTTTCTTTGTGCCTTCAAACTTCCCATTTCAAGACATGTAAGATCGCTTAATATTTTCAATATCTGTGGTCATAAATATAATAATTTTATAATTTTTGTGCATGTTTTTTCTGTTATGGTTGATTCTCTATACCAGTTATGCCACACATTCTTTAATGAAATATATTACCATGATACTTTGGTCATGCAGCTGACAGCATCCAGCAACCATGAAGCTCTTTCACAATGATTTAGAAAATATCCATGTGTGAGTCTACTGTGAGGGCAAATCTGAGTCAAGAAATATGGGCAATGGCAGGTGGCAGGAAAATAAACCACAGTGCCAGAATTCCTGACAGCCAAGGGCTTGTAAATGTACCTAGGACTCAATTTTATTATTACAAAATCAGTGGGATGCTCTGGATGTTGAGCTTGAATGTGTGCATAAGTCAACACAACTGCTATTTTATCTTCACAAGACATGTTTGGGCTGTGGTTACAGTGGTTTGGTCTTTGATTTGTGAATGGCTTTTGTTCCTTCCTCTGTCTCATGCACAATTTTGGATTTATTTATGCAGAATAAAGGGGGAGCTGTGGTGGGAGTGGGGTCAGAAGGTTTGTGCAGCCGTGTGAGCTACAGCACAACTCACCCAATCCATGGGAGGGCCCTGTGGGCAGTACTGCATCCTCTGAGGGCCTGACTACAGGAAAGACATGGACCTGTAGAGCAGGTCTGGAGGAGGCCACGAAGATGATCAGAGAGAGAGAATAACTATCCTAGAGATAGTTGGGGTTGTTCAACCTGGAGAAGAGAAGGCTCTGGGGAGATCTTATTGTGGCCTTTTAGTACTTAAAAGGGACAAACATTTTATCAGGGCCTGTTGCAATAGGACAAGGGGTATTTTTTAAACAAAAAAGCAGTAGATTTGGACTAGATACAAGGAAGACATTTTTTACAACGAGAATGGTGAAACATGGGAACAGCTTTCCCTGAGAGCTGGTAGCTGATCCAACCCTGAAAACATTGAAGATCAGGTTGGATGGCGCTCTGAGCAACCTGATATAGTTGCAGATGTGCCAGCTCATTGCAGTGGGTTTGGACAAGATGACATTTAAAGGTCTCTTAAAACCTGAACTATTCTGATTCTATGATTTTACCAGTAGCTCATAATGTACTCATCCATTTTATATAGAACATCACTACTTTATACTATATCATGTATGTACAAATATACATGTGTATAGTTGGTTATTGCACTGTTCCCTCTATTATAAACCATAAATATATTCTCCAAATATGTAACTATTTTAAATCTTTTTGAAAAAGAAAATGAGTATTTTTCTCATTTTCTGAGAAAATGAGAAAAATACTGCACTATATACTCATTTATCATGTCAGACTCTGGAATAGAGAACATGACTAATCAAAAGCTTTAATCACAGTGTTTGAAACCCATATTTTTATTTACATTAAAAGGAAAAACAAGGGTGATCTAGTTATCTGCATCTTCTAAAATTAGATCTTCTTAAATAAGCACATACAGTTTAATCACATCCAAGAATTTTAAATGAGCCAGCAAAGAGTGTTATAGACTGTTAATATTCATTCTCAGACAGTTTTCAAACACTGGAGAAGTTCCAGAGCAATGAAAGAAAGGAAAGGTTCTGCCAATATTGAAAAGAGATATATAGGTATTATAGCCCTTTCAACTTAATATTGATCCCAAGTATATGGCAGAATAACTAAGAGGAGATTCCACTAAGAAAAAATTAAGGAAAAACAATTTAATCAATGCAAATCAATAGGAATGTATGGAAAAGTAGATATATTTTCAGGATAACTCAATATCCTTTGGTGTGAGAATACAAATTGAACAGATAAATGTGTTGTGAAAATGTATTTACATTCTGTAAAATATCTAACTTAATAAAACTTTGAGAAACTACAATTAAAAAATTAAAAATAAATAATTATTTTGATAGAAAATCATTATGGTGCATATTAAATAAAAAATAATGCTGATAGACTTCAAGAGTGGTCACAAAGGGTATTTTGATCTTGACTTCTTGTTGGTTAATTTATTTTAATTAGCCTCCAAGAAAACAATAAAATCATTGCTGATAAAATTCTCACAGAGACAAATAATTAAAAGAACAGACTGGCATGATCGATACTTTCACAAACAGCAAAAGTGACTGCAACCCAATCTTGTTCCCACCACTCTGAACAAAAGCTTTAAGAGCTCACACTTGTAACGGGGGTCCTCAACTACAAGTACAGTGAGAAGATCCTGTGCTTTGAGGCCTTCGCCCACCTCTATATCCAAAAGGGCCAATGGATTCTGGATGTAAGAGTGAGAATATTGAGTTTGGAGAGGGCAATGTTTCAGTCTTCTATTGCCTCTGACATTAATACAAGTACCTAGTAGTAGGATCAATGATTCACAAAGGATGTTAAAATATTGGAAAGACATAGCAATGAAAGAATGAATTCACTGGAGTGAAAATATTTTTAAATTCAATTCTAAATAAAAGAAATCCAGGAGCTACTTGATTTCTATTTATACAGGTTCCTAGGATTGTTGGAGAGCCCTTCATGAGGATAATAGGTAGCTTAGTAACCTGGTAGACGTGGCTGCATAAGGATTAAAAACTGATATTTTTAATATTTTGCATGGCATTTTAATATTATGCAGGGCATATTTTACTGTTCTGTTTCTTTTGCATGGCAAAATGTAGTATTAATATTTGATTTCATGATGTGTTAAAGTAATCTCTATGACACTGAAGACTTGGGCTCTTAATGGGTACATTTTTGGTTGAAGACTTATAATGTCTACCAAAACTGCCCTCTGCCCTCTGTTAGGTAACTCAGTGTGACAGATTCCAATGTAATTGTTGTCACAGTGACGTGGCCACCCAGCTCCCCTCTTACTTTATGGCTGCATTTGTGTCTTTATCTGCAGCAGACCTTTAAACACCTCTCTTCAGGTGCATTCAAAGACTTCTGTGGATTCAAAGATAATTTTCATTTTGAGTAGCTAAATTGTCTCTATTTCCTGGGTTATTTTTTAAAACCAACAATAATTTACTTGGAAATCTATTCAGCAAGTTCTTTGATTTTTTTCTAGTTTTTAAGAAAAAAACCACTGACAGCTATCTTTCATCATTAACCTATCATTTGCAGAAGCTTTGATATTAAGTTTCTCATGCTGAACATATTTTATAGTGATTAGAATACTTTAGTGCAAAGAAAAGTAAAAAAACATTTAAGACACTTGATTTCCTCACTTTTCCCCATGTAAGTGAACTGGGCAGGCCTTATCATCCCAAAACTGTGAGCCAAAGACAATGCCTTTATTTCAGTTGAGCAGAAATGATCTAACAGTATAAAATGAAATGGCTCCTGAATGTCAAACTTCATTCTCAGTAAAGCTTCCCAGATAAATATTGGAAATGTCTTGCTGCTAACATGATCTGAATATGAGAGTGAAAAATCCGTGGTTCATAACTGGGACTAGCTGGCATTGATTTCTGTAGAAGTCTGATCTTTACTATGACTGGTACAGCAGAAGAGCCGGGTGCTTATGGGGCTTGCAATGAAGTGGGGGTCCCGTGCTGAGACACCCAGTTAAACTCAGTCTTAAATCCTTCTGAGAGCTTGTTGGAGGACTCACTCCAGTAATTCACCTATCTGTTGAATTAGGTTGTTGAAAGCCATTGACCAAAACCACAGTGGTATATTTTCTGCTGGATAAATATCCACAATGATAAAAACAGGCCTGAAAGTACTTGAGACGTTTGCCAGTTACATTCCAGGCTCTGTATACTGATAATTATTTGTGTTCCATGAAAAATGTCATTAAAATAATCAAATTTTCACAAATTAATTTTTCAGACTTGCTAGAAAGAATAATAAAATTATTTTGCTAGAATTTTAAAAGAACATGCATAAAGTAAGGGTGTTTTATTTTTTTCCCCTTTCCAGATACTGAAAAGAAAATATCACAAGGGCTGTCTGGCTATAAATATGCCATTGCATAAGCACATTATTATGATACAGTCACAGTATTTTGTTTGCAATTCCCAAGAGGCAAATTGCACAGGGATAGGCTGCTAAAACTTCAGCAGCAGTAGCTGAGAAGACAAGAAGCACAAATGTCAAAACAGGAAAAATATACCAGACACAGTTTGATTTTTCAGAGTCAAATTCTTACTCATTTACATTATGAAAATGTGTAACACCATAAATATTCCCAAATCAATCAAGTAATTCCAAATTTATATCACTGTAAATGACAGCACAATTCGACCTCCAGAAATTCTGTATTTTACTGAAGGGAAAGGATTAAGTATTTATTATAAGCTGTCTTCTGATGTTTATAATAAGACACAGTTTGTCATTGCTGCAAGATGAAACTCATATTTTTCAAAGTTTAGCTTATGGCCCTGTAAGGGAACGGGATTTTTAGAATGTTCTTTCTAGAATATGCAAAATCTGAACAATTCCCTTATAACTATCTGCTGGCTTTACAAGAACATTACCTTGAGGCAGTAAGGAAAACTGAACTTTATTAAAAATTTCATCAAAAAGATGAATAGTAGCCTTGGAAAAAAAAAAAAAGAGGGGCTTAAGACATATGGCACTGCATTATGCTTTAGAACCTACAATGATATAAACCTGTAAAGGGTTTTGACTTCATAAGTGCTGTACACTTCAATGCAAAGTCAAATGCTGCTGAATGTCTTTGGAAGTATGATCATATTTTGTTCTTCAAAGAGCATTTTATGAAACGGATCTAAGCTTATACTCTTGTTATTGCATCTACTTTTTTCAAATATGTGTGAAGTGGGGGAACAGGGAGGAAAACAAAAACACAGGTTGAAATATTGACCACTGAAAGACCTGAGATACCTGAACTGAATAGCTCAAAAGAGATTTGAAATGGGATCTGTTACCTAATCCTTAGGCTGAGAAGCTGCTGTTAATAATAGTTAAAAATAATTCCATTACTTAATCCCCAACTGTGAAATGAATGGGTATTTCTAGTTGAGTTATTAAGGGGTGTAACTGAACCTCACAAGGAACTTCTATGCCTAAAAGCATTCTTGTTTGTGTCAAACTAGTTCTTTGCCCAAAGGGCTTTTGCTGAGGAACAGGGATTGGCCTACGTAAATGAACAAATTTCAGTCACTGTTTTTGTCATATTGATGGTAAGTGAATAATTCTCTTTCTCCAGAGGTGTTGATTTTGACACAAATATCCTTCATGATTTCATTAAAAAATCCTCTAAGTAAATGTTATTTGAAACATTAGCCTTTCTACTGTAAACAGTGTAGAAAGTTGCTCCTCCCAAAAAACTCTTCCCTTCTTAGACGACATCTTTCCATTCTTCATCAGCATGTAGATTTGACTGAGAAATTGTAATGCTAATTTCGTTCTTCATAATTATGACTATTAGGTTTTAAATAATTCATTTTTCCTCCCTGCTGGATTACATACTTCAAAAAGTAAGCCTTGCTAAAATTACATGCTCTTGGATCTGGTAGCTTACAGAACTTGCTCATAATGCATATGAGACTATGGTCCACTTTCTTGAGAACCATTTCTAAAGTATTCTGTAAAATACACTGCTGTGATTCAGACCCTTGAGGGAGCAATAGGCGTAATTGGTTCCAGTTTCAGCTTCTCACTTGCATAATTTAACTGACTCCTTTGTCCCTCAAGTAAAATGAAGGTGCTCTTCAAGCTGGGCTGGGGTTTAGCTCAGCACTGGAAGCAACTGCTAGAAAACTAATGCAGTAGGATACAAATGAAAATGATGAAAAGGGACAGTGGCAGCTCACAAATAGCACAAAATGAGGATTGTAAGGTAGATCCATATATTAGATTTTGATATACAATCCTGTGGTATAGCAGCACTGAACTCGATAACCATCCCTAAGGTACTTGTGAAGGATATGTCCCAGGTTACACTCAAAATCATGCTTGTCTGCCTTTTTTCAGAGATCCCCTAAATGTATCCCCTAAATTTTCAGAGATCCTTCAGCAGCTACAACAGCATGTTTCCATACGAGATTTTACGTGTCTCAATGCTGCCAGGAATGCCTCACATTAGTGATTCACAGGCTCTCCATAAGTAGTTTGTGAAAGACCAAGTGAAGAGGAGCGTGAGGACTGCAAATCACTCAGACACGTCAAGTGTCACCCATTGCACTCACTGCCAAATCACACTGGTAGGAGAGCCAGCCATGGTCTGTCCTCTCTCACATCCCAGCTGATGGGCATCATTGGTCACTCTTTCTGTCACAGTTCCCAAAGTTTGGCTTCTCATACACTGGATCATAAAAAAATAAGAGCAAGTCATACTTACCGTTACTTTGGACACTGCTGTTGTGGAACAGTAGAAACACAGCCCAGTGTAACACATACATCATAATTAGGTTTTGCAAGCATGTAATATAATTGTGTTCCCTAAAGAATGGAGCCTAGGTCCTTCTTGAAATAAAGCTGCAAATACATTCCTGTCTGTCTGTGAGAGATGAGAGGGTCTCCTTTATTACCTGTACTCCACATTTAATTGTTAACTCTTCATGGAAGTCACAGCACTGAGGATGCAAAATATACATAAAGACATCTATTAACAATGCTAATTTGTATTAAATATGATTGTTAAAATTAACTGGTCATTTGTGATATGTTCTCACAAAATGTTTGTCACTGCTCAAAATTTGCCTCTCATTTACTATTTCATGCTTGGGTCAGAGCATGATGATACTGATTATTTTGGGTTACTTCAATTACCTCATTCTGGATCTGCAGATCTTACACCCTCACATATTTTCAGTTCAAAGAGGGCAGCTTCTGTTTCTGCACACAGCCATTAAATAGGTTGTCATTTGCATCTCTTCTAAAGCTTATTTCCAGTGAAAGTCTGGGAACATTCATTATAAAAATGCAGACTGCATTTCTTTTAAATCAATTAAAAGGCAAACATCATTATAGATTGTCTCGGATAAACAGAATTTACACATCAGCTGGCTTCACAAAAGGCTCCTAATTTTTGTATTACTTTTGAAATTAACTCCTTGCATGCTCAAAGAATACAGAGACCCATTTATCTTCAAAAAGCGCTTCCCTTTGATCTGAGTTTCTGTCATTCCTACCTTCATGGATAAAAAAGATGATAGATGTTAGTATGAAACTCACAAGTGCTTTGGAAATCTAGCACTCAAAATGAAAAATGCAGAGAAATAATTCTGTGGCATTCAGGAGTGGAGCAGTGCTCATAACAAGGGTTTATCATTTGCCCAGTGTGGGGAATCCTATCTGAACACCTCTGGAAGTGTCAGCTTCTCTCCAGCAAAGCTCTCCCCAGGCCAGCTGGCTGCTGACCTTGTAGAATGTACTAGCTCAGCAGAGCTGGGGCTCATCTGCTCTAATTCCCTCTCTCTGGAGCTTTTCTTTCCCACCAGAGGGCATACACTGTGAGCACACAACTGCCTTCAGAGGAATTTAAAATATATATTGTGTACTAGATAAATGAACTGACTGGAATGCCAAGTTTTTGGACTCAATTCCATTCAGTGGGGCTGTTAATTCATCCTGTGGCTCACTGGGTAAATTATTCCATTTGCTACAAAAGCAGTTGGTTTAGCATACTTTTGTTTGACTTTGCAGAGTGCTGGATGCGCAGCGCTTTTGAATAAGGCCATTCATTTATTTAGCTACCGAGCTAACTGGTAGTACTGTGCTGGTATTCACCCACATCTCTGGATACCATGGAAATAGTTGCTCCCTGGGTTCTAGGCATGCCTAAAATTTTAATGTACATAGGAATCATTAAAACTATTTTAAAAAATGTGTCTACAGCGGTAATTTAGGTGAATTGTGTGTGACTAGGTGTGGGTACGAGGACGGCTCTGAGGAGGGGAGGCAGCAGCACAGCAGGCTGTGAGGTGATAGGTGTCCTGGAGATAACTGAGGTCTGTAAAACGGGTGGAATATGGCAATGGCACGTTTTGAAATTTTCCCGTATTGCAGCAATACAAGCAGAGGGGAGGAAGAGGAAGGAGAGACAAAGAAACTACGTTTCCCGGCGTGCCCCCGCGGCCTCGGGGCGGTGCGGGAGGAGGGAAGGGCAGGGAGCCGCTGTGGGAGACGTAACATGGGCGCCTGAGGCCGGGGCGGAGGTCGGGGTGGGCTGAGCGCGGGGCCGGGCGGGGTTGCGGGGCGAGGCCGGTCCGAGGTGCTGGGCGGGCTGTCCCGGCCCCGCCGGAGGGGAGGGCGCGGGGGTGGGGGCCGGGGCCGAGGCCGGGAACGGGGCTGGGGCTGGGTACGGCCCGGCTCCTCCCGGCACCGCTCCCGTGCAGGCGGCTGCGGCTGGGGCGCCGAGCTGAGCCGAGCCTGCCCCGCCGGACGTGGCCCGGCAGCCGAGCAGGAGGCGGTGAGGGGCCGGGGCCATGGCCGAGACCGGCTCTCTGCATGCCACCAGGTTCGAGGCGGCCGTGAAGGTGATCCAGAGCCTGCCCAAAAATGGTGAGTGCGGCAGGGGGGTCCGGCGGCAGCGGCGCCATCGGTGCCGGGCGGGCACCGGCAGCGGGCAGGGCCCGGCGGGCGAGGCCGCGGCGGGGCCGGGGCTGCAGAACCGCTGGAGAGCTCGGCACTGGTGCTGCTCCCCGCCTCCCGGGGGGAACGCCGGCTCCAGGGCCTTCTGAGCCCTGCCGGGAGCTCCGCAGTCGGGAGCCTGGAGCAGGGGATCTGTCAGCTCCCCGCGGTTTCAGCCTCCCTGAAATCCTGAAGCTGCTTTAACAAAGCTGTTACTGTGAGTTCCTCCCTGCTGAAAGAGTTAACAAAATGGAAAAGTAAAAAAAAACCCCAGGACTTATCTTTTTTATAAGAGTTATGATAATTTTTAAAACATTTGTTTATTACATGCATCATTAATTCTGGTGTAAAGCAAAATCGGATGTTTTTGAGGTTCTGAGGTAAACGTCACTGTAAACTTGTAATTATTAGAATCCAACCTTAAGCTACTTGATGTAATGGATTGGTTATGAATCTTCCCTGCTAGCTGTTAGAGTTTTATATTTACATTTTTTACCTGTACAAAAGTGTGTTCCACGAAGGAAGAAGAGAAAATCAAATCGGGAGGTAGGGTGAAACTGTTACTGAAAGTAACAAATCAAATATCTAAGGTAAACAAAAACACTGCAGAAGGCTGTGTTTTGGGTTAATTGTGTTTGTTTGGATTGGTGTTTGGGGTTTTTTTTGAGTTCTGGAGACTTGCAGTAAGTTAACATTTGTTAACAGTAAGGTGAATTGCAAGATACTTTTACTGAGAGCTAAACCTGTCCCTTTAAACTGAGTGAAAGGACATCGGCTTGATGTTACTTATTACCTTTTTTTTTTTATTCTAATTGTGGAGTTTGACCTTAGCAGTAGGAAAGGTTATAGTCCTTTAAACTCCATCTGAAACTTGCTGTTTGTACAGTAAATATTTTCAGTGGTGCTGGTTCTTGGTAGATGAGGTGAAGATGTTCTCTGTTGGCTAATATTGTACTGCTGTGAATCAGGCTGTAACAGGCTGCAGGCTATTTTCTCACAGAACCATTAAGCTTGTCAAATACTCCCTAATATTCTTGATGACAATTTAATTGTATTTTAAAATGTTTTCACTAGGTTCATTCCAGCCAACGAATGAAATGATGCTCAAGTTCTATAGCTTTTATAAGCAAGCAACCCAAGGACCCTGTAACATTCCTCGGCCTGGATTTTGGGATCCAATTGGTAGATACAAATGGTAACTTTTCATGAGTTGTTGTTTTGGGGAATTTTTTTTATGTTTGGAGTGGAGATGTTTAGAGGAGTAGAAGGCAGAAAGAAAGAGTTTAGAGAGTTTCTTTCTTCTTTAAATAAAAAGAACATTTACAACCTTTGATGCTTGAATTAATTTTCTGTTATATCCTGACTTTCTAACTCAGATAATTGATCACTTCTCAGAGTTGCAGGTGGAAACATTCCCTTGGATTATGCAGGTGGGCAGGTTTTTCTTGGGCCACCACCCCATCATGGTACCTCTGCAGTGTTTATCCCATGTTGTAAAATGAAGTCTTAGGTGCTCTGAAGAATGAGTGATGTGGAGGAGTGTCTGGAGCTCTTCCTTCTCGAGTTTTCCTGTGTGATGTGAGCCTGGAGTAAATAAGTGCTCACTGGCAACCACTAATACAGCTTTGAGCTCTTGGTGGGGAGGTTGGGTTTATGTCTTTCTGGTTTGTCTGCTCAGTGGCAGGTCTTCCCACTATCTGTGTTTGCCTTGGCCTGGGAAGACTTCTGATTCACCAAATTGCCAAGTTCTGTTTGAAAAGCCAATGTGACTGCTTTGCTTATAGTATTTTAATGATGATTTGTCCTGAAGAATAAATATTATTGCTGTCTTTGTGGTCATGGTGGTCTTAGGAATCTTGATGCAGGGGATAGACTGCATCACGCTGGGAGCTTTCATCCACCTGGTTGGTTGTAGCTGGAATGTGAGCCACCAACCTTGGTGGTTTTCTGTGAGTGGGACAAATACCCTGGAATGTCAAATAATCTGCAAGAGGAATTGTTTTATTGCAGTCTGTGTTCTGACAGATGCCTTGTGCAATACTGATAAATTTGGTTAGAGTTTGCTGTCTTGCAGAGTTGTAGAGGGAGAGATTTTATTTAGGTCATAAGTAGCTGCTGTGGTAACTATTTGCCTACTAGACTGATGTGTCTTTCCCTGGTTGCTAAACTCAGAAATGACAGATTTTTTTGTAGCTTGTTCTACCTCAGTGACAGCTGTTTGTAAGTGCTGGCTGAAGTGTCTGGGCCTGTTTGTTTTATACAGCAGAGGATCTTAAACTCAACTTAGTCAAAAGGGTAATGTGTGTGTCTTTTATCTGAGCTTATTTACAACTTACTGGGTACATAATCATAGGTAGTCAGTGAGGAATTCTTCAGTCCTAGTCTGTTCAGTTTGTTGCTGCTTCTTCCACTGTGTGATTATTCTAGCAAATTATATATTTGTATTTAAAAAATAATGTGAATCATTCTTGAATTTTACTCGTATCAGAAAAACTTTGGACATTACATAACTGACCTACTTAAGGCCAAGTTGAAAAAAATGCAGTATGCCCTGAAGATACTGAAGGTGTATGTGGCTTTCTTTCCTAGGGATGCTTGGAGTGCCTTGGGAAACATGTCCAAAGAAGAAGCCATGATAGCCTATGTTGATGAAATGAAGAAGGTATGTTTACTAATGAAGGAATTTTCTAGAAAAAATGTTCCAGAAATAGAGGAATGTGAGGGGGGTCTTGCTGACTACTGCTGCCGAAGCTCCAAATGAGTTATCCCGTGTGTGAACTGTTACATTTCAGTACTGTTCTGTTTGGCCTGCAGGGAAAAGAAGATTACAAAGTTCCTTCAAAACACAGAATTTGTGTTCTTTTCAGAGAAACATGAGAGCTCTAGCTGATACAAAGCTTAAATGACAGAGCTAAAGAAAGTCCAATGTTGAAATCATGGTAAAGGGGGCATTAAGGAAAAAAACCTGTACTGCACACTGCCTCAGTTCTTAGAGCTGAGAGAGGTAAATGATCTTTATCCTGGAAAAGAGACTAAAACAACTATCCAGAAGGACTTCAGGAGAAAAGATCTTACTCTCATGACTGGAGACCTGAATATAATCCAAGATGTGAACTTAATAATTTTCTGTTTTTCAGGAAGAATTCAACAACCTGAATTTTCTGTACTTGCTATGAAAATATTCCATGAATATTATAGTTACAGTGAAACTATTAACATTGAGTAGTGTGCTCTGTTTTCAAATAGATGTGTGTAAGCAGTCAGTTACCATATTAAGCAGGAATTGCAGCATTAACTAAAATAAACAAAGTTTCATGTAATTTCTTAACTAACCCTCTTCACTGAAACTTTTAGAGATTACTTTTCCAGTTTAAAGATTATTTGCTATCAATCTGAACAAAAGTATAATTGTAATCTATTATTATAATGAGGTTTGAGTCAAAGGGAAAAAGTTCTACTCCAAATACACTTGCTTTTTTCCAAGGCCACTATCTTGACATCAAACCCTGAATCTGTTTAATGGGTGATACAACAAAAATTTTTATTAGGCAAGGAGCTGGAGTCTGATTTACTGTTCTTTTTCCTGTCTGTAGTTCTGGTAATTTAGTTCCTGCTGCTATTACTGTATCTGCTCTAAACTGGAAAATAAGCAGCTGCAGAAAACACAGAAGGCCAAATACTGTTTGTTTGATTACAAATCCCACTACATTTTAATAATTCCTTTGAATGTGTGCCACAAGGTTTTAGTGCTTCATTTCAAATTCTGAATTCAGTATGTGTCAGTATTTCAGTAGATTGCCTAACGGGTTTTTTTCAGTGCAGTAACTAGTTTGGTCAGGACACTAAAACCAAGTGAAACTGCAATGTTTGTTCTAAAAAACTCTAGTAAGCCTCCTGTGAGGAAGTCTGCTTCCTTCACCCTAGTGAACCACAAATATTCCTCTTCTCTGTGGATTATGTGTAGGGATTGGAGAGTAGATGACTTCCTGCCTTGCTTAGCTTTGAAACTGGGGAATCTGTTTACCCTGTTTTGGTGCTGTTTCAGCTCTCACATTTGGAATACTAGCTTCAGCTTTTCCATCCCAACTGATTCTACTCACAATGTCAATGGAAGTGCATTTCAGATGGATCCACTGCGTTGTTCTATCAGCACATACTTCACTAATCCTCATGGACTCTGCTGTTGCTGTGTGGTATCCATGTCTGAGGAGCAAAAACCCACTTGTATGCTGATATCCCAGGACTGTGTTTAAGGGTGTATCAGCCTGCCATATTCCCCCAGCCCTGGGGTATTCCCTGGCATTTGCACATTGTGTTTGGGCTATACACACATCAGATGACCTTGTCACAAAATTCCAAATCTGTTTTAGGTTTTTTTTCACTCCTTAGTGTGATAACCTTGAAAATCACAGTTGAGGAATGTGTCTGGGTGAGGTTTTGATATGCTGGTGAGAGATGACCAAATGTATTATTTTTAGTTAAAATAAACAAAATGCACCTGAGCTCAGTTTAGTTAGTTTGTTTCAGGTAGTGTTTCTGAAATTTATTTTGCAATGTTGTTTAAACTAATTTGTTTACATTTCAGATATATTGTTTTGTTATGTATTACAAATAAGTGATATCTTAGCATGAAGTGTTAACACTGTGTGATGTTTCTAATTTAAAACATGACAATATATGAATTGTGTGGTACCCAAGGAAAACAGTAAATCAAGATACCTAATAACTTATTTTTCATTTTGAGATTGCTTATTAAGCCTAGCTATAATAAGCAAGCAGTTACTTTTGCTGGTAAAAGTATTTTCTCTTTTTGTGCTCACCTGAAAGCTAGCAGTTAGAAAAAATTCTAAGAATTGCTATAAGTAGCACAGACTATATTGAGGTCCATTTAGAATACATGGAGAGCAGTAATGTGCAGGCATCACAGGAATGCATGTATGGAACAGTTTACAAAGCTGACTATAGAAAAAAATACATAACAAATGCAAGCCTTATTCTAGAAAAGGCTTCTTGTTTCTTTCGACATTATTGAAGTGAAAAACTCGGCAGTCACAAAACTGTTCAATCTGTGTTTCATATCCAGCTCTGTGTGTCTGAGTATTTCTCCCTAACAAAGAGAGAATGAATTAGGTACACTGAGCAGATCAGAGAAGTGGCAGTGAAACTGCAGGTCGATAGAATTGTTGTCTCTTGGTATCCTTGACTGGTTTGCAAGTGTTGACTCTAGGTGCTAGCCAGCCTGGAGCTCCTGCTCTGTGCAATAACACTGCAGCTTTTGCTCCTACTGCACGCTGGTGTGCTTGGTGCCTTTGAGCAGCATGTTCTGTGGCAGCATGTACCTTCATCTGTTGCCTTCTTGATGCCCTTCAGGAGGAAGAGGTGCACTGTAGGTGTTAGTTTGCTTCAGCCTGTGTTTTTACCTCTAGCTATTGCCACTTTTAAAATATGGTAACTGAAAATGTGGAGGATGAAAGAGGAACAAAGCTGTTAGCAAAAAGCTTGTTTGAAAGGACTTAAACTAGAATGGGACAATAATACCAGATGCTTTAAAAATAGTATCCAACTATTGAATTTCTTCTGTTTAATTTATTTTAGATTTGAGATTTTGCATTCCTGTCATATGTTCAAAGGTAGTGTTTTTGTAACTTAAAATGAAGAAATGCTCTAAATGACTTCAAGAGCAGAACTTGGTTCTAGTTTGTTCTTCTTCTAAGTGGGTCTTTGTCCTGTCTCAGTTTGGCAGTATTGTGTCCATTTTTTTGTTTGGGCTTAGAAAGGACCTAGTAGAGCACTTCTGATCTGCTCATTACGTTCCATTGAAGGTGGCAGGGTTTGAAAAGGTATCCTCTAGGACAAAAAAAGAATTTTATTTTATTTTTTCTGTGGAAAGACTTGTCTATAAAACAATTATACTGGCTAACAGCAGGCTGTCGAACTTTGAGATGGTTTAGTTCAAAATTGTAGAAATAATGGATTCCAAAGTCTACTAATAAATACTGTGTCAAGGCTTAGTGTTGGCAAATGCATTAGCTCTCTCATCTTGTTTTCACCTGAAAAAAATTAATATAAGATTCTTATTCAATGACTTAGTTTTATGTTTTTTCCCTGTAATTAAGAAATGTAAAAAAAAAATCAGAACAACAAGTTTAATGACTTAGTGAAATGTTACTGAGTCTACAATAACCAGCAGTTTCTAAAATCAGTTGAAATGAATGAATGAATCATTGAAATGCTGTTTCATAAGATGCTTCATGTCTTGTACTTGTGCAGATTCTTGAGAGTATGCCAATGACGGACAAAGTTGAAGAGTTACTACAAGTAATAGGCCCATTCTATGAAATAGTAGAAGATAAAAAGAACAGAGGATCTGACCTAACATCAGGTTCGGACAAATAACTTTCTTTGTACTACTACTAATCATAACTCAGTGATTTTGGGGGCTTGTTTTCCGTAAATGATTTAAAAGCTAAATGTTGCATCTCTTTGTTCATTCTCTTTACCATATGGCAGTTCGAATGGATAAAGTCTCTAAGTATTTGGAAGGTAGGAATAATAAATTATGTGTAAAACCATCATTTCCATTGTTTTGGTGCTGTAGGAACTTCCTGCTTACACTTGGGACTTCTGGGCTTGCCACCTCATTAGGCTGGGTTTTGTTTTATTTTACGTTTGAGGTCATTATGTCCAGGAAGCTGCACATAGTCCTTGTTGACAGGCTTTTTGAGCTGCTGAAGGATGCCTGAAGAAAGGAGAGTATTTAAACCAAAACAACTCTCCCAACTAAATCTAGTTTGTGCCTTTCCATTAAGAAAATGAACAACTAATGTATATTGATACGTTCTGATGTAGATGTGGATTGTCAAAATGAATACAGTTCTGGTAATCCAGCTCTGTCATCTAATCTAAATTTTTTTTAAAAATAGACAATCAAACATCATGCTTTTTAAATCATGCAGTCTCAAGTTTTCTGATGCTCAATTTCATGAAGGGAATATTTAAACATTTTAAATTACTGACAGGTGGCAAACCTAGTGGTCTCACAGCTGCATCAAAATCAGTGTTGATTTTTATTTAGCAATACCATTGTGAGAATGTTTTGATCATACCAATTATTATGTTACAGGTAATGTGTTCATAAGGCTGTTGTATAAGTCTTACAGTTGTTTAAATCTGGCTTAAAATGACATTTAAAAACTGAAATGCAGCAGGGCAAAACTTGAAACTGTTTTTCAAAACTAAATCCATTGCACGTGTAAATTGGTTAATGTCTTTAAGAAGCATGAGTCAGCTGGTTAAATTGCCTTTTGTGTGTGGCTTTTTTCCCCCTACCTTAAAGGAATGTGGTTTTATTATCAAGCCTCAGAGAAACAGAAATATTTTTTCATTGTTGTGGGGGACAAGTAGTGGTAGAAGTTTTTACATGGCAATTTTGAAAGTGGGTGTGACTTTTTTCTCAACTGAAGTTGTGTATACTTCATGTGTGGGATGCAATAGGTTTGCCTGACAGCTGGATTGATGGGTGGGTAAGAGTATCAGTAGATTCAGGTCAGTGATCTGTGTAATAAGGATTTACTTGGACTTGTGTCTGTGGCACAGTGCCAGAAGCCACTTCTTTAAAAAATGACACAGAGAACCATGGAAGTTGAATTGTTCCTGTTTCCATAACAAATCTAGCATACTTGTTTTTTAAAGAGGCAGTTTAAGGGTAAGGCAGTATAAGTTAAACAGAACAGCAGATTTCAGCTTTACCTTGTTCTGTCATTGTTGCAATAATTCTGGTGATATGTCATCATTCATACTGCTTACAGGTGCAACATCTGATTATGCCGCAATAAATTAGGACAGATTTTCACAAAGTCTGTATGTTACAACTTTACCATTGCATTCAAGGTGTTGAAGCCCTTTCTTTGGTGCCCTTACCACTTCCCTGATTAAAAGTGAAGCTGGAAATAATTATTGTTGTTTACAGTACAGATACCAAAATATTCCCTAGAAGTATAGAAGCATGATTACCTTCAGTCTTTCAGATACATACCAAAGATTAGAACCTATGGGCCCAAGTCTGTCTGACGTGATGTAAACACTGGTGACAATACTGTTAAAAATTGACATATGGTTATGTTTTGATTTTGTGAGTTTATCCAGTCTTGTTTCTTTCCTCATCCCCAAACCCCTACAGTTTGTAAATTCTGCTGTGGAAGGTATGTTTTTCAGGGGCCAGCAGTTGGGATGTTCTGAAAACTGAGACCCTTCTCTTGACTACATTGCTTCATATTGTACCCCCATCTTCTGGTCCATTCTGTTTTGAATTTGCCTTTTATTCTTCCATAAACTTTAATCTGTATGCAGATCATTATCTGATTGTTTAGGAATTGTATGCCACTGCCTCAAAATCAACAGTTTCTTGAATTAGTGAAAGAGAATTGTCTGTAAGCTCAGCGTACAACAGTTATGGCTTGTCTATTGTCTCTAGCAGATTGGCCTCAACAGAAATGTATAGCCTTTTATAATTGCATTTCTAGTCTTTGTGGTTTCTTTGAAGATGTTAAATACAAACCATTGAAATACTGCCTTTCTGAATCAATAGAGCCTGTGGGTCCTTAATAAAGAACACAGAAGTCTGACATGCCACCATTGAAGTAAATGACTTGTAACATCTACTAGAAAATGAGGACGAACTTACTGGATCCATGGGTTACAAATATCCTGACTTGCATGTGTTGGTAAAGAAAGAAAAATAGAGAATTCACTCCAATAGGCTGAGCAAATCTAAGAGTTATTTTGAAAGCATGTAACTTGGGTAGTGTTTGGAAAGGTCACCCTGCAGCTGTGTGAGAAGCTTGACTTCTTTGGAAAGCTGTGTCAGTAGTGTCTTTCTGACAGGTATGAAGTGCTTCTTTACAGACAAAGTCATTGATAAATTATTTTTGGGTACATGATAGACTGGGCATCAAAGAAGAAAGTGGGCTCTTAGCTGACACAGCACTGCAGAAGGGAAGAGGTAACTCTTGCAGAATTATGGAAAGACTTGTTTGTAGCTGCTGGAATAGTAGAGTGACACATAAGGTGGATGGGTGCTCTAGAAGAGTAGCAATTTAACTTCTTTGCACTTGCTAGTAAATGCACAAGAAATCTGATGTCTAAGTCAATGTTAAAAAGGCAAAGAAGATTCAAAACACCACTGCTCAGTAAATGTGATTTTTTTTTAGAATGGGCATTCAAGTTTTCTTGTTTTATAATAGCTGAAGAAGCCAAAGGTGGGCTAGGATTGGCACCAAGTGATCTGATACGGGGTGGAAAATACTGAGAGTTTCAGAACCAATTCATCCTTCAGAATATTTCCCAGAGAATGTTTGTGGATATTTTCTTTTTTCAGAATGAGAGTAAATCCAAAAGCGGGGTGAGGAAATCTCTATCTGACAGGCACCCACACTAAGTTAAGGTGTCTGAACAACTAAACAAATTATCTGGAAATTGTTTACAAGGTGTTCAGTAGAATTTTTCTGTATAATCTTTCTGCTTTGTGAAAAGGCATTTAATCTGTTCTGAAATTCTACCAAATAAAGATGACTCTTTGCCTGCATGTTGAGTAGTAGTGGTGTTAGTTAACCTTTGTGAAAACCGAATGTTGCCTCCAGTAACAAGAAGTTGGGTACTGCAGAGGCTGTAGGAAGTTTCATCATTATTATACTTGTATACCTTGGCTTCCTGAGGACTGTTTCTCTCCTGAAAGCTTTTCTCCCAGCTGTGTTGCAGTTGCACTGGGTGATGTCTGCTGAAGCAAGGTGTGTGTAGTGCTGCATATGCTGATGGCAGCACAGGCTGTGAAGGAGGAACCCGTGCAGAGCCCTGCTTGTGTGAATGGCAGAGGCTGGCCCAGCTCACAGGCAGACACAGCTGTTTAACAATTTGCTTGGTGTCTTCTTGCATTTGATATGGGAGCTAGGTTTAAAAGGCAATACTCACTGAGGTCTGTGTGCTTTTAGAGCAAGCAAATACATGTAAACATTTGTATTTCAAAGACAGTAGTTAGTACAGGATCAGCTTTGAAAAAAGTGAGTCTGTTCCTAATTGCTATTTTTCAGGTAGAAATACTTTTCTTACTCGTAAATACAATATATTTTCCAACTGTGTTTCTTTAGATTGCATATGAGTAGTTTGTCTGTTCAAATAGTTTTATATTCTCAAAGACCTTCTCAGGTTGTTTTCAGTGTCTTTGCTTCCTAGTGGGGCATTTGGTGGCTCTTTCTGTGTGTGTGAGCCTTTGCTCTGAAACACCCTCATAAGCTCACTTTTTCATGGCTCTTTGACTTCAAAGATATTTGCTTAACAGATTTCCTTCCTTTTCCTTCCACCTTTCTTCACCAAGATTTTTACAGAACTCTGTCAGTGAATCTTCTTAGTCATTCATAAGAAGAGGGAAAAGAGCTAAAATCTGTGTTGCTCTGAACTGTAGTCCTTTATTAGGTTCTGTTAATGGCTGCACCACAATGAGGAGTTGCATTGTGGCAGGAGGAGCTGCTGGATGTGTGGGTGAGTGAGGTTTTTATAACCCTATCCTTCAAACTTTTCTCCCCTTCTAGTTTCCAATTATAAATTAACAGGTATAATCAAGGTTACAAAATGATGCTGAGAAAGGCTACTGTGAAACTTACTATACAAATACTTTTTGTTAAAATCTCAGTAGCTTAGCCTTCAGAAGTGTCCAGAACATTCTCTACAGCACTTGCTGCAGGATGGGATTATTATAGAAGATTAAGGGCTGGGCCAGCAAGTGCCAGTCAGTGGAGAATCTCAGTGGGATGTGGAATCAGTGACTCAACAAGCCATGGCTTGTCCTATTGCAATCTATACCTGCTTTGCACTTTATGCACCAAATCTCAGCCTCCTTTGTGAACTCAGCTTCAAGCTGATGGCTTTATGTCAGTGCTGTCTAACAGTGCTGGAAATCAGGGCACAGCATCAGTGTAGCTCTAAGCCTGAGTATTTCAACAGCTCCCCTCTCATACAGAGTGATCAGAAAATATATTGCCACAGGGTGAGCAGCAAAGTATCCAAATGGTAAAATGTAAGATTAAAAATTGTTTCTTTGTAAGTGGAGGGAGCTATGAGACATTCTCTTCCATGGAAAGAAAAGCCTGTCTGTATTGTGATTCATGCTGGGTTGAGTCAACAGTAACAGTTTTAGTGCATAATCGGTTGTTGAACTTGGATTTTTTCCTTCCAGCCAGACAAGATTTCCCTACAAAAGGGAAAGTAAATGTCAAAAGCTCTTCAGGTTTCATAATTTAGAAGATATACCCACTTGCCAGATAATTCTGGTGTCTTATATTTTAGCTGCCCTGTTCTAGTTAACATCTTGTGATGAAAGAATTGGAATCTGTATTTCTCAGAGCTCTGTTCTACAAAGACATGCTACAAAGGAGCAGTGGATGGAGGTGTGGGAGGCTGGGGAAGGTCAGATATAGGTAGTCGTGTCTTGATTGCTGTCAGAAAAGTATCCAGTGGATACAGAGTGGTGTTCCATGTTTGTGTAGCAAAAATAATTAATTATAGCCTTTAAGATGCATAGAAAAGCCATTTGTTTTACATCTGAGGCTGTGTTTGATACAGCCTTTGTAAAAGGCAGTTCAGATGGTAGGCTTGGTGCAGATGGCAGGAGAATATGACCTTAATGTTATTTCATTTTTGTTTTTTTCTGGTACAGGGCAAAACAATTTTTGATTGCTACAATGTGTGACTCAGCTACGTGGCCTTGTGTTGTTTTCCAGCATAATTCAATTTTCTTTATAGGGTTCTGAGTTCACTGTTCTCATGTTTTGTATTTTCTGGGACAAAACTCAAGAGTGTAATAATGTTCCTTCCTAGCTGCCGTGCAAAGTGAAAGTTCCAAAAGATGACTTTATCTCTTCTGCACAGAAAAGAGCTTAGCAAGTTTTGCTCCTCCCAGAGGGAAGCAGTACCAGGCTTGGGGACATCCTGGATCCTGGAATGATGTTACTGTGCTTTCAAGTTACAACATCTAAGAAGCAGCTGTTCTTCATGCTGGTTCTCGCAGTTGGCTGAGGTGCTGACAGAAAGCTGGCCCAGCCTGGATCCTTGTCCTGCTGCACACGTGCTGTGTAACCCAGCTGTGTGTGCTGGGGGCCCTGCACAGCCGGGGCCTTTGTGGGGAACCTGCCAGGGCTGGCAGTGCCTGTGGAGCAGCTGCTCCTCTGCCACGAAATCCCAGGCACGTTGTCTCTACTGCAGAAGGCTGAGGAGCATCAGGGAGGAGGGAAATGTATCCAAATCAACTCCAAAACTTGGTGTCCTTATTTATATGGCACATATTCTGAAAATCCTTGGGAAAAGGTACTGAAAAGTGTAAAGGTCTGGGCTGACTAGTCAGTAATCCTAAATACTGTACTCACAAGAATGTCTGAGAAGTTGCTGTTGTCTGTGTTTGTTCTTATCCACAGACTATTGTTTTAATGTTTATTAGTGGTAAATAAAGATGTGAGTATTGTTGATTAATTTTGTTTTATTAAATACAGAGTCGTCTCTTGGAGTGTAACAGCTTGAAAAGCACATAAGCAGAGAGAGGAATGCTGACAAAACAAGGCTGTAGTCTTTTGGAGTATATTAAAAGAAAAATAAAAATGAGGAGAGGCTTCTTCTGTTATATTAGAGTTTAGGAAGACTAAACCACAAAAAAAAAAAAAAGGCAGATTATACAGAAGAAGATGTGGCTGTCCCAGTATGTGTAGGGTGTACATTTGTCAGAGAACTTGCACCTACAGCACTTAAATTTAAGAGAAATAAAACTGTGGTAGTTAAAGTAATGATTATTAGATTTTTCAGTCTGTATTTCTGATAGACTCTTCTAAAATCTCTTTATTTGTGATGGCTGCTTGTTTGAGTCGTGTAGAACAGATGTTACAGAGCAGGCTGGGCCCTTGCAAATTTTCTTTGTAGTGTCCTATATTAAAAAGAATGCAAGGAAATGAGGGAATAGAAATTCTTCTTCTAACTGAAGAGCTTATTGCTCCCAGATGCTTGCATGTACCCCTCATGTCTCATGCAATCACCACTCCTTGCAGTATTTGGTGCATCAGTTTCAAAATGAGGTGGGGATTTGTGTAACCAAGTGTATTGGAAACAGCAGAACATGGTTGCACAAACTTGGAACTGAAGTAGGGAGCCTGCTTGGATCAGTAACAAGCATGAAACATCAAGGGGTGATGGCTAAAAATAATTACAGTTACCTGATGATGAAAACAACTTTGTACAGCGTGTAGGCTCCTTGAGACTTAACATAAACACAGGTGTGCAGGGAGATTCTACACAAGGTGATACAAGTGTAGGTCTTGGAAATAATCTTCTAGTGGTTAAGATTTTGCTGCTATTGAGCAGATAATAAAGTTGTGGTATTTCATGAAAATACATAATTTTTATTAAACAGTGAGGGTGTACACAGCTAGCTGAATGTTTTATCATGTCTTTCATGTGCTGTTGCAGACTGGCTCCTGATCACTGGTATCCTCAAAGCATCTGAGGGGCTGTGGAACTTGTGTGGGGATGATAGTGTGGTGCACTGGGCTAACCATCAGTACTGCTCCAGCAGTGCATGTTAATTTTGTGTAAGAATTACATGCCTGTTCATAAAACAAAAATACAAAGCATTTGGGGAGAACCTGCTAGGCAAGGTTCTCTTTGTCAAATGACCTTCAAGCTGGGGCAGATCTGCAGAGGCATTTAAGTTCTGAACTCCCATCTGGGTAACAAAAAAGGCTCAGAATATGTGATGAGTTAAAAATCACTTTTGAGAAACTTAGCCCCATTATACAGGCCATTGAGGAGAATTGTAGTGATGCCTTTAAAGAAATATACTTAGAATGGCTTGTAGGAAATCCATTAATAGAGCTGATACTAGAAAATAAATATGTGGTGAAAGCTTGTAGAGGAACTGCATGTTTGTTCTTCACATCCTTTCCATCTTGCCTTTTTTTTTTTTTTTGTCAAATCTTTCTATTTCAAGTTGTTACCGTTATACAGCTCCTACTATTTAGCATTAAAAATCCTAAACCCACACCCCAGCCCTTTACAGAATAGAATTCCTTCTATGGCTAAAAAGCAGTAAAGCTTTGATTTAAAAAATTGTCACAAATTTCACAATTTGATGTTGTATGTAGTGAGATGAAAATAATAAACCAAGAGGAATTCTACAGTATCTAAAGTAGGGCAACAGAAAAACCTTCTAACATTTTGTATGCAGTTGAAGTGAGTAGATGAAGTAAAGGGTTGAGGGGTGGCTGGATGGGATTAGCACGAACCAAGTAAGGTTTTAAAAGCTTGCTTGACTTCTGTCATTCACATTGAGAATATACATTGCTCAGGGAACAGCCATTAACCTACTGGCAGGGGATGTAGAAGTCACTGCTAGTTGGCCCTGCTTAGTCTTTAAACCTGTCACCCCCAGGATTAAATTGATATTGACCATCATGTCTGGTTCCTTAGCAGATACACAGAGCAACAAGAATGGCAGCCAGCCATGGGTATCCGAGGTAGTAAAACCAATTGGGGATGGACCTGA
Organism: Passer domesticus; assembly: GCF_036417665.1. Lineage (NCBI taxonomy): Eukaryota > Metazoa > Chordata > Aves > Passeriformes > Passeridae > Passer > Passer domesticus. The sequence goes on along the minus strand of NC_087474.1, from coordinate 15,554,713 downwards.
TGAGGATAGCAGTGTAAAGGTTCCTCACAATTAGGCCTGGCATTTGAGGTGGCCAAACTCTGTACAGGGTTGTGTTCTTGGAGTCTGCATCAAAGCAGTGCCTCTTCATGGTCTTTGGGAGCACTGTTGATAAGAATGACTTAGTGGAAGAAATATGATCCTGATGGATTTCAGTTATTCAGGTGTCCTGTGATGTGATACCATAAATCTGTAACTGTTGATACACTCTCTCAGTTCCTCCTCTTAATTTAAATGTATGTGATAGATCACTTAGAAATTTTCCCAAATGAATAATCTCTTTATTGCAACTAAGGAGAACAGAAAGAACATGCTTGAATGTTGAAAAACATTCCTTTCAGAAAGAAAATAAGTAAATCTTAGGAAAAGCCTTATGGTGTAGCTGGGGCTTTTTGCAGTATCTTTGGTAGGGTGAGGAGCTTTACCGTTTTAATTCCCCTTCACAGCTCAATGTTCCTCCTGGTCTTGTCTTTCCTGTTTACTCCCACGGCTGGGTAGGACACATGGATGATTGTGTCCCCACCCCCATGTTGTTAAAGGGAAGGGGTGACGTGTGCCTTACGGTGCCAAGGGGGCTGTGTCTGTGCCTAATGCTCATGCTGTGAGCACATAACTGCTGCCTTATCCTTCTTATGCTGCTGCTTCTCAGAAAAACATCTTGAGAACTGGATTCGCAATTCATGAAACACATCTGTGAAAAAAAATGGAATATGTTGGGATTTCTCTTTTGTGAAGCAAATTTCTGTGCAAATAAGTGGTGACCTATGAGAAGAAAATGAGCAGATGCTTATATTCTTGTGGTGTACAAGATAGACAATTGCTTTTCCAATTCTCATTTTACAATAAAGTAAAAGTATTTAAATAAAAAAATTTTAATCTTCAGATAAAGAGATGGATTAAATCAATCCAAAGCAGTGATGCAGGGTGCCCACAGAAACATTACCTTGCAATAAAACTAAGGTGAACTTAATATTTAACATATTCATTGTTACTATACAGTAAGTTACTTTGCCCTTTTTTCTTTTTTTTAAAGTGCTGTGGATAAGCTGGAAACTAGAGAAATGTGGGAAGGCTCTTCTTGGAAGGTTAAAGTAGAAAAAAACCTTAGCTTTAAATTACCATGGAGCAGAGAAAGTAGTGAAGCTGGTTTGGCAACTCCAGTGTAATTGGATATTATTTTGCACCTTAATGTTAATCCTAAATGTGAGAATAAATCTTTCAAGGTTCTGACAAGGGAGCGTGGAAATTACACAAGTGAAATGCTGTGGTGACAAAACAGTCAGATTTCAGCCTTGGAGCCAACATGTAATCTGTGCAAGTGTCTCACAGAAACTGTCCCCTCTTTGTACCTTTGTGCTCTATCCTAACACAGGAGGCTTAAATGATCATCAGGATGTATTTGACCATAATATTTTTAAAGAAGATGGTACAATTGTTCTTTATATACTTCATCTTTTCAATGAATCTTTACCTTTCATTTTTTTGTACGGTTGCAGTAAATTGTGATCCTTGGAGTGATCAAAGATGTGGAAAAAAAAAAGGATTTGGTAGTTACTTTGTCTATTTCAATATTTCTTTCTTTAAATATTAATGAAAAAAAATGCTCAGTGTATATATTAATTTCATCAACTTTTTCACTGAAATCAGGGAATTTATTTCCATGTGTCATTTTTTAGGTAAAGATCTGTATAAATGTGAGTCATCATATTTTGCATCTGCCTAAATTACAGCAGATGTGTAAAATATTGTAATTACCTTATTCAGAATTCTGTTGTTCACATAATTGAATACAATGTTTCAAGATTTGCCTCTGAACTGTGAGCAGGTTTGAAGCATTTCAGCCCAAAAGGGAAATTCTGTTAAAACAGTGATTTCTGGGTGTAAAAGAACATGGCCACATCAGTCCCAGCTGCAGCTGTAACCTAAATACAGTAATAGGCTTGGTCTGAGCTCTTTCTGAAAGTGGCTGCAGTCTCTTCCCTGGAGGCTGCCCAGAGTCATTGAGAATATCTGCACCAGCAGTCAAGCATTCAGTGGTGGGCCACAAAAGAGAAACATTAAACTGATTAATAAAGAGCTTACAGAAATTAGTTGCCATTATTTGATACATCTTCTAATATGGACCTACTTCTGTAGAACTGTGACTGATAGGTTTGGGGGTGGTAGTGGTGGTGTATGTTTGTTTCCTTTAAAATACATCTTTTTTTTCCTTTGCTTTTTTTCTTAGACCTTAGTAATGTAATGAATTCCACTCCAAATATAAAAGCTGTAAATGGAAAAGCTGAAAGCAGCGATAGTGGGGCAGAATCAGAAGAAGAAGGGCTTCGTGAAGAGGAGGAAAAAGAAGTGCAGGTAAATGGAAAAGGTAAGTTTTCTGGACCAGTGTGTGTCCCAGAGTTGTTCTTAGCCACCTAAGTGGCAGAAAATACCAAAGTATCCTGAATGCTTTTTCAAGGGAATTAAATGGAAATACATGTGAATGCATATGTGAAAGATGTCTGTGTTTCAACCTAGGCTGTAAGAATTAAAACTAGTACAAATTTGATAGCTATGCTGTATGATTTTTGACTTGCCTAGTAAGTTCTGTCAAAAGGTTGTCTAAATTTCTATCCCCTGCATTGTTTGGGTTTTGTTGCCAGCTTTTTTTTGTAAGAACTATGAATGACTGCATGGCCTGTAAGAGTAGAATTGAAAATTAACTTTTTTTTTTCTGCAGAGACAATAAAAAAGAACTTTCAGTGAGATTAATTTAGAGGCATTTGGATGCTGAAATAACAGCATCTAGTGAAACCCAAATGAAATATCATATTTAGAATTCAATACAGATGTCCTCCAAGGACATCGGATTATTATTTAGTTTAGAAGAGACACCTACTTCAGATTTACTTCCCTATGTTTTAAGTATCTGCTCTTTATGCTTTTTATAAAAGAACAGAACAATCCACACAAATGGGATATAGGGGCATTTACATGTTTTGTTCTGCAGATACATTATAGATACAGTCTATTAGTAAGCAGGCTCCTTGAAGAAATATGGTTGGAGATAATTAGGTGTAGAGCTTTCTCTTTGCAAAGTTTTCTTTTGTTTTACAGATTATAAGAATGTGAAACCTGAATCAGCAGCTGCTAAGGATTTGGAAGGTATTGTTAGTAATGGCTGCTACAAGGACAGCTTTATCCCAGATATGCAGAATGGCATCCAGACCAAATCTGCCTTGAATGGCTTGAACCCAGAGGAAGAAACAAATAAAACGGAGCCAAGCCTGGAAATAGCTCAGAACGCTGCTCACCAAGGTATTGTCCTTCCAAGAGCATGTTTTCACTTGCACATTTTTCATGAGAAATATTCTTTTTATGAAAGCTTAATTCTGGGATTCAGAGACTAGCAATGGTGTCTTTCAGTTGCAGAAATATGAAGACAGAATACTAAAACAAATTAATTAGCTCCAGTTAAAAATAAGGCTTTCTTTTGGTACCTGCTACAGAAAGAGAGGTGAATTCAGAGAAAGAGGCCTAAACCCACAAAAATAGAAGTGTTTTCTTGTAATATCATTATGCTACCTATGCAAATACTATTTGCCTTTGAAAGTGAATTTGTAGTACAACAAAAATCACTTACATCTGGTTTATCATTCTGGAAAGCTAAACATTTTATAAATGTCAGTTTGTTCAAACTAACTAAGTAACTTTAGGCAAAACTGCTTTATACTGAGCTTAAGAAGGAGAGGGTAATGAAAAAGGTGAAATTAAAATTTATAAAGCAGAAATGCCAATATGAAGTATAGTTTTCCCACTAGTAAAGGTTTTCTATAATTCCTAAATTCATATAACATCTTTACTCAGAATCCAAGTTTAGAATGACAGTTGTAGATGGAAGGGTCGTGAAGTGATGCTCACATATTTTAACTCATTGCTCTAGTCTTTGCCAGGGCTGGCTCACTGGCTCACATTTACAAACCATGTGTGCTATCCCTCTTTCCCTGCAGGTGCAAATGAAGAGAATACTGAAGAGATCTCAGCAGCTCAGCACTTAACCAGTGATTCAGACAGTGAAGTTTATTGTGACTCTATGGAGCAGCTTGGACTAGAAGAGGTAGGGGTTCAGTATTCCTGCATGTATTTTCAAGCTGGTATGCTGCTTATTTTTCAATAGGTTCCTCTCAATCAAGTGAACATGGACATGCAGAGGTGAATGATGTGGCTCATGCATGTCCTGTTTGAACTAGAAGGGTTTGTTCTTTCACTGACAGCATTTTACAACTTGGTTACTGCTAATCTAAAAACCTTGAAGCCTTCAGAGAATTTATGTGAGGAGAAGGCTTCAAAAACAACAGTACAAAGAAACAATTGTCAAAAAAGGAAAAACAGTATAAAGAAACTAAGGTCTTTGTCTACCAATTAATGTAGGGTCTTATAACATGGAGGGACCAGAATTCAGCTATTTTTAACAAATGGGAAGTATCTTTGTAATAACTAACTTTTTGCTTGCCTTTTTCTGGTCTGATGACTTCTGCATTTGTTTCTTAGAATAAATAAAGAATAAGTGTTAATAGGTGGCCCGTAGGCTAGTGCCTACAAGTGCCTAAAGAAGTGGGGGATTATAAGGATTTCTGTGTTCTCTTGTATTCTCTATTTATAATGTACACCTCTGACTTACCTATAAAAGGTGAGCATAAACTGTCCTGCCATAGTTTTGACTGGATTTGTGCTCCTGCTGATTACTACTCATAACTGTAATCTTTGTTGGCTTGCTGGCCTAGACCTCCTTCAGAGCCCCAGGTTAAGTGTGGGCTTTGTAGGTTGCACTCAGAAACCTCATTTCCTGATTCTGGAGAGAAATGTGTGAATGGTGATGGGATCAGGAAGGCCAGAAGCACTCAAATACTGCATCATTCTCTTGTCTGGCTCTTTCCTGAGTATGTAGGGAATTCATTTTAACAAATCAAAATTCTGCCCAGTAATAAAGCATGTTGGGAAATGTAATTTGATAGAAGTGCTGCAAGCTGTTTTATCTAGCTGATTTCCCAACCTTGTGTATCGTTCAAGCTTGTTTGAAATTCTTTAATTGAAGTGGGTGGATAATTTGTTAGAGTTTCCCAACCTGCATGAGGAAAGTTCCAGTTTTGTACAAAATAACAAATGTTCAGGTATGTGTAATGAAAGACACAGGTAGAACTACAGGTCAATAAGTTCAAACTAGAAGAGGTTCACTTAAAGAATTAAATGCAGCTGTTTCTTGGAAAAGATGTAGCCAGCCCTCTGCCCTTCAGTTCTGATGATCCAGAACTGCTATTTTACAAATGTGGGCAGCACTTTCCATTTCACTGCCCCTCCTTTTGGTTGTTTTGACTTCTCCATGAAGTTCTTTTTCAGCTGTCTGAGGTCCCCAGTCTGCTTCAGTGTGTCCTTGTGCCAGGGCCTGTCCTTGCCCTGTGCCAAGGGCTGCTTGAACCACCCACCAAGACAGCCCTAGGGCAGAACCTGAACAGCAGCTGTGTCATGCTTTTTTACTGTCTTCCTGCAGTACCTCCAGATTTGAGTGAGAAACTGATAGAATGCTCTGCCTTTCCTTTGTTTGGTGTGAGGTGCAGGTGCAGCCAAGCTGTTTGGAGCAGGCTGATGATAATCTGTGTGCTGTCTTTGCTGTGAGTGCAAAAACTGCCTGCCCAGGGCTGCTGCCAGCAGGGGCCTTCTGACCACGCCTCCCAAATTCAAGGGAAGAGCCTGTTTCACTGTCTAGGAAGTAGAGCCAGGGGAAAATTGACAGGGGAAAATTGAATGGTTTTAGACAGTAATGTTCTATTTTAGTAATTATTGAGTATTAGTGGATGTTGGAAATGTCTAAAGAAATTCCTGTGGTATCACTGTTGTGAGATTTGCCTGAAATGCCTTCTCAATCTGGAAATAACATTTAGACAATAGTAAGTATATTCTACAGGAAAACAACTGTTCCCCTTAAAAGGAGTCTTAATTCTGGGCAAAGTATTTTCTTAAAGTAAAGATGATATTTTTTCCTTTTTAATGTTTAATTGTCATATTTTACAGAATTTAATTACTTGCTAATGTTAATTTGTAGCCCTTGGAGATCATCACATCAGCTAAAGGATCTTTAAAGCATTCATCCCATTTCTTGGATGTAGATCCCAGTCCTCTGTTAGAAAATACGGATTTTCCAAGGCGTACTTGCATGACTTATGGGAATCTCCAACCTGGAAACACTGAAGAGGGAGTAGCTGAAGAACAAGGTGAAGTCAAATGTGGAGGAGAAGATGGCAAAGCCAGTAATGGGGGTCCTCACAAGGAGAAAAAAGGTGGAGAAAAAGCTGATTTCTACAGTGTCAGAAGAGGGAGAGGTACTGTGACCCTGCATTTGTGTTCCCCACTCTCCTCACTGCCATAAATTGCTGATGTCTGAGAAGCACCAGTCAGCACTGTCCAGTGGGACAGTCATGTCTATAGTGCTTCTGCTCTCCACAATAAAAACAGATAACAAAATGCCTGCTACAGTGGGTAACTTATACTCCACTGCTGCTTCTGGCACTTGGGTTTTTGGAAATGTAATCCTCAAAACCACTCTGTGCCTGAGAGGAGTTTCTTTAGAAGTTACATACTTATTGTTAAGATACATATATATTTATATCTCTGTGGTGGTTTATTTGAAACCATGGAATGCCATGGACAGTGACAGTGAATGCCAGTCAGTGACATATTGTTTTGTATGTAATTGGAATGTTAGCCACACCTTTGAGTGATTCTGATACTATCCATTATGATTCTTAAAACTTAATGGTTCTTAATCACATAATAGCCCAGATGTTCAGTTTATGTTGGACCTCTGCACTTTTTAATTCCGTAATACTTCTAACAGTGTCATCTACAAGCAGCACCATATTCCACTGGTATGATCTGTAAAGTCAAGGATAAAATCAGTTTTTCTTGTAAAACAAAAAAAAAGGCAGGAAGTATTTTATTTATATATAGCATGCTTTTTTGTATAGCACCTATAAGTAATCAGATGGAAAAATTAAAAAGAAAATCCAAATTGTGTTGAAAATTTATGTTGAAATCCAAATTTATGTTGAAAATTATTATAAAGAACATACTGTAGTTACTATCTCCTCTTCTTCTCTCTCTTGTTGTTTTATTGAAGTTTGCTACTTACAGGCAGAAATATGACAGGCTAGTTAGTGGTAGTTGTATCTAGTTGAAGGGGTATTGTTGATTTCAAGTAATTATCTTTTCACTGTATTCCAGTGATCTTTGTTTTCCAGTTGGAGACTTTGCCAAACTTAAAACACATACTAAGACAGATCTTACTTTTTACTAAGGCAGAATTTGCTGCTGAACTTGACTGGATGTGTGTTAATAGGTTTTTGTAAATGTTCTTGCAGTTCTAGGAGTTTGCATGATACTGTCACACTAAGGCTATAGGAAACATCTCAGATGACATTTCAGTGACCTCGCAGTGCTGCTGAACTGTCTGAATATAGCCTGTGAGGAGGAGTACCACACTCCTGGGTGAAAACTGAGGGAGAAAACTGAACTGTTAAACATTTTCAGTGGAGCTGTAGCCCATTCTGTGTTTTGTGTTTGTGCTTTTCCTCCCTCCCAGCAGGGCACAGACTTCAGCCTTTAGGAGACGGGTCCCAGGGTGGCCAGATGGGCAGCGGAGGGGACGGCGAGCGCTGGGGCTCCGACAGAGGCCCCCAGGGAAGCCTCAACGAGCAGATTGCAGTGGTGCTGATGCGGCTGCAGGAGGACATGCAGAACGTCCTGCAGAGGCTGCACATGCTGGAGGCTGTCGCAGCATCACAGGTACTGTTCTTTGGAGTTATTTGATCACCTTTTATTAAATGTCGTTGGATATTTTTGTGCTTTTTCAGATTAAATTTTTTAACAAGATTTTCTTAAACTGTAAAGACATTTCAGTCACGTTCTGTAGTTGAGTCCAACTTAAAATTTCCTATTGGTACCTACTCTTAGCAGCCCAATTTGTAACTCTGGTACATGTAAGCAAAACCATGCATTTTTAACCTGGAAATTAACCATATGTTATTTCACTGATTCCTGATCAGACTGATCTTAGCCATAGTTGTTGATACACATTACACAGGCTCTATATGGACACTCCACAGTTAATGTTATTAGTGCATGATCCCAGAGAATTCAAAGCATTTTCAAAGAAAGTGAGAAATAATCTTTCAGGTGGTAAATGTTCACAGGCAGAACTTCAGATTCCATTTTTCAGAATGCAGAAGACTTGATCGTTCATAGCTTTCTTTCCTTGTGAAGTAATCCAGCTTTGTTGGAATTGTACATCATGTCCTCATCCAGTCAACAGAACTCTTAAGCAAGTGTAGACATTATTGATACAGTGTTTCTTTTTTCTTTCTGTTTCAATAGAACATGTTGTGAATATAGTTGAACCAGCAACCTGAAAATGTTGGGTTTTGTTTGACTTGCTGATATATTTTGATCTGCATGAGAATGAGCAAGCTGTACAAGCAATACCCTATGGGATGCACATACTCCAAATCTAAGGCAGGCACAGAAAAGGATTTATTAAAACCATAATTTTGCTGCATCAGAGATATTCAAGAATCTAATATTTGGTTAAATACAGATTGGTTTTCTATCTTTGCCTGAGCAGTATAAGTAGTAAAAGATCCTTCCCCAGCAGTTCATGCTATGCTTGCTGTCCTTACCCAAGGAGAAACAGAAGCTTCTGTTTCATGTTTACGTAAATTAAGAAAGACCTAGAAAACCAGCTGCTTTGCTTTTGTGGAAGCACCACAGTAGTGTATGGGAATAGTCTTGAAAAGATTCTGATACTTCCATTATCGGGATTGCCTGGAAGACATGGAACAGGCTTTCCTTTATGGTGTTAGACATGCCTGTAGCTGTAGCCCAGCTGACCTCAGTATAGCCTGGTGTTGAGACGTGCAAGCAGGCAAATTAAGCTGCTGCAATTTCTGCTCTGGGCTGGAACTGGGACTAGACCAGAGCTGAGAAAGTTGCAATGACAAGTTGAGCAGGGGAGCCTTCAAAAACTGTAAAGACGTCCAGTAAATGACACTGATTCCTTTTCTAAGACACAGAGAAGTGATAAAATTACTATAAAGAGTAGTGGAAACATGAGAGGCAAGTTAGCAGCTGTGTGGGATCTGTGCATTAAACTGTGATATATACAGATTGCAAAGCCATCACAAGATGAAAAACCTCATATTCTTGTTTCATGAAGAAGAAAAATTTTAATTGCAGTTTCCTTATTTTATCCTTAAAAGCCTTTGTTTGTATTTAAAGGCAAAATCTGCAACACTACAGTCAAATTACCAGCCTGCCTCCTCTGTCAAGGTAAAATACTGTTTTTATGATGTGTAAAAAGTGTGAACTGTGAAAAAAGATTAATTTGAATATTTTATCTGTAGCTCTTGGTATGTGCTTTTTGTATTGTCTCTTCCTTGACTAGAAGATAAAAAATAATCTGTCTGAGGAAATTACTTCATAGATTAATCTTTTCTTACAGTCTTACTATTATTTTCTTTGGTACTGTAGCATTTGAAGTGATGGGAAGTATACAGGTAGTATTCAATATGTGCACACATATTGCTCACTGGATTTTTTTTTCTGTTTTCCTTAGAAACCATCATGGTGGCCCTTTGAAATTTCTCCTGGTATTCTAGCTTTTGCTATTGTTTGGCCATTTATTGCCCAGTGGTTGGTACATGTGTATCACCAAAGAAAGCGAAGGTAAGGATGTGCATTCAATAGAATACATACCCTGTGTGTCACCTGTTTAAACCAATAGGTAATGTTATCATGTTATTTGGACAGGACAGAAAATTCTTTGCCTTCAAAGTTTGTCAGTATGAGAAATTACTGGTTAATTTGACTTTATATGTAGTATCCTTTATATGTGGCAGTTTATCTTAAATCAATGAAATGTGATGCAGGATAAATAATTTCGAGCATACACAAGTGTGTGAGGCTGGATAGCTTGGAAGTGTCTCCATAACATTCTTTGATCCTCCCACTCCTCATATTTTCTTGAGCCATTTTCACTGCTTCTAGACTTCCTAGTCCTTTTGTGCCATGAGAATTTTTTTCCTATCACATCCTTTGTAGAGTGCTATCTATGAACTATATTTAACATCTTCTAGTACCGTACTATGATATTTTTGTAACATCTACCTTGACTTCCTGCAGGGAAGGGTAGTTGTACTCAGATCTTGCCTTTTCTCACCTCTCTAAGCACCAGAAGATCAAGTGAGTGTTCTCTAGTTACTGTCTGCTCACTTCAGCCTCACACCTGGTTCTGTTAGCTTAGTATGCTCCTGGCTCTTACATCTTTTTCCTCTGGCAGACTGCAGAGCATTTGCATGTTTGTGGATCTTAGGAGAATTAGCTGAATTTGTTCTAGCTTTTTAATATTTGCTAGTTTTCATGGTATAGTTTTCTCTCCTGTGGTAAACCACAGAAACACAGAGTGGCTGAGGTTGAAGGAAGGCTCTGCAGGTCATCTGGTCCAACATTCTTGCTCAGCCAGGAGCACATGGAATCTGGTTGCCCAGGACTGTGTACAGGCAGCTTCTGATTGTCTCCAGGGAGGGAAACTCCACCACCTCCCTGGGCAACCCGTGCCAGTGCTTCCTCAGAAATGCTCCAGACCTTTAATCATTTTCATGGCCCTTTGTTGGACTCTCTCCAGTTTGTCCACGTCTCTCATGTAGACAAAAGCAGACAGAGCACTCCCGGTGTGGCCTCTCCAGTGCTGAATACTGGAAGGGAAGCCTGTACCACCCCTGGCCTTTGTTGCAAGGGCACGTTGGTGGCTCATGTTCAGCGTGGCATCCACCAGGATGCCCAGATCCTTTTCTGCCAAGCTGCCTCCCAGCTGGCACATACTGATACCTGGAGTCGTTTCTCCAAGCAGTGCTGGACTAAGCACTTCCCCCTGTTGTATTTCATAAGGTTCCTGTCAGCCCATTTTTCTAGCCAGCTGCAGTCCCTCTGGATGGCAGCACCACCCTCTGGCATATCAGCCACTCCCAGTTTTGTGTAATTTGCAGCTTTGCTGAGGGTGCACTCTGCACTCTGCCTGTCATCCAGGCCGTTGCTAAAGGTGTTCAACAGGACTGGCCCCAGTATCAACCCCTAGCATTCACCACTAATTACTGGCCTCCAAGTACACTCCTGTCACTGATCATTGCTCTTTGGGCCCAGCCCATGGCTTTGTAAACAATACAGCACCACAAAGGCTGCAGATCTGCCAGGGAGCTCCCCTGCCTCAGAGCTGTCAGCAGCAGCATCGGTGTTGCTGCACTGTCTGATGAAACCAGAGATTGCAGTACTGAGGCTTTCAGGCAGTTGTGCACATTTTGCTCATTCTTTGCTCTAGTGAAAGGAAATTTCCCCTTGTCAGCAAGGAAGAAGTTGGGGTGTTTTAAATCAAAACTATTTGTTTGAAATATTTTACTTGAAGCTTCTATGAACTTCAGTGTTCTGCTAATTGCTCTTGCATGGCTGTGTTTTCTCCCTCTCTCTGAACAGTGTGCTGTTCTTGAAAATCTTTTTTTATCATCTATTCTGACCTCTGTAGCACCCTCAATCCAGCAACAGATTCAGACAGAAATCAGTTTTTAGAAAAGCACCTTTCCAGCAATTTTTCTAGTAATTGTCCTAGTAATTCAGTGCTTTGATGAATAAACACATGGTACATTGCTTTTTGTTTGGATTTGACCAGCTTCAGTTTGAATCCATTGGATGTTCTTGTATCTTTATGCAGTTGACAAAGAGCCTGTAACATGTTTTTCATGGTTACGTTTTGCTGTCACCAGGTCATGTCATAAACTCTTGCTTAAACAAAACAAGTGGAACAACTGGAATCTCATTTTTAAATTATTTTGCAGTCTTAGAACAATTCTTGTGGTTCATTGCCAAATGCTTCAGTTTCTCAGCACTCTTTTTGAGTTGTGGACACCAGGATTTGTACCAGTGGTAACACCAGTGTTGGTGTCAAACACAGAGCTAGCATAGCCCCATGTTCTGTTTACTCCTTCATGCATTGTTTTGAGATGAACTTCAATAACAGAAACAACTCAAGAATTTTGTGTGTTCTTGAGCTTTTCTCTGTTTCTGAAGTCTATTCACAGGCAGAATTTAAGGACCATGTGCTTCTGCAGCACGTTTCTATCTGGAGTTCTATCTCCTTTAACAATGTGTAGGAAGCTGATCAAGTACACTCAGTGAGAAAACAGAATTACAAAATGAGTCCTTTTCTCCTGTCCCGTGGCCAGTTTCAGCTTGTGCTCTTAGGCAAGGTGTGTGAGCTCTTAGGCAATAACTGTTCACAGTGCCTGCACTAACCCTGTCAGAGTACTTTTAGTTTTAAATTATGTGAACTGCCCCTGCAGCAGAAACCATGAGTCTCTGCTACCATGCAAAGTTCTCTTGTGCTGCAGCTGTGGAGCTTTGACTTCTGCACTCTTCTGCAGTGTAGTAAATTCCATGTAACTGGTGGAGGGACAGCTTTCTGTAACCAAGAGCTTTGTGTTTAGCTTTGGTCCAGCACCTCTTAACCTGTCCCCTGGTCCTTTATGGGGAACTTAATGCTGAAAATCTGGAGTACTCATACTGGAGCCTTCACCAAGAAGGCTTGAAAACCTGAATCCTAAGGGTCCTAAACACATATAGAAATATATTTTCATAATAGTAAAAGTTGTCTAGGTTCAGCTCATGATTTTAGAACCCTCTAATTTTAAGTTTTATGGAGTCATGGGGAAAACAGCTCTTAAATGTTGCTCTGCTGAGCCAGCATGCCACTGACCCAGGGTCAGAGATTTTTCTGTGGAATTCCATCTGCAGCTCCAAATTATTAGTGAATTTTTACTCCTTGGTGTAAGAGGGCAAATTTTGGGGTGTCTTGAAGCCTGTAGTGTTTTATTGGAATGGAAACCTTTTAAATGTAACCTTAATTGATTTGTTTGTTTACACAAATGAAAAATCATCTCATATGTTAAGGTACATTAAACTAATCTATTTGTTTCCTCTTCTAGAAAACTGAACTGAGAATTTATGACTATATTTAAGGACTTCTAGGAGAAGATGGCCCTGGAAAGCAAAGGAAGTCTGAATTCTCATAGAATCTCAGAATTTGGGATGATCTTCCTTATGTTACAGTAATATTTTGTACTACCTTTGAGCTAAATGTTTAAGGACTAATATTATTGAAACTTGAATGATTCACAGCTCCTAGGTAACAAATAAATTGAATAATTCCATCCTCAACACCATATGAACAATAATTATTTTGGAATGTGCTTGTGGATGGGCCTTCAGTAATTACTGGCATTACTGATGTCAGTTGATGAAGAGAATAACTTCTCTGTGAAAGAATACATGAAAAATATGTAAAACTGTCACTTTAACATTGAAATAATTTTACAATCTCAAGATCCCTGCCTGTTTTTCCACAGCATTACATATTACCAGGTGAAAGCTCTAAAAAAGCATAAATTCAGTACATTGTAAGCTGTTGGAAAAATACAATATAGTGCTGAGGAATTCAACTTGTTGTTTTTGCTGCTAAACTAGTGTGGGGCAATTTCCATATAAATTGGTCAGAAATGAAGTTGAATCCTTCACTTATCCTGTAAAATTGTAAAGAAGATTTGGGTATTTGTATATATCCTGAAAGTTAGAGCCATTAATAACAGGGGGACTGTCAAATATGAGTTTGGAAACAGCATGTGGTACAAGGGATCCATGTAAAGAGGCTGCACCTTATCTTTTTAACTTTCATAACTGTATTCTTGTTGACAACAGCTTATTTTAACTGAAATGCATAGTTTAGGCACAAGGTGCTTTAAAATGAGATGAAATCTAGCTCAGTAGGTCTAGCTTTAAGCTTTTAAAGAGCTCAGTGCACTGTAAGTTTTCTGTTGGAAGTTAAAGTAAGATTTAATGTATTGTGGATTTTCCCAAAGTCACATCATGAAACATATCAGTTCTGGTATGTCTTTCTTATCCTTCTACTTCCTCTCAGAAAAAAAACCTTTTCAGCTAATTTTGGAGCTGATATTTTTCTTTTCCCCACAGAACATTAATTAACTCATATACAGATAGAGGTATAACCTTGTGAAGTTTGCTTGACAAAAGCATACTTTACACTTAATTTTTAAATAAATTAATATATAAGCTGTCTAAATCTCTGGAAAATGCAAATGCACTAAAATTAGATTTGACAGAAAACTTACAGTTAATCCATGGTTAAGCTCTGAATCTTCAAAAATTTCACCATTATTGATGTGCTTTCATTTCCCACCAGGACTACATCCTACAAATAATTTTTAAAGAAAGTTTTTTTGGTCCTTCCTGAAAATATTTTATAGTTTGGAAAACATTTTTCATATAAGCTATACTGTATAAAAATGTAATCACAGAATTTAATGTTGGTTTTACCAGAGAAATTTTAATCTTGTTTTTTAGTTATGTGAAATTTTTTTTTAGTTATTTTCCCCCTCTTCTGATTTTCTTGTAAAACTGAATTAAAAAATAAAATAGCTGTAACCTCTTTGAAGACTGCTGTGACAAGCAGATGGTTTCATGTGCCAGAGATGAGTTTTGGCATGAGATGTACTGAAAACTCAGGTTTGAACAAAGCTTATCCTGGAAGTTCTGCTGGGACCTGAAGCTATTGTGCCTGAGCTTCAAATCCCTAAAGTGACTGATTTCTTATGATAAGGGATAGAAATCATACAGGAGGGACACTTGAGCTTGAAGGTCCCATGAAACCCCAGCCTCCTGAAGCAGCATGTCTTCTGCAAGGACAAACCACCCTGGAGTGCCTCCCACAGCTCGTGTCACCTGTAGGGGCTGATCTCTTAGAGATGGGACAGGCATTCCCAAAGGTACTTAATTATTAACCTCGCCCTGAAATAAATGTAGGCTTGTAATATCCTTGTTATTTATTCATATTTCAATAAATCAATCCCTTAATATTTTGTATTTTATCTTGAAATTAATATTTACTAAATGCTGTACACCAGATGCTGTGTATACAAGAGCCTGCTGGCTGTATCATGAAGAATCAGTCAAAACCTGAAAGTTGTTATACAAAATAATGTCACTTGAGTAAAAATTCACTTGTAACTCAAACTCACCATAAATTGAACAGATTCCTAGTTGGCAGGTATTTATTTCAGCTTAAAGGTAAGGAAAACTGGTTGTTTTGGTTTTTTTATCATTTGCCCAGGTACAAAGAGACACAGCAGGTGGCTGGAGCTCAGAGCTGGCACACATAGCTTCAGCCTGTGCTCTCTGCAGGAGGGCTGGGAGCCTGATCAGTTCTGCATACTGCAAAGGGCCAGACCCAGCCCCAAACTACACTTGTGAAGAAAACATCAGCCTGGTTTCCTGCAGCAAATCAGGCTTCACCTGAAAGGCAGATGTTTGCTCTGCAGTTTGCCCCATATCAAACCAGATTAGACACTCCATCCCCTCAGAGCTGCTCAGCTGAGAGCATGGAAGCAGAGCTGGGTCAAAGTTTGAGCGTGGTGCAGCATCCTCAGGGCTCTGCTGCTTCTGCTCTGGTGCTGTGGCAGCACAGCAGGTGCTGAGATGGAGCCACCATCCTTTCTTGACTCTTGTGAGTTATGCAGAGGAGACTCACAGCCTGCAGGAGTCACAGGCTCGCTCAGGACTTTGCTCTCCTGCCATTCCAGTGCACAATGCAGCTGGTACTAAGGCTTCCAGGCAGGGGCTAGCAGGTTATGAGCCAAATGAAGGGCATACAGACCTGTACTGAAAGTAATAGCTATTTCCTTGCTTAAAAATCACTGCCTTTGCTGAGGTAGTGGGAAGCACTCAGGGTTTCTTTGTGTAAAAATCCCTTTGCCACACTCCCAGCAGAGGCAAAAGTAACACAAAAGAAAAACAAGATGCAGAAGCACAACTGCACTATTTTATTTTATATATTTACACAAAAGTAAAGTGAATTTTTGAAGCATGAATTTTGAAGTAAGTGCAAAGTGAACTTTTAGAGAATGAAGTAGAGAGGAAAAGAATGCATTTTATTGCCAGAGTTAACATGTGGCAAACCCAGTCATGCTTAAACTGGAATCTCTGAGCTCAACAACACAGGGCAGCACTTCAGCACCTTGGCCCCCAGACACTGCCCCATGTGTAGGTGAGCCCAACAGCACTGGTCTTCCAGCAGTTTTCAGGTGGACTGTGCTAATGGCTGATAAACAGTCTCCCAAGATAACCTGGAAGCTACAGAGTTCATGTGTAGGTTATGCACATAAAGTTTAGGCCTTCAGGGAGCACCATGGAACAGCTGGAGGACTTGCCAAATGGTATTGCACAGCTTCTAAGGATCAGGACCTTTTGCCAGCCTGCACTCTTGTTTGCAGATCTTCACTAACAAGAAACACTTGATCTATTCCTGCTACTACATTATACCTTTTAAACTTCTACCTGCAGTATTACAAGTCAAGCAACAAGTGGGACAAAACCAGTGGGATTAAGTTGACAAGGAATTCCATGCTGAACAATAAAGCTAGCATTCATCTTTTTACAAAAGATAAAAGGTCCCACCAAACAAAACGCCCCACAACAAATAAAACCACATCACAAATCTCAACATTCAACATCTGACCTTCAAATTCATGTTTGCTATAACCAGGATAAATGCAAGATAATTAATAGAACAGGATATTGCAATATTTTCAGGGCTAATTGTGTGAAATTTAAATTTCATACAGCAGTGTAGTGATAACTTTATATATTAAACATTCAGATTTGTCAATTGGCCAATTTACTGTTCTACAGATTCTATGTTTTTGTATTAATCAATGGTTTTGTGTTAATTCTGTGTTTTTGCATTAATCAACTAGTAGAAACGTCACAATTTTCTTTTAGCATTAGATTTTTACAGAAGCTTACATTAACCTTGTAGATGTTTAAGAACTATTTCAAGGGGTTAAAGAAGATTATACCAGTGCAACAAATTTCTTCCACCTTGATGGGAGTGTGTTATACTGCCAAATGGGAGCAGATGTAACCATTTGTGAAGTACTGAAGACAGAGAGCTGTTGTGGTGTTCAGTTTCTTATTTCTTTGACATGTAATCATAGTTAATTCTTTTAAGATTTGCTTTCTTAAACTAGATTACTAGAAATGGAAGAATAAATTGCATAAAATACCAGTGATTAAGGTACCTTCCTACCCCAGTTTATGTATTCTAACTGTACACAGGAAAACCACTAAAGAACTTCTCATCACCTTCAGAGAATGTTGTCTATGAATACTGGTTCAGTAGTGCATTTGTTTGCACCTGTTCCATCATGTAACAATTGCAGTGTGACTGAACAATTTAGAAGTTCTCTGAAACTAAGCAAATTGAGTGAGATTCACTGCATGTTTTGCAAGTTGCCAAGATTCTGTTTCACAAAATTGAGTTACCACCACCAAGAGCTGGGATTGGTCATTCTGAGGTATTAGCAATCAGCTCTCTTTAGGTTTCTAGGAAACTTCCTTTTTCTTCACCATTCCCATTTCTTTCCCAGCAAACTGAAGGGACAGCAGGGAGCTGGCACTATTTGATCAGAATTCCATCAATAAAGCTTGTCTTGCAGGAAGCAGGGTAATGAAGGGACAACTCACTACTGCTACAAAAAGAGTCAGTTCATGAAACCAAAAGGCACTTGGCAAAAATCACTGGCAAAATGCTTGGCTTCTGGCACATGGCCCTTGGCTGGTAACACCATCTAGCACAAATGATCTTTATCTAATATGTATTAAGCTGAAAAAATTAAAATCTTCTTTAAGTTAGAGACACATATGCAAGAAAATTACTGAAGAGTATTTAAACAGAATTATCTACAAATAAACCTCTAAAACCTAGCAGACACAAGATTTGTATTGCATTTAAAGATAAATTTAAATATACTTCCCCCTAATTTAGGTTTATACAGAATATACACTTCTATCTTATATTCTAGTCAAAATCCAGACTCTGGCTATGAGTTTACAGAACAGTCTGTTAGCCTACAATATATTGTAGTCTTTAATATTTGGCAGCTTCAGGATGAATACTACTTGTTAAAAAACAAAAAATCACCTGTCACTTGTCGTCTGACACAAGGGAGCACACACACACACTGGGCATTTTCTGTATAAAACCAGCAACTGCTAAAATGTATGTTCAGTCCAGCTTCCTACAGCCCAAGGGGTTCCAACACAACAACTTAAGCAGAGCATTGTTCCACAGACTTGCCCCAAGTCTCCTCTCCTTGCCCCATTTCTCTAGGACAGGATAATAACCAGAGAAACTCCTGCCAGTCTCACGTGCCACCTGCAGCCAAATTAACTTGGAATATCATTGTATCTTCCCATCCCTTCCTGGGAATAGGACAAACAGAAGACAAGACTTTGCAATGCTGCATTTAACTTTCAATTTTCCACCTTGCACAGAAATGACCAGTTTTGCACAGTGGATATATATTCACACTGCTCAGACAGGACTGCTCCCAAAGCTGCTTGCCACCACACTGAGCTGCCAATAGGTAAATTATTAATTAGATACAGTTACAATTCCTTTATATCCTTTCCCTATTATGTTTAGCTGGGAAATAATACTACAGTTCCTAACTGGAATATTTAATTACTATTAAAGAGCCCCATTATTGCCAAGAGTTATTAGGTCCAAGAAACACAATGCTCTGGCCTCTTGGTAAGGTGCAGTGAGATAACAAGTAGCACAAAGGCACTTGATACCAGTTTCATACAGTAGTTTCACTTTAGAATAAAGAAGGCTATAATAAAAATAGACTGGTAACTTGAAACACCCTAAATTCAGCAAGGAAACTTAGTCAAGACCAAACTAGGGTTACAAGACAACCTGTAAATGTGCAAAACCGTGGAGAATGTTCACTTGTCTTGATGCTATAAGCTAAATCCAGACACAGTCAGGTGCTGAGCATTGTTTCTAGCATCAAAGTAAGAGGTGTCAGTCTCATCATCTGGCTGAGGTATAAATGGCATGGTTTGGTTCTGGAGATTATCCCAGTCCACCCCATGAAAGAGGGGGTGATGCTTCAGTTCTGAAACAGAAGTTCACATAAGCATTAGAAACTTCCTTCTGTCCAAGCCCCATAGTCACTTTGTTCCCTCATCTATAACTGTCAGTAGATTTGCTCTATATTCCTTTTTCTAGAAGTTCATAAAAGTGCAAATTGCAATTGGGCTTTGATTACCCCCAACTTTAGTAGGATCAAACTCTTGGCAGGACAAGTAGCTGCCACCCCCATCCAGGGAAGCTGTTCCATACAGTTCCACTGAGCCAAAAGCAGCTTGAAAGCTGCTCTTACCCAGAAAGACTGAATTTAGAGAAGCACAGCACTACAACAACGTAACTGGGATTTCCCAGTACAAAAGGCTTCATGCTATAGTGATAAAAGGAAGAGCACAAATTTGGGAGAGGGGAGAGAAGATGACAATTATGGAAACCTAGGTACAAGAAAAACTTTATGGCTGTCCTGAAAACTACTCATCTAACTTCACTTCAGTGGACTATAAATTGGACAAAGAGGCCAGATACAGTTGTAAATCTTGACAAAGAATAAATTTCAAAGAAGCTCAGATAGGAAGAAACCATTATGTCATCTATTTTAAAATTCTGCCCTTGACAGGAAATAAATCCAGAAATAAAGACAATAACTTGAAGGCAAAACACCTTCAAATTGCTTCTGGGAACTATCAAAACCACAGCATTCTCTGTTGACATAATAATCTTCATTCATAATCTCATGTCTTCTCTATTTTAATTTGGCTTGATTTCAGCTTCTAGCATTTACTCTGCATGTGAAAGCATTTCTGTAGTAAATTCCTTCTCTAGTGATTTCCTGAACAGGTCTCATAAGATTACTTTCTGTGTTTCCAAAATATCTCACTCTAAATTTCTTTCCATTATCAACCTTTTTTTAAACAAAAGCATAGTCACTGTTAACAATAGCCAGTGTTTAAGCCCTTCCACAAGGGAAAAAAAGGGTAGACTTTGTACAGTATATATTGTCCAGCTTTGTATTCTCCTATGCATTCAGCAAAGACAGGCTGTTTCCTAAGAAAAAACTAGTCTCTCTGAATTAACTGTTTGTTAACTATCAACTTTTAATCAAGGTTCCCAATGTCATTTAGGTTAAAAATTCCAAATACCTATTAGATAAGAGAGAACTTTGGTATATCAGATGTCCAATAATAAAAATGCATAGCAGAACAGCAGTAAAGTAAAACAGAAGTTCAATTAAAAAAATTAATAACCAACAAAACAATCCAGCCCCAGAACTACCTTGTTCAAAAGGGAAAAACCTCACAAGAAATACAGAAAATACCACAACTTGTTAAGTGCTGTGGTGCTATACAGGGAACCTAGTGAGGCATTGAAGTTTATCAGCCTAAATTTCAGGAGGAGGAGATCACCACTTAAAAATCTGCAATTAGTTGTAAAGAACATTTTTAATACTAACCCTTCAGTCCAGCTCTCTTAGTAGTGTCAATTGTTAGAAGAAGATCTATTGCATTCTGGGCATTATCAGACAGCTTTTCTTCACCCTCAGGCCAGGGAATATCTACAAAGATAAGAGTTGAGTTGGTAATTCAAACTATGAAACAAATATTGGAAATACATACTTACCCTAATTACTGAAACAGATTACCTCTTTTCAAAATATTTTGGAAGACCTGTGTTGGTGTTTCATCATTAAAAGGTGGAATTCCAGTTAGAAACTCAAACAGACAAACTCCAAGGGCCCACCAGTCTACAGCAGAACCTGGTAAAATAAACCCACATAATTACACTTACAAAAATGTTATTTGCAAAGAGTTAAAGATTAGCAAAAGCTGAAGAGTGTTTAAATTCTGCAAGTTGCTTGAAAATTATGAAGAGACAAGTTGTTTAATATTCATGCAGATTAAAAATATATTAGAAGGTTTTCTAAAGCCACTCTGCTCCTTAATTCATTATAGGTAACACTGGGGTTTACTGACAAAGACAAGGGGGCTCTTAGTAACAATCTAATTATCAACTCCCATCACAGAGAATCCAGGAGCTAACTTCTCCAAGAGATTGTTTTGTGATAAGAAATAGATGCCTCATGACTAGAGCTGAGTGGTCCATGTTGCCACCTGTGCCCTTCTCTCAGTTCTTTACAAAGTCTCCAAAGCTTCAGACTATTGAACTTCATTTCTGTCTAGATTATGATGAAAATCATAAAGACATCTTGCAAAAACGAGCCAGCACACATGAAGCTGGCATGACCTTCTATTATACTGAACTGGCTGGGGCAATATGTAGTTACTAGCTATCTCTGCTTTGTTATTAAATAGTTCTGTTTTTCCACATTCCAGGGTTTTTTGCCAATCTCTCATATTAATATACATTGAAACCAGCAGGCAAAGCAATCCCAGACACCACTGCATGCATCCTAAGCTTCCTGCATCTTCAAGCCATGCCCACTCCACCGTATAAAGAACAGATGCCACAACTGATGTTAAAAAAAATTTTAAAAAACTTTGAAAGATAATTAATCTTGGCTTTTTTGGCATATAAAAAGAAGCCTAAGACACCTCCAAGCAAATGAATGTTTTGAGCCATTTCACAAAGACTGCTGTGAAGTTTAGAAATGCTGAAAACCAGGGTGTTTAACCAGTAATGGAGTACACTTTAGCAGCTCCTAACAGCGGTCAGAGCGCCCACCCAGCTAAGCGCATCAAAGCAGTGAGTTCACATCCACTGTTGTTAAGGGTACCTGCATGTTCAGTAAAACACTCCCAGCTCCAGTCAAAGTCTAATAAGATCACAACCTGAACAAGGTATAACCAGGTTTCAGCAGTAATTCTTCCCACACGAAGTCTAACTAAAGTGACATTAACTTTTACCATATCCCTGCTGAACAGGACCCAAGGACAGCATGAAGCTGTGCTGGGCAGGTTGAGGTGGGATATTAAGAAAAGCTTTTCCACCCAGAGGGTGGCTGGGCATGGAACAGGCTCCCCAGGGAATGGTCACAGCACCAAGCCTGGCAGAGTTCAAGAAGCATTTGCACAGTGCTCTCAGGGACATGCTGTGACTCTTGGGGCTGTCCTGGGCAGGGACAGGAGTTGGACTCAGTGATCCTTGTGGGTCCCTTCCAACATGGGATGTTCTTTGATTTGAAGCAAGAAGCAGTAACACCAGATCTTCAGCACCTGAACCTTCTTCACCCATAGGCAAAGTAAATCAGAATGACTGCAATAAAGTGAAAGGGAGCAATGAGAAAAAGTGTCTCTGGCTTTACCTCCTGTTAAACAATTTCAGAATGCTGACTTTCCTTCTGAAGTACATGTTTACATGTGTGATTTCTGATAGCTTAGTCACACTGATATGATGTTTCCTTACTGTGCAAGCATCACACATTTTTATGTGGAGGCGTATTGGACATGTCTTTCTATACAGAAACATTGTTCACACAAACAATGTTCTCAGAAACTGTGATCTGGTTATACTTTGACTGTTCAGTTATGCTGAGCACTTCAGCTCTGCACAGAATATAGAAAACTCACCAGAGATCAGAGTCCCTGCATATGAAAAGACAATGAAGTAAAATATTACAATTATTGCCCCCAAAAAACCCCATAACAAATACAAACATTGAATATCAAGTATGATTCTCCAAAGGCATAGGAATGAAGGTTTTTTTCCCCTAAGGTAGTATTCCACAATAAGATTTAACATTGCCATATTTCCTAAGTTAGAAACAAAAATAAAATAGTTATGTAACATGATTAATTTAGGATTAAAACTACATTTACAAACAGCTCAACATGTGAAATATTTAGTCAGGGAAATTTTGGAGTTCCAAAAACCCTGGCTTCACTGAAGGTAATGGGAGACTTGTAATTTCCTGACACAAACCCCAGACTCTGCAAGTTTTCACTGAAGTCCTGAAAACCCAGTAACCACAGAGAAATCACCCTGTGACCAAGTTTCACATTGTCTAACTAGCACTGATTACATTTCCAAAATATTACCCAGTTTTAACATCTGCCAGATATCCAGGAATCCTAAATGGAAGTGCAAAACAACCACCACTTATGTTTAGTATTTTCAGTTTTTACTGTTAAATTGTAAAATCTCTTAATAGAGTTTTAGTTAATTTATATGAGCAGAATTTTATTGCTCCACAGGACAGTAATCACTATTTCTCAATTAGGGTCTCTCACATAATGTTTCCAAGACTTGCAGCTCTACAAAATAATAGTATACTTTTGGGATGGAAATAAAATGCAATTATACATAAACAACTGTATTAGAGACAGATACATTGCATTTAATTTTTGTTAATCCTTCTTGCATGTTAGCAGAAAACTATTTCAGACTTTTTGTTAATCTCAGTGGACCTCAGAATGAGACAAAAATTTATGTCCTTCAAAGTTGTGCTATTTTAGTATAGTATTTTGAAAACAAACAAACCAACCCAAAAAACCAACCTCCAAAAATTTGATAGTTATTACTGCATCCTTATACAGAAGAGCCTGTCAGATGTCTGGAGTGTTTCATGAGGTCACTCAACTCAGTAACTGATTTTAGTGCAACTTCATAAAATTGTCTGACTTCACATAACACTTAATTATCAATAAACACAGAAGACATTCTAAAAATAACTGGAAGCTTAAGCCTTTCACTCTAAAATTTCACTAAATTCCCCCTTTCCCATCCCAAAGAATCTTTAAGGGCAGTTAGGATGACCAAGTTGTAACTCTTAAGCAACATACAAGTCTCAGGCTGCCAAAGCAGCTTCCAATGCTGATTGGCAGGAAGCCTGCTGGTGGACAACCAAAACCTCTGGTTATGAGAAAGCAGTAAAGGAATGGAAGGAGCAGCTGAAGAAAGCACAGCCACTCATGATGGCAAAAGCTTAGTACTAGCTATTTTTTAAGAATTCCCAATCTTACTGCTTGAAGGGTTTACAGTTCTACAGACATTTAGAAATGTCAAGGTACACCTTTCAAGTACTGGCAGATGGCTGGTCTGCCTTACCATGAGGCTGTGTCAGAAGCAGCTCAGGTGCCAGGTAGTCTGGGGTCCCCAGGATGCGTTCGCCTTCCGCGGGGGCAGCTCCTCTTCGAACGCTCTTTGGAGTCCGGTACGGAGTGCCAGCATCCCCTCGGTACGGGGTCTGAAAAGATGGGACAGGGACTGCAGGTGTCAAACAAAACCAGCTCAGAAACTCCCCGTCTCCAGGTTCAGTCACAGATGTAATAATTGATACTTAAGCTCAAGCCAAGAACAAGTCACAAAACATTCCCTGAAAAGCATGTGTGAAATGTGCTTCCATTGCTTTATCCCATTAGTCTTGAAGCATAAAGATGCCTACTCCTTGAGAAACTTTTCCTTAAGTTCTTCTTCCAGTGTCACAGCCAGCAGCTATCACTGTTCACATCAATCTTTGTAATAGGCTTGTAACTGGCACTTGACAGAATACATTACACCACCACTTTTAACAAGATTAAAAAAAAAAAAAGCAGAAGGTACAATGGCAGTTATGAGCAGCTGAACTGCATTCACTGTCTTGGGAAGAGTGCAGCAAGCAAAAAAAAAAAAAATCAGAAAAAAAAAATAAATCAAAGACTTCCCTTTACATTAGGAAACCTGTAACTGCTCACAGAAAATACGACACTGCACTAGGAGCAGAATGAGACAAAACAGCACAGGCTTTTTTCAATCAGTTCACTGTAACAGCAAAGATTTCTCAGAGATGGACAATCAGTGCATGTTGAGCCAAAGGCAAACCAGTGAACATAAAGGTACTGCTAAATTCTTACAGATACTGTAATTTTGGCCACACAAGTGCAGCAAGTGAAACCCTGTCAACAGAGATCATTTTGTCAGACTACCTCAAACTACTTGAGTTTTCCCGAAATTTACCACTGAAATAATTTCAGGTCCCTAATGTCCAATGCATATAAAAAGTTTCTATCTGTGTCCTTACCTACCTGATAGACCTGATAGGATCTTCCTTTCTGTAATGGAGTGAGAGCTGTTGGGTAAGAGCCACTGCAAGCAGGTGAAAGATCCATTATATCTAAGGAAGCCATGCTGCATGGCTCAGATATATTGGATAGATTGATTGGACTATTATAACTCCGAAAAACAACAGCATTTTTTTTTAAGAGACTCAGAGCTTCCTTCATCTTTTCTGAAGGAGAAGATACTGTGTCAAGGTAAGTTTCTTCCATGTGTTTCTGGTCGTTATCCTTTTTCTGATGTAATGGCTTGCAGTCCTGGACTGTATGTGCCTTCTCTCCGTACTGTGAGGCATCTTGGGACTCTGGTGATGTTATTTGCACACCTTCAGGTTTTGGTTCCTCAAAGGAGAGGTCTTTAACACTTCTGTCCAAATCTAAAAGCTGTTTTTCTAGCTGGCTTTCTGTAACAGACACTTCAGGAAGTAAGTCAGAATCTGCACTGAAGACATCTAAAGGTTTTTCATCGTCAGTGACTAAAAAACTTGAGTTCATGTACTCCTTTTCATCATCCTTTCCACAGTCTGCATCCAGATCACACATAAGATTTTTAGCTACAGTTGGAGTAAGCGATCTTTCTACTGTTTCCTGGTTACTAATAAAACTCTTCACTTCTTCCTTGCTTTCACAGGTGTCACATAGGCATCCATCATTACAAAGCATTAAGGATTGAATTTCTGTTGTCAAACCTGTCCCTTTGTTTCCTGGAAATTCTGAGATCTGACAGCCACGTTTATATTCTGCATTGCTTTTTTTAACATAGTTAAGTTCCTGACAAGGACTAGTGTCAACTGATTCAAAGCTTCTTTTTACACCTGGCTTTTCAAACATTACTTCCTCTTTGACAGGCTCATTCTGCCTTGAAAGTGACTGTTGTAGTCTGGAAGACTCCGCTGTTTCATAAATCATCTCTCTTTTATTTACAAAGACTTTTTCTTTCCAAATCTTATTTTCAGAAATACACTTTCTTACTACGCCTTTCCCATCCAGAGTGCTCACAGGAGTATCTGTTATATCCAAACATTCACTTCCCAACTTCTGCCTACTGCCAGACTCATTGCTGGCAATGGGAGAAATGGCAGACTCAAGTTCTTTCTTCTTTAAAACTTCCACACCTTTGCTATTTGGCAACATAGCATTTGAAGGGAGAGCTGACCCACTGTTACTGGTTTTGCATGTTGTAGAACAAGGTTCAGCTTCACTTTGCTGCAAAAAAAGCACATTAAGTTTTGAGTATCAAGAAAATATGATTACAGCATTATAGAAATGTTTAATTTTAAATACATCATTACAGCCTCCATAATGAAATGCAGATTTGCAAGCCTTACTCATTCTAACTACTACTAGTGAAAAACCATATTTCAAAATATAAAAAAACCAAAACCACATAAGGCATAACTTGGCAATTTGACTTCTTTTAACAACATAAAATAAGCTTACTATAATACAATAGAAAATGACATTTTTAAATTCCAAAGGATGAAAAAATAGAGCAATTGATGCTGTATTTGTGATTTAAGAAGTTAAGCTACAGAAGTTTTCAGTTTCCAAAAAAGCCCAAAGGAAAGAACCCCATTATAGTACCCCCTGTGGTATATTACACTTCAGAGATGACAAAAGGAAAATCTGATACTCCTAATGTTTTGATAACACAATACTAAAACCAAGGCCTAAGAAACAGATAGATACAGAATAATAAATTGTTTTAAATGTAAGTTGTTCTGTATGCTCTAAATAGGAATCATGGCAAGGATCTACATAGCACAGCAGCATTTTCTTTTAGGTTTGTGTAGAATACATTTAAATAGGATAAAATATTATCAGCTATAATTATTAGTGTTAGATTAGTTGATACAAAACCCTTCAGTAATAAAAGCCCTAAACTTTTCAGTTTAACAGCTCGTAGAAGTTTGAAGTAGATTTTATTGTTTTCCCACGTTCTGTCTTTTAAAGAAATTCTTTTTCTCACAATGCTGAGCAAATAAAGGTATAGGGACAAGGTCAGCTTCCAAAAAGCCACTGCTCCCAGCAGTGCCACCCTGTGCAGGATAGGGCTAAACCAGTGATGGTCAGTGAAGCCTTCTCTTTCACTCCTTTGCGGCAGGCTCAATAGCATTTTCTTCTCCTGTTCTATTGCAAAGGACTAATATTTGTTTGAAGGAAAAGGTTATATCAGTTTGACCCAAAATCCTACTCAACAAATTCCAACCCCTGCTCCTTCTACTGCAGGAAAGTTTCTCAACACCTGAAATAACTGAGGCAAGTAAGTAAATAGAAGACATTTGCATACACGAGTACAAACTAATTTTAATTTAGAGTGGGAAGATGGAACAGTCCTGACCTCTACACCTTTCCCGCACCTGGGGCTGCTCCAGTTTTCTGATTCCACACTGGACAGGTGTGTGTGAGACTGACTGCTGACACTGGAGGCACCAAACCTGTTTCTTGACTGAAGCAGAGTAGGAGTTAAACTCCTCGCTGGCATCACAGGTGTTAATTGAGAATTATCCAGATCTTAAGAGAAAAAAAATTCAAATATTGATACAAACAGGCAACATATACTGACTGACTTCATACTATGTGAAACATCAAAGGAATCTAAGGAAAGCTATGTTGACAACAATTTCTCTGGTAATCTTTCCTGCATAGTCAATGTATACATTTTTGAATTAGGAACTTGCCAAGAACGTAAAAACAGTACAAACATTAGCAGCATAGTAGCCTTCTTTCTCATTTCAGGTTAGAAATGAGAAAGCAGCATGAGAAGACAATTTAAATGAAAGCATACATTGCTATATTTAACAATTTCCACTGAAAGTATGTCAAGAACTGACACTATCTCCATGAAATGTTAAAGGGCAATTTTGAATTCTGGGGTCATGATTTGAAAAAACCCAATCAAACAAAACCACTTTAGAAGACGACATAAATAGTGCAGGTGAAAACATGCCATATGTAAAGCACTGCAGAAATGGTGAAGGGCAAGGCACCAATAGAATCCCACCTTTTATGAAGTGGGTCCAAACTACTCACACAAAATTAAAAGACTACAACCTTACAGCCAGAGTATTCCTCAGCACAAGGCCTGGTATACTCACGTGTTTTGAACAGTTTAGTTGAAAGAGGGGTATTTTCCTTTTGGGCCACAGGTACAGGAGAAACCGCTCCATGCGGACTGTCAGATGTTGGACTCGATTTGTGCCCTGGCGCTTTCATTCCTACAGGAGGAGTGTACTAACAAGCAGAAAGAAGCACAGTTAAAAGTTAATGGAGTCTGAACAAATTCTCAATCCAGAACTGAGAGTGTAACTTCACCCATTCTTTGTGATGTTTGCATTGGAGCTTGGCCATGCCTATTAAAAGTCAACAATTCAGAAGCCCAAGATAATCACATCAGAATTCCAAAGTACTCTAAACATTTCACAAATCATTCTACCAACAGGCAAAAGAGATGCAAGAATAGCCTTCTCATGCCAACTATTGAATTTAAGATAGTAAATAAAGTAAAATTAAATACTTCAAAGACAGTGAACATTTACTTACAAAGCCCAGAGAACTGATAAGAGACAACAATTGTCCTGGAGTACGTGAGTAGTCCTGTTTTGGCTTTGCCATTGATGGGGTAGTAAGGATATCTATCATGTTTATCTCTACAGAAGGAAAAAACCCAAAATCAAATAGATCAGGTTTCCATTTTGATATTTAACAAAGGCAAAGTTGCAAACATTTACTTAAGTTTAATGAAGGCAAAGAAAAAATTTAGTTACATACTCAACAAAAACACAAATGAAGCCCAACTGAAGACTCACCTGTACATTCTTAACACAAGGTGTTTTTTTCTTATACATCCATACATTTATACATATAGAAGTTGTAGAAGCCAAATTTCTTTTCCAACACGCTACATGAAAAGCACTACATTTTCTAATTTGATATCAGCTTTGGTTTTTAGGCAGCAGTTCCAGCTTATGGCTTGTGGAATAGCACACCAAATTTGATTCCAAACCTGCCATCACTCCAAAAGACATCTCAAAAAAGGTACGCAAGAATTCTTCCTAGGTGAAAATTCAACCGTAGATACCCTTTTTTTTTTGCTCACTAGCAGTACGTAGCTTGAAAGCTTTCATACAATGTTCAACTAGACACAGTAACCTGTCCCATTAGAACATCAGTTAAAGCAGTATATGATAAAAAATACAGATTACCTAGGATTTCCCTTCATATTCTTAAAATCATGAATCAAACTCCATTAGACGACTCTGGATTTCTACATTCCTTTAACTGTATAAAAAGGATGTACTCTCCAGCAGCTGTCTCAAAAAACCTGAACTGGTGCTGTGCAGCAGAAGTTTGGATGATCTGGCTAAGGAGGTACAAACCAGCTCAGAAATTGGCTATTCACCTTAAGATCTGCAGCCTGTGCCAGACAGTCATGACTATTCAGCTGTACTTTCTGCTTGAAAAGAGAACATTCATATGCCAAAGCACTGAGCTGATCTTCCCCTTATCCTTCAAACAAATATCTAGAATGACCCAGTTAATTTATTTGAAATTAATTTATACAGGACTGAGAGACGTGAACTGAAGGCCAGAAGTAGTCAGAGAAACAGGAACAAGCCAAAATTATTCATTCACCCATTGAGCTCTTCTAGTGGACTTCAGAAAACTTTGAAATCCATATCACTCCAAAGAAAGGGCTCTAGATCATATTTCATACACCCTTGTCCCAAAGAATAAATATTTTACCTTCTGAAGTGCAATGCTATGAGCAGACCCCTTATTAGCACATAGCTAATCAGTACTTACCTACTAGAAATCAGGTATTACTGTAACATTTGCATTTATTTAATTGAAAGGTGCCCTTTACAGGGATGTGAAGTATTCAAGACTATAGAAATGTGATGCAGAAATTACATTTGCATACAACCAAAAGGAGAGAAACAACACTTACCTCTGTTCAGAGTAACTCTGGAAAGCCCAAAGTCTGTCAACTTGATATGTCCCTGATTAGAAATGAGCATATTGTCTGGCTTCAAATCCCTGAAAACATGAATACAGCAAAAGTCAGCAAAAATAGCACTGAGCAACACGAAGAAAGTTCACTGGCCAGAAACACTCAATACAAAACATTGGTTAGAGATGTTTAATAGTAACATCTCTTAGCCAGCAGAAGATTCCAGTTTGAGGGACACATCAAATGAATCAAATATATTTAGCATTAAACATGGCACATCAAACATCTCAGCCTTTGTAAAAATCATGCATGCATGTCAACAGCTGCATATTTTGTGCTTCTGCAGGCTCCTTCAACACAAGTGTCCTTCACAAGCAGCACCATCATAACATTCACCAGTGTGCAGCTCCTACAGGTGACAAGCAAACCTCCAGCAGGAGTTTTCATGTGTGCTCTCTGTAGCATTGCTGAATGCAAAAGGAACTCACTATAGGGGAGCATCAGTGTCCCTTTGTCCCACAGGCAGGCCCATGTGTGCAGCACCCAGAGGGTTCCTGAACCATCTCAGCTGCTAATCCAGCACTGGACTGGGAAAGAGCTGGCAGGGGAAAGCAGTGTGGGCCTGTGTGCTCAGCACACACAGATTTGATTTTAGCCATTGTTTCACAGCATTGCTGCAGTGCACACGTGCAAAAAGAGCTGCCAGGAGCTCTAGGAAATGAAGTGCCTGTGGAAGCTGCCACAATGAAACGGTGATGGTTATGTGCTAGAGTGAAAACACAGAAAACCCAAACTACCAAATACTTATTTGTAAGAAAAAAAAATCACCTGTGGATTATTCCATGCCTATGAAGGTAGTCAAGAGCCAACGCTGCTTCAGAAATATACTTAACAGCCATTTCTTCATCAAAATATCCATAAATATGGAGAAGAGATTTGACATCTCCACCAATAAGGTACTCCATCACCTGTCATTCAAGCATTTTAAATTTAAAACACATTTCAAAATTGCAAGTAAAATATAAAATAACTTTCACTGCTAGAAAAATATGGTTTCAAAGAGCAGAAGCAGATAGAAGTATCTTTGTTCAAACTTCATTTCCCACACAATACTTTTCACTTGGATAATTAAAGTGTAATGTAACAGCAGACATGAAGCTTTCTGTAGACCATTTGCTTATTTTATTTGCCTAGATTACTTTTAGAAGCTAATTAAAAAGCTGACTACAGCTTTTGAGAGTTAACTACAGAAAATTTTCTATATTACAAATGTTATATATTTCTATATTGAATGTTATGTATTTTAACCTATATTTATATTCATATATTAATCTATATTTAGCTTAATATTGTATATTTTCCTAGTATAGAAAATGAAGTGCAAAGCATTCCTGTGTAACTCAAGGCCTGAAGTCAAAGACCACCTGTTCTATACAAATCAAAGTACCTCAATACTTTATCTTGCAATAATTTATACACAATATTAAATTAAGACCTGAACTTTGTGAAATAAGTACAAACCATCAAAAATGCAGTGAGTGTTACTGTGCATTTAAGACATGTGAAAAAGAGTGACAAAAAAATACACACAACCAGTAGACAACTATGCAGACACATTATGATGGCCCAAGTCATACTCAAAATAAAATAGAACTCAGCAGGGCTTCTGAAACTCACTCTTTGATGTCAAGAAGGCATTTATGGGGTTTTGGTCAGGAAATCTCACCAGTACTTACATTCCAATACAGAATATTCTTCCATATATGTTTACATACACACACACACACAGAGACATACCCAGACATTATTCCAGCATCTCCTTTACAAATCCTTCACCCTGAAGTCCTCTACTCCATGCAGCAGTTCAGAGATCCAGAAAAAGAAGCCTTTGTTTACACTCAAAATGCACTGCAGGATTTTACACAGCAACCTTGTCTCAGAATTTCATCAAGCTGTTCCCTGTGTGTGCTTACAGCAACCCACACAAATTGTGTCAGACCCTTTGCAGACAGTCTGAATCCTTATGTGGAAGCAGGATATAAACCCATACACAAGTCCTGCTGTGCTCCACAGTGCTCTGTGTGGACCAGCATTTAGTTTTGCCACTCAGTTATCATCCTGTCATGTAGGCCAACAACTGTAACAGAATTTGAGCACTGAAAATAAGTAAAGTAGACTTCCTTTAAGTGAGCCATGAAGTATCTTCCAGTCACTTGGCTTCTGCTTGAATAGAATGATTTCTTGTTTTCCCTAAGATTTCTACATATTTCTAAGACAGAGCAGTTGTTAGAATTTCTAAGTTTCTCCTGTAACAGAGGGGAACATGAGCAGAAAGAGCCCACAGACACCAGAGGAAGAGAAATACTTTACCTGTTCCAACCATGCTGAGAAAGATGTAAAAGTGCCTAAGGAATACCATTAAAAAAATGTTTTGAGATATCACAACAATTTATGCTCAATTTTCAAGACTACCATAAAATGCCACAGCCATTTTTTTACTCACTAAATAGATGTTGTTTGCTGACTGAAGTGAGTAGTATAAGTGCACAATGAAAGGACTTTTACTGAGAGCCAATGCATCCCTCTCTGCCTGCACCTGGTGAACCATGTTTTTGTTGATCATGTCTGCTTTTTTCATCACCTGAAAAACAAAACAGAGCACGCAAATGATTTAACCTCAAAATGCTCATAATAAAACTGCATAGAGATATACAGCTCTGCAGAGCAACGCCTATTTTGTATGGCTGTTTTTATGTTTCCTATTCTTTGTGTACTATGTCGGTTGTTATAATCCTTTTAATCACAAAGTCAAGTTTGCACAAATAATTGGCAAACTTCTTATTAACAACAAGCCTAGATTTTAGACCTTTGTGCAACGACACAGAAAACGCAACAGGTTTTTGTTGAGTTTTCTTAAAATACTTACTGAGCAGGAACGTTTTTTATAATTTATCCTCATCTCTCTCAGAGGCAGTGCTTTACCTCCGCAGCAGCTGAGGGGGCTCAGCCACGGCAGCTGTGTACAAGCGAGAAGCCAACAGCGCCCGGCAAGGTTTTTGCCATTATTCCCCCTTATTTAAAGCCCTTATAAAAGAGAGCCCGGGGCTCGAAGCGGGACCACGCTCTCCCGCACAGGGCTGCCCGGCAGCGGCGCTGCGAGCCCGGCGGCGCCTCACCTTCACGGCATAGAGCCGGCCCGCCTTGCGGCCCAGGTACACCTTCCCGAAGGCGCCGCGGCTGATGGGCTTCACGATGGTGAACTCCTCGATGGAGGGGGGCCGGGGCACCTCGAGGCGCGTCGAGCCGGCGGCTGCGGCGGCGCTGGGGCCGGCGCTGGGGCTGGGGCTGGCAGCATCGCCCCGCTCGGGCCCGGGCCGCTCGGGTGCCATGGCGCGCCCGGCCCCGGGCCCGCCGCGATTCAAAGCGGCCCCGCCCGCGCCGTCACCAACGGCAACGGCAGCTCTCGCGAGAACCATGGCCGGCCGGCGGGGGGCGCGGTGCTGCCCTGTGCCGCCCTCAGAACACGCCCTGACAAAACGCCGCCCGCCTGGGCTGGCCGATCGCTGCTCGGGTGGCACCTAGGTTTTCCTGCTTGGCTCTGGGTTGTAGCTTGCTGTGAGCAGGTACTGCCCTCCCAGTCCCGAGGGAGGCTTGAAGGTGTCCTTTGCAGGGACAGGAGTTGGACTCGATGGTCCTGATGGGTCCCTTCCAGCACAAGGATATTCTGTTTTTCTGTGATTTTCTCACACTTTTATACTTGATAGCTGCAAGGCCTGTGTCCAGAATGGCCCAGCCAGGAGGGCTTGTCTGCCAGAGAGCAGTTCTCTGGCCAGGGCTGCCCCGGCCATCTCACTCGTGCCGCTCACAGCTCGCTGTCTCTGCATTTTCGGGGCCAGCCATGGCAAACCGCTCCCTGGGCGGGTCTGTGCTGATCAGGCGGTAGATTAGCGTCGTCGGTTGCTTCCCACCAATTCTTGATTACTTCATCTGCTGTTTATCTTAGGCAGGGTTGTTCCGCAATGTGTTTCCATATTTTGGGTGTCTCCATGGCTACATTCTGCCCCCCTCATGTGACAGCAGGGGCAGGGATGGCATTTGCAGTGTACTCTGACCCAGCTGCCATCCTCCTGTTCCCAGAGCACAGGCCTTCTGCTCTGTGTACACTGCACAGCCCTCAGTGTTTACTGCTCTAAGCTGTGTTCTAGGTCACTTTTTTAACCCTTGCCTTACTGATTTCATGTTGGTCTCACCTGTTCATGCTTCGTTCACACTGATCATAATTGTTGCGGTCTGTGCATCAGCAAAGAGCTATTGCTGCACAACAGCGGGTGTCCTTTCACACAGCACATTAGTTATTAGGCCCTTGTTTTGCTCCAAGATACATCACTTACAATCTGACCCTGCTCAGAGAGACCTTGATTTTGACTTGTGAAGGTGACCTGCTATCCCACAGATCCCAGCAATACCTGCAATTTAATAAGCAAATGCAGAAAACATGTTTTAAATTAGCTTTTTGTAATGCTATTAAATACAATTTATCCTTGTTTGTGCTTGTCATTTAACTCTGCAATGTTAGTTGTGTCTCATGGGCTGCAATGCCAGAGGAAAAATCCAGCTGAGACAAAGGAGGGGGGTGCTTCTTGTGCTGGCACCCAGGGCAGACATCAGGGCATGCCAGCAAGGATAGTGCATCAGGAGCGTGTATTCCACCACAGCCTGAGCTCACTGCAGACAGGGCAACACCTCTCTCTCTTCCCCCGAGGCAGCATGAGCCATTGCATAGCTAAGTGGAAAGCTGCTTCATGGAGTGGATATAGGTAAATGTTCATCACCTTTTAGATTTTTTTTGCTGTTATCAGGTGAGGTTTCTGTCAAATCAGCAAGCTGAGCTCCATGACTTTGATCAGGAGAGTGCTAGTGGAAAACAGAAGAGATGTACCCAAAGGCAGGGGGAGGCAGCAGTGGGGCTGTGCTCATCCAGAGCAGTTGGCGTGGGGCAGCACTTTCTGTGAAGAGCAGTGGTCAGGTGAAAGAAAGAAAACACTAATCAACTGCTGCAAAAATCAGCTTTATGGAAGGCTAAATAAATGACATCTATAGCCCTTCCCTTATCCACAGATAGAGTTACTCCATCCTAGAAGGCCACTTGGTTGGTTGGAGAGGATTTTCCCTTGGTGGGACTGTGCTGGCTGTCTTGAATCACCTCCCTGTCCTCCACTGCTTTAGAAACATCATACACTTGGCTAATGTTTTAAGGAAAAGGAAAGACACTCCCAAGACAAATGGACTGTCTGGACAAGAGCCACCAGGATTGAAGTCAGGACTGAGCCGTAACTGGGGAAGGGTAATTCTGGCAGTGGGAGACCCTGACCACCTATTCAAAACGGACCCCAGACTCAAACGGAAGGAAGAACTGCACCTACACACTGATTAGCATGAGAAGGGAGATCCATGGCTAACAGATACGGGTTAAAGTCTAATTAACAAAAGACTTATGTAATTTGTAACCAATGAATGTTGATGTCGTTCTTAAAATGTATAGTGTCAAGTTTTATTATTGGCAAGCCAGCCTTTCGTGGGTCACAACCTATGCCCCTATGCGCAAACTAGAATAAAAATTAGAAATATCTCGCCTGGGTGTGTGAATTGGCGCTGCGTGCCGGTTAACGACCCGCGTTCCGGACGGCGCCCGGGGGCGATGACACCGAGCGGGGGTAGGACCCCCTGGCCGAGAGCGGGTGCCCCGCGCGGCGCTGCCCGGGCCCGGCCGCGCCCGCTCCCCGCTCCGCCTCGAGGCGGCGGCCGCGCGGGGCGGCGGCGCGGCCCGGAAGCTCTTTGTGCCGCCGCCGCCGCTTCCGGGGCGGCTCGGCCCGGTCGGCGCGGCCGCGGGGCGGACATTTCCCGGAGCGGAGCCGCGGCGCCTCCTCAGCCGCCGGCGGCCACAGCGGGCGGGCTCCTGCGGCTGGGCTGCGAGGCGGAAGAGGCGCCTGCGGCCGCCGCCGGCCCCGCCGGCAGAGATGTTTTCCTTCTCCACCGTGCAGCCCCAGGTGAGGGGCTGGCGGGGCGCTCCGGCCCGGTGCCGTGCGCGGTTCGCCGGGCCCGCTCTCCGGCGGGGCTCGCTCCCTGTCCGGGCTTTGGGCGCTCGGAAGGCCCGGGGTGGCGGGCAGCGGCGGCAGGAGCCGCGGTCCTGCCTGCCACGTTCCCGGGCTTTGGGGAGAGGAGCGGGTGGGGGTACGGCGGTGTGCGGTCCGCATCGAGGGAAAATGTACATAAATGGGGCAGAGAGGAAGGTACAGTAAAAGCTTGTAAAGAGTAAAAACATTCTGAAACGACGAAATAACCTTAGATGGCACTTTTTAGTGTCTGGTTTTGTAGCAGAAGCAAAGGGTGGTGCCGTGTGTCACTACAGTTAAACTGTGCTGTTAATTTTAACGGGTTCTTGTGAAAGCCGAGAGGAAATGACTTAGAAGAGTTAGGGGAGGGCAAACCGGCGGTAATTTGTTACACAGAACAGTCCGAACGCAATCGGGAAGGCACCTTTAATTAGGCAGTGAGTCTGGTGGGACTGGTGGCTTTTATGGACTTTGATCTGAACCAGTGGTTTCAGTTTTATTTTTAAGTTTTGTATTAGTGTGCGATAGTCTGTTGCCACAATAGGATTTGGTTGTTCTTTCCACACGTGGAGAGTGTGTTTAAAGCTTTCACTAGAGTAGTGAAATGGAAGAGTTTGTATGGTTCTAGGGAGTTGTCATTTCACCAGAGTGGGAAATGCAGACAGAAAGTTCCCTTAGTGGTTGGGATGTTGGCTTTGACCTCTTGAGGTTTTATGGTTTTACCACAAACTGAGTCTAATTACAATTTTTTACAATTAATTACGAAGCAGTTTTCATGTCACAGCATTGTCTCTTTTGATCTTCTGTCTGGTCAACACAAAGATGGTGGTTCTTGCAGGAGGACGTTCATAGGCATAGCCAGTTGTGCTTCAGTCAGGAATTGCAGTCAGGGATCATTGCAGTAGCCAGGGCTGTGTCCCAGCTCCTTCCTAGTGATGTGCACAGAGTTTGAGGAGGTTTGGAGCTGCTGGGGTTGTTTGTCCCATATGTTCACAACAGATGTAGTCGTGTCAGGAGGAGGAGCCCTGGTACGTGGTGCACCTGGACTTCTGTACTGATTATGAGGTGGAGTTGGCCGAATGCTGCTGAGCTGCAGATTTGACTGTGTGCTTTATGTAGTTTCATTTTGATTCTTAAACTGAAAGTGTAATCCCAAGGAAGAAAATGTAAAGGCAACATTTGGGAATGGCTAATAATAATAATGTAAGAAAAAGTACAGATAATTCAAGTTATAAAAGTA
This sequence comes from Passer domesticus, assembly GCF_036417665.1. Taxonomy (NCBI): domain Eukaryota; kingdom Metazoa; phylum Chordata; class Aves; order Passeriformes; family Passeridae; genus Passer; species Passer domesticus. Next base: position 15,517,326 of record NC_087474.1, on the reverse strand, counting down.
TTGCTTTAGAGATGAAAATACGAGTTTCTAATCTGTCATGCTTAAACTTTCTCTTTTTTTCTCTTTAAAAAGAGGTATCAGCTAACACTGTGGTGTTGAAGATCATGTGGTTTATAATTAAGTCCTCATTTAAAAGGCAGTGTACAAGATATGCTGTTATAAGTTAGAGTTTGGAACAGAAGTATATTTGAATAGTTTAAACAAGCTGAAGTCCTTATCTCATTTTTTCCAGGCTACTGTTCCTCTGAGTCACCTTATCAATGCCTTTCATTCACCAAAAAGCTCCAAAACTTCTGCCAGCAAAGCATCCATACAGCCTGTCCAGAGGGACACCTCCCCAGAGCATGATCCTCAGAAGAGTGAGGTACAAAAAACCTTTTGAAAAAGTGATGGTTTAACTGATATTAAATCTGAATAATATCAGTTTAATTGAATGTAGTATTTGACTGGTCTAAAAATAATGTAATATGACTATAAAAACCAGGGTGTTAACATGTAGAACGTATCCTTTTGGCAGAACTGCAGTCAGTCAGTAAGGATCCTACAAAAATACAGTATTTCATTAAAAGAAAGAGCTGGTACTTTTCTCAGTAGTACTTTCCAAATGAGTAAGGGATTTGTTTTTATTTCCAGTTTAATGGTTCTTTCTGTAAAGTAACAAGTTTTCTGTTAATAAACCCTTTATTACCTTTTTATTCTGAGTTCCAGCAAAGTTTTTGTCATTATTGCTTGTGAGAAAATGGGGACTGTAACTTAAGATGTGTTGAAGGTTTTTGAGAGATTAAGTGCCATGGTTCCATGTTCAGTTTTTTCTGTTAAAATATCTTTAATTATCGTTGGGTGTTTCTTGCTTCTGACCATGAAAATTAAAACAGTGCCAAGTAGTATTAGATATTGCCACTTCTCTTTCAACTCATTTCTTATGAGTTTTGTAAGCACTTTTTTGGGAGGAAAACCGTGGAATTTCTCAGTAACTGCAGAACTGTGGAAATCAGCATGGGTTGTACTGCTCACCACTGTGTTGTGATTCCATTGTTGGGGGTTTTTTTTTGCTTGGTTTGTTTTTTCAGTCTGTATTTGCTTCTGGGGCTACTGGGAATTTTTTTCCCTAGCATAATCTAACATAAATTTTTAACATTTATTTCTATTTTTCAGTCTGTATTTAAAAATTTAAGAGATCTGGGATTGTCTGATTTGAAAGCTAACCAGTTCAGAGAGTTGGTGAACAGGCTACTTCCTGGCTACTGTACAGAAAGCAAAGTCTCCTCGCAGTGGCACACGTCATATGTCTCTGCTCAGTCCTTCTTTGAAAATAAGCATGGTATGTTTGAGTGAAGTGTTTGTGAGAGTTAAATTATAAAGGTGAATACAGTTATTCTTCAGTTTAATCTCTTGTGCTGTAGATAATTTGTAGTTCAATGTATTTAATAAAGAGTATTAATGTCTTTTTGTTTTATATAGCTTGTTTCTGTAAGAAACAAGCTATATACAGAGAACTGAGACAAGCTATATACTGAGAAATTTAGAAAATTCAACTGATTGTTTCTTTGGATTTCAAGTTGGTTGCAGTTAAACTTTTCTCAACTCAGCTCTATCTCTTAATGATGAGTCTGAGCTGTGAATATTCCACCAGTTTGTTTCATCAAGACATTAGATTTTGCTGTTCTACTTATGTCACAGACATCTCCAGTTTACATTTTTATCAATTTTTTTGCTTGGAGGAATGTGACACAAGGATACTAATTAGAAAGGAAGTCAAGGTAGCAAGCTGTTAACATTCCACATAGAGTATTTCATTGCTGAAATAACCAAGAGTAGTTCCTTGCAGGTGAAGATGCTTAGTTGGAATTAGTCTAAAATGAAAGAAGACCATTGCAGATGCTTAAGAATCTATTAGAAAAAGAAGTATATAGCTGGCATTTGAGATACTGTCTATATAGTACTGCATTAGAAAGAGGGAATGTAAGGAATAATATTGCAGGGCTGCTATTAGAGAAAAGATTTTAAATTGCATTGTGATGTGAGATACAAAAAAAAAAAGCTCAGTGACAATTTCCTGAAAGCAAACAAATACTTGGAAATGCTTCAAAGCTTTGATAGATGTTCTGGTAATTTGTTTAATTAAAGATGCCTGGAGTACTATAGTAAAATAGAATTAATATTTTAAAAACTAAAAAAACAAACTGTGCAAGAAGTAATGTTGAGTTGCCATTTAAGACAGGGTGTATTTACAATTTGTTGTATCTTTTTGCAGGTTTTGTGGATGTTTTCAGTGCTTTACGCTCATCTTGTTTGTACGGACAACATCCTCATCCCCTCCAAAATTTCTGTTCAGATGTTCGTTGTTGGCCAGGTATAAGGCATTAAACTACACTGGTTTTAATCTCTGTATAATTTGTCTATTCTGGAAAAGTATTTTTGGATTTTTTCTAGAGGTGTCACTCAGGAAATACCAGTAAGCTTCCAGGAGAGACTTATGTTGGTATTAACATTTTAAATCATGAAATTATTTTTTGCACTTGAGTACTGTATTTCCAGAATTTAGTAATAACCATGTTGTTCCAAGATGTCAGTATTTGTGGATCATAATCTCAAAAGACCACAGATGAACTGACTATTTTTGAATCAATAAATATGTTGAATTCAGTACTCATCCAGTGGAATTTTTTGAGGGAGTTGGTGACTGATGACATTAGTGAAAACATAATGAACAGTTCAGGAAGTTCAGGTATTTCCTAAATTCAGTTCTTCTGTTGCTACCTGTAGGTATATCTATGTTTGTATCCTGTGGCAAAGAGAAATGCTGACAAAATGGAGATAGCGCAGTAATGAGTCACAAAGAAGGGTGCAGATTTTTAAGCATTTAATACAGGGGGGAAGCTGAATGATCTGAGATTTTAGTTAGCAGAATAAAAGGCAAGGAGTGATCCAATTGCTACAGGAGCCATATCAGTTACCCTTCTCACAAGCACCTCAAAGAAGAGGCAACAATCCCTAGTAAAAGCAAATAAAATAAAACCTGTTTGAAAATGTTCACAATGCAAATGGCTGAAAGTTCTGAAACAGATTGTCTGGAGAAGTTTGGTTATCTTAATCCTTGGAGATTTTCAAAACTGAGCTGGACAAGGTCCAGCACTACTTGATCCAATGTTAGACCTTTTCTGAGCAGGGCTCAAGGGTCAGCTGCAGAAGTTCTTTTTGTCTGGTGCTGTTCTAGAACAACAAAAAGCTTAGTGAAACCCGTCTAATTGACTGGTGTTGGTATTTATTTTAAAATATAGTAGTAAAAGAAGAAAAATGTTGTTCACTTGTGGTAAAATGTCCCTCACGAGGTTTCTGATGTGCTAGGAGAGAGGTCAGGGTGTCATTAGCTCTCTGTGATTAAATGGTCTCATTTCTTTTGTCACTAATGAAGTTAACAGTACACTGAAGCCATACCAGTTCTCCTCAGGGCATCTTACCAGCAGAGCTCACAAAGCATTATTCTCATCTTTCTGCATTTGCTTCTGAATGCTTCATCTTTGTTAGCCTGCCTGGATTTAATTGTCTGAATGTCTCCTCTTCCCTGAGTTGGCCAATTAGCTATAATTTACAACATGAACCTAGATTATTTTAACATGAAAATTTATGTGAAACAGTTAGAAGTTTGCTTGCAAGGTCAGATGATAGTTAGGGTTCGTGATCACATAACTATCCATTTGCAGTACTGTGGATATGTTGGGAAGATTAAATTCTTTCATATAATAGTTTCAGAAATTTCTTAAGACTTTTTTTTAGTGGTAGTAATGACTAAGTTTTAATTAGTGTTTATTCTTACTACAAAAAGTTTACATCCAGACACGGAACTTTAAGACTTTGAGATCAAGAGCAAGACGTCTGCAGTCAACATCAGATCAATTCACAGAAACAAAAAGTTCACTTTCTTCAATTTTGAAGGTAAATACAGTTAACATTAAGTTGTTTTGGGCTTACTCAAACCATCTCTTTCTCTTGACTAAACCTTCAAAATTTTTAATTTTACTTAAAAAAGTGGTATTTTCTTTCCCTAGCATGAAAATATTTCTTAATTCTAAAACTTGAGCTAATGGCAGTGTATTGTTTTTTCTTATTAATGCATATATTTGTTCCATATATCACCAATAATGAGGTTATTTGAATTTTTAGGAGAGCAGTTTCAGCATATAACTATGGTTTTAACTCTAGAAATTAATTTCTTTATTTTCTGTTTCTAAAACAGAATATAAACTAAAAATAGCTTCAAGTCAAAGGAGTTATTTCTTTAAGCAGAAATATAGCTAGTTTAACATACAGGATGTGTTTTTTCAAGTCAGCAGATAAATATCCAAAGCAGTATAACAAAACCAAGTTAATCTGGGTACTCTTTGCTTCTAATTGCTTGTTGTACAGAAGTCAGGCTAACTAAGGGTTTTCATTTAACTGTGTGTGTTATCTTTGAACTCTTACCTTCTTCTAGGCACATGTGGTTTGTTTCACTTGTGGACTAGGTGTACTGTGATGAAGATAAAACCAGAGCTAGCTCCCTGCAGTGCTGCTCTGAAATTTGACAGGGCACATGAGATGTATTTGCTTAAGCTCCATCAAAACGATACTTGCAAAGATATTTTGCAATTGGAAATAAAGCAAGAAGCTTAAGCTAATAAGTCCCACTGAATGCAGTGAACAAAGCTGGCTGTGTACAGATCTGTCTTAGGCTATGTTTTCAGTTTGGAACTGGGATTCAGGAGGGCTCCAAAACTCATTTGCTCAGCAAAAATGGGACTGCCCGTGCTCAAACCATGGAGATTCTACACTCGAGCTGCTGGTCTGTACCCTCCAACTAACCCAGTGGCACATGAATTATATGCTGCTGTTTTTTCCTATCACCCGTATTAGCCAGGTGGTAAGTTAACTGTTTATGAAAACTTGGTGTATACTAACACTGCTTTGGAAAACATTGCAGGGTTTTATCCTGAGAAAGCGACGAATTGATGTTGAAAACTTGGACACATTAATGAAAACAAAGAACATCCCAGAGGCACACCAGGATGCTTTTAAAACTGGTTTTGCAGAAGGCTTTTTGAAAGCACAGGTATTCCTGCAAAAAACACTTGGTAAGTTGTTTTAATTCACATATCTTGTCTTTGAAATTAGAAAGTAGTTTATTTTAGCCCATGTTAAATATGTTTTTATTTTCTTTTACAGATTCCTTAAGAAGATCACGTTTGCTTTCTTTCTTTCTCTTCGTTCTTTGTTTTTATCTTGCTATATATTCATCATTTTTACCTGGGAAAGGTTCCTTTTCTGATGCTGGTTAGTTAACTTTTTTTCCCACACTGTTTCACTTGTGTTGTTTCTTGCAGCAGGTTTAGTATAAATTAAATGTTTTGACATTGTGCTTGGTTTTATTAGTACACTGAGAAGTTATGCTAAGAGTTATTTACTGCTTCTGGCTACAGCCTTTCAGATGACAGTATGACAAAATGTTTATGAAAGCAAAAATGTTCTGTGTCAGTATAATAACTTTATTTCTTTTGGTGAAGCAGTTACATGGAACCAGAGAAGTCAGACTGGTCACCAGTTAGGTATTTGACTTTCAATTTAGATTGTGTTATCTAGATCAGCTGTAGGCAAGATGGTTTGAATTTTCAATCTGTAATCACAGCCTAGTGTACAGCAACTACGAACTTGCGTTGCTGAATTGCCATCTTGAGAAATCTGTTGGAAATAGTGGAACAATCAAAAGGCTGAGTTAACGTAACTGGAGACGTTCAACTTGATGCTAAGTTATCACCTGGGTCTCAAGAAAGTTAGGATATGTATAGAAACAGTGAGGGAGAAGTTCTGGCTTTGTGTACATGCTTCTGGATGAAGAGCTTTCTGTACTACACATGACTAAAAAGCATATCACTGAATTAATTGCAAATATTTTAAAGATTTTTTTTGAAACATAAATCTTATTCCTGCTGGACAGCTGTAAATGAACAGGTGCCCTGTAAAAAGGGCAGGTGTAAGGTCAGTATCTTAGTGGCATGTGTTGAGGTGCAGCACTCAGTCTTGCAGTGAAATGACTTTGTGTGTAAATTTGTTGTTCGTCATCTGCTGTTTGCTCTTAGTACGCTTTCGAACATCAAGTATCTTTGATGCAGCAGTTGATCCAATCCAGCTGAAAAATGTCACCTTCGAACATGTTAAAGGGGTAAGATCAAAAGTAAAATGTGTGCAAGTTCTTTTTTTTAAGTAATCATTGTGAGTCTGATGTTTAACTAATCATTATGAATGTCTTCGTCTGTTCAAGAAATTTCTTGGTATGAGGTGAAGCTTTATGTGCATTGACCACTCCAAGGTGAAGGAAGGTTTTAACCACTCTTTTTTTATTTTGTTTTTGTGGCATTTAATACCTTATAAAAGGTGCACTCTACTTGTTGAATAACATTTTTAAAGACTATAATAGCAAATGACAGGCTATAAATATCAATATTAATCTACCTTTTGCAGAAGTTAATTGGCATATGAAGATGATAATGTTATTTGATCCTTTGTCTCTTAGTACCATCTCTTTCAGGCAGTATTATTGGGACAGGAGATATGGAGATTCCCAGAAAGAAGTGGGCATGTCACTGCTGATGGGATACCTCTGTTTTTTCTGTTCAATTGTTCTTTGACTATTAGTGGCAAAATGAGGACCTCCCTCTTGCCTTCCCCTTGGACAAATAGATAGAATTAATCTCTTTTAATTAAAAAGACTCGTATTTTGATTTGGAATTTTTGATTTTGTTTATTTCTTTGATGACACCTGGTCTTGAATTATTTGATTGTTCCTTCAGTGTTACTGAATTTAATGTTTACTTAGTCTTGCAAACAGTTTTAGGATAAGCTGAATTAAATATTAGTATCCACACAAACTCTGTGGTACACTTTAATCTTTTTCTGTTTGTATTTTTGATCAATACACAATTAGGGACTTAATCTCTAATAGAAAACTTATGTACAAAACCATGCAGTGTTTTATAAATGCTTAGTTATATTTGTGGCATGTTTTTCATGTATAGGTTGAAGAAGCTAAGCAGGAATTGCAAGAAGTTGTGGAATTTCTGAAAAACCCCCACAAATTTACTGTATTAGGAGGTAAACTTCCAAAAGGTAAGAATAATTGCTCAGCAGAAGTTAAAAACCTATGTGAGCCATGTTCTGTACTGTACTTTACAGCCTAGTTTCTTACTGTTTCTTAATGTATTACGCAGATTAAAATACTGGAGTTAGATAAAATTTAGTGTGCCTTCTTCAGTTATTGAACTAATAAACAGTAGTGTTTTGTCCTGTAAAGCAGGAGGGTTTATTAACTGAACTCTTAAAATACCTTTATTTCCTTATGGCTTTTAGCACGTTTAGTGCTTCCTAACTGCTTTAGATAGTTCAGAAAGAAATGTTTTCATGTGAAAGGATGATTGAGGTCACAGTGGAAGTCCACATAAATCTGAAATGTGTAGACCTGAGAAATCTGTTTCTTATTAGTGCTCTACACTGTTTAAAGACAGTTACTTGGAAAGATTTAATTAAAAAAAAAAAAGGATTCCACAGAAACAGCCTGGAAAATGTCACTTTGAAGCAAACACTGTTAGGGATTCAGCTGCTAAACTCAACAGTAAATCTGCAGAATACTTCAGGCTTCTGTTTTGATGGTCTTACAAGTCTCTGTTGTTTTTAAAATATGGATCAAATTATATCTAGATCAGTTCCAGGAAGCTCCTTCAGACTAGCAGTAATGAGCAGTACCTGAAACGGGATCTTAACAGCTTTAGGGAGTCAAGTGTACATTATTTCTCCTAATGCATGGAAGAAACTACTCCTACAAGAAGACTGTGTGGATGTGGTGGTTTTGTTGGGTTTTCTGTTTGTCTTTAGGCATTCTGTTAGTCGGGCCGCCCGGCACTGGCAAGACGCTCCTGGCGCGGGCCGTGGCGGGCGAGGCCGACGTTCCGTTCTATTACGCCTCGGGCTCGGAGTTTGACGAGATGTTCGTCGGCGTGGGCGCCAGCCGCATCCGGAGCCTCTTCAGTGAGTTAAAGATCCCTGGGTTTGACATCTGTGTGCTTGTAAGAGGAAGTACCCAGTGTTGTTTACATTAGTTACAATTCTGGTTGCTGGGAAGTAGTAGTGTATGCGACAAAGAAAGCTTTAATTGTGTAGGTAAATGTCACAATTCTGTGAGCATCAGTTAACTATAGAATCTTCCTACCCATCACATGAAATTATAGCTAAACTTATAACTGATTTTACAGTGGTCCCAGAGAGAAGTGGTAATTCAGTTAGAAACTTAATACTCTATAGACTAAATTGAATATTTGAAATTGTAACTTACTTAGTCATATATAAATTGTAGTAAATTTTAATTGTAGATGTAAGATAAAAAAATTGTGATAACTGTCTCAATTACTGCCCTCATATTTAGATTTTTTTTTTAACTCTTAATTAAAGGTTTATGGCATCATGGCATGGTAATAAGCTGAGATTTCCTTTCTCAGATCCATCAACAGGCTCAGAATAATGGGCAGAATGACAAAACTTTGAAAATTAATGTTTAGATTTATAGCTTTCACAGAAGAGACTTCCTGTTTTAAATGTGAAAATATTTTTGGGGAGGAGAAAATCCAGTTTACCTCTTAAATGAAAGATTGATAGGGTCAAATATATACAATGTATGAAGTAGTTTGCATTTGTAGAAGAAATGTGAATTTATATGAATGGGGTGCAAAATGTAGTACACGTAGTATCTTAAAAATGCATTTACTTCTGGTGACTAGAGAAGTGCCTGACTGGTGTATTAATATTAATGTTACAGATATGTCTGGGGAGGTGACATGAATTGCATCCTGCTATGCATGTATAACAGTTGATGGTCTTCATGTTTATTACAGCATTTTTATTTTGTGTTTTAATACCTGTAAATTTTAGTGTGAACCTTTCGTTGTAAATTAACAGGCAAGTTCTATTAAAGTAAGACAGTGTTGAGACCCATCACATTTTATATTGTTTTTATTTAATAGGCAAATATTCTCTACTCAGGCCTATAAAATAAACTCTTGTAAGAAGTTCATACAAAATATGACTAGTTTCATAGTTTATTTTACTAGTGATTTCTTGTTAGCCTGATAAGAAAAAGCTGATGAGGAAATATATTTTTGAAATGGCAAGATAAAGAGAATCAAGATTCTATTTCCTTTTCTTTAGGCTAAAAGACAGTTTTTGTGATGTCTAAGAGAACATTTTATAATCCAAGAATAACAGAAACAGTAGATCTGCCTGATAGACTGTCTGTTCCTTTGTGTGGTTCAAGGTTCCTTCTGCTGTTTTCCTTTTGTCAGGGGAAGCAAAGGCAAATGCTCCTTGTGTTATTTTCATTGATGAATTGGACTCTGTTGGTGGGAAGAGAATTGAATCTCCAATGCACCCCTATTCAAGACAGACCATTAATCAACTCCTTGCTGAAATGGATGGGTAAATATATGAATTCTGAGGGCACAGAAGGTGCTTGACTGACTGGTATTCTGGATACATGGGTGAACTTTTTCTTCTTGACAGCTTTGAAGTTTTGTGTCATTTTTTGTAATGTTTTAAAGGATATATATTTAATAGGCTTTTATGACTATTTTCTAGTATTGCTAACAGTAGTATTAATGGATTTATTGTAAAGAATATAGTAGCTTTTGAGCTGTATTTGCACAATTTGCACTCAAAATTATTTATTTTAAATCATTTCTCCGTTTTTTTAGCCTGGTTATATATCTAAAGGAAGAAGTTCAACACAGAGATTAGAACATGTTTTTAACCAGTTGCTGAGTTAAACATGGTCATTCTTGGATCATGTTTTTGACTGGCTAGTGAAGTCAGTAACAGTAGTTATTGACAAAGTTGTAAATTCTGTGTCCAGAAAAAAAATAATTCACACCTTGTTTTCCACACAGCTTTAAACCAAATGAAGGTGTTGTTATTATTGGTGCCACAAACTTCCCTGAAGCATTAGACAAGTGAGTATAATTCATTGCTTGTTTTAGACCATGTAGTAAAAAACCATTGCAACAAAACTAAAGTTGCTTGTGATAATCTTCAAGTATTACAGTGTCATAGCTGGAGTTTTCCCTCTTAAAAAGGATGTGTGTTGACTGTGTTTTGGCATTTAATAGGTTGCAGAGTTAAATATGGAGAAATAATTAATATGTTTCTAAACATTTGAAATTTCAGGAAGTTTTTCAGCTAAATTGATAAGCTGCATTCCTTGTTCACAGTGCAAAATTTGCAAATGCAAAAATGCCTTTAAAATTAGTTGTCAGTAAATACCTTTCGTGTCTTTTTACAAGCAGCTAAGAAAAACGTATTCTTTGTATACATGTGGATATCTTTAGAAACAGCAATGGATTTTTGTTCCTTGATATACATTAGTAAGTTTACTGCAGTATTTTTGAGTCCATGTACTAAATTGTCATTTCCCTTAGTGCTCTAATACGCCCTGGTCGCTTTGATATGCAAGTTACTGTTCCCAAGCCTGATGTAAGAGGTCGCACGGAAATTCTGAAGTGGTACCTCAATAAAATCAAGTATGACCCATGTAAGTAAATATTTTGCTGTAGTATCTTTATATGTAACAGTTTTTATACTGGATCAGCCCCCTCATATTAGTCCTTTATTCATTTGGCAGTTGAGACTTTACAGCATCAGTAAAGAACACAAAAATTGTCTCATATGTCATGTTTTTCTCTAGTCCCTAAGAGTTCACAGTGTCTTGAGAATTAGGCTTAATTTCTTTTAAAACTGTTTGGTTTGTTTGTTGTTTTTGTTTGTTTTGTTTGATGCATAATTTTTAATAGAATATGATTCTTGCTTAAAATTTCAGGACTCTAATGTGGACTCTAATAAACAAAATGGTTTTGCTTTGGTTTTTTTTTTCTTCCCCTACAGCTGTTGATCCAGAAATAATTGCACGAGGCACAGTAGGATTTTCTGGAGCAGAGCTTGAAAATCTTGTAAATCAAGCTGCCTTAAAGGCAGCTGTTGATGGAAAAGATATGGTAACCATGAAAGAACTAGAATTCTCCAAGGACAAAATTCTAATGGGTAAGATTTTATACAAAAGACATTAATGTATGTTATAACACACAGAACTTTTCTTGTGTGATAAGGACTTTTACAGGGGAATAGAGAAGTTTTTATGGTGGTGTTTTTCAGATTGTTGCACTGTGGCTTTTTTTTGTTTGGTTTCTTTTTTTGTTTTGGTTTTTTTATAGTGGGGGGTTGGGGTGGATTTCTTTATTTGTTTGGATTTTTTTTAACAAATAAAAGTTTCCTATCAAGTTATTTCTGAATAGACCCTTTTGAGACCAGAGAGTAGTATGTAAAATCTAGTGTGGAATACATTTTTTAAAATTTCATGCAGTTTTTAAAACACTGCATGTCGTACTTCAGCCTGGAGGGAGACACAGGCTTGATTTCTTATTCTTCCCCTGCCAATGACCAGAAATCTGGAGCTTCTGTTGAACTTCTCATGTGGTAGCACAAATCTTAAACATTTTAGACATAACCACTATAAATCCGGTCTATTCATGCTTGAGAGAAGAAATGGAGTTTCTCAGATACTTAGACTGCATTTTAAATCTGCTACTTGCAAGCAGCTTGTCTGTAGGATATGTTCAGGTCCATTTTTTAGGCATTAAAATCTGAGTTGTAAACATTTTGCACTTAAGGGTTAGTTCCTTTTGGTCACATGCTGTCCCTTGGCTGCTTTGTGCCCTGTTTGAGTTTATGTAATGTGTGCATTATGTGAGTTTATGTAATCTGTGGTGGCCAGCTGTACAAGAAGGTTAATTTAATGTTCCTCTGTTTAAGGACCTGAGCGTAGAAGTGTGGAAATTGATGAGAAGAACAAAACCATCACAGCTTACCATGAGTCTGGACATGCTATCATTGCCTATTACACCAAGGATGCCATGCCGATCAACAAGGCCACAATCATGACACGAGGAACAACACTGGGACATGTGAGTGTTTCTTCATCCATTTTTTAGTATTTTAAAGTTTTATTTAGTTTATTAATGCTTCTTTATTTAGCTTTATTTTTGTGTTGGTTTGGTGGTGTAGATGAATTTGTAACAATGCTATGTGCTGTGATTATGTTAATGAATATTGTAATCTGTGGAAATACTCAGTTATGAGCAGTATCTTGGAAAACCCAAGGTCTTTTCTGTGTGATAAAAAGCTTTCTTTCTTAATTTTTTAATAAATGATTGTGCACTGGTATAACAGTTCACATGTACAAGGAAAGAGAAATATAAGTAAGTTTGATTCTGCTGCAGTTGAAATAGCACCCAACAGCAACATTTTGAAGAACATCTGAAGGACTGGTCGGTAGAAGCTCAACTGTACTTTTAACACAGACATCCTTTATCAGGTTCTTTGTCCAGTTTGGCTTTTTTAAGCTTCATTGGTTACCTGTTTTGTTTTTTGCATAGATATTGATAAGTTTTTTTGTTTTGCCTGTATCTACCAAGCATTTGAACAGAAAAATATTTCTATTATGTCTCTTCCTGTTGAACTTTTTCAAGTTAATGTGTTCACTTAATGAAAACCATTGGTCTGAATCCTCTGGGCAAGTTGATTTGTTCTGTTTCTTGTGGCAGTAGGTGTAAGTTGCTCACATTGATGGGGTGCTCAGGGTCTGAGGAGGCTGTTTCAGTGGTTCAGCTGAGCACCTCAAATCAATCCTGATAAATGCATATACTAGAGGCAGGCCAGAGCATGCAAAGTCATACATAAAATCTTTATCTGCTCCAGATGTGCACAAGAATATTTTTGAGAATACTTCAAAATTTGTTAGCTGACCACAGTCCTGTATCTTACAGGTATCTTTGCTCCCAGAAAATGACAGATGGAGTGAAACTAGAGCCCAGTTGCTCGCACAGATGGATGTCTGTATGGGAGGAAGAGTAGCAGAAGAGCTCATATTTGGAAGTGATCACATCACAACAGGTCAGCTAATTGCTAGTTAAAAGAGTTTTTGATCAAGGGTGTGGACTGGCATGTTTAATGTGGTTTTAGTAATGTAACTTAGATCTGTTTGCTCTCTAGGTGCTTCCAGTGATTTTGACAATGCTACCAAAATTGCAAAACTGATGGTGACTCGATTTGGAATGAGTGAGAAGGTAATATCATCAATCTTTTAATATTTATATGGAGCAAAACCAAATTCTGTTCTCTAGCTAAAGCCTATTTGTCTGTTAGTGATCTCTGAGATTAGGGTAAGTAGTCATCACAAAAAGAGTAAGTCTTATGACCTGGTCTGCTATAGAGAGCTCAACTAGAAAACCTGTATATTGACAGTTTAAAAAATTACCTCACAGGATTTTCACTTCAAAATTGCCTTGAAAATCACAAATATCTTCAGGAAACAGTTATAATAAAGCTAGACATTTTGGAATTAAGGATAATTCTGAGTCTGGGAGGGCAAAGGGGGTAACAACAGTGAGTTTTCTGGACTTTCTTTAGAAGCTTCTTTAGTCATGTTGATTGTCCATCAAGTATTAGTAGTCTAGGCATTTTGTTTTGGTTTTTAAGTAAGAAAGCACCTAATTAGGATCTGTACTGTAACCTATTGAAACAGAATTCTGCAGTAACTACATAGTTGATGAATAGGCTTCTTGTTTTGCTTCTGCTCAGAGCGCTTCACTCATTTGACTTATGACTTATGACATTTGACTTAGTGCTTTTGTTTGCATGCAGAAGCAATATGTGCTGAAACTCGTAGAGAGTTTTATGTGTATGACTGAAACAGTAGCAGGATAAAGATATTTTTGTTGTTGTTTAGCTTGGTGTTATGACCTACACTGATACAGGGAAAGTCAGCCCAGAAACCCAGTCTGCAATTGAGCAGGAAGTGAGGACGCTTCTACGGGTAAGAGCCTCTCCCCTCCACTCATACTTCTGAGATTAATTGAACACCTGCTTGATTGGTTACTTCATTTAAGTAATTATACTGGTGAAAATACACCAGTGGATAGAATTGTCTAGTATTTAATGTAGCTGCAACTTTGAATCTCTGCATATCAAAATTTGTTGGTGATTGTCATGCACAAGTAGCGTAAATCAAGTTGGTGGTGTTGGGCTCTTTAATATGCTCTTTAACACTTCTCTTTGGTCAGGATTTGTATTTTTCCTATTCAATTCACAGGAAAAGTATGGCTACAAATTGTTTTAGAACAGATGTGGATGTTTTATATTACTTTCACATTTCATAACTCCCAAGATAAGTAATTTTGTATAAAATCACAGGAATGGCTGTATCAGATCAGAGTGTTACCTCCAGGATCCTGTTCCTTCACAGTGATCAGTGTCAGATGCTTGGGAAAATTTGTAACATTTGATAATAACATTTGATAATCACTGAACTTCCTGATCACTGTTCTGGTAATCTGACTTAGTTTGGTACAGGCAGGAGAATTACTTGTATTGTAATATTTAAATGAGTAACACTTTTGCTGTAGTTGTTTTTGAACTGACTTGGCCTTGTGAGAGCTACCAGGGTAGAACTAAAAGTTGAAGCTGGTAATGCTGGCCGTGCACATCTACTTGCAGCAGCTAGTGACTTAGTGTAGCTGGTAGGTTTCACCTTTCTAAAACTACATAGGGTTTTGAGTTTTATAAATATTTTAAAATGCTTGTCTTTTGAGGAAAAAATCTGTGAATGCTGTAGCTTTGCTCATAGTGCAAAAAATTGTTAAAAAAAACGGAAATTTTCAAATTTAGTAAGTCTTTTTCTAAGTCATATGTAACAGTACTAAGGTTTGTCTCAGGACTTTGTTTTTAGCCCTACTTGTGCAAAATGCACAGGTGGCATAAAGTGTTTGGTTGCTTTTCATTAATTATGCCAGCTGTATTTTTGTGAATCTGGAGCCATGCTAGCTTTGAAATGTAAGGCACAACTTTAAATGTTTGTGTCAAGCTGTATTTACCTGGAAATAATTTTTAAAATGGAATCTTGCTGTTGTTTTTGTTGTAAAGTCTTAAAATCTCCTTCTACATGTTCTCCAAATTAGGACTCCTATGAGCGAGCAAAGAACATCCTGAAGACTCATGCAAAAGAACACAAGAATTTAGCAGAAGCTTTATTGAAATATGAGACTTTGGATGCCAAAGAAATCCAAATTGTTCTAGAGGGGAAAAAACTAGAAGTAAGATGATGACTTCTGGGATATGTAACTGATAATTTGAAGAATGTACATCTAGCAATGCAGTAGTCTTATACAGCATAGCCTTTTTTTCTCTTCCTGATGTGTGTATGGCATTAGTGTCACTTTAATATTAGTCTGTCTCTTGTGAGCTTTTGTTACTCATCTATTTGTTGTGTCTCATCAGAATAAGACACAAAATAAAGCAAGTTCCTCATCCTCTGCTCCTTATACTCTTCGCACAAGAAGTTATTCAGAAGGATAAATCTCAGGGTTGAATTCAGCATTTTGATTCAATCAATGTGTTGAAGCTGAGCAGAAAAACATGCAGATCCACTGGTGTCTGTTGGCACAGCTTCCTGGGCTGTGCTGCTACATGTGTGTTTGAAGTGATACCTCACAATATGTGCTCTGGGGTGTTTTGGAGAGTGACAGACTGAGATGTAAAGCAATAGTATGTCATGTAGCTATTGCTCATACTCTGTTTGAGGTTAGAGACCACTGTTAAAGAATTCTTGTTTAGAAATGTAACAAAACATCTCAAAGCATTAACAGGCTACATTGTGGGAGCACCATGCTAGACAAAAATGTAAGTGGTCATGTTTCCAGTACTCTTGGGGTTAAAATGCACACATGGGTGGCTGGGAGAGAATTACAACAACAGGCTAAATGTGTCTAAGCCTCTTTGGACCATGTTTGGGTAGAACCATAGCAGGGATAAGAGAAATACCTGTGACCTCTGATGTGCTGCTGACAAGTTTCTTAAAATTTTTGTTACTGCAGTAGGCAGATGACTGCTTTGACAGTGCTTTTACACTGCTGGAGATTCAACAGAACTAGTTTCTATTAATACTATGTATGGCGTTTGATAATCCAACAGATAATCTCTTCAAAGGGGACAACATCACTCACTGAAAAGTAATTCAGAAAATGTTTGAAGCATGTGTTGTTGCAAGTAACATTCCTAGTTCTGTTCTTGGTAGAAGTAGGGAAATAATACCTTTTCTTTCAGCCCTTACAGAAACCTTGGGAAATTCTAAGAAAATACAAAAAAGGTTTTGAAAACAAGACTAGTTCCAGTCAAGTGGAAGTGATGGCTAGCAACTATATGCCAGTATTCCTCTGATCTCATGGAACTGGATTTTAGGAATAACACATATTGATCATAATCCTTCTGCACAATGAGCTGTAGTGTTGTGGGATTACAAGCTTCTGTTGCAGAGAGGGCATGTATCAGCATATTAATATTGAAGGTTACCATATTTGGACATAAAAATAGTTGGGCTGGTGCCAAGAAATGTGAATGGAAACTGATAGCTACACCTAAAACTAGAAGTAACATAGTACTATAGAATTTTCTGAGTGTAATGCTTGATTATAACCTATTTTTTTTAGTAAGAGCACATGCTTTTGGGTTGTTTTTCCCCTTTTAAAACAAGATCAACTTTCTTTTTTGCCTCTTTTTGTCAGCTTACTATAGTGGCATCCCACTCAGTGTGGGAGAACTTCCAAATATTATAAAACGGTATAGGAAATGTCTAGGCTGACTAGTTACAGTTGTACATGTATTTTGGAAATATACCAATAGAAACAGAAGTATACTGCATATTTGACATCTGTTTTTGGAGTAATAAAGGTTAATTTTAATTATGCATATTGGTTTTCTTCTTATTCACTGTAAATCGCTATGAAATGTAATACCAAGTTCCCTAGTATGTAAATTGAGGTGTATAAAACATTTAAGATTGTAAATAAATTTAAGAATTATGGCAAAATTGCACTCTGTTTAAGTGAGATTTCTAGGGAATGTTCTCCCTAGAAATTTACACCTTTTTTCAATTGCTGCTTTAGTAGTAGGACTTGGAAGTGATCTTTTCCAGCTAAATAATGTGAATTTGCGTTTAAGAGAAACAAAAAACTTTTTCTTGTTTGAAGTAACTAAAATCTGTATTGAATGATCTTGTTTAGCAGGGTAAGTTCTTCAAGTCCAACTTTCCTTATTCAAAAGCTTCTTGCTATATGCATAGGATAGTATCAAAAAGGAAAAAAAAAGATGTATCATTGGGTCATGACAGATTATTACAAGATCAGCCATAAAGTGTAAAGGGTATCTTTGCTTTCTGGCCAACTTAACAGCACAAGTATTACTGAAGAGTTTGCTGTCATTCCTAGTTGGTTTTGTGCATGTAACATATGTGTAACATATTCCAAGAAACTTGTCTGGTAACGCATTGGATTTGATCGCTGGTGCTCTTGGGAGCACCTAGGACCTGGAATTTTTCCTTTCATATTGGGCAGAGATAGGAGAGCACGGGGTTGGGTTTATGTGGCATGGTTTTTGTAGTGAGGAGGCCACATGGGTGGCACCTAAGAGGAGATGCCAGAAGCTTCCCTGTGTCCAGTGGAGCATTGCCAGACGGCTCTAGGAGGACCTGCTCCTGTCAAGGCTGAGCCCCTCAACCCTGGTGGTAAAGCCTTTGGGACAACAAACTCAAAGGAGTGGAAGAAACTCTGCCCAAGAGCAACTGCAGCCAGAGAGAGAGGAGTGAGTATGTGGGAGAAACAGCTCTGCAGACACCAAGGTCAGTGAAGGAGAAGTAGCAGGGTTTGAGTGAGATTCTTCTCAGCCTGAGGAGGGAGGAGCGGCAGAGGCAACCTGTGATGGACTGACCGCAACCCCAGTTCCTGTCCCGCCCCCACCCTGCTCTTACCGCTTGAGGGGGAGGAGGTAGAGAAAAGTGGAAGTGAAGGTGAAAACAGGAAAGAAGAGGGGTAGAGGAAGAGGTGGTGTTAAAATTTGGTTTTATTTGTGATTTGATAGGGAACTAAACTAATTTTATCGACTCAAAACTGTTTTTGCCCATGATGGTAAGTGGTGAGTGATCTCTCTTCCTGCCTTCATCTCAACCCACAGGCCTTTTCCTGTGTTTTCTCTTTCCTGTCCAGCTAAGGATAGAGTGGCTTTGGTGGGCTCCTGCTGTCCAGCCAGGGTCAACATAACACAACCATGAAAGCAGCTTCCAGAAATCAGTCAGAGAGGTGTTCCTTTAAGGATGAACAGCCTCCTGCTGTTGAAAACAGGGCAGAGCTAAGTGCTTAGATACACTGTTTGCATTTTAAATACCTCTAAAGTGGTCACAAGCAGGGTGCCACATAAAAATAAGAAATTAAAACTTGGACATAATTCTGAATTTTCTGTATTCCTGAGGCTGGCATGCCAAAATTCTACCAGCAAGCTTAACACAAAGAAAATGCAAAGTTCCAGTGAAAGTTGTGGCTGCTCCTTCTGACTGCTTCTTACTCTGTGATGACCTGAGTCAGCTGAATGTCAGAAGAGTTTTCTAAATATTAATCCTTTAAACTGGCTGTGAAGACAGAGCAATCAAGCCATCCCTAACTTTCTGGTCTATTGATCTGCTTGGCAACTTTGGCTAGAAGTAAGGAGGCCTATTTTTGCTTCTAAAAGATAGCCAAACAAAACAATGAGAGGTAAGAGTACATGTTTTAAATAGGCTGCTCTCTACTTCCCTCAGAAGTAAATTTCCCTTTTTCCAAACCCATCACTCACACATATTTATTAAGAGGCCTTCCTCTGGCATTGGTCAACATGAGAGCATCATCTGCTCCTTCCACAGCATCATCAGTGCATAAATGTCTGCAACATTTGCCATTAGAGCACTAGTATGGACCGTGAAACGTTTAATGGGAGAAGTGGGGACTCTAGTGCATTTGTTTGTGTTTAGTGCCCTGCTGGAAACTTAATGCTGCTAGCTGTAATTCTGAGATTCAGCATGGAGTTTTG
The DNA here is from genome assembly GCF_036417665.1 of Passer domesticus. Taxonomy (NCBI): domain Eukaryota; kingdom Metazoa; phylum Chordata; class Aves; order Passeriformes; family Passeridae; genus Passer; species Passer domesticus. Next base: position 15,498,312 of record NC_087474.1, on the reverse strand, counting down.
ACTTGGAGTTCAGGACCAGATTTCTTCTAAGATTAATAGTAGTTTTCAGTCTTTCACTACTCTTTCAAAAACTGTTGTGGAGGTAACAGAAGGATCCTGCCCTGTATACTGAGTCTCATTAAATGGGCCAGAAGTTACAGGAAACAGAGGCAGACTCTGTCCCACTTGCTTAGTCAGAAGAAACCCTCCACAGCAGCAGATTTGGACTGAATGGTTTAATAAGTTCTACACCAATTTTTCCAGAATTACATCAGTTACCGTCATTCACTTTATTTCCAATGGGTCATTCATGATATTGGCAACAAATTATGAATTCACTTTTACCTTTTGTCCCTACAGCTTAGAAGGCTACTTGTCTTATATTCTTAGCTCTTATTCAGTGAAAGCTCCTCAGGATGAACAGAATGGAATTTATGGGTTTACAGTTTTAGGACTGAGCTGCTTAAACCTGAGTTGCCTTTTCACTTTGTCTTAAATCGAGCTGTGATTCTCTCTAGAGAATTCTTGCCCTGTCATACCATAGCATGGCATCTCCCAGCGTGGTTACTCAGGAGGTCCATGCAAGTTCAATAACATACAGCACATCCTTTGCAAACTGCAGGCAACAGAAGCTACACACAAACTTTTTAAGGGTACCAGATGTTCAACCTTAGCTAGAAAACAGGACACCAAAAAAGGTTTTGAATAGAAAATGGGAGTCAGCTTGGGGTGAGTCTTCCCCAAGGTTTTTTTTGTGCTGCATTAGGAACCAAAGCACAATTTGTCTCCTGAAGACTTATGAGTTATTGCAGTCTGAGACAGTTCTGATCTCTTGTAATTTTGCTGTAAAACATCCAGATTTGAGCCTCTTGGGTAAAGACTGTCTTCCAGCTCAGTGCTGGGATGAATTACAGCACCAAGGCAAACAGGTGGAAAATGCAGTCAGGTGGAAGTTACTCTTCCCCATTGTGAACATGTCCTGACAAACATGTAATCTAGTCCATTAAGCTGGCACAGTGGTCAGTGTTTATAATAACTTTAATACATTCAGAAGCCACAAAAAATATTTAACAACATTAATGTTGGGGCGCGTTGGTTTGCTCCCCGCACCCCCGAGTTTTATACATGGTCTAGCCCTGGGGCACTCCCTCTTATTCCCTGTTAATCACCCTGTCTGTCATCCCTTTCCCCTCCCTGTTTAGCAATGTATCCACCTGAACCCCTCCCTGGACCCCCATCCATCACTCGGAGGCCAAGTCCCATTTTCTAGAATATTCCAGCCAGGCCATCGGGTGATTGGCTCAGGGGCCAGAGACACTCCCCACTTCCCCTCTCATTGGTTAATTTAGTTGTCAGTTCAAGGTTTGTTACACCCCCCGGAATCCCTGATTGGTTGTTGGCTGCCCTTCAAAAGGCGCTGACAGGCGCAGTTCTTGGTCTTTGGCTTGTGTCTTCCCTGGAATAAACCGGACTGTGACACAGCTGGAGTCCGTCTCGTTCCTTCCTGCGGATTGCAGTCTCTGTTCCTCACCTGGAAATCCTCGTCATTATAAGGCTGCAAAGCCTTAGGTGCTCTCCCAACCTCGCGTGGGCATAGGAGTGCGCCCCAGTGCTGCCGGTGACGCTGGCCACAGCCAGCCGGGTTTTCCTTTGAGGCCAGCCGCCGCTGCAGTTTGGCGCCCAACGTGCGGCAGCCGGGAACATCGCCGGAACCCACGGACGAGGTTTCCAGATCCCAGGACACGCTCCGCTGGATTTGGACTTATACCTCACTGGCCGTCAAGCTACCTCTGGGTGAGCAGACCCCGTTTTAGTGGGTGGCGCTCCCCGAGGATTGGGATCGGCAGCTCCTCGCACCCCAGGAGTCGGTCCCGCCGCAGGATCCACCCTCCTCGGACCCTTTCCCGGATTCACCACCGAGTGTGAGTTTTCGCCCTTCTTTCACCCCCGTCTTCTTAAATTTCTGTTGCCCTTTTGTTGACGGTTTCGTCCGTCCTCCTTGTCAAATCCTGCAGGTCATTTTCGTCCAGCGACGGGGTTCGGTTGGTGGTCCCCTTTCTTTGCTCCTTTTTCCCTCCGAGGTTGGGCGGTTTGGGTTGTGGTTGTAACATCTTAAGATGGGTGCCAAGGTCTCCACAACCCAGAAGAGACTTATTCTTAAAGTTCAAGGGATTCTTGTCGTTGGGGGGTTTGAAAATGTTAGTAAAAAGGAAATAAAAAATTTAGTTGCTTGGCTGCTCTCCCAGTTCCCTGCCACCACCCCCGAACAGATTGTTAATTACGTGTTTTGGTCCCATGTTTGTTTGAAAGCAGAAAGTATGTGCCGTTCGGGGGATTCTAGGATGCTAAAGGTCACATTTTTGTGCTCTCAAATTCGGGACCTCTTGAGAGCTCAGAAGGAATTGGAACAGCAGCCAGCCACAAGTTGTTCAGTCCCAAGTTCGTACGGTTCTCCCTACCCTACCCCTCATTCCTTATCCTCTACCCCTAAGTCCGGGATTCTAAAGAGGGCAGCCCGCGACAGCACCGCGCAGGGTTTATACCATCTCCCTGGCTCTCTTCAGAATGCCCAATCCCCCCGCCGGAGGAGTCCTGGCCAGACTCCTCGGGATTTATCCAACCCTCCCTTTTCCCCGGTTCGCGTTCTCCGCGGTTCAAAACGTTCGGTTCGGTTCTGTCCTCCCCCTTCTCCTTCACCCTCTGAGGATTCACTGGCGCAAGATGGCGCCGGTGAATCACAAAATGGCGGAGGCCGCATGGCTTTTCCCGCCAAAACTTCTTCTTCCCACAATCCTTTTCTCTCTCCCCACAATCCCTTCAATCAATCTGACCCCTCCTCTTTTATGTCATCCCCTCTCCCTTCCGCTCCGCCCTTGTCTCCTCCCATTGCTCCTCCCTCCGCGACTCCTCCTCCTCGACCAGCTCCTCCCAGATACCACGCCTCCAAGGCGAGGACAATACCACCAGTCCCCGCCCCCGTCCTTGGTTCCTCCTCTTCCTCCCCCAGTTCCGGTTCCCACGGTACCCCTTCCGATTCCCACGGTCCATCAAGCACCGGGAGGGGGGCTGGGAGTCGGGACCCAGAGCCGCCGCCTACGCTCTCTGCGGCCCCAGTTGTCTACCATCCGGGGGCGGAGGGGAGGACCCAGGCCCAGTGGACCCCTTTCCCAAACTCCACAATTAAAGAACTATGCAAGGCCCAAAAAGATTACACTCGAGACAGCGAATTTTTTCGGGGAATCTTGAAGGCCACGCTCACTGATGCTGTAGTTATCCCTGCCGATCTGCGGCGAATTTTCTCATGTCTTTTGAATCCCACTGAGTTTGTAGTTTGGGAATCTAAATGGAAGAGAGAAATTTCTAAGTCTCTACCATCGTTGTGGGACAATCAAGGCACCGCCGTAGATTCGGAAGGGGGAATCTTAACAACAGATCACCTCAGTGGAGTGGGGGCTTGGGCCGACGGGAATTATCAAGCCTGGTACATTCCTTCGGAGGCATTGAAAGCTACCACATTGGCGGCGCAGAAAGCGTTTTTTAGTTTAAGATCTCCTACTGCTCCTTTAATACCTTATTCTAAAATCGTGCAATCAGATAATGAACCTTTTTTATTGTTTGTTGAGCGTCTGCGCAAAGCAATTGACATGCAGGTCAGAGACGAGGCGACCCGGGATGGAATTCTAGCCGAGCTAGCGGCGGCGAATGCCAACTCCGCGTGTAAGGCTGCCATTCTCAGCCTTCCCCTCGAGCCGCCGCCAGAGCTTTCCCAGATGATTGAGGTATGCGAGAGGAAGGTGGCCGTTCTCCCGGAGGAGCCTAATCAGTGTTCCCGAGCGCCTGCACGTCGTGTCGCCGCCGCTGGACCTGGGGAGGTTCAAGTCGCTGTTGCCCCTGTTCACCCTCGTACGCCGCGTCCCGTCCGCAGACCACCGCCCGGCACGGACGCGCCGTGTCATCTGTGTCATCAACCTGGACATTGGATGCCTGATTGCCCCTTGAGGCGAGAGTTTATCAGCTTTAGGAATCATCAGAGGCCTCAGGGAGCCAATCAGCAGCCAAAAAACTAACTTGTGAGCGCGCCTCCTCCCCGCGCCATGAAATAAATAGGGCAGGCGTTTCTCCATCTTGCAGGGGGGGAGGGAGAGAAGAAGCTTTCCACCAGGCTTCCCAGCAAAACCTGCTTGTTTCACAACACTCATCGGACTTGACACATGATGCATCAATTGATATGTCACCATTTTTAACACGCCCAGTCTTGACAACTTTCTCAAATTTCTCACCATACAGGCTGCAGTTGACGGACTCCCTTTACATCAAGGACTCCGATTTTAGAGACGTCTCGGTCTGCCCGAACGTGCCAGGTACCTGGTGGCGGATCAAGAGTAAGTACGTTGTCGTCGGAGACACAAAACACACGCCAGAGCACATCACAATCTTGCCTGGTCTTCTGTCATCTGATTTACATCAATTTTCCGTTGCACTCTACTGCACGCGCCCTCCCATCTTCCTACCAAAAGGGCAGGTGATAGCACAAGCGATCCCTGTTCCTGAGTTAGACCTTTTTAACACTTCAGACACTTTGACACCTGTTGTGGCCTGGTCCCAGGTTTTATCCAGGGACAAGCCGAGACTCACATGTCACTTGCAGAAAGAGGGAGATTTTACCACATTGAATGGGCTTTTAGATACTGGGGCAGACGTGACGATCATTCCCGCAAAGGAATGGCCGTCACAGTGGGAATTGCAGGACGTGGCTGGAAGGATCCAGGGTGTTGGAGGGGTGCAATTGGCCAAGCAATCGAAGGGCATTGTGCAAATTATGGGGCCCGACGGGCAATTGGCATCGATCCGCCCGTTTGTTTTAGACTACGCGGAACCCCTGTGGGGAAGAGACCTCCTTGCCCAGTGGGGAGCCAAAATTGATCTTCCATCGGCTCCCCAGGTTTTTCGGGCAGCGGCCACTGAAGAGCGCCCTACTCAAAAGTTAAATTGGAAAACGGATGTTCCTGTTTGGGTAGAGCAGTGGCCGCTTTCCAACAAAAAATTGAAGGCGCTCCAGGAGCTCGTGGAGGAACAGCTGCAAAAGGGACACCTGGTTGAGACCACGTCACCATGGAACTCACCGGTGTTCGTCATTAAAAAACCTAATAAGGAGAAATGGCGGCTCCTCCACGACCTTCGACAAATTAATAATGTCATCGAGGATATGGGGTCTCTTCAACCAGGGATGCCGTCCCCTGCAATGCTCCCTCAAAATTACCATCTGGCCATCATTGACATCAAAGATTGCTTTTTTCAAATTCCCTTGCACCCGGACGATGCCCCACGTTTTGCCTTCTCGGTTCCCACCATAAACCGGGAAGCCCCAAGGAAGAGATACCACTGGCGAGTTCTCCCACAAGGGATGAAAAATAGTCCTGTCATCTGCCAGTGGTACGTCTCTTCCTTGCTGTCCCCAGTACGTGCAGTGGCGACGGAGGCGATCATCCATCATTATATGGATGACATTTTAGTCTGTGCTCCGACCGAGGACGTGCTTACCCATGCGCTTGACCTGACAATCAATTCATTGGTTGCTGCAGGGTTTGAGCTGCAACAAGAAAAAATTCAACGGATGCCGCCCTGGAAGTACCTGGGCCTTGAAATTGGCAGACGCACGATTGTGCCCCAAAAAATCTCAATTCGGCCTCACATTCGGACTCTGTCTGATGTTCAGCAGCTGTGTGGAGCTTTGAATTGGGTGAGACCTTGGCTGGGCATCTCCACTGAAGACCTGGCCCCCCTTTTCAATTTATTGAAAGGGGGAGAGGAGCTAAGTTCTCCAAGGACCCTCACCCCAGAGGCACGAGCTGCACTGGAAAAAATTCAGACGTCCATTTCTGAGCGCCAGGCTCATCGTTGCATCCCAGAATTACCATTCAAATTTATCGTGTTAGGAAAGTTACCACATCTCCATGGGGTGATTTTCCAATGGGACAAATCATTCAGGAAGGACCAGGGACCTAAGGATCCCCTCTTAATCATAGAGTGGGTATTCCTTAGCCATCACCGGTCCAAAAGAATGACACGGCCACAAGAGCTGGTGGCAGAACTGATCCGCAAGGCTCGCCTTCGGATCAGGGAGCTGGCAGGTGTGGACTTCGAATGCATTCACATTCCCATTCAGTTAAGTTCAGGTCATCTGACGAAAGCAATGTTGGAACACCTGTTGCAGGAAAATGAGTCACTGCAATTCGCACTAGATAGTTACTCCGGTCAAATTTCTATTCATCGTCCGGCACACAAAATTTTCAATCCGGAAGTTCAATTTCATCTTTCTCTAAAATCTGTTCAGAGCCGAACCCCTTTGAAGGCTTTGACCGTGTTCACTGACGCGTCTGGAGCATCCCACAAGTCAGTGATGACTTGGCGGGATCCTCGAACTCAGCGGTGGGAGGCTGATGTTAAAGAGGTCAAGGGATCACCTCAAATAGCTGAGTTGGACGCTGTCGTCCGAGCCTTCGAGAAGTTCTCTGAACCCTTTAATTTGGTTACTGATTCAGCGTATGTAGCCGGAGTGGTATCCCGTGCAGAAAATGCGGTCCTGCAGGAGGTTTCCAACAACACGCTATTCATCTTGCTCTCAAAGCTTATTAGATTAGTCTCCCACCGAGAGCAACCTTACTATGTGATGCATGTCAGGTCCCACACCGATCTGCCAGGGTTCATCATGGAGGGAAACAGGAGGGCCGATGCCCTTGCTGCTCCTGCCCAGGTGACCCCGCTCCCGGACGTGTTCCAGCAGGCTAAGATCAGCCACCAGTTGTTCCATCAAAATGCTCCTGGTCTTGTTCGTCAGTTTAAGATCACGCGAGAACAGGCCAAGGCAATCGTGGCCACATGTCCCCAGTGCCAAATGTACCAACTCCCATCCATCTCCGTAGGCACTAACCCCCGTGGATTGTTCAGTTGCGAAATGTGGCAGATGGATGTAACGCATGTCACGGAGTTTGGACGGCTCTCATTCGTTCATGTCTCCGTTGATACCTTTTCCAATGCAGTTTATGCCTCTGCCCACACAGGGGAGAAGGCCAATGATGTTAAGAAACACCTGCTATTGGCTTTCTCCGTACTGGGCATCCCAAAGTGTATAAAAACAGATAACGGCCCTGCGTACAAGTCCAGGGAGTTGCGAAGCTTCCTGCAGCAATGGGGAATTGAACACAAAACTGGCATCCCCCATTCCCCGACAGGCCAAGCCATGGTGGAAAGGACCCATCAGAGCCTAAAAAGGGTTTTGAGTCAACAACATTCGGCGATGAAGATGGATCCTCCACAGATCCGCCTTGCCAGGGCACTTTATACCATCAATTTTTTGAATTGCTCATTTAACAACTTAAATCCACCGATAGTAAGGCACTTTGGACAGAACGAGACGATGCAACTGCGAGCCAGACCGCCTGTTATGGTGAGAGATCCTGAGACCTGGAAAACGGACGGCCCATTTGATTTAGTAACCTGGGGGAGGGGATACGCATGCGTCTCCACCCCTTCAGGCTTGAAATGGGTGCCATCCAAATGGGTTCGGCCGTTTGTCCCAAAGAGAACTCCAGCGGTGAGTGTTGCACGACAGGTGGAGGAGGCATGCTGGCGGAGAAAATGGAAGCCTTTTATTAATGATCTTGATCTTCTCCCAGAGCTAGACCTTCCCCTTTAATTATATTTCTTAATCCTTTTGTATGTTTTATTGCAGAGCTCATACCATGACCACCCGAGCAAAATCCATCCTGCCGCTCGTTAACATCGCAACCATTGTCGTTTTGTGTGCCGTGCTGCCGTCATCTCAACCATGGGTTGTTCCCCAACCCAAAAATAACGTCTGGAGAACCCTCGCCGGCGCCCTCGGCCAAGACAGCATCTGCCTGACCACCGCAACTGCAGCAGACCCCTTGTCCACCTGCCTTGTGGGGATTCCAACTCCTCCAGATGAGTTGCCCGCCTCCCTTCATACCTCTTTTGAACCCTTATTTAACAATAAAATCAATCGCCCCTCCAATCTCTACCCTAATATCGCCTGGAGGAAGTTTTCCAATCGTTTAAATCAATCAAAATCCGAACCACCTGAGTTTACGTTGCTCGGTTCTTCCACAGCCCATTTTTGTTTTCAGTTTTCCCCATTCCCGGGTCAGGATAATAAATCATATACACCAATCATATCATCAAATCATACCGCCGGGAATTGGTGCTCTTCCCTGTTCCAAATTACCATCCCCATCACCTCCAATGATAAACCCAAGTCCCTTCCCAGTGGTTTGTTTTTGATTTGTGGAAACCGAGCTTGGCAAGGCATCCCCTCTCGCCTTCTCGGAGGTCCGTGCACCATTGGCCGGTTGACGCTGTTTACACCCAGCAAAAGTCAAATTACTGATTGGCAGAAAATAAGGGTCGCAGCAAATTCCAATCGGACAAAGAGAGATTTAGCTAATTTGGATAACACTTGCGACGAAGAAATTGTGCATTGGGGTAAACCAGAGGAGGTAGCATGGATCACCTTCCTTCCCTGGGTGGCCGTTGCTCAAGCTCTAGGTGAATTAGGCCACCTGGAGTGCTGGGTTGCTAAGCAAGCCAATCTTACATCAACCGCGCTCAGTGACCTCTTAGCAGACGAGGAGATAACAAGGCAGGCAACGTTACAAAACCGAGCAGCAATAGATTTTCTATTGCTGCTCCACGACCATCGTTGTGACGAGTTCGAGGGGCTCTGTTGCATGAATTTGTCATCCAAGGCCGAGGACGTCCGGATCTCGATTGATAAAATGAAAGAAATGATAAATCAAATAAAAGAGGATTCTTCAGATTGGTTGGGGAACATGTTCGCAGGATGGGGGTTGTCGGGATGGGTTTCATCTGTCCTGAAGACCGTTGTCTTAATTTTGCTTGTTATATTGTTGATTTTGGTTGCTGTATCTATTATCTGGAAGGTTTTGAAAAGACTTTTGTTAAAGTTAACGTCCCCGGTAGAAGTCAACCGAGTGGCAGCGGAGGAAGAATGGAGGTTTGGAAAAGAGGACTTTGAATCTGCACAGATGATCGATCACCCTGATGTGGACAGCTACTCGGAGGACAGTTTTTAAGCTATTATAGTTCTTTTTCTCGTTTTTCTTTTAAAACAAAAAAGGGGGAGATGTTGGGGCGCGTTGGTTTGCTCCCCGCACCCCCGAGTTTTATACATGGTCTAGCCCTGGGGCACTCCCTCTTATTCCCTGTTAATCACCCTGTCTGTCATCCCTTTCCCCTCCCTGTTTAGCAATGTATCCACCTGAACCCCTCCCTGGACCCCCATCCATCACTCGGAGGCCAAGTCCCATTTTCTAGAATATTCCAGCCAGGCCATCGGGTGATTGGCTCAGGGGCCAGAGACACTCCCCACTTCCCCTCTCATTGGTTAATTTAGTTGTCAGTTCAAGGTTTGTTACACCCCCCGGAATCCCTGATTGGTTGTTGGCTGCCCTTCAAAAGGCGCTGACAGGCGCAGTTCTTGGTCTTTGGCTTGTGTCTTCCCTGGAATAAACCGGACTGTGACACAGCTGGAGTCCGTCTCGTTCCTTCCTGCGGATTGCAGTCTCTGTTCCTCACCTGGAAATCCTCGTCATTATAAGGCTGCAAAGCCTTAGGTGCTCTCCCAACCTCGCGTGGGCATAGGAGTGCGCCCCAGTGCTGCCGGTGACGCTGGCCACAGCCAGCCGGGTTTTCCTTTGAGGCCAGCCGCCGCTGCACATTAACACGACACAAAAATGAGAAATGCAAATGCAATCTCTAAGTTTTAATTTATTTTTCTTGCCTGGCTTTTCTGAAACCTTTGCTTCCCTGTTGTTTATTGTCTTTCATTTTCTTAATGTCTTATATTCCCTGACAGTCATTACAATTGAATCTACATATAATAAATATAAATTAGAACACATTAAACTTAGTCACAAACAACCTTTATAATTTCTCAAGCTCAAGTTTTTTAGATTTGGTATTGGGTGATCTGCCAAAGTTTCCAAAAAATGTTAAAAACACTGGAATAAAAACAAGACCATGAAGAGCCCCAAACAAAATAACAAGGAACATGATCTTGAAGAATGTCCTAAAGATGTAGGTGTTCGCTGCAGCCAGGACAACTACACCCAATATCGTAGAAACTGCACCTTGCAGAACTGGGTAACCTAGCAGGGACAGAGCTTCAATTGCCCTTTTATTGGCTGACGACTCTCCACTCGTAACAAAGGCATAGGAAATGTGAGCAGAGAAATCTACTGAAAACCCAATGCAAATGACCAGGTTGATCATGGATATGGAATCAAGGTTGACGTTCCAGAAGGTCATGAAACCAGCAACGCCAACGATAACAGAGGCTATAGCAAAGGTCACCCACAAGCAGCACAGCGGGTTGGGAATGAGCAGAAGGGAGACAACGAGCATGGCCCCGGCAGCAACGACAACGTTCTGAACAGTGTTCTGCACTATCACCAGGTACTGGTCGTAGTAGATGAAGGCTGGGTGATACACCTTCAGTGGAATGCTGCACTGCTTGGCTGCCTCTCTTAACTGGTTGAGGAGATTCTTCTCATCCACGGCTGATGTCACGTTCACTGTCTGGATGAAGAAACGTGAAGCCTCTATTTCATCCTGAGTCTTGTTTATGTCCCACCCAAAACTGGGAACAATTCTGAACAGTATAGTTAAGTTATTTAAGAAGTCAGTCTTACTGTTTATGTTTATCAAACTCCTTTTGGCAAGTACTGTGTATACTCTCAGCCATGACTCGGAGAGATTCTTATCTACATAGGAAATGTTCTCTAAGTTTTGTGTGCAGCTCTCAATGCCAAGACGCACCGACTCATTCCAGTAATCTACACTCTCAGTAATGACAACCATGACCCTGGGTCCATATGTGGAGAAGTATTTGTCATCATCATCATAGTATGGAATAACATAGGAGGCATCATTTGCCAGATTTCGGAGATCGATGCCTTCCCTGATCTGAGTACACCCATAAACACTGCCACCCAAATATGCTCCATAGAGCAACACCACGAGCACCTTGATCCATTTATTTGTAACAAAAGGGCCATAATACTGTTTAAAGAATACGCTCATTGGATGCTCCCCTTCTGGCTGAGATGGCTGCCTAGAACAGCTGCCGATACAGCAGGCGTTGTACAAGCAGGAGTTCTCAGCCTGTTCTACATCCACACGCATACAAGTCAGCCAGTGTCGGTTCCCTTGCTCCCTTTTGTGATTTAATACCAGAACTGCCCCAAAGAAGGTCATGGTGTATACATAGCAGAAGACAAAAGCTGTCCCTGTATAGAGGCAAAAAGACCTCACGGACGGAAAAGCAGTCCAGGTGCCAATGAAGAAGGCCAAAACATCTGTCAGAGTGGTGATGGTTACAGAAAGTGCTGCTTCTGCATAAGTCTCAGCCAGCAGGGATTTAACACTGGATTTCTCTTTTTTCCTTGAACTTTGTTCCCAGGAAGCAATCATGATGAACATGTCATCAACGCCAACCCCTGCAAGAGGAGAGACTGTTAACGCTGCACTGCAAATGGCAGCTTCCACCAACACTAACGAAACTACAACATTAATCACATTTCATTCTGCATAAAATCTGAAAAAGGAAGTTGGGCTTCTAACACTGCTCAAGTGCTGATGAAAGTTACAAGAGAATCTGGAAAACAGATCCTTTGTGTGTGGCTGAATTCATTACCTTTTAGCACCTCCTGGTGACCTGATGAGTTGTTGATCCCTCAGCGACTCTGCTGAAGGACTGAGCACACCCTACTGCATCTCTGATAAGTGTCTTGTAGTTGATGTCCGTGTGTCCCCTGATGCAGATGACACAGATTTCAAAGCACCACATATTCTGATGCTCTACTAATCTTACCACTGAAATCATCCCCCATTACCTCTGGAATCTCTTCTTCAGCACTGCAGCAACTTGGACCAATAATGTCTTGTTCTGCCTTCAGAAGGCAGGAAGAGCAGTTGCTACCACATGGGACAAGAGTGATATTCCAGTTTTCCAGTGGCTTACTTTTTTAATGCTCTTTGCCCTCCACTTCTCTCCAGTTTATCTTCCAGCACTTATTCATGATTTATTATTAATTTCTGTTCACCTTTATACTAATGTGCTCACACATATTACCTGACAGGTCCCTGGGAAAACCTGCCAGGAAGACTGGATCCTGGGTTTGGGTTTTTGCTAAGATGCCAGAGTAAGTGAGCTGAAGTTCAAAAATGAAGAGCCAATGGGCTTCTCTCACCTCTGCTAACTCTCAAGATTATTATCTCACACCTTTCAGTATTTTGCCATGTTGTCAAGGGCTCTTCTATTCACTGAAAATTAACACACAGAAGGAAAGCAAGGCTGCGCAAATGGCAGAGTGAGATTTAGCCAAGCACAGAAGAAGAGAGGAAAGTATTACCTGCTACCTGAAAAGGCAGTTGCCAGTAAACATGCAAAGATGAATTAGGCAGCACATCAAAAGGTACTAAAGGATGGCAGTGAGCCAGTCTGCTCCAGAAAGCAAGCAGCCTTCAAACAAATCCTCTGATGTACTGAGAATTTGTTTGCTTTAATGCAAGGAAGACAGAAGTCTGCGTGTTATTGCTGAAGATCTGAAGTGACTGGCTTAAGCCCTTTCCCAGGTATACAAAAGGGGCTTCTTGATAGTCAGAGCCACTGCAATTGATGAGCAAGCAAAAGTAAATTAAAATGCATTAGAATTATGCATGAAACAAAGAAACAATGCCTGCCCAAAGGAGCATTGCATTGGGCATCTTAGGATGATGCACAGCCTTTGTCAACCTGGGAGCTCCATGTGCCTTCCTCAGCATGTGACCAAGCCCAAGAAAACATCAGAAGAATATATGATATAGGAGACCAGTTAGGATTTTAAAAGCAGTAATTTGTTTGCAGCAACATTATGTAGTTGGAAACATTATCTAATTGCAGCAACACTATCAATATTTGGAAAGTTCAGCACTGGCTGTTAAGCAGCCTGTGTAACAAGGATGCAATGATACCAACTTCCTTGGGTTTTTGGGGGGAGCTGCTTGCTCAAATGGTGCATCACTTCAGTTGTGCAGCCAACTGAGACTGGTTCATACATAGATGTTATATTGCAGAGAATGAATCATCCTGGCTACACTTCCAGGGACACTAGAACCATGCCACAAGTGCTAACTGTTCCACTCTCATTTACAGTCTTCCTGCTGTAGCAGTGGATCTAGATCAGACCTTGTCTTCTGGGGAAAGCTGCCCTTGCACCAGAACCCATCTCCAGTCCCACTGTGGCACACTGAGCTGAGCTGAGGGGTTTGCCCATCTGCAGGTGCTCTGAGAGGGCTGCACCTCTGGGTATCTCCTACACTCACTTCAGGACAAAGTGTTGTATCATCTGACATTCATATCATAAAAGACTGACACCATCAGGTTGTTTTAACTTCACTCTGGTCTTTGTATCTGAATACAATTCACTTTTTCTACTTACCCAGAATCAGGAATGGTGCATTTGCTACAGTGACCACAAATGGTACTCCACAGAAGAGCATCAATCCAAAGCTGCTTAATACAGCTAAGCCAGAAGAAAGCACTCCACAGCTTGCAAGCCAGATATTGTTTCTTATACAGCTCAGTCTGAAAATATTTCAAGGAATATCTGTTATGTGTCAAATATTTCACCAAGGTGTTTGGCATGAAAAGTACATACCAGTGATACCCTCTCTCAGAATAACTCCCAATGAAAGCTGCTAGGAGAGTTCCCAGGTGTCAGCATTACACAAAATTAATTTTTCTGGGAGGTATTATACACACTATTAGCACTGCCCAACTATATTCAGAAGAGTAAGGATGTGTACTGATCTTGGCATCAATAACTAGAGATGGCAAAATAAGGACACTTAAGCTCTACCAATGCAGTGAGACTTTGGGTGATACTAAAAATTTGTGAGTTTCTAGAAGGTCTTTGATTTTACACGAGTTCTCGCTGTAGCATATCAGTGGAAGCACCTTTCAGGCACTACGTGCCATGTAAAGAAACTTTCTCAGCAGGCAGGTTGGCTACCAGCCTTTTGCCAAGATGCCCGGGAGGGCTGCCTCAAGCATCTCACAAGAAATGCTCTAATAGGTATGATGCTTGATGCAAGCACTAAACCAGCCCACTCACCCTACAAGTCTAATTTGTGGAAGTACAGGACACAGACACTGCTGTACAGCTGTTGAGTGTGCAAGAGTTCACTTTTCATCAACACTAAGAAAGGGCAGGTTAAGTTCTCTGTGGCCAGCAGTTAAGGCTCTGACTACTAACAGGCGAAACAACTAAGGCTGTACCCAGATTTGCAGGAATCTTTGAAGCTACTGCTCATCCACCTGAACCTTAACAAAGTACTGAACACTTGTTCAAGTTTTCATCTACCATCTAAGCAGCTGGGAGATACACAGACAATAAAAGGCAAAGAAATACATTTTGCCTATAAAATGTCACAGAAATTCTGCAGCTTCAAGAATGCCTTCACTTGACAAGAGCAGAAACCGGCTGACGGAGGTAAAGAAAAGCAGAGATCACTGCTCATTGAGCCATGGCTTAGAGATATTTTACCTTAAGCAAGAGATGACTGCAAAGCTTATTGTTAAGAAATATGTCACGGAGAAGAGTGGGATCACACTCTTGGTATTTCCTTCAAACTCCTGTTGTCTGGACAGTGAGGTAAAGTAAGTCACCTGCCATTAAAACAAGAAGAAACGTTGAAGCACTTCTCTTGGCCTTTCTGCACAAGCACAAGCAAGGCCAAGCACCCAGTTGGCAGAGGAGCATTGGCCTGGCCCTCACAGCCCACCTGCCTTCTCCCTCCATCGTCCCTTTCCCTTTCCCTTTCCCTTTCCCTTTCCCTTTCCCTTTCCCTTTCCCTTTCCGCAACGGCGCTGCCCGCACATTTCGGGCTCGGCGGCTCCGCACGGCCGTACCCGGCCCCTGCGTTACCTGAACGGAGCCGAGGCGCAGCTCCGCCACTTTGGAAGTGATGCTCTGCAGGAAGCTCTCCAGCCACTGCCGGCTGTCCTGCGCCTCGGGGCCGTCCTCCCGCAGGTAATAGACCAGCTTCAGGGCCCTCGCCCTGAGCACCCGCCCGCCGTCCGTCTCCACGCCGCCCAGCGCGGCGCCCAGGAAGACGCTGCCGTTGACGGGGAAGCGGAGGCTCCCCGGGGCGGGCGGTCCCGCATCGCCCCGCCGCGACAGCAGCGGGTTGGGGCTGGCACAGACGCCGGCGGTGCGGGCGCAGAGCCGCTCGTACTCGGCGTCGTGCACGGCGGCGTTCAGCCGCAGCACCTCTGCCCACGCCGCCGGCTCCAGGACCGAGGTCCCGTTCGTCGCCACAGCGATGAGGGCGGCGTAGGCGCCCTCGGTGGGCAGCCGCGGGGCGGAGAAGCGCTCCGAGTCGTCGGTGGGGAAGTGCCGCCGCACGAAGTCGCGCTCGGCCTTGGCGGGCCCCCACGTCGGCGTGAACTGCCCCTCGATGTCGTTCGCCTGCCGCCGCGGTAGGAAGAGGAAGCCGGCGCCCAGCCCGCCCGACAGCAGCAGCGGCACCAGCACGAAGGGCCAGGGGCAGGCGGCCACGGCGCTCGCCAGCCCTTCGAAGAGCCGGCGCAGCGGCCGCTCCACGCAGTTGGTGTTGCGGCAGGAGCAGCGCTCCGCGGGGTCCCGCGGCCCCGCCATGGGCGAGGCGGGCACGGGCTGCCGGCAGCAGCTGCGTCCCACGCCGGGGCCCGACGGTGCGGTGTGTGCCGGTGCCGGAGCAGAGGAGAGAGCAGAGAAAGAGGGAGGGGAGTTCAGAGCCGCCCTCTGCCCGGCAGAACCTCGGACCGCGTTTTTCAGCGGGCGGAACCGCCCCCGCCGTGACTCAGCGGGGCTTCCGCCGCCTGCCTGGGACTGACAGTGGGAGCCGGGCGGGCAGCCCAGGCTCCCCCCGCCGCGCACCGCCCCAGGTTCGTGTCCTCCCTGCCCTCCGTGTCCACCCTGCCCTCCTTGTCCCCACCCTGCCCTCCGTGTCCCCCCCTGCCCTCCGTTTCCCCCTGCCCTCCGTGTCTCCCCTGGCTCTGGCTCCGCGGGTTCCAGCCCGTTTGCGGCGCCCGCCGCGCTGAGCCGCTGCCCAGCCCAGCTTTGGCTCCGTGATGACCCCGTCGCTTCCCGGCACGGCCCCGTGCTTTCCTTTCAGCCTCTAGACGTCATCGGCTTTTTTAGTGTTTTCCCCGAAGCTGCTACTTCACTACTATGCATTATTTTTCCATCTAAGAGCAAAACACAGACAAGTGGTGGTGTGTATTTCTCAGTGTACTGGTTTGGAAAACGGGAAAGTGACAGCAGAAGAAATAAAAGACTTTGAAACAAGGGTTAGCCATTCCAATTGGCAAGTCACAAGAATATCCTAGTGATATGCCAGAGCTTTATGCAGTAGCAATGATAGAAAGAATCTTTCCAAGTCCAAAAACTGTCCTGCAGCCTGGTGTTCTTGACACTGGTGACAGTGATTTGAGTGGTTTCAGGCTGAGAAGAACATTTAAGCTCAGATGTGACAGTGCTAGAGAGGTGTCCAGATAATATGTCACAGACAGGCACTTCTCCTTGCCTTTGAGGGAAGCAACTCTGTCCTCTCCTGCCAGTACTTGCAGAAAAGTTATAGGTATTTCTTCTCTCCCATCTAGGGAAGAGAGGCTTGGCACCTGTGAGTATAAAAGAGCCAGCCAGGCTCGGAGCAAGGTTGTATATCTCCTGCATCTAGGGCAGGTTGGATCCTGGTGATTCCTTTGGCAGTAGCTACCCAGTCAGGGTACCCACTGGGCACAGGCCGGTGCCTTTAGGTAAACTCTGAGGCTGGGAATCTGCCTTACAGCATGGAAAGACAGTTGCACCAACTCTCAGTTCAGAGTGGTGTTCAGGCAGGTAGTGCATGCCAGTCTTCTCCCAGAATCTGAATGCTTGTCCTTGTTCCCTGGCCTATTCATTCACTTTATATTAGGTTCTAATAAGAAAAAAAAATTCTCCTTGGGGCAGGGCCAGGAACTGGTCATAGGACTTCCAGTAAATCAAAGTTTCTGGTATTTTTTGGATGAAGGCACAATCTCTCTTTGTTGTTATGTTGCATGTGCTGGAAGTTTCAAAATGACATTCCAGTGAATCACTGTTTGGCTTTCCTTCCTTCCTTCCTTCCTTCCTTCCTTCCTTCCTTCCTTCCTTCCTTCCTTCCTTCCTTCCTTCCTTCCTTCCTTCCTTCCTTCCTTCCTTCCTTCCTTCCTTCCTTCCTTCCTTCCTTCCTTCCTTCCTTCCTTCCTTCCTTCCTTCCTTCCTTCCTTCCTTCCTTCCTTCCTTCCTTCCTTCCTTCCTTCCTTCCTTCCTTCCTTCCTTCCTTCCTTCCTTCCTTCCTTCCTTCCTTCCTTCCTTCCTTCCTTCCTTCCTTCCTTCCTTCCTTCCTTCCTTCCTTCCTTCCTTCCTTCCTTCCTTCCTTCCTTCCTTCCTTCCTTCCTTCCTTCCTTCCTTCCTTCCTTCCTTCCTTCCTTCCTTCCTTCCTTCCTTCCTTCCTTCCTTCCTTCCTTCCTTCCTTCCTTCCTTCCTTCCTTCCTTCCTTCCTTCCTTCCTTCCTTCCTTCCTTCCTTCCTTCCTTCCTTCCTTCCTTCCTTCCTTCCTTCCTTCCTTCCTTCCTTCCTTCCTTCCTTCCTTCCTTCCTTCCTTCCTTCCTCTTGTTTAGTAGCTCAAGGACTAACACTCCAATTTCCATGCCAAGCGTTTTGCAGACCATCTAACTTTTGTCATTTCTTTCAACCATGAGCATTTACGTATCTTGGCTGCTCCCTTCACCTTAAAGGTGTGCCATCCCTTTTTTGGCATCATGGGCAGGACGCCATACCCATGAATTCCAGACAGGTAGTGATGGGAAGAATATAAGGTGTGCCCAACTCCCCCAGGCACAGTACGTGCAAATTTGAATAGCCCTGACGCAGGGCTTAAATGGATAAATGTGGTGTTTAAGTAAAAGGTATAGAAGGGGAAAAGTAAAGCAGTTTTATCTGCTGGTTTTTGCCCAAAAGGAGAGGTATGCTAACAAATAGGCAGGGGGAGAAATGACTGGATCTCAGCAGGGTTTGGTGAAAGGACTGCAGGATCAGTTGAATGAGAGAAGAAATAGCCTTTGGTAGCAAGAGTTGCCAGCTACCGAGTGCGATAGTGAAAGGGAGAGCAGGCTGCTCGCTGCTGGGCGCCGTCAGGAAAAGGAAGAGAGGCTGCCGGCCGACGCGCTGCTCCGAGCGCTCCAAGAGGCTGCAGGCACAGGGGCTGCTCGCGGCTCAGCTGGGAAAGGGACAGTGAGCACAGGCGGAGGCAATGCTTGCGGAGCGAGATCGGGAAAAACAAAAGAGGAGGCATTGAGAAGCGGATGTCAGCTTCTCATTCTGCAATTAAAACTCACATGAAAACATTCTGTGTTTTGATGTTCCGTGCCTTTAACGGCTGCTGTGCTAAATTTTACAAAACTGGTAAGGCAAATTCAGAGAGCATCCTACTTATGAAGGGCAACTGTAATCGCAGGAGCCATCCACCAAAAAGCTGAAACTGTAGTATGCAAGCAAACTTGCTACAGTAGTATGGCAAGCACTTAATGAATTGAAAGTTGAGATTCTACCTGAGGAATGTCAAAGCCAAACTCTCTGACAGACCAAAGCGATCTTTACTATTCAACTCAGCTGCATTTAAAGAGACAGAACAGAGATATCCTGAGTGGGAAAAAGGACTTTCTGTCTCGACTAACCCCTCCAGGACTCATATTGTTTTCTCTTCCCAGGAATGATACTGGTAATGATGCCATGCATCTGCACTGAAGATCAAGCTAACCATCGAAGCTTATCCTTGCAGGAGCAGTCATTGCCCGCATGAACTAAATTTGGTTCACACATAAACAAACTCGACCCACAAAGTGGAGGCCCTCTGTGAGGAGCCAATTCAGTTTTGTTATGTCTCGCCAATGGTTGTCAGGAGCACGTGGGGGAGGGGTGATTGTGTGCCATGTCCAGGAGGCAGCTAGGAGAAGATGGAGCAAAGCCTTATCTCTAGGGAGACTTTGCCTGGCCAACATGTCATGCCTCATATGGGACAGGCAGTCAGCAGGGGAACACCGAAGATGCTGTGCCCCAGACACACTCTCCAGTCAGATGGCACAAGGTCTGTGCCAGTGGACTGCAGTGGGACATTGGACTGCGCCAATGGCCTCCTGTCACCACACAGTCTTTGTGAGGGGCCAGGGCCATAAAAATAACTGCATCACAAGCTTTGGGGGCTCTTTGGAGGCTGTGTCCTTTGGCTTTTGATGCTCTTTGGGGGCTCTTGCTCACCCTCGTGTCTGTCCTGCCTCCCTGTGTCCCTGAGCGGCGCTCTGCCTGCTTCTTCTCTGAGTCCCTGCCTGAGCCCCCTGCGTCCAACCCTGCCCTCCTCCGAGCCTGCCCACCTGTGATCCTCGTAGCGATCCTGTCCAGGCTTCTGCACCTCCTGCCTGAGCGCCCCGCACCTCGTGTCCGGCTGCCCATGGCCGCGGGGCTGTCCCCAGGCAGGCAGCGGGCACTGCCCCTGCCTCGGGGATGTCGAGGGCGCGCCCCGACCTCCGGTGGTAATGCCCTCTTTTCCCCTGTGTGTCTCCTTGTTGAGGCGATCCTCCCATGTGTGAGGACACGAGGCTTGACTCCATTTTTCTCAGAAGGCTGATTTATTAAGTTATATATTATATTAAAATACTACATTAAAACTATACTAAAAGAACGGAGAGAGAAGAAGGATCAGAAGGCTACAAAGAACAAGAAAGAATAATAATAGAATGCATAACAAAAATCCTGTGATTGCTCACAGCTTTGGCACAGGTGGCTGTGATGGGTCACCAATTGAAAACAATCCACATGGACCAATGGAAGATGCACCTGTTGCATTCCACAGCAGCAGATAGTTATTGTTTACATTTCTTTCCTGAGGCTCTCAGGACGGGAAAAATCCTAGCAGAGGATTTTTCATAAAATATCATGGCTACATCTCCTCTCTCTCTCTCTGTCTGTCTCTCTCTTTCCCTCTCCCTCTCTCTCCCTCTCCCTCCCATCTTTCTTTCTCCTGCTCTTTCTTCTCTAGCCCTCTTTAGTAGGATAACTCCTTTTTATTTTTCCCTTTCGTTACCAACAAACGGTTCTCAGATACAATGTTTTCCTCATTTGGCTTAATATCGTTCCTGACCATCTATTTTTAAAAGAACACCTTGCAGTTTCCCACATTGGAACACAAAACTGTCACTTCTTTATTTGTGCTAATCAGTATGGCAACTCTAGTATATTCTGCACCACAAATGCTTCTCAGTTGTGGGTGCAATTTACTGTGGCAGAAATTATAAAGGAGATCAAAGCAATTTGCCCACTGAAATTCAAAAGGTAACTTGACATAATGCAAGTAGATTTAAAAGGGAATTCCACTCTTGGTGTTACCTATTTAATTTCATTTATAACCCAACCAGCAGTAAAGGCACAATTTTTGTTTTAACAATGCATAATGCTATGGTATATACTATATACCCAATCATTGTGTCAGAATTAAATCACAGCAGAGCTGAAGCCTACCCCCTGGAAAACAGAGTATGGGAGGGAATACTCTGAGGGAATGGATGTGCCTGCATGAGAACCTATTGTGACTTTGTGCTTGTAAACAACCTTATGATAGATTCAAGTAATCGCTGTTATATTTGTGTGTGTAACTTTGTTGAAATTATAAGATGTGATTTTATTATTCATCTCCTGTTGTACCTTATCGATTGTTATGATTTAATTATGCACTTATTGTTATGATTTAATTATGCACCTATTGTTATGATTTAATTATATATAAGCGCTAGAGCCTACCCCTATTGGTATCAATCTTGCCTTGATGAGAAAACTCCTATTGAAGCAAGCACAAGAGAAAAGACAAAGGACTTTGATTCCTGTTCATCATCATGTGGAAGAAATCCACTCAGTGATGGTGCAAGTGTGGAAAGATGGGGACCTCCATTGGTGGGACATTTTACTTGGATGGTCAAACAAGCTGATAGATACTTGACATGCCTAAGAAGAGAGTTGACAGGGATAGCTGGTGCCCCACATTTAAGTGGGTTGTATTTGCCTCTTTTCAAGATCTGGGGGACACAGCCCTATAATCAATTAATTTCTAATATCCCTAGTGGCCTTATCTCTAGGTGGTGTCAGACTATGCCTGACGTCATCCACCTGAAGTCCACATAAACCAGTCAAGAACAGCTATAAGAAAAATCCTGAAAAGCAAAAAAACAAGCAGATTGTTCACCATTCAGGTAGATGAGTTGCATCCCTGTTGCACAGCACTCAAGGTCAGATCATTTCTCTGGAGAGCAGGAGACCCAGGCTCAACCCCACTCTGAAACTGCAGTGCCAGAACCTTCTCTCTGCCACAGCAGGGTCCACTGTCTGTCTCTGGGGCATTTTTACCCTGCCAGAAGCAAGAAGCAAGAAGGATAATTCAGCCCAGGTGTCTTTAAGCAACAGCCCAGGCAGGCTTGCAAATGCAGACATGACTTTGGTTGTGGCCTAAGTGTCACAATGGCTCCAGGGCTGAGCCAGCTGCTAGCTGAGAGACAGCAGGTTAGGGAGAGCAAATGCAGTTTTTTGCATGTGTGACCTTCTGTACAGCGTTTGAAATTAAAAAGCAACATGTACCTAGTTGGTGAAACTCCCTGCTTCACAGCCATTTTTTGTTTAAAAATTCTTCTTCAGTTTGCCCCTTCAGCCTCCATTTTCCCTCTACTGGAGCAGGGCTTGTCTCCTGCTCTGCCCATGGCTGCCTGTTGTCTCTGCTCACAAACTCTGTGGTGATATTTATTTATTTTGAAAGGTAAAGCTGTCCCCAGTAATGCTAACAAACATTTTCTTCTTGTTCTCTGTTTTTTTGTGTCTTTCAAACATTTACTGAGCCTGGAAGTGATTCCAACAGTTTTGTAGAATCATGGAATAACTTGGGTTGGAAGGATCCTTTGGCACTCATCTGCCATGTGCCCTGTGCAGAGAAGGCCAGGTCACTCAGGGCTTTGCCCAGATGACTTTGGAGTTACCTCCAAGGGTACATATTCCAGAGCCTCTGGGCAACCTGCCTCAGTATTTGATACTTTGTCATGACTTTTCCCCTCATAAACGCCAAGGTTTTGGTAGAGGGCCTGCAGGGGTGGCCTCTGTGAGGCGAGACCAGGCCTGCCCTCAGCTGGTCACAGTCAGTGGCAGCCGGATCCGACAGACCCAACCTCAGCACGGATGGGCCCGTCCTCAGGGGAGTCTGTGGCACCTCTGGAAAGGTGTCTTAAAGTGACGGTGGCAAACACTGAGAAGAAGGAGGAACAACGCCAGGGTGGGAGGAAAAGGAGGAAAGAAATCCGCAGTGGAGCAGGAGGAGGGAAGCGAGAAGAGCACACCTGGGTAGGGGCTGTATCCAAGGTTTTGCCAGAGCAGGAGCTGAAAGGTGCAGCCTGGAAAAGCTGCTGCCAGTGAAGGAACCAGTCCCATATGCACTGGTCCCAGTGTCCTGCACTGGCCACTGCCTCAGCAAAGCAGCTGAGCATGGCCCAGGGTGAGGGCACTGAGGAGGAAAAGGTCTGAGGGGGGAGGAAGAAGTATGAAGGAAAGCAGGACTTTTCCTCAGGGCTGTTTGGGTTTGTTCAGTCTCCCTTGATACCAGAATTTGTAATTAATAGGTTGTTAATTGGCAAATAAATTAGATTCATGGAAATTCCCTGAAGGGGGAAACAGTTTTTGCCGGTGACAGTATCTAACAGAAATTTCTCTGATACGATTTGTGACAGTTGGTCCTCTTTCTTTCCCAGGATAACTCTGAGAGCAGCCTGGCTGTGTCTTCCCTGTACCTTCCCATCACATGTCTGAAGACAGCAAGAGGATGCTCCCTACCCATGGTCATCTCCAGACAAGATCTAGGTCCTGTGCCTGGTACGTTGGGTGCTCCTGGACCCAACCATCATGATGCCTCTTCACTGGTCTCACTCCAGTGAGCTGTTTTTACAACTTTTCTAGACTATCTCTATAGTAAGACTCAAACCAAGAACTTTTTACAGTGAGGATGCTCAGGTACTGGAACAGGTTACCCAGAGAAATTGTGGAGGATCCACCACTGAAGATGTTCAAAACTGGACTGGACAATGTCCTGAGCAACCTGCTCTAGCTGACCCTTCAGAAGGCAGGGTGGACTAGATCTCTAGACAGCTCTCCAACTGGAATGACTGGAATTCCTCTTGTGCTGGGGAGCCCTGACCTGAGCAGTGCAGTGATGATGAGGTCTTGTGCTAAGTGGAAGAAGATAATTATTTCCTTTAAAGTGCTGGCTATGGTCTTGCTCATGCAGCCCCCAAAGTGGTTGGCTGTCGCCTCCACAAGGTTGTGTTGTTGACTCACATTCATGCATTGCTAACTCGTGCTTAGTTGTCTGGGTGTTGAATGTAGTCTTAAAATAAATCTGTGACGTGTAAATTCTTATGAAATAAGGAGGAAGGGAGATCACCAAACTTAGCACTTTCTACTTTCCCAGCTCCATGGGTATTTATTTCCAAGCATACATTAATGAAAATCCCTATGTACGCTGTGTTTCATAGGTAGAAAATATCTTTGTAATTTCTGTACTTTCAATAAATCCCTTTAGCCTAAAGTAATTTCCTTATACAACTGCAAAGATCTTTTGCAATCATGTTCTTTGAAATAAAATGATATAGCATTAGATATAAGTTTTCCCAACTTCTTGGTAAACCTTGTCAGGAATTCTAGCTTGTATGTTCTATTGTTTGGAACATTTAGTTTACACAGGAGAAATGACAATTTTTCCGTGTTTTATTTCAAGTTATGTTAATACTGTTCTTCAGCTACTTTTCATTTCTTAGCTGTATGCTTTCATAAAAAATAGGAAATTAAAATATCATAATTAATTGTAAAGCAAAATAAATTTCCCCAAATCATTCCAGTTGGAGAGCTGTCTAGAGATCTAGTCCACCCTGCCCTTCTGAAGGGTCAGCTAGAGCAGGTTGCTCAGGACATTGTCCAGTCCAGTTTTGAACATCTTCAGTGGTGGATCCTCCACAATTTCTCTGGGTAACCTGTTCCAGTACCTGAGCATCCTCACTGTAAAAAGTTCTTGGTTTGATTCTTACTATAGAGATAGTCTAGAAAAGTTGTAAAATCATCTGTGAACACCAGTACAGCTCTCAAGAAGCTAGGGACTGAATTTGTCTTGTTTGTCTATTTTCACAAAGTCTTTGAGCTCAGTCGTAGACTGTGGTGAAGTGCAACACAACCAAGTCTCAGGAAGCATTGTGTATTTTACTTTCAAAATGCACAGCTCTGTTCTTACATCAGGAATGGACGGTTGTAGTTCCAAGTTCGCAGTCAGAGCATAGATGGCATATTTCTGACCCTCCCTTTGGAATGCCAGGACAGAGGAGCATTTCCAAATGCATCCAGTCTGCCCCTGGAAAGTGCTTTGCAAATTGTGTGAGACACACTGGACATGGGGGTAAAACAAAGTGACATCAAGAAGTCTTCTTTCCCATTTCTTCCACCATGATGCAGCATAATTATGCTAGTGCCATTTCTAAAGGAAATTTGATGGACTTGATCTTTACAATGCCCTCCACAGCACCTGGCAGAGAAATTATATCCTATGCTATCATATTCTTTCCATGCACGTGGGAAATGCAGTGCCTCAAAGCCCTATGTGCAAAGGCAGCAGTTTCATTGTGAAACTGGGGGCTGCCAGTGGGAGATGTGTGCCCTCTGTGCCTTCACCAGCCAGCATGAAAGAAAGGATCACATTTTCCTTGGCCTTCAGGAAAATGCCCACAAAGGAATGACAGGGGTGGCTGGGTGATGGGGACAGCAGAATGGGAGATGAATTCCTGGTTTCCTCTAGGGTGGATCTAGAATATGAGATTCCAAAGAAACCCCAGAAATTATTCTGGCACCAGGACCATCCTGGTGCCAGATGTTTATTCTTGTTGAGGATCTGCTTTTGCTTTCCTTTGGGAGCGCACAGTGACAGATGCTGGGTGCTGGCAGGATGAGTGGCTCCTCTGCTGCACGATGAGATTGCATTCTATTGATTTTTCATTTTTGTTTTTGGGAAGAGTGAAGGTGCCTATTTGTTTTAACTTTTGGGATGATGCTGTGGATAGAAATTGTCTTTTTCAATTGAACATTATCTTGAACAGAATTTCAGCCTACCAGTGTAGGATACCAGAAAGGCAAGGTATGCTCTCATATTTTATTACTTTAATTCTGAGGAATATTTCTTTCCCAGATGACTTTAAAAAAAGTTCCTGTTTTCACAGTGATTTCGTAATCATGAGGTTTCCCAAGAAGACTGCATAAAACCCTGGAAGGCAATGATATGATGTAACATGAACATAATTTTCCCAAAGAACCTAATCAACTTTTGTACTTGTACATCCTTATAAGGGTCCATAACATTTCACTTTCCTTAATGTACATAAATGATTTCCCAACTTGCTTCCATGAGAGCTGCAAATGTTTTGCCTCTTTGATGAGTTGTTATTATTTGGGTGTGTTATCTTTGTAGTCTGCTTTTTATTGCATATATGTTTATAAGTTTCCTCATAAAATGGTCAGTCATTCAGGAACTGTAAGTGCACATTATTATGGAGAAAAACAGAGTAAAACTACAGTGCCTCTCTTTTACTCCTGCTTTGATCAGACAATGTCTGCTTGAAATTTTTTGGTGGTAACTTTTATTTTAAACACTACCTTATACATTTGTCTATTTATATATCAGAGAACACTGATACTGAACATGAACTGAACTCTGATTTATTAGAGTGCAGAAACACAACAAAGATATTGCAGGGGCTAATGTGAGCATTTATTCTGTTATTTGTGGAGGGGATGAGCTTTCAAATCCTTCCCCATTTCATTTACTGGAAGGAAATTTCATGCTTCCCTGACAACAAAATTTTTTTTCCAAACACACAACTAATATAACCACTGCACTTCTGCTCCACAGTGTTTCTGTTTCAGCAGAATATTAGAGAGGTGTCTCCTTGTCAGGTTAATCCAGTCTCTTCTATCTACTTATTACGGGTGTGTCAGTGTAATATCTTCTATTGCTGGTGCAAACATGGAAGTCTGCTTGTCTGGCTCTATCTATGCCTGCATTTTTTTATCAACATGTGGTTTTAAACTTAATTTTATGAGCCAGAATATTTGCAGGGATGTCAGTACCTGCTTTACATACAATATAGCAAAACTCTCCAGAGAATTTCAGCTTCCTGAATTCCTGTCAGCTTGGGAGTGTGTTTCTTAGAATGTTGACATGTCACATGGAGACTTCATATCCTTAGGGAAAAAACACCTTTTTGATCCCTGAGTATTGACAGCCACATTAAATATTACTTTTCATAAATGAACGAGAGTGCATCCTGATCCCACCAGGTGTTCCCCTGGTACCTTCATCTTTCTTCACTCCTTTCTTTTTCCTCACTGGTCAGCTACTGGAATATAGTCCAGGGAAATCACTCTTGTTCAGTTAGCAATGCTCTCAGATTACTAATTGTAAAACACAAATGTAATGCTGGCTGCGTTCCTTTCCCTTTACTTTTCTCAGATAGGAATTATCCTCTAATTGAAAGAGTCTTTTTCCTTCCTTTCCCAGCCATTCCTCATGTTCATTATATCCACTTGGAGTGGGAGTGCAGTGGTCCAGCAGCCAGCTCTCTTCAGTGCTCCATTGCCTTAATTGACCAGATGTCGTGGTTTAACCCCAGCCAGCAACCAAGCACCACACAGCTGTTTGCTCCCTCTGAACTTCAGCTCAGGTTCAGACCAATGTTCCAGCCTGTCCAGTGCAGCAGCACAAAACCAGCAGGAGCACCCTGGCCACCTGCCAGCCCAAGCTGGCAAACATCACCATGGCTGCTATCAAGATGTTCCCAGGCACAATTCAATAAGGTGAGAAGTAGCAGAGCACTACAGCAAGCAGCAAAAGCGAAAAACAGTCACTAACTAGCACTAGGTTCTAACATGCAGTCAGGAAAGCGAGCCCCATGGCAAGCATAGGTGCCCACTCATTACCAGCTAAACAGCACTAACAGATATAAATTCAGTCTAGCACATCCCAATCAGATCTGTCATAATCTCAAACCCTTCAAGCACCATGTTGGGCACCAAACAAGGATGCTCGTGGTTTAACCCCACTCAGCAGCCAAGCCCCAGGCAGATGCTCACTCACTCCCTCCCTCCCTCACGTTCAGGATTAGGAAAGAGAATTAGAAGGGTAAAAGGTGGAAAACTCATGGGCTGAGATAAAAACAGTTTAATAGGGAAAGCAAAAGCTGTGCAAACAAACAGAGCAAACGAGGGAATTAATTCACTGCTTCCCATTGGCAGGTAGGTATGTTCAGACATCTCCAGGGAGCAGGGCTCTATCATGTGCAATGTGCAGTTACTTGGGAAGACAAAGGCCATCACTCCAAATGTGTTGTGTGTCTCTCCTTCCTTGTTTTTCTCCCCAGCTTGATATACTGAGCATGATGCTATATGGTATGGAAACTCCCTTTGGTCAGTTTGGATCATCTGTCCCAGCTGTGTACCTCCCATACACCCCCAATTTCCTCACCAGAGCAGTGGTACAAAAAGTGGAAGAGTACTTGGATCTGTGTAAGCCCTGTTCAGCAACAAGAAAAACATCTGTGGATTATCAACTCTGCCCAGTCCAGATCCAAAACACAACCCCACGTCACCCACTGTGAAGATGGTCAACCACCCCTGCCCAAATCAACACACAAGATCACCATAAACTGTTAAAGGCTCTTACTTAGACACTCATCTCCTATGTAAGTAGATCCTTACACAGTCACCATCTAGAGTGGGTGGGCAACCACCCACTAGGTAAAGAGGCTTCAATTTATGTGTGTCAAATTAATACACAGATCTGCAGTTCACATGCCTGTCTGCCATTTCCATGAGGTCTGTTTAGAAGAATAATGTATTCTTAAGAACTTTTCTATCAGTAAAGCAAAAGAACAGCTCTTCAGTTTCTTCTGGTTCATTCTAAAGCTACAGGGTTACCAAAACAAATTTTTAGGAAGAGTCAGATTTCCACAACCAGAGACTAGTGCTGAATGGTTCAATATCCAATTGGAGATTAGTGATCAGTGGTGTCATCAGGCTTCCAAATTGGGATCAGTAGTATTTAATATCTTTATCAATGGCATAGACAGTGGGGTTGAGTGCACCCTCAGCAAATTTGTAAATTACACCAAGCTCAGTGGTGTGGTTGACAGCCCTGAGGGACAGGATGCCACCCAGTGGGAGCTGGACAAGATCAATAAATAATCCCATGGGAATCTCATGAGAGTCAACAAGGCCAAGTACAAGGTTCTCTACCTGGGTTGGGACAATCTCTGATACCAATATAAGATGGGGGATGAAGGGAATGAGAGAAGCCCTGCTGAAACAGCTTGGGTGGATGAGCAGCTGGACTTAGCCAGCAATGCACTCTCAGGCCAGAAGACAACTGGATCCTGGGCTGCATCAAAAGATGTGTGGCCAGAACATCGAGAAAGGTGATTCTGCCCTTCAGCTTTCCTCCTGTAGGACACCATTGTGACACTGTGGTCCCCACCCTGCCTTTTTCTGCTTAGCCAATGGCCACCAGTGGTGGTTGTGATAGCTGTGTCTGACTTACAGATATGAATCCAATAGCTAAGGGCCCTAAATCTTGCTCGACAACTAAGGGCAGTTAGTTTTGCCAACAGCTCAGGGCTAGTTGACCATGCAACAACCCAAAATACATCTGGTATGTAAGTATGACTGTAAGTCAATCTTCTTATTCCACGAATAGTGGACAGCCTGGGCCCATTGAGCTGTCCCGCATGGGAGAGAATCGCATGCCAGGATCTCTCCTTGAGCAGGAACATCTCTCAGGCCTACTCCTTATTGCTGAGAGACCTCTCACTGCAACAGATTCTTGGTAAGTGATTAATAGCATGCTAAACTTTGAAATCATAGCTGAGTGATATAAAGGATTGATTGTGCACAGGTTATCCTTGAGGCATAAACCACCGACCTAGTCTGGGACTAAGTCTTCATCCATCTAAATTCCCCTCAGAAAGCAGTTAAGAAAGCAGCGTGTCTTTTTTTTAACCTCATCACTCAACAGGAGGGTGTCCCTGACAGTTTTGTCTGACTCTGACCTCTATGCAGTAAAAAATCAAGTGTACCTTGAATTGAATCTTGTTAAACCACTGTCACATTTACTATCAGACTTTGTTAAGTTGCTTGTTTATATCAATAAACATATTGCTACTTCTCTCTTACAGGTGAAGTGAGAAGTGAGTATCACTTAATCTGTGATACTGTTCTGGAATACTGCATTCATCTTGGGAGTCCTCAGCACAGGAGAGACATGGAGGGGTGCAGAGGAAGGCCACAAAAAAGGTCAAACCAATGAAACAGCTCTGAGA
The DNA here is from genome assembly GCF_036417665.1 of Passer domesticus. Taxonomy (NCBI): domain Eukaryota; kingdom Metazoa; phylum Chordata; class Aves; order Passeriformes; family Passeridae; genus Passer; species Passer domesticus. The sequence continues at coordinate 15,468,759 of NC_087474.1, read as the reverse complement.
GAGCTGGGGTTGTTCCGCCTGGAGAAGTCCTCTTAATACTTAAAGGAGGCTTAAAAACAAGACTGGGACAGACTTTTTAATAGGGTTTGTAGTAATAGGACAAGGTCTCATTGTTTTGAAATAAAAGAGGGTAGATTCAGAGTAGATATAAGGAAGACATTTTTTTACAATGAGAGTGGCGAAACACAAGAACAGGTTGCCCAGAGGGGTGTTAGATGCCCCATCCCTGGAAAACATGCAAGATCAGTCTGGACAGGGCTCTTAGCAACCTGGTCAAATTGAAGAGATGTCATTGCAGGGGGCTTTGACTAGATGACCTTTAAATGTTCCTTCCAACCCAATCTATTCTATTTCAAATTACTTTGGGGTCTCTTGCTTAATGGGAATTGCTTGAGTTAAAAAAATTCAATAAACAGAAGACCAAGAAACCAACCTTTTCTTCCTTATTGGGAAGACTGTTAGTTGATGTGGAACAGAACCTCTTGCAGAGAGGCAGACCAAATGAGCAATTATTTTTGGCACAGCAGAACACTGCTGTTCCTCTCCCAAAGACTCCTTGAACAAATATACTTACCTGTCTTCCTTCCTCTGTTTTGTGATTGTTCTCACAGAGAGCTCTTGCCATGCAAGATAAACAAGAGAACATAATGCAGGGAGTGCCCTGCTCGGGAGTAAGCAGGGTAATTATCTGCTAAAGGATAATTGGGTCAAGTGTGCATCATATGCTTTATGCTTTCATTTGGAGCATAATACTTGTCTCTGGAATCTTCTTTTTGGTTCATCTCTTGTTTTGGTATGCGTGGCTTTTTTTTTGTTTGTTTGTTTGGTTGGTTTTTATTTTATTTTTTTTTTAAGTTTGTTTGTTTTGGTTTGCTTTTTTTTGTCATTTGAGAAAATATATGGAAGATGAAGATTAGTTCATGGGTCTTTTTAGGCTAATTTTCTATGGACATAGGTTGTTATCAACCTTGTTGTCAAGACATGCCATCTCACTTGACACTTTGAAGCTTTTCTACAGCCTTCAGAAGAAACCATTTGTGGATTTATAAGGAAGACTGTAGCCAGAAAGGATAAACTCATTTAGTGGGTAAGACTTTAAGACTTCGACGGTGGACACTCGCTTAGGTGCCAGGCTTACAGACTTTATAGTGAATCCAGAAGCCAAAGGTAGGTGGCTGTAATCCCCCAGTGGGATGAGGAAATAGGAGACTCAGGAGGCGGAACAACGAGAAGTGCAGAGCTTAAGGAGTGGGAAGAAGCTCTACTGCCAGTAAAAAAGGAAATGACCACTCTGGGTGACATTGGTCATCCTATGTTTTACAGGCTGCAGATGGGTAATTTTGTGTACCTGGAGTTAAAAAGAAGCAAATAGCAACCAGGTAAATAGGTGCCAACATCTTCAATAGCCTCTTATTGCCTGCAGCAGTCCAGGAAGGGTTGCTGTGGGTTGAGCCTTTAGCTGAGTGGCTGCAGGAGGATGTTAAAGAGGGTGCCAAGAGGGCAAGCACAACTGAGTTTGGCTCTGCAACCTAGCAGATAGGGTGCTCATTTGGGAGGTGAAAATGACTGATTCTGCTTCTGAATCAAGACTAAGGGTTTTATCTGAGACAGCTACTGCCTCCACTATCAAAAATAATTCAGTGTAGATGGTTCAAAGTCTTCCTGGTGATTCTCTAGTGATTAAGTGTGTAGATGACAGAGAACCTCATTATGGTGAATTTATTAGCTCTGGCTAAAGGCTGAAAATGTGTTACAATTTTCAGTGCCCACAAAGCTAAATGAAATGAATGTCATCAGTGCTATGTTTTGAAATAATCTACAGGTGTCGGTTGTGCTCTGGGCTTGTTGAGACCAGATTGAATTCACAGGAATGCCTAGTGTGTCTCTGGAATCTCATAGGCTTGAACAGGATGCTTAGTTTTCCAGTGCACAGAACTATTGGGTGTGAACAGGATGGCAACAACAGGAGTTCAGGGTTCTTCTAAGTTGAAGATAGAGGTATCTTATCAGTTCACATTCTGGTCTTCTGGGTGAGCAAGTTTGGGGGTCTTTTTTGCTGGTTTGGTTTTATTTTTAACTAAATTTGTCTGTTAAGTCCCAAACACTCATTGAAACCCTGAGGTAGCTATTGAAGTCTTTATTTGGATATAGTCCATATTTCCTTCCTGTTGACAGTGGTAGATGAACAAGTTTTGTAAGATGTTTTTAATCAGAGAACAAAAATAATCTTTGTTGGAGTGCATCATGGAGTGCAGAAAATAAAAGGTACCATTGCACGCTGGCATCTACACCACAGTTTCACTTATTTAGTAATTTTTTTCTGCTTTGATTACTAATGTGGTTTGGAGCCTGACTTCAACTTTCCAGTTTTCACAGAACTCTGTTGACAAGTTTTAAATTCGTGCTTGAACAGGGGAGTTGAATTATGTGATCTCTGTAGGTCCCTTCCAACACCATTCCATGATTCTCTGAAAACTTGCATTTCCCACAACTTTTGTTGGCATGCCAATTAGTCATGCCTGCAGGGAATCAAGCACACAAGTGGACAGAAGAGTCACCAATAGTCTTTCTTCTGAGCTGTTGCTCACCTGTTTTTCCCTGTATTGGTGATTGTGCTGTAAAAAATTATTAATAAATACTGGAACTGAACTCTGAACTGCAAATGTCTGAGGTGGATCTAAGTTTACTTTGCTAGGAGCCCACAACACATATTACAATTTAGGAATACTTCTGTTAGTGATAAACTCTGTTTCTTAGTCTGCCCACTTCTTAGTCCCAGAGGTATCTCTACAGGGCAGTGCTTATCTGCATGACCCGGTGTATGTTGACCGCTTCTCTTCACTGTGAGTATGAATGTGTTAAATTTCTATATCTGACATCCTGCAAGGATTATTTAATTCCTTTGACTTTACTCATCTAACATTAGCCATTTGCACACTGTGACCTGGTATATGTTTGGGAGGTGTGCTTGTCTTGTGTGTCAATGTACATGAAGTTTATTAAAATAGTTAAATATATTATTGCTGCCTACAAGAGTGACAAAGTAACCTGTACATTTGGCCAGCTAGAGGCTCCCTTCACTAATACCTATGTGTATTTAAACAGATTTCTATGGTTGTTTCACCACTTGCATAAGACCCTTGGAATTGCCAGAAGATGCAATTTCTGTGAAAACTTGTTTGCTGTCTGTAATCCTGTAACAGCCTGCCAATCTGCAAAGGCTGATACATGTTCTCAGGCTGAGGGCTGCTGTCGAGTTTATAGGGATCAGGAAGAAAACCAGCTTTTCTTAAAGGAACAGTTTTGAGTTGATGGAGCTGTTATTTGAGGCCTCAGGCTGCAAGTTATCAGCTGTCAAATAGAGAGCTTCTGCCTTACTTATAATTGTTTTGGTTGCAGGCTAGATTAAAATATACACCATTTGTTTTTCCATTACAATTCTTAATTGTTCAATAATTTAATACTGGAGAAAAGTGGAAATTATCTGCTCTTGACTATTAAGGAAAGTCAGTGTGGCATGCAGGGGTGGCAGTGGTGAGGTGCATGGCTGAGCTTAGATCAAAGGGTCCAGGGGGTTCCTGGTGTCAGGGACACCCAAGGCAGGGCAGGGAGCTCCTGCCTGCAGCCAGCAGAGGCTGTCTCTGTCCTGAGAGAGGCTTCTGCAGTTCAGGCCTTGCCAGGATCAGCTGTGGGAGATTGAAACAGCCCAGGGGAGCAATGTGACCAGGATGGGCAGATGTGGATCGAGGGGGCAAACAGGGCTTGAGAGGGTGCAGCCATTTGCACAGAAGGGCACGTGAGAAGGGCTGTGCATCCTGCCTGTGGACCCACAGCCCAGGGAAGTGCTCTAAGTCTCTGCCATGATGGTGGGCACATGCCTCAGATACAAACCCAGTGATTCTACAGAGAAAGCCTCTGAGATGTTTGTGGCTTCCTTGCAGATGGGACTGGTAAGGAAGGAGACTTCAGTAGAAGCAGTAGATTACAATGAGTGACCACACTCTTCTGGAGAAAAGGTAAATGTCTGCAAAAGATGTGCACAGGGTGTTGCATCAGCTAGCTGAGTTGCTGGAAACAGGCTGTCCAGTACTAGAGAGGCTGAGATGGACATAGATAAGTGGTTTCAGAACCATACACCCGCAGCAGACCACACAGACAATGTGACATCTTTGACCCGCATGACGCCCAAAAGCCTGACTCTGCTTCACTCCCCATCCTCCAGCATTGCAACCAAAACCAGATATGAAGCTTTAACTGCTGTAGACACCCATGAACAAGGTCTGTGAGGAGAAACTATACCAGCAGCAGGCAGTGGATGCCACAGAAGGAAATGACAAATGCTTGTAGTGGGTGAGGCACTGTTAAGGGGTATTGAGGCACCCATCTGCTGGCCTGAGAACAGGATATTCTTTGGTGACAGTGGACTGTTCGGGAGGGATGGAATCCACCTTTCTGGAAGTGGGTGGTCTTCAGTTACAGGCTGGACAACTTAGTGAGCTTGGCTTTAAACAGGAGGACTCTGGGGGTGAGGTCCAAAGTGGCAATATTTACACCATTGCAACCAACTGTGGAGTAAGTCCAGCCAACAGAGCAGTGACAAATTTTCCTTATTTGCCCGGCCAGAAGGCAGCCACCTGTCACATCAAGTGTGTGTTGATCAATGCATGGTCTGAGGAACAAACAGGAGGAACTGGAACTTCATGCATCACTCAGAAAGTTATGATATCACAGGAATAACTGAACCATGGTGGGACAGCTCACATGACTGAAGAATTACGATGGATGGCAATAGATTGATTCATAAAGACAGGCAGGGATGAAGAGGAAAATGAGTAATGCTGTATAATAAGGAAAACCAGAATATGTAGAGGTCAACTACAGCAATTGAGATTCTAGTTGGACAGAAGATGAACATTTTTCACAAGAGAAACAACAAGTCATTGGAATAATCTCACCAGGGAAGTGGAATTCCCCAATTTTGACACTTCTAAGATTCAGCTGGAGAAGGTGCTGGCCATCTGCTTTTTCTAAAAAAGATTGCAGCAGGTCATCCTTGAGGTCCCTTACAACCTGGTATTCTATGATACTATGAAAATAGTTTGTATTTACTATACTATACATGGCTCAAGGCTAGTTCTACCTTTTTCTTTTTTTTTTTTTTCTTTTTTTTTTTTTTTTTTTTTTTTTTTTTGGTGGGGAGGAGGGGGGTACCTATTTCTGACCAGTTATGTTTCATCTTTTATAAAAAAATAACATCTTAAACATCTAAATGTAAGGCCTGATACCAGGTGCAGTTACTCAATAGTGGAGTTTTCAGGGGAACTTTTTGAGATAGCTGAATGCAATGTCAGAAATCAGAAATAGAGAAAGTGGGGATTTGACAGGATGTGGTATTTCCTTCTGAGAAGCTGCAATTCTGAAAAGGAAACTGGAAGTCCTGTTAGATAATAATCTTATTTCACATCTCAGATTAAGTGTATAGAAAAAAGAATTAATGTCATCCCTGCATACACAAAAAGGAATATTGAATAGGTATAGGGAAATTATTGTTCTACTGCATTTGCCAGTGAAAGTGGTTTTATATAACTTTAACTCCCTAAATTGATCTGATTTTCCCACTGCAGGTTTTCCTCTGTTGTCTTTGGAGAAGAAAGCTAGATGGTTACTGTAGACTATGTGCATAACATTTGCATAGCTCAGGTTAAAGGAGGGGAACCCTATTCATGTCCCAGCAATGTTCAGAGTTTACACAAGGCATGCAGATTCCAGATTCCACCTCTAGGAAGTTAAGAGAAACCCTCTTATGATCCATCCTTTCCTTATCATTCAAATTTTAGGAACATTTTGTAAACATCTTCATACTATGATGTCATGTCTTCTCTTCTACTTGTTGATCATCAGGAAAGGAGTTGCTTCTGTCCATGCTCAAGCTATTAGCAATGGCACCAGACTATCCACAGCTCTCTGAATGAGGCAGGGCCTGGATATTTTTTCAAGCTTTCAGCAAATGCATGCAGACAATTTTGAATCATTTACTGTCATATAAAGAGCTTGGTTTTGCAATCATACATAAGATTACTATTAAAGTGGGGGGGAAAAATAAAAGAAAAATAACGTAGAGGCCAGAAGATGCTCTTCCTTTTACTTCCGTTCCTCCTTACTAGCCCCATGGTGCAGAGCTAATAAAAAGACCTAGGGGTTGTCACATATATTACTCTTGTGGTGGGGTCCTTTTTCACCCCATTAGTTTAGTTCCTGGCATAGCAGAACCCTGCTGTGCTTGGTGTTATTAAAACTTTTATAATAATAACAACAACAGTGATAATAAGTCTACTGGAAAACTTCATAGCTGTAGAATTAAAAAGGTAAAAACTGCTTCCTTATTCAATGACACATTAATTAATTATTATTCATTATAATTATATATAAAGCTAATGTTTGAGACTTGACTGATTGGAAATTGTTTTGCCCAAAAGCCAGTGCCTTTTCTTACTAGGTTTTCATGATAATGCAGAATGACATATTTGTGTCACAACCTCCTATTTTGTCAAAGCACTGCTTCAGTGAAGAAATAATATCTAGTGGTTAGTGTAGTAATCCTTCTTGTGTCCTGATGGAAACAGGGATCCCACATGTATTTTAGTCTTGATATCTACTTGGAATTAAAAAGCATTCAAATTTTTTTTGTCCGTGTTGCCTTTAAATGACATGCAGTCCCACCGATATTTCCCTCATGCATGTTTTCCCACCAGAAGACAGTAAAAACTTAATTGAAATAATAAATACTAGGAAAATAAATAGCTGTTTTCCTGTATTTGAGTCTCAGCTGGGTGTAATTGTTTGAGGAAATGCACATATATTTTGTTTCTCTTTTTGGAATTATCAGACATAGGTCTGGATAGAAGAAACCAAAGGTTTTGTTCAGAGGTGAACACTGTAATGGCATGGGAGAAAAAACAAGTGTAGTGCCTCCCATTTGACAGTTTTTTGTTTCTCTTTTCAACTTTTTACTTTTAAATTTAGATGAAATGCATGACAAATCAACATGCAACTTGGTGACAAACCAACATGTAATTCAGTTATAAATAGGCTGCCTACGTTAGTAACAGACTCAATCCATTATTGCTACATTTGCTTCCATACTTAGTTCCTATTTCTGCTTCTGTCATTGCTCGAAAGGATTGGGCAAGCACTTGGGTTTATTAATATATTCCAACTATGATGAGACTAGTGCAAGTCATTAGCACTCAGGCAACACACTGCTAAACTGTAAACAAAAATGTTCAGAACCAATGATGTGAACAGCTCTTTCTTAGTCCTTCACCAGTGTTCACATTGTTCATATTGTGTTTGGATCAGTGGGGTTCAGATTGGTTTAACTTGCATTGAAATTAATGACCACAGGTGTGCAGGATTCATTTCAATATTCTACTCATACTTAACTAATACCTTAAAATATGGCTTAGCAGCCATTGCTTTCAGGTGCTGATTGTGAAACTGTAACAGAATTCCACAGTGAATTCCTAGTTCACTTGACGAATCCACGTTCTGTTCTGCCAGGGAATGGTAGTGGTATCAGCACTAATAAGAGTGCTCTTTAGAGATGTGTAAACGATGGAGATTCTCAAGTCACTTTCAGACTAGCCATCTTATTAATAAGTCTCATAATGATATTGAGGAAGTATGATAATTAAGTTTAAAATCACTAAATAACTGGCAATATGCTCAGAACTGAGAAAGGTGAGTGACTGAGATATTCAGCTGTGAAATGGAGAGTAGAATTTAAAACTTTCAGAGCAGGTTATGAAGTTTCTTGGTGGGAAAATATAACAGAATAAACTGTTTATTCTGTCCATAAACAGAATAAACTGTTTATTCACAACACAATGCTTTTTTGCTTTCTTTGTGGAAACAGTTGTGTCCCACCATCAAGGAAAACTTAAACCATAAGTGAATGTAACCCTGTGTTTTTATTACAAAGTCAGAAGAGGAGAAAGATGAGTTTAGTAGTTGGGATGAATTCACATGAGGGAGAGTGAAAAAAGGATCTAGCAGTGACTACTGGACTTGATCACTTCTGAAGTTATTTCTGGATATTCCAGTGTTATTTGGCTTTTAAGCAGATGGCAGTTTTTAGAAAGAAAGTTCAATACAGCTTTTAATATTGTGGTAGACTCAGAAATACTTTGGGACTTTTTGTCTTTTGGCAAGGCTTTTGTGCTTCTACATTTAAATGGTCATGCTCAGTAAAAGAAAGCAGCTGTGGAATCAAACATGAGACTGAGGTTTTAAGTTTGTAGAGAGTTTATCTTTCGTTTTCACAAATAATGCCTCCAACAAATAGGGCTTTAACACTAGTTCATATTTATCAATATTAACAGTAAATCAAACTGAGTTGTTACTTTAAAGACAGAGTATTTTAGCTCATAGTCTTAGGATCATAAAGATTTTATGAGCTGTTTCATGGTAAGATATCTCAAATTAATGGTGTTGCTAACTGTAAAAAGTTAGATAAGACAGAGGTTTTACTACTGTTTTAGTGTGAAAACTCATGACATCAAGAATTTACTACTTCAGGGAGTTAGTTTTGAACTTTAGTCGGGTTTACTGACTAATCACATGACGCATTTTCTGTTTTCCTTTGAAAGGCGTTAACATTTTAGCATGCCCATTTAAAAAAGAAACCACACAGAATCCTATATAAACGACTTCCACAGCCAGCCTATTGCTTCACCCCACTGGGATGATATAAGGTAAGAGTGACATAGCTCTAGAAATGCTAAAGATATGGTCTATGTTATGATTGGAATGTCCTTAATTTTCTATTACTTGCTATTTAAGTAATAACTTAGGAAAAATACTTAAAAGTACTTTTGTGATAAAATATTTCATTGGGCTTTGCAGCTATAGTTTAGCAGTTACATTAAAATAAGAAATCATAGAATCATAGAAATCATAGACAATTCAGAAAGAATGTAAAGGAAACAATTATTGTGTCAGTTTTGAATTTACATTATTAGTAAAATAGAATTTACTCCTAGAAAGCCAGATTCTGGTCTCCTTATTTTTGCTAGGTGGCCTTTTAACTTTCTGCCTATTCTGTTCTTAGTGTAATCTAGAAGTAAATTTTTCAAAGTATGAATCTGAGCAGTTATTCCTAATTTCACCTTTCAAAGCAAACCTCCAAGAAAGAATAACTCTGAGTGATGAGTAGGGCTGTGAAACAGCCTCGTCTCTGCTTCACTACTGACAGTCAGTGCCTGAGAAAGGCTCTTTGGGACCTGCTGTGCTATCCCTGGGATGGAAAACTCTCCCCACTGCCAAGAATCCCCCACAAAACCTTTCTAGAGGAGTCATCTTCTTCTCCTCTTTGTGGGTGGAAGGAAGTCCAAGAAGAGTGCAGGGCTTAGAGCTGGGCATCCTAGTGAGTTCTAATTAGTTCAATTGAACTGATTCTCATCTGACAAGTTCCTTTCTCGGAATCAAGGAAAAAAAAATCATCAGTCAATTCTATCCTGGAGTATTTAATTTGACCCCAAAGAGAATTCTTGTCTTTGCCATCTAATTTGTTGAAAGGAATCACCTTTTGTTAGCAGAGATTAAACAGTAAAAAGGAAGTGTGTGTGCATGACAGAGTTTGGGGAATTAAGTGGGGAATTCCCTCTGAAAGTGGAGACAAGAGGAAGAATATAGTACAGAGCTCTGTCCACTTGTGGGCAGTGTCATTTGTCATCACAACCAACAGTAGATCATTCCAGATTAACTAAGTTTTGAACAAGTTTGTGTGTTTGTGGGAAGTTCACGTTTTAACCTAATATTTATTCAATGGTAAATACATAACTCTTGGTCTGGACTGACAGTGCTTCTGTCTTGTGCAGCCCAGGAGATGGAGATGGAGACTGCAGATGAAGTTGCTATTGTTGGAATAGGATGCAACTTTCCTGGAGGTAACTTTGGGGTAAAAGCAAAGCAGGCTGTGAGGGAACATTGAAAAGCAGAGTCTTTTATTAATGCTGAAATGAAGGAAAGCAACAGTTGTTGGTTTGTCCCTTGGTTGAATTTGTTTCTTTCCTGCTTGTGGGATCTTTTTGAGAGGTGGTGCTGTTGTGGAAACTACTTGGCCTGAATTTGTTTGCAGACAGACAGACAAAAGAATCTGCAGTGCTGGTTGTGGGAAGGGCATTGAGCTGCACATGAAACTCATACAAATGAGCTGGATGGGTGTGGGATGATTTGACCTTTCTGCGTGTTCACTGGCTGGGTGATTGTGCATTGTTACAGGACTCTGCATCCATAGGGACAGGGCAGATGAAGGGCTGGGCATTCTTATCAGCAATGCCTGTAAAAGAAGCAGGTTGAGTTTTCCTAAAAGAAAACTTCTTGCTTTATTACAGTAGGTGGAGTAGATGTAGTGAGATTGCAGGGAAATGGGAGAGAAGGTGGTTAAGGGTTTTGTGGGGATCCTTTGCTTTTAGACAAGCAGTGAGGGGATCAGTCATGCTCTTTCATTTTCCTCTCACCAAAGAATGATCAATTATTTTTGTGGCAAGTCTGCTTGAACTGCCTAGATTTACAGGTGGGAGGTCCTTATTGCTGATTGTGCATTTCTGAGTGTGTGTGGGTAGGGGGAGAACATAATTTAATCTGTTTTAAAAACTTTGTACAACAGGAGATGGAATTGACAATTTCTGGAAAGTCCTGGAGGAAGGCAAAAACTGCACGGTAGAAATCCCCCCTGAGAGATTTAATGCCAAGGAGTGGTATGATGCAGATGGCAACAAGCCAGGAAAAATATGTACAACACGAGCTGCTCTTCTTGATGAGTGAGTCTGTTCCCCTGCTGCACCACTGACTTTTGTAGTACTTAGACTATGGGTACAGCTGCTCAGGGGCTGTGATAGGGTGAAGAATAGCAAATTACAGTAAGGTCAAAATAAGTGTCTTTTATTTGAATTCCACATTCACCTAAAATCCTCAGGCTGTAGAGCTTCATTCAAAGGAGAAGTTGACATGCACAGAAGAAATCTTAATGCCTCCTGAAATTTATACTTGGCAGGGTTGAAACACAGGACCCAGAATTACTTTAGTGCTTAGTCCCATGTTAGATAATGAATCCTGCTCTGAAATCAAGAAATGATAGAAAGCCATATAAATCTGCTCTTGGGATACAAGATTAAAATTGGACTTGGTCTTTTGTAAGCAGGGGCCTATTTTGAAGATGCTTTAAAAATATAAATACACACAAAGTATTCATGAATGTATTGTTAGAAAAGCATGGTTATCTATTGAAAACACCTGAGCCGACCCTCTACTTTTTGGTTTTAAATTTAGAGCATTGGTCTGTATTTGCTTAAAACAATCTGTAATTTTTGTAGAAGACAAGGTTTGGTGGGGGATTCTTTGCAGTGAGGAGAGACTCTCATTTTGTTTATAACTTGTTGAAGCTATGACCACATTACCACAGAGGGAGTCTCATTCTGCACATTTCACAGTTTGAGGAATCCAGTTGGTAGTAGTGCAATAAGCGTGAGAACAAAAATGGGTAGGAGTGGGCTCTTAACTCTGAAATGCAGAATCATTGATAAAATGGCATCTTTTGTGGTGGGACATGAAACATCTTTGGCTTATAAACATTTTCTTCCGAATTTCATAAATGGGAACTGTGGCCTAAACACCAGTTACTGCTTGTAATTTCATGAAGTTGCAAAAAATGTTTACTGTGAGTCTAGAAGAAACGGATCTTATATACTTATGTCATATTTTATTCCGGACTGTGTATTTCAGATTTAATTCATTTGACAACCACCTGTTTGGGATTAACAATATGGAAGCAGAACGCATGGATCCACAACAGAAATTACTGATAGAGTGCACATACAAAGCCCTGGAGGATGCAGGAGTTCCTGTGGAATCTATCAGTGGCTCCAAAACAGGTGTTTTTATTGGTAAGATGAAAATTTCATGGCAAAGAAAGTGTGTTTGAACCTCACAAAGAGGAGCAATCCTTCATAACCTTTCAATATGTTGTCTAGCACTGGATCTAGGCTGGATCTAGACTGGAGATTTAAGGCTAAAGTGCTATGGCACTAGTGGTTAGTTTTGGTAAGAATTACCAGGCTACTCTAGAAGTTCATGGTACAATTCCTGCATCTCTTTTTGGTGCTCTTCTTCCTTAGTTCATGAACTGAAGGGAAGCTTGAAACTGCATCTACAACCCAACCCTTCTTAGGAAAGATACTCCCAAGCCAGGCTGTGATGTCCCACCCTTAAGGGGAAGGGAACACCCAAGATGTGTAATTGCTCAGGTCTGCAAAAAATCACCAAGTTTTAATAGTAAATTACACACTTGGCATGGAAATTGGAATGTTAGTCCCTGACCTGCTACATCAGCACATGGCAGTGGGATGTGGATAAAGAGGTGGGGTGGAAGGAAAAGAGAAAGGAAGAGATGAATTAAAGAAGGGGAGAGAGAAAGAGGGCAAGAAAGAGAGAACAAGAGAGAATGAAAGAGAAAAAAAAGAGAGAAAAAGAGAGAATGAAAGAGAAAAAAAGAGAGAAAAAGAGAGAATGAAAGAGAGAAAAAGAGAGAATGAAAGAGAGAAAAAGAGAGGAAAAGAGATCACCAGTCCTTCTTCCAGTGTTGGTCTGACCAATGAGATATCCAGGGTCTTGGAGGACCCCCCAGGTTTGTTGGGGGTACATTTTTATAGATATGTTTTCCTGCCCTGAAGACAGGTTGCTCTCTTTCTATGCAAATTATCATGTCCAGTTCCTTCTTTCAGACCTTTTTGGAAGTGCATCAGAGGCTTTGGGGTTCTTGGGTGGTCTTAATGCCCTCCCTCCCCAGATTGACCTTGGGTCAATATTTCGTTCCCGTTTCTGTGCTGGTGCTGGCCATTGTTTGTTGATGGGGGTAGAGTGGTAGGAAAGTGCCCAGCAGAAAAGGACCTGGTGGTGCTGGTGGTCAGTAGCAGAACATGTGCCAGTGTGTGCCCAGATGGCCAAGAAGGCCAGTGGCATCCTGGCATGTATCATCAATAGTGTCACCACAGAAGCAGGGCAGTGATTCTTCCAACTGTATATGGCACTGGTGAGGCCACAGCTGGAGTTCTGTGTCCACTGTTGGGCCCCTCAATTCGGGAGGGACATTGAGGTGCTGGACTAAGTCCAGAGAAAAGCATCAGAAGGGTCTGGAGCACAAGTCCTGTGAGGAACAGCTAAGGGAGCTGGTATAGTCTGAGAAGAGGAAGCTCAGGGGTGATTTTATTGCCCTCTACAACTGCCTGAAAAGAGGGTGTAGTGATGTGGGGATCAACCTCTTTTACAGGCAACTGGAGACAGGTGGAAAGGAAATAGCCTCAGGCTGTGCCAGGGGAGGTTTAGATTGCACCTTACAGAGAAATTCTTCATATAAGGGGTGATTGGATATGAGAATCAGTTGCCCAGAGAGCTGATGGAGTTACCATCCCTGGAAGTGTTTGAGGAAAGACTGGATGTGGTACTTCATGCCATTGTCTAGTCAACAATGTGTTATTTGGGCACAGGGTGGACTCAGTGATGTTAGTGGTCTTTCTCAATCTAACTGATCCTGTGATTTTGTGATTGTGTCTCTGTGGAGCAGAGCAAGGATGTTTATCCCAGAGAAGTGCTGCCCTACCTCCCCTTGGTCCCATCTCATTTTGGTTTTTTTAATTCTTGGTTATTACTGACAATCCTTGGTTGGCTCCCTGGCTATCCGGCAATCGGTGTTTGACACATACACATAGGCCCCTTGTCTTCTGGGCTTCTACACAGGCCTACACTTTTCACTCTATATGCTGTTTTCCAGTATAATTTGGTTAAGGTGTTCTGGGGATTAATATCCTTTTAAAGCAGCAGAAATCCTCCTGTGTACCAAGGTGCACTTGTCCAACTGCCTTTGTCAGTACCCAAAAAGTTACTGAGGAGATGATACCAGATACTGTTGAAATATATTTAAAAGACAATAATAGTGTAACAGCACGTTATTGCTGGTGTAATCTGTGTCTCTTTAAAAAGGAGTTTTCTGGGGGAGTTTGCCTGATGTACCTATTGGGGAAATGCTTCAGATTACCTATTAGTCTGAGAGATGCTCTTCTTCCATTGAGAGCTCTATTCTTTGCTCCCTGAATAGAGCTACTGCACTTTCCACACGTGCTCATGGACTTGGGGATCCACCATATTTCAAGCTTAGTATTCCCAGAAAGAGGACACAACTGCTCTCACAGGCCCTGCTCTTTCCTATTTCCTACTGCTTGCAAGAATGAAAAAAATGAGGAATATAAAGTATTGGATGTAGTTTGTGCTGTGACGTTTAAATTGGTACATCTGAGGAGCTGAAGCTCATATCTTGTACATTTATGTCTGAACTACCGTCCAGTAACTTGTTGCTGTTAAATGTTCTCATAGGTAAACTACAACACCCTGAGTCTCAAAAGTGTATCTCAGTCTCAGAGTGAGATACAGACATCTAAGCAGACTACAGAGATCTTAGCTGCATCATACAGTGGGCTGAGCCATCAGAAAGGGCATTTCCTGGGCAGGTAGGAATTTCCTGTCATTTCTTGGGCAGGTAGGAATTTCCAGTGTTAGGTATGTGCGTGCAAGTTGGATCCAGGGGAAATTGCTGTGACTTCTCCCTTTGACTTGTGTTGGAGCAAAGCTTCATGACAGGAGCCCTGATGCCATATGGCTTCATCTTAACACTGAAAACCAGACCACACCACCAGGTTTTCAGCTGTACATGCATGTTGTTGGCTTGGGTTAACTTGACATGTATCTGATGTTTTCCAGGTCTCATGAATCGAGACTATGAGATCATAACCAGCAGAGCTGTGAGTGAAATAAATCATTATGATGGTACTGGAACAGCAATGAGCATTGCTGCCAACAGGGTCTCTTTCACATTTAATCTGACTGGACCGTCTCTGACTGTCGACACTGCGTGTTCGTCTTTTCTTTTTGCTCTGCACTATGCCTTACGAGCCATTAAATCAGGTAATGGGACTGAAGAGGTGCTGAACAATGAAAACAGAATTTCTACTGTGTCTGTCTATCTCCAGAGCAATCTCACCATGACTATGTTTCTGCTTGACTCCAGGAGACTGTGAGGCAGCAATTTGTGGTGGGGTGAACTGCATCATCGATCCCCGCACCTTTGTATCTCTCAGTAAAGCCAAAATGATCTCTCCAGAGGGCATAAGCAAACCCTTCTCCAAAAAAGCGGATGGCTATGGAAGGGGAGAAGGCTGCGGTGTTGTTTTCCTCAAACCACTGAAAAAGGTAAGACTGCTTGTGAAGCAGGCTGAAATAAGACTGGTTCCTTGCCTGAATTTTGTGTCTTCAGGTCTAATAATGACTGTTCCAGAGAAGTTTTGCCAATTTACATTTAAGATTAATGAAGGATTTCTTTAGAATTTATCAACATTCTGTAACACAGGGAAAGGATCTCGCATGTAAAAGTTAGTACCATAATCTGTTTTTTCTTGGCTTTCTTGTGGTGTTTGTTTTCTTTACAGAGAAAGCATAAGTTTATTAAAGACAATTTAACTTTTCATGGAACAGGCAAAGGAAGACTACAGCAAAATCTGGGGTGTGATAACCATCAGTGCAGTCAATCAGAATGGCAGATCCACGACTCCAATCACGAGACCGTCTCAAATAGAGCAAGAGAAGTTACTGCGCAGCATTTATGAAAGTCGTGTTGATCCCTCAGTTGTGCAGTACATTGAAGCCCATGGAACAGGAACTGCTGCTGGAGATCCTACAGAAGCTGAGAGCCTGGGTAGTGTCATTAGCAAAAACAGGTCTTCCAGAGTTTCCATTCTGAAAATTGGTTCAGTGAAAGGAAATATTGGACACACTGAATCAGCTGCTGGAGCAGCTGGGTTAATCAAAGTGCTCCTGATGATGCATCATGGAAAGATTGTTCCATCCTTGCATTACTCAAAGGAGACGAGCAGTATTGATACAGAGAAATTAAACCTTGCTGTTGCCACAGCTGTAGAGCCCTGGGAAGAATCCAGTGAGTATGGAAGAGTAGCTGGCATCAACTGCTTTGGATTTGGAGGAACCAATGCTCATGTTGTAGTCAGGCAGGTGAAGCAGCCAGAGGCTCTTCCTGCCTTTAAGAAGCCCCTGGAATTAGTTCTGCTGTCAGCAGCATCCCCTAAGTCCCTTCAGATGACAATGGCGGACACAGCTGAGCAGCTGAGCACAAGGAACTCCGTAACTCTCCCAAGCCTGGCCTACACCTCTGCCTGCAGAAGAAGCCATGCCAGCTACAGGTACCGAAAAGCATTTGTCACAAATTCCCTCCAACACTTGCAGCAAGAGCTGAAGCTGGCAGCGAGCACGGAACCTGCCATGTCCAAAGTGGAACCACAGCTGGTGTTTGTGTTCTGTGGCAACGGCGTAACGCTGAAGGAGTTCAGTGAGGCACTGCTGAGCTCAGAGCCAGTGTTCAGAGACAAGTGTAAGGAAATAGAAGACCTTTTCCAGCAGCACGCTGCCATCAGCCTCCTGCCAGCAAGAAATCATAGCCCAAAGGACTTGCTAAATCCAGAGTTTTCTCAACCCTTGCTGTTTGCTCTGCAGGTTGCTGTAGCTTCCCTCCTGAAGCACTGGGGTATTAAGCCCGTTGCTGTTGTTGGCCACTCGGTGGGGGAAGTTGCTGCTGCACACATTGCTGGGTACCTTTCCCTGGCAGATGCAGTCAAAGTGATTTATCACCGGAGCAGGCTGCAGGCAAAGACTCCCAGGGGCAGAATGCTGGTGGTTGGAAACATCCCTGTTGAAGAGATTGCAGAGCGCCTGCATCCCTACTCAGGAAAGGTGTGCATTGCTGCTTTCAACAGCCCCATTTCCTGCACCTTGTCTGGGAGTGTAGAGGCTGTGGAAGCTGTCCAGAGTGAGTTAGCTGAAGCTTTCAGACAGAGAAACATCTTTCTTCACATTTTAAAAGTTCCAGCTGCGTACCACAGCCCCAGCATGGACATGATACTGAGGGAGCTGGAGGAGCAGATAGAGCCTTTAGAAAAGCAGAAGGGGGAAATGGAAGTGATTTCAACACTGACTGGGGAGGTTGCATCTGAAAATGACTTTGCTCGGGGCAAATTCTGGGCACAGCATACCCGTGAGCCTGTTGCTTTCACACAAGCCATCCAAACTGCAGCCAGAGGCAGGGAAAACGCGGTGTTTGTGGAAATAAGTCCTCACCGAGCACTGCAGCGAAGCATAAAAGAAACGCTAGGGAAAGGCACAAAGGTGTTGTCGTCTTTGCAAACGGATGCAGAATATCAGACACTCTTCACACTTGTAGGAAATCTGTTTGAACTGGGATTTAATCCCAACTGGCAGCACTTTTATAATGGGTATCAAAGTGTTCCTGTGGCCATTCCACGATATCAATTTGATCGTCAAAAACTCATGAACTGCCTGGGAATCCATCAACAAGCAAACCAAAGAGGTGTCAGTGCCAGTCATCCTTTGCTTTATGGCATAAGCAGTGACAACGTGGAGTTTGGCTGCCTGGTGTCCCAGGAAACGACACCGTACTTATATGAGCACAAGAACAATGGGGTGGCCTTAGTCCCTGGTGCTTTCTATGTGGAGCTAGGTCTGGCCTCTGTGATGAGCAGCTCAGAACCTAAAGTGCCTCTGAGCACTTGCCAGCTGAGTATCAGTTTTTCTGCACCGTGTGTTCTTACACAGAATTCCCAAGTGCTGAGTATCAAGCTGAGTCCGCAAAAAGCCATGACAACTTTTGAGGTTCTTTCTTCCTCCAACGCAGTTTATGCTACTGGCCAAGTGGCAAAGGGGGGGCTTGAAGGTGTGGTGGAAGAAAGCAGCATCTCCTTCCAAGCTATTTATCGAAGATGCAAGTCAGTGATTAGCAGAGAGGAGCTTTATGAAGCACTGTCTCAAGTTGGCTTTCAGTATGGCTCCATATTCAGGCAGCTCAGTGATGTGCATTATTGCCAGGAGCTCAAGGAAGCTATAACGAGCATAAAGGTGAATGAGGAGACTGCCAGAGACATGTACAGCTACTGTATCCACCCAGTGCTGCTCGACTGTTTCCTGCAGATGACCGCTGTCCTGACCTCAAGGACACTCCACTCCCGAGCAGGCTTTCCTTCAGGGATAGGCAGCCTGGTGGTGCTCCGCCCGCTGCAGGAGGAAATGATGATATACATGAGAATGAGCAAATCCACTGGGAACTGCCTTGAGGTCTGTGGATGCTTTGTGGACAAACATGGCTCTGTTTTGGCTGAGCTCAAGCGCGTTGCAATCACTTTCATGAAGGAAGCGTCTTCCAGAGACAATGAGTTCCTTTTTGAAAACAAATGGAAAGAAGTCTCTCTTTCACAGACAATTGGACAGCTGGGGTTTAAGCCCAGAGTGCTTGTCTTTGCAGACAAATTTGGAATAGCTGAGCAGCTCAAAAAATACTTGCATCCTACTTCCAGATATGTTATGTATGAAGGCTGGGAATGCCTTGTGGAAGGCGATGCACAGGATAAAATGAGAGCAGAGGTTAAGGATTATGATGAAATTCTCTTCCTGTGGGGAATCCAAAAGTTAAATGAAGATTCCCCAAGGAAAGCAGTAGATCAGCTGGCAAAGTGCTGCGAAGCCTATCGCCAGGTCGTGGTGGCACTAAGAGAGAAGATGTCTCGCTGTTCCGTCAGGGTGATCACCTACAGAACAACAGAGAGATATGTGGACCACGTTAACTGTGGGTTTGCATTGTATGGCATGACCAGAACTTGTACTGTTGAAGTTCCAGAAATCACATTTCAGTTGATTGACCTCAGCTCCTCCACTTCCCTGGACATCTCAGTGTTAGCAGATGTTCTTGTCAAGTACAAAGGTGGGGACTATCCAGAAGTCTGCATCAGCCAGGGAAGAATTTATGTGTCCGAAATCAGACGCACGCCTTTTGTAGATGCAGATTACATCCAACCCATAAGATCTCTCCAGAAATCACAGTCATTCACTTTGTACACTTCTGATCCATACACAGCAAAAGACTTGTCTGGGGAATTATCCACTGGTACTGCTACTCAACTTGACGAACAGAGTGTTGAAATTCAAGTGGATAAAATTTGTCTGCACTCAGAAGATTATTCTCCCATTAGTGTTTCTAGCTGTAACTTTGGTAATACACTGTATTGGAACTCCCAGGCAGGAGACAAACACAGGCTTCTAGCTCTTGATTTCAGTGGCACAGTCACTGCAACAGGCAGTGATGTGAAAAAAGTGAAAGTGGGAGATCATGTGGTTTCATGTTATCCCACTGCTGCATCATCCAGAGTTCAGATTCCAGGAGCAGTTTGTTTCAATGCAAGGAAATTCCCATTCCTCCAGAATGTCCCTTGTGTGTCATATTTCATCATTGCATGGGAAATCTTCAATCAGAGGTTACCCAAAGGAAAACATGGCAGAGCATTGGGTATTATTACTACAGAGCCGTCCTCAGTTTTGTGCCATATTCTTTCTGCAGCAGCAGAAGAAATGGGTTGGAGACCAGTCCTTGCAAAGCCCACTCCTAACGTGCTCCAGTATATTAACCTGTGCAGTGCCCTTGTTGTTCTTCCTCCAGTCAACAGACTGTCTCAGGAGGACCTGGCCCACATGTCCTTTCTTAAAGATGTGGTGCTTGTGTGTGGCAGTCAACAGCCTGAATGTATCCAGAATGTCAGTGAAATTGATCATGAAAACATCAGCTTTCATATCCTTGCTGTTGCCAGCCTTTTCCGGAAAGCACCTCTAAAGGAAGTGCAGAAGACCGTACACGCCTGGATCAGTTCCATGGATATGAAACGGTTTAGACATCTCTCAGGTTCTGTTTTCCAACAGTCTGAGAACTTTGAAGGGCTAAATTCTGTGATGTCCTATTTCACCTGCACTTCTGTCCCCCTTGCTGTCCTGAGAAGGCAGAAGGACATGGGTGTGCTTTCGGACATCCCGCTGTACGAGCCCCAGAAGCAGCTGTTCAAGCAGAATGCTGTTTATGTAGTAGCTGGGGGGCTCACTGGACTCGGCTTTGAAACGGTGAAGTTCATAGCTGAGAACGGGGGAGGGTGTATTGCAATTCTGTCTAGGAGAACTCCCAGCAGTGAGAAGCAAGAAGAGTTAAGGGCTTTGCAGCAGCAGTACAAAGGGAGCAAAGTAGTGTCTGTGCAGTGTGATGTGGCTTTGACCAGTGACGTTGAGAAAGCTTTCCAGTCCATTGCCAACACTTTTGTGGGGACTCCCATCAAAGGGGTGTTCCAAAGTGCTGTTGCTTTACACGACGGCCACCTTGAAGTGCTGAAGCTGGCTGACTTTCACAAAGTGCTGAGCCCAAAAGTAGCAGGGACCCTAAATCTTCACTGGGCTACCAGAGACCAGGAGCTTGACTACTTTGTGTGCTACTCCTCTGTTACTTCCTTTCTGGGCAATGCCACCCAAACAAACTATGCAGCTGCAAACTCTTTCCTGGATGTCTTCTGCCTCTACAGGAGGAACTGTGGGCTTTCAGCCCAGGCCATTAACTGGGGTGCCTTGAACCTCGGCATTCTGCTTAACCAAAACCACATTCAGAGCATTCTGGGATCCAAGGGCATAGACATTCTGCAAGTGCATGAAATTCATGACTATCTCAGGAAGACCTTACTTATAAACAAGCCGCAGCAAGCTGTGGTCAAATTGAACTTTCAAGCTTTGTATCATCATGTTTTTACTCAGATTATTTCTCTTAAAAGTCGCTTCATATCACTGATGTCAGAAGATTTCAAGAACAAGATTGAAATGTCTGAGGAAACTGAAGTCCCAGAGGCTGCCTTTCTCAAATCTGAGGAGTACATCACCTCACTGGTGAGTGACCTCACAGGAGTGGACGCAGATGAACTAACCATGAACACGCCACTTTCGTCTTTGGGCATAGACTCTATGTTAGCTATGACAATTCAGAACCGTGTCTTCCGGGAGCGAAAGGTGGACATACCCGTTGTGAAACTGCTTGATCCTCACACAACTCTGTCAAGTTTAGTGGTGGTGTTAGAAGAAACAAGCAATGCAAATGGAACAGTTGAAAAGAAGCATGCTGTTGTTGAAAGCACAGAAAATGGGAGCTGGCTATAGGAATCTTCCCAATCAGGAATTGTGTAACTTTGACAATACTCGGACCCTTTGTAGCATGTCAGAATGTGTAATTGCAGAATGCCTGGTGGTGCTGAATGTACTCGTCTGCACTGACTCAGAAAAACCCACACCAGGTTCTTCTGCCTTTATTCTGCTAGCTGTGTTAATTTCAGTCAGTTGTTTGACTTTTTACTTTCAATGTATTTTACCTTAATTTTCAATAGTTTTAACTGGAAATAAGTAGGTATTTTCCTACACATTTTATTTCATATTGCATTTTTAAATTGTATTCAAGTTTTGATGAAAATTGTATATTTGCACCTCTAAGCAGTAAATATACACATAAAGCTGTATAAGCTTATCAGCATTTTTGTTATATTCTATTGTTAATATATCATTATTTTTAATATCACCAAATATTTATAAGTACAGGCATCTTTTTGAAAGTCTGATGTCAATTTAAAAACCTAGTGTTTTGCTTGTGTCTTCAAAAATATTAACAATTTACCAATTGTTACCTATTGTCAAGCATACAAAAAAGCAAATGTTTTTTATTATGAATTAACAAATTTTTGTGAAAGCCCAAATAAACAAAAGTAGTAAAATGTTTAAAAAAAAAGCCCTGAAGTGTATTCTTATCCTATTTTATTTTTTTGTCCTTTATCTGCTCTCCTACTTAAAATCTTAACCCTAATACCTGCCCTGCTTTTGCTCCAGAGAAAAAAAACAGACTTTTCTACAAAGACACTGAAGAAAACTTTGTCTATAGTCTTTTAGTATCGGAATAGGGTATTGTATTATTTCTCCCTTTTCTCCCTAATTCTGATGAGTTGTCCCTTTCAGATCTGGTTGTATTTTCCAGTGTCTGGAGTATCCATGGCCTATGAGGTCCCCCTGAAATAATCTGATCTCCAGGCTGAACTTGGTCTCTCTTAACTCTCATGTGCCAGCCCCAAAGATCTTGGTGGTTTTATCCAAAAGTGTTCAGGTTTATCTGTATCTTTCTCATAGTGGAGGGCCCAGAGCTGCAGCAGCGTTCAGGATGGGGTGTAGTGAGCCAAGTGCGGTGTACTGGTGGTCATGTCACCCCAGTGTGATGCAGAGTTCCCTGCCCAGCTGGCTGCTGGCTTTCATTGCTGTCAGTGTGCACAGTGAGCTCGTGTTCAGTCCACTGCCCATGGGGACCCCCAGTCCTTTTCCTGCTCTGCAGCCCATCAGTGCCTGCACTGTAACGCTGTGTGCTTCGTCTGTCTCATGTGCAGAACAGGGCAGGGGGCTAAGCCACCCCAGGAGCAAGGCCTTGCATTCACTATGGTTGGAAATAATAAAGATTCTGTAATGCTCTTTGCCTTGTGAATACTGGCCCTCCCTTTCCATGTGCCAAATGCTCTCACCTGACTTGATGCTGGCTAGGCTGTTAATAAAGAGCCTGCAGGGTGCTGCTACTGACTCACTGCCAGATGGACTTGGCACAGCTGATATCACCCTTTAGGCCTGGCAGGCCAGTGAATACTCCACCCAGCTTATAGTTGTCTTTTTCAATCTATCTAGTATCAGTTTGGCTACAAGGATGCATTGGGACACTGCTGAAAGTCCTTATGGAATCAAGGTGCATAAAATCTTTCCTCAGTGTTTTCATTCTTCAAGGTAATCAGGCTAGTTAGCCCCCATACCTCTGTGGAAAATCCATGATGGTTGTTGCTAGCCATGTTTTAGTTAATGTCCTTTACTACCTGTGTCATTTTGAGCTTATGGCTCTGTATGAGCGGAGATCTTTGTGACTTTGCCCAAACATTTTGGAGGGAAGTATGGTAATGAAGTGAGGAGCAGTTAACTGTATACATGTATATACATATACATATGCAGAAAGGCACAGGGAGGATTTCAAATCCAGAGTGATTCTGATGTGGCATCACCTGACCAACAGCCAGGCAAATTACAAAGCATAGAATTTGTTCTCTGCAGCACATTTGTTGTACTCGTTTTCTGTGCTGTTCCCTGTGCAAAAACACAAGAACCTTGTAGCACTGATGTCAACATCAAAGCAGTAATCCAGCAGGGCTGCTTTGCACAGCAGGAGTAGATAAAGGTATGACAGGTTGGACAGATGTTAGTTGTATGGCAATCTCTCATAGATGTCCACATTGCACAGTTGTGACTGAATCTATGGATTTCAGCCTTTATACAGACAGGTCTGATTCTGAAAGACTGAAGCACTAACTTTGGCTGGCTGCAGCTCTTTGGTTTTCTCTCACCCAACAATCACTGCTCTGTCAGTACTGTGAAATCCCTTTCTTATCTCTTCTATGTGTTTTGCTTTTTACTGCTTCTGTGAATCTGCCATAAATATCCCAAAGGTCAGAATATTTGAACAAAAACAAGATCATTGCCAGCCTTCAGAAATACAATCAGAAACCTAAGCTCAAAAAATGCTCTGGCAAAGCATTTTCAGCTGCAGCCAGGGCAATTAGAATTAGCAGTTTGTAACGCAGGGTTAAGGCAGCAATGGCAGAGCACTGACTGCTCTTTCATTTGTGCCTGATAAATACAGAGACCATGTGACCAAAGTTATCTACAAGCAGCAGAATGGACTGCAAAACCAGAAACAACCTGCAGTACTGTAAGAGCAATGAGAAAGTCCTGAGCCCTGTTCTGTCGTGCCAAACATCATAAATGGAACAGATAAACAGCCTTTTGCAGTTGGCAATCCTTTTCCTAATACAGCCCAGGGTATCACCAGCCTTCTTGGACCCCCAGAGCTGGCAACCTGTTGTCCTCCAGGACCCCCAGGTCCTTCTCCACAGAGCTGCTTTCCAGCAGGTTGACCCCAGCCTGTCCTGGTGCAGGGGGTTATTCCTCTCGTGGTGCAGGACCCTGCACTTGCCCTTGTTGAATTTCAGACAGTTCTTCCCTGTCCATCTCTCCAACCTGTCAAGGGCCCTGTGAAGGGGGTATGGGCCACTTCTGCCAGCTTTGTGAACTTGCTGGAACAGAAGAGGCCTCTGCCCCTTCATTCAAGCCATTGATGAATAAGTTAAACAATACTGGGCCTGGCATTGAACCCTAGGGGACCCCACTAGTGACAGGCCTCCAGCTACACCTGGTGCCACTGATTATCACCTCTGGGATCTGGCGTTCGGCCAGTTTATTTTAAATAGATTTAAAAGTTCCTTTTTTTTTTCCTTCATCAGCTGTCAAACATGATTGCAGAGACCTGTACTGCCATTTCCTCCTGGAAATATGATGTTCTTCTCAAGACCTGAATTGTACTTAGATAAATTACACGTGAAAAAAAAAATAAATCTGTATCTGTGTTTAACAAAAGGCTTTTAGTGACAATGTTCTTTGGCGTTTGCAGTTAACTCAGTTAACTACATAGGGGTATTTTTAATGATTCTGAACCCTCGGTCTCCAAACTCTCAATACTGTCATTAGAGGAAGGAACCCATTAACAGGATGCGTATTCAGTAATCAGATAAATGTGACTCTGGGACAATACTTGAAAAACTATTAATTTTTCCAGGCAGAGCCTGAAGTGATATAACATTTGGACAATATACTAAAACACCTGGCTCCCCTTCTCTGAGTACAACCATAAATGCAATTAGTCAGATATGTTCTAAACAGAAGCAACATAAATACAGAATTAATGACACTGAGCCCTAATGTTTCTTTGGAAAATGTGCTCGTGGATGGACTTTTTGCTTAGGCACTTCATCAAAACATTCTCCTATTGCATAACAGGACCTTGCAGGCTGAACTAATGAATGCATTATCCTGCCAGTAAACCAGCGTCTGTTTCTGGTTTCACCTGGATCGTAAAACACCTGATAACACCCATGTTGGCCCGGAGGCGTGTTCTGCACCAGGATCAGGGGCCACAAGCAGCCTGTGGCAGGACTACGACATGGCAGTGGCCAAAGCTCTGCCAGGACCCAAGACCAGGGCTGGCTGTGGCCATGGCCTCCCCACTGTGCCTCTGGAAGCCTCTTCCCTGTGGTCCCAGCTGATCTGCCTTGGCCCCAGGCAGCCAAACCCCAGCATCTCACAAAGCCAACTTGTGTTTTCTCCTTCAGATAACACTCCAGAGATGTAGGCATTCAGTTGATAGTGGGAATGTTACTGATAATGGCTTCTTTCAGTCATACCTTACAAATGCATCAAACATTGATTTTCGCTGTAAAGTAAAAATGCCGTATCGTAAATGGACCCATGTAAATGTTTTACTTAATGTAGTCAACAGATTAAGGCATGTCTTACTCAACAGGCTGTTCCTATGGTGCTGGTGGAATGTAATCCTGACTCTGCTACTCAGTGTTTGCACCTGTGACCTCAGAACCAATTATAAGAAATGGTGACATTACTAACAAAACAAGACACACATTTTGCAGGATCCTTGGAAAGCTACAGCAAAATTACTCAGACACGTGAGGCTGTTTGGATGATGAAAGGACTGGAGTACCTCACACATAAGGAAAGCTGAGGCAGCTGAGATTGTTCAGGAGAAGAAGGGTTGGGGGATCTTTTTAGCGTATATAAATTCATGAGGGGAGGGTGCAAAGGGGGCAGTGACAATACCAGAGGTAACAGGCACAGACTGAAACATGAGAAGTTCCCTCTGAACACCAGAAAACACTTTTTTTTATTGTGAGGATGACCAAGCATTGGCACAGATTGCCTGGGGAGGTTATGGAGTCTCCATCCTTGAAGGTATCCAAAAGCCTTTTAGACATGGTTCTGGCACCAGGTTCTGGGTGTTCTGGCTCAAGCAGGGAGTTAGTCCAGATGGCTTCTGGAGATCTCTCTCAAGCTGCTGTGATTCTGTGAAATCCACTGGCAGATGGATTTGATCATCTTCATCATTTCAAATCTTGGGTATGTGTGACACTACCACATTAAATAGAGCCTTGTGGAAAAAAACCCCAATCAATTCAGAAGCCTGTGACTGATCTCCTTCTTTCCCCTGTACATCCCAGTTAGAGTCTTCAGGTCAGACCAAATCATCCTAGATTAGTCAAGGGTGAGAACAATACTTTGAGAATAGCTGACACATCTCACAGAGCAAACAGGCTGCTTGTTTCAGCTGCAGTGTTAGTTTTTACTACTTGGACAACAGCATGTGACCCTGCAAGAAAGAAACTGACCCATTATAACAAAAACGAGAGCCTCCGACCCAGGGAGTGATTGGCATCTGACTCCATTGATTCAGAATGCTGAACAATTGTTTTATTAAAACTATATTATATTACATTATACTATACTATATTAAAGAATACTATCCTACAAAGAATACTAAAGAAAAACCCGTGACTGTCTTGAGACAGCCAGGACACAGCTTTGACCCAATAGGCTAATTAATATAAGCAACCATCACCAGAATCTAATTAGGAACTCACTTCAGGTAAACAATCTTCCTAACACATCCTACATGTGCAAAAGCAACAGGAGCAGCAAGTAGAGATAAGAATTGTTTTCTCTTCTTCTCTCTGTGCTTTTCTAGGAAAAAAAATCTGGGAGAGAGAATTATCTCTCTCTGTTCAGAGAATGTGAATGCCACAGACCCATTCTCCTATTACTTTGATGGATGGATTCAGCAGAGTGACATCTTCGATGCAAAGTTAGTCACAGACACTCTATGCACACATACACAAAGAAAAAAGAAATCTTTTTCAAGATAAAACCATTCAATAGATTTGAATGAGGCCTAATGACTCCCCTCTCTAAAATACCTGCTTTAGCACTGGCAGCAGGAGGAACCCAGGGCAGTTGGCTCACACAGCACTCTCTTGGAGACAGCCAAGCTGATTTTGTTCAATATTCACAGAAATTCAACCTGCATAAGCATGGATGGAAAATCTGTAGCCTCCTGGCCTATGTTTGGCAGAAGTCTGTGCAGCTGGAGTGGGGCCGAATATGGAAAATGTCTGACAAAATTCATTATGGTGTTACTCCAGTCGAGATGTATCAGCCTGCAGCAGATGAGTGGCCTTGTCCCTGCTTGTGACACAGATGGAAAAAAAGCTGATGGAACATCTTGAGCCACAGTACTGGCTCAGAAAGACACACTTATATCTTTCATGTGAGAGTAAAGGAAGATTTTGTTCAATTGATGGGTTTCTTTTCAATACTCAGAACAGGAAGAACTGGCTTCTGTGTAGAAATGCAATTTCTTGTCATGACACCATTTATTGCAAAACCATTAAGAAATTCAGAGAATGCAATATTTCATATTGACATGATGGACCTTTACTTCCATAGGTGAACTGAAGAGAAAAAAGCTGGTTATTCTGCTTTTTAAGTAATAAAGCCACTAGTTAATGGAACTGATAATTTCTGGGAACAGAAAAAAATAATATGATGGAAATATTCTTAGAAAGATTTAATATCAAAACATTGTGTACACAGCAGAAAATGTGCATGGTGTGAGCTGTCTTCTTGTTGAGTAGATATGTTACTGCAATCTGAAACTTCAAATCAGATTTTTAGCATGGAGACTCTAATACTGCTCTCCATGAAGTAAATAACTTTGTTTTTCATGAGCTGTGGAAGCCTGCCCCAGTGAGCATACAGACAGTCATTCCTTAGGCTTCCAGGAATCTAGCCCTCATTTTGTCTTGTAAATCTTCTTGGCTTTACATCCTGAAAGTGCCATGAGAAACAGTGGTGATGACTGGATTTTTCATGTTTCCTCATCTATTTTTACTGTAATTTCTGAATTAACAGTTCTTCACCTCTCAGCTATTACTTGATACACCCCTTTGTTACAAGGGCAGATGGGCACAAAGCAATGTTACCTCTAACTTCACCTCCTATGGTGGCTGCTGTGGCTAGATGTGGCTATGGTGAAAATATGGAATCCCATTTGTGGCCAGGATGGCACTGAGCAAACTCAGCAGAATGTATCTGCTTCTTTGGAAACTGCTTAAATCCACATGTAATTTACTTGCTGATGCTGTGATATTCTTCCAAATCAAGAACCCACCCTCTAAGCAACACCACAGTTGCTGCAATATTTTTCCAAATCAAGAAAGCACCATCTAAGCAGCACCACAGTTGCTGTGCTAGCATTGATTTCAGGGAAATCTGATTGAGAAAAGAGTTTTCAAGATAGGACTTATGTGTATTTCACTTATGTGAAATATTCTTTTGCTAAAAATTCTTGTTCCAAATAATTTCAATGAATAAGGGCTCGAATTGCCTTAAATGTTATTTGGACAAAAATCTGTTTAAAGTTTGCTGCCTGAAGTTGCATTACAGCAAATATAAGCCCTTTATTAAACTGGTTAGACCTGCTGAAGCAATAAGATTTTTACTTACAGCTAATAGTGTGTATCTAAACTCCCAGGGACAGCTCCTAAGATTTAAAAGCACAAGAGATGGTCTGTGATCAACAAGAAGGCACCTTTTTGCAGCAGCACAATGGTGAATAAAATAGCCCAGGTCTTCAAACACCAGTTTTTGTTTTTCAGAAGGGAATTTCTGAGGTAATGATGAGCTCCTCATAGCTGGTGTTTAGACCAGAAATAAATCCGCAGTGATTCCAAGGGTTCTCTAGTGGGAGGAAGATACTGTAGAAGTCATATATTCTTCTCAGTTAGCAGAAAGACATTTGAAATTTGTGACATGGGGACAGAATATACAAATTTAAGTATTTTGTGGGTGTTAAAGGCAGTAGTTTCAGGGTGAGACAGTGCTGCTTGTTACAACTTGAGACATATCCCCTCAGGTACAGAGAAGGAACTAAAATATGTGGAAACACTAGAGTTATTGAGCACAATATTTAATATGGTAGAAACAGCTTTGATAATTCTTGTTGGCATTTATGAATTAGTATTATGGCTGCATTTCATAGATTATATGCTATTAATACTAGTGTGGTAAGACAGTCCATACTCGGGCTGCAAACCCAGCTCAGTTTCAAG
Source organism: Passer domesticus (assembly GCF_036417665.1). Taxonomy (NCBI): domain Eukaryota; kingdom Metazoa; phylum Chordata; class Aves; order Passeriformes; family Passeridae; genus Passer; species Passer domesticus. Next base: position 15,439,693 of record NC_087474.1, on the reverse strand, counting down.
CAAGACTCCATTTAGTCTATTTACCAAGTTGATCACTGATTGTTGAGCAGTCTTCAAATATGCTTACTCTGAAGTCTGACTTGGTTAAAAATCAACTGTGGTAAATTAAATTTTCTTCAAAGGATGTTTACATCACATCAGTGAAGAGATTGTTCAATATCTGCAGTCCTTGAATGCACACACAACAGAGTTAAAAGAAGTGAAACTTCCTGTGTTCAGCATCTTTATGCAAGCAAGAAGAAGCTGGTCTGTTTGGGAAAATATGGGGCTGAGCGGGGAGAGGTTTATGGGAAACATCCTCAAGTGGCTTATGAAAATAAAGACTGCTCTTCCTAGTAGAGGAAGCCTGGAATTATTTCTCTTTTCTCAAAATATAAAACACACCTGACTGACTGAAAGCAATAAATCAATTTCTCTCTCTGGACTTGCCAAGTTACCTGCACATAGAAATGTCAGGTTTGCTGGTGCTTTTCAGAAACATCTGGTTTTAGTGCTGCCATGGTTTAACTCCAACTGGCCACAAACTACCAGGCAGCCACTCATGGAATCCCTCCCCTTCCCTCTCCTGGTGGGATAAGGATAATAAGCAGAAAAAAGTAAAACTCGTGGGTAGAGATAAGAACAGTTTAGTGATTGAAATAAATTATTATAACAGTAATAATAAAAATAACAGATTAATAATAGTAATAGTAATAGTAATAGTAATAGTAATAGTAATAGGAAGAGAGAGAAAGGAATAAAACCCAATAAAAGCAAGACACTCTTAATACAATTCCTCACTACCCACTGAGCCATCCCAGCCCCAAGCAGCAATCAGTGGCTCCACGCCAATCCCCCCAGTTTATATATGGAGCATGATGTTCTAGGGTATGGAATTGATTATTGCAGATTAGCTCTTCTGGCCATGCCCCCTCCCAGCTTCTTGTGCACCTGCTCACTGGCAGAGCATGGAAAATTGAAAACTCTTTGATTTAGAGTAAGAACTAGAAGCAACAAAGAAACCATCAATTTGTTATCAACTTTGTTCTCATACTACATCCAAAATACAGCACTGTACTAGCTAATAAGAAGAAAATTAACCATCTCAGCTGAAACCAGAACAAGCATGCAAAAGAAGAAATGCTTGTTCTTATCTTTTAGATGTCCCAGTTGTGCTTCACAGTTTGATTACCCTGCAAGAAACCAAGGAAAACAGTATTGAATTTAAACCAGCAGAAGTGGATTCAACACTGCCTGGGATTGCTGCTTCTTCAGAGTAGGCCACAGAGGAATGCAAAAAACCCTTGATGCTGCCTTATTTTTAGGCAAGCAGTAGCACAGAAATAGGATAAATCCCCAAGAGTTTGTAGAAACATGTTCTCAGAGAGGTTAAGTGATATGTAGGACACTTGGCACACTAACACTGGATATCACAAACCTGTTTGATCTGGGATGTACAACAGACTGGCAGCCCCTCTGTGCATCATTTGCTCTTTTTCTGAATCATTTCTGAGTGCCCCAGTGCCCGTTCCACAGTACCCATTATGATCACAAGAAATCCATGGCCTGTCTGGATATTTCTGCTGCTGAGAAGTTCTGAACCTGGAACTGTCAAAGGCTCTTTCATTGCCAGGTCTGGACTACTCAGAGGACACAGGGGCAAAAATACAAACGCTGAGTAAACCTGTCATTTTTCTGAACTTAAATTCCATTACTACATTTGTCAAATAAAGAGATCAGGTGCAGAGCATCTGTCATGGTTTAATCCCAGCTGGCAACTAAGCCACACATAGCCACTCAATCTCTAAGGGATGAGGGAGTGAATTGGAAGGGCACAAGTCAGAAAACTTCATCTTTGAGATGAAGACAGTTTAACAGTTAAAGGTAAAAGCTGCATGCACAAGCAAAGCAAAATAAGTTATGAATTCACCACTTCCTACTGCAGGCAGGTGTTCAGCCATCTCCAGGAGAGCAGGGCTCTATCACATGTGTAATGATGACTTGGGAAGAAAAACACCATCACCTTTTCCTTCCTTCCTTCTTCTTCCTCCAGCTTTGCATACTGAGCATGACACCATGTGATCTGGAATATCCTATGGGCTGGTTATGGTTGGCTGTCCTGGTTGTGTCCCCTCCCAACTCCTTGTGCACCCCCAGCCTCTTTCCTGGTGGGGTGAGGAGCAGAAAAGGCCTTGACACTGTGTAAGCTCTGATCAGCCATAGCTAAAACATCCCTCACTTATCAACAGTTTCCAGCACAAATCCAAAACACAGCCCCATACCAGCTACTGTGAAGAAATTAACTCTACCCCACACAAAACATCACAAGCTCTGAGCATTAAAATTAAACTAATAAAATTGTTTTTCTGGAACAGAGAAGAAACATGAACATTTCAACTACTGCCAGTAATTCTAGCATCATCTACATTTGTGTCTTGAAAATTTTATTTCCCCTGCAACTTTTACAGTGTTCACATAACACGCAGCAAATCTGAAAGCAGTGGGAGTATCACTTCTCTTTGTCAGTGCAACGAGCTGTGAGCTGTGTTTGTATTTGGGGCATTTCTGTGAAAGGGTGGGGACAAGGAAGTGGGTTTTGCTTGCAGCAAGCTTCTCCATTCTTTTCAGTGGGGAGCTCCCATTCCCAGAGCCATTTCCCAGCGATGGTGCCTCCTGCCTGTGAGCACCTCCCAAGGCTGGCACCCCTGTGCTGTGCAGCTGGGCAGGGCCAAGTGCAGCAGGAAGCCCTCTGCCCATCGTGCCCCCTCTCCAGGGTGCAGCGCCTTGCTTCCACTGAACACAGGAGATCCCTGTACTACTGCAGTGGCTTAAAGTCTTTGCACCTCAAAATCTTCAGTTTTGGCCCCATAAGTGCCCTCAATCTCATCCTGTTTCCCAGCTTTCCTCAGATGTTCCTCCTTTCTCCCTGGGAGCTGAGCAATGGGCTGCAGGAGACAGATACCACATAAAACATGTTTAGTCATGCAAGTTCATCTCCCGCAGAGGCCAGGCCATGCTGGGTGAGCTGTCCCTGCCACATTCCCCGCTTGGCTCCCGCCATGGCCTGAAAGTTCTGCACCTCTCCCTTGCACCAGAACCGGCCTGGGAGCCTGTCAGCTGGACAGGAGGATGGTGAGATGCCAGCTCCAGGAAACTGATTCTGAAAAATTTCAGCTGCCAGCTCGGTTTCTCTTTTCCCCTTTTTTCTTTCCATAAGGCTCATTTGCTGTTTTCAATTGCCGTGTTTATTTGTTGCTGAAGCCTTGGCAGAACTTTATCTGCTGGGTCAGGTTTGTGGTAACAGTCATGACCGCAGCAGTTCAGTGAATACTGAAATGCTGGCTTGGGTTGGAAACATCAAAACCAGGGAAGCAAAAACAGTATTGAAACCTGGCAGAGGCTTACAACTATGAAACCTCTAAGGGGAAGCACTTAGTTCTGGACAGTGTGTAGGAAGCTAGGAGAGATTTATTTAAGGATTTTTATTTCTGTCCACCATATTGATCAAACTCAAAGAAAACATGCTAAGAGATAATCAAAGGGAGGATGTAGTCTCCCAAAAACTTAATTGGCAAACAAATGTTTAGCTTGATCCTTGAAATATTCCAGCAATGACAATTCCACAGCACCCTTAAGTAACCTGCTTCCGTGCTTCGTTACACTTGGTGTGAAGAAAGCCTTTCCTGATGCATTGCACTGCTTCTTGGTACTTTCCTCTTTGCTGTATTTCTGTCTGTTCTGATGGAATATTTTGGTTCTTTCTTTCTGTGGCTCTTTTGAAGGTCTGAAGATCTTTTTTTGATGTCTTAAAACTTTGAGTCAATTTGGTTTGTTTCATATTAATCACTCATGATTCATTCCAAAATATGTTTCTGTTTCCAAAAATTATTTCCCTGATGTACATTCATTATGAAACTATTTGGGTTGCATATTTTAAAAGCTGCTCGTTGATATAAATATTCTCCTATGAACTGGAAGCAGCTGTCTGTGAACCACATTGATAAAATTAATACAGTAAAAATTGTCATGTAGGAATTGACCTTGGCTGTTACACAGTCCACACATGCTTACACATTCCCCTTGTGATTTTCCTGATATTAGTTATAAATTCAGAGCTGGGTTAATATTTTGGCAAAATATTCAGGGCTTCCCAACTTGGCTAACCAATGAGCACCAAAACCAGATGTTCATCCTGACATTTCAAAGAAGTAGTAAATACATTTACTGCACAATTAGCAAAAGCAACAGAATTCAATATTTTTAACTGTAAAGCAGACAAAAAAAAAATAGGAGATGACCTGTCTTCTTTTACCCAATGACAAGGTGAATTTTTCAGAATTTCCTCATTTTCTGAAAAGCAGAGCAAAACACTCCCTTTGGAAATACATGAGAAAAAAAAAGAGAAAACCCTGGTTCTCCTCCCTGCAGGCAGGTTACAAAGCAAAACAGAAGATATGCATGGAAAACTTCTAAATATCCTACTTTCTGATAGTCATAGAAATACTTGGAATTTGCTTTGGCGAGGACAGAAGTCTAGTTTCAGATAGAAAGAGGAGTGCATCATGACGTTAGATGTCCAATTAATGGCTTTGATCTTCTGCTTTTAAGGAAAGGACCTAAATCACTGCCAAGTTAAACTGAAATATGAGGACTTTCCACATCAACTCATCACAGAATGCACATGCTGCTGTCTGCTTGAGGCTGCTGGGTCAGCACAGGGAGGAAACATCCATTTTTCCCTCATCTTTCAGGCTTTAAAATGACTCTGTGGACAACACTTTTAAACAGTTGCTACTTAAAAATTTCACCACATAAGCCTGTGGATTGAGTATTCTTCTGGCTTCTTGTTATTGTCAGTCCTAATCCTGCCATATTGTTAAGGGCTCTGCTGTTATTAAGCACTGTGCCAATACCTCTCAAAAGCTACAACTCTCAGCTTTCCAAACACAGTGGTAAATTTGTAAGTAATGTTTTCAGTCATGCCAAAATGACTTGGGCTCTAAGCCAGAAACGACTTAGAGATGTATGTTTGTACTGGCAAAAACATTTAATCCTTCATTCAGCCTCACTGAGTGTCTGCCTGTGCTTCTACATGCCAAAGGGCAAGAGACAAGGAGATATATCCTTGCAAAGCTTTCAGTTCATCCTTCTTTTAGCAAGCTGCTGAGCTGCTTTGCATACTTGGGCATAGTCAGGCAGCAAGAAGAGTGTCAGAAATGCACACACACATCCATCTCTCCCCGACAGGAACACTCAATTCGTTGTGAGATTTACTGTAAGAAGAGCAAATGTTTTGGGACAATGACTTCTGGCTTTTCCCTGCCTAGTTCCTGGTGCCCAAGTCATTTATTTGCAGAGCAGATTTCTCAAAGCTGACAGATCCTGATCGCACTAAGCTGATGAAATAAAAGCACTTTGCTGCCAACTAAGGAGATATTTCTCAGATAATGCAGTTTACTGGCAGGACAGTGTCTCTCAAGAATTGTTTCCCAAAGGCATTCCAGCTGATTTGGTGCAGGAATTTGCATGAGTTCCAGGTGGCAGCTGAGACAGGGCAAATCAGCACCATGGGAGCCACAGTGTGGGTTAATATCCCCCCAGAGCTGGTGGCCCAGGGCTGACACAGAGAGCTTCAGCTGGGTGCAGGGGGGATGCTGAGAACAACAGCCAGAGAAACAGCTCAGCTTCACTGTGTTCAAACATCTCCTCCCATTCCATCCCACAGTGCCTGAAGTCCCCCCAGTATGCTCCTACACTAGGAAAGCAAGGGTCATGGAGATTGTTAGCAAAGGTGCAAGAAGTGGGCTTCTGTCTTATTTTCCAAGAGTAATTGGATCTGTTTTTCCTCCACAGCTGCACATACTTCAGTGCAAGTTTATGCATGAACATTCACTTAGGAGTAAGAATTTCCTATCTTGACTTAATTAAAGTTACTTTAAAAAAATAAATCTCCTTAAATTAAGTCAAGAGTCTTATTTTTGTCCTCATGTAGATTTGTACCAGGGTTGCTGGAAGTGTAAATTAAACCAGATGTAGTCAGTTCAGTGCCTGTGTATGAGACAAGGAAATGCTCCTGTGAGCTGATCATCTGAGGATTTTGCAATACATTTCTCCTCAGCAGTCACAAGCAGCAAAACACTTCAAGGCCTAAGCCACAGTAGCATGGTTGAATGACAGAGTCCATAAACAGCTTGCCATGGCCTGTGATTAATAGAAATATAGAAAATGAAATAGAAATAGAATGGCTAGTTTAACTTCAGGCACAAATCCCACCACAGGACTTGACCCAAATCCACAGGAGTTTTTCCTGGAATCAAGGAGAATTCACAGTTTGGGCACCAGTCATGGCAATGCCTGGCTTCTTGCCGTTACAATTAATCAGGAAATAATTACAAAAGTAATACTTTTACTTGATTATGCTTTGTAAGCATCACTTGGTGATGTTTACAAAGTACCTGTAAAGCCACATCAAGTAGGGTATTCTGCTCTTTCTGCTACCTACTCCTTTACATAGAGAGCTGTTACTTCTCAGCCCATTGGCTGCTCATCCTTTTACATGGAAAAAAGACTTTCCAACTCTTAGTCTAAAGACAGGAAAAATTCTGGAGAGATGCAGCAACTAATATTTGTTAATCTACTAGGAGCAGTTTTTCGTTGCTGGTCTCCAAAGGAATGAGGGAGAAGGTTGAAGGGCCAACTTCTCAGGCCAGATTAAAAAATCACTGTTCTCTTCATATGCCTACATAGGCATTTACACTAGGAGATATTCCTGTGTTGGAACACCATGTGAACAGAGATGTGATTTATACCTACAAATTCTACCCTTACAGATTTCCATTAGGCATGCACACAGAAATGCAAGTCATTGGGAGGTGTAGGTGGTAGAAAAGAAGCAAGCAAATAAGTTGTTTATTCATCTCTGAGGGGGGTTATCCCTTTCAAGCCTGTGTTCTGCTAAGAGTAATTAGCAGTAATATACAATGAAGGGACAGGGAAGATAGGAAAACTTTAACTCCCAGGAAAATATACCTAACTTGTTATGCTTAATATGGAGGTTTCCTTGGCTGATATCTTCAACAGCAGAGTTATAATACTTAGAGAAAAATATATGCCATCTTTCAAGTGTTCTATGATTTAGCAAAGTCCCAGGACCTAGAAGCAGAGAACTGTCCATTCCCATTTACCTTCATATATCATTCTGACTCCTTTGCTGTTTGTTAAATTTTGAATTAAGCTCAAATGACCTGACTTGCTTGAGGCTAAAGTCACCTTGGCAGTTATATTAAGGCTCTCAAAACTAAACAAAACTGTCCATGTTCCAAAGGGAATGAACAGGAGGCTGAATTAAATAATGACTACAGACTATCTTAAAGTGATTAAACGTTAAGAAATCATCAATGGCAAATTTTCTGTGCTTTCTTTTAGCTGTTTGAAGAAAAGCTATCCTAGTCTTCTTAGAGAAGAAACTCGTTGTCTGTTGTTTGGCAGCACTCAGCAGAGAGTCCTAGTTGAACATCATGTATTTATTTTCATTTTAAAACCTGTCTTTGGGGAAGGTGGGATTAGATGGTAGTTTCTTCTCTGATTACCTTCATGTCCTTTTTCTTCTATAACCAATCTCCTTCTGGTTCTCTTCTCATAATTTCTGGCTCTCCCTTATGATTCATGCTTTCTCTCAAAGTCAAAAGGATTCTCCTTTTGCAATTTTCCTACCATTCTCCAGTTAGCTAAATTGTATAGTGACTTCTTGGGATTAAATTAATCACCAAATTTACAAGCTGGAAGGCCTAAGGTGCTTTTTCATTGTAAAATGGCAATTTTCAGGCAGCTGAAAAGGAATTCTCAGTGCCACACAAAGATCTGAAATTCTGAAAATAGGAATAGTTCTCTGCTAAGACGCCTCCATCACCCTGCCCTCCTAACTCACCTGGCAAAGGTGCCATTTGTTGCTCACTTGCACAGGTTGGTGACTGTGGCACCTCAAACATTGCCACTATCACATCTTTGAATTCTAAGTCAGGAGGCAGAGCTGAGAGGGAGATAAGTAATCAGAAGTATGCATTAACATAAAATTATTTATCCAACTAGGCTTCACTTTATTTCCTGCATTGAGATCTTAGGAGGAAGCTGTGATTCCCATTCTCCTCTGCCCACAGAGAAAGAAAACAGCAGTGCCTCTGACAAGGCAGGCAGCTCCACTGCCTGCAGGAACTGCTTCCTTGCAGGTGTTTTTCTAAATGTCTGCCAGACTACAGCACTGGAGATATCACAGGTGGGGGCCTTCCTTTTGGGCATTAGTTTATTCTAAATTACGTTCCAAAATGCACATCAAAAAAGAGCTGTGAAAGCATAAGGCTTCCCTGGATTTTCTTGCTGTGGAGGAGAATCATTCCATTTCCAGCCTCCTCACTGATGCCCTTCCTGAGCACTGTTACCTTCTTCCCCCTTTTTTCTCTTGCTGTTTTCAAGTGTCTGGTCAAATCTGCAAGGCTGTCAAATGCTTTCTGAGAGTCCATATGAGCTGCAGGAACACTTGGGAGGAGAGGGTGGAAAGGGTATGGAACAGGATGGAGCAGGATCTATTGTCTCTGTTTCTGGCACTGGAAAAGGAGTGCCAACAGGGAAGTTTCCTTAACTGGAGATTCCAGAAAGACACACACATATAGAGAGAGACTTCACATTTATTCTGGAAATGGAAGCAGTCAGAACACATGGAAAGAAAGAGCATGAGGTGGACAATGTTTTAGATCTTTGTATTTCCTTCAAGCACTTCAAATATGTTATCATTAAGGGTGCAGTAGACGTTTCCAATTCTGATACTAATTTTTGAACTTTCAAATTAATGTTTCAACATCTATATGACACAGGTTATAGTTTATTATACAACCATTAGTTGTGAATTTCAAGTAGATATTATTCACGCTTTTATCACATATACATGAAGACATATAATTTTTTGTTTTGTTTTTTTCTTAAGGGCCTGAGTTTCTTTATTTGTAAAGAATACTTGTGAATTTCAGTTTTTGGAACAGAACAATTTTCTAGTACTTACACCGAATTCTTGAAAGTCAAAACAAAGACATGAATATCAGAAAGCTAAATTCTGAGTAATGACTTTTAATATTGTTTCTGGTGATGCTGGGACTGGAAATGGGCAGGTTTCAAATCAGGTCTTTAAATCCACATCTATCCCCAAGACTCTGTGGGTGGCCCAGTATTACTGAGATTGGAAAAGACCCCTAAAATCATGAGTTCAACCATGAACCCAGCACTGCCATGCTCACACTAACAGTGTCCCCAGGTGCCACATCTCTATGCCTTTGTGCTCCTCCAGGAATAGTGATTCCATCACTTCCACGGGTAGCCTGTTCCGGCTCCCGACCACGTTTTCAGTGAAGACATTTTTCCTTATATCTAGTCTGAGCCTCCCCTGAGGTTGAGGACCATTTCCTCTCATCCAATGCTCGTTACCCGGGAGAAGAGGCCGATCCGCAGGTGCTGCACCCTCCCTCCAGGCAGCTCTGGAGAGCCATAAATCGTGTCCCGCCCGAGCCTCCTTTTCTCCAGGCTAAAGCCCCCCATCTCCATCAGCTGCTCCTCACCAGATCTGTGCTCCAAACCCTTCCCCGGACATGAAAATACCAGATTATCCCGTATATAATTATCCTGTATACAGAGCCCTCTAACAGCGAGTTTGTCCACTCAAAGAGGGAGGGCTCTTTCCAACACCCCCTGAATCCGCTCTCGCTTTCCCGGCGCAATCCGGGCGCAATCCGGGCTCATTCCCGGCGCAATCCGGGCTCATTCCCGGCTCATTCCGGGCTCATTCCCGGCGCAATCCGGGCTCATTCCCGGCTCATTCCGGGCTCATTCCCGGCTCATTCCGGGCTCATTCCCGGCGCAATCCGGGCTCATTCCCGGCGCATTCCCGGCTCATTCCCGGCGCTGCCGCAGGCAGGCGTTGCGCCGCAGTACCGGCGGCGGGCGGCAGGGGGCGCGCGCAGGCCGCGTTCCCGTGCCCGGCGTTCCCGTGCCCGGCATTCCCGTGCCCGGCATTCCCGTGCCCGGCATTCCCGTGCCCGGCATTCCCGTGCCCGGCATTCCCAGCTCCGCTCCCGGCGGAGGCGGCGGCCGGGAGGGACCGGGGGAGGTGCTCGTGTCCGGGATCAGTGTCACTGCTGGTGGGGTTGGGAGCACGTTTGGCTGCCGCCCAGGAGACCTGCCAGCTTTACGCTGGGCTCGATGGTCTTAGAGGTCTCTCCCAGGAGAAATGATTGCGCGATTCCGCAGCGCTGAAAGCTGGAGCGGCTCTTTCAAGGGCTGTATCACAGGCACCTGCGACACCGAGCGTGGGTTCGGGGGGAAACTGGGCCCTGGGGAAGCAGCCATGGCTGGTTAAAAGGTCAGCGATTTTTTGCTTGTCAAGGGTGGTATAAAACCTTGAGCAGGTCCTGCTGTGAAGCTCTTGCTTAGGAAGAGTGTAAAGTGCTTGGTTAATGTAAAACACATATTTATAGTGATTTCTTTTAAGTGCTATAATTTAATAGGTAAGAGCCTGGTTAGTGATGACATGAGGGAAGGGATGATAGCACACAAATATTAGGAAGAATACTGTAATAGCTGTGGGGGAGTTATAAGAACCCTGAGTTCCTATAGCATTAAGTTTTATTTTAGGGAAAGGGTTTGGTTTGTTGGCTTGTGGGGGTTTCTTTGTTGTTGTTTTTTCTTTTTTCTTCTCTCTCTCTTTTTTTTTTTTTTTTTTTTACAGACTATGGAATTGAAAATGGAAAATCTAAGATTAAATCTAAAGCTTCTAGCTTACAAGTGCGAGGTAAAAATGTGTCAGTCTTCAAAGTAATACTATTCCACATGGCAACCAGCAGTATTTTCCATTCCTGTTTTTCTTTTCAAATGTTTTTTTTTTCTGGTGCTGCTGAACTTCTTGCCCTCTTGAATGCTTTGCTTTCTGATACTAGAAGCACTGCAAACTCATCCTTCTTGAAAGGGGCTATTTATTCAGTAAAGCTTTTGTCAGACCACTTATGTAGCTTCAAAACCAATTCCCAGTGCTTTCCTTTCTCTCTCTCTTTGTGAGAAGCATATGGATTCTTGGACTGAATGGATATTATATCAATACTATACACTGTGCTTCCCTATCAACATCAATTGCTGCAGTTGGGTTACAGACGCTGTACAGGTGCAGGAAGGAAATGGTCTTGACAAATAAGATACATGGGATTTTTCAGGACAGTCTTTACAAAGAGCTGCCTTGTGAAATCCCCATTAGACAGCAGCACGACAAATAGGCAGGCAGGCTACATGAAATACCACGGCAGCAAATGTGAATGTCTCCCTTTTTTACTGAATTCTTGCTTGCTGCAATCATCACCATGCTTAAGTGAAGAACAGCAAAATGTATTGCATTATTGAGCACAGGAAAGCTGATGGCTCGTAGAGAAAAGCAGCTTCACTCCAAGACACAGATGGGAAGCACATACTGTCCTGAATTCATCTGCCTTTCCTTTAGGGAATGACAAGTATTCAGCATTATACCTCCCCTGGGTATCGGTGTTGAACCATGAGTGTTAGACACAGGTAACATTTCAAAGCAGTCATACCACTGGCACAGTTACAAACACACTTGATTAAACCATCCCACGCTATGAAAAGAGGTTTAGAACAATAGATTCAGGGTCAGCTTTTCTTCTTGGCATAAACCTGCTCAGAAGGCTTCAAACAGGTCAATTTATGGGCCTCTGAGAGAGCTGAAGTGGTGAAATGGACTATGTTGTTGAATGATTAATTTATTGTTAAATTGTTTTTGCTCTTCCCTCTTTGTTTGTCCTAGTACTAAGCAGTGGGGTTTGCATTATTCATACAATCTAGTGGGGAGACTTTGCAATACAGAAGTACTGACATTATTTCAACATGCAGTAATGTGTTGAGATTATTCCATGCTCTTCCCACTAGGGATGATGGCACCCAGCTCCATCAAATAAGCCATACATGGCCCATTGCTAGTAAAAATACTCTTTTTCCATTAATAGAACCTGACAGGAGGAAAAACAAAACTCAGCCCACAATCTGCTGTCTTGAGGTTGCCATTGACAAAACATTTTACTCAAATATTTTCAGGCATTTGATGAGGATCCAGTGTCGGATGGATTGAAAAAGGAAATGACAGGAAGATTGTGAAGATTTTTGGGACAGACCTGAAAAGTGAAAATGTCTTTTCCAGATCTTTCCAACATTCCTCAAACTGGCCAAAAAAGGGAAGGCATTTTGGATCTGAAGGCTTTTTTAGTAGAGAATCCAGAAAGTGCTACTGGGTAAAAAAAAAACTTACCTTTGAAAACATCTTGGCTATCAAAGGAAAGAATTAGACTGCCGCTGGACTATTAAATTATTTGAAATATGAAGGACACTATTGACAGGGGTATTGGAGATGATGGATTATACCTATTTGCTACACAGTGGCAAAATAGATGCATAGTAGTACAGTTTCTGGTGTGCCTCTTTTGTATTTCTAGTGATTTATTGGCAGAATGCCCATAAAAATAATGGAAAATCAAACAAAGCAACCAGTTAGTTAAAAAAATGATAGCATTAATACTCTTAATCTGTTCAAAAGCCATATTTTTATTTTAAATAATATTAGTCACTTTTTAAATAGGGTATTGTATGTTGTGTCTGAGGTCAGGGCAGGTACATGGTGTTTGCATAACTCACAGGGTACAAAGATCTCTCTGCTATTTCTGGATGCTCAGAGCACCACTGTGTATTTATAATGTACATTTTCTTCTTGAAATTCATGTGTATCTCTGATTATAATTCCTACAAATTACTTGAATGTCTGCACAGTTTAAAGTCATGTGTCAGAGTCAAGTCTTTTTAACAAAGTGATTTGCAGAAAATGAAAATATACTGAGCCCTTTTATCTTAAATCTTGCACTCCTAGCAGAAGAAATGGACCTGAATAGAAGAATACTAACTGTTCATATGAAAAACTGGAAGATGTAAAAGAGGAAAAAATACATGCACTGCTAAGAACTGCAATCTAAAGCTTTTTTTGGATGCTTTAATTCTGAGAACTGAGAGAATGTGTGTTCTGCTTATGAGGTATCTGATGGAGAAGCAACAGCCTGAACATATATGAAAATTTACAGGGTACATAAAACAACTTTTGAAAAGTGTCCTTTCAAAGTTTTATAATGAAGGGTACAAAATTACTTATCAAGTGCTTAATCACTATCTTCATTTCTTGGCTGCTTTCTAATATGAGTATCACCATACAGACTGTTTTAGTTGGCCTCTTCCCTTGATGGCCTAAATTATTTACGATCCATCCTTCTGAGAAAACAGGCTCCAGGAACACTCGTTACAATCTCTAGGACATGCCTGCTCTAAAGAAGGCTTTGGGTTTGTTTGGGTTTTTTTTCAGGCATTGTTTTTTTTTTTTTTGGGGGGGGGCTGTTTGTTTGTGGTATTTTTTTGTTTTGGTTTTTGCTTTTTTGATTGGTTGGTTTGGCTTTATAGTTGTTTTTCTTTTGGTTGGTTAGTTTGATTTTTGGTTGTGGTGTTTTGGTTGTTTTTTGTTTTGGTTTTTTTTTTTTTTTTTTGTGGTGGGAGGAGGAGATTTGGACAATTTTTTTGCCTTCTTATCCTTTGGATGAAACTACTGACAAAAGCCACCCATAGTTTGTGAGGTGGGTGTTGCACATTCCATTTGGACCAGTTCAAATACTAGACCCATACTAACTCTTGCTGAATACTGTTTTTCCTTTGGCACCAGGGAAGATGAGAGTAAAGAGATTGAATAAATTTATCAACTTTGGTAACAGATGGTAGGTCAGTGATAGCTGAGAAAGCATGAATTGAGTAGGATATGTATTTTTTGAGAAATAAGTGCAACATGCTTACACATATTCAGAAGCAACTCTATTGTCTTCTATGTCTCTTCAGCCATCCTTTGGTAAGTTTGTTTTACATTCCAGAGTTCAAGAGACTTGAACTCAGTCTACCAGCTTAAAGTTTAAGTAGTTCCTACTCTGTGCCTGCCTTTCCTACCTGAAAAGCCTCCTTGTTTGCTCCAGACCTCCCTGGCAATATCTGTGCAGGGGGAACCAGCAGGCAGCCTGGGCTCAGGTGGGGGGGGGGGATGCACTCCCTCCAGCTGGAGGGATTTCTGCTCTGCTCTCACTCCTGGTTTATGCTGCAGTGCCTTTGGTTTCTGTCCTCTTCTTCCTTTCCCGTTGGGCAGGAACTGTGAGGAACAGAGGGAGTAGGCAGATTTCTTTAACTGAAGCATTGTTTTGTACTGACAATAGCAGCATAATAACACCTGAGAGGAAAGGATTTTGAGTGGCAGAGTTTTATATCACATATGTGTGCACCTGCCATCCTGACCTCAAGCAGACTTCAATTCCCTAAAGACTGTGTGCTGTTGCCCTGCTCCAAATCACCTCTCTCTGCCTGCCTTGCTTTTGACAGTCTCTCACCTGCTTACAGCATGTCCTTGTAATTTGCTGTGCTCATCAGTTTGCTGGGCTTTCTGCTGTGCTCACAAGAAAACCTATTTCACTGAGTTCAGCTGGGGCTTAAGGGTAAAACACTCAAGTGAATACCCTTCCTGTGAGTAGTCCTGTGGATTTGCTGTCTTCAGCCACTATGATATGTCCTATTTATTCTTCCAGGGTGCTGTTACACTAAATCAACACAGTTACAAAGAAATGCACCAGCAACGGGCCCACAGCCATACCCTACCCAGAAAACAGCAGGGAGCAGCTGTGACCCAAGAAAAGCTGGTTATGCTAACCTGAAGCTACTGGATCATTCTTTTGTCATTCTTTAACCTGAGAAATGAACTAACTGAACAACAACTCCTTTGGGCTGAATTTTGTGGTTCTCATAATTAAGACTGTTCTTTTTAATAGGAATTTTGACTTAGGAGCCCAATCCCACATCTTTACTTTATTAGAGAGAGAGTGAAATTGAATGTTGAAATAGAAGCAGACAGGTAAGTGTAATATTGGATTTTCTCCTCTAGACTCTGCTTTCTTGGCTAATATGTTTGTATTTGGTTATTGAAATATAACATATGTGTAAACACATAGAAATAAGCCATTATTCTGTACTATTTGAGTACATACATTGTTTTGTCTTCTTTTTATCTTTTTTTAGTATTAGAGATGCTCAGAATTATACAGTCAGAAAAACTAATCTGTTTTATGTGTGTAACACAGAAGAGCCAAAGGCTATATCAGTTTTTCCATTTGCACATACAAGTGTTTGCAGAACATAGCCATAACATTTTCTTTGATTACTGTGATATATTTTGCATGCACACTGCTTGATATCAGCAGCAGAATACACTGCCTTTGTAACCAAGGGACATTACAGGAAGTCTCTATGTAGGCAGAATGGGCAGAATTAATCTGAGTTACTGAGTGACTGGAAAAATCTCTAGAGAACAAGCTTAGGCAATGGCATGGGTGATGTGCTAGACTGGGCTCTGCCAACAGAGCATACTGAATGAGCATCCCAGTTCTGTACTGAGAGGCCTTTTCTGAGGAAGCCACTCACTATACTTTAGATAAAACATAAAACTGAGACTCTCACTTCTTGCAGTCATCAGAGAGCTTAAACTACTTTTGTGGTGTCAACACTAATAGTGTGGCCAAGAGGCACACATGTCATTGCCTTCTACCCAATCAACGCCCCAGTTGTTTCAGTGGTTTGTGAGACCCTTCTCAATTTCCAACTCTCAGCTCACATTCAAAATCATTCACTGTTAGGCAGCTACTGTGCTCCTTCTTGGGGTGGGACCCTAACTCTTGGGCTACTGTACAACATGTAGTATTTCATCCTTCAGCATCCTCTGAAAGAAGGAGACATAGAAAGCCAGAAGAAGTACATGAATGTATATGTATTTAAAAGCTTGTTTCAAAATTACAGAGGTGAGCGCCTCTCATAACTGGCAGCACTTTAAATCTTGAGCAGAACTTTGCAGGAGACTCACAGTTGTGATACAAGCAAATTTTCTGAAACTCTAACAAGGGAAAGTGCCAGATTCTGCACCTGGGGTGGGGCAGCCCTGGTTTTGTGTAGAGACCGGGCAATGAGAGGCTGGAGAGCTGTGCCACAGAAGGGGACATGGGGGTCCTGGTCCATGGCAAGCAGAACCTGAGCCAGCAGTGCCCTGGCAGCCAGGAGGGCCAACCCTGTCCTGGGGACATCAGGGACAGCATGGCCAGCTGGGCAAGGGAGGGGATTGTCCTGCTCTGCTCTGCCCTGGGCAGCCTCACCTGAGTGCTGGGGGCAGCTCTGGGTGCCACAGTGTCAAAAGGACATTGAGCTGTAGAGAGTGTCCAGAGAAGGCTCCCGAGGATGGTGCAGGGCCTGGAGGGGAAGCCATGTGAGGAATGGCTGAGGTCACTTGGTCTGTTCAGCCTGGAGGAGAGACTGAGGGGAGACCTCAGTGTGGTCCTCAACATCCTCAGAAGGGGAAGCCAAGGGGCAGGCACTGATCTCTTCACTCTCACGACCAATGACAGAACACGAGGGACAGGCATGAAGCTGAGTCAGGGGAGGCTTAGGCTGGATATCTGGAAAAAAGTTTCTTCACCCAGAGCTGCTGGGCACTGTAACAGGCTCCCCAGCACCAAGCTTGACAGTTCCAGAAGCCTTTGGACAATGCTTTCAGGCACATGGTGTGATTCTTGGGGTGTCCTGCAGAGAGCCAGGAGCTGGACTTGGTGATCCTGATGGATCCCTTCCAACTCAGGATACCCTATGATTCTCTGAAGTTCTAGCTATTGGGTAACTGATATTTGGGCGAAAACTCTTTCATTCTGCAGGTAGATAGGGCTGCTATTTATTTCTCATTCTCTTTTTAGTCTCCAATCATTTTTCCTTTCCAGTTATTTATCTGTAATGGAAATAAACATGGAGTAGCTTTCTTTGCAAGAAGTAGCAACCCTTAGCAGCAATTACTTGGTTGGAAACTTAGATGGATACTTAGGAACCTTGCTTAAGTGGAATCCAGGATGGAAGACATCCAGGAAAATCTACTGGCGGCTCAGATTGTACTGAATAGTGTTAGAAGATTTAAGTCTCTCCAGAGATGCTTAAATCTCAACTAGATTCGACAACTGCAGCATCTGCTGCAGCTCTTGTTAAAATAAAATAAAGTAAAAGAATAAAATAAGATAAAAGCCAAATAAAGTTAAGATACTAATAAACCATGCTAAAATGCAGTATCAATACTCAAATGAAAGGTAAAACTAGCAGCATGCAATATAGAAAAAGAGATGTAACTGAAATCATATCAGAAATAAACTTCACTTATGTCAGTCACTAGGCGAAGATTTTCAAATAGCAGGTCCCAGTACAGGTGCATGGGGTATTGGCAACAGAACAAGAAAAGTTCAGCTGTGACTCAATTTCACTGGAAAGGAGAGAAAGTTATTGATATAATGAACACAGTGAAAACAGTTATGTTTCAAGACTGTCATTCAATTTTTTTTGTGCATCTGGAACATATTTTTCTTGGAACACAGGTAAAGATAAATCCTCATTTGAAGCCCAAAGAACTCAACAGAATTCTTTAAATTGACTTCAGTTGGTTTTTCACCACATCTGTGACTTGCACACCATGTAAGCAGAAGCCATAAATGAGAATCAGATTAATACTTTTGCCTTGCACTGTTGTGGACACCATTGCTATCACTCTGGATGGGAGAGCAGAAATATTTGTATTCAAGTATTTTGCTTTCTTACAACATTAATGAGGCATTGGTGACAATACCAACACCAGAACCTTATAAACAGCAAGAAACAAGAGGGCTCTGGAGGGATGTAATCCTACCAGAGCTAACCTATCAATTTAATTTAAACCTGGCTCATTTGCTAATCTGGAGCCAGAGTGCCCAGTGCCAGGCATTAATAAATCCTCAGTGCCCAGTCATCAGGAGGCTGCCACAGGGACTTAAAATACCAATTTCAGGAGCTCAGAGGTTTCATGGTATTTTCCGCTATAGTTTTACCTCATTCAGCAGTGCTTAAGTATCTTTTGGGCTTTCCATGAGTAGGCACTGACCCAGTATTTATCCTTTAATGAGGAACAGAAGCATTAAATGCTCTAAAGTTTTCCAATAAAGATGCGAGCCATTACTGAAATTCACTCATTTTGTCCTAATAGCATTGCATTTCCTGCCAATAACTTAAAATGTGCTGTTATTCTGCCTGAAAAGAAAAAAGGCCTTAACTCTAAAATAAGACTCTGGAAATGATATAATATAAACATGTGCTGACATTAATTACTGTAATATTTATGTATAAAACAGATGGTAGTGCTTTCAAAAACGTGTGAGCAATGATCAGAATGAATTCATTAGGCATTTATACCGCTGTCATGTACTCACATAGGTGTTGCCTTGGACCCTGCTATATGCTAAGGGGCTCTTTCTTTTTAAGTGAGCTTTTACCAAACAGATGGAAAACATTATTAACTACTGTTTTCCTTTCTTGTCAAATATGTTTTGTCTAATCATCACTATAATTACACATCCACATTCTAGTAAATCACGCTGTATAAACATTTAGAACAGAGTGGATTATTAGGGTGAAATGCAAAGTATTCCAGACATTAAAACAAAACAAACATGGACTAGGCTGTGCTGAATAATAACAATTTTTAACATCGAGGACAGACAAAACATAATTTAATAGCTTTGGCTTTTCTTTCTTCCATTTATGCCCCATTATTCTACATACAGTGCATCCTGGGTGCTTTCAAGTGCCTCCCTCCCCTTTCTTTGTGTGAATATTTAAACGAAGCGACAATTTCCTTTATACAGCAGCTTCCTTCCACATCTTGGTGTCACTGTTTTCTTCTTTCCACTTAATACGCAACCACAAAAGCACTCAGGAAGAAAGTGGATGACAATGAAATCTGAGGGCCCTTTGTTTACTGAGATAGCCATGAAATTTCCATTCTAGATGAAGCAAGTGTGTTTGATGAGGGCAACCAACTACCGCAGGACCAGAGCTGCAGTACTCAGCTTTTCCATCTGCAGTGTCAGGTTCAGAATCACAAAATATCAGCAGAACAACTGCCTTTCTGTCAGCCTTGTGACTGCACTCAAAGGCTGCCACAGCCCCTCTTTGGGCCACGGGCACAGCCAGGCAGTGGCTGGCGCGGGTGATTTTTGGCACGGTTCGCACCACGCGGCCGTGCTTGGCCCTACCTGTCCCTGTTTGGCCAAGCCGTGAGTGCAGTGGGGATGGATTTGGTGTAACATCTCTGCTGTAGCTGCCAATATTTCTGCTAGTCATCCTCTGAAGTCAGTGTAAAGAAATGAGCTTTTATGGCACTGGATCAATTGACTGTACTGACAGGGCAGGTTCTGCTCTGGTGCCCACTTCTTGCTGCTTCAAGGCTCTCTGAACTTCTAGGATTTAAAAGGTCCTGCCTGAAACCAATATATTCCTGTAATCCCAAAGGCTTGTGAATATTGCCTTACAGTGTCAGAAAATTGTGTTATTCTTCTGTAGACATCCCAAAAGGTGTTTGTTCAATTGTTACAGACAAAATTCAGATTCCATCAGAGACTGGAAGAACATTTATGGCATCTTATATTTGGTTCCCACTTGGAAAACAACAAATACCTTGGCACTGTATACATTTCCAGGACAATTTTCACATCTTTTCTAAGAGTCAGACTGCATCAATATATTCCTTGTCTAACTTATTTAAATGTTATTGCATCAACTGTTTCTTGCAAGATCAAAAATTTATTATATCTATAGGAACTATGGCCAGACACTAAAATACACAAAAGTTTCATTGAGTTTAGACCTTTTCTTCATAGTGGTACATCCAAAATAGAATTGTGCAGTGTCCTTCTATTTCTGAAAAGACACCATGGCCTGCTGTAGAACTAACAGATTACCAGTGATACTGGTTAAATGAAGTTGACTTATAGGGGAGCTGAAATAGTGAAAAAAGCCCCGCTTTGAAAGACAGGTATAAGTAGTTCCTATGAAAAGCAGATTAACTATGTTTAATGATAAAAGAAAGTCTGTCTGTACAGAATTGATTCAATAGCTTGATCCCTTGGTCTTCTCTGGATCAATAAAAAAAACTATTTAAATTATAAACATGCTGGTGTATTGCTTTTAAAAAAAACCCAACAAAACGGTGTAATTTTCCTTTTTGTATCAATGTTGCTTTTATTACTATTTAAAAATTATTAAGCAGTACAAAGCAATTTTTTTCCTGCTGCACATCAATATCTCTTTATCTACAAACATTTACACAGAATGTTCCAAGTTCATCATGCCTTAGATTTTATCAGCAACATTCTCTTGTTTGGAATTCCATCTGTTGCCTGAGAAAACCAAGAGTACAGAGCTGACTATTTCTACAAGCTGGTTACAAAGTCTGCAAGAAATTGGGAGTGTTAAGGGTTGATTAGTGTCTGCTACAATCAAAAGTTCATGCAAATTGTTGCTGCATCAAAACAGGGTGATCATAAGTAAATCTGTTATACCTTTCCACAGATGCATTATTTTGCAACTTCTTTGGGGCATACCTCAAAAACCAACCTCATCAGCTCTCCTAGGTGGGTGGCAGAGGATTTATCCAGCTTAGTTTTGCTGTGTTGAATGACCCTGCAGTCCTACTATGCCATTAGCTGGCAAGGCAGTAGGTGTTTAATGGTGCTCTTTCAAAGCACATTAAGGCCACCACAACTTTCCTGGCTCAGGAGATGCATTTCCAGCTGCTGCTGCACCCTGCCAATACTGGGCAAGGACTGCCCATGTGTTCACCCTCTGTGTCCAGCACTGCACCAAGGTATGATCACAGAATCATGCAGAATATTGAGTTGGAAGGGGCCCAGAAGGATCACCGAGGTGAGGCTGACCAGATGACAGCTCCCACTTAAGTGCTGGTGCATGGTTAGGATCAGTCTGTTTGCAGTGGCACTGGCAGGGCTGCACCAGAGCACACTCAAACCTTTCAGTAAGCTCTTAAGGACTGCCATGCCTCTTATCTCTGCCAACAGCAATGCAGGGGCCTGGCACATTGTGCCTTCTGCAAAAAGTGGATATTCAAGATGCCTTTGTGAAGAACCACCGAAGTCATGAGAGGAAAGGCTACACAAATCCATGCCACACGAGGGCTCTCTCATGCTAAGAGAAAGACAGGACAAAACCAGATCTCTGGCTGCTGTGAAGACACCTGTTTGCATTGGAACAGGCTGGAGAATTTGCAGAATTATCCTCATGCCACATTTTAAAGCTGACATCAGTGAGCTGTCAAAGCTGTCAAGGGCACTGGGACAGACTGGTAACAGCAGGAACCCATTCCTTACCAGAACATCTTTGACACAAAGTCTACAGCAGAAAGCAAAATCAGCCCTAATCCCTCAGCTGGGCACTCTGACAGGGAAGCCTCCTCTGGTAAGTACTGTTTGTGTATCACATATGGAGCACATAGTCTGTAGACCCTTCTGGAGAACACATCTAGTAGCAATTTTCCTGATATTGTGGGAAAAGGATTTCTAGGATGCTCTTAGACTTTTCTCTTAATTTGATCTGAAGAGGTAACCTGATGATATATAATGGTAAATATTATATGACTGCTGTTCCCTTTTTTTTTTTTTTTTTTTTACTGCTACCTGGATGTTGATGTTTTGAGCAGATTTGAGCCACTAAATAGCCTTTTCAATGTTGAATGTATGTAATGGAGGTATCAGTTTAAAAAGGACTGTGAAAATGCTAGCTGGCTTTTCCTTTCCACAGACTTCTCCTCATTTCTTTCTGTCAGCTGTCAGCCATAGTGAACTCTTCCCACCAAAATGTAGCTGGGGAGGTGGATCAAAGACGATGTGCAGGAAAGAGCTGTTTTGGACACTGCTTCTCAAAGAAAACTAGAGTCCTTAATCACCCAGCCATGTGTTCCTCTCTCACTTTGTCATGAATGACACAAAATCCATATATTCCTCTTTTCAGTGCACCAACTTCAATAATATTACCTTATAATGAAAATACATTAAGAGTTGTGGTAATGAGACATTTTCAGCTTGCTTGTTTAATAGTTGCACTAGTGTCCAACTCAGCAGAGAAGGACAGGGAATTGAGTGTAAAAAGCCTTATCTTCAAATAATCTTACAAATGACATCTATGGCCCAATGGGAGATACTGTGCAAGGTCTTGGGACTCATGAGGATACAAACAGCCTTGACTGAAAACATGCTCAGACAGCACCTTCCTGCATTCATGGCACTTGCTTTACAGCCTGCAGAGTGCAGGTGCTGTGATCAGCTTCTTCCCACACAAATTATGAAGTTTGGAGAACAGAGGCTCCTAGGGACAGGCCTTTGTATTTCCAGTCCTATATAAGGTCTTCTTGTCATTTTACTTTTTGAGTTTTCAGACAGATAGCAAGAAGGAAAACCTGAAGTAAAAGTACTCAGTGCACACACCTCAAATTGGCTAGTTCCTTTCTGTAGGGAGAAGAACCTGGCAAAGTTTATCTGGTAACCAGAATTATCTGAGCAATGAGGGGTCCCACCAGTGGGTGCTGCAAAGGTGAATTTGGCACCCACTTCAGCAGAGTGCCAGTGTTTCACTGCCAGGTAAGCAGCAGAGCCCTTTGCTGCCAGCTGAGGACCTCAAAAGTAGGATTACAGAAAAGGCAAGTGAACTAGAAATTATTTCCATACTATTGTCCAGTCAACGTGCAGTTTCCTAGTATTTTCATTACTATTTTCCTACTCTTCCCACTGCTGATGGACGGGTACCACTGAAAAAACAGTACAAACCCCAATCCTGTTAAGTTTGCTCTATTTGCAAAACTTTGGCAGACTGTCAAATACATTGCTAGAAACTGACAGCTCCAAGAGTACTTTCTGCATGCTAGCCAGCAAGAGATCAATAGCAATGCTAATCATCAAAGCAAACAGAGATCATAGGAGAGCAGTAAAACAAGGGAAACTGTGAGTTTCACCTGTCATTCCTGTTGATTCTGGATTGTTTCCGCTAATAATTCCATAATGCATCATGAATTTCCATAAGGCAGAGGGCCCAGCATGAGCACAAAGAACGTTTGGAATTTTTGCCCATAGGGTTGAATGCTTAATAAAGAGAAAAGATTTGATCTATGGAAATACAGGCTGAGATTGCAGCAGGGGACAATTAGCCATCTGGACTCTGGCATTACAGGTTTTTTGGTAAGCCCCAATGCAGTACAGGGAAGTGTAACCTCCATATGGGAGCAGAAAGTTCCTGTGGCTGCTCCAGCAGCCTCTTCAACTGCTCTTTAGTAACTTCTTAGCATCAGTAAATTGACTCCAAGCTTGTGCTGGTGTGAAACCAGGCACATGTCCTGGCAAATGAGTTCAGAGGTTATCTGTACTTATGCTCTGAGCATGCCACGTGTGCAGGAGTCTACCTCGATTTGCAGACAAAAGGAGATGAACTGCATTACGCAGGGTTAGACTTTCACAGCTGCATTTCAGCATTGCACCAGGGTGTCATGATGCACTGCAGAGACACTGATTTTTCCCAGATGGCAGCCAGTGGGAGAACTGGGAGAAGAGAGACTCCTTATTGCCCCTCAGCAGCCTCCTCCAGCCTCCTGTGCTCAGCATGAAGTTGAGAGCAAAAGGTGAAAGACTCTTAAGTGTTTCTCTGCTGAAAGGACACTTGTCAGGAGATGGGGTTTTTGCCAAGGCTGAGAGGAAGCAACGAGGAAAGAAGTTTCTAGACAGCAATTATAACGCAATCCCAAAGAGCAGACTTCAGACAGCTCAGTTTAGGTCATAGGAAACAATTTATGAACCTATCATGTTCTGTTTTTCACTAGGTGGAATGCTGAGTACATAGACAGTCCATGGTCAGGTTTCTTCACCCCTTGCTGTGATGGCAGGGGATGTGCCAGGCACCCGGGTTTCAGATGAGGCACGTAAAACAAAAAAAAAGGATGATTCTGTTCATACAGTGAAAGGTTCAGGAACTGGGACTAAAAGTCACACTTATAAAAGATAAGGTAGAAAAAAACTACATTGTAATGTTTTTGATAAAAGGATGTAGCACACACTTTACAGAATTAAGAGGAAAACCTCATGTATTTTCACTGAAATATCTTGTGTTGCATTTAATGTGTAAGGAAACGAAAATAACTATGGAAAAAAGGCCATTCAGCCCTTGCTTACCTACTAAGAATTTATTTACAGGCCATGTCTCAGCTCAGACATCTCATCTGTGTCACGATCAACATGCAAGTTGAACCAGCTTTGGAAGAAAAGTGCAAAGTACAAGAGCTCTAAAAAAAATAAACAAAACATAACACTACCGGAAGATGACAATGCTTATTTTACTTGTTATCTATTCCTCAATTTTTCCCTCAAGGGTTCAAAAAGTTCAAGAAATTTCTATGCTTTTAATAATTTTGTAGTCCTGCTGTAGCAGAAAATAATCTGTGATCCTTTACAGAGGCTTATTAGTTCAAACTTTCTGAATTCTGTGTGCCTCCTAATTTAAATATTCAATGTGAAATTCTTCTTCTGATATATTTTAGCAAAACAATAGTTAAGGATCTAGTTCACAGTGGTGAGAAGTATGTGTTCTTACCAAGTCATCCGATTTTATCAGTCTTAGAACAATTTGTATAAAAACTTTTCTTTCTTTCCTTAAACAATCCTGTTTTGATTTGAGTTGTATCAATCTCCACATCACCACTCAGGAAAAATTAAAAGAGACAACAAGCTTAGGGCTGTATATAACCCCTTATAAAAGTAATTTTAAAGCAAGGGAAGATTGTATCACCTGTGGATACATGATCTGCTTGTTATGAACCCCCAGGACACCGCAGTGAGCCCAGCAGAGTATGTGATGTCTGGAGAAGATGTCAACCACTATCCAAAGCTGCTAGTTCCTGTTCCACGTACACAAGGGAATAATTAGGCAATATAATTTTGATGATGTAATGTTTGCAATTTTGTATCCTGTTTCCACAGTGTTGGTGGGTGGAATTCCTAGACTGAAATTACCCTTGAAGTTAATATCTTCCATTTAAAAAGGTTGGTTTCATCAGTTGTCTGCAGAATCTATAACAGTGGTACTCGAAGCAGATGGCTATCCTTTGTTACAAGCCAGATTCTGACTTAGAGGTTCTATTTATGAATCAAAATAGGTCTTTGTGGTACCTATTTGCTTGTATAAACATTTCACAAGTTTTCACAGAAATAAAGCTAAACAAAAATTAATGAAAATTGGTAGAGATAAAAAGTCCTTTTTTTTCTGCTTCATTGGCATAACTAACATGTACAAGCTACTTTAATAGTGGATTTCTATAGAAAAGTTTTTTTCTTATAAAGTTTATCAATTTCCTGGTTTTGCATAACCTGAAATAATCTAAATTCATACTGAGTAGAGACTGCAAGAGTGACTCAAGTGTACCTAAAATTGTGGGGAGACCCCCTCACACCTTTTGGGTTCGTGCTCCTGCCCCTGCACCTGTGCCAGCTCTGCCCATGCAATGCAGTCACAGGGAAGGGAGAGCAACTTGGTGTTCTGACAGAACCCTTCCTTCTGCACAGTTTGTTTTCAGTCAGGAGTTGGAGCTTTCCCACTGCTCGTGGTCAGGAGGCAGTGGGGGCAAGTAGCTGTGAGTGGGGAAAAGGTACCCACCTTCTGCAGCCTCTGGCATGTTCCCTGGGTGCCTGTGCTGAGTTTCAGCAGCTGATAAAGTCAACTTTAGCTTTAGTCAAAACAAGATTGTAGAAGCCTGCAAACTCTTTTCATCATGTTGCAGTCCCTCAGTCAGATACGATTTTTTTTGTATTGACAAGTATATTTCTATCCTGAAAAAGTGCTGCTGAGTATTAATGGATTAGGAAGGAGGCCTTCATTTTGAGAGGTGAGAGAATAATAACATTACGTGCTTCCTAAATTAGAGATTATTATAATCTCAACTTTTGCCCTGGACCTAATCAATCTCTTTTACAAGTTAATAATTAATTTAGTTTTGGCTTTAGAGTCTATAACCCTTTAAAGCCTGTAGTTCCCTGTAATATCCAGGCAGAGCCTGCCAGCTCCTTTAATGGTATATATGAATATCTGAATGACCATGCAGCAGCCTTTTGTTTATAACTGTTGAATCAATAGGATACGTTTGCTAATAGCCACACATCTTAATTTAGCACATATTTATGAGACAATGAAACACTTCTCTAATTTTGTTTATTGAAAGAACAAATAGTGAAACCTGCATTCACCCTGATCCCTCATCCTGGTGGAAGGGCCTTTTCATGGAAGCTGTGGGGAAAAAATGAACCTTTTCTATGTTGCTAGTACAGTCTTGGGGTTACACTGGCTTGTGCAGATAATCTATTGCAGCTCCATGGAATTAGCGAGGGAATGGCTGGCAGACTGGGGCTGTCCTGCTCTCCCTAGTAACAAAAACATCTAGCAGTGTGCCCCTGCACTGTCTGCTCCCAAAGCATAGAGACCATGTACAATCTCCTTTTGCTGTTCCTTAGATGGCACAGGCAGCATAGCAGGATTGTGCCTTTAGCTTGGATTAAGGTAGAGGTAGGACCTGGCTGAATTTGACTGGAATATGATCTTAGCAGGCAATGCAACTTTAGAATAAAAGGAAGCTATGAAGCTGTGGACAGTAGTGCTTATGTCTGTAATATGGAATTGCCCTTCCCATGTCAGCCAGTCTGTGGATCTGCTCTGTCTTTTAAGGATCTAAAGGTCAAAAGGAAGTTTTCTAATATCACCTTTCTTTGTTTTTGTAGTCCTTGTAAGACACAATGCAGCACAGAGAGCTACAGTTTCACACTGCTTCTACCTCACAGTATGGTTCTATAGCAATGTCTAGCTCTTTCATGATGCTTTCCATCACTAGAAATGTTCTGTAAAGGAGCTTATTTTCTTGTACTGAATTTACAGATGGAGAAAGGAAGGTAACAATAATATAAATATATAATTTAATTTTTATAGGTCATCCAACTAACTGCCTCAAAATTGCACCCTGGTCACCAAGTCACCATGGTGTGATCTAACTACAAAACAGAGCTTTGCCTCTGTGTACTCAGAGTGGTACACCTGTTGTTTGTATGGGAAGTCGTACATCATGAAACTTCCTGTAGCCATGCCCAGGGAGACATTGTTTACCTTGAACACAAAGGACAACATAATAAGCTCTAAGCAATTTTAAGAGCTGTTAGCTTGTACATGTATATAAAAGGTACCAGTACAGAGCCTGTGCTTCTTTATTTGGTCAAAAATTAGGCCATTGCTAAGATTTCAAGGCAGGAGGAATTTCTGATCTATTCAGATGCTTCTATGTGGCTGAAAAATGTCCTCTGGTTTCCTGACTAGCCTTCTCTCTTCTGTCTATCTTCCACAAATTAATCTCCACAGCCACTCTTGTATCCTGACCTCAGGTCACAGCTCTCCACTTTTTCCAAGATCCCTTCATCAAGGTCAACTCTGTCCCTGAGAACAGCTCTACACTAACTCTTTACCATGTTCATATTTCTTTGCACAAAGATTCTGACATTTTCTGATAAATTACATCATCCTTCCTAGAAGAGTACAGGGAAATATTGGAGTATCTCAAATAGCTTAAGATGCTGACTGTTGGTTGTCATCAATAAATTAGTCTCCAGCCATTTCTGCCTACCCAAGTCCATGAATACATCCTGAATGCAGAACATTACATAAAAATGTATAGCCCTGAACATTGTCCACTCAACACAACACACCAAATCAAATGAAATTAATAAAAACTTACAGAAAATATATTCTTGCAATTGCTTGTTCAGTGAGTCTTAAAAACCTAAGCAATGTAAGGTGATGCACAAAGAAATCACAATTGAGATCAAATTAAAAAATACGGAAGAGACAAAACCAACAGAAGACTAAAAACACCCAGCAATTCTGTTCAAGAAATCACTGCAGAGTGTGAAGGAAGCAAACCTTTATGAACTAGTTCTGATTACACAGAAATTACCACGAGATTGTAATTTGCAGGATCAGCACCAAACCCTGTATAACTGGGTAGTGAATGAAAACAAGACATCTGGTACTGAACTGGTGGCAGTTCACATCTTGTCATGCTCAATGTCTGCATTCAGATATTGTGACATGTATAGATTCAAAATAACAAAAGCTCATGGTTAAATAGCTCTATAAAAAGTTACCAGGT
Source organism: Passer domesticus (assembly GCF_036417665.1). Lineage (NCBI taxonomy): Eukaryota > Metazoa > Chordata > Aves > Passeriformes > Passeridae > Passer > Passer domesticus. Next base: position 15,411,486 of record NC_087474.1, on the reverse strand, counting down.
TCCTGGAAGGCAATTTAACATCAAAGGTTGTTTGCTCCTATAGGAAGAAAAATCAAACAGTTTCTTAGTACCATCTGAGGAATTTCTCTAATAGCACAAACTACACTTTCATATAAATACACTGAAACAGAGTGTAAAGCTCAGAAATTATCTGCAAGTAAAAAAAGTCTAGATGAACTTTATGGTGCTGACATTTCAGTGAAGATGAGTTTAATTTCACTGTTCTTAACGGGAGCTGAGAAAAAACTAAAACATGAAGTGATCATAAGTGTTTATACTCAGCAATGAAGATGAAAAAGCACCTCTGAGTTATCTGCTATTAACTAATAACACTCTGGACATGAAACCTCTGGAAAAACCAACAGCCAAACAAACTCAAAAGTTCATGGAGGTACAGATCCCTGACTGCCCATGGAAATGGCAAATAATATATTTGCTGAAATGCAATAAAAATAGGTATTTGTGCATTGTCAAGTATTAGTCAAGACAATATTAGTCAATATTGTATTGACAGTATTAGTACTGTCAATACAATATTGACAGTATTAGTCAATACACAGGTATTGCATCTTGAAAAACAATTTTGCTTGAAGGTGCACAGATTACTCAAAGGCCACTGAAAACAGGAAATTATTGTTATCACGAGACTTCAGAATAGAAGTGAACATACCATGCCTCACCAACTCAAATAGCAATGGAGGTGATTTAAAACTGTATTATCTTGTCAAAACAACTGTGAATGCAAAGGATTCTCAAGATCAAAGGATCAAATATATATGAGATCTGCAAAAGTGCTTCCAAAGTTCAGTGCCCTTCTAATACCTGGGGTGGAAAGCTCAAGTGACAAATGTAAACCAAAGGCTTTAAAGTCCTTAGCAAATACTAAGTATCACTTAATAATTGAAATGTCTGTGGGAAAAACTACTTTGACACAATGGATGGCAGATGATTAAACAAATGATGGATAAACTGCTCTAGTAGTCTATCCAAAGACTCAATGACAGATCTGAAACCTGTAACTTCATTCAGGTTACTGGACGCTCCATAAACAGAGTTGAGCAGACGAAACCAGAGAATCAAGGGGAAGTATTACAGTGATGCAGGAAACCCAGTGGAAAAATAATCTTTTCAAACTCATGGGAAAAAACCCAAAATGCTATGTGTAATTATATATATTGTATAACAGAGGAGGATTAGGAGAAAGACAAGGAATAATACACTCATGCCAGGAAAATGCAGTCATCTAATTCAAACTCCTGATCCAGAAGAAAATATTTTGGTTTATTTGCAAGTGTTTTAGCTTACAGGTTGTCATGAGGAGATGACAGCAGATTATACTTAATGTTGTTATGCAGGACATGTGGCCTGATCACTATCATAAGACAGATATCACCACAAAAAACTGTTATGTTGTAGGAATAATTCCTGTCGGAATAAGTAGGGATAGTTTTCTCTTCCAGCAATTTCAAAGCCTGTGATTTTGCAGAAATGAATACAGTTGGGCCCTGTTCTAATGAAAATCTCCAGGTATTCATGCAGTAGAAATATAGGAATAACAGGAAATCAGTACCTCATCTTGATATTAAGGAGATTTACTCATTTACTGGCACCATTTCGTATCAGATGAGAAATAAGAAAAAAGATTATGAACATGAGCTGTAGATTCCCATTGCAATTTTTGTAACAGTAGAAGGGTATTATTAGCATCGCTACATTTTGACTGTGTCCACCTATGTTTTGGCTTCGGTTTCAAATGGAGATTGTGTTTTGCCTTGCTTTGTCTTCTAAACTGGTCTTCAGGGTTGATGTGTCCCGCAGATTCTGGCTTCCACCCCAAAGAGCTTTACTTCAGTGGATGCCAAAGATCCTCCTACAAATTTTACAGATAACACTGATGCCTCAGGTTTTAGTTTTTATGTTTTTCAGATTCTGTGGTACTTTAGTGTGTAGTTCTGAGCTTCATGTTAAGGGATAGTAAGCTCTCTTCACAGAGTAGGTATACAAAATAATTCCTTCTCTAGCTAGGGACCAAGGACAAATGACCCAAATCTCAGGTCCAAGAGCATAAATAGTGTGGACTGAAGAGACAAGAACAGGAAGGATGGGACTTCATAGCCTGGAGCTGTGGTTGGACAATTAACTCCAGTATGCTGGTGGATCAGAACTTATAGAGGTGAGGGACCTTGTGACCGGTCATCCATTTTGTGACCATTTTGGGATCATCTTGGGTGTAGCCCTGGCTGGGCTCTTGTACTGCCCAAAGTGTATCCATTGAAGCCTTTTAATGAACACCTACTTTACTCTTTAACTCTGTCTAGCCTCTGTTCCAGGTCAGCCTTCACAAGACATCAGTTCTGGTGACTGTGGTGGGACAGAAGGCATCTGAAAAACCCCTGGACCAGAGCCAGAGGAACATCCAGCTCCTTAGGAGAAAGGGATTATACAAATACATTATATAATCACTGTAATTTTTTATTATAGACTTGATAGCAGTAAGAACTGCCTACTGCATCTCTTCTTGAAAGGGAGGTACAACTGATTATCAGCATGTCTCAACAGAATGTTTCAAAATATTAGCATACTTTAAATGCAAGAGAAACCTGATGAAAGTGCAGAAGAGCTCCTCAAACACACTACTGCAAATCCTTCCCAAACTCTGATAGTGCAATTTTTATAAGGGAAGACCTAATGATGCACTGTGTTTGTTATCATGCTGCCATGGCCACCTAGTAAGGAACATGCCTCAACCAAAGTCAAATTACACAAAACTTGGCATAAGTCCTCTGTTGGACAAAAAACCAAGGGTCCTCTGCCAAGTGTGTTGGTGGATGAAATAAACATTGATCATGAAGGAGAAAAGAATATCACATTCTTCTGCTGAAATTCTTTCTAATGCCCATGCATTCACAGTGAAGCCCAAACTTAGAAGGTACTCTATCTGCTGGGAATATTTCCAGAGACAGCCCCACCTCTTCCAAATGGCCATTCCACTGCCTCCCTTTGCCACATTCCCCATGTGCCATAAAGGAATTCTTATGTGGCTTCTCTCTCAGGTTTGTAAGTTCCTATCTTATCAGCTGTCTTGAGTGTTAGAGCAACCTTTGAGCCACATGGTTATTATGCATATTAGTATTAAGACTTGATTGGAAACTGATTACTTAACAGGCCCACAACAACCATGTAGGATTAGAAGTGTGCAATGGATTGCCTGACCAAGGTGACTGCAGGGACAATGAAGTGAAGAGCTTCTCAGCCATGTGGAGAGGACAAGAAACTCAAATAATAATGAAAACTTCTGTTAGCTCTAAAATATAATGTCTGGACATGGTCCTAGGAATAAAGGTTTAGATTTAAAAAATATATTTCTTCCCTTGTTGGGAATGACTGGTTTAGATCACTTAAAAAATTGACATCAAAGGAACTAGAAAAAGCAGGTTTAATAAAAATTTAATGAAAACACTACTTCATGGAGTTCAGTTGCAAGGTTCAGTCTATTACTTGCTACAGAGATGGAACATACAAAGGAAAAGTAGATTATAATCAATTTAGAATGGTTTACATGGAGACCAGAGATGCAAAAGGATAAAGGAGACACTGAATCATGAGGTTCAGAGGGGACCCCTTGCTTCCTAAACTCCTGATGCAGTCTAAGTATAGCTAGGTTCAATCTTAGTCTCAGATTGGGTAAGTGGTTTATATTTAAAGGCTTTAGCAGCACTTAATCAAAGATTAATTGAATGTTTACCAAGTGACTCAGTAGGATTTACTACAGCCACAACAGTGACTTTATTACAGATCTGAGATGGCAATATTCATACTATACTTGCTATAGGATATTTAAATCAATTCACACACACATGTACCCAGGCACAAATATATATATATAAGGATATAACTGTTAAAACTTATTTTTTAAATACTCACATCAAATGCATTGTTATTTCTCAGTGGGCAAGGGTTGAGCCTTGAGGAGTGGTTGGGAGTATCAGCCCAGGACCTGTCCTTGGCTTTCAGTGGCAGTGCTCTGAGTCTTGTAAACGTGAGAGTGGTGAGCTCAGAGATGTGTCCCACTCCAAGGGAGATGCTGGCAGCAACCACTGCACTTCAGGAGAGCTCAAAGGGTGTCCCCTAGAACACTGTTTATAGGCTCCCCAAAAAAATGTGCTTTAGTTATCAGTAAATTTCCATCCTGGCCTCAATATAGGTCAATAATTACTGTAATATTCAAAAGTCCAGTCACAATGGTACCATTCCACTCAGGCTACAAATTGGGTACAAATCAGAATGACCCAAGGCTATCATGGGGTGATGGATTATGTCTTTGTCCCCACTGTGCTCAGGCAACAGGAGTACCTGGTATGATCAGTGCTGTCCCAGCCTCAGCCCTGTAAGAGTTCCTGCTGTGGTCAATGGACTCTTCTCACAACTCACAAAAGCTGAGGCCTAATGAGAATTCCTGAGATCACTGAGCAGCCCCAAGGTGGGAGAAAGGGAATGCACCACCACATCTCTAAACAGATAGTCAGCACAAGAGGAAATACAACTATTGATATTGGCCTGGATGATGGGAACAGAATCATAGAATCATAAAATGTCCTGAGTTGGAAGGGACCCACAGTTGAAATGTAACTATGAAAAAGTCTTAGAATAACACTTGTATTCAGTAGTTGTGCAGAAATAATAAATTGAGGAAAATCCTGCATCCAAAGAAACCACTAAAACTCCAATGAAGAGCACTTTAAAGGTGCTAAAGAGTAGAATGGAGGTGAAATGCAGATTATATTAAGGACACCATACTTGAAGTTCAGAGTATCTGTAAGCAACCTGTCAGTAGCAGTTTTTGAATTATTGAAAAGGCCAACATGAGTAAAGAGCAAGACAAAGGAGAGTTTTGAATCCTTCATGGCATTTCTTGTGGCTGTTTAGCCTGGAGAACAGATAGCTCACAGTGAATCTTGTCAATATGGATTGACACCTGATGGAAGGGGAGTAAAGAAGATAGAGCCACACCCCCCTCAGCAGTATCCAGTGACAAGTGGCAACGAGCACAATTAAAATGCAAGAAATTCTCTCGTTCTCTTTAAAAAATATTGTAAAAGTGCATTTGTGATGAAGAGCACTGACCTGGCTGTTACCCCCCCAGAATGAATGGGAGGGCAGGACTTCAAACAGACAAATGTAGGAGTAAAAGGATTGGAATAAATAGGCAAAGGAAGGATTTAGGAAACATTATAATGTACAGATCTATGAAAATTTAGCTCAGGGATAATTGGTAACCATTAAAACAAACAGACTGTTAGAAAATACTAAAAAACTCTCATAGAATAAACATCTTATTTTCAGCCCTAAGGGTTGTAATTTTTTTCTGTACTTTCTCTAGTTTAGTCTTCTCATCTGAAAAATGATACCTCGGGAAAGCAAATGTACAGCAAAGTGAAAAGATGATAATTAAAGTTTTAATGGCTTCCATATGAGGAACAATTAAACAGATCATGATTCTTCTGGCTAAAAAAATTAGAACTATGGGAGGATATGTGGAGATCTACAAAATCATGTGTAGTATAGACTAAGCAAATAGACAGTTCCTCACAGTTGTGCCTAATCTGAGAATGGAAATCAAATGAAGGCAATAGGCAGAAAGAATAAAACAAAAATAAAGATTTTTATGTAGTTAATTTGTGCAACTCTGTCACAGAAGGCTCTTTGTGTTCTTTTGGGTTAAAAATACCTAGATGAGAAATTACTTTCTATGAAGAGAAATACTGCTATTCCTTAGTAGAAATACAGCTATTATATATGAAGACACCATCACAATGGGCTCAAAAAGGCCTGGGTCACAAGCTTCTCCAGTCTGCAGTAACATTTTTGGCAAGTGCTATTTCATGCTTGTCCTGTCTGTATGCTGTTGCCTAAGCAAAACTACTATCACTGCTGACAGATGGACTTTGCTCTGACCTGATAAAACTGTTGCCATAGTAGGCCCTGATTTGCCCCCATATGAATTTATATTTCAGTGTGCATTTCTTTCAAAGATCATTGTAGATTTAATACAAATTGATTTTTAGCTTACTTGGCAATCCCTGCCTTGACATTATGTCTCTGTCCTTTGCCCACCAGATTCTCTGATTTACCAGAATTGCTTCACACAGTGTTGTGCAAAGAGCAGCATTCTGATGGCAGAGGTTAGTCAATCCACCCTGCCCCACTCTCACAGCTAATCCTGCAGGCGCGTGCGCTCTAATGCTGGATGAGGTATGTTATCCCTTCAGGGGATTACGGATAAGACAGGCTCACAGCAGGGAAGGGGTTATTCCTTCCCTTCCCCCTTAACACTAGCCATATCAAGTACTGAAAGCAACTGGAAAAGGAGAAATAAATTCTTTATTAAATACAAACTCATTCCATTCCATACTTCCCCCCCTTGAAATGATAATTTGAAGTATACTCTCTTTGAAAGAGTTCTTTCAGAACAGCTGCTTTCTGAGAAGGAACCTGGGTTGTTTTGTTTGTGAGAAATACAGACCTTGCTTAAGCAGGAAGGTACTGCACACAGATGCATGGCTACTTCGTCTTCTTTAGCAGGTTTAGTGTATTCATAAAATCCATCTTTAGCTGTCCTCCAACACAGGAAATACAAAGAAAATCCTAGAGTGCCTTTTGAAAAACTGAGGCACCAATGTGGAAATAGTAAGATTTGGACATGTATTAGTTGATTTTATTTCATTAAGACTGAGAGAAAACACTTCAATCAACTTGGTCTGTCAGATAATCTCTGATTTCTGGTTGAGGGGATTGATTTGTTCACAGATGACACCAAGCTGGGTGGGAGTGTTGTTGTGGTGGAGGGCAGGATGGCTCTATTGGGAGATCTGGACAGGCTGTGACATGGCCTCAAGCTGTGCCAGGGAATGTTTAGGTTGGACATAATGAGAATTTTTTTCACAGAAAGGGTTATTAAACACTGGAATGGGCTGCCCAGGGCAGTGGTGGAGTCCCTGTCCCTGAAGGTGTTTAAGGAAGACTGGATGTAGCACTCAATCACATGGTCTACTTGATGAGGTGGTGATCACTCAAAGGTTGGACTCAATGATCTCAGAGGTCTTTTCCACTGTAAGCAATCCTGTCATCTGAGTGGTAAATATATTATATATTGTGCTCCACTGGATACAACTACACTCGCTGTGAAAAAAGACAAATTGACAGCACTCACAGTTCAGTGTGTTCAGGAAGTGCACCTGAAAAGCAACTGTGGGAAAACTCTAACATCCAAACTTTGCTGCTCTTACTGTGTCCTTTGAAACCTGTTGTCTCACCCTTTTCGTTGTTGATGCAGTAGATGATAGAGTCACTTCAAATAGCAAAGCTGTTTTCTTAATTGTATAAAATGTAATCAATGTTTTGTAAGGAATCCAGCATTTCTAAAGAGTAATCTACTCTCTCGTTATTTACGATTGCAACGGTTGCTTTAGAGACATTTAAAAAATAGTATTTAGATCTTCCAGTACTAAAAGCTGTCCTTGGTATAGGGTTCATTACATAATACAGAAAGATAAATTGTTTTAAGATCACTGCTTGCATTACATGGGATAAAACAATTAGCCAATTTATCTGAACAAAATTTTATGTAAGTAGGAGGTGGCTAGCCTTTGTCATCATTTTCCAGCACAGAAGTAAGATGTGGTATCTCATAAGTTACACCTTGTATCTAGCAAAATAAAACTGCAAAGCATGCAATCAAGTTTTTCATGTTATTTCCAGCAATCACAGTATTCTATCACAAAATCAGCAATCTATTCATGATCATTATGGAAGTCTCAGTTAATGATCTTCAGAATATATGTTGGTTTCCTCTGAAAAATACTGGCATATCATTCTTATATACAACCATGGCTCTTTGAGTGGCTGAAACAATATTTTTCTTGTTGTTCTTCCCCAAATAGCCGATTTGTGTCACAGCACCAATGCTTTTTTAAACTGTGTTGATTATAAGCAGTGTTTTTTAATTGCCCAGAGCTAATGTGCTTATAGTCTTAAATCTCCCTTTGTGTTCACAGAAACCAAGCAGACACTGAGAAGATCAACAGATGGGAGTGCCCAGCTCTGGCTGCTGTTGAAAGGGGGAGAGAAAGATAATTATGTAGTTTCTTCATAAAAATAGGCTGGATTCTTTAGAAAAGGAGTGGCAAGACATAGCAGAGTCATTTACATTGCAGTGTGGTCTCAAGAGGAATCCTGCCCAGAGTTCTGGGACTGCTGCAGCACTTTCACTCCTTGCTTTTATTCATTGAATGTGAAATCATATACATGTGCTGAGTGTGTTTAAGCATGTCACACAGAGAAGGAACCTGCCTTAATATGACACATATAGTGCCAGTTTTACAAACCTTGCAAATTACTTCATGAAGCAGCAAAAAAGAATGAGCGTGTGAATGTATGTCATCTCTGCTGGGTGGGACTGGTGAGTTTAGCAATCATGCTTGTTTCATTGTGAATCATAACTCCTGACTCACTGCCACAACAACATATGGGTCAGCCTCACAATGTGGAATTGGGACAGCAGGATTAGTCTTTGCAGCAGTAGATTGCTGTCAACTTCTCTCTGAAGTACTTGAGCTTCTCAGCTTCTGCTCCACATTGTGCATGACTGGCCTGAGAAAATCTTTGAGAGTGTCAATGAATTAAAGACTTTGTCACCTCAAGAGGTGCAGGTGCCTGAGACTTGTGTGTACCTAGACAGCCTAAACAGAACCTATACGTTTCAAGGTGTGTTTTCACTTGTGATGGCATAGAGAGACAGGAGGACAGCCATGTAGTTAAGGGGATACTCTCCCATCATAAATTTCAAGCTCATGCTAAACAAAGCAGTGCTGGCAGCTTAGCTCCCTTGACCCACTGCTGTTTCTGCAGTCTTCTAATAACAAATACCATCATCCCCATATTGAAGCTGTGGAAGTAAGGCAGATGGTTGAAGTGAACTTACCAAAGGCTCCCAGGTGTCTTTCAGACACAGAATGAGACTGAGGGAGCTCTTTGTTGTTTATTCCAGGTTGTCTCTCATGGTAATGGCTGATTATTACTGACACACTCATCTCTGTTGCCAAGGTTACCCTGCAGCTGGTAGAGCAGGAACAAACTGGATGGAGATCCGTCTCACCTTTACTTGCTCTCAGTGCCTGCATAAGGGCACTGCACTGTGCAACTGCTCTACAGTCCCCTGAGGGTACATGAAATGCAATGGTCCTTTCTTTACTGATCCCAGCCCTGAGGGAGTGACAATAAATAGTTTCCCCTCTGTTTTCATGTCAAAGATATAGCCAAGTCTGTAATACAGTGGACAGGGAATTGTAATGGTGAGAGTACATGATATCATCATGATCAAGATGTCCTTCCTTTGTCACATCCCTGAAGCAATCCAAAGCTCAGGAACACTCATCACAGACATTTGCACAAGCTGAGATGGACCTGACATTTCTCTAGTCTGAGCCCTGTATCAAACGAGGAACCAGGCAGGCTTCATGCAAGACTGTAAAGTGTGAGGGGAAGTTCTGAAGTGCAAAGTTGATCTCTGTCTGTCTGTCTCTGTCTCCCCATAGCAGTGACATGCCTTGGAATAAGTTATGCTAGTTTTCCACCATCAGACTGCTTCCCTTAGTGGTGTATCTAGACTAAGGAAAGTATATATGCATAATTATTTATAAATATTATCTCCAGACAAATTGATCTGCTCTGTCCCATTTTGTCAGAGAAGCAGAGATCACTGAGAAGAAATCAAGAGGAAACAGCATAGCATTACAAAAATAAAATCTCCAGTATTCTTCTAGGAAGACTGATTATCAGGCAGGTCTAACCACAATGCTATGGCTTGACCCTGCCACATCTGAGGTCAGGATCAAATGGGACAATAAACAATAAAAAGAGAAACCCTCTCAGACTTATTCAAGGGATTGGGCTAGTTGTTAGGAGTAAACAAGGACTCCTGAAGAGTACTGAAAAGCAGACAAGGAAAAAGACAGGCACTCCTGAATTACAGCATGTTAGATGTCTGTCCCAGTTCAGAGATGGCTTCAATGAAGAAACTATACAAAAATTTGTTGAAAGATGTTCTGATCATTGTACATCTTTCAATGAATAAATAATATTCTTGTTTTGAAGGACTGAGACACCTTAATTATCCAATAGCTCGTTCCTACAACAGGCCTGGTTTTCCAGAAGTAAAACAGATATGCAGACAGCAAACAGGCTGACTGCAGCACTCAGATCCAGTCTCAAAGTGAGAGACTACATAGTTCCAACATAGAGACTACATGTAGGAGGACAACCTGGAGAAATACCCGTTCTCAGAGGACATGCCTAAGAAGGTCTAAAACATAATATCCATGAGTTACAGAATTGTTCATTTAAGTCATGCTTTTTTTTTTTTTTTTTGGTTTGTTTTTGCGTATGCTCATCATTAAAGTCAAAGATCTGAATGCCATCCTGACCAACCCTTCATTATGAGTGAGGTATAGTATTATGATCTGAATCAGGATTAATGTCCACATTGAGTAGTTTAATTCTATGGCTGCACTGGGAAAAAAATCTAATCACAGAATACAAATACTCTCTGACTTCAAGACATTCAGTAGCCTTAGTGGAATACTTTGCTCTTTGGATATGCCTTCCAAATTCAAATCCTCAGCCTGATCCATGCTAAGACCCCAGAATTCCTGTACGCTTCAACAAAAACTAGAGAGTATAGACATTCTGCTTTCTTGCATGACTCCAAAACACAATCCAGACTACGAAAACTGTCACACCTTCAACAAATTTTAGATTTTTCATTACAAACAGGCACAGTGGTGTTGTAAACACAGCCAGCTGTTTGCACATTTAATTATAGAATATGTTTCCATAGTTTAATAGGATAATTACTGTTATTGTGCTCATCCTGGGAGTTATTTTTCTGAGGTAAAAGAGTCAGGAGACTGGATCCTGAAAGTGGAAGAAGCCAGGCAACAGAGAGGTTTACAAGAGAACGGTTTCTGTGTTGACCCTGGAATCCAGGTGAAGGCAAACGCTGAGCAGAGTCAGCAGTCTGCTGGAAGAGCTGTGCCCTCTGCAGCCATCGCTCTGACAGAAACCACGCCGGCCTCACAAGTTCACCTGCCTTGTGCAAACTGCTGACATGGCCTGATCTCTTCCTTTGGAGCGACTGGTTGTGTGACTGATCGCTGTGATTGTGGAGGAGCCTGAACTTGTTTGTGTTTGATGCAGTCAGTCTCTGGCCTGCCCAGAGGCTGCTCAGCAGGGCCAAGGACTACAGCACCGGTCGAGGAATCTCAGGCTCATGCCCGACACGTATGCTGTTAATTTTAGAAGAGTTGCACTTGTTTACACATGGCCTGAGGTGGGTTTCAAGCCATAATAGCAGGTTAGCCGAATTGGTTTTAAAGAGACTATCTCATAGGAATCGGGGAAAAACCCAACCAAACAACATTCTTGGCTTTTGAGGGAGAATGTAAGACGCTGGTAGAAAAGCACTTGGTGTCCCGTACCAGCAGGGCTCCAGGGCCGGTTGGCCCCCGCCCAGCCCGTGTTTTGAGGCAGGCTGCGGAGGCGGCAGCCGGCCCTGCTCCGGCCCCGGGCACTGCCCGCCTGCCTTCGAGCGCCGCAGGCAACCACAGAGTCGGTGAGGCTGGAAAAAACCTCTGAGCTCATCGCGGCCGAACGATGATCGATCGCCACCTTGTCACCCACACCGCAGCACTAAATGCCACGGACATTAAACGCCTCCAGGGACCGGGACTCCACCACCTCCCCGGGCAGCCCATTCCAACGTCTAACAACTCGCTGTCATTTTATTTGGTCGCTTTTCTCCCCACGGCCCCGGATTCTGACACCGACAGCAGCCGCACACCCCGCCAGGCCCCCCCGCTCCCCTCAGGTCACGGCCCAGCCGCGCAGCTCCCCCCGCCGCGCCGCCCGCACATGCGCGCAGCGCCCGGCCCGCCCCGCCCGCTGTAAACAAACCGCGGGCGGCCCCGCGCAGGCGCAGCGCCGCCGCCGCAGCTGCGCACGGAGCGTCGGGCGGTCGGGGCCGGTCCGGGGGCGCCGCCGCGATGGACGAGGACGTGCTGACCACCCTGAAGATCCTCATCATCGGCGAGAGCGGCGTCGGCAAGTCCAGGTGAGGGGGCGCCCGCCAGCCTTCCACAGCCTCTCCTGGCCGGCCGGCTCCGGCCTAGGCCCCTTGTCGGACAATGCCGCCTGGGCGCGGCCTGCGCCCCGCAGGGCCGGGCCCGCGGGGGGAGCTCCCTTCCCGGGCAGCTCTCCCGCGGGGGAGAGACTCCCTCCTCCTCCTCCTTCTCTTCTTCTTCCTCCTCATCCTCCGCGCTCCCGCGGCCGCCGGCCCCGAGCTGCTGTGTGCCAGGCTCAGCTGGCAGCGGATGAAGCGGGGCGTCTGTCCGGCTGCCCGGGTCAGCTGGGCCGCCCGTGCCCGGGGCAGCGCTGCGCCCTGCGGGGATACAGCCACCCTTGTACAGCTGCACGGCGCGTTCGGGTTAGCGTCTGGGCCGTAACACATATCTGCAGAGTCACAAGTGGCCCGGCACTGGGTGTGTGAGGGGCAGCTGGGGGTTTATTTGTGTTTATTTCTTTTTTAACTTTTTTTTTTTTTTTACAGTAACAGTTTTTACTAAAGGGTGTGGGATATAAATCCAGGAGGGATTTATATGTATGTACCACACCAGTAATTTTATATTTGATATTTTAGTGGCAATAATATATGTCCTCTGCTGTGACCCCAAATTGCATACAAGTTGCTAATTAGGGGGAAAAAAAGTTAAAAGTCTGTCAGTTACTCGTTTGATTAGCTACTGAATTGATAATGAGTACAGTAGGCCTCTCATGACAGACATGACCTGAGCAAATTTCTTTGAGTTGATGTCACCTCACATATGAGTGGCCATATGGAAGAATTTTTCCTGGGGCAGGTGAAACACAGGGGTTTAACATACCTATTTATATACATGTTTGTTTACATCAGAAAGCTTGCTAGAAGAGGCATGTTGTGGAGAAAATAAAAATGCCGTGGAGTTGTTCAGCTCCAGGAACTCAATATTGAATTATTCCAAAATTTATGTCTCTTACCTATTGTGTGACTAGGAAAGGTCAGATGCTGAGCAGGTATTGGCAAGGTGGAGTAAGTGGTTGATGTCCTGAGTTCTGAACAAATGTTGTCCTAAACATGGTCCCTGTGAGTCTTTGTAGAAGATGATAGCTACATATGAAAAAAAGGTAGAAGTTGGCTGGGCTAGGCATGCAAGATTGGTAAAATGATAGTGTTATTCTAGTAGCAGTATAACGGTTCCATAATTTCTCTGTTCTGAATGAAATTAGTATTGGTTGCAACTAAAAATAGCTGCTCTTAAATAGCATCCTTATAGAACTGTCTGTGGAATCTAAAAACCTGTGTGCTGTGATTTAGCATTTAAATAAAAATTTAATTTAAATTCAATAATTTAATTATTTAAATAGTAATATTTATTATTAAAATAATAAAATATTATTATTTTAATTATTCTTTGGTAAGTAAAGCTACCATTTGCTTTTGGGGTTCTGGAGTAAGGAGAGAAAAAAACGTTAGTCTGTGATTGACTTGGAGTTCTCACTCATCCTTATTGAAATAAAGGAATTTCAGTGGGCACTGTCATTGGAGGACTGTGTTCAAATGCTAAAAAGCACCTGACTTCTAAATTCACACGCAAAAGGAGGAGAAAAGAACAGGGTGGTGGGGAAGACCAAAAAGTAAATAAGGCTTTGTTTTGTTTCTCCATCCTGGAAATTAGTGGAAGCGTGGTCATAGCAAACAGCTGCCTGCCACGTGCACTTGCCACAGCTGTATAAGACTGCTGATTTTAGGAACTGCACACTCAGAATCTTTGTCTCTCACAAAAATATTTACATTTGACACTGGTGAAATTATGGGCACTTTTTTAAGGGACTCTGCAGTGCTATGGTGTGATGTGCTGTTAAATCTTAGTTGTAACTTTTTCTGTTGGTAGCAAACACATTCATCAGGATGGGGGAAATGTTGTGTGTATGAGTTGTTAATACAAAGAAATACAAAATCATAAAACACTGGGGGGCTATTTCTGCTCTTCAGCTTCTGTGGCTTTATTTCTGATGGGTGTTGTCCTTGCTGTTCCTCTGTGTGCCCAGTTCAAGGAGTTATTTCTGGGATGAAAAGCTGACTTGGAATTTGTTTATTTGTTTCTCAAGCTTACAGAAATACTGTGTGAAGCAATATTGAAACAAAACATACTGCTTTTGTACTGAATTCTGGGAGAAGAAAAATAGAATAAGGTTGAAGTAAAATGCATTGCAAAGCAGATCACATGACTATTCAGGCAACTGATTTGACAACTTGTGTGGTACTTTGTTTTCAAAGAGATGTTCTTGGTAATACATGCAGAGATATGGACTCAGGTAGCAGAGCGTGTCTGCTCTATTCTTTCCATGTTCTTTTCTTTTTTCCATATATTCTCTCCTACCGAAAAAAAAAAAAATTAAAAAAAATCAAATGTGAGTTTATTTAGCTATGTGATCTTGCAGTTCCTTTCAGACTTGTAATTTATAGGCTTTCAGCAAGGTATGGATATGCTGCAATAATAGTATCTCTCTTTTTTTTCCCCTATATGCTGCAATAATAGTATCTCTTTTTTTTTTTTCTTTTTTCCCTATCAGCCTTTTGCTGCGGTTCACAGATGATACATTTGACCCAGAACTTGCAGCAACAATTGGTAAGTATGTGCTGATACTACCTTAGAAAAACTGATAACATTTTCAGTGTAAAATTTTGGTTTGTTCAGACTTGTTTAACATATGAATTCTGTAAGAGCTACTACTCTCCTACTGATTCATGTGTGCAGAATAGCTGTCAGGTTTGTGACTAATGCTATTGCTGTCCAGACCTTGTGTCTGTGTAATATGATACTTGGTAGCTATCTTCAGACTCTGTAGCAGGTACTGTTAACTCTTCCAACTTCAAACAATACTGAAGTGCACTGGGCTCTGTGTAGTGTCTGCTTTTCCTCTGTAGAGAGGAAATTACAATGTGGCTTTTTTTTTCCCTCTGCTTAGCAATCAGTTCCTTGGCAGCTAGACTCCTGAGAACAGTGGAAGGGAGCCAGGAATCTGGAGCTGCTGGGGAAAAAGGCAGTGACGTGTCATTGCTGTGCTGGTATTATACCTACCAGCATGGCTCAGTTGTGCTGGGGGAGAGTGACCCAGAATGCAGGATACACTAAGTGGATTGGTTCTCAAAGGGAATAAAATGGAGCTTTTAAGAGTGTGGTGCAACTGTGCCAACTGAAATTATGGAAAATAGAGATGTTTTCACACCATCATTTCAGTTGCAATTTTTTACTTTCTCTGTAGGAAGAGTTCTGTCTAAGAGCTTATATAGAATTTTTTCTTTTGAGTTCAGCTGTTGGTAAGCAAAACCAGCTCTGTCTAATTTATTAAGAATTAAATAAATTGATGTTTTTCTCATTAACATTAATAAGATTCAGGAATACTATTTCATATAAAGCACTGAGAAGCCAAAGGGAGGAACGTGGCCTATTTTTGTTCATTCCATTGCTTATAAAAAATGAAGTTGTGCAAGTAGCCCCACCTCAGTTCATGAGGGAGGATAGTGTGGAAGGCAACAGGAATGAAATAGATCAGGTTGTAAAGATGGCAATCTTGGATTCTAATCTAATAGTTCTGGCACTGTATATACTTCAGGTCCTGTTACTTTCTTGATATGCCAACCATGGGAGCCAGGCAGTTAGTGCAGAATAGCTACTTCAGCTTTCATGATGTTTTGGATACCAAAAGAGTAGCTCAGTCTCTGAGTGGGCATCTTTATTGTTTGGGGGTTTTTTGTTTGTTTTTAGTGCTGGGGTTTCTTTTTTTCCATTCTGCCGTTTGTATCTGTGTTAAAAACTGTCATCATTTGAGAAACTAAGGAAATATTTCCTGAAGGAATTCTTCTTTGGGTTTGTAAGCATGCACAACAGCATGTGTGGTAGCTAATCATGGATTGCTAAATAGCAACATTTCAAGGTTTGTTGCTGGCAGGTCCTACTCTGCTGTATTTCTGGTATGGAAAAGGAGGAAGAGTACTCAATGTAAGCATTACTTCAGATAGCAAATATACTAATCTGGAATGAATGTGATCATTTGGCAGGAAAAGTCAGTTTCTAGAGATTGAGCAAATGTGGCGTAGATCACTCTGTGAGGCGCAGCCAGCTGATGTTTGAGGTAGTGCTGTGCAGTAGAGCTGCTGTGACCCCAGCTGTGCAAGTCCTACAGCATGGTGTGAGGGGCCCCTGGGGGATAGCAGATTCATTTTGTGTCGGCTTAACTGGAAGAGGACAAAGTAGGTTCTTATTTGTTTTCTCATTTTTCTTTTTAAACTACTATCCAGTGCCATCGCCACTTTTCTGGTGAATGTATTTCTAAGAAGCAAAATGTCAGATTTAAATTCAGGGCATGATTTGTTGTTCATATAGATAAAGCAGTTGGAGTGAGTTCCTAGAGGTAACTATTCTGCTGCACGAAGACAGACCCTAGATGCCAATTTCAGGTACTAACAAGATGGTGAAATGTCAAAACATTTTGTGAGTCTTGGCTTGGAGTTCTTTTTGTGCTAATTAAACATACTATTTGTTTTGAGAGTTGGGGGACAGAAGAGGTTTTAAAGCCTCTCCTGTTGAAACTGAAGAATATTGTGCTTTTTCAAAATTAATGGACTATAAATAATGTCTTCTTTCAATGTCATCTGCATACTGACTGCTGAACTGGCTAACATGACTATATTTTTTAAAATTTGGTTTGAAAGTGAGGAGAACTTTGGTTGGTTTGGTTTTCTTTAAGATATAGCAAGAAGTGCACACAAACCCACAATACTGAGGAAAGCCTTGGCAGCAGTACAACTGATCCCCTGTGATGAGCTGTTGAGACATCTTAACCTTTATAGATTGCACAGACCTGTTGGGTGCAATTTAAAGGAAGCCTTAAATTATTGTTTCATGTGGGTTATTCTTCAGAACTTAGTAAAAATCCTGTGATTTTCTTCAAAGAATAAGCTGCTTTTGGCAAATAGTTCAGCTTTAGTAGCTTTAGTTGGATTAAACATGTTGTATTTAACCTGGCAGATTACCTGTCCTTGTATTCTCTTGAGGCTGGCTTGTTTGTTGGGCTTCATCACATGGATCTTACCAGACTACTTGTACCCAGTATTTTCTGTTGTCCTTACTGCTCATGCTTGTCTTCACTTGCTTGCTCTCTGTAGGAGAGAGTGTAGATAAGTGTTCAGTGCCACCTGTATTTTGCAAATGAAGTGATGTAGTGAGATCTGACGTTTCTTAACTTTTTACCTTTCCTTGCATTTGGAGTCCTCAAACTCCTAAGCTGTCTAGCTTGTCACTTACCTACAACACAAACACTACACTGTAGCTAATTGTGCACTTACTGTAAACACAGCGTAGCGTTGGTGGCCTGAATGTGGGAGCAGTGTCAGTGACAGAGCTGCTTCTTACAGATGTGAGGCTGTAGTGTGTTAGTGTGTAGTGCTGAGGCAGGAGGTGTAGCACACAGGAGTAGAGGCTAGCAGTGCTGGCTTGTTGCTGATGGAAAGCACTGGCAGCTTTCTGCTGTCAAGGGCAGACACATCACTCTTGCAGGGTCAGAACTGATACCTGTCACACAAACATGTCTGTTGATTTTAAGAAATATAAGTACCCTGTTTGTTCAATTCAACGAGATTTTCTTGAGCCTTAAAATTTTTTCTACTTGTCTTTCCTTATAGCAGGTATAGGCAACCAAAAACCCAAGTATTTAAAAGTTTTCTTTTTGTTTTGGCTTTTACATGTGTTAAGCTCCTTTGTTAGAATTCTATTTTACTTGTCACAATCACTTTAAAGGGTGTATTTCGGTGTGTTATTAGTTAATTTTCATAATTTTGCTTTTCAACAGTTTAATGCATGAGGTTTAGTCGCTTTTTTAGTTTCTTATTTTACTTGCATTGATCTTGCAAAATTTAAAGTGATTTTTAAACCAGCTGCAAGGCTAATATAAAGGTATATAGATCCATTTCCATTAAATGGAAATTGCTGAACTGTGCAGGCACAAGATACTGAATGTGTTTACTGAATGGGAGAAGGATACTGTGTCTTCAGAATGCATAAAATATGTTTATCTTAAGAAAGAAATTATATTTCTTGAAATAATTATTATGTATTTTGTCATGTTAAGTATCCAACAGACTTGTAATATCTGCGGTTACAAGTTTTGGTGCCAGACAAATGGAGAAAAGAATGCACTGTGAACTGTTGGACATGCTGACCTAACTGCAGATGGGGATTTTTGGAGTTCAGGGGAAGAAACATGCAATTACAGTGGAAGAAAGAGATTCTGTTAGTCTGAAAGTTACTGCTGAGTGCTGAAAAGAGGACAGAACAGAATGTTCTCTAGAATCAAATTGAGTCAAATTGCTAGCAAAGCAGTCTTCTGTGAACTAGGTAAAGTTCTGAGAACTGGCGTTTAAAATAAAGTTAATAACTGTTCTTTTCTGTTAACATAACTGTAGAATAATGTACCATTCTTGTGCATGGTATTTAGCATTGTATTACTGCTAAGCTAGGGACTAAGAGTCCTAGTACCTGAAAAAAATCTAAGTTCTGTTCAGTTACTACAAAAGTTGATGTACTTTGGGAAAATTTTGCTTGAAAGAGAGTATGGACTTCTTCCAGTGCTTGTCTGAGAAACACCTGACGCTTAAGGGAACACTTCAGTGAGCTGAAGCTGTGAAACAGTGGAATAAAAATGGTATTTACTTTTTTTGAAACAAAGCTCTTTTGAAGTTCTGTGCAACTGAAGTTTTAATCTGCTTGTAATACGCAGTTTCTTGATCATCCTATATATCCTTTGTGACTTTAAGTTGAATGTATTTTGGCAGCTGCTTGTATTTGTTTATAATCTGAATGAATTTGGGAATGTAAGTGTAGCACACTCATCCCAAGCTCTACTCATTTTGCATCAGAATACTTTAATTCTTTTTATGGTAGGGAGTTGATTGACATTGTAATTCCAAGTACAAAAAGGTTGCTGTTGCACTTGAAAGTTGTTCTTATAGAAGTATCACCTTTCCATACTGCTACTTCATTTTGGAGCTGCTGCCTGGTGAGAAGTGAAAGTCGCTCTGAAATACTTGAAGTGTATTTCTGGTAGTTACTTGCTGTTAGTAATCTAAGGTTGTATTAAAGCATAATGCATCATAATTCTGATGAACCTCTCAAACAGATGTGTGTCACTATATAATTTAAATTTTCAGTCTAATAAGCCTAGATTTGCAGCACTAGCATGCTGTTCTTCTTGACTTGAGTTTTGTGCATCTTGTCCTTGAGCAGTTGAGAGGCTCTAGTTCCTGGGGGTGGAGGATACATGAAGGGGAAGAATTGTCACACGGTGGAGTAGATGACTGACTAGTAGGACCATTATCTTGTCTGTTTGGAGAGTGTTTGTGAGTAATGAATAGAAAGTTAATCCATTTGAATTATGAACTAGAAAATTTGTCCTGGAATAGGTGCTTTAATACACGAGATACAGTATTTGCCTTACTTCCATAAGATATTTGAGTCAATGGCACAGAAGCCCCTTAAGTTTTTGCAAAAGCATGTCACCAAGAAAACCTTACATTTTGAGCAAGGTTCATAAATAGCTAATGGAACTTACTCTTCCTGCTCATGTCAAAACATGGGTTTTTTGGAGATTGATTTTATTTTTTCCATTTCTCTTTATTGTTTTTTCAAAGATAGCTGTAATATGTTTGAAGACCTAAAATATTTTTCTTCCTCTAGGTGTGGACTTCAAGGTGAAAACTATTTCAGTTGATGGAAACAAAGCTAAACTGGCAATATGGGTAAGTCTCTCCTAAGTTCTTCATGTGTTGCTTTCTTTAGGAGTAGCTAGGGGTTTTATTATGTAAAGTTTGTATAGAATCCTTTTCTGTTAGTATGAAGGTGATTTGGAGGAGTGGGAGGTTAATACTGCAGCACTCAGAAGTTGCAGTGAGCTGTGGGACAGCTGGCTGAGGGGGTAGCTCTGCTGCCTGTGAGCTTCTGCAGTACTAATTGCAGATCTGGTTGGGAAAGAAGTAGGGAAAAGAAGGAACTAAATGGTATTAAATCAGTAGAAGGGTGCACTTCTTTACTAAATTTTGCCTATAATGATGAGGTTGTGTATTAATAGGTTAAGAATTACAGTTGTGTGCTCATATGTGCTCTTTAGACCCATTTTTTGTCTAAACTTCACAGCCATCATGCAAAGACTTTTATAAGCTCAACATCAGAATTATTTGTAGCAGATGCATTTCAAAGAGAAAGGCAATGTATGTAATCATAGCTTTAGTGTGTTCAACTTCTGCCATAGTTAAAAGCAGAGCTTCCCTTACAGCAAGTGAAGAAAAAGTACTCCCAAGCTTTTAAAAAATATTCTCCATTGTGTAAACCAGCCTCCACACTTCTGTGACTTGAAGCTCATTTTTGAATAGTCAGACCCAGTTGTGTCTTCTCATACCAAGCAAGATTAAAACTTTGTTTCTTGTATAAGTGAGATATCAGACCTTTTGTTTTCTTGGGAAGTAGTAGTAGAGTATGAAATGTGTATTGCAGTGCTTCTGTCGCTTGGAGGGTGCTTCATACCTCACTAACAAACAGGACTTATGTCTTAGTTACAGTAGTAATCATCAGTGAAATAAATGGGTTTGACAAGGAAAATAAATGCAATAGTGTGACAGAAAATAAAGAATGGGTGCAGGAGGAAAACCAGACTGATAGCAAAACAAGGAATGATAAGTTAGGGGTTTTTTTTCTTTCATTTTGGTAAATAGAAATAATCATGAGGTAAACTGGAAAAAAAAATTTTGTGATGGTGCATCATGACACAAAGCCTGTTTTAGATGTGTGACGTTGACTGAGTGGCTTGTAGAATGTTGAAGTTTAGTTTGCTTATCCAGATTCTTTGTCAGGGAATCCACAGTGTTTCATGTGTCACTTCTAACCTAGGTAAATTAAGAAAGTTGTTTAAATATTCTGTGCATAAAGCCTTCAATGAGTGTGCGCTATAACTTTATCTCTGACAAGAAAACAGGTTTCTAATTTTGGTGGGTTATGGGGTTTTTTTCAGAGCTATTGACCCTTTAAATTTTGGGATGTAAACTCAACTTTGCTTAAAACCAGAGAAACCTTTGACTTATTCCTGCTTCTGCTGTGTTATAGCATGTTAGTCCATTTACCCAGATACTCAATCAAATTTAACTGGAGCAAGTGATTGAAGTGAGGGAACTGGTTTTGTTGTCATGAGCTGTGATGCTTGTTAGAAAATCTTAGTACTGCAGCTGTGCTGCTTTCTTGCTGGTTGCTGCAATACTAGCTGCAGATGAAATGGCTTTGCAGAAGTGGCCATCTTACTGTTATATAATCCAGTTACATGCTACATCTAATAGTGCAAAGGTGCTTCCTGGGACAGACTACATAAAATCTCAAAATTAATGTGTAGTAAAACAGCAGGGGATGGAATAAACTCAGCTAATCTGCTAGTGGAATATAGTTTAAATCTTACTCTGTATGTTCATTAGAAGTAGAATACCTGAAAGCTAAACTGTATTCTGCTCAAATTGTGACTAATGGAACTTTTTGAATGGTTTATTAGGATACTGCAGGTCAGGAGCGGTTCAGGACATTAACCCCCAGTTACTACAGAGGTGCACAAGGTGTTATCCTAGGTAAGTATATCTTTGCAAGCTAGTTCATATGTTCGTGGTTTTCTCATGCATTGGAGTTACACAAACTCATATAGCCTTTATATAATATGTAAGTGATATTTAAAATCTTTGTGTTGAACAACTCATATAAACACATCTTGGTGTCTCAACTTCTTTCTCATGTAGTCAATCTGACCAGCTTGAGAAGCTCTGAGTTTTGAATGAGAATAAAAGCTACTACTCTCTGAAAGGATAGCTTGGAGGTGTTGTCCTTGTGCTGTCATGAATTTGTCTTTTATTTATTGCTTTTTATTTTTGCCTGTGCTTACTAAGTGCAGAGTAAAAAAAATTCTCCTCAGTGTAGTCTCTCTGTATACAGCTTTTTCTTCTCGTAGTTTTTTTCCTAATGAAACTAATAATATAAACCATGTGGAATCCGGCTAAGGTTTTTTGTTACTTGTTTCCCAACTGATGGAATGCTACACAGAGAATCACATAGAAAAGACCAGCTGGACATGTAGAAAGCACCAATCTGTGTTTGAGAAAGCCAGGCAAAACCCATAATTTCAGCCTCACGGTCAAGTCTCATTTGTGCTTTTTTTGGTGTATGGAAGCGTGTTTGCTAGGCACTGAGCTCTGAAATTCTGCTTCTCCACTGCTGGGAGTGAGGAGCTGACTGAAGTAAGGGCAGGGATGTACATTTAATTTTCGTGAAGTTGCTTCTGACTTCAGAGAGTCTTGCTATGCTATTGTGTTTAGTTAAATTGTTTAATGGGGAATAACATCTGTCATGTGACTTCCTGGTAGGTTTCCCAAGTTGTGAGTTGTGTTATCTTCCTTGTATAGGAAGGTGTTGTCAAAACATGTTGTATCAAGTCACTTAATTGTACTGAACCTGCAACTTACTTACTGTTGAAAGCTGTAAACAAGCGCTGTTTGCCAGATAATCTCAACAGCAGAACCTTCTTTCTCTTCCCTTTATACAGTATCTCCTATTTCTTTGTTACCTGTCTTCAAAAAATAAGGCTGTTCATGCAAGCCAACTTACAGATTTGATTGAAAGGAGCTGTTTATGCCTATCTGCACATGCGATGTGAAAACAAAGGAAAAACCCACTTTCATAGCTTCAGTACTGAAGGTTGTGCTGTCCTGTTTGCATAGCTGTTGTGTAGTGATTTTAAATATCCTACATGAGGGATCAGCTAGTGTAGAATTCCTAGGAGAATGATAGTCCCTAGCCTGTAAGCTAGGGTATATCAAGGAATATTAGTCTGGGAACCGTAGGTGGCTGAAGCTTGGAGTTGTTCTGCCTCAGTGGTTTGAGTTGTTAGATGTCCTGCTTTCTTTCCAGTTGTTTGTACAAAAGGTAAATTGAAATCCTTAGAACTCCTTCAGTTTTCTGATTCAAAAAAGCCATCATTTTTGCAACTTTTGTAATGTAAGCTGTAATTCTTGGAAAAATATTGTGAAATAATATCACTAATATCTTTCAGTTTATGATGTCACAAGAAGAGATACTTTTGTCAAGCTGGATAACTGGTTAAATGAATTGGAAACTTACTGCACAAGGAATGACATAGTGCAAATGTTAGTTGGAAACAAGATTGATAAGGTAAACCAAATTCAACTGCAGTGAGTAATCTGCTGGTATATTTTGTTAATAAGGAATATTAATGCTTTGTTTTATTATAGGAAAACCGTGAAGTTGACAGAAATGAAGGCCTCAAATTTGCAAGAAAACATTCCATGTTGTTCATAGGTATGTTATAGATACTTGCAGAGATCTTGATTTTTGTTACATAAGGAAAAGTACCACTTCTGTAGGATTGAGAATCTTTATGTATACAGTCCAATTAATGATATTTCTCATCTGTGCTGGACACAAAGATAATGGAAATTCCTGTTTCTTAAAGTTCTGCCTGTCCAGATACCTGTTCTAGCTGTGGATGATTATGTAGAAATTCATAAGGATGAAGGTCAGAGTACAGGTTCTCCATAGTGTGATGAAACCTGTTTGGGGTTTTGTCTGATTTCATTCTCCAGCTGACTTGCTAAATTAATAACAGGAGCAAAATGAAAGAAGGAAAACTGGTGCTGGTGGCCAGCCTTCAGTGTAGCAAAATGGCTGGTGTCTGAGAGAAATCTGTGTTAGAACTGGGATGTAAAAACAGGTAGGTATATAATTAACTTATGAATGGTGGGTGGGATTGAAAAATGACATAATTATGACTGGAGCAAATATATTGGTCTCATCTTGCTGCAAAATGAAATGGGTCTTGTAGGCAAAGCCATGTAATGCTAAATTAAAAAATGGGTGTTGAAGTGACTCTTTATGCATATGTTTATTATGTGTTTCACCTAAGGATCAGAAGGAATTACTTCACAGGATTTTTCCAGTAGCAAAGCAGTTCATTGATATGTACTTATTCATTCTTGTACTTAGACTTAGATTCTTTGTCTCTGACTGAAGATTTACTTTTGTTTAGTGTCCTGCTCTGTTTCTTTTTAGCCACAGCGTCAGATGTGGAAATAACAGTTCAAAGTTGAGGCACAAGCTACTAAGAGCGTGGGAGATGAAAACAAAAATGAAAATTAGACTATAAGTGTACATATATGTATGTGTGTGTGTATATATGTATGCTACCTATGCTGAGTATCTGTGTGGCTGCGTAGAGGAACAGGGCAAGCCCTTGTGGGGCTTGAACAATTTCTTATGTTCACATAACATAACCTGTGGGCAGATTTCTTAGTCTTGGTCAAAGTAAGGATCCCGACTGAAATTATCTAGAATTCTGTGAACTGCAAAAGGAATGAGATGCATTATTGCTTTTATCAGATGAGTTTTATCATGGAGACTGCCCAGATCTGCAGTATGGATCCTTGATTCGTATGGTCTGATGGTACATTGTGATTAATGTACAGAACTGAAACACAGAACGGCAAACAAGTTCTTCAGACAAGAATCCAAATTTTTCTTATTGGAGTGCTTTCCACAGGAAAATAAAGCTAGGCTATAGCTGTCTCTGTATGTTCAGAAGAAATTTGACTTGAAAGCTCTTCTGTTAAAAATATTCTGAGGTGCTACATGTGTGGTGACAAATCCACATAGTTTCCAATTTTGGCACCGCTGTGTTTTTAGGAATAGGTTGTAGAAGTTTTAATTGTGTTGTAGGTTGAGACTTAACTGAAAGAGAAATATTAAACAAGTTACCACGATATACTAACGCTTGATTTTTTTGTGTCCCTTCTCCAGAGGCAAGTGCAAAAACATGTGATGGTGTGCAGTGTGCC
Organism: Passer domesticus; assembly: GCF_036417665.1. Taxonomy (NCBI): domain Eukaryota; kingdom Metazoa; phylum Chordata; class Aves; order Passeriformes; family Passeridae; genus Passer; species Passer domesticus. Next base: position 15,386,405 of record NC_087474.1, on the reverse strand, counting down.
TTTGAAGAACTTGTCGAAAAAATCATTCAGACTCCTGGACTGTGGGAAAGTGAAAGCCAAAACAGAGGTGTAAAGTTATCAAACAAGGAAGATGGATATGGAGGAGGAGGAGCATGTGGTGGATATTGTTCTATGTTATAAACTTTGGGAAGCTTATTCTTTGCATATTTAAACAGATAGTTACATCTTTCTGTACATAAAGTCATTAAATGCTATTTTTAGGGACCTTGCAGTTTGCACATATTTGTTTTGTATCATGGCAGTGAACACTTGTAGAAAAAATGTTCTGCAGCTTTCCCAGTCTGAAAATGTTATGGTAAGCATGCCCAATTTGCAATCTTCAGGTTTTTATAAGTAGCATTAATAATGTGCAAGAACAAATGCACTAAAAATTTTACAACTGTATACATTAATTGTGTAACTATTCTAAACAAATCCATCTAACAAATACTGCATTGTCTGCTCTTTGTCTTATTTTTAAATTCTGTTGAAATTATAGAACTATATAGTGTGCACAGATCTTGGAAACAGTATGAACTATAAATGTTACATTTCATCTCTTCTAGTAAATGCTTTTTTTAAGGTATTAAAAGCAGCAGGATTATACAGTTCTTAGACAAATCTGCTAAAATTTTGTCTTTCAACAGTGCAGTCTAAAACACAAATTGGCACAGGCCCTAGTTGGCATCAGCACTTTCTTGAAGAGATGCTTTGAAAGCTTCCTTTGCAAAGCTGGGAGACGCCATGTTTTCCTTTTAATCATCACTTCAGTTGATGGCTTAACTGGAGTTTTAATCCTGTGATATTTATATACTAAATTTGTGGTACTCTTGCACTCTAGGTTTTTATGATGGTCTGCTCTAGACTTGCTGCAGAAAGTCTTCATTATTGGCAAGGGCTCTGAGTGATGTCATTGTTCTTTCATTGTGAATCATTTTGCCACACTTCAGTATGGATTCCTAATTTTCTGAAATGTTTGTACTATAAGTTTATCTCAATTGTAGCTCACTGTGACTGTGAGATCTCTTATCACGTCTGCTTTGTGCAGCTACTTATTCCGAAATAAAACTTCTGTCACAGACACTAAATGGGAAGCTATAGGGCTTCTTGATCTCTGTATGAAAAAATACTATTGCAATGAGTATTCACTTGAATTTACTGTATCAAAGCCAATGGTTTGTTTCAGAAGACTTGTATAGACTTAAATAAATTTTTTTCCACAATATTCAACTTTTTTTAACCTCTTTCTATTGCAGAGTTCTATATTTTCTAGCACATGGTTTAAACAAGGTCATTTCGTACGTACAAATTATTTCTAAAAGACAAGACAAAGATGCTGTGTGGGACTTTTAAATAATCACTATAGTGCAGTCAGTAAATGAACTATTAGTTTCTTGTAAATATAGTGAATGACAGCATCTTTTATTACTGCAAGGTTTTGTCTAAATGTCAGCATACGTGATCTGTGTTTTGCACCGGGTTTGGCTGCTTCTGTTAAAATACGTTTTCTTCACATGGAAACTTTGTTTTCTGTTCTGTTTTATACTTGATAGAAAACTTACCAAATTTTGAAGGCTTAACCATGCTAGTTGTTTTTTCTAAATATTGTATCTAGTATTGTTAATGTAGTAGGATAATTTAAGAATGTAATTGTAATTAATATTAAATATGCATAAACATTATATTAAAATCTTAGATTTGCATTACTGTTGCATGCAGAGTATGTGGGCTGAGCAAATCATGTTTGTTAGCATTGAGGTCAAAGGATTTTGGCTTTTGTAGCCTCACAGTAAAGGAAAGTTATAGGTGAATTAAAACTGAGCAACTTACTTGCCAACTACTGCTGACAAAATTATCATAATGCTAGCAGATGCTTGTAATTTATTTCCATTAATTATTTGTAAATATTTATAGATATTTACATATTTTTAAATAACTTACAAATATGTAATTTGTTTTCCCCCCTAGTTTGGGTGCATCCCTATACTAAGAGGAGGCTTAACTTTTGGTTTCTCACAGAAAGTCCTTTTATCAAAGGACCTGGATTCATCTCTGATTCTGCCTTTGCCAGATCTGGCAGCTTTTGTCAGAGGGGGGGAATGGCGGGGCGTTCTGAATAGTGGGTATTGTTCTGTGAAACAATTAAGTCATTCCTTACTGCACTGCAAAATATTTCTGGGAGAGAAGTATTCTGAAACAGCATAATTAGTGAGACAGAGTAGTTAGACGGGTGGTTTTCTTTAAGTAGATGTTTTCTAATTGACTTGCAACTAGCTTTTCTGTCTTCATCTTTTAAGCATGTTTAGTTATGTCTCTGAGGAATGTTTTTCCTAGAGCATCACTTCTTTTCATCATTTCTCTGTCAAGAGGCTCTGCACTGGAAGGCTGTGTTCTTGTACTTTCAGTATTTGTTAAAGAAAATTTGGCAACAGTTACTGTGCTACATTTTTTAATTCTTTCTCTTGCCTTTTTTTTGTTATTTTTTATTTGTATTTGAGGGTGTGGAGCTGCCATCTTTCAAATAAATCTGTTCCCATGCTTCCTGAGTTTTTCTCCCTTTGTAGGTCAGGTTATCTCTCAAGAGCACACCCACTGTTGTAGGTGTACTACAAGTGTATCTGAAACTACTAGATGCTGTGCCATAAGCTCTGCTCAAAGCTGATGTGGGCCTATTTGTGGAATGGTGGGGGTATTGCATCCAGAGAAGTGTGTGCAAGAGGTCCTTCAGCCTGCCTCAGTAGGCAGCAGAGGGATAAGGGAGAGAGCTGTTTGCTCTTCTTCAGGTAATGAGAATGAGACCATGTCCATGGCAGGGAGTTTTATACACTAAAGCACTAAACCACAGTGAAGTAACTAAAATCTTCTGTGATCACGAAAGGCAGTTAAAATTAAAGTTGCTTCCAGTTCATTTACTCTAGTCAATAAAATGCTGATTAGCAGTTTAGTACTCGGGCCTGGCAGGTGTTTTTTGTAGGCTTTACGCTAGCCTGGAAGAATATGGCACAGCACTTGCATCTTCTTAAATTTACACTTGAGAATACTGCTAAGTATTATGGTTTTGTCTTGTGTTTCTTCTGTTGCTGTTTTAAAAAGGGAGGTGAAGCAGGCTTCTGATGGAGCTTTCAAGATGCTGGGATTTTTATTGCTAGTGGGGCTTTTGTCCCAACTACAGCATCACTTTTCCTGTTCTGCTCCAATAATGAGATCAACAACTGGCTCAAAGTAAGTCTTAACTAAATGAAAATGAGAGTTCAGTGTGTCCCCAGACAGTAACAGTGACTGCCTCATCAGCCATGGCAGAGCTTCAGGGCACGGTGGTGTTGCTGTTGTGTACCACAGTGATAAGTGCTCTGTCTGATTCCTTTGTAGTTCCCTTGTTTGCCAGTGACCTGATGTATGGTGAGCTACAATAACCCCTCTAATTTTGCCCTGTAGTTTGGTACAATAATTCTGTATTTTGAGGCCTAACTGATACATTTTTTTAAATACTTATAATACTTGGGCAGTCTGTGTTATGATTAATACAAGTTACTGCTCTTTAGCTGTTGGAGGATTGTTGTAAGTGGTCATGGTGCTGCACCCATCCTGTCCAAAGCCCCTGTGGTAGGTTTGTGTCTTGCTGTCCTTCTGCGTGCCTTACTGATGCCTTAGTAATGCCTTATTGATGAAAGCATCAATAAGCAATATTAGCATAAGCAGGACTTTTTAATTTTGCCAGACAAATCACTACATACATTTCAGACCTAGCTGAGCCTTGAAGGGCAAAATACAAAGTGTTTTTCCTGGCCACTGTCCAGCAGTGGCAGAAAAAAGAGAGAAGCTCTCCATTAAAACTTCCAAGTTTTTTTATTTTTTTTTTTTTTTTTTTTTTTTTTTTTTTTTTTTTTTTTTTGTTTCTACACCCTTTGTGAGTACCTGTGGCACCTTAATTAAAAATTTATGAGGTGTTATATGGGCAAAGAACTAAGAAGATGTGTTTTCAAACTAGTGCATGCATATGTTCTGTGATTGATTTAATGCAATGGAAGTTTTGTCCTTATCCTTGTGCCTGAGTAACATCTGGTCCTTTCTGTTAGAGTGAAAATGGTCACAGTGAGTAAATATTTCTTTTTCTCATGCTCCCAGTTTCTGTAACATCTGTGTGTGTTTTATGTACAATGATAGCAAAATTCCCAGTCAGTTTCTAGAATTTCTGGGCTCTAGTTCTTTATTTTAGAAGCTTAAAACAATCTCAGAAAAGTGTTAATATAGAAGTGTCAAATCATGATTGGAAGGAAACCCTCCTAGTGTTTTCTGTGTATCATCAGCTCTAGATTTACTAGCATCTGGTAATGTCTGCTTGGATCCTTTTGACAGGAGTGCTTGGTTCCCAGTTCTTAATGCTTGTCAGGCTGGACTTTCTGAGGAATGTGGCTATCCAGATGTTGTTGACAGCATGAAACTTGTTCTTTAACAGTAATGAGAAGGTCCAGATGTAGCTACTTAGGATTAGGAGTGAAGCTGTGAACTGGGGTTCAGGGAAGAGCAGTAGCAGGCCCCTAAACTGTGAAGACAGTTTTAATAATGTGTAATACATTGTGTAAACAAAACAGAAACTATTATAATGCATGGTATAGTAAGCATATTAAATATAGCTGGCACTATTAATGTCATTTAATAAAATATATAAATGTATAAACTTTTTATATCAGGGACTGTGTCATCTCTTGAAATTCAGCTTTAGATGTAATTACTTTTGTTCAGAGTAGGTATGAGATGGATGGATGGATGGATGCATGCATGCAGGCTAAGCCTGTGGGCAGGTGTCATCCAGAGTAAGGACACTTATGGAACCAAGATGGAGGGAACCTGAAGGACTGGTGTAAAGTTGTCAGGAGAGGATTAGGTTGGATATTAGAAAAAGATGCTTCACCCAGAGTGTGGCTGGACACTGGAACAGGCTCCCAGGGCGGTGGTCACAGCACCAAGCCTGACAGCTTTGAAAAAGTGTTTGGACAGTACTCTCAGGTACATGGTGTGACTCTTGGGGCTGGTCCTGTGCTGGGCAGGTGTTGGACTTTAATGAACCTTTTGGGTGCCTTCCAACTCATGAAGAGTTGAGCTTTTCCTGGAAATGGACCTGGGGGTTCTGGCAGACACTGAGTGAGCCCAGGCCAGCAAAGTGCCATTGTGACAGGTCCATTTCTGTGAAGCTGCTGTCCAGTGGGGTGGCCACAGCATGTACTGGTTCGCTGGGCAGGACCTGGCACCTTCCCTTACTGAGCTTCACGAGGTTCTTTTTGGCCCTTAAAAGGGATCTCCTCCGTCCCTGGGTGGGCTCGAACCACCAACCTTTCAGTTAACAGCCGAACGCGCTCTCCGATTGCGCCACAGAGACTGATGCGTTGCACTTCCCAGAGGAGCTGAATTCTTGACCCTGTTCAATAAGTGCTGCTGGTGGTGCCTGTGTGTGCTGAACAGTGACAGAGCAGTGCTGCAGGTACACTGCTGCAGCAAACCTGATGTGCTATTGTGTCAGAATCCAGGGGCAAGAAATGCTCTTACCTCCTGTGGGGAGCGAAAGATGAGATTCTTTTGAAGCAGCTGTTCCTCACTGCTTACCTCTCTCAGGAGAGGATTTGGGGTTGTGTCATGCCAGGCAATTTGTTAGTGGTTCCAAGTTAACAGCACTTGTTTCTTGTGTTTTTTGTGCTTCTGGAAATTTAGCTTTAAGATGTCTGAAAACCTATGTGGCTTGTTAATTGTATGTTAATGTAATTAAAGCAAAACACGGGTATGCTTCAGAACATGGATTGTGAGACATCAGATTTACTGACTACAGAATTCTCAGTGCAGCTGAGAGCTGGGGATTAGAGGTGAGAGAGCTGTTGGGCAGGTCTGGATGAACAGGGAAGACTTCATGGTGAAACTTGCATTTTTAAGCTTCATACCTCAAAGAAACATGTTATCAATACTAGTGGACATATGTATTTTTTACTTTGTCAGTCGTCAGCCAGGAAAAGACGGAGCCTTCTGCTCTGTTGCCCTTGCATATTGCTGGAAACAAAAGGATACGAACTACTGAGATACATGACAGGAGCTGAGTTCTGTTCAGCTAGTGAATCTGTACCTGGTTTGTTTTGTTTTCTGCCAGAACAAAACTATTTTAGTATTCCAGCCTTTTTGTTCTTGTTCATTTGTTGAAGGAAATACAGCAAAAAGTTGGCTTGAAAATGGTTGAATGCTTTTGAAAGTTAGGAAGCTTAATCTCCGCAGGGCTGTGCTTTGAAGTGCTGCTGAAAGCATTGCTGGTGAAGTTCTCCTGTCACTGAGCTGCAGAAGCATAGGAAGATGTGTAAACTGTGGAAGGGCTTGGAGCAACTTTCTCTTTGAGAGGTAGGAACTGTTAGGTACCAGCAGTAGATAGTCTTTCTTAGCAGGGAGTATGACAACAAGCTGCTCCCTTTCCCTTTCCCTTTCCCTTTCCCTTTCCCTTTCCCTTTCCCTTTCCCTTTCCCTTTCCCTTTCCCTTTCCCTTTCCCTTTCCCTTTCCCTTTCCCTTTCATCTCCTGTACTTGAAGCTGTACTGTAAAGCAGTCTACACCATGTGCCTCAAAGCTGTGGGGCAGGTGTGTCCCACAGTGTGCCCTGGGGTCTTACTGCTCCAGCTGCCCCCCTCGGGAGCTGAGCGGTGGTACTTGGCTCCTGTCTGCCCTGCACACTGGGTTACTTGCCAGGATCCCTTGTATGAGACAAGGGTGGATATCCAGGTTTCATCCTGAGCTGGATTTGGAGGGTAGATGGGCTGGATGGAGCTGGGATGGCCTGTGTTAAGTGTTAACAAGAGAATCCACTCCTTTTTGCCTCCCCTACTCTGCAACTGCTTGCAAGTCAGATGGACATAAATGCCCCTTTTCTGGATTATACCATTGCTCAACTACATGTGTGCATTGTCTGAAAAATGATACCTAATCATGTATAACTTTCAGATGTGAGAGAGTTTGTGTGTGTTCTCATGCTCTGTAACTTCCACCTCCCTTGCAGCCTCTACTGTAGGCTTTACAAGGGTTAGATGAGTTTGCTACCAAGAACTCTTTCCTCCAGAGCTTTTATCTTTTAAATGACCTATTGAAAAGCTCTCCCTTTGCCTGTGCACAATGGATTTTATCAAGTCCTGTCAAATCTCCCAATCTGTTTTCATCTTATGGTGCAATTTACTTTTATCCTAAAACATAGCTCTGCAAATTTGCCAAAGAAAACATTGGGCTCTATAGAAAGACTGTTTTAAATGAAGGTGTTTGGAGGAATCTGTTACAAAAGTAAAAAAAAAAGTATAAAAAAAAAAGGCAATGTGTTTTTTATAGAATATGTTTAAAAAAAAATCTTTTATGCTCTGATTTAGAGAACAAGTGGACCCTTGAAACCACAGTCTCTTTCCTTATTGAAATTTTATGTCTCTCAGTTAATAAGGGGCCATGAAAGTGCTGGAATTTTTATTTAAAGGTCAATGTGAACATTAGAAGATCTTTTCAGACATAACTGAGAAATGCTGCTAAATGAGACTTGCCAAACTGATACAAGAGAGAGAAGATATTTGTCTAGGGCACCTGCAGTTGGCCCTCTCCAAAGCTTGAGCTCTCCATAATCATTTGTCCTCTGCAGTGCTTAGAGAGAGGCTTGAAAAGGCAGTGCAAGATGGGTCTGGATTTCTGTAGAAGCATTTAGGTGGCAAACTCCCTTTGAGTATCTGGGCACAAATTATTTGTGTAAAATCTTACAAGGACACAGAACATACCTGAGTTCCCACTTAATGCCAACCACTTACTTCCCCCTAGTTCAGTAGTTGTAGCTTTCCTGTAATAATTCACAGGTGCTCTACATAAAGTTCATTTAGGTGCATATGGGGAAATGGGGATTATGGCCATTATGTTGTAGGAGCCCTGGTTGCATACTACCCAAATTTAGCTAGTACAGCTTAATAATGTAGGGTTATTGCATTGTAGGTGTTCATGCTCAGTAGGAATTTTTTAACATCTTCTGTGGTTACTAGTGAGTTGAAAACTCTTTCATGAGGAGGAAGAGGAAAACAAAAAGCTCAGGTCAGATAAAATAAAGTCTTTGAACAGTGACTGTAATTTTACAGCTTGGTGCAAGCTCCAGAAGGGCTGGGGAAGCTCAGGTTTGCTGGTGGAGTGTCAGTGTTAGATGATTTGGGGGGGCCAAGGAGGACACTTGGCTCCTCTCATACTGGTCATACTCCTTTCAAAAATATTTATGATTTTTGGAATCTAATGATTTAGATATTCAAGCTGCATATTGTGTCCTAGGTCATGACGAGAGCTGAACTTGCATGAGCCCTGTGTTCATACAAATGCAGTATCTTGGCCTTACTGAACAATCCTTTCACAAAAAGTCCTTATCTGAAAACTTACTTTTCTATAAAGCATAACATGGAAACGTGTGGAAAGAATTTCCTTTCAGAACAAAAGCAAAATCTCTCTGGTGTTCTGCAAATGCATCTCTTTGTGACTTACAGATGGAGAAATTGAACCTTTGTGCTGGCTTCAGGCTTAAACTGGCTTATTTTTATTTATTTTAGCATTTTATAAGTCACACCTTTGGTTAAACTGGTTCAAGCTGGCTGTGTAGAGAAGTCCACAGATGGAACACACTGAACGACTGCCTGAAAACTGGACAAAATTGATGACTCTATCCTGTCGTGGCTGAATGGCTCCAGCTGGCTTTTGTTTTATCTTACAAGAAACCTCTGTCTGAGGCAGTGTCAGGATTAACAGCCTGGCTGGTTTGTTCCCTTCCTTGGAAAACTACTCCATTTGACTTCCTGGATGCTGTGAAAGTTACTGTAAAATCAGAGGTGAAAAAGTTACTTCCCCAAAGAATACCTCATCACAATAAGCGTATTTTTGCAAGGCAAGGAAATTCTTAAAAAAAAAAGTTATTACAGAGTAGACCATGGAAGGTGGAGAAGTGCAGGGAAGGAGGAAGAGCAGAATGGGTTTTGCATCAAGTGCTTTTCAAGTTCTCTTCCATAAGATGGCAGCAGCTTATTTTGTCAACTTGTCTGGGAGACTGGTCTGCTGAAAGCTCTACAGAATAGGCTTTCAGTCTAAGGCTTTAATTCTATTTTCTTGGTATACATCTCTTATAATTGTGCCAGTATAGATCAGCTGTGAACCTTACTTCATGCGCAAAACTGTTTTCTGTTGTTTAGTACAGAGGTAATTTCATTTTATTTTTTTCTAAATACAAGCAGAGATGCTTTTGCATTTGTAAATGTTTAGTGTGCAAGATGTAGGGAGGGTGACGGGGTTGTTTGGCCTATATTGATATTTTATAAGTGTTTCACTTTGTGTGACTGTTTAGTTAACAGTTGCCCAAAACCTTAAGTTCTGTGAACTGAAGAGGTAGAAAATCTGTTGGGATTTTTCTCTCCTCAAATAATTGGAGTTCAGTTTCATGACACAACTGTTTTCAGTAGAATCAAGACACTCTTGATTTTCTTTTGAAGAGGGAGACTGTGGAAAGAGGGGATTTCCTCTCCCCTCCAACAGAAAGCAGTGGAAGGAAAAACATATGGGAAGAACTATTTTCTAAAGTCTTATGACATAAAGGATTTTCTATTTCAGCCATTTAACTTTCCCTTCTAAAGGTTTTCCACATTTTCAGTGACACCCACAGTGGTGTGTGCAATACATTTGTGCAGTTTGACTGTCTCCTGTTCTTTCATGCATGTTTTCTCTGCAGATGAGCGTCAGACACTTATCCTGTTAGTACCAAGTACTTAACAGTCATAAACTGCTGTGATACTCACTAATAGAAGATTTTATTTAAGTACAAACTATGAATAATCTTCTTAGTGCTTGTGTTTATTCTGAGTAGCTGGATAACATGGGAGGAGTGAAAAGCAGCCTGTTTTTGCTTTCCCTGGTGCTTACACTTACTGGCTAATGTTAGTCATCTGTTTTGGTTTCCTGTGGCCCTTTAGTATCCAATCAATCAAGTGAGCAGGAGCCACAGTAGCAAAGTTGTAAACTTGAAGACTCAAGGAACAGCTCTCTGTGGTATTTGCCTTCTGTTAAATATTAAATTAAATGGATTAAGTTTAATTTAAGAAACTGTGATTCTGATTTCTGGTGTTGATGTTCTGTTGCAATACAGCCCAAATGGGGTCCACCCTGAGTCAGTTCTGACATTGCTCCCCTGTCCTCAAGTTTGTGCTCTGACTTGATGAGGGCCCCAGGGCTGGATCTTGTCTGGAACTGAGTGGGCCAAGCACAGCAAGTGTGAGAGGTTTCCACGGATGTGCTGGGAAAGGGATGTGCCCAAAGTACTAATGACAGGAGTCTGATAGTTTTAGTCCTGAAGAAGAATTTGGGTGTTTATAGAGGCCAAGAGCATCTCTCTCCTAACCTGCTGTTCTACTGAAAACATCAACAGAGATGAATTGCTTTTAGTCCTTTCTTCCTTTCTCTGAACTGTGCCCCAGGTTGAACTAGGAAAGAAGGACTTTGAACTCAAAAATTTTGGCCAGTGAAGTTTAGTCTTCAAAGAAGTTATGCTTGGCAAGAAATGCAGTATTTTAAGGGGTCATTTCATTGTTACTGGTGTGCAGTGCGTGTGTTGCCTGATTTATACCAAGGAGACTCCTGGAATGTGTGTCCTGGTGACTTCTTTCCTTCTTTCTTTCCAATTAACTTTAAAGAAATAAAAAGAGAGATGAAAGCAAGTTATTTGAGTAATATTTGAAATGTATTTATTCTAGACAAGTTCACATTCTTTTCAAGAGTCCACTTTCTTCCACTTTTGGAATAGGGTCTTTTACACCTCAGATTATTTGCCTTGTGATAGCATCCAGAGACTCTGGTCAGGATGACTCCAGAGGGCTTGGGGAAACAAAATGGGTGAAATGAAAAGTAATGAGAGCAGTTTGGAGTTGGCTTGTGGCACTGAGCACAGGAGCAGATGAACACAGAGCTGGAGCCTGGATGGGGAAGACCAAGTTCAAAGTAAAATGCCTGGTTTATTCAGTTTAGGTGGAGTGAATGAGGCTGAGAGGGCTGGCCCAGCATGCAGCTGAGTGTTAGCTTAAGGATGGGGCTTTTTGTGGCCACATACAGTGCCTTTGCTTTTCTTTCCTGCAAAGTTTTGTTACAGGACAAGTTAATAGCAATAATTTTGGTTAGTAATGAATTTCTTGGAGCAAATAACTTGAAGTCAATTGAGTATCAGATATTGTCACATATTACTTTGTTTTGTGTTTAGCCACAAATAGCTCATGACAGTTTTTGTATTATAATACACTGTAATTTACTTTGAGCAAGCATGTAATTCCTAAGAGACAGGGTGGCATTGGGTTATGTATTCTTTGGTCCACTCTACATTGAATCCAACACAATGGGTGCAGCTGATTGATTTAATGTCATCCTAAAAGAATTCACACAGGCTGCTGAAAAAGAAAGCAGGCCATGGAAATAAATTGTAACTAAATATGTTCTTAAATATAGGACCACAAAGCACACAGAGTGTCTATACTGCTATCCCCTGCTGAACTTTGTCTTAAAGCCTTAACTTCCTGTTAAGAGAAGGAATAAGAAGGAATAAGAGAATAAAAGGGAACCCAGTAGAGTATATTCCAGTAAACAGTAAATTCTGTGAAACGGTTCTTTCATGTCAGACAGGTGGAAGTTCAAGATTCCAGTGCAGTTCAGAAGAAATGTGAGATTCATACCAAGCATGAAGGTATTCTGTTTATTGGCACAAGAGTTTAAGTAAGAGTGAGAAATCCAATAAATCTGTTAAAATCTCTCTGCTAGATAGAGGTAGCTTTTGGAGAGTTTTCAAGTCTGCTGTAAATCAAAGCAGTTTGCTGGTTCACTGTCTGTTCATGGGCTGGGTGGCCAAGAGAGTCATGGAGCTGATCAATAGGTTTGAAATAGCTTGGTCTGCAGTGGTTTACACCAGAGCTGACAATTGTTGCAAATATACCTGTTCCTCTGACCAGATCCTGACATGACACTAGCACTAGGTGTTGGTTTCTGTTACAGAAAAACCCATAGCAATTCAGTGTTTTGCTTGATAAGCCAAATTATCTGGGAAACACATAAAGGGTTGATGCTTCCATCAAAGCAGAGATATAACATACACAATTACCTCTGGCTTGCACTGCTTCCAGCAACCTGACTTTGTTTTGATTTGGAGAGGTTGTGTTTTGAAGTGTCAGTATTCAACTGAGAGAGGCTATTTGCCTTTTATTTACCTGACAAACCATGTGATTCCTTGCATTAGGATGTTCATTAATTCTGCTCTGTTTTAACTATGTCAGAAACCTACTAAAAAGGTTTCAGAAAATTTCCATGCCAGATATTTCAATGTACTTTAGATGATTTATTTTATTCTATTTCTAGGTTATTATACTTAAAATTATACTTGAATGCATTCCTGAAGAAGGGCCTAAATAAATCATTTATATTTCAAAAACAATGGAAGTAACTTCACTCAATACACAGAAGGATATCGCTGAGCAAGTGTAATGCTTGCTACATGGCTTTGTATGCTGCTCTTGAAATAGTACCTATGGCAACTCTAAATCACATTTTTCTGGTACAATTGTCCCCAGTGCTGCAACAGGATCTGCCTGTTAGGAAGCCTGCAGCCCTTGAATCCCACTGTGCTCTGGGGGGATTTGTGTGAGCTTGAGGATCTGTGCCAGGGTGAACTTTGTTTCAAAGTGGAGACTGCAGTGTTGGAAATGGAGTGACAAGATGGGGTTGAGAAAATATGAGTCTTCTTGTAGCATCTCCTGCCCAGGGAAATGACATCTTTGTGGCTGCAAGGGTTTAAGCAGGTTGTATTTCCTTGTCTTCTAGTATTTAATTAAAATATAGAAGTGCACTAAAGAGGCAAAACAAACAGAAATTTTCCTTACTCTGATGTGTTGGTGCAGGTTGATATAATTTGCCTTAGTGTGCCTGTTGCTGGAGAAACTTGTAACAATAAAATATGTACCAGTGAGAAGCCAATTTATGTACCAGAAATGACTACATGTGTTACATAATTAGAATACCTGCCCCAACTGCTGAAACCTATCGCTGCTGGGCCTGCTTTTAATCTAGCATCGTCTCTTCAGCTCAAAGGATGAAATGTAGCTGGGGAGCCTTATGAGAACCAGATGGGAAGCCTGGCTGGAGGGCTGCTGGGGATGGAGAGTACCTTGCCCCACTCTGAGCCAAGTGTACTGTGTGCCTTTGAGTGATACCTTAATCCATGATAAAGACAGACAGCTCACTTTTCCAAAATCAAAACCATATTCATCAATGGTAGCCTCTTTCCAACACAGTACAGGCTACTGCTCTGAGAGATGCTGTCTGGAACAGCTTGATACAGGCAGAACTAGATGACTACACATGGATAAGATAAAAATCATTCAACTACCTAATAAATAAAGTTGAAAGATGTTCTAAGATGATACAAATTCAAGTACTAACTTGATTTATTTTCCTAGAGGGATGTTTGCTCCACCTTTCAGTCACTGAATCCTGATTTATGGTGCACGTTTTTAGGCTTGATTTCCCCACCTTTTTTAAGAAAGAAGCCTTTAAAATATAGTTAGTTGACCTAGTGCTCTCTGTCCAGCTAACTTCATACTGCTTAAATTAATACAACTCATTCAAAACTGTTGTTGAATGGATGGGTTTTTAAATCCACAAGGATTCAGTTTTGGTAATGAAATGTTATTCCTATATTCTAGAATACCAGTAGAAGTAAAGTCAATAAACTCTAAAGGCAAATATATTAAAGAATTCTTATGCAGCATGATTTTCCTCTTACCATTGAGGGAAAAGATTGTACTTTGCACAGGAACTGAAATGTTTCCCTTTCTGTGGTCCTGTGTGGATTTAAATAAAGCAGCAACTAAGAGAAACAGGGGTTCATAAAGAAAGCCTTGTTTATAATTGTAGAGTGGTTGTAAGCATATGTTCAGAGCAGTTATTTTTCTTGTTCAGAATTTTATTATGGATCTTTAAGTTTCAAATGACTCTTGATACTTTGCATGTGTAGACAGATTCTAGGTAAATAAACATTACTGATTATTTTGAGACAATACTTCAAATATATATATTTTCAAGGGTGTGTTCTTTGTTTGACCACATATGACTCCTATAAATCTATAAACTATTTGAAACCAGATTATCAGATTGTAAATAAGATAAGATGGAGCTAGGGGGAGAAATAAATATTTCTGCTAGTTAACGGTTCTAGTTTTATCAAAAAGCTCATTGGCACAAGTATAAATTATTAACTGGTTGTTCAAGATTTTTGACATGGTTAGAGTTTAAAAAATTAACCACAAAAACATAAGACTCTGTGTTTATTTGCTAAATCAGGGGATATATTTATATTTGCAGAAGTAAGAATCTTTGACAGCCATCTTTTGAACAGCATGATGTGTTTATCATCTACATATTCCATCAGGAGCAGAAATTGATTGTGAAAAATGTGAAACTTAGTTTAACAAGTTCTGTCTACAAAGATAAAATACTTCCTTGGCTAGGATTCTGCCTGTTACTTTTTAAATGTCTCTTGAACTCCAATGGTGGAATTTTTTATAGCCCTGAACATGTGAACAACTTGGTGGTAAAAGTAACCTTCAAAAGTAAGGCATTCATTGATCTGGAAGAAGTAGTTTGGGTAACCTCTCTTCTTTCCAGGTGATGTTTTCCTTTGGCAAACAATTGGTATAAAACTCACAGTGCCCTCCACACTAAGGCTATGACTGATACAGCCAGTACACTGTGTTACATACCATAGCACCCAAAACATTGTGTATTGTGAATTTTTTTCACAAACCACTGATTCAAAAGGCTGTAGACTTCAGAACAGCATGTTTTGAAACATTGAAGGCTGAACAAAAGACACTCAACCCACCAGAAGAATGAGTCTTATGGGCACAGCTTGTAGTGCTGCTGCCTGAAGCATTGGGTGGATATCCAGATATAAGATTCATAGTTCAGTCTTTGCTGTAATTTATTATGTCCACGTTTTTCTGGAACAGGTAGCAAAATTAATCATATCAGTCCTTTATCTTTTTTTTTTTCCCTTTTTTAAAAAACATTTAAAAGGTTAAGATTTCAGAGAGAGCCAGGCCTTAAGCTGTATTCCTTCTGTTTTGAGCTGGTAGTGTCTCCATTTGCATATGACACCATGTATTTCTTTGATTTATTATTTTAGTCAAGGAATAAGAAAAACATTCAAAGCCTACTGTAGGTTCTGACAAATAAAATTACTGATTTCTTACATCTGAAAAGCCAAGTACCCATAGTCTGGCTGGTTCAGATTTGTCTAACTGCAAAGGTGTTAGACTGCTTCTTATTCATGCTTCATTTGAGATTCCAACCATTTAAAGAATGTTATCCTACTAGTATATACAATCCATTTATTTTATTGCACATACTTTGTTATTTAATGCCACCCAGAGTTTTCAAGGTGGCTTAGATTAAGTAAAAGGGCAGTGTTAACTATTAACATTTACAACTTAAACCAGACCTGATGCAGTAAAGGGAAAAACATTCATCACAAGATGCCAGTGTACCAACAGTGAGCCTTGCCCCTGCATGGTAAGGTGGGTGCTGCAGGCTGGTAGAGCCTGGTGTTGGTCTGACTCCTTGGGATGCCTTGAGCAGCAATCAGCCTTCTGGAACTGCTGCTCTGAGAAAGGTGGTGGGCAGTGGTGCCCAGACCCAGAGCCAGTGATGGACAGGAAGGGAGGGGTGATGCCCTGTGACAGCAGATCTAGCAGTGTGAACAGGCACAGCCTTGGGAGTAAGTTACACGTAAACCTGAGGCAGTGCAGAAAGGGGAGCTTGAATGACATCAGCTCTGGAGACTCACAGGGCCAGACCTAAAAATGGCCTGATTTTTTATCTGTAGCTGTACTGCCTGTGCCTCAAAGAGATGCTTTGCATGGCTGAAGGCAATGATGAAAGCAGGAGGTGCTGAGGACATGAGTTAAGTCTCTTCACCGTCTGAGTCAATGTTCTCTCTCATCTGCTTCTTATGCAATATGTTTCAGTAAAAAAACCCATTTAGAGAGTATTGTTCCATGAAGAAGAAAGCTAAGCTTTTCACTATCTAATCAACATTTCCTGAAGAGTTGCCAATGTCTCCTGAGCAGAGTAGTGATGTTTCTGCAATAAATCATGCCGTTACTGACCTTAAACTTTCCCTGGACAAATGTCCTCCCTCCTGACAAGTGACATTTCAAACAGGAATATAGGCATTTAAGATAAGGACAGTGTGTTCTATAAAGCACATTCTTGGTGTTCTGCAGACAATAATCTCTGAACTACTTGTGATGATAATTTTGGGGGATTTCATCATGCCAGTACATATGTCAGAATCCTGGATTTTGACCAAGAGGTTGTTACAAATAATAAACATCAGTAGCATTGCCATCCACTGTAGCTAACTACCATCTTGCACTCAGATTGCTTTGTGCACTTGTATTGCACCCAGACATATACAAAGTTTAGGTTTCTCTTGCAAACACTTGATGTTTTGGTAACTAACTAAATGAATAAACATATAATCTTTCAGGAACTGGCAGAACAGCATCTAGTTCTCATTACCCTCTTTGTTTCTCTCCACCCTTTGGCTCTCACCATAATTGAAGACAACTGCTCTGGCCACTCAGCTCAGCATCTGCAAGATGAAGTTATACATCTTCTAGATGTGGCACCCAATTGCCAGCACTTTTCTTACCCTTTGGTTTGTTTTGGGCCCCTGCTTTGGCCTCAGAGCTGCCTACCTGTCTCCAAGTCTACTGCTGATGCTCTTCTAACCATGGTGCGTAGTACTGGATTCCTGTGCTGCTCTCTGTCACACTATGGAAAAGAATGGGACATGCTGTGAGAGACAATTACATTGAGCTAACAGTATGCTCATTTTATTTGCAAACATATCCAGAGCAATCTAGTTATTTCAGAGTTCATGTTGAGCTTTTTTCTGTGACAGAGATGCAAGCAAAGGAGTACTCTCTGCCATCATGCATTGGGTCAGAGTACCTGCATCTTTCTGTAACAGCAGCAGTTAATTTTCTATTTTAAGTAGAATGGTATTACCAGAAAATTGTTATTGTTAACATTTGCATAGAGCAGGTTAGTTCTTTTAAGTGGCTTCATGCCACTAAGTAGGAATGTAACCACAATATAGCAGTTTGTCCACAGAGAGGAAAAATAACCCTTCAAACTCCTGGCACCAGATCCACATTAAAGCTAAAATACTGTAGCAGATTGAAATGACAAGACTTGCATTTTTAAACGAGCGTGTAAACAAATCATGTGCCCAGACTGGCATGGGACAGGAATCCTAATTTGCACATAAGCCTTGGGAGTTGTGCGCACACACACAAAAACAATTAAAAAATAATCAGGCAAAGAATACATAATGCAAGACTGGAGGATTTTGTTTAATATTCTTACATCAGTAGTGCATGAAAAGACCTAAGCAGACTTTCAGGATCCAGTGTTTTCTCTAACAAGTAGTACCAGGACAGCTCACCACAAATGCCCAAGGAAACCTGTTATGGCATGTATACATAGAGTATATATGGAGTGTGTATAGAAAGTCTGCTTAGTCTAGAATATTTATGCATAAATATACTCTAGAATAGAGGCCTCTTAATTGACTTTTTTAGCTTTGTAAATGTGATGCAAGAGACTAGACAGTCTGCATTCTTTGGACAGGTCCTTTCCTCTCTCAGCAGTTGGAACATGAGTTGTCAGTTTGTCCTGGACTGCAGCAGAGCAAGTCATCAGTTGAAACATTTCTTATTGTTCTCCATTTACAGTGAATGTGTCCAGTAGGATTGCTTTATGAACAGCTCTTTAGGGGGCTGCTAGGTGCAGGCAGCCCCACTGTGCTCTCCCACGTGCTTGGTGAGAGAAGCAGGATAACCTCAGTGAGGCTGAGAGCGGCTGGGCTTTGTCAGGCTGTGCCCAGCTCAGGCCACGGTATCCTGCCACACACTGGGAAGGGTTCTTCTTGACTTGCAAATTCAGGCTTTGTAAAATTATTCTATTTTGCCAGCCATGAATAAAACTGTTGTTTGAGTGGTGGAGACCTGGGTACCCTGGAGCACGGGGTGTGTGGTGGGGCACAGTGACAGCTGAGGCTGGGTAACCAAAGGGTTGAGCCTGGCACCAGTGCCCTGCTGCCACCACAGCCAGGCTTGGCTGCAGTGGGTGTAGCACTTGTTTGGGCTGCAAGGCCAGTGCTGGGGCTAGCTGTACAGCAGCTCAAATACTAATTAGTGTCTTAGTTTCAGAACTGTGTTTATTTCCACTCTGATTTCATACAATTGTTTTATATATCTGAATCTTTGGTAATTGGCCATGTTGAAACCCAGATACTTCAGGTGAAATCCAGATATTTTTCAATGTAAAAATTGTGCTTTGATAGTTCATTAACATCATGCTGTCTGATATCATAATGCTTTATTGTTATACTACCTGATTTTCAAATGTGATGACACTGTGAAGTAATGTTTCATATGAGTTAGTAGAAAACTATGAACAGGGGAAGGGAGCTCCATCAATCTGTGTCTAAGCACAGATGAAGTAACTGACCCTG
Organism: Passer domesticus; assembly: GCF_036417665.1. NCBI lineage: Eukaryota > Metazoa > Chordata > Aves > Passeriformes > Passeridae > Passer > Passer domesticus. Next base: position 15,367,778 of record NC_087474.1, on the reverse strand, counting down.
ATCCAAAGACCTTTCAGCTGAGCAAATTCAAGTGTTGTACTCAGCTGCTCAAACCCAGCTTATGTCTCATATTTGTGCCTTTTGTTTTTCTATTTTGGGCAAAGCTGAACAGAAAGTTTTTGCTGTTGGTTAAGTGTATATGCATATTTTCAACTCCAGCCTGATTGTTGCCAGTGTTACAATGCATCTAATAATATTTTTTAAAGTAAAAAACAATAAAAAAATTAAAAGTCCTCTTCCCCACCCCTATCCCAAACCGTATAAAATGTCATGGGGTGGCTTTTCCAATAATGTCTTGAACTTGTAATTCTGCAGCGTTGTCTCTGAGCCATTAATGAAACCCATATTGCAGGGATGGCCTTGAAGTAATGGAGGCAGAAGAAAGCAGCTGTATTTCCTATCCTCTGGCTCTGTGTTTTTCATTATCTTCTCTCTTATTTTTGTTTTGGAGCATATTTTCTGGAGCGAACAACCTTTCTGGGAATGGTCTGCTGCAGAGACCAGGTTAAATGCCTATTGCTGGCTCTCCAAGGGGTGCCAGATGTGAGACTCAACCTGTTAAGCAAAGCACCAAGGTGCTCGTAAAGGAGGAGCAGCATTTTCTGGGGTGAAAGTTCTGGCACAAGCATTTGACTGAATGACTGTGAGCATTGTTACTGAAAAACCAACCCAACCAGCATGATACTGCCAGAGTTAGCCTAATGATCCCAGCACTTTACATAGCTGATGATCACGACAGGTTTATTCCCTCTCAAAATGACACATTGGAATAATATTAGCTAACTGTCTGTAGCCCGGCTGGAGCGTCTCCTTCCAGACACATAATTGGTACTGTCACCTCTCATGCTGTATGGTATGCAAAGCTGATGCCTATGAATTTTGCCCATATGTTTTTTAAGTGCAGTGGAGGCAGTCAGCCTTGAATTCTGAACAAATAGTGATGGGTCAACTAATAACGGGCTGAAAAAGCACAAAATTAAAGCATGTTAGAGTGCATACATTAGCAAGATGGTTTTTCAACAAGCTGTCAGACAGCATATGTAAGAAAAGTAAAGCTACAATGGAAGAGACAAAGAGGTTGCACTTAGATAACTAAAGCAGAGCTCATCTTTGATCAGGTTTGCAAAACTGGATTCACTTTGCTTTTTCCTTACTTCATGCAATTTGTGTCCATCTATAGACATTGTAGTGGAGCAGAGGGTTGAAGCTTACATGGACAAAAAGCTCCTGAGAAGGGTTTAATCCCCTTCAGCTTTCCATTGTTTGCAAACAAATCTTCCTCCTAATGAAAGACTACAAAACTGAAAAAAAAATTAAAGGATCAAAATAATATAAGCACATCACTGCTTGTTTTTTTGGCTTCCTAGTAACTAATTTCTCCCAAAATATATCTGCACATTGGTAATACAAAATGTTTTATTTCACATTAATGTAAGAGTGTTTATTTATGCAGCTTCATTTCCAATAAAAGCTACGCTTTGCAGTGCATTATGCAGAATGACAGCAGTGCACTGAATTGCAAGGTCACGCTATAGATCATACTCACTCTGCCAAACACCCAGTAAGGAATTTTGGAGTAAGCTGTAATAAGGGGCTGAGCAGTGAGCAGAGCCAGAAACAATACAGGTTAGAAAAATGTTTGGTTTATTTAGTGAAAGAAGAAAGAGTTTGACTTATTAGGAAAGCTTTTCCTACCGTATTCATTCTGGGTCCAGGTCCTGGAAAGAAAACTTGGGATGGAACTTCCTGAAGTTGACCCTAATCTGTCCTCAGAGCCTCATGCGTCTTCCTCTGAACTGAGGGGTATGGGGTGTGTTTGAAGATCTAACCAGCAGTTTATGCCTGAACTGTTACTTTGCCAGACCCGCTCCTTTTTCCATTTCGTATGTGAGGCTACATGTCTGCTGAAAGGTGAAGTGTCATCCTCTGCACACAGATTAGGTGTGTGCTACTGTGCAGCTGAAAGCAGTGGGTCCAAACGGTGAGAATGCCTTATTCCAGATGTTTGCAGAAGTAATTTTTCCTCCAGAAGAAAAATTTACCCTAGGATAGAGAGGGTGACAGAAGTAACAATGCACAGTGCAACTACTGTACAGGTTTGTGCATTTTCTGTCTGTGGAAAATAATTTGAAGATAGCAGAGGTCTAGCAGGCCAAGAAGTGCCAAAGTCAGGGTGGCAAATAGCTTCTCTTTAGGAGGGATACAGCTTTCAGGCCCTGTTTCACATGTGGGACAAGAGAAGCAGCACCAGTTATGAAAGCAGAGGGCCACAAGAGAAGTTATTGTCACATCCACATAAAACATGACAGCAAAGTAGAATTTCACTATGTCAGGCTGTTCTCCAGATGTTTTGGTGAGCTGTACCAAAAACACTGAAGACGTTTATAGTAAACTGGCTTTGCAACAGAATCAAAGCTGAGCAACAGCTTTGTTGGTGTTCCTCAACAGACACAACTGGTTATTTTGGGGAGGAATAGAACTTGGTGTGGTTGTACTGCCTGAGGGGGTGCATTTTGGACAGCACAGAGGTGCTGGTGCCATTTTAGAAAACTTTCTTTTTACTTGTGCTTTACCAGGTTATTTTCTGCAGAAGAAAGAAACTGGTGATGAAGTGAGAAACATCCTTGGTGCAGACCAACTTATTTATCTATTTATTTATGTATTTAGATACAGAGAAAAAGACAGGAAACTCATCTGCAACAATGAAACAAATTGTCAGCAAAAGACATTTCCAAGTCTCCCTTACTTAGTGACTTTGACAGAACTGCCTGCTCCTTCAGACATAGTTTGTCAGGGCTCTCATAGCACTGATTCATTGACCAGAACTTTGATTTATTATTGCCTCCTTGGGTGGTTGTTATCATCAGGTGCCATTGTAACATGGGAATGATGGTCCCAGGGCCTTGTCCCACTGTTGGCAGCACAAATCACCAGTCTGAATTCCTCATCCAGGGGACTTAGTACCTGTATTTAATGCAAGCGTTCCTGATGTATTTGCCTGAATATTGTCACCACTTTCAGATGAAGTGAGGTCACTCAAAAGTGAGAAATGAAAAACTGGGATAGGGACAACCAAAGCAGGGTATTAAATGGTTGGTGATGGAAGTCCATAACAACAGAGAAGTGGTGAACATGAGTTTCTTTACATGGTTCTATAAAAAAAACAAGTGATTTCTGTAGTTTATCCAGAGCAAGACTGGCTCTTTCACCCTGAACTTCAGCAAACCTAAGAAATAGTGATATCAGTGGCCCAAAGGGAGGGGCTTTCATGCAAGTATGCTCTACCTCACCCTTTCTTGCTATTGTAGCTCTTCACTCCTGCTGTACACTACAGCCATATGCCTCTGAACGCAGCAGAGTCTCCAGGTTGTTACATCAGGTCAGTCTCTCATTCTCCCTGGTCAATACACATCTCCACTCCTCTTGCACTGCAGTGCTGGTCTTCTGTTCAGGGCCTTGCAGTCTCATCATGCAAAAGGGTTCTGTTTATACCCAGCTGAAGGGAACTTCACAGTGCTATTGCTTTTATAGTAAGCATTGCTGCCAACAGTCTGGTTCAAAGTTTATTGACAGCTCTTCATGGAACCTGTCGTGTTAGTTGTTCTTGTTCCAGTCTACCAGATGACTGAGGTAATCTGGTAAAAATATCAGGTCAGATAAGTCACAGTTTTGCTGTTTTAGCCCAGTCATGCTCTGGCAGATCATCATTATGTCCACCAAGATTTTACATGAAATAATATTTACAGCTTAACACACTGAAGACATTATCCATGCTGTCTGGCAATATAAGAAGCTATTAAGAAAGGGCAACCTCTGCTCTCTGTGCAGAGCTAGTGTCTCAGATCCATCCTGCAAAAATAGCTGCATTTCTCTCCTGGACCAGACAGTCAGGCTGTGACATTGCTCCCTCTGTGTTCAGCACTGGTGAGGACTCAGCTTGAGTCCTTTGTCTTGTTCTGGGCCCCTCACTGCAAGAAAGGCACTGGGATGCTGGAGCGTGTCCAGAGAATGGAAACAGCTGGTGAAGGGTCTGGAGAGTGAATAATTTGAGGAACAGTGAGGGAGCTGGTGTTGTTTAGCCTGGAGAAAAGGAGGTTCAGGGAAGACCGTGTCACTCTACAACTGCCTGAAAAGAGGGTGTAGCCAAGTGGGGGTCAGCCTGTTCCCCCAGGCAACCAGTGACAGGACAAGAGAACATGGCCTTGTGTTGTGCCAGGGAAAGTTCACGTTAAACATCAGGAAGAAATTCTTCCCTGAAAGGGTGGTTAAGCTTTGGAAATGGCTGCTCAGGGGAGTGGTGGAGTCACCATTCTCAGAGGTATTCAAGAAATACGGACGTGACATTCATTACTTTGGTTTTGTTGACATGCTGTTCGATGAGAGGCTGGACTTGATGATCCTGGAGGTCCTTTCCAATCTAAATGATTCTAGGATTACATGAGCATTGCCCATCTATGCTGGCCATCCCAATGCTGAGCTGTCTATTAATGTGTGACCTATCAAGATGAAGGCTGATGTTAGAGCAGCTGGATTCTACCCTGATTTCAAAAGCAGTTAAAAAGTTATTGCTAATGGGCTTGTCAGTGTGTACAAGGCAGTGTCTGAACTTAAATGCTTCACTGGGACCTGTGCTCTCCCACAACGTGTGAAGCAAAGGCAGTTAACACAGTGTGCTAACAGTCTGTGTACTGGTTAGGGATGGGTGGCTCTTGCTACTAGAAGTTCCCTTTTGAGGAAGAGTTTCTCTGGGCAGATTCATGTTTAAGTCAGTGGTTACTGCTGTAATTTTATTACCTCAGTAAGTGAAGAAAAAGTGGATCTGACTGAAACTGAAAAGATTGCTTTTATTGAATTTTTCTTTAATTAAAGCTCTTACTGCCTTCATGCTGCTTTGGTGGCAGTAGCATAGTTTAGATTTTTACAGTGAATGACAGGAGGAGGGAGAAAAAAGAGGAAACGTTTATTTAATTCGTGCTATAGAATGTAATGACAAGAGATTGTTTCCATACGTACTGTTTTTGTTGACCTTTTAACATTTGGAAAACTCAGGAAATACCATTACTGTAGGTCTATCCAGCTTTAATGCTACAATAACTTTATAGCTATTCACAAAGGAAATTATTATACATTGCCTGAAACAGTGAAGGTGAATGCAAGCATGCACACAGATCTCTTTTTCTCCCTTCCTGCCAAGTAGATCTCTGTGGTTGCATGCAGTCTCCATTAAAAATGCAACTTTTGTGTCCTTCCAATTTTGACTTTACCAGGCTTACTGAGACACCAAATAGGCATGTTTCTGGGAAGCTTAAGGAAGCTTAAAATAATGTATGATGCATTTTGAATTACTGTGATTAGAAGTTTGCTAAAATTTCACAGGATCTTTAAGCACAGATATTAACCTTTGCTTGGTTTGAGTTGTTTTGAGGGGCCTGTTGAGATTCAGAGAAGTTGGAAAGCTGGTACTTGGCTCTATGCATGATGCCTTGCCTTTAGAGCTGAGGAAGAGCGTTCAGTCATGACTTTGACACTCTAGTCCCAAGAACATGGAAGCAGTGCTGCTGAGACAATGTCTCCCTGGCTGTGCTGAGCTGTGTGCCACGGAACAGCCCCGGGGCAGCCGAGCTTGGCAGGATGCTGTCACCTTGGACAGCACCAGCGAGAAACCGATTTGTGATGGTCCCCTTGTCTGCCACGGAAACAGCGTAACAGAGACACTCAGGAGAAAGGGACTGGCATCAAACACGTTGCTTGTCAGATTCTGGCCCAGAACCTGAACCTTCAGTGGTTTGAGAGGGATGGGCATTTTGTCCTTCAGTTAGAAAAAAGAGCACAGTAGCTGATGGGAATTGACTCTTCCACCTCAAAATCTCAGCCGAGGGCTTCAAATACTAAATGAGGGAAACTGAAACCAACAAACAGAAATACATGTATTTGAAAATATTTTAAAGTGTTAAAATTAATACTGAGAATGGGCATAATTTTTGCATGTTTTATGGAACCAAGCTAATAAAATTTTAAGGAATTACCTCTAAGTTTATAACTAACATTACAATGTCTGCTCAGATATACCCTGAACCTTCCACAGTCAGTTCTTTCACAGGCAGTTGTGAATCTGGTTGATTTTACTTATCACATGTGCAATTAAAAACCAGTGATAACTCAAAACACTCAAATAGAAATGCCCTACACAAAAATTGTGATCTGAACTAATGAAAAAGTATAGTTACTGCCATTTCACAAGCTTAATTTTATTTCTGAACAAATCAGTTTTGAAATACAGTAAATGAGTAGTAATTTTCGGGTGTGATTTATTACTTTGCAGAAGTTTGGAAATGAGAACTGTGAAAAATGTCTACTTGAGAGTACCAAATCTCTTCCACCGGCTCAGATCAAGATCACAGTTCAAGTTCGTATGTATTGTTTCAAAGAATAAATTTTAAAATATTTAGATTTTGACAGAATTTGTTGATATTTATTTGTACACATTATTTTAACTATATATGTAAATATATATATATAAAATATATGTATGCGTTTTCATAAATATAATGTAATTCACACAGAGTTATCTGACTACTCTGTTGTCCTTTGCAATTCATTTGCATGATATCAGAATAAATAAAAATTATCTTCCATATATATTAACAAATATGCTGAATTTAAGTGTATTGGTCATACTTTGTTATGTGTCTTAAAACTGTGGATAGTATTAAAACCTTTGAATGGTAGTGGATTATCCTCACAACAATTTAAATTGCTTTAAATGTTTGTTATTCATTACATCTGTTAGAGAAAAATCTAAATAAGCTTTAGAGACTGTCAAAATAAAAAGATATCTTTGGTGGTCTTAATATGTGTGCATATAAACCTATAGTGTGGATACTCACAAAAATACACATATGGGATTCAGCTCTGTGCTTGATTCAGCCAGGAGAAGAAATTTCTGCTACATGTGGATAGCCAGTTTTCACAGTTGTTGTTTCCAAAATTTTGTGAAGTTGTAAACTATACCTGACAGTTTGGACTGATGTAGTCATGCAGTCTCTATGTTAGTAGCTTGCATGTGCTTTATTACTTTGGCTATATAATTATTTATGGTCTTTAAACATAAACTCAGACACTGTGATGTGTGTGACCACTAACAGACATGCTTCATTTAGAGGTGTAATGTGCTTCCAAATTATTACATGTGATTGCTGGCAGTATCTGTTGTGTTTCTGACACCTTTCCCATCTACATATTGAAAAAGAACTTTCCATTATTTTCTAATGTGGTAGATTTCTGATGAGTACAATTAAGCACAAAAATAGACTTTAGTACACCTGATAATCTACTGGTGACCTACTTTGAGATAAGATTTTGTACTGGTTTTTCTGGTTGATTTTTCACTTGTGAAGGATAGAAGATTTATTGGCCCAGGTTTCTGCTGCTAGTGCTTAAAGCAGAAACAGTCCTTCAGTGTGTTGGCCTGTTGAGAGTCCCCATGTGCTAGGACTGGAGTGATTCCCAGGGTGGGCCTCCTGCTGCAAGATGACCTAAAGGGAAACTATATAAAATAATTGCTTGGTGTAGATGTCTGGTATTCCTTGTGAAAGAAGCTAAAAGTTGGGGTAAGCCTCTGGAGCCCTCCAAATCAGACAGGCAAGATTTCAAGTTGGGTCATTTATAACTTAAGCCAGCTGAGATAACTGCTGGGATGCAGACAGGGGGAGGGAGGGAAATAAGACAAACCCACTTTCTCCTTCCCTCTGAGAGCCAGCTGATGAACCTTTGCTTCCATGTGTGCCCACGCTACTGTGCACATTTGCAGGAGCTGCACTAGATGTTTAATCACAAATTTTGTTCTGTTTTGCCTGATTCATATCAAGGGGCCCTTTTTTCTTTTACAATCTGCGGAATTGAGCACTTGCTTAGCCATTTGTACAGCCTTGGTAATAGTTTTTATAAAACTGTGCCCAATTTAAGTGAGGTAATTGCAAAGCCCTTAATTGCATAGAATGAGCACATATCAAGCAGCAGATATATGGGTGAAGTTATCTAAATAGCAGTAGCCTTCAAAGGGTCACAAAAGCTAATATATTTGAGGTACTGAGGCCTTGGTTTTGCAAAAGTGTCAACAAAGTCTGCAGCTGGCTGTGGTGGCAGGGACTGAAAGTCAGTAATCCACAATGTGGTATTGGTCATTAAACATGAGGCTTTCTCCCTGCCTGCCTGCACTCTCTTTGCTAGTGAAAAAAATAGTCCTGCCTCTATGGCAGAAGCTTTGGTCATGACCTGAATGGTCCTCAGGCACAAGTGGTAGGTGCTAAAAGAGAAAAATATGCATCATTTGGTGCATACAGATCAGCAATGAGTGCAGTGTTGAAAATTCCTGGCTGTGGGTCAGTTTAGCAAAACATTTGGACAACATTTCCCTGAACTGACGTTTCTTAGTCTGGAAATCCAAACTGGTGATAACAATTAGTTGTTCCCTTTTGCTTCTGTCCTTAATTAGAAATCAGGCATGGGGAGGGTGGGGGGTGGGTGCAGAAGAACAAATGAAAAACAATCAATCATTTTCAAACCTGTCAGAAGGTGAAGGTCAACCTAAATTTAAGCCATGGCTTATGGTTGATTTGTATTTGATCTGAGCCACCACACATCCCTCAGACTCTAATACACCCTGGCAATCAGGATGTACTCCTTCCAGGGCTGCGTTTTTCCCATTACTTGCCAGACAGCGGCAGGGTGGCTCCTTGCAGAAGGCTTTAAGGAACAAAGAAAGACAAGAGGTCATCAGTGACCACTAAAGGATCAAAGACAGGGAAGCTGGGTGGTTTCATACAGTCAGTCTCCTATGGAAAATTATTTTATATTGCTCAAGATCCAAGTCTGGTGCAGCCCATTGTTACTGCTTTTCTAAATATCCTGACTTGTTCAGAAATGCAGTAAAAGGCTTTCATCCCAGCCCATTCAACTTAAAAAATGGAAAACAAAATCCTCTTAATCCCTCCTTGGATCAGCCTGCACAATGAAGTAGCCAAACTGGTAGTCACAGTATTGCTATGGTGCTCAGCCTGCTGCGATTCCTCCACTGTGTCCTTCTCAGATCATCAGTGGGATCAGTCATTCTCTATTAGGTTGGAAAAGCTCAGAAAATAAGAACAAGAAAAATGCTAAACGTGCTGTGGAATTTCATTCCACTTCTATAATGAGCTTAGCAAACCCTCAAGCAGAGAATACATAATTTTAAACAGATTTTTAAGTAGCTTTTTGTCAACTCTGTTAGAAGAGAAGCAGAGCCAGATGATAATGCCTTTTTAGGAGCAGAAGCTGGGGCCTTCTGGGCTTGATCCCCATGGTGCTGAGTGCCCCTGGATTCTGCTGCCATGGGCTAAGCTGCACTTGTGGGGTTGGCAAGGGAGCTTTGGGGTGCTCCCACCCATGGAGCAATGGTGGCAACACAAGAACTCCTGGTATTTGGGCATGGAGGCAGCCAGCTGGGCCTTGCAAAGGATCTGGCACCTTTTCACAGGAGAATGACATTGCACAGCCGTAATTGTAGTTTCAATAATTCCTCCACCATCTTCAGCTTCATTTAATTCCCCCCTTAACAAGTGTCTGAAGGAAAAGATGCAAAAAGAGCTTTTCTAATATGGGATTTCTTTTGGACACCTTAAACAATGGCTATAAAGTAAGGAGGAGGATTGCAACCCAAGATCACCACATCTTCACTTTATTCTTAATCTTCTATGACTGGTAACTGCTCAACAGAGCAATAAGAAAAGCATTTGGAGAATCCCATCAATCCAGCACAGATTTTTAACACAGGCCAGTCCAATTAGACTGTTATGGGTGGCCAAAATAAGATCCCCATGCTCTTGATAAGTCACATGAATAAAGTACTGGATGATCATGCTGTGCTGAGCAATTTGAAGCCAAAAGCAAGAACATTTCTAGTCTCAGTTTCTGTCTAGAGAAGCAGACAACATGGAAAGGATCTGCTGCTCTTGATTAAAAAAAAAAGAGCTGGAAATGAAACAGATGAAACCATTAGTTTAATTCACTTGAAAGCTTCTGCTTTGAGGAGAGCTATGCCATATTGTTCTGTACAAGGACAACAGATTAATCGCCTTTTCTCTCCTTCACCTTTTATAGTGATGCTGCACAAATGGTATCAAGCTGACAGAGAAAATTATAAATATACTGTGGCTGCAATTTAGCGGTATTAATCACACAAATTTAGTAGTTTTAGATGGTAGTAGGTCATCCATTAGCTGAAAAGTTGACAGTAGTAGCATAGAAGCCTGAGTTCAGGCCTCATCTTCCCCTTTCAGGCAATCTATTTCTTTCTCAGCAAAAACATCTGGTCATTTAAAAACTGTAATTTTCATACATTTTAGCTAACAGTGGAATGTTGAAAAGCTGTTCTGAAAAACATAGTTCTTTTCTGTGCCAAACCAGTTGGCCTAGAGTTAGCAAATGTTGTTATAAATCTTCCCTTTGCTTTTTCAACAGCTCTAAAACTACAGAATTAAATGCTTCATAAAGACTAGCCAGTGGATGCAAGTTAATATGCTGAACAAGTTGAGCATGCAAAGCCCACAAGACCTTTTGAATGCTGCCCCAGTCACCCTACAGAAAACCCAAGCTGCCTCCCAGCCCCAAGGAGATGGAGGATCCTTCTGTTTTATTTCCCTCTCCTCGAGCATGGCTCAGTGTAAGCCTCTGAAGTATAGTTACACTGAGAAGGCTCAGAAAGAAAGTAACAAAACAGAAAACCTGCCTTCCATTACATGTATCCATTCTTCCATTAATGTGTGTCACTGGAGATGGTCTTTCCCATCGCTTGTCCTTCAAATTTTACCCCAGCCTTGGGTGTAGACTCATAAGCAATAGGCTGAGGGATTTCCCACTCCACATCTCATTTATTTGCCCAAAAGAAGAAAAAAATCCAGAGAGAAATAGCAGCACAGCAATTTTTGTCAACCCAAAAGAATTAACAATATGAAGTGGTGAGATAACTTTTAACCTTTCCATTGTAAATTTCATGCAGAGGGAACTGAGAACATCAGAGGTGTGTCAGCTGCTGTGCTGCTTTGTCCCACCAAATAACAACTGAAGAGTGTGGGAATGGCAAAGCCAGCTTCTTCCTCCTCCAACAGGTAAGTAATGGCATATGTCAAATACAAGGAGAGGGGATTCTGGCAGTGTTCTACTCCCGTGGATCCTGTGGTACGTGGCTGGGGTGTGCTGCTCACAGACCTGCTTTGGCTGGAAACCTTGTTCTGCCTTAGGCATAGTGATGTAAAATCCCACCTCCCCTTCCCACACAAACCTCCTGGCAGCAACTCTGGAGGCTGGTGCAGGGGAGATGCCATCCCACATGCTGTGAAGGGTGCATGGATCTGCATTGCCATTGCTATTGCTATGGCCCAATGGTGCTATTTGAAAAAACACACAGGGAAACAAGGTGACCCATTCAGTCAGTGCAGGGCTCTTGTTTGCTGAAAATTCAAGAATTATTGAAACTCCAGGTCTAAGCCAAAGCAATTTTTTTAAAAATAAACAGTCTGGTTTTGTGGTCCTGACAAGGACAGCAGGAATGGAATATTCTCCACTACCGAGTCCTGATGTGATAACAGCACTCACCCAGAGCAGCAGCCTTGGGACAAGGCAAGAGGAAAATACTGGCTGCATGGGGTATCTTCCAGAGCCATGACAGAATTTCTGGTCAGAGGCAGGCAGCTTTATTTCAAAAAAGCCCAGCAGACCATAATAGTTGTTAAACATATGGAGGAGAAAAAGTCAAATTGCTCATCTGTGTGGCAAATCCCAGACTTGGCTGCCAGAAATGCTGGGGTTTGCTCTCTCTCTCACATGCTCGTCATCTGCAACTAAAGCTGCTCTGCTCTGTGTAAGGATTAGCCAGAGTAAAGATTAAAACTGAACTGCTAAGCTGCAAGCTGAGTGTCTGTCTGTGGAGCTGTTCACAAGAGGCACTAGCCAGCAAACTACTATTCTCTCGCTTAGTACAAAGAGGCAAAGACTTCAAAACCCTTTATTTGACAAAGAACAGGGACTTCAATATGTCTCTTCTTCAAAGTAGGTAAACAGCCTCAAAACTGGTGTTTTGGATGAGAGATCTTGCAGGCTTACTTTTTCTGTTTCTACATAAAATGTGAAATAACCATCTTTTCCTCCAGAGAAAGACATTTTTAAATCTCCCTACAGTAACAGATGCTGGGAACCTGAGCAGGACTTTTCGTGGTCACAGAAGACCAGAATTATGTTAGGAAGATGAGTCATGCAGGAAGGGTATTTTTTGCCCCTTCTGCCACTCCTTGATGTGATGTCTAGCCTGGTACCTAAGCCACTGGCCTGGGATACTCAGCACATAACAGCCTCTTGCAGAAAGCAGCACCAGCAACAAAAGTTGCCTGTTTCTTAACCCTGATATTATGATTTGCTTTCAGACAGATTCCTTCAGCTCATCCAAGGCCTTCTCCAGTCTTAAACCTATCAAACAGACAGATAATACCCACCCTTGGCAGGACCAAGAAATAAAGGTACAGAAAGACAGGCGTGAGTCCCAGCTGTTGGCTGGACAAGCTTTCAGGCTCACGTTTCAACAGCATCCATGCGGAAAAACACTTCTTATTTCCAAGTCCTTCAGCCAGTCATGGTTAAATTGCAAAATAGCTCCTTATGAGCCAATACCTCCTGTCATGTGCTGTCCAGGAATGTGGAAGCCCATTCAATTCCTAATGGAAATGAATTGAGCAATGCTGTTTGTCTTCCTCCAGTCCAGAACTCTCAGTTCACAGCTAATGATATGGGAGAAGGGCTTCTCACCCTTCATTTCTTCTCAGCCTAAGTCTGTGAAGCCTTTATGCCTGTACAAACCAGTATAAAATATTATTTTGCTGTCATGGTGTTTTATACGAAAACTACACAGATATATGGTGACTTTGCAAGCTGTGAGTTAGATGTCAACCAGAATTTTGGTTACCTAAACAACACTTCCAGATCCTATAAACAGACTGCCACTTTGCAGACCTGACCATGCAGGAGAGGGACAGGTATCTGTAAGGTATCTGTTATCCAGTCTCCCCCACATCACACTCCAACACCTCCACTCTGAAGGGTGGTCAAGGCAGTAGCAAAGTTATTTCAATACCACAAACAGAACTGGGTTTGGTTTTAGTTTGCCACAAATTTAATTCCCTTCCATCTGTGCTAGTTACCCTTTTGCACTGATGGACTTCCTGCATGTTTACCTAAAATGTGATGGCATTGAGGCTGATAGTTATTTTGCAGGAAAAAGTGTTTTTCTGCTTGTCCATCTCACCTTTGCCTTCTCCAGCAGTAGCCACCAAGGCTTCCCTTCCTTTTCCACACACTTCTCTTCTCTTAGAAGTCAGGTCTCTGCATGCTTTATAACCAGAGGACCTGTGCTGAATTTTAGAAGCTGTATTTGGGAAGTGTGGATTTTCCCCCCGCCTCTCCAGTGGCTGTGAGCAGCAGCCCATTTTTAGCTGTGTCTGTGCTGTGAGAGCCGTGCTGCCTTCGCCCCTTCTGGGCTGGGGCTGGGCTTTCCTGGCCGGCGCTCAGGGCTGGCAATCGCACAGGCTGCAGCTACAAGAGCCAAGGAGCAAAAATGTAGAAAGCTACTTAACAAAGAGATCGCATATGTGCGGCTCAACCTGAGGAATGAACAATTACTTTCCTGACTTGTCTGAAAGGGGACTGCTTTATTTCAGTATCAGAAAAGAGATTCTGGCTTTCTCCCCAAGTACGGGCAGAGCAATCCTTCATTAGTGACGCCGTGCGGAGACTTGTGTCAGCCTCGGAGCAAACTCAGCTCCTTCAGCTCCTTGAGCACGTCCCTGATCATTGCAGCTTTCTCTTAATGCTCTCCATGAGCATGTAATGGCCCTCACTGCTGGTGAGACAGAGGAAAAGGAGAGCCCTTGCTCCCATTCCAGCACTGTCAGTCAAGATGATCCGGGGAGGGTGGGTTCATGTGTTGCAAGGAAGGTGTTGTCACTCCTTTCTCCCACTTTTTCAGCCATGGCTCTTCAGTTTGGCCCTCCATACAGTGCAAACCAGAGAACTCTCTCTACCCACACAGGCAGAGGACATGAAACAAAATCTATCAGACTCAAGGGAAGGAAGTGAAATTCCTTTTTTTCATTACATTTAAACCTGTCACTTTAAGACAAACTGCTGCTTCTGCCTGCCCTCTCCCAGCTTTCTCTGCTGCACCTCAGGGCAGCTTCTCACCTGGAGCAGGACACACAAGTGAAAGTGGCCTCAAATCCCGGGAATGGACTACAGGTCCCTTTTTGTGTACATCCTCCACCTCTGAACCCCTTGCTGCAGAGAGCATCTGTTATGTGGCTACTGCCCTGTGATGGGGTCTTGGTTATGGCCAAAGCTCCAAGAGATACCACTGTAACACGTCAGTGAGAAGGGGCCTGTGGTGGCTGCCAAAAAAGTTGTAAGGATATTCTCTCTGCAAGAGGTATTAGAAGGGGTGGAAACAATAAAGAAAGGACTGGAGGCTGAAGGGGAAGAGACAGATGAAATTGTGCATTCAGAAAGTGCCAGAGCCCTTGCAATGAGCTCAGATTGCTTACAAGGCATTCTGTGCAAAGTGTTTACAAAGGCCCAAAGTTAAAATTATGGTGATATCAGCAACCATTAAAGTTTGCTGCACTGGAAGTATTTTATGCCTGTCAAAATTTACCTTCTGCTCTAATACACTTGAAAGACTTATAGGAATAAAAATAAAAGTAAGATGACTTTATTATTTTAATTTTATTACCCTACTCCCCACCACAATAAAAAAAAAAGAAAAAAAAAAGAGAGAGAGAAAGAGAGAGAGAAAAGCATCAAAGAGTCCTGCGCAGAAGTCAGTCTCGTAATTATGCTTTCAATGATGAATCTACTTTTCCAGTAGTAATTAGGCCTGGCTGTGCCATTCAAAGACTTACCTCCATGCTTTCTATGGCAATCTGATCTTTTTTCCTTACAATGACTTCTAAGCATTCCCTAAATGCTGTCGGACACTGCAGAGAGTATCTGCATAGAAAAAACCCCAACCCAAACACTAGGTAACTCTCTCAGCGGTTGTCCCATAGCCCACACAGTTTTATACAAAAATAAATCTGAGTAAACAAGCATTTGGGAACAAGTAGTATTTGCACTGCAATAAAAAGCATACATGATGCCCTCCCACCCCACTTCAAGCATGAAGAAATTGTTAATTATCTGTGTTGAACGGAATTAGGCAAAACCTGTAATTTTGATGCTGTTTCTTCAGGCAGGATCACCCACCAGAGGATTTAATTGGTATTTGAACTTTACTGGGGAGAGGCTGAAGGGTTCACCCTGCAGCACAGTTTTTTTATTAGACCAGCATAGTGGTATCACTGTTGCTCAAGGCTTAATTTTATTGCACTCAAAATTGCTTGGGGCAGGAAAGTTCAGTTCTGGTCTCACTGCACTTTGCAAAAGGCAGAACTCAATTTTCCATCTGGGGTTACTCCCAAGCTGCACAGCAGCAGAGATAGATTTGTACCCCCTTTGTGTGGGAAACATAAAGATGATTTTCAATACTGGTTTTCAGGTACCTGCCCTCTCCTGCCTGACAAAAGCAGTATTTTACCTCAGTTGACTTGTCCTCCGTTTGTAGAGCTCAAAAAGAAACCTTTGGTGTAACTGGGTCTTCCCCAGGTAGCAAACAAGCCTCTCAGAAAATAAACATTTGTAATTATCCTCGGCTGCCACTGGATGTCAGTGATTGCTGGACTTTAGCAGTGGGTTTAGTAAAAAAAAAAATAATAAAGGACAGCATTTTCAGACCTGCCTGAGCCTAACAGGATCACAACCAGGCAGTGCAAGGGCAGCCAAATGATGGGGCAGCCAAGCTGGGGACCAGAGGAGATGTTTTTTCTCAGACTGCATTGCTGCCTTTGCACCCATACATGCTTGTAGGCACTCATTTGTAAAAACGTACTTTAAGACAGATAAGAGACTGGTGAAAAAGAGGTGCTCTTTGATCTGATAGACACATTAGAGTTCAATGGTCTGCATTTGATCTGCTCAGTTTCAGGCTCATGAAAGCTTTTCAGAAATTGTAATCTCAAAATGTGGCATTGGCAGATGGAATAAAGGAACCCACCAAGAAAGGAAAGTCCATTAGTTCATGCTGAGTGGCTCTCCAGAGCAAAGGGAGACAGGAGGCACAAGAGAGCAATACCAAGTCTGAGAGAGATACCCCTGGATTTTTGCAGGCATAGGCAGCAGAGGTGTGGGGTCACTTGTGTGTGCTGGGTGGAGTCAGTAACACCCAGAGAAAATAGATCTGTTCCTGCACACGAGCTGGTCACAGAAGCAATACTGTCCAAGTTCTTTGTGGGCATGCTGGCTGCTTCCCCTCTAGATTGCTGTGTGTGTAACTGGGGAAAAAGGAGAGGTAAATTGGAATGCTTGAAGACCAATCTGTTAACATGCTATAGCAGCCTTCAGGAGTGGGAGAAAACCTGTAGAAGCAAACTGGATGACAGGTTGGAGGGAAGAAAGGTTGACACACTCAATTTGTTCTGCTTCCATAGTTAAAACATGAGGAATGCTAAAACACAAAGCATGAATGGTAAAGTGAATAACTGCATAAGGCAGCTGCAGTAAGCAGCTTCCCATTGGTGTGGGGAGCTCTGAAGAGGCTGTCAGACACTCCAGGAATGAGAAACTCCATGGAGCTCTGCATCTGGCACATAGTCTTTGAGGCATTTGTTGTCCCACGGGGAAGGTGCAGGCTGCCAGCACTGGTTGGGACACTTGGCTGGGAGAGGGACACAAGGGCTTCCCTTACAGGGAGCTTCCAGGGGCAGGACCCGACCCTTCTAGTCCCAGAGCTGCTCACCTCCTGTGCTCCCATTCCCTTCTATCTTTCTGCATCTCTCCTTCACAGACCCCTCTGTACCTTCCTCTCACAGGAGATGCTCCATTTCAGCAGAAGGAAATCTGGGTGACCACATCCCAGCAGGGTGGCCCACAGTGCTCTTGGTGGTCCTTCACATTCACAGGAGGGAATGCAGCAGCACTGAAACCTCGTCCTCCAGTTCCCAGCAAAATGCTCTGACCACTGGACTAGGTGGAAGTATCAGGGGTCATATTGCTGGATGTGTTTTAAGGAAAGACATTCCCAGAATTTGTGCTGAGCCATTATCTGGTATGCATATAGGAGAGCAAGTGGAATCCTCTGGGGACTAAGAAAAAGCAGAATGTCAAGCCCAGGGTGCCATATGGTTTTAGGTGTAAGTCAGGACTGATCTAAGTTGTTTCCTTGGGGTACCAAAAAGACAAATGGGGGCTGAAGAGGAGACTTAGGCACTATGAGGGTCTCTTTAATAAGGGACCATTTTCAAGATAATCAGTTTTAGACTTAGCTATTTTAATCTTCCTTGGCTTTAGATTTTAAAGTAATAAAGTCATAAAGAATCCACCACAGCTTTAGACAAGTTTTGGTGAAAAAATACCCAAATACTTAAAAAGGAAGTATATTTTAGTACCTTAAATACACCTTCAGCAAATGTCACCACACTTCATGGTGACTAGGTAGAATAAGAAAATGGTTTTGTAGCAGCAGCATAGAAGATATCACTGACACCAGGCTGCTGTCAGCCTGCCTTTATAATTTAGGGCATTTGAATAGACCTAGGAGATAAATTGGTAAGTCTACAAGGATCTTGTCACAGTATTCACTGTCCTTCACAGAAGGTGAAGACTGTGCACACCAAGGGCCATGACTAGTAGGGCACTACAGTAGGTACCAGATGTCAGCTGTCACTGAGAGGGAAATGGAGGGATCCTCTGGCAAGTGCCAAGTATTGCACTTGGGTGAAGTAGCCCACATCCTCCCTCAGCTTCCTCCAGGGATTTCAACACAGCCAGGTACAGAAATTTCACAGTTGTTCCCATACTGTGAAGAACCACATGCTTGAGTGTGCTGTGTCTGGGACTGCAGGTGAGGAAGATGGAGTAGAGGGCTGAAGGAACTTCAGGCCCTTTCAGCTCTGCTCTGAGCAGCTGCTTTACCCTTGAGTGGAGGCCTTGTACCAGAGATTCCAGCTGCAGTGGAACAGCCACGAGAAGCTGAGCCTGCTCCCCTCTGTCCTCCCACTGCTGCAGCTCCCAGGGTGAGGTGACAAGTGTGGCTGCTGCTGGCAGGGCAGGGCAGGGCAGGGGCTGGCTCTGAGCTCCATGTGCTGCCCTGCTGGAAAGCCAGCCCAGGCAGCACTGCTGCCACTGCTGTCACTTGAGGGAAGGAGGTCTCAGAACAGCCCTTAAGCTCCTGCTCTACCTAAAGACAACATTTTCTTTCTGTTAATTGTAGCTCATGCTGAAAAGACCCCTAAAACCCCATTACAGAAAAAGCCACTGGGGGTACCTGATCTGGGGTAAATAAATATTTCCTTACTAGGAAAACAGGAATAGAGGGTAAAAGTCCTTTGCTCAATCCTGTTCTTGAAAATAAAGACTTCTTTCACTCTATTGTTAATGTAAGCATTGAGACAGTTGTCTCTTTCTAGAGCCTGGTTTTCCCAGCCCGCAGGGGCTCGAACTGGGTTAGCACCCTCCTTTCACTCACCCTCCCTTGCCACCACAGCTTTGATGCTGTCTTTGGTAAGTGCTTTCATTAAATAAGAGACTGTTTGGATTATTTGCCACCATCACATGCTCAAAATTTCTTGTTTTAAAACAAAAAATGATGCCTTGTCCTAGCTGTCATCATCTTGCTTGTGAATCATTTAGCCTGATTGTCATGGGATGTGAATGAATGTTTGGCTTGACTTCAGTGCAGGCTGTGCAGAGCTTTGTAGACGTGAGGAAACACTCCTGCACTGATGGCCAGCCCTCTCTCACACCAGGTACTGCAAACACAGCAAAATCAGTGGGGACACGTAGATTTCCAGCCTGTCACACACAGGGTATAACTGCTTTGCCTTGAAAAGATAGCTGTAACAAATGAATTAGTTTTCTTTCACATGTGTATGCTTTCTGCTTTAATGTTTTGTGAGCAGTATTTTATATTTTCACATATATCCAGAGGCACATTTTAAAAGTCCCTTGGAAAAATGACACACATACTTTATTTCACATTCAGTGATTTTATGTCACGCTACACAGAAACTTCAGTACTTTATAGCAACTGTATTTCTCTGGATGAATTTACCATCACTATTACTAGGCTAGGGAAAGAAGAGTGAAGAAAGCTGGCAGGTGTAAGGCTAAGAGGAACACATTTCAGAAGGTCCTTTTCAGACTACCAGGCAAAGCTGTTATATAAATCCTAATCTTCAAGCTAAAAAAAGCCAGCATGAAAAAATTTCTCTCCAACATCCCCCAAATAGCCCATTGTGGTAATTACTGCTTTTATCCTTATGGTCAGAGAGCTCTGACAAAGGGCAGCAGATTAATTTTAGATCTGTCTACTCTGTCCTATCCAACAGCTCATAAAAAGTAAAGTTTCCTTTGAAAGCTCTTGCACTCCTTAGCTCTTGGGCAGCTTTAGAAGGCAATATAACAAAAAGGGCTAGGAGCACCTGTACTATTTCAGCAGTGCTCGGGCTAGGTTTTTGGATAAGCTGTTTAATTCACAACAAGAAACATGCCCTAAACCAGGACAAAGCCCCTAGGCTTAGCTTGATTCTCCCCATAAACTGATCTCACAAGCACACATCTTCCAGCCTGGGTGGCAGCACAGGTTTCCTGCTGCAGCTGGAGCCCAACAGCAGTGCCAGGGGGAGCTGGAGCAGGCAGGCCTGTTGCATTCACACAGTGGCTGATTTATTATCTGCTGGGCACACACGGATGGATTCCACTGCAAATAATAGATGCTGCTGGCACAATGAAGGAAAATAGGCTCCCAAAACCACTGCTGACATTTGCTTGCCTGCTGATCACTGTATCCCATGTACCTCTGCTGGTCTCCATCATACCCTGCTTAAGCACTTTGCAGTCATTGTGAGCTTGATTCTCCACTGCCTCTCACACTGTGCAGTCATTTTCACCTGTGTAAAGTGAGTGCAAAGTGAGTTTACATCTACTTTGCACAGGTGTAAATGGTTACACATCCCTGGAAGCCACTGCTTTGCATTGAAGTTGCTCTGGCCAGAAGTAGCATCTCTGTTAAGCATCAAGAATCTGCAGGGAGCAGGTGATACACTTACTCCGTAGGGGAGAATATTGGATGTGCCACGGGGAGAGTGTCCTTTTGTTTTAGCATGAGCTTGCCACATCTCATAGCACACAACCATCATTCTCAGAGGCACAAAGACAATATGTAAGTTTGATTTTCTAAAAGCAACTCTGACACTTCTTGTTTTGTTGCAGGGGAAGGGTGGTGAAGCTGGAAATAAGGAGCTTATTGAAAGAATTTCAGTGGCTTGAAAGAGTTTCTAGACAACACAGTTACTGTTAGCACACAGATGCACATCACCTCATTTTGGAAAAGGACAGGTTTCTGCCTTGCCTTGGTTTGTGCTACAGAAAACAGGGCTTGACTGTTCTTTTTGATGGGAAAAAAGTGAGTGGTAGTTCTATCAGCAATCAGTTAATTTTATAACAGATATTGACTGGTTTGAGGGAGTTTGAGTTATGTAGCTGAAGAAAGTTTTTAAAGACAATGTTATTCATAAGTCTGCTGAAAACTTGCATGCAAACTTCATATATTAACTTTAATGTCACTAAAAATGTTTAAGAAAAGATAGGACTATTCCCTTTTAACCTGAGTGGTTGCAACTTGCAACCCTGCAGTGGGATTTGTTAGGAAGAGAAATCACTCACTAAATAATATGGGGTTTTATGTTAGCCTCTTTATTCATAGTAATCATTCAAAGTTTTTTCTTCTCAACAGAGAAGAAATTAAACAGCAAGTGGTCAGCATTCTGCTCATAGTTCCTTTCCCTTTTTGCAGGATACTTTGCCAAAGAATTGCTTTTTTTGAGCTTTTTTACCTAGTTTCTTGGGTCAAGGTATTTATTTTCTTGTTCTTCTGCTACGTGCTGTCCCAACTAACACCCAAGTTTCACAAAATAAGACCAAGAGAGATTTATCTTTCCATAGTTGCCCGTGTAACATATTCCATGGTTCATGTGGAGGTTGTTGAGTTTGAGTAAAAAAAAAAACCTTTTGAAAGAGAGTAGCTACTTTTAATCCATTAAAAGCACCTTTGGATCATTCTCACCAGTGTCATGGGTCTATAATGGTGGTAGTCTAAAGAGTATGTTCTACACAAATAGAAATATGGTATCTCTCACAATCATATTTGAAGCAGTTATAGTTAAATAACTAATTATTACATAACTTGTCAGAGTATTTTGTTATTAAATTGTTATTTTATTCCCATCCAATCAGTCTTGAAAATATACAAATAAGACTTGTAAGCCAAGGTGTTCTTTAGTAATACAATAAATTGACTCAGAGGCCTGAAGCTTTTGCTGCAATTAGGACACTTTGAAATCCTTTATGTTGCTGTAGCAATACTGTCTCTAAACAAGAAGTTTAGTGTCTCTTAACATCTGTTTCCTATGTGAAAGATATTTTAAAATCAACAAAACCAAATGTGTATGGTCACAAGAGCCTTAGTAACTCCACAAATACTAAAGTATGTTCTGGTGACCATTGCAGTTATTTTCTGCCACAAGCTCACACAAACTAGCTGATGTTGTGCAATATCTGCAAGCTTAGAAATAAACTTCTTGTTAGGAACTAAAGTCCTCCCTGATCCTGCACATCCAGGAAGAGTGGCTGTTTCAGGACCTCTCCACTGTCATTCTGTCAGCAGCAATCCCCCTCCACTCCCCATCTGCCCAAAGCAAACTGCTCTTTCATCAGGAAATACTTCCTTCCTTTGGAGTTTTAATGCAGCCTGATAGACTTAAGCTTGTCTCAGAAATGCGTACACTCCCTAGGTAGAGACCATGGGTTTTGATGTGCTGAGGAGCCAGGGGAGGCAGCTCCCTCAGGGCACTCAGCACTCGATGGATGTGCCAGTGCCGCGTGGAGGTTGTTTGGTTGTGTTTCTGCAGGGCTGTGCTCAAGGTATAACCCCTTGCCTTATGGCAGTGGGGAAGAAGCCACATTCAGTGGACACTGACAGAGTCCTTCTGCCACTGTGTAACACTTTTTTCTGCTGAGGTCTACAGCTGTTTGCGAGATCCAGAGTGGAAAACTAGGCTGCAGTGCTGCCGTCTGAATGGGATGTGGGGCTGCCCTCCTTCCTCTGAAAAACCAGAGATACCCAGGGTGATGTCAGAGCTCAGTCTCACCTTTTTGAATTTCCCAGCTGCCCAGAATATCTCCTGTAGTTGGCTTTAGCTAAGCAGTGAAGTGGCTGCTCTGTGGCCACCTTTCTATATTATGGTCCTGTGCTACTTTGGCAACAAGAAGGAGGAAAACTCCAGAAACCTCAGCAGTAGAGGTTTGTAGGGCATCCTCAGCACTGAACACCAAGATCCCTACATTTCTCTCCACTCTTCTTTCCCTGCCAGTTTTCACCTGTATATTTACTACATCTGCTTACTTTATTATGCTTTATGGCACTTATTCTCTTTTTTCCTCTTTTATTTGCTCATCATCAGAAAAGTCTAGCACACAAGGGAGAACAGATTCCTGCTTCCCATATACCAACACTTGAGCAGCTAAAATCCCTTTGAGATCCTAGTCTCGAAACCAGTTTCAGCCTCTGGGAAGAGATGTCTTTGTCTGAAAAGCTCCCATAGCATGTCACTTATTAAGGTGCCATTCCCTGCTCTGTGAGAAACGGTTGTCTACATGTCATTTTACTCACCTGCGATCCACATTTTAAAAGAATTTTCATAGGCAGGCTTTGTAAGACATGGTTTCCTGGCACTTACAAAGCTATTAGGCATAAGGAAATCCAAACTGTTTATTAGCTCATCCACTATCTTGATTATCCAGAAATAAAGCTGAAATTCCAGATGTCCAATTTTCAACCCCAATTTTCCCAACTGTTGGACAAATGCACATTTCTCTGTCGCTGTCTCCATTTGAGACCAATTAGTTGGCTCACTTTTGGACAGTCTACCCCTTGCTGTTTTTAGCATGTCTGCTCTATTAATGGTTATCCTTGAGGCAATGTCCACTTTTTCCATGCATTTCACAGATACCAGCAGATGATTTGTAACCAGCCTCCTCCTTCTGTTCTTCAACAGTGAGGATCTAAACAAAAACTTGGGCCTCATTTGTGTACCTCTGGGATTCAACGACATAATGTGGGGTCCTTGCAATCCTCAGACTGGGAAAGAGGACTTTTACTAGGCTCTTGTGATGTTTTGTTCTGGCCCAGACTCCTGTTATAACAAGCTGACGTTTTATAGCAAACTTTTTCACTGTACCAGCACTTAACTGCTTTCTTTAGTTTTTGCATTATTGCCAACTTCTCTTGTTTTAGAAACCAAATCTATCACTATTTTTAATTGTTCCAAAATGCCACAGACCAGACTAGAGTCACCTTTTCCATTTGACATATCTGTGCTTATAGGGTTCATGACAATTAATGTCTATCTTGCTAGCAGCTGCTTCCTTTCCTGATTGGCTGCTGCAAAGAAAAAACTCAAATGATGGGGCAAATTCCCCAAGCCCTTGGACTGTCTGATTTCCTTTCACTGATCTGGCCCTGCAAGCTGAAGTCCAGCTAAATATAAATTGTATAAATTGTTCCACTGCCCATTTATCCTGGGAGTCCTTGTTTGCACCAGATTATGCCAAGAACAGGTTTTGTCTGGTCCTCAGCCAGGCCAGAGGATCCAGCTTTCCCCTTGCTGCTAATTTTCTGATCTGGCTCTTTTTGCCTCATGGCTGCCTGTGCACCACATCTCAACAGCTCCTGCAAACTTGGAGCACTCCTGTCTGTCACGGGCTGCTCTGCAGCAGGGACAGGGCTGGCGTGCACAGGCTGCCTGCTGGAAACCTCTCCTGTTCCTCCTCCTGGCCACTCGCTTGGGTGAGACACTGAGCAGAGCCAAGAAGCCTGTCAAGGAGTTTTCTCTCAAAGAAATCAAGCTTTGCATTATTTGAACTGGACAATCTCTCCTCTCCCTCATTGGCCTCTGAGGGTTACAAATGAAGTAGAAAATAGTTTTATTGAGGCCATTTGGCTAACCCACTTGTGCAGCCAGGTGGCTGAGTGAGGTCTGCTCTGACCTCTGCCCCTTTCATTGCTTTCTCAACACACTTTTTGAGATCTGTCATTCCTTGCTGCAGATTTTGGGTTGTTAGGACACCTTTGAGTCTCCTGGCTCCATGGAAATCCTCCTTGTTCACAGCAGACAGGTCTCTGCTTCCAGCTATGGGGCTTCCCAGTCTGGCTAGACACTGTGTGCAGCATGTGGAGATCTTGCCTCAAAAGCAGTTCCATCTCCACCTACAAGCTCTCTCTCCATTGTTACTAAGAGACTTCTTGATGATTCTTCCTTCTTTAATTGATGCTTTCTGCTTTAACCATGCCTCATGCTGCTGGCTCTAGGGAGAGCTTTTTCCTGGGGGAGTTGAATGAGCTCAAATGCACTGAGTCCTTTTCCAGCACCACACTGGAAATACAGGTAACATTGACAGACACATTGACAGCAGTGGTGGAGGTGATGATAAACTCAGACTTTTTTATTATGGTCCTCTTTCTACAAGGAATGTGCAGTGATCTCAGACACAGGAGGAATTAGGAGCTGGTTTTTTTCAGGTTGCAATTGCCTTTTAATCTGCTTAGCCAAAAATTCTCTCCTCCCCCCCTCTGCCTCTGTTCTTGGAGCCATAATCCTGATGTTTGTTTAGGCCAAGTCCTTGGCTTCCCTGGTCTTCTCTGGTCTTCTCTACCTTCTTTCCATAAACACACAAAACCACTGGCTAGTGAGATATGAGACACCAGTAAGCAGAGGTAATTTCTTTATATCATTTTTGCAGGAATGCATGTGTCTGTGTGGAGACCACTTCACTTCTTCTGGTTACACAAAGCATCTTGAAGGCTTTTGTCTCTTGTATTTATCCCAAAGTCATGGTGGCTCTTACAGGCCTCCTTGAGTCCTCTGAGGACAATCTCAGTGCTCGTCTGCCTGCACAACTGACATTTCACTTTAAAGAAAAGGCATGCTTTTGTTTTTGTAGGTTACAGCCATTTAGTTCAGTATTGCTAATTTGCTTTAGCACTAATTAAAATGGCACAAGATTAGTACACAGTCAGGTATCTTCATGGTGGCCTTAGTCTAGGGTGGTTAGTTTGATGTCTGCAGACAAATTGCTCCCCTAGCTGAGAACTCTCTTGGGACCATTAACAGAAAGTCACAGTTGTGTGTAGGTCTTGGAGATGAGTACCCTCCTCCACCTGTCTGAGAGGAATTAGCACATCACCATCCAAAAGGCAGCTCACAGGCTTCTTGTGCCTGCTGTGGGCAGCAAATGGAGCATTCAGCCTCAAGAACAATCTATGAAGGCACTTCTGCCAATGGTAAATTCGATCATTAGTTAAAGCATACTCACACCTGTTCAAGTGTGATGCAAAGAAGCATGGGTGGGAAAGAGAGGTAGGGAACCAAAGAGCGGCTGGACCAAAGCTCTGTAATTCCAATGGAATGAGCTCAGGTCCTTTGAAAGTTGTCCATTTGAAAACATTTCTGCTAACTTTTTTTCCTCACATCAATTTGCTTATAGATTAATTTTCATAAGCTTTCCATAGGGGGAAAATTGATAATGTGACCCAAAATATTTCTTTTCCAAAAATGTCCAAGTTACAGTGGAAAAAACCAGTTCAGCCACATAAAGATGTGATAGTTATAAAAGCAATGTGAGGGACTTGCACAGCTCTCCACCTGCAGCAGCTAATTAAGAAGCTGAGGCTGAAGCCAGGTCTTTCCCCTTGCTCAGAAAGGACTGCTTCCTGTCCTCCGGCACAGCAAGAATTGGGGTTTGCTTCTGTGATCATCCACTGCCTCCAGCAGACAGACAGTGTAGGGGAGACTTAAAAGTCCATTACCAGCAATGACTACGCTTTCCTGGAGGCAGCAAGTAATTGTAGAATTAAGTTCTAATTCTAATTTTCTTAGAGGATGTCAGCTAGGTGAGTGATCAAAGCAACAGAGTCTTAGGAAAGGGTTAGGTATTTGTACAGTCAAACAAACTGTCTAAAGAATTCACACCAGTACCTCCATGTTAGGTCTTCTGTGTGGAGGGACAAAGACAGAGGAGCTTGTCCTTGCCTCTCTTGTGATTCAGTTCTTGTGTCACATCTTCACTGTCCAGGCTATCACAGAATGATAGAATGGTTTGGGTTGGAAAGGATCTTAAAATTCATCTATCTCCAATGCCATTGACATAGGCAGGGAACTTTCCACTAGACCAGGTTACTCAGAACTGCATCCAGCCTGACCTTGAACCCTTCCAGGAATGGGGCATCCTCATCTTCCCTGGGCAACATGTTCAGTGCCTCACCACCCTCACAGTAAAGAATTTCTTAATATGTAATCTGAATTTACCCTTCTGTGTTGCCCTCTTTAACTTCCCACTTAATGTATCTCTGTAGGCACATGCTGGTGCCTCACATTTGTTCCTCACATCTTTAAGATCAAAGCTGAAACAGGTCTGCATCTTTCCCCTTCTCCCTCTGTGCAACTTACCTCAAGCTATTACCTAAAGAAAGTCTCTGGGTACAATCACTGAATATGGAGAATGATGCGTCCCAACTCATTTCTCAGCCAGGTTGACCTGAAATGAAATAACTTTATAGCTCTGAACACTAAAATTTTGAGGAGGGTTTGCTAGTCCCAGGAGGAGGGTTGTGTTCTCCTTCTTGCCCTGCCCTGGGTGTTTCTGCAGCCAGCAGCGATCAGAGGGCTCTTTTCTTTGTTGGATAGAGCTGGGTGGTTTTGGTGGTGATTTGCTGCCACTGGGGGGATGGACATGTCCCACCTAAGGGACAGCACAGGTCTGCACAGGGCCAGTTCACAGCTATGATCACAGAGGTGCTGGAAATAGCCTGCTGTTGCTGTGCTGTACCTGTTATGCATCTCTAAGGGCAGGGTTACACCTGGTGCCTGACACCTAATTTGGGATTTCTGATGGTTGGTGTCCACAGGAGGGACAGGGCAGGTTAGGCAGTTTAGCAAGAGAACTGTGCTTTAGAGGGACAGAATCTCTCTTCATCCTTCTCTGGCAATTTAGGTGAGATCCCTGTCATGTTGATGGACTTTATCTGCCTGGTTCACACGGAAACATGCATCTTGACTCACAGATTTGAAGACTCAAACACCTTGAGGGTTCATCAGGATCTGCTCTCAGAAGGAGATGCTCATCCATCTTTGAGCTGCCTCATGGAGCCAGAAGCCATTCCCAGGAGTGCTGTGAAAGCCAGACTGCTATCTGCAGTTTGTAGCCTGCCTTCATACCTTGGGTTTGGGATATTTGTAGTGCTAGCTTCTTCTGGGCAGGTTCCTAGGAAAATCCTGATGGAGCATGCTTGGTTGATGATCCAAGCCCTCAGTAAATGTCCTGTAAAACTGGTTTTATGTGTTTCTGTGGGTAAGCAACATGGGAAGGCATCAGATCTGGGCTGAGTGTTCTATGCTGGCTGCTCTATATGGCAGACTAGTCCAACCAAACCAAAACCTGAGTTCATTTCCTGCCTGAATCAATCCATTCACTTGAACCTGGCCTTCTACCTCCCAGCTATCCCCTGCAGGCCTTAAACATTAGCATTCCTTACTACCTCTGTCCTCATCCCAATGACATCCAGTTGCCTTAGACAGAGTCTCAAGAGAAAGATGCTACACGGTAGGCTGAGATATTAGGCTGAACCTAAGTAATGTCACATGGAGACAGCTTCAGCAGCTGGTCCTGGGACTAAGTGTCAGGTCTGTGTCCAAATCTGCCTGGCAGCAGGAGAAGGCAGAGTGACAGCTTCTTTCTTCCCTTCTTGTGGCTGAGCCTCAAGTTCACAACATGCCCCTGAACTGAGACAGAGAACACATTTCTGGAAAGCTCCAACTGAGCTGCCACGGCTGTACCTGGAGGAGTTGTCCTCGCTGTTTCCTGTGGTTCCAGTGTGCAGCAGCAGTGTAGGTTTGTTCCTCACTGTCTACAGGTGCTGTCCCTGTGCCTCCCGGTGCCTCGCACAAAACCAGGCATGACCTCTGCCCAAAGGAATTCCACCAGGCAGCGAGATGTCTAGCTGCTAGAAAATCACCTGCAATTATTCACACCCTCAAAATTGCAGGAGCAAAATGAGAGCCTGCTTTTCAAAATCAGGTCCATTATGTGTCTGCAAAGTATATAATCTCCACATAATTCATCAACACCATTAATCTAAACTCCTAGGTACTGAGCTCAATAGAGCATGTGTTTTCCATGTGTGTGTAATATCAAACAAACCTGTGTTTAACTTGTCAGAATATAATCAACTTCCATTAATTACTTCAGTATGAAGTCTCCAGTACCAATGGTTCTTCATATAATCACTCAAAAAGCTTTTATTGGGGAGCTAACCAGCTCAATAACACTAATTAATTGTGTTTCTTGGACAACTGAGATTGTATAAGTGGAAAGGTGGTTTTGGTACATTTCCCACTACATTGATTTTCACATTTCTGGAACGCATTTCCCCATAATAGTCATTAGAGCACAGAGAGAAGAGTTGGAAAGGTGCGGTAGAAGCACGGCATTCCTAAAATATGATTTGAGATTTGTACTGGATCTGCTCTGTTTGCCAGAAATTCAAACTCTGGCAAATAACTTAGCCTTTCTAGGCTGTTTGCCCAATAGGCTGAGTGAAAGAAGCAGCAAACCTAAAAATCTGCCAATATTTATGTACCAGCATGTGATTCAATTGTTTTATTGCAGAGTGAAAGCGACACTAGAAGAAGAGAACAGAAACTCTGCAAGGGGAAAAATATGAGTGTTAGTGTCAAAGAATTTTAAGACTTTAATTAAACCACCCCAAAATTCACAAGTTCAACAAAACCAAAAAAAAAAAAAAAAGGAAAGAGAAAATGCACAATTGCTCTCTTGGGGTTTTCAGGGCTTTACTTCTACACATATTTTCCTAATTCCACGTAGAGGAACAAAGAATGTGTTTTTCCCACCTGAGAAGTGTTGTTTGGTGATTCATGAAGCTTTCTCCCTTGTCTGAAGCAGAGGTTTCTCAGTTAGCACCCCAGGCTGTGCTGCTGCAGAGTGGAAGAGAGCTGGCTGGGAGGGGGGTGCCAGTGGGGAGGGTGTGAGGCCAGGGGAGCATTTCAGATCAGCAGGATATTGCTTGGTGTCGTGTGTGTATGTATTTATATATAAGGAGTAAATGAATTGTTGTTCTCAATGGCATGGAAAAGTAAATAAAAAGCCTCTCTCAGCAGGATTGTGAATGCTGGCTGTGGGTTTGGATTCATGTTGCAAGGCTCCATTCGCAACTGGGTTTATGTTCTCAGGCCCTCTCTGCAGCTCCAGTGTTATCTCAAAAACACCATCTTTTTGTCCTCACAAATTGCAGCACTCAAAATGCAACTCTACTTATCCAGGAGTTACAGCATCCAGTTCATAGCTTTTTGCCTTATAAGTGTTGGCTCTCCCCAGCATGACAAAATGCAGATTCCACTCAGCAGAAATGGGTGGCACAGCCAGTGCCTTCGTAATTCAAGATCAAAATGAGATCAAACCCTACAAGCTTATTCTATTCAAGATTATTTTTGTTTAGTAGCTGCTTCTTCTTTAGTAGTAAACATTGTCAAAAAGAAGCCATAATTTAGTCCTGTGCCCTAATGAGCCAGGTCCTGTAAAAGTGCACTCATCCCTGAAAAATTTCGTCTCCTACGTGGTAAAGATGTGTTGGGAAGTGCAAGGAGGGAGGGAGAAAAGTTGCAGACAAAGCTATGGTGATGGTTTAGGACTTCACATTTTCCCTTAGTCTAAAGGGCAGAGTTAATTTCAGCCTGAAGGAATGAGGAAAGAAGATTGCATTTTAATTAAGTTCAAAGAAAATAATTAAATTATAAATAATAATTATAATTTGGAACTGGAACATTCACTGCTGAGTTGCTTATGCTGGCAATTTGAAAAATACCTGGTCTGGCAATTCTAAGAAAGAGAGAAAAAATACTGCCTTTACACACAATCAGACTGTAATTTCTGAAAAGACATGTTCTAATTCTTAATGCCTTACACTCTTTTATTCAGACTATGGAGTTAATGCTATATTCTCCAGGCAGACCTCTCAAAAGCCATTTGATAAAAAGTTGGTGTCAAGAGACAGACAACAGTATCAGTATTATGTGTTGCTCTTGCAAGGATCTCATGAGACATTTCTGCCATTTCCTTAAGTATGTTTTCACAAGTCTTGCAACTCTTGTTAAAGGAGCAGAATCTTAATGTAAGAAAAGAGAGTTGCTCTAAAAAAAGAACTAGACTTGCAGTCTTACTGAAATATTGGCACGTGACAGTCAGGGTCTCTTTAATCCCTGGCACCAGCTGAAGGTGGAGGGAGGAATTCATGTTCTGTCACTAACAGGTAATTTATTATGTTGGTCAGGTCTTTCAGATTTAGGATATTTGACTGGTTTCCATCCTCCAGTGATCAGTAGTTTTGTTTAATAACAAGTTCCCATTAGCAGTATCTCTGATATTCTTTCCTACCTTGAGAGCCAAAGCCTGTTTCTATTATGCTGTACTTGGATCTGTTTCAGGTTTCATCATCCTTCTGAAGATTTCTGTCCATATAAGTGAGTTCTTTGCATCCAGAATAGCAGGACTGTCAGTCTTTTTAGTGAACACCTTGTGAATCATGTAGCTGGCAGAGAAAGGGGATTGAATTTTCTGTATTCACTGGATTTGATACAGTGGTAATAAAATTCTTGTCTCTTGTATCAAAAGTGACTGCGTATCTCTTTGGCTAATGGAATTGCTGGTGCTTGCAAAAAACTCCCTGTGTCATAATGAATAGAAATGCAAGACTCTTAACTTCTGATTTACTTTTCCCCTTTATACTTCTGGCTCATTCTTCATCTTTGTATATAGCTTGACTGTGTTTTGTCTCCTGCCTACCCCCCACCTCCATTTCCCTGTCATCTAGCTTCTTTGTGAAGTGAGCTGCTCGTACCTAGGAATGCATTCAGTGTCTCCTTGAGTCAATATACCAAATCTTTACATTCCAAGCAGTCTTCCTTCTGAATGATCCATCTTGTCACATAAGGAACATTCCTGCTGTTTTTTCACAGATGCTGCCAGCCTGTGTGCACTCGCTGAGCAGCTCTGGGGATTCTCTGGCAGCAGTTTCCTTGGCTTTGTGGTGCTGAGTGTGAGTCCCTGCTCGGACTACAGGCATTTGTTTTCCTGTTCGTTAGCGGCAGTGGCCACAAACCAGCCTGTCCAAAAGTGTGTTGGTTAACATGTTCAGCAACCCCTTTTGAAGCTTGAGGCAAGCTGTGAAATAATTTCTTCCCTGTTTGGCATCTTTTGTGA
The DNA here is from genome assembly GCF_036417665.1 of Passer domesticus. NCBI lineage: Eukaryota > Metazoa > Chordata > Aves > Passeriformes > Passeridae > Passer > Passer domesticus. Next base: position 15,336,278 of record NC_087474.1, on the reverse strand, counting down.
GACTAGAACTTCTCAGCATTCACCAGATGCTCTGGAGCAAGTGTTATTTGAAGCGGCTTATAGGATCTGTTCCCGTGTTTTTCTTTGTGGTCGGTCTGCCTGTGTCAGGTTCCAGAAAACAGTGAAAACATTCAGTCTCCCATGACACTGAGTAGAGAGAATATGGGCTAATCCTGCAACACAGCCTTCAGAGAGCTCTGTGCAGGAACTCCAGGTTCTGCTCAAAACAAACATACCTTCTGGAGGGTTTCTGCCCAAGTATTTTCTATGGAGGCCAAAAGCACTTACAGATCCTTCAGGAGCTGTTCCATTGCACCTAGTTGGAAATTTCCTTGCTTTCTTCTGGCAATTTGAACTAACATGTTAAATGTACATCCCTCTCTGTCAACTTTCATGTTTTTCAAGTCTGCTGTCTTCCATCTGGGAGCCACCTTTGTCCCTTATGTTAGACTCTGAAAGGCTGTGAAAGTTAAACAGCCTGCGATGGATGGCTGCCCAGTCTCCTCTGCTGGCTGGCTGGTGGGATCAGAACTTGCTGTCCTTCCCCTCCACTCTTACTCCTGGAATGTAAACACACCTCACAAAAACAGAGGAATAAACCAGCTGCTATTCACTCTTTTAACCCTCTATTGAGCAACAGACCATGCTATGTTTATAAGGCAGATTGCTGAAATGGAAAATCAGGTTGGAGAGGTGACCTCGAGAAGCCATTCTGTCTCAAAGTACCATCAATGATCCTATTTAATTCCTGATTAATATGTCTCTAACTTGTTCTTTAAAACAGCTTTGATTGATAGAAAGTCTGCTACCCACACAGGATATATTTTCCAGTGCTTCCCTGTCTGATCCTCCTTCAGCTGGCATGTCCTACCCAGGAATTCACCTATCATCTCCTTTACTGCAATTAAAACCCGTTCTTACTCAAGTGTACTGCTGTACAAAGAAGGGATTATTCTTTTTGTGTCTCTGCTGACCTCATATACCTGAAGTTCACAATCTTCTCTACACTTAATAACACCAGATCAATTAGATTTCCCTTTCAAAGCACGTTCACTCCTAGTATGGTAACTGGGTGCCTCCAGTTGGTACTTATCTAAGTGCAGCCCCAACAGAGCAGAAGACATTCACTTACACTTCATATAATCCAACACCTACATATACAGCTCGGTGTGGCATTTCTTTTTTCACAATAACAGAATAGTTTTAAATCATCTTCACCTTGTGATCAGCCTTCATCTTCTACAGAACTCCTGTCATGGTTTTAAGGAAACCAGGACACTACCTCACCATGCTCCGTGCAGTTCATCACTTTTGTTCACAGGCCCTTGCAATACAGTATATGAATTCTGTTATTTTTCAGGCCATTTCTCCAATGTATCAAGGCAATTTAGAATTCTTACCCTGGCCTCTGATATACTTGCAAGGAGAACAAAGCTGAGAACAAAAAAAGTATCAGGATTCTGCATCGGAAGAGTTTGAATTTTTTTTCTGCTCCAGACCACCATGGAGAACAGTGGAGGCACGGGGAGCATGCCCCAGCAGCAGCAGCCAGGCGTCTTTTCTGGGCTATATGCCCCCTAGGAACTGGTTGTATAAAGCTAATAGCACATATTGTATATCTGGGGAACCTTTCCTTTATTCCTTTAGACAAGCTATTGATGAAAATACTGAACACAAACTGCCAAGACCCCAGTGGAAGTCCTTGATGGATAATTTCATTTTGACAACGAGTCCCTAATAACTTCCCTGAGTTTTCCATTTATTTTATACACTCTGAATGGTAATTTCAGTTCCATGATATTTCCTCTGCTTATTTATAAGAATGTCATATGAGAGGTTGCCAGAAGTCTAACTGGAGTGCCAGTAGCTGTCTGACCTACTGAGTATCCTCCATACGTGCAGTCTGCTCTACTGTCACAGCAGGAAATCAAATTGGTTGATGTGATATGTTTATAAGAAGCTCATGCTGACTGTTACTTTCAGTACCTTTCTTCCTTGTGCACAGCCTGACTGGCTGTTCCTGCAGATCCCTGAGATGACAGCCACCTGTCTGGAATTCCACAATTTGTCCCTGACATGGCTGGGCAGCACAGGCTTTGGTGGATCAGCTGACACCCCTGTAGAGTGCAAATAGCCAGAAATGGGGCTGCCTATCCTGCCCTATAGCATCAGGTGCCTCTTACTGCCCTGCTATTGTGAAGAAGGTATCAGGGCACAGGTAACCCTCAATGTCTGTTTTGGGTTCCTGGTTGATCTACAGGGCCGGGAGAAGTGGGTAAAAGTCACATGAAGGTAACTTGGTTGCATCTTAGAACACTTCACCCTTCTGTTTGGGTGGATGCAGCAGTACCTCAGGCTAGAGCAGTGCTGAATCAGCAGCACAGAGCTGTGATGTCTCTGAGCTACAGATTATTTGAAATTTACTTCCTACTTGAGCATCAGGAGCCATCAGAGCAAACTACTGAAAGCAAGACATCGGAGTACCTTGCCAGGATTCTCAGTAAAAGGTGAAAAATGGAGTCTCTGGGATCTTTCATGCTCAAGTGGAAAGCAGTACCAAAGCTCCATTGGTTTTGATGAAAGCAGAGTTCAGCCCAGGGCCTGTGACATTTAAGAATCCACAGATGAAAAGTAATGACTCCTCCTTATACATGGGATGGGTTTCCTTTTCATTCTCACAGAACAAGCTAAAAAATTACACTTGGTCTTTGGTTTCCATGCTGCTATTTTGGTGCTGTTGAGAGAATTCAGAGAGAAGCAGCTTAGTATTTGTTTACATAATAATGTTTCCACATGCCTGTATTTAATTTCAAGTTGTAAATTCAGGTACCACCAGATCCTACACTCATGCTGGGACAGGTCCTTGTGAAACAGATGTGGGAAATATTTCATTTTATAAATTACGTCTATAATTCCCACCCCAGCTACCCATGAGGAAATCTCAAAGAGATTGCAACCTTTTGTATTTTTGTTCCTGCAGGGGAATCTGATTGATGTGTCTCAGAAGATGTTTGATATTGACTGGATTATACAGCAGTGCCTATATTGTTGTTTTCACAGTAAACACTTGTTGCAAGCAGCCTTGTTTGAGATAGCAATACGGGAGATGTGATTTTCCAGGAACTCAGTCCATAAAGGAAAGGCTTTTAAATAAAAAGGTGAAAGAGGGTGGATAAATATAACTTGTAACTGTATAACACTTCACTTACGTTAAAGTGACAAAAGCACCAGACTTTCCAGCCATGTCTCTTCCAGTTTGGCACTGGGCATGGCCTGATGGGGTTACACCAGTCTGGGCAGGCTGCTCTTGAGCAAACCTTTCTGCTGCCCACCTACAGACACCCTGCTTAGCAAACGTCAGCTTCAGGACTGTAGTCAAGGTTTAAAAGACTGGAAATTACGAAGATTTTCTTTGTTCTACATTTTAAAGCATAGTGAGACACTCTTGGCTGTTTGCTGGGTTTTTCCTCACTTTTTTTTGCATGTGGTTTCACTGCCAGTAAAAGGTTGGTGCAAAACTTGGAGCACTCTCAGTTTTCTGGTTGCCATTACACTTCTCACTGAGAAATATATTATTATTGCTGTTGCAATCTCCTTTTAAGTGATGGAGATGCCTTCTTCAGTCTGACCCCTTTGCTTACTCTTGCTTGGTCTATTATTTGTAATCAACATGCATGAATGAACACCACATAGATTCATCCATTACTGCAGTGGGTGTCTGCTCTCCAAGGCTGAGGAGTACTAGCAAATGCTATGCTCACTATCTTCATTTTCCATCTGAATGCAAATTACTTTACATATCCCAGACAGCAGAAAAAACCTCACCGTTTCTTTTAAACCCTTTTTTTTTTTTTTGAAGGCAACAGGACACTGACACAAAGGCGACCTACAGCAAAAGCATCATTGTGCTGGCTGAAATGATTCAGCATAAAAACCAGTACTGAGATCCAGACTTTTATATCCACAGGCCACCATGCAGAAGTGCTCTTGTTTTCAAGACAATGAGCATTAAAAGTTCTTCAGTGCAACTATGGAGAATGTATTTTCCCTGCCTGTAGATATTTTTGAGATGGAAAAACTTTTTTGTTGTTGTTGTTTAAAAATGGTTAGAAAGTGTAAATACATAAACAAATTAAGAGAAATAGCTAAAAGAACAATTAAAAAAAGTCAGTAAACATAATTTGAAAACCTCAATATTTTGGTAAGTTTTAATTATTTCTGTTTTGGTGTTGATTTCAATCCTTTTTACTATAATTATCTTACATTTCAAGACAACAAAAGTAAATCTGAAAAACTAGACTTACTCATTAAAAAAATTTATAAATTGGGGATTGATCATCTCCGAGCTTTCTTAAAAGAAATCCAAAGAAATTAAACACAGTTGTCCTGTTCCACAAAATGTTTCCAATTTGCTGACCTGGCATTTAATTCACAAAGATTTAGCTGAAATGCTGCTGACCATTTTTCATTACTACACTGGCTGCCACTGAGTACTTGGAACATTTTTAAATCCGGCCACATATTTTGTGGCCATTTCACAAGATTCCCAAAGTTAAGATTAACATTTTAAGTGCTGCCCAAAGCATTTAGCCCTGTACTTCAGCTATACACTCTCACTCTTCCCTATGAATATAATTTTTTCTCTGTATGTGAAGGCAACAAACATGAATCTGGAATTTACTGTTGAAAAGGAACCCATTTGTGCAGTGCAGTGATGGCATTGACCCCAGTGTGGTGTCTATGTCCTTTCCCAAAATGACAGTAAGGTTATCTTGCGTTGCCTGACTTCTCTATTTCTTCTGATTCTTATGAGCACATTCTCCAGTTCTTAGACCTCGGAGAAGAATTCTTTAAAAGATGCAAAACCAGAGCTTTAAACCCTTAAGAGTGAAGGTTCTCCTCCCTGTACCAGTTAATATGAGGAAAATCAGACTGCTCTGCTGAACATTCCCAAGTCACAGGGACTGCCCTAAATGAAACATCTTATCTTACACCTGAACTTGTACATCCACAAATTCCTGGGCAGCAAGTCTTTCTTAAAGACACATTTCACACTTCCTAGGGTGAGGTTATCCATGTGCTTCAGTGTGCTTCTCAGTTGATATTGCAAAGGAAGGTCAGTAGTGGTGGCCTGGGCCCAGTAAGAGTCTTTGTGGTGTGGGTCCCAATGTCTTGTTTCTTGAGAGTGTGGTTTGTCTTTCCCAACTTCAGCTCTGTCAGATTTGGACATCTGGAATCAGTAGCTCAGTCTCCTGCTGCAGTCAGTGAAGAGATGGAAGTGCTGCGGAAGGTGATGCCTGCACTGGGACATGTGACTGAGATGAAATTATAAATTACACTTAGTGTCTGAAAGCCACAGTTCCTGAGTGTGCCACTTATGAAACAGCATTGCTGTCTCCTACCACAGCAGTGAGGGACATCTCAAGACATTCCCTGGTGTTTAGAGCATCCCCAGGGAGGAGTCAGCTTGTCTGCATGGACCAAACTCAGGTAAGGCTTACCTGGACTCACACAGGGAGCCTGTGGCAGAAAAGGGCCTGCACTCCAGTTCTTTACCAACAAACTATCTTTCTTATGCTCAAGATAATGTGCCTTTACTGTAAAGAAAGAAATGTCCCTAATTTGTGGTTATTTACAGCACTGTAAATCAGGCACATGCCACGAAGTACCAATAAAAATTGTTTAAAATCAGCCTTAAATAGCTAAACTCTCAAAAGCAGCTCATAAAATGAGACTTGGCAGTTCTTAGGTAGTTATGGTTAAATTGACAGTCCTTTTGGGAGTTAAGATAGCCAAAAGCAGTAGTAGTTAGGAGTGAAGTGATAGATGGTGAGCTTGTTGGTTGAAGAGCTTCTATTGCACACTCCTGATGCTTCATATGTTCACTGGCCCTGGACTGTGAGAAGGGAGATACCAAAATTTGTCATTGAGGACCAGCTTGTTGTACCATGTATCGTTTGCATATATGGCCCTAGAAACTGCAAAGCCAGAAGAATGAGCTTTGGTGTGAAGGATCCAATTGCTGTCTGCTTCAAACAGGAGACTTTTCAGGCAGGAGGAAAGATAGAAGGACAATTAAGTCCAAAGCAGGCAGAAAGGAAAGTTAAGGAAATCTGGAGAAAGGACTAATACCAAGAATGAAAAAAGCCCATCCATGAAGAAACCAGATCTCAGCTCCTTTTAAAACGTCAGGTGCACAAGTTATATTAGCCTTGAGCCAGGTCTAACTTCCGCTGCCAATAACCACTTCCACTGCCAATAACCCAAGCTGACATAACAGCAACATTAAGGAGGTTTGGTGGTTTTTTTTCTGTTGCATTAGGCATTCATGTCTCTTTTCCACTTCTTTTTTTTTCTCTTCATTTTTTTCCCCCCTCAAGGTACTTGAATTTTAGCCAACTGCCTCCCTTCTTGTTAAACAAGAGGAGTTTCAAGATGGGGCCCAAACCTAAACACTGGCTCAGCAACCCAGCACTGTGAAAGCTGTGGGTTTGGGTCTCAGTTCTGCTGCTAATGAGAATCGAGCACACCCGGGCACTTGCAAATCAGCTTGTAAAACATGAACTGGCATCAAGGTTGGATTCCTGTAGCCTCTCTTGCAGTGTGTCAGCGCAGTGCTCCCCAGCAATTTGTCCCTTTGCATCATGCTTCACCTTTCTTTCCTGCCCTACCTAACTAGGATGGGCAGGGATGTCACCAGAGCAGCTTCCAACTACCAATGTCCTCCTACAAACATCAGCTCAGCCCCACAAAGCTGTATTATTGTGTTCTTTGGAATACTGCGCCAAAGCACAGAGAAATTTGTGGACAATGTGAATAAGACATAGAACAATCAATGACCCCAAAGCTGCACAGACATATTCACACCATACTAAGTCCAGTTCGTGCTCTTTGGGGGATCTTGGTAGAGCAGCTCAGGCTTGATGCCAAACTTGGTTACCCAAGTTTCTGTCCAGCTGGCTCAGAGGAGGCACGCAACTGCCTGCACTTGGCCATGGAAACATGCCTTGGCCCTCAGACCTTCAGAAGTGTTTCGATTTGTGAGGTAAGGAGCCTGAAACCCTTTGAGGTTCTTTCTAATTTTCCAAGAGTCTCACAGATCATTCATAGTAGCATAGGAATGAGAACAGGGGGTTGTCATGCTTAAAGCTGTCACTGTGACCACTGAATTGGTGCCAACTGGGCTTCAGAGCTGGTAGTGGAACACTGGAGAGGATCTGGTGCTCTCAGTCTGTGCCAAGTCCAGGCTCTATTTTCCTGCAAGTACCAGGCTCAGGTTTAAGAAAGTGTAGTCACACCAAGGACTGAATGGAAGCACACTTGTGTTGAAGGTTTCATAGCAGAACATGGGGTTTCACAACAAGAAAAGTTTGTTTGTGTGAGAAAATCATTGAATTTGGCCAGAAATGTGGGGGGCACGAAAAAGATTTTTTTGCAAATGTATTAATGGTAATAGGCAGTGCAGAAGCAACTTTGGACCATTATAGGATGATGTTCACCCCACAAAGAGGGAGGGACATGGACATGGCAGAGGTGTTTAATACCTTCTTTGCCTCTATCTTCAACATGGAAGATGGACCAAGGGGGATGATGATTGGAGGACCCTGATTGTGAGAATGATCAGTTTCCATTCAATCCCAAAACTGTGCAGGATTTGCCTCCCCAGCTGGATCCCTACAAATCTATGGGATCTGATGGGAATCATTCAAGAATTCTCAAAGAGCTGGCTGGTGTCATTGCAAAACCTCTCTTAATTTTTGAGCAGTCCTGGGAATCTGGAGAGGTCCCAGCTGACTGGAAGCCGTCAAACATTGTCCCAGTTTTCAAGAAGAGCAAGAAGGAGGACCCCAGAAACTACAGGCTTGTCAGTCTCACTTTACTGCCTGATAAAGTCATGGAGATTATTCTGGGAGGTATTGAAAAACACCTGAAAGACAACACAGTCATGTGGTCACAGCGTGAAGTCTGAGAGAGTTCAAGAAGTTCAAGAATGCTTTTGGGCGTATGGTGTGAATCCAGAGAATGGTACTGTGCAGGGATGGGATCTGGACTCGACCCTTGTGGGTCCCTTCCGACTTAGCTTATTCCATGATTCTGTGAAAGTCAAACATGATAGAAACAGCTGCACCCTTCCCTTTGCCACACAGCAAGAGGACATCTGAGGCAATGCCAGGAGCAGTGGCAAGCTTTGCTTTTCTGTTTTTCTCTCCTGGCATTACCAGGATCATGGCTCTGCCAGGGCTGCTCCGAGGTCCTCAGTATTCTTCTGAATGCAGAAATTATGTGTAAGACTTGTATAGCCCTGGTGGAGCTAAATTTATAGAAGTTTTTCTGCAGCATTGGAAAGTTGGGTGTTTAGTCACCCATTGACTCTCATCTTCAACCCCACACAGGGGACTCACCAGCAGACAAAGCCATCTCCTCCGGCCCCTAGAAGCCATGTGAGGAACATGGCCCAGGACTTCCATAAGACTGAAAGATACAGAGGCATGATGGAACCTGAAAGCCTCTGGAAAGGTTCCTGAAGGAGGATCCGAGCTTGGTGGCTGCGGTCCCACTACTGGCAGTGCCTTAGTAGGCAGGGGGAATTGTGCTCCACTGGCATGCTCCCTGACTGGCCCTGAGTCATTCCTCATGCCAGTGATTCCTCATTCACCACTCACTGTGGTGAATCTGGGAGAGAAGGCAGTTCCCTGGCATTTCAGACCATCCCCCAGGGCAGCCACCAAGGCCTTTCCCTGGTGCACGGCCCTTTTTGACTAATGCAGAACAATTCCTAAACTGTCTCCTATTGCTGGGGATGATACACAGGGTAAAAAGGACTTTCTGAGCATTAAAAGTACAGCAAATTCCAGAAGCTCATGATTATTTTTATAACCAAAGCTGATTCCTGTAATAGCAGCTCACACTTGGTGTTGTTGATCTCCGGTGATGGATAATTTAGGTAGATAAAAAACATAATTCATCAAAGTCAGGGAATATAATGAAAATCTATCTGAGTAAAGAAATCATGAAGAAACGGGTTTAAGCCTGCATAGGCTTTCCCATAGCAAAAGCTATATCCATTCTTCCTTTCACAGTACAGACATGTTATCAGCCTCTTCCCCCATCTTCTCCTTCTGGCTCATAGCACAGTGGCCACTTCACACATTGTGTGTGGGTATCCAAGTCTAGCTGCATCCTTTGCCAAACTCCAAGTTAAAACATATGCCACCAAGTTATCAAATGTCCTCAGAATGGTCTATGTGTTGTCCTGGGACTTGGTCTCAGTCTCCCTGGTGGAATGCTTCACCTGGCATATGTATTTTATGCATTAGGTCACCAGTGGAGGATATGAGGCTACAAAGTGAGAACTATAGCTCAGTGGTTGCAGAAGTTGTGTGGTGCTAGGAGAGGAGTCTGCATTCCTGAGCTCAATATATATTCTAACTACTGAATTGAAAATTGGAGCTCCCCTTACTCAGTGGTTTATAGCAGTTTGGAGTGCTCAGCTCTGGCAAATGATGTGACAGAGGAGGTGGGAGCAGATTGAGTTGGTGTCTTCATGTCAGACTCGGGTACAAAGTAGGTGCCAAGTAGCTCAGCATCATTAAGATGTGGGTGTTTTTATACATTCCCAACAGCAAAAGTCAGGCTGTACATACTCCCTCAGGAACTCACGTGTCAGCTGAATATCCAGATCTCCACTGACGTGTTGGGTGGCCAGAGGTGTTGCAGCAGTATGCTTTGTCACAGATCAGCAGGACATAAAACCTGAAAGTGCTGATTGCCCACCAAATCTGAGCTATCACCCTCCCACACAAGTGGAGCAGCTTTGCCAAGCACAGAATTAAGAGATCACTTGCACTGGGCTCTACTATTAGCACTGAGCTTCTGCATGGGCTGACTTCACCTCCTTCTGCACCAAGGTTCCCCAGCCAAATATCTACACAGGGCAATGTAGGCAAATGTAGCCTGTGCTCCCAAAAAAACCCAAATGACCAAAGTTTTTCCCAGCTGATGGACCTTCTCCAGGGACTCAGGTCAGCTATGGTTCCCCCCTGCACTCCTCCAGTGTGGAGGATTTATCAGCATCATGCCACGTTGTCATTAGCAGTCATCACTCAAACCTTGCTGCAGCCATTTTCATTGGGTAGGAGCTAAACTACTTCACACAACTACATACCACAAGGTGTATTGATCAGAATAACTTTTCTGTTTTGTCCTTTCCTATCACAGGTTTGTGTTCCACTAGAGGGAAACCTGACTATTACAGGAAACCAGGAATGCAAATGCCTAAGGACAGATAAATGAATATTTAATTCAAACCAGCAAGATGTTGTTTGCAGTTATTTATTTTACTAAAATGGTTACATATGTTGAAACAAAGAAGAGCAATAGTAATAATGTTTGTTTTTCCAATATCATAAATAATTACTGAGTTTTCATTAGCTGTTGGCTCAGCACTGATCATGACTTTCGTTATTTAAAAAAGACACACACATAATTCATCAGAATTTGTGTTTTCAGAAAACTCTAAAGCAGCAGTAGAAAAAAAATAAATTAAAGGAAACAGTAACAAGAAATTAGGCCAAGTATTTCTTAAATTTAAAACCCACTTGATGTGTTTTACAGATTATTCTTGTGCTTTGATCATTGGAAAAGACAACCATTAACAAGTAGTTTATACAATGGCTTACCTTCTCCAGTTTTACTTCAGAGGAGTCCCCAAAAGTACCCTTTCTACATGACAAATTTTGTTGTTTATACAGACAAAAACACTGAATATTCCTAACAGAAGAGTTTGTCAAAACCATGAATTTATTGTCACAAAATATTTAATACCAGAATAACTTATAATAGTATGAACAAAAGTGAAGTATTAACTCTCTGCTATTAGTTATAAACTCACATTATTATGCCAAAATCCAGTAAAGTATTAAAAATTAATGTCATGGAATTTAGACATATAATGATGCAAGTCAGTAAAACATACTTCAACTGTTCATACAGTCACAACATACATTTCTTGCTTGGCACTTTAAGTCAATGCAAATCAGCAATTTAGAAAACAAAGTAAAAATATATATGTACAAAATATTTTCATATCAAATAATTTTCATTGTACACTAAATAAAACCAACAACGTTATGTTACATCAAGAAGTTTCCTAAGAAGTCACACCAAGGCTGATATTTGCAATGTGTCTTAACTATTTTAGTGCAACTGAAACAGCCTCTATTTGCAAGTTAGTTACATCATTAACATAGTCCTGCTTCCATTGATGTGGGAGTTCTGCCATTAAACTCAGCAGGAGCAGAACTAAAGTCTTGTCTTGTTCATTGATGGCTCACCAGAAAGAGAAGCAAGGAAAGGGATAAGTAGGAAAAAACCTGACAGGATACCCACAGGAAAAAATCCAAATCCTAGCAACAATCAGCTCTTTTCCAGTTTTCTGTAACAGATTCTGTATAAATTGGTTTTGGCTTTGCCACTGTTTATTCAAGCACTGTAAACCTCATTAGACTATTGTTATATGACTTAAGAATAACTTGTACACCTCCAGATAAAATTTAAAAATAAACCTGGTTTTATGATAGTTATTACACTCAATAGCAGTCAATTTTAGAGACATGACATTTAATACATGGTTTAGTATCTTCTTAAAACCCTCCTGTCTTAAATGCTGAGATTTTTCAATGTTTCAGTTCCTTCTGTGATTCTTGTTTGGGCTTCGATAGTTTACATGATAGGCTTTTCTTACTGAAATGTGAAATGTCAATCAACTGTCCTCATTTATGCAGTACATACAAAATAAAAATGTTTAAACCACATTAAAGTAATAAGTTCCACCATGGAAACATTTCTGAATGGCACTATAGTTTTAGTTTTGTACAAGAAGAAACCAATTTTACTTCTATCAAAACTTCAATAAGTCACTAGTAAAGCTTTAAAATTATAGAAATTCAACTTGAATTTACAACTAGTCTGACTAAAACCTTCTCAACTAGAAATCTTTAATGAGCAACACAGCATATGTATAAGTTCAAAATAATCTGAACAATTAACTTATTTCCTAAATTTGTGTGTTCTAGAGTATTGCACTTTTCAAAGGAATGGTTTTGGTATTTTAATATACTGCATATACAGGTAAGAAACATGCATAACAACCTTATCGTCACTTTGACAAAACATACTGTACAATTTTTATAATACTGTTGATTAGAAAAAAAGAGAGTGAGAATGATGTAACAATTTCATTAAGACTCATCAATTTGTACAAGTCAAATAAGCACAAGTCTCCAGGGCCTTCAGCAGTAATGTGTTTAGCCCTCGGCTGCTTAAGCCCACTTGGAATAATATACAAAGTTGAAGCATTATGGCATTGTCATTTTGAGGCATAACACTGTTGTACTATGCCCACGTTATAGCTTATTTTTTCAAAGCAAGGCACTTACTGTAATAGCAATGCAAACATCTTATACGCGCTTCGATTAACATAAAATAAGTTAATGTTTTGATAAAAACAGGGTTTTTATAATTTACATGCCTTTTATAGAAGCAGTTGAACCTTTCATTTGATACAATGAAAACATCTGAGTCAGAAGGGACCTTAATTTTTTTTAACTGACCATTCTGTAAAAGGGGACCTATTTTCCACATTTTCCTCCTGTCTGTGAATCGGATTTTGCTGAAAACAAATCCTGTGAGGAAAACGTCTGTTTGATGTGTAAAAGAAAGAGGGCCCATCCCTTAAAACTGCTGAACTAATGGCACTTTAACAGTCTTTACTTCTGATATATGTGATGATTTCTGAATGATGCAGCTGGTAGTTCCCTGCAGTTTATCCTTCCCCTGGGCAAGGTTCGTTAGGGCCATAGCTGCGTTGATCTCCTTCCAGTACGTCTCATCTTTGCTGGGTCCCCTTCTGTTAGCTGCACTAGATTCAAGCAATAATAAATATTTACACACACATCTTACATAGCTACGTGGTATCAGGAAAACTGTAATAGCAACAACAGTTTTGGAGAACTGTGAAGTCCCTTACTCACCTTTCACACTTATTTGGTCCATTCTCCAGATTTTCTGAAAACAGGAAAAGAAAAGTCTATTTTATTTTAATAGTTTTAAAAACAAGCATGTTCAGGGAATAGGCATATTGAAAAATAACCTAAGATTTACTCAAAATTTGATACCAGATCTGAAAGAAAATCTTTGCTTTGACACACATAAAGGACACGGTTCATGCAGGCATCTTCCTGGAGAAAGCTACACTGAAGGTGTAGCTGTTCCTGAAGGTTCACCTACATTTTTTAGGGTAATAGAGGAGTTCTTCAAAACATATTTATGTTTTGAATACCAAGGACATAAGGAATTGCAAAAACTAAAAATAAAATTCAGCTTCATTGCCCTTCAGTGAATGCCTTCTAGTATGCACTAAAAATAGGACTCCCACCCATGCACACATGGTGTGTGTGGGTTTCAGTGTGCCCCTTGCCCAGGCAGTGCCTCAGTCACAGAGGCAGCTGAGAGGGACACAAGTAACAAGCACACCTGGTTAACAGCCCTCAGAGATGAAATTGCATCACAGGCATAAGCTACACTTCCTCATCAAGAGTCATATTTGTTCATTCACTAAGTCCTCACGTCCCAGAGAAGCCAGAAATATTTGCCAGGCAGAAATGTATAAGCTTTATTCAGTGGGTTTGCTATCCTGACACAGAAATACATTATAGAGGAGCAATAAGCCAATGCCCAGCTGCAATTCCTATGGAAAACAGGTCAAACCAAAGAAACATCAATGGCATGAGCACTAATGGCTACAAGACCCAAAAAGCCTCTAAACACAACATAAATCTCAAAAAGTAATGTACATTTTTGCAAGGCCAGATTCCCAAATAAAATCAACCTTGCCGCTAGATTTCCATCAGATTATTAATTAAAAATTGATCTTGTCTTTAAACAGAGCTTCCAGTGGAAGAACCCTTGGTAGCCCTTCCCTGCCCAGACAGCCAGCAGCCCATTATCTCCTACAGCCAATAATTCAGCTCAGCTGCACTGCTCAGTACTCAGAGGCGACTGCTGGAGACCACAGCCCCACTAAAGAACTACAGGGAGAGCAGCTGCAATTTCGGAGATCAGCTGCTTGCCAAAATGATCTAGCAGCCCTCCATCCTTTCGAAAAACAGCTTTATAAATAAATGTTCCCAGGTGGCCAAGATTTAAGTGTTGTTCAAAAAGCGCACGGCTTAAATCAGTATTTCTTAAGATTTCCTAGAACAATGCTTGAATGGCATTCAAGAAAGGGAAGACCAGCCTATGCAGAGGACAAGTAACCAAGGAAAAAAAGAAACATTTGGTCTAGAAAGAGGTACTGGATGACACAAAAAGTCTCATTTTTCACACTGTCCTTGGCTATGAAGAACTCTTCAGCCCTGCTTCATTGTTTTTCTCTACTTAGAGACAATTTTCAAGATGATGTTTAGGACTGAATAGATCAGTAGGTATAGAAATGGAAATGGCAAGTAATAGAGAAGATCATTGCCAGAGCAAGCCTGGATATAAATACACCTCTCTCAAGCATCTGTCAGTTTCTTTTGCTGTTGGAAAATATTTCCTATGAACAAAAAAATTGCTTGTACAAACTTCTGAGGGAAGTAGGTGTGAATGGTGACACACATTCCAATTCCAGCATTTATTTGAAGGAGTATTTGCAAATATTTTTTACTGGTGTTTAGCCAGCTTTCAAAGAAAGCATCTTGCCCATGGTATATAAAAGCAGTAGCAAAACTAAAAAATAAAATCCAGGAGGAAAGAGCTGCCCATTCTTTAACTTTGCTGAAGATTTTTCCTGAATCACACATATTTTCTTATTCTGTTAATATTTTATGGTTTTTTCAAACAAATAATTTATGTCAAAGAAACTCAGAACTGGGTTAAAATAAAACCATCAGTGATAATTTGCAAATCTCTGGCTAATAACTGCTCCCAAAGCTTGTTGGTACAATGAAGTCTGAAAATCCATAATTTCAAAGAACAGGCCGTCTTTTCCTTGCCAAAAATCCTTTTCTGCTATACCAAACCTCTGACAGCATATGCCAGTTTGCACTACCACAGCCTTTAGCAAAGGAAAGAAGTATTAACTTTTTTTTTTTTGGTTGGGGATAACCGCAATGAGAGAGACAAAGACCTTTCCTTATGCTCTCCTTGACATCTTGCCAGTCAAACCAACTTGATGTGACTCAAATCAAAAGTGGGGTTCACTTCCCATGCCATGAAACTGCCATCTAAGTCACACAAATTTGTATCTTTATTTGTCTGGACTCCATTCATAAAGAACAGAGATGTCCTCCAAGAAGTGGATTCAGCCATTCTGTTCAACACTGCAGCCCCATGTCTGTGAGTGCTGCTGCAAAGCCAAATCCCTGAGCCTTGTTCTGGCCCCTTCCTCACACTTTGTCCTTTGGACAGCATTATCATCCATGTGCATATGCTGAGAGCTGGATGGGGGGAGGACCATATCTCTCCTTTGGCTATTCAGTATATCAATGATTCATATCTATTTTTATATAGAGACATTAGACACTGCTAGGATAACTACAGCCTTAATGGCTTAGCTCAGCCTGGAAGAAATGCAGCCTGGTCATGTCTGGCTCTTCACTCCCCAAAGAACATAGATGACAAAATGTTATCAAGCATATAAAAAAAACTGCAAATAGTGAGTCTTACCCAATATTTTGCTTTTTCTTAATCTTTTGTAACCTCTCTGCTCTGCCTCCAACTACTAATTAAAGATTTTGATAATTGAAGCTTTTAATATTTGAGGTACCTGCACAAGAATTGCAAAGTATATTTCAATTGCAAAAGCAAAATTTTGGTGAGATTGCTCCATAAAAATAATCAAAGAACTGCATTCTCAAAATGGAAAGTGTTCATTTGCTTGACCATCACACAACACATCCTTAGATTTCATCTCTGAAGCAATAAGGAAATGGTACTGGGGCTGGGCAATCTCTCTGGAAATGGTGATGAAAGGAATGGAAAAAGGATGGAGCATCCTGAATCCCACTAAGTAGCCTCAGCTACTTACTCACTTATTTAGTCACCCCAGAGCAAGTGCTGATGGGCACTCCACTCATGACCCTCTCTCTACTACATGAGAAGCAGCACTTTACCAACCTTGAGGTGCCAAAGTTGCACCAGAGGTGTTCTCTCCAAGCACTGTGGTTACCTTTAACCTCATACACCTTCAGTGGCAGAACCTCTGGTCTCTTCCTAAAAGAGTGTGGCTCTCTCAATAGTCAGATCAAGGCAAGCTGCCACACCAATTTAAACCCCTACAGACTGGTCAATTTAGATCAGTGTGTGAAGTGACTCCTGGGAAAGCCAGCACTGATGAATTATTGTATTCCACACCGTTCCCAAAACTCATTTTGATAGGTTAAAAAATTATATTTATCTTACTACACACAAACATAAATACATTTTAACAGCATACAACTGGCCAGCACAAATAATTTTTCTAAACAAACAACAGTAGTGCTTAATAGTATATTCAGTAATTTAAACCAGAAGAAACTGCTGCTGAAGATGTTTTGTAGTGTCTCAGAAAGGATTATGCTTCTTGTCAAAGGATGGTGGTAGGCCTTCAACATATATTGAAATCATATAATAAATCTATTTAATATTAAACATCAGAAATACTTTTTGCTACAGGTTTGGAAATCACTTAAAACAGTGGTCACTTTCTCTGCAGCCAGAAAGTTTTAAACACTGTGAAAATAGAAACTTAATCATTTAAAATTAGGTGTTGTCATTTATACCTCAATTTCTGGTGCTTCATTCTGTAAGCATCCAGAGAATCACTTTTGCCTGGCCAAGAATGTCTCATTCTGCTCTCAACATCCACCCAAAGAAACCAGCAAGGCAGGATATTTGTTCCCTCTTGTTTATAATAGGAAGTCATTATAAATCACCTACCAATGGAATTCTGTATACCTTTCCATTAGTATGAGTTTTCAGTATACAGTTTACTGCAGGGCACAGTGCCAAGAGTGTAGACACCAGACAATACCAGCTTTGTGATACAGCATGGTATTTTTCAGGACTCACATAATTTTTAATAATATACATGGCATCTTTTTTTTCCACCATGAAATTTCTTCATAAATATTAACTCGCTGATCCTGACAACTCTCTTGGAAGGTACCCTGCTGTCCCATTTTAGCAGAGATGTAGATGACACAGAAGTCCAAAGTCAAAATACTGCCTAGGCAATATTTCAATAGCATTTAAGAACAGAATTTTCTAGGATTTCTTTTATATTTAAAGCATTTTTCATTGTTCTTCTGCTATCAGAAAGGACTAGCCAAAGAAAAGGAAGCCCAGCGTTCTTGCAGGCAAACCAACCTTAAACTGCACAAGAGCATCACATAACTCCAGTTTACTATGCACAAAGGCTCTCTGGTGACACGGAGCGTGCAGCACATTCAATATTTAAGAACAACTCAGACCCTCACTGTTCGCTGCATCCAGACTAATAATTTTTTACACATTTGGACAACTTTGGGGGTGTGCTAAATAGCGTTAATTACAGTTACATTTTATCATTTGGACCTGAGAATTCTAAACGAAGCACTGCATGTGTGCAGTGATGAACTACACCCTAAGGCCCTGCTGGGAGCAGCAAAGGCAAGGCTGACTGACCCCTTACGTAGCACCAAGCAGCCTCACACTGCTCCCTGTGGTATCTGGCTCCAGCTGAGCCACAACAACTGGCTTAAACCCTGCTTTGTGTTATCAGGTAACACTGACAAAGCAGAGATGGCTTGAAACCAACAGGGGAAAGAATGTGTGAATGAGGGAATGAGACAGAGATGGAAGGGTACAGAACATTATGTAGTGGGGAAAAAATGGACATAGAAGTCAAGGCACAGTAGGTCAGTCTCACATGACCGTCGTATTTTTTGAAGCTACTTAAACATGTACAGATTCCTGATGAATTACACATCTTCTATTCTAGCTTAAAATAGAGGGGGGAAAAAAAGAACTGCTGGCCTCAAATGGTGAACACTATAAAACATTTGTTGGTTCAATAAAAGGTCCTGTATAACTTATCTTCATTTTAAAATTGGCAACATTATTCAGTTGTTTCTCTCACTGCCTCTCCTGAACTTTCTTTTGTTGGTTTTGGAGACTCTGGCTTAACATGTGTTGACCAGCATTTTCAAAACAAGCAAGAAGAGGAAAAAGAAGGAGAAACAGGAAATAAACTGGGGCAGCTGAAAGAAAAATGAACATTACATGTGTAAGTAAATTAGTGGGGAGATGAAGTATTTCTGTAGGACACATACTCACGCACACCTTGACTCCAGTATTTTCCAAACCACAATTTCAGGGCACATAAGACTTTCAGATCCCCAAGAACAAAGTTAGGTTAATTTGAGTTAATACTCCCGTGCTCTTCTGCATTGACACAGCTCCTTTACCCCTGAAGGATCCCAAAGTAAACTGTGAACCACACAACACCACTAATGTTCACCCACATCTGGGGAGGGAACGTGGCTTAGCCCAGGCTGCTCAGCAATGCAAGGGAGGGGAAATTGTAGCCCAAAGCAGCAGGCCAGGGTTCTTATAAAAAATGCCATTTAATCTTGGTGCAAAAACTACAGCATGTTTTGAAAAACAAGAAAACCTCAGCTTCTCTAGCTAGAATTGGAGGAAGAAGGAACTGGCCATCCCATATTTACACTTGCAGCCTCCCATTTTGAGCCTAATGTAAACAGACAAATGAGCCTGTAAACATGGATAACTGCTCAGCCAGCAACCCACGCTGCCACAGGCTTTCCACACACAGACAGGACTCATCCCACCCAGCACTGGAACTCCTAAACCCTCTTCCTTTTGCACCATCCTCCCAGTTTCCTCAGGGACAGTAGACCTATTAAGGATGAATTATGAAGAAGTGCAGACAGGAAAGCTCAAGCTGGAAGAGACTCCAAACCGCAGAGTCTCCTACAGAAATATTCCCAAACATGCCCTGGTGGCTGATCTCCTGCAGACCCCAGGCCACCTCCACATGGGATCCCTTCAGTGTTGTCCCTTGTGAGCCCTCTCCTGCCCCAAAGCAGGTCCTGGGCTGGGAAGGTCTGTGTGAAACTGTCTGGTTGGGGCTGGCAGCGCTCATGCAGCAGAGCCTTTTGGTGGAGGAATGAAAGTCCCTGTTGGAGTTTCAGGTGACCTGTGGCTGCAGACACAGCATGGCAGCGTGACCTGGGAGAGTGCAGGATACCACTCACAGCTGGTCTGATCTCAGGGGTGTACTGGATTTCTACTGACAAAGATTTATTGCCGTGTCCTTTAGCTGGTTGGGAGGAGGAAAGCTGTCAGAAACTTGCAGGAATGAGCTCTGGGCCCAGGCTCTAGAGAAAGCTCCTTTTCAGCAAAGCATTATTTTACCACTGCTCTTTCTTCCAGGAGGAGGTTACAGAGCAGCTTGTAGTGAAGTCACCCCCATAACCCTGTTACCTCACTCCTTTGGCTTCACAGGGACACCAAGTACAACAACTGACCTGTCATCAGCTGTTATGTCCTTTCAGATGAACAAACTGCATAATGACAATTTATGTTCACAGTGACCACTAGAGTGAATATTTTTCCCTGTTCACCCAGTGGGTTTTTTCCGAGGAACAGCCATAGCCCTGATCTGACATCTTCTATTAAGATCCATTTGCTGGGTCTTGCCAATGTTAGAAACATCCCTTTTCCATCATGCCCTAGACCAAACCTTTTCTGTGAAAATACTTCCTTGCAATTTGTTTCTTGCATCAAACTTCAAATAAAAGCTTTAACTGTGAAGGACTGCTAACACTCAAGTTTTTTGCTGAATATCTGAGTATCCAAAGACTTTTTTATGTTGTGCAGCCTGGAGCCTGCAGTGGGAGTAGGCATCTAATTACATTTTAATACATGTGATTTTTATGAAATGAGTGTACATGCCCACAGAGACTGCGATAGGTGTATTTTATAAATCATAAAAGAGAACTGAGTTTGCAAGTCTATATTAATAATTGCATTAATATGTGCACTGAAAGCCCCACATAATAGTAGGCTTGGTGGAAATGGTCTTAGTCTTGAATTATGCACATGGATGTAAGAATTAATGAGTTAGCAAAATAGATTAAAAACTGGTGTAAACCACTTCATTGTTTGGGCTGTCACAGCTGACTCTAGATTTCCACTGACCAGTGACAATGTGTTCTCCTTGGTGAGATTCAGAGCACTGTGGGAGTCTTGTTTTCTTAGCCAGGCCTATAATGGGAGCTGGGGCTGTGAGTGTTGAGGTGAGCTGTTAACAAACTGATGGTTATACAGTTTTATTTTCTTTACGAGTTTGCTGCAAAGCTGACTGAAATAAATTTTTTTCTCATTGAGTTGGCATGTTCCTCATTGAGTCGTGCAATGTTGTCAGATTCCTTGGTGATAGTCTCCCACATGAATTTCACAATGCATAAAGGAACATCTGACCTGGGCTTCTTTTGTGTGTTTGTGTGAGATATTTGGAAAGGGATTTATAACACGTGCTGTGCTGACTCATCAGATGAAGTGGTTTGCCCTTCTGTTGCAAACCATTAGGGGTTAACATTGAAAACCACATTAGGCAGCAGGTAAGGGGGAGGGTGAAATAAAGAAAAGAGGGAAAAGAGGAAGAGAAAAAAGAAATAAAGGAAAGACTATGGGAGATGTTACAAAAAAAGAAAATGACAAAATGGTAAATGAAGATTCACCAGGAAAAACAGAAGTAAGGAATATAAAGGGAGAAAACATACCACTATGTCAACCTTCTTTATTTTTAATACAAAAATATCCTTCTCCCACCCAGGAAAGTTGCTGTTGTGCAGGCAGGCACGTTCAGTCTTTCATTCTGGATCTAAAGATTTTAATTGGGAGCTCTTAAAGACTAAAATAAGGCTTTAAAAATAAAAAGCTAAAGTCAAATGCAGCCAGGGTAAGCACTATTACACTCCAGCACGATTGTTTTTCATTAAAAAAGCAGGGTGAAAGGGAGGGTTTCAAAGCCATATTTCAACCCTAGGCTGACACGACAGCAGTAAAATCTGATTTTGTTATGCTAGTTGGCTGTGGGTTTGGGAGCAGACCCTATATATGCGGTGTAATGTTATGATATGAATGCATGCACACAGGATATTTTCAGAAGCTTCTTGCAGAATTTAGAGAAACGTGCCACCCATTCCTGCAGACCTGCCTGAAGGAGCCAGCTCCTTTCCTGCTCCTGGGAGCCAAGCATATGCTGTACAAAGACAATTTAAATTACAAGGTGCTGTATTTTCAGGCAAGTGGAGGAACTTCTCAGTGAAGGTCAGAACTGATTTCCATGACGTGTTTAGCCAGAAACATGGAATAAAGAATGGGTGAGTATCTGAGAGACAAATTCAGTTTCTTTCACTCACCTACAAGATAAAGAACTGACAAATATGGTCTCTTTAAACACTGCTTCTTCCACCCACTGCATGGGGTACTGAAATGTGCACAATACTTACACAGAATCATAGAATATCCTGAGCTGGACCCACAAGGATCACTGAAGCCCAGCTCCTGGCCCTGCACAGGATAGCTCCAAGATTACACCATGAGCCTGAGAGCTTTGTCCAAATGCTTCTGGAAGTTCAGCAGGCTTGGTGCTGTGACTGCTTCCCTGGAGAGCCTGTTCCAGTGCCCAGCCACCATCTGGGTGAAGAACCTTTTCCTAATATCTACATAAACTACTGCTGACACGTGTGCAAATACTAAACCCAGACACCTCAGTAGTGTCCCAAACCTACTGTGCTGTGAGATCATAAGTATACAAATTCAAGGAGCTTGTAAGAAAAGTGCATCAGCAGGGCTCCAGCAATCAAACAGCTATAAAAATCACTGTAAGCTGCAAAAGAGCCTCATGGTAACCCAGACAACTGTTGCACAACAGATCCTGCAAATCCAGGCATTATATGTGAAATTTAAGATTGTTTATATCTCCAAGGAGATGCAGATATTTTCAAATATATACCTACCTGTATCTGCTTCTACATTATGTTTGCATAAAAATGGAAATGGCTAAGCATTCTGCCTTCACACTATGAGATGCAGCAGTACAATCACACATGCTATTTTCTGTATTTTCTGTGGTCACCACTTCCTAAAGGCACACGATGGAGCTGTGCCAGGGCTGAACCTGCAGCAGTCAGTGACACCTTTCCCTGCACAGCCTTGGTGCCAGGACACAGCAGCTCCAAGGCTGTTGCAGAAAGAGGACACAAGAAGAGAGAAGACAGTCAGGTGGACTTAGCACATTAAGTACTTCATGTTAGTGACTGACAGTCTCTCTGCTTGGGCTACAGGTTTGTGTGGTGCTCAATAAGTCATTCTAACTAACACTTTCACAGGTGCTACAGTGCATTCCCTGGTCTCTAGACTCTGACTTGAGAGCCTGGGCTTCCAGCTTCAGCATGGCTGAGCACTCAGAGGTGCAGATGATGTTAACAAGAGTGTTGCTCTGCATGCATAAAAAGCCATGAAACCATGAGCATCCTCAAGGACTTAACCAGCTAAAATTACTTTAAATTGTAATCATTTGGTGCCTTACTTATCCATTTGTGAAATCCAACAGGTGTTTTATGAAAACACCTTTATTAAACTTCAAAAAGGGCAGGATAGAATGTATCAAGTGGTACTGAACAGCACACCAATAAGTCATCCTCTCCTCAGGGGGACTCAGCTGCATTCATGCTGTGGCTTTGGTGGTACAGAACCAGCAGTGAGCAGCCAATGAGGATATACGTTTTGAGGCATCTTCAAACTAGGCCAGGTCATATATGTCAGAAAAGTATCTCTTTCCTGATCTAGCTTGAAATGTGATGGGAACCTCTTTATTCAGCATCCCTAGGAATAACAGCAACATGAAGGGAAAGCTGAAGTCACACTGCCCTGACCATATACAGAATAATCAGCAGAAGGAAAGTGCTGAGTGAGCTGCAGGGGAAGGGGCTGCCCGTGGATTATTCTCATCTCCAGTTGCACAAAAGTGATTTTAGTGTTTGACAGCATTATTTTTGAGTCAGCTCTTCAGTTTTGTTTCCTCTTCTTTCCCTTGTGAAGCTATTGCAGTCTTCATGCTCCTGCTCACCACAACTTGCACTGTTATTATTTCCATTACAGGATTTCTTCCCAAACCTAAATATTCCCAGGCACCTTTTAAACAGGTCCTCAGAGATTTAGTAAATTGGGAGGCCTATCAAGAAGGGCTGTGTTTTCAGTTTTCCTATTCACTGAGTGAGTGAGGGGCAGTGCACTAAAAGGCAGAAGGCTCATGGAGCAGGATATCATGCCCAGAGTTATTCAGGAAGATGTGCCTATTTGCCAAGAGCTTTTGAAGAAGCAGAAACACCTCCTTCTATACTCTAAATATCATCTTGTGTTTAAAATTGAGTCCTAATGCAGTGCAGTTCCAGTAACCCTGCAGAAGAACCATACTAAGAAGAGCTCAAAGCCTCTCTGGGAGATTGGTGCAGTGGAATAAATCAGCCACACTGGGCTTGAATTCTCAAGGAGCAGCTAAACTTTAACACTGCAGATGCTCGCTAATTGAAAGTTGTAAGCGCCCTTCACAGCGGAGCCTTTGCCTAAGACAGACGAGGCTCCTGACTCTGAAGGAGCACGTGTGGGAGGTCCTGAAACAGTAGTAGGCTAGCACTTAACATTGCAGAGGCCTTGGATGTGAACAGCTTTGTGGAAGAAGATGAAATTGCTTCTCTGGCAAAATGTATGAAATCGTCTGTGATAACAGAAATGAGAGCGAGGATGACTGAACAAATATTTGCACTGAATGCCTTGTCAGGACAGGGAATTGCTACTGATATGATCTTTACTTTCAATGTTACTGCTTCTGACAGTCTTACAGACCTTGCAGATGTTTATTGGCCACTAAATCATTCTTCAAGAATGTTGGCTCTGTTCCCAAACCTGAAGAGCCTGAATGTGAAGGGGTTTGTTATTCAACACACAACGCTGTTTTTGGAGACAGTAATTTTCAAGAAACCGGCAGGGAAGCATCATCAGCTGATAACAAGACAGGGACTGGGTTCAGATTTCCTTGCACACTCCGGGCCTCAGGCTGAGTAAATGAGCAGCACGTAGCAGGGCACTGAGCATCCATCCACGTGGCAGAGGCATTGCCTGAGCTGTGACTGCACCTTGATAATGGACCTGCATCACAGCAAAGGGCTTACAGCTCCTCCCGACCAGAGACACTGCCTGCTCTTCCTGCTAGAGCACAGCTGCACGACTTCCAGAGCCTCTGGAAAGCTCGCTCCGTGGGGCTGCAGAGAGCAGCTCTGCTCTGCTCTCCAACTGCAGACACGCTGCATAACAACCAGGCTCATTCAAAGCCTTTGCCATTCATCGCAGCAAGGGCAGCTCGAAAGACGCAGTTGCTGAGCTGTGGAGGACCCTGAGCCACAGCATTTCACAGCAAACAGATTTGCTTCCAAACAGAGTTTTCGAACTACGGGCAATATGCTCAGGCTGCTTCTCTGAGTGAAGAAGATGAGTTTCTGAGATCATTGCAAACAGTTCTCACCTGAAAAAGCTACACTAACCACAGGAAGCTGTACCTAAATAGACACTGGACTAAAATGGTATTAATAATATTTGTGACAGTAAGAATACATATCTTTTAAATAATAAGTCATAAAAAGTAATCAATTCCCTTCATACTATAAAATTATTTTGTAACAAATTTATTAATTAAATTTCATAATATGATGATGAGTTATTGATGCAGTGTATCGTTACAACAGGAAAAAGATACTATCCATAGATATTGAACATATTTCTCCCAAAAGGCACCAACACATTGACCAGTGAGTGGGATCTAAAAGGAGTTAAAGTCAATAGCCTCCTCTAAAACCTAACTGAATTGCTGTCTATCAGCTCCCAAGATAAAAGACAATTATCTAAAGTAGCCCTTGTAACATTTCCTCTCAAAATAGGGTGAATACTGTTTAAAAGTATCAGATTGGTGCAGACATAAGGTGCTTTAAAAACACGTAAGACAGTTGCAGAAGGTGATAATGTCATATTTACTACGTATTTGTTTTACATTAGCTCATACATGTTTCCTGGAAGCCAGGAGACTTCTGCCAGGAAATTCTCTCCTGCAATAGTTTGCCATATCAGACTTAAAACACACATACATATTTATGGTAAAGCCATATTGTATTTATGGTTAAATCAACCAACATACTTCAAAAAATATAAATTTTGGTTAATTTATAAATCTCTATAAATTAACTCTATAAATCAAAACCAGCTCAGAAGCTTTATTAGCATTGTAAATAACTAGTCTTTCTTCATGTTACCATAAATAAAACAAAAAAAAACCCCAAACCCACCCCCCCCAAAAAAAAAACCCCAAAAAAACCCAAACCAAACCAAACCAAACCAAACCAAAAACTCTTCACCCAGCAAGGTTTGCAATGGGAAACTGAGCTATAGATATGTGAAAAAAAATTTAGAAAATACCAGCATTCATAGAACACAATTCCTTATACAGATGCAGCTGGAAATCACTGTGAACTTTTTGTTCAAGGAGCAATTAAATTAACTTTATCTCAGAGTAATTCACATTTATGGAATTTTTTAATGTGTCTTCCCTGATCTACTTAGACATTTTCCTAGCAGGAAAAGGGTAAGCAGCATCTGCAACAATCACATATTTGTACAAATAGCCTTGCATTCTCACCTGCCTTTAAGTATTAAGATCCTGAATTTCTACTTCTATAAAGAAAATCAATGACACACGAAGCCATGGCTCCAGACATAAAGAACATTTATATTTTTAGGAAATAACTGTGGTGGAAGAAACTGAGCTCCTGTGATCCCTCTAACACAATTCAACTCTAGGCTTTGAGCTTTTGACCAGAGGATAAGAGGAGGACTTTCAGCAGCCATGCAAGCCAGGCAGCTACAACACAAACTCTTCAAGCTCTGTGAACTGTTTCATGTTTTTTAATTAACTTGCTGCTATTATTAGTAGTACTTCTGTTTCCACTTTTATAACAAGAAAGGCTTTTTCTTTAATTTTGCAAGAACTTTTTATTTTTGCCCGTGAGCCAAAGCTTTGCCATAGAACAATTGCCTATATATCACAGTCTGTGAAGTTTATGGGGCTCTGCAAAGGGCCTGCAAAGCAGACACAGCAAATCCCTTTGTGGACAGTGCCTGCAATCCTGCCCCCCATCCTTCTCCCACAGAGGGCAAACAGACCTTGCACCACCAGCAAATGCTGTATTTGATAGTGTGGATTCATCAGGATGCACAAAATCCAGCCTAGCTGGGTGGCACCAAAGTGTTACTTCAGACAAACAAAATAGTGAGGTGCTGGCAAAACCAGCCCCCCCAGCAGCCCTGGGAGTGGCTCACCCAGCTCATGGGCAGGTCTTGGGAGTGCTGGCAGACACCACCAACCCCAGCTGTGACTCCAGGTTCAGCAAATCTTTTAAAAATTATCTCTGCATAGCACATCCTAGGCAACTACTATCTGAGACAGGAGCATCCTGAGAGGTGCTCAAAGCAACCTGAGGGCTGCTGCCCACCCCCAGCCCCACCTGCAACAACACCCACCCTGCCTCTCACACCCAGGCTGTCATAACACCAGGTGAGTTCTGCCTGAGTGGTCCTAAGCTTTGCAATCAGTACTTGCCTTGCACCCTTCAAACACCCAGAGGCCCACTTTGGGGGCTTAGGTGACACCTGCCCCATTCCTTTTTTTTTTTTTTTTTTTTTTTTTTAATAAAACTCATTAGCCTTTGTGGTGAAGCACAGATTCCAGAGTACAAGCCAGGACACTGACACTGTGAGTATCCATGCCCTTAGAGCCCAAGGAGGAGCTGCCCAGAAGAAACAACAACAAAGTGTCTAAAAACCTGGCATCAAGGACTTTTCCTTATTATTTTGGTTAACATTAAGATGCCACATTGCTTAGATAGACCTGGGAGAGGAGCAACACCCTCTGCTTTATTTGTAAAATCTGCATTTCAGTAGAGAGAACAAAATGCAGGAATGTTCAGCCATACCCAGTGATTGCAATTCTCAATCAAAATTGCTTCTCAATTGTGTTGTCCTCTTTTCTATCAAATCTGTCTTTTTCCACTTCCTCCCCATTTCCAGCTGGATCCTCATTTTTCTCTCTCTGCTATGATAGGGGAAAACTGAAGCAAGAAGAGTTCTTTCAAGAAACATCCAAGGCTACCTGTTGGGATGGCACTTGGCTTGCAAAACCAAAGTCCCACTGCAGCAACCCATCAAAATATGAGCAGCAGTGCATGTTCAGCTGCTGGCATTAAATTCTTGTTCTGTAAGAACTGGGTAGAAATTGGTAATTGCTGCCTGCCAAAGAGGCAGATTGGGAAGAATGACTTGTGAATATGAAACACAAAGACATTGTGAAAGTTTTCCCTGGCCACAACTCTGTGCACATTTCCTACCCCTGAGTTTGGTATGTAAGCTGGTTTCTATATAGCACTTAAAATGGAAAAAAAAATCCCTTTGAAAGAAGCGCCTTGAAACACAGATATTGGCAATGGATGACACTCACTTGCTGTAATTACTGAAAGACAAATTTTTGATCAGGACTTCTATTTGAATTCTCTCCAAAGCCTCTCTGAGCTCCAAATGCTGTGACCTTTAAAATCAAGGGAGCAAAATGTTCTCTGTTTTAATGACTGGTACTGTAAAAGCAGAAAATCCATGTTAAAACAAAGATTTAAATTGTACTGTTTGGCAATAAAATCGGTCTTGTTTCTTTTTGGGTATCAGAGAAAAACAGGGTCTGTACAAAACGTTTAGAAGGATACCAAGCTTTAGAAAAATGGGCAAAAGTTATAAATAGGAGTCCTATGTTTTCAAGGATGATGAAAACAGTATCTAAATATGTAATGGCATAAAATTTACTGCCTGAACTCCACATTTACTTGTACAGAAAAAAAAGCATTTATGTTTCAAGCAAACAATAGAAAATTTTCTCTGATTATATGATGAAGTTTCAGATGAGTTTACAGCTCTAACTGTTGTTTGTGTTCTCACAGATACATGCAAGAAACACTTCTGTACAAAACATCCCTACTTTCCAAGCAGCAGAAAGGATGCCCTCCTTTGGACAAATACACACTTTTCATTTATTGGGAAAAAAATATTAAAATTAAACAGAACAAATTTTCAGTCAACACTTGTTAATTCAAAACACTAAAATTTCTCTCATATTGAAAGCAGATTGCTCTGAAAAAAACATTCATTTTCAAGGTCATAACAGTGCTGGCAGAATGCAAAAAATTGTAGTCCAACTTGCTTGTGTTCAGCTGTGTTTACTTAGTCTCAATTTGACAAAAGTCTGCCTCTGATTATACATAGCAGTCATCTGCCCACAGATAAATAGATATTACACAAATGCTTGGAGGGAATGACATTTGGCTACCATTATTTTTGGAATAATGTACCCTGCATCCTGAACTTAAAACACCAAAATGATTCATAATGGTTTCTGGATCCAAGTATTTCTATTTAATAAATATATTTACCTCTATGACCTTTGTGGACTTTATATTGTACATGTTGCTGGCTAATAAAAAAAAAAAAGAAAAGAAAGAAAAAGGCAATTTATTCTGTATTCTTGGGAAAGATGTATTCACCCAGAATTCAGACACACACCCCACCACTACCTGCAGCACAGGGGCCTTGCTCAGCTCTCTGCAGAACATGCACCTGCAGTGGAAGCCCACACAGCAGAAACCATAACAGCCCTGCCTGAGACAGAAATGTGTTTTCTATTTCAAATGCTCCCACCTCAAATGTAAACTTAATAGTTCTCTGCCTATTATTTGTAGGAGGGAAAATTAATACATGTTGGATGCCAAAGTGAAATTTTGTGTTATCTGAGGGAAATAGTTGTTTCGTGACATCTATAGAATATCTTATATTTTAAAGGAGACCTGCAGTATTTCTCTGATGTGGATAGAAATTTTGTCTAGTTGAAGATACTACTCAGTCTGGGGTATTTTGTGTTATAAATTATCCATGAATAAGGCAAAAATTTTATTAATAAATTATAGTTCCTACTCTCATTCCTTCCCTAATGCCTCTTCCTAATTCTCTCCCCTTCAAGTAATGCCCTGTCAGTTCCCCAGCCTCAACTACCCCAAACCATATTTCCACATCACACACTAGAAGTATTGAGGCAATTCAAAGTCCATGAGGTATACTGTTACTGCTGCACATTTAAAGTGGAAAATGGTTCCAGAGTGTGGTGACAGATGGAAGAATAAAGCCTAGACCCAACAAAGTCAGATTAGTTTCTGTAAAGTTAGCATGATTTCAAAAATGTCTCTTCAATTAGAACACCAAAATTAAGAAAGTCCCTGATGCAATAGGAACCATATGTGTTTGATATACCCAGCTTCGCTAAAATAACATGTAAATACTGAGTTTAAAGAAAATTAAGAGACTTGTTTACAAAGAACTAGTTTATGTGTTTACAAAACTAAGCTGAATATTTTTAGATGGAACAATTACATACAAGTAATTTCCCCTCATTTTCCCATGTTTCACGAAGGAATATTACTGTGAAGAAGGAATGTTTTTTCAATGTGGACAGCTGGAGGTACAGAAAACAGATTTCTGTCACGTGGAACAAATGCAGCAAATTCCTTCTTTACAGGGTGTTTCCTTACAGAGATTAAGTATTAGTGTTCATTACACTATGATGCAAAGCCCCACTCATTCAGAAGTGTGCTAATGACTGTGACCCAAAGAAGAGTTAATTCAGATGGAATCCAGGAAAATGAGGCAACACACAAACCTCATCAGCAGTCCAATCACATGACAAAATGTGAGGCATCTCCAAAGCCACTGCCTGCCAAATAAAGAAAGGCTGCTGCAAGAAAAATACTTTCACAGCTTGATATCTGGGTCTTGTGACTGCTATCCAAACAAGGAGTAAAAGTACTATATAATGTGGCAGGGTAAACAGAACGACCCACTCACCATCACCAATCACATTTTTAATTCAGATACACTCTGTTTCTTTAAAAAATGATGGGGGAAAAGGAAACAAAACCTTTTGTTGAACTTGAAAATTATATGTGTAATTATCAGATCTGGCATGACATATTTTAGGTTCATATATACCATGAACTGTACAGGAATGCATGTTTTGACATACAGGATCAAACAGCCAGTCCATGCCAGGTGATGTCCTTTCCACCCTACTGACAGATGCTCGTCTCAGAGGAGCACAAAGACACTGCCCCCAGCCAACCATGCATTAGGTTAAGATTCCTGTCTTTAACTTACAGATGATGACTTGAAAAAATTTCAAAGAGAATATCTGATTTGAAAAATTTACAGAAAGGAGCAGACCTAAAAGAAGTTAAAACTTTCAGGAACACTGGGCCAAGGAAGCCTCCACACTTGGCCAAATTGTCTGACAGTAGCCTGAAAACTACTTACAGTTTTCAAAACAGGTCTTGGTAGAATCCGCCAAAGTCTGGATTGGGTATGATTAAGCCAAAGTATGAGAAGTATTCTATACTTTTGTGTCCAGCTTAGTCAGGGATTGCAGATGCACCAAGAGACTGGGAAATTAATAACCACACACCTCACACTAACACCACACGCCTCCATCACTACCACCACCAACACTGGAGTGTTTCCCAGTCCCAGAATAAGCTGTGTTTTTGCCCTGAGTTATGGAGCAATAGTTTGGATTAATTTGCTTTGTATTCTAAGCAAGGTCATACCCTTTCCTGGAAGTGTATTTGCTCTTAGCCTGTGTAACATGGAAAGAAATGCCAAGACACCACAACTGGACTCAAAGGTTCCTTTCAAGAAGAGTGGCAGTATCTTGAATGCTTATCTGTCCTCATTTCTCAAATATGTTGAAAAGGAAAATATCAAACTTCTAATTTTTTACTGTTAAAAATGTAGATATCTCCTACCCTTCTCTAATTTATTCTAGAACCTTTTCCTGTTACACTCAAGATTCCTACCATTATTTCCATACCTGCTTCCTCGGTATTTTATTCTTGCCTTCATCCCTTTGATCCCTTTTATTTCATTTTCCTTTTTGTTCTGGTCCTTAATCTTTCCTTAATCATTCCCCTTTCAGCATCCTTTCCCAGCACTATCTTCTCTTTACAATCTTCCAAAACTTTCTGCTCTTTATTTTCCTATCTGTATTTATTTCCTGGCTCTGAGTTTTTATTTTCCCCTTCATTCCCAATCCTTTCTTCTATCTTTTCCCTCCTAGAGCTAAAACGATACTCCAGCCGTGACCTACCTGAAAAGAAAGTTACATCTTTTAAGTCCATTGTCAGTACTAAAGGGATGGAAAATATCTCAAAAAGAGCTAAACGACTATTCCAGTCACTGTCCTGGACAAACAAGTGTAACTCCCATCAACAGCTGGAGGAGTTCAGCACCTGAGTCAAGTTATTTCCCATTTGCCACCGGTGACTGTTTGGCGTGGGAGTCCTGCTATAGCAATCTGTCCTCACACTAGGGCACGGAGGCACAGACAGAATTTCATGCAGTGGCTGCAGGGTGTTGGTGATGAGAAAAACAACTCTGATAATGTAAGTCCTTTCTTCACTCTTAACTGAGAACAGAACCTAACTGTACTGCAACTTTGTTGAAACTTAAAAAGCAAGGAAGAGACCTGTATAAATTTGTAGACAGCTATGCACCACTTCACCCCAGTATTCTGCTGGATCTCTAAAAAAATACCAAAACATCACAAGAAAAAAATCCATGCATGGCATGCGTTGTGTAATCACGAACACTAGTAATGAAAGTCTTGCTCTTGGCTTCAAATAAAGTGGTGTAACATCCTGTCAAAGGACAGAATTACTACACAAGCAATTAGGTCAAAAGGATAAAAACACTAAGAAGCACTTGCTCCCTGAAATTCTTGAGATCTGCCCATCAAAGCAGTAATGTTTGCTTTTCAAAGCAAACAAAACAATAACAGAAACATGCAGTAGAAATCATCTTTACGGCCAACACTGAAGACAAATTATTGGGGAACACTTTTGTTTTTTGTGGTGAATAAATTGCCCCTGTAACAGTCCCCAGCTGAAAGCCCATTTTCCCCTCCAGCTGGTGCTGCCTGGACAAGCTGGAGCTGTCTTGTGCATGGCTCAATCCAACTTGCACACCAGATCTTAGAAAATTTTCTCTGTTTTCTTTGTCTCACTCTTTTTATATTGCTTCTGGTGGTTTTCTCTGTGTGTTTTTGTTGCTGCTTGCTTCCCACCCTTACCACTCTCCAACTGCTTGCTGGGCAGGCACAGCAATTCCATGTAAGGAACACAGGAAAGAGAAGCATTCCTTGATTTTTCTGTGCGCAGTAACTTGCACGACATTTGATCATAGACAGAGATTAAGTCATTCATGAATAGGGCCCAAAGGGAGGAACAACTCCAGAAAAACAACCCTCCTCACTGTTAGTGAAGCATCCAGGACTCCACAATCATTACTGCCACACTTACAGTTCATAGCCGATCTGGCAAAGCAAGGAATCCAACTGCAGGCTCTGTGGTTTAAATAAAATGTATCTACAGCAGCTTGGATCAATGTTTAAAAATGTTCCATGTTGGTTTAGTCCAAGGGCAAGCTTTTAAAATTAAAAGAAAACTTTGGCTTTAATTACAGATTAAAAGTGAAAGTTGTTTAAAAAGAATGCATATTCTAAGAACAGCAATAGAAGTTACTTAAAATTTAAAACTCATTTTTCTCTCTCCCAGAGTGTGACAAGTCTCCTTGTAAATATTTAAAACACAAGTTTAAAACTATTAATTTGTGGACAATATTTAGGGTGCTTCTGCCTTGCTGTTGTGAATCTTTGGCAGAGCTCAACTTTTTCCTACATTTATACTTTTATACTAAAATAAGTGTCAGATTTTGATGCATGTTACACTGGCCAAAAAATAACCACAACTGTAACTTGTACCTCGTTTTCGTCCCCTAAATTTTGTCACCACATATGTGTGAGGCAGCAGATGTCACCACCCTGTACATAAATGCAAAGGGTTTATTCCAGAGCAGCTACAAGCAATGTGATCCCACAGTGGTTAGGTGCTACAGTGGAGAAGCTGCTGCTCTTGGGACGATTTTCAGCAACAATTGCCCATCTGAAAATCATTAGTGCATAGCAGTGGATTTTCCACATGTTCATATGCTGGACAAGCAGGTTGCCCTTGAAGTATGGTTCCCTGGGGGAAGAAGGAAAACCCAGAGAAAAGTATTCTATTGTCAGATCACGGTTTCACTAGAGCCAGACAAAAATATGGTCAAGCATTCACATGGCTGCTCTGCTGGCAAAACGATAGGGTACCGAAATGGAGACAGCTAATGAGGAAGGCAAACAATGAGTCTCAGGAAGAAGACCTTAAAGGAGTACAGATTTTTTTTTTTCATTTAAAAATTCAAAAATAGGGGTAAGTATGCAAATGTAATGACTTTCAGATTACTGACCTTTCTTTTTATAAGGTCAAAAAGGTTTAGAAAGGGTAGTATTTCCAGTAAAATATCTCATCTTTTAATTCAGCTGTGTTTGAAGCACCAATAAGAAAGTATTGAAAGAGCCTAAGTAAAAAAGTGTATGATTCTAACTAGGCAGTATTTGTTACTTAATGCCCCATTAATCGATAATTTGGCTTGAAGGAGGAAGAAAAGTTGGCAAAAGGGAATGGAATTCTTTAGCTCCTTGTTTTACTTAAGAAAAATTCCCAACGGGCTTCACTTAAACAAAGAACTTTAGTTTTCCACTGGAAAGACAAAAAGAAAATCTTGGTCTAGCATGTCCTGCCACATGCTTTAACTACACAGTAAAAGAGTATGTACTTGGATCCCAGGCACATTTCAAAAGTGTAGTATTTATTAGCTGCTCTGTTGCCAAGTTCCACTATTATCATTTTATTATAACTAAGGTATATTTTTACTAACTAAATTATATTTAGGTTTTTAGTTTAAGCATTTGAAGGCCTCGGAGTGTCACGTACAGATGACATACAATATATCAAAGGCCTTTGTTGATTTTCTCCCTCCTCTCCTCTCCAAACAGTTACCCTGTATTTGTGAACTCGGGGCGCCTGATTTACCTAAACCCATATTCCAGCTGTAAGATGTGCAGGGGCCCAGGGAGCAATATCCTGGGATGAAGCAGAGCTCACCAAGGATGAAGCTGAGCCCTGTGGGTGGATATCCCACTGCACACATGTCCCTCACACCCTGAGGGGCAGGACAAACCCATCTCTCCTGACTACCTCCTTCAGACACCTTGCTCCAACACTCGTCTCTCCCTCTTGGCCAGCTCACCTAGACCTGGCTTTTGTCCAGGACCTCCTGTTCCCAGCTGGGGGCTGGGGGTGTTGCATGGTGGGACACAAGTTCCCCATGGGCAGTGGTGGGCAGGAGCCAGTGGCTCATGGGGAGTTTATCTCAGCAGAGGTAAGCCATACCTTCTGTAAAAGGAGTTTTGGTCTTGTGGGGAGGATGGAACCACTCCTCTGGAGGCTGTCCACACACGATGGGAAGATGAGACAGCCATGAGGCAGGAGAGGGTTTGGTGGGCTCACATCAGGCTGAGTGTTGCCACTGCTCTGGACAGGGAAGGGGTGTTTCTGAGCAGCCACAAAGCCCACGGGCAGGTATCAGAGCTCCCCAAAGCTCAGCAAATGCAGTAGCACCACAGCACTGAATGCAGCCTTCATTTTTCCTACTTTGTGCAAGGAATGAAGGATAAGGACTACCCAAATATGAACACTTACATTCTCCGAGGCTCAGAGTCTGATCTGTGAGCAAAGATCCCACTGAAAGCAGCAGGAGTTCACAAAGTGAAGTTTGGAGACATTTGTGAACACATGAACATTGTGTGTCAAATCATGTAGCACTCTTTGGGGCCAAAACACTCAAAACACAGACCAGATCTTGGCAAAAAAAAAATTGGATTTTTGCACTTCCCAGCACTACCACAGGATTGCTTTTAAAACATATCAGAGTGCCTGTCCTTCAGATATCAGGTGAAGATAAAGGCCTTTTGAATTGGGTATAGATATAATTGTCAACCCTTTCTGAAATAAGAGGGAAGAGAATCAGGTTTGTCAGTCTGTGATTTGAATGAGTTATAGAAGAATGAGAAATATTAAGGACATTTTCCTGGTATAGATTCACAGCAAATGTAATAAATACAAATTAATGCTTATGTGCACATGTAGCAAGGAGAAATTATCACTCACATTCTCATTAGACAAGGAGAGGAAACAGCAGCAGAAAGGCTGGGACAAAATACTAAAAGGAAAACAGGCTTATAAAGACACCTGCCATTTTTGTTCATTTAATTGTTTAAAAAAGTATTTCTTCACATTGGTTTAGACAGCAAAAATAAGCGTTTGCATGAAACAAAAGATTACTGGGATAAATACCTGCAGGTCAGCCTTGTCTTCTCTGCTGACTTTTGTGAAAAAGACTTTCAGCTTTGCAGGGGCAATCTGGAGTAAGCAACTCAGCAAGGTATGGGATTTGAAAGCAAGATATATCATTGTTTGTAGACAATACAGTTGGGAGCCTCTTTTCCTCTGCCTCTGCAAAATTCACTGCCATGGTGAACTTCTGCCCAGCTCTGAGCTGAAGGCACAAGCACAGCAAAACAGCAAGAGAATATCATAACAGAGCACTCAGGAAATACATGTGCATCTGTGTGTATGGGTATATATGAAGCACTGTATATCTTACAAACACCACTATAATCTCAAGTGCTGGCCAGAGCAGGACAGCTTTTTTCGTTTCTCTTCACTCCAGAAAGTGTCACTAAAAATCTGGCACTACTGAGATTCAACAAGTAGGAGGCCCAGAACTACTGTAATTATGATATTGCAGACAGAGAGGGGCTCCAGGTTCACCCAGCAGCCCTGCTCCCCCAGCAGACATAAACTTCACAGGCTGCACGTGGCTCTCTGACACTGCTGCCACAAACAGTGCTGCAGACACCCAGAGCTTTCCCTGATAAAGGAACAAAGGCTGCTGCCTTCTGGAGGAAGCTCCTATTTGAAGATGATCCCAGGGAAATTATTTGATGCAAACATCAACAGCTACACCGGCTAAAAAGCATAAAAGGGAGAAAAGTAGGACAATGATTTTAGTGTGTCTGTGTAAAGGACAATCCACCACCACAGTGCAAAGCTGCCATAAATAGCCAGGAGCACAGCATTGGATTTGCACACCAGATCCAGAACCTGCTCCCTGAGCAGCCACAGTGGGACAAAGCCAGGTCCTGCTCCTTGGGGTAGAAAGAGCAATTAGACAAACAGGGCCCTGGGGTAAAAGTCTCCCTGAAGTCAAGGGCCGAGAGGAATTCTGCAGCACACCAAGACCTCATTAAAACTGCCCGCAGTGTCTGGCCCACAAAGCACACCCCGTGCAAGGAGCGCAGCCCTGCCGCTGTTTTGCAATGCATTACAAAATACCTTGGCTAGCAGAAAGAATTTGAGGCAATTTGCTCCTGAAGAGCCAGGTCGTGAAGAGCCTTCATTTTTCCAGAAAAAAAAAAAAAAAAGAAAAAAAAAAAGGGATTTAAGTTGACAAATAGTAACAGAGAGAAAAAACACCCT
This sequence comes from Passer domesticus, assembly GCF_036417665.1. Taxonomy (NCBI): domain Eukaryota; kingdom Metazoa; phylum Chordata; class Aves; order Passeriformes; family Passeridae; genus Passer; species Passer domesticus. The sequence continues at coordinate 15,299,583 of NC_087474.1, read as the reverse complement.
GACAGAGTAAGGGGAGATGGAGAAAGGGACAAGGTTTAACTTGATCTTCGAGGGTGTAAATCTGTCAATACCCACAAATGACCACAAGGCCACATGCCAGTTTTCACTCTGAGATACCGTAACTAAGACATTTGGCTGGTACCTCACATTGGAAAGAAAGTTTTTACATTTAGAAATGTAAAACATTGTAACATTTAAGGAATTTTGGCTACAGCCCACTAGCCAGCCTTCCCCCAGCCTCAGCTAGGGGATTATTTTGAATGTTGCTTTGCTTTTCGTGCATCTGTTGCCTAAATCAATGTGGAGGCATGAGGGAGGGACTGAAAATTGGCTCTAGAAATAGTGGTATATTTTAGTGTCATAACTGAGAGTCTTGGCAATCCCTTTTAACTTGAAATGTCAGTGCCATACCAAATGATCTGGTCATCATAACCTCAATTTCTGGCCATCAGTGAAAGAACAGAGATAGAGTCTCTGACATCGGGTTTCAAGGCCACTGTGAAAAATTAAGGAAAACAGATTTCATGCCTCATTAGAATTTTGCTTTACCTATTTTTGTGTTTCTTTTCAGCTATTCCAGCTTGAAATGTTTATCTGATCTCCTTCTGTTTGAATAGTTTTTCACTTTTCCAGATTTTCTACAATGTAATTTACCTCTCCAAATCTCTTCCCTGCTTTAAAAAACTCTCGGTCCTTCTTTTTTTTTTAGCTCACATAAAACTCACTTATACAAGCCTTTTGCATGCTTTTACTGTTAGGACGTATTTCTCCTTTAGCAGATCTAAAGTGGTGATTTGATGCCAATTTAATGCCATAAAGCATAAAAGACCTCAACAGGTCTTTAGTAATCACTGGTAATTTCCACATCTGCCTCTTTATCTCATACCCAAGTTTTTAAGTCTGTAGTGAAGTGGATTTAATATCACTGAATCCAACTCTGGCTTTCTGGATAATTAGAAATTGAACTCTACAGATGAACACTAGACAAGGTTTTGCAGAACAGGTGTTTTTAAAAGCACTCCCCTTTCTCCTTCAAGCTGACAAAACTCCCATTCACAAACAATGCCTACAGGCTCCTGACATTTTCTGAATTGCTCTGTACAAACTCATCCACAGCCCAGAATTATTCCATGCAGATATCCCTTCAGTCCACTTCTCAAATTGTGTCAAAACCCTCCCAAAAGCTTCTCTGTGAGTACACATGAAATATCAGAAGTCTGGTCTCACTACACTGCTTTCATCATTATGTTTCTGGTATTCACATTATGGACAAATGACCTAAAAAATTTCAGTTAAACACATATAGGAGGGTTGGGTTGGTTTTTTTTTTTTTCAAATTACAGAATTACTTTTAAAACCCACAAATCTGCAAAGGGAAATAGGATTTGCTGGATCAGATAAGATCATTTGTTTATCTTGTCAGGTATGTTCAGTGTCTAGCTTTTTAGAAAAGAAAATTAAAATGGGAGGAAGCAATGGTGAATAAAACTAATTTTGCTGTTCAATACTGTATCCTTTTTTACAGCATTTTAAGAAGAATTAAAAAAAAAATCTCACCCAAAAGAAAACAATCCAGTCTTCTTATTTCCCTAATTTTTTTCTATTACAATCAATAGCTAAATTCTACCATTTGCACCAGCACAAATACAATTTTTTAACCTATTTGAGAATCATCAAACACTGCTTTGGTGCATGAGAGTGGAGAGTTTCAAGCGTTTGCCACTCATATCAAAATCTTGCCATGGTAAGGAAAACGTGTGTGTTTGTGCATGTAAGCAAACACAGAAAGACCCAAAACATTTTCTTTATTTACAGCTATATGACTGAACACAAACAAGCTGCTTTTCACTAGTTTCACCACAGGCATAAAATATTTCAGACTCCAGGACTACTGAGAAGCTCACAGTTTTTTTCACCAGTCATCATGCTCCAAATTTACAAGCCTCACTCAGATGGTTATTACTGGGATGTACCTGCTTAAATCCCTTCCACAGATGGGAGAGTGAACACTGTTCATGCCAAGTTTCAGTCTGGATTGAATTTTTACAGCTGGGTCATAAATTTGCAGATTAAAAGGGTTCTAATGGAAACACAGGTACAACCTTAAGTACAGCAACATGAACAGCAGCAAGGTAACTAAAACTGCACGAGGGACAGTCTGCACTACAAGCAGAATCTACCAGGATTTACCCAAAGTCACATTATTTCTCCCCAGCAGCGGCGGAAGGAGGCTGGGACATGCAGAAAACTCATGCCAGGTGTGAAGTTTCAATTCAGATGTTTTTCCAGAAAGAAGTGAAACTTTTATGGGCTTGCCATTCCTTTAAGTTTACTGCCCCAGCCAGAATGTGAAAAGTCCAGCCCTTTTTTCCCTTCTGCTACTACCCTGTCTCGCCTGTGCCTGCCTTGTCTGCACCCTGTCCCCTCCTGGTCACACTTTCTTGCACTGCACACAGATTAGTATGTTAGTAAGGCAGTGGTTACTCGTGATGAAGATTATAGATTTCATATGTAAAAGTGATCCACTGGGCAATAAGGAAGAGTTTTGTCCCTGTCATTTCTCTTCATGCAGGTGCCGTGAGCAGATGTCTTGGTGCAGGAACAGAGTCAGCTGCAGCGCCACAAGAGCCCTGAGGAGCAGGACAGGCACATTTCAGTGTTGGAGCCAGAACAACCCAGTGATCTGCCCCCAGCCATGGCTTTGTCTGCTCAAAAGTGCTACCCCATCACTGATATAAAGTTGTGTGTGATTTCTAAGCCACTTCTGATGAGGTGACAGCACACATCTCTGTGTTTTATTCCTCTGTTTTGCTATTCCATGTATAAAATCGTGCTATATTTTAAAAGTTCATTGGCATACATCTCCCCTTTGCCACAAACAGCTGATACTCACATTTTGCTGCTGGGTCTCCTGGGTAAGGGACAGAGCAGACACACCCTCCTTTGTGCCTTCAAAGCATTCTGGGGGACAGCAGCAGTGCCAGGGCCCCTCTGCATGCACACCAAGGCAGCATGGGGCAGCCAGGCTACGGAGACATCCCACGGGATGCAAACCACTGCTCTTGCCTGGTGCTTCCCTGCTCTGTCCCTGGCTCTTGAACAGGGCTGCAGCACCCAGGACCTTCTGCTGCTCTGCTCCAGCTGGTACACAGCTCATTTACCTCGTCTCGTTACCTCCCCCGAGCCCCACTCTGCCCTCCTCTCTGAGCAGTGTTTCTTTTTGCAGTCTGGATGCTTGCAAGGCTGAGGCACCCCTGAATCAGGGCACAAGCCATGGCAAGGCAGCACGTGAGCCTGGCGTTTCTGCTGCAAGAAATCTGCACACAAACTTGGCTACTGGGGAAAAGTCCTTCTCAGGCAGTGGAAGGAGAGAAGGAATCACATCCATTTCACTAAATGAGTTTTCCCAAGCTGTAGTTTCACACACTCTTTAAATATCCTTAAATTAACTGCTAATTTTCTAACTAATTTCCCTATTATATTCATTACTAACCATGCAGTCTAGAGCTAAAACTGGAAAACAGACTGATTTATGACTATGTGCTTTTCCATGCACATAATTTCCTGAAACATTCACATTTTGGCTGGCCCCAGGTTTTAAAACCAAGCATAATTCTGAAGACATTCGGAACAATGGGAAAATGGGGATAAATATTTTTTTCTCTTTGAAAACACCTTCACTAAATGAGTGAAGCCTAAGACTTGCCAAAGAACAGCCCTTGCTGAGGCCTGGAGCATTGACTAACTCTAAAGAGGAGTATTAAAATATATAGTTGTTAGAAATTGGTGACCACACATTTTTCCTGCTGTGTCTAAGAGAGGTCTTGGGCAAGCACAGGGACCTGATGCTTTTTGGCCACTGCAGTGAATATTTGCATTGGGAAAATTTTAATGGTCTTGGAGAAACAAAGGCAGGCTTGCTGTACCAGCACAGGCAGCAACAACCCGTGGCCATAGAAACATGGCTGGTGCCCTGATTTTTTTGGTGTCTTCTCTGATTTTTCAGTCAAATGTTGTAATATTTTCCATTTCAAATCGTTCATGCAGGAACATCCCATTCCCTACAATGATAAAGCTGTCAGGAGTCCTGACACGTGCTGCTCTGAGGCAAGCTGGTTTGCAGAAAATCCTCTGCAGCCAATACCTGGCTCAAGACAGTTTTTACTGAAGCATGTGGAAAATTTGCCATGACATCAACAGAAGCAAAACCAGAAGACGTGCCCACAGTCTGCCTCTGCTCTGTGGGGTCTCCACAGCAATTACACCTGAATTATAAAACAGGCACAAATATGCTGCTATTGAAGCACATCTTATCTGCATCCAGGCAGATCTCCGGAATCTTTAATATTTTGTGTTTAAACAGAAAAAAAAGCCTTAAACATTCATAACCTTTTTGCATCTGAAAACAAACAGATAAACCAAGAATGCACAGTTTTTGCATCCAGCACCTGTGAGAAAACAAATACTCTTTTCCAATGAAAGAATGGAGAGAAGTAGCACAGGAAAACTGCACTGCCCAGAGTGCTGCTTCCCCTCCCAGCAGGGCTGGCTCCAGGCAAAGCTCTTCCTTGCTGGCTGCAGTCCCTGGGTGCCCAGGCTTTTGGGACAGTGCTCTGCCCCAGCTGTTGCTGTTCCCAGTCCACCCAGCACTCTCTCCCTCCATTCTCCTACTTGACAGAGGTTGGAACTGCTACATTTCCACGAAAAAAGGTTCAGTTTTGGTGAAGCACTGTTTTTTGGGGTCATGTGGAGAAAAGCCTGACCCACTCCCCTTGCAGCTCAGGTACTGAGAAATCAAGAAACTAAAGAGAACTAAAAAAACAGCTTATTTGATTTGTGGTGTTTGAACTGAAAGAAATGCAATAAGTGAACCAAACTAGCAGGGAACGGGTGGGATCTTTAAAGTTCTCAGGTTTGGGCTATCACATCTGGTGTATTAAACCTGATGCTTCCCGTGCAGTAAAGCCATTTCCTTTTATTCTTTCTTTAGAAAAAACAACAGAACAGTAAATTAAACACAATCTTCTCCTCAATTCTCAATTCCATGCTATTTTAGTTGATGAATCAGTCATGTAATAATAAAATTCCTGCAGAAATACGATCTTAAATTGTAACCTTCAAATTGCAGTTATGCTGCTGTGTGCATTTAATACTGTACTTGACATTCACCTTTTATATTTCACTTCTGGATGACATTAGGATCTGCAAAAAAGACCTCCTTCAGCTTTCCCAGGTTACCATTTATTTCAAAGTATCCCCAAGGTCTCCAGCACTGTTTAGATCCAACTTGCAAAAGTCACTGCTGTGAGCAGTTTTTGTAGGTCCCTTGAGTTGTTTCTGAAAACAGGTTCCATTGTGTTCATATTATGCTTTCAAATTTTATGGCTTATTTTTAAATTACACGTTAATTTCTAAAAATGTTAAATTGCAAGGAAAAGTTGGCAAGGACCACACAAAATCACAGCACTGTTCTGCAGTTTGTGTCTCTCTACAGTAGTTCTGTGCATGGCTACACCCTTAATTTAAGTGCTCTGTAGGAATGTGGACCTGATCCTGCAGAGTGCCGAGGGTCTCATCAGAGGTGCTCAGCGTGCTGCAATAAATGACCCAGGATAGTGCTTTATAAATCACCAACTTTGCAAGATCCAAAGGAAAGAAAGAAATGAAGGTGAGAGGAAAGAAAAATTCAGTAGTAATGAAAGCATCAGAAACAGAGCGCACTCCTGAGTATAAATGTCTAAAAATAGAGATCAAACATCAAAAATCGGCCAGTCATTCAAGCACTTCTTTAAACCACCCTCTTTTCCAGGCCTGCAAGTCTTGAGTTTCCTCACTGTTTTTATTTGTTCTGGCTTTTCTACTGTGCTAAGTAACATATAAAGTGAAATCAATGAAAAATCTGCCTACAGAAAAAGGACTCCCTGTCCTGCTATTTCATCTCTTTTTTCTCTTGCTTTAATTTTTCCTTCCTTTCACTAGACAACAATATCCCAGAAAGCTGGGAATTTTTCATTTCCTTGTGCTACAATGATGCAGAACATTTTGTTTCTGCAGGTGACTGACAATAGGGGACTCAGGGAGCACTGCAGCTTGATTACAGAAAAGTCAGCATTTTAGTGATCCGTAAACCAAAGACTGACGTTGCCTCTTTAGATTAATATTCAGCTTCACTACAAACATTAGATCTTTTCCTTGTAGATTTCTGGAGTGCTCGTTGCAGTCAGGACTGTTATTTCTGCATGCATTTGTACAACAAATACGGGTAGACAAGTCTGCTTTCACTTATTCCTGTCACACAGAGAACCCGCTGTGAGTGACTGCATGCCAAGCAGTTAGTGAAAACCAGTTCTCCAACACGGCTTTTTAGCTAAACAAAAACATTGAACCGAGCCTTTCAGTCATCAGTTTAAGACGCATATTTCACCAATTATCTATACTTATATATTATACCTGCACCAGGATTGATCTGAACCGAAATTTTCTGCTTTAAGTGAACACACTTGTGTGTGTCCCGCTATATCCATAAGAATATCAGCTTACGACAGAAGGGCTTATGGAAGCCTGTGCCATCCCCGTGGCACCGCGCTCTTCCCCGGCTGCCGGCACTGTCTGCCCATGCCGCCTGCTGCAGCAGCTCCCTGGGGGAGAAATGCCCAGGGAATGGCAGTGTGGGCACTGCACCTGCCAGGCTCCCACTTGGGGTTTGCTGCTCCTGCTCCAGCAGCGAAACTGCTTCCCATGAGCTCACGGTAATTGCACGGAGGTATAAAGAGGCTGCTCTGCCGACAGTCACTTACACAGCCTGTCCTTGATCTTTATGTGGGATTTCCCAGTTGCATGAAGCCGGAGTAGCATATGGTCCCGTGTTTATAAGCATGTTAATGGCTGAAATGGGAACCTCTACAACCCGTTTTCCTTATAAAGTTTAAACTGCAATTTCTTGTTTTTGTTATTGGACACTGCACGCATACACCGTTAATTTGGCTAGGCTGTTGAGACACGCATGGCCACGCTGACCCCGGGCGCTGGGCACACAAAGCAGCTCCAGACACACTGATGTACCTGAAATCGGGGTCCAGACCCTAATCAGAACCAGACAGGGCGAATTAGCTTTCTTACTCCTGATCTGCTACAAAATGTTACCTTTCCAGGAAAGCACGATAGAGAATTAGCTTAAACTCCAGTGACTTCCCGTCCTTACAGGCACAACGACCTTGCCAAACATTTCTCAAAAATAAAACATCAATCAGTTCTCACTCTGTGCTTTTTGAAATGCTGCTTAAAATGTCTTCATAAATTAAAATATTTAGTAGGGACTCGTACAAGCCTGCAACAGCTCCTTTGTGTTAAAAATAACCTGTTTTGTGCTACAAGAAATTGCAGTGTGGAACTTCTTTTACGTGGTGATATCTCACTTAAAAATACACTTGCCACTTTCAGGAAGGTAAGAGTGGTAAAGTCAGGCATACTGTGCTATTTGCTTAATCAAAATGTATTACAGCTATTTTAGTAAAAACACAGATAAAGGTCTAGTACTGTACTGCACTGGGAACTGCCAACCCAGGTATACCAATTACAAAGAAAAAACATTAAAAAAGTATATCATACTTATTTATCTCTCCTTACCTAACAATCATGTGGATAATTTCATCTATTTGAAGGTAAGTTTCATAAATGGACAATACCTTGAAAAGATATGCTTTCTTAATTAAAAGTTTAATTCCTGCATGTGTAATATCAGAAAATCATTAATGGGACTGTAATCTTGTAACTGAAAAAAGCCCATTTATACCTTATATTTCCTGAATGTTCACACATCTATAGCAGTGATACAGCAAAAAATTCATTATATATATATATATCATATGTCTATGATGTGTATATATATGATCTTTTTTTTTTCTTTCTACATAACCCTTGTCTGCTTTTGAAATGCAAAAAGAATAAAACTATATCCTAAGAGCTGCTGGTCTGTTCTCAAAAAATGTGAAAATGTCAAGGAAGATATTTAGGAACTGAATTAAATACAATCTCAGGAGGAGTTCCAGGAATGTCACTTAGGAACTTTAAGGACAAATATACTAGTTTTTAGTCATTCCAGCACAGCTGGTAAATTTACATAGCTACGGTGTGCCACCCTCAGCCTTCACATTAATGATCATATTTTTCAGTGCAGCTTGAAATTTGTCAAGAAGAACTTAATTCAGTAGCAAATTTATTATAAATTTTAGAAAGTCATTGCATCCATTTTTAGGTTATGATATAAAGTACAGAAAAACAGAAGTTTACATATCTGAGGTTCTGCATCTGCTTTTGAGTAACTTTTCACTTAAAAATAAAGCTTGGCAGACAATATACTTATAATGCAGGCCAAATGCATTTGGTATGTTCAGGAAAAAAACCCAAAACTAACAGAGAGAGTTTATTTTGAAACTTATTAATTGAGCATGCACTATTCTTTCTCTCCACGAGACCCCATTTCTCTACAGGGCCCCAAATCATTCCCAACAACCTGCACACACAAACATCCTCCTAATCCCCACCAGAACTCAGACTTGTGACCCTTCCACATGGACAAAAAAACCCACAGGAAATGTGCCAGGAAAGAAGAAAAGAGGGGGTAAAGGCTGCAAAGTGGAGAAGTTGCAAAGGCACCTGAACCTGCCTGCCAAGGAAGCCAAGGGGAACCAAGTGCAAAATCTAAATCTGTATTAACTTCACTGCAAAATCCTCCCGTACTTTTCAGCAACATCCATGCCCAAAGTGATGCTGCCCTCAGGGTGGTCCCAGACAGAGTAACCTGCCAAGAAAGGCCCAGGACAACAAGGGGCTGCTGCAAGGAGTTGAAACCCTGAGACACTGGTGGAGACCTTCAGAGACTGAGGTGCAAAACTTCGTGTTTTTCAAAATAAATTTTTTTTACCTTATGTCCAAAAGAAATACAGAAGAAGTTTCACAAGAGGAGCCTTCCAGCACCCCCTGACTCACAGGAACTTAAGCAAGTCGTGATCTTGCCCTGATTTACAGCAATTTACTGGCATGAACCAGGCAGTCCCATGTGCCTTGCTCTGACTGGTAATACAGTGGATGACATTACATCACATTTGTATGTTTTTATTGATAAAACTAAAATAATAAACTATGTTTAACCCTTCAAAAACCAGCAAGGTAAGGAATTTAATGGCCAAGTCTGAGGCCCCTTAGCTCTGGAGAATGATGCAGAAATGAGTCTTCACTAATGCCTGTATTCCTAAGAGAAGCATGAGCACCAAAGGGTCACATATTGGACAAGGCACTCTGAGGACAGAAAAGGTGCTGTATAACAGGGGAAGGACTCCACTGAAGGACATATGACTCATGTAAGTGTCACAAATAGCCACCTTGAAATTTCAAAGCCCTCTTCCTCCTCCCAGCTGTGGCTAAGGAGAACTTCAGTCCTCCTCTAGTCCTCCCTTATTGTAATAGAATACACAGAGTTTTCTCCTTGCTTAGGCTTGTCTTAGTGCTAACAAAAAGTGGCCTATAAGTGTCATTTCAAAAATTATCCCCATTCCTCCATTTGAAAAGCAAACCAGCTTCATTAGTGGTCAATAACTGCACTTCACTGTGATACTGCAGGCAGAACTTCTCCAGAGACTGAAAGGATGAACAGGATTTATCCACTCTGATATGAGAGGATGGACAGGAGTAATCCACTCCCATGCAAGAAGATGGACAGGAATTTTCCACTGTCAAATGAGAGGATGGACTGAAGTCACCCAGTCTCATAGAAGGCACAATCAGGTGACACTTATTCAAGAAGCCACTGTCTACTGAAGATGTCTGTAATAGAAATCATGCAGAAGAATATCCCTTACCTGTCCGATAGACAAAATTGCCTTCTGTCTCTGATGATGATGGAGACACCAGTTCTTCCTCAAATTCATTGGAACTAAATGAACCAGAATGATTCCTTTGCCTTGTTTTTTCCATCATAGCTGCATTAGTAGCCATGACGTGTCTCAATGAGTCATTTAGGTAACGATTCAGTAAGCTGCTTTTGTATTTGGGGGGTGACACGTAATCCTCATTGGCACTTGCTTCTGCTCTCACTCCTGATTTTATTACTGAGCTTTCAGTTTTAATCACAGTGTGATGAACTGGTTTGTTATATCCCCCTTCATTCATATGGTTTCTGGGAGGATTTTCTCCATCTGAAAACAAAAGAACAAAGATACAGTAATACAATGAGTACTTAATATTTAACATGAGGCTTTCTCTACATGTTTTGTTATATTGTGATAAATATAATTAAAACTAGACAGTAACTTCAGCATTAGACACTGATTTTAATTTTCTTCTGTTCACACATTGTTCATAGTAGTTCCCATGACTCTCAGATGTTCCAGGTATTCTAAATTAATTAGCTGTAGAAAAGTCTTTGAGTCTAATTTGTTCATGAGTAACACAAGACAGGTAACAAAGAATTGGAAAGTACCCTAACTCAATGATAATAATTTAAAAAGCTGTGTGAATAGGCTGACTCTTACTGTCATAACTTGAAATTTGGTTCACCTCAACACCACAGAATATTTAGGTACATTTATTTAAACTGTACTCTTTAAAATGTTCTGCAAGCAATCTTTTCAAGGGAAGTAGAAATGTGAGTACATTCCCACATTTTTCAAGAAATGTGAGTACAGACTGAAGTTGGAACAAAGATATTTGAAACTGAGTACAAATCGAGACATACTCTTCTAAAAATTCACATACAGATTTCTGACAATGTTCTGTAGGATTTGTTCCTGTCATTGTATCTCCATGTCACAACTGTCTAAAAAAAGCACTCACAGACAGAATTAATACAAGAATTCTATTAAAAATACAGGGTACTTAAAAAAAAAATCCTGCTTTTGTTAATTTGAGTAACAAAGAGAATTCCAGGACATCCTTTATGAAAAACAGCTGCTAACAAAAATACATCAAATAAATAACAGTAATATTCAGTTTACCATCTAAGATGCCCCACTAATCAACCCTTTAATGATGTATATTGCTATAGCCCTTCCATGAAGGAAAGTAACAATCAAATGATTTCTCATTTCTTTATACCAACAAATGTAATCAATTTTTCTTCCTTTAATGCAGACTAAAGGAATAGGCTTGTAGAATGCAAAGGAACAAACAATTATCTTTCTAGCAACAATGAAATATAATAACAAGCAGCCAGATTGCCACCTTGAACAACTTACACAATCCTGCTTTGCGAGGCTGCGCAGCAGTTGGGAGCCAAAAGAGGCACTTAATTCACAAAAACAACAAAGGCAGATCCACTGAGGGTATTTGTGATTAAAAATTAGAGCTAACTTGGGTATCTAGTACTTTCTGAATATATTTAAATCAGTTCAAAATCGATAAAAGAGCATCAACAAACCTTCGGAGCATGAGTCATCGCTGCTCACGCTCAGTCGCTCAGCATTTCCCTGAACATATTTGTTGTACAGTTTTATTCGTAAAGCCCAGCTAAGATCTGGCTGCCTGACAGTGTTCTTCAGGCGACGTCTTGCGTTGGCAAACCAGTTTGATACCTGCATACAAACATGTGTGTTAGCTTCCCTTGAAAATCAGGCAAATCAATCAATCCATAGAGCCCTCAAGAGTCTTATGTGTGCTTCAAGGGGACCACAAACAAGAGAAATATGAACAGAAGTCCACAAAATTACCACTAAGCAGAGCAGGAATCTCATACAGGAAGGCAATTTCTGGCTTCCCACCCTTCCCAAGTGTTAGTAAAACCACATTATCACAAGGTTTCAATTAAGGTGTCCCAAATACCAGTTTTATATTAATCCTTTTTTTTTTAATTTTAAAGATAAAACCCTGAACTTTTAATATGAACCTTTTAATATGACCCTTTAATATGAACCTATTACCAACTTCCTAAATTAAACTAATATCTAATATTCAGGAATTTCCTTTGATATTTATATAGGCTACAATAAGGTTGTTAAACAGAAAAATACATTCTAAATTTGTATATATAAAGGCCCAAATTCTCCCTTGCACTTTAACAGAACTCTTAGCCTGACAAGCCGTGGGCATCAGGAAAGCCTTACACAGAGGATAATGCACTTTGACTCACTGCAGAAATCCACCATTTGCTCTACAGAGAAGCTGATTTTACAAACTCTTTTTGTCATGGACAGTTTAAAATACAGTAAAGATGCAACTCCTCACAAAGTGAACTACTAAACAATAGTCTGCTTTGTCTTCCTTCCCAACTTCAAAGCATTTTCAAGAGTTTGACTTAGCAAAACGGATTCATGTCAGTATCCCTCTAGCATACAGGTTCATTACAAAGTCAGGCTCAAACACAGTATTTCACAGAGTTTTAGCCTCTGAATGAACAAAAAGGCACAGTCTACCCTTCAGTGCCAGCAGTGCTAATTAAACCACCAAATGCCATGTGTGTACTTGCAGTGACTTTGCATGAAAGCACACCTGAGCAAATGCTGGCCTTGATTCTACTGCAACTCAAAAAGATAGAAAATAGAAAATACTGACAACTCCATCTTTACTATGAGCAAGAGCAGAGGCAAGTGACCTATATTACAATGATATTTGCTTAATGATAAATAAGGTGTTAAAAGTACTATTTAACCCTGCCAGTGCATTTTGACATGACCTCTGCAAGAAGGAGGCAGAGTAGCATCACTTGCAGAGGAGGATGTAAAGAGTGTTAGCAGCCTACAGCCCTGTTCACATCTTTGTGCTGTGAACACCCACAAAGAGAAAGCCAGGCTACTGTCGTCATATTCTGACCTGGGAATGATCACACCATTTGATTTACATCAACCTGCAAAGCAAGTTCATACATGTTTTATCAATACATGCTACCCCACCTAACAAACTGTAGACCTCAGTGTTGGATTTTGGCCCTAGTTTTGTCATCTGTCTGTTGTAGCTAAGGTCACTGTATAAATCACACAGAAGTATCTGTCTAATTATTCTGGATCAATAATCTAAAGTGATTATGACAAAAATAAATACTACATGCCTAAAGAAAAAGCAAAGCTTCAGTTCAGAATCCCAGCTAGAACTCAGCAGTGGTGCCTTATGCCTGTCACTTTGATTTTACCTAAAATTACATTTACATGAAACAGGGTTCCACTGAAAATACAGTAAGCAGTGCACCAGTGCTCAGATGGCAAACACGTAACTTTACAAGCCGTGTAGTTTACTATGACAGGTTAGAAAACCAAAACTGTAGCTGGCAAAGTAATTTTAATTTTCTTCTGAGGTTACTTGCTTGTAATTTTCGTATTTACACAGTAATTTTTACAGTAAATGAGATAAGGTGGGCTGGAATCCATGTACTTTCTAATGCTGTTAGCAAAGTCACTCCAGACTGCTCAGCTGAAGCAGCAGTCACCTGCTGCATGACAGTGTAATTCTGAAATCAAGTATTTAACAGTAGAGATGGATCAATCCAGCATCCCAATCAACAGGATTGCAGTTACTGTAGCATTTTACCAAACTGACAGCTTTCCAACCTCTCACAATAAAGATTTCATTATGCTTCATTTTATTACATATTGAAATTTTTCACCAGTGAAGTGCCATTTACAGAAAAGATAGGGTAGTATTAGTGTGATTCATACATAAAAGCAATTAAATTTAGCAGGAGTGATTTTTGTATGGTACTCTTGGTTTATTTTGGGCTCATTCTTCCCATGCCATTCCTTTGCTTTCTGCATATCAATATGAAAAGATGAATCATATTTTAAGTCTTCTGCTATGAGAGAAGGGAATAGTAGTATTTGATCATTATTTCATAATGAGATAAATATATTGCACCTTGTCCTCCTGCTCTGTATGGAGCAGATGATTTTAAGTGCCATCACACACCACACACAAGACACTCAGGGGATCAGGCCCAGCCAGCAAGGATTTGTGAAAGGCAGGTTCTGCTTGACCAACCTGCTCTTCATCTATTGACAGTGTGATCCACTTAGTAGATGAGGGAAAGGCTGTGGATGGGTCTACCTGCACATCAGTAACATCTTTGACACCATTTCCCACAGCATCTCCTGGAAAAGCTGTCTGTCCATGGCTTGGATGGGTGTGCTCTTTGCTGGGTAAAAAAAAGTTTGGGTGACCAGGCCCAGAGAGAGTTGGTGAATGGAGCTACATCCAGCTGGTCACTGGTCACCAGTGGTGTTCCCCAGGGCTTGGTATTGGGGCTGGTCCTGTTTAATGGCTTTGTCAGTGATCTGGATGAGGGATTGAGAGCACCTCAGTCAGTTTGCAGAGATATCATGGTGGGTGGGAGTGTTGCTCGAGGGCAGGAAGGCTCCACAAGGGATCAGTACAGGCTGGATCCATGGGCCAAGGCCAGCGGTATGAGGTTCAACAAGGCCAAGTCCTGCTCCTGGTTCACAACAACCCCTGCAGTGCTACAGGCTGGGGAAGTTGGATGGAAAGATGCCTGCTGGAAAAGGATCCGAGGGTGCTGTTTGACATCAGCTGAACATGAGCCAGCGAGTGTCCAGGGGCCAAGAAAGCCAATGGCATCCTGGCCTGGATCAGCAATTCTGTGGTGTCAGAGACTGGAATCCTTTGGCATACGGTCTGGTTTGCATTTTAATTCAGGCAGAGGCATTTCTAACAATTTTAAGAACCAGACCATAACATGTAGCCAGCAGGACCAGGGCAGTGATTGTCCCCTTGTGCTTAGCACTGGTGAGGCTGTAACTGGACCAGTGCTGGGTCCAGTTCCGGGCCCCTCAATTCAACTCAGGTGCTGGAGTGAGTCCAGGGAAGGACAATAGAGCTGTGGAAAGGAGCCCAACTCTGACGAGGAGCAGCTGAATGAGCTGGGGGGGTTTAGCCTGGAGAAAAGAGGCTCAGGGAAGACGTTATTGCTCTTTACAACTACCTGAAAGGAGGTTGCAGCCAGCTGGGGTCAGTCTGTTCTCCCAAGTGACAAGTGATAGGACAAGAGGAAATAGCCTCAAATTGAATCAGGGGAGGTTTAGATTGGATATCAGGAAAAACTTCTTTACAGAAAGGATTGCCAGGCATTGGAACAGGCTGTCCAGTGAAAGTTACCATGGTTGAGTCACTGTCCCCAGAGGTATTTAAAAGAAATGTGGACTGGGTGCTTAAGGACATGGCTTAGCAGTAGACTTGTCAATGCTGGGTTATTGATTGGACTCAATGATTATAAAGGTCTTTTCCAACCTAAATGACTCTGTCATTCTGAAAGAACCTCAAGACAGCTTTTAGAAGAGAAACCTTTAACTAAAGCATGAAGCAGCAAACTCACTCTAGAACCTCTTATCTCAAATGCAATTACAACAAGGTCCATTAAAGCCTCTGAAGAGAGAAAAGTTAGTCAAATCCATTTAAGAGATTTTTAGGCTTAATCTATGATGTGGTAATCTCTAGCTGCTTTCCAGCTTTTGGGCACTGGTGCATGTTGCTGGAAAATCCTGATTTCTAAGACATGATGAGAGTCAACACCTCTGTCACCCTCCAGTCCTGGACAACCTCCAGGTGTGTGGACTGGAACAGGCTGCATGGGCACAGGCTGCCCCAGTCAGCACACTCACCCAGACCTCCAGCCACCACCCGCCTCCTTCAAAGACAGCAGCAGTTTTACCACTCATTTCAACCAGCCCCAAATGTTACCTTGTCTATCCATGTGGTCTTTAAAAACCTGCCTGTCCACTGCTGTAGGTCCCACTCACAAAGAGTGCCAGTTTGCAACAGGCTTACCTAAAGCATTACAAAAAGGAACAACCAAAGCTGCCAAAAACATCCAACCTTTCCCATGGTCCCAAGCTGCGCTACTGTGATCTCCAAAAATAATAAAAGAACAACAAAAAAATTAGATAAAAGCCAGTGGGAAAGTCTTTGTCACATAAACCTCCCAAGAAGTAAGTATCTTGAAAAAACACATGATGAAACTCGCTATTCTTGCAAAGTAACAATCCTGTAGTTCTTTGAGAAGTAAAAAGACAAAACCCAAAGGGAACGATAATAGATGTGCTTTCCAGCATTCATTTTTTTACAGTAGTTCAGTTGTTCTCTAAGAGCATCAGGTACTTATATCAGCATCATGAAATATTGACCCTCTGGCTTTACTTCTGAAGACATATCTTCAATTTTATTGTAATTTGTTCTGCTTCAGTGCTTAACAGCGGCCAAACTTTTAGAAAGGGAACAGACATCAAGTGATTCTCCTCCTCCAGTAATCCAGATATGCCTTTATAAATCTGAATATTATTAAATCCATAGCAGCACATGACTGATATACAAATCTTTGTATTGAAAAACTTTCTTTCCAACAATACACACATTCATATTTCTTTCTGGAAGGAATATACTGCCATTTTTCTTTTTTATTTCACAAGAACATCTAAACCAAAATTTAAAATAAAATAAATCAAACAGTGTGGTAATAATACAAATGAAAATGTAGCATATTAATAGGACAAGTTATTGGATTCTGAATTGAAATCTAATTGGAGTAAAATATAAAATGCCTTTTCAAACTATATTGCTTTTTTTGTTTCCTGCTTTGGCAGTTGTGGAAGTAGAAAACTTTGGACTGCTGGACTGAAATCTGCAATAACATTTGCCTTGAGGACTCCCAAAGACCTTGTTGGCCTGCACAGGAGTAAGTCAGCCCAGAATTTGCCCCAGGTTTTGCTACTACTACTTAAGAAACAAGATGATTTATGATTCCTGCAGAATCCTACCTCCTTGAAAGAGTGACTTTTCTTCAGCACTGCAGTTGGACATGCATCTGGAACAGTCCCCTCGCTGTCCCACTGCACCCAAGAACAGTGGGGTAGGCCAAAGTATTAGTAAAGTAGAACAAATTAATTTAAAATCAGCCAACTGAGTGATAGAAAGACAAATGAAAATAAAGTTGTGGAAGATTTGACATGCAGACATAAAAGTTATTAGTCATTAGCATGTAATTAGTTTGTTCTTATAACGAAAGTAAAAAATAACAGGGATGGATGTTCACCTCTCTCACAGAAGAACTGGTTTTATCTACACCATGGTTCTGAAAAAAGGTCCTTTGGATAGATGGAATAAGGTTGATTAGATGAAAGAAAAAGCACAGGGAGGAGAGTTACATCTGTATGATCAACACTACTGTGACCACACCATCTTCCAGGCAGCTGCTGAAGACCTTTTCCAAGGTCATCAGTCAGGTGAAAAACAAAAAAATACCCCAACCATTCATTACCTAAATGGGATTTTGTCAGAAACTCAAAGAGACATTCAACAGTATCTTTTGCCTTTCCTATGGCTTGTGACAACAAGGTGTCAGCATGTGAGGGATGCTGGGAAGAGGCAGCAGCTGTCAGCAGACAACAGCCTCCACAGGAGGGGAAAGCTGGGGGAGCAAACACCATGGGACAACACTGAGAAATGCAAAAAGTGTAGGAAATATGAGACAGGTCAGCAAATGTGAAGGCATTTAACCCAGAGGAAACATCATACACCGATTCCTGGGTCTCCAACAATGACCAAAATTATTACTAGATTAGAAAAACAATTTATAGGCAACCCTTGTTGATGCTTTTGCAAAGTGCCCCTCCTGGGACAGAAGCAAAGCTTTCCAACAAACTGACAGCCCAGTCCCAAACCTGCTCTTGGTTGTACTGCTCGTCTGAAAAAGCACAGACTTCAGGAAAGCTACTTCAGATGTACCCAGTGTGACTGGGACCACACCCTGGCATGCTCTCCCTCACTCTTAGAGAACAAAAATTTGGAACTGAATTACAATCTTGTTCTTTTTGAGTGTCCAAAAAGTAGGTGTAGGGTGTGTGTTGTTTAGCTCTTTGTGGCTCAGGAATTACTGCTGGTGCCAGACATATGTATTTACATCTCATACAGATGCTATCGAATTCCTGGATTAAAAGAGCATTGCACAAAAAAGATGAAAAAAACACCTGGGATTTCTCTTTGATGTTGTGCTTCTGTAAATGAAGATTGATATGCCTGATTGCACAGTTCTTTCAAATATTACAGTTCATAGAAACAAAACTGGTCAAATTCAGCTTCAGCGTAAATCCACTAGAGTGACAGGGGTCTAACAGAGCTAAAAGCAGCCCTCCCTGATTCTTTTTCATTTTATACTACTCTTTATGTAGATCATAAAAGTCTGTGGAAAAGTGGCCATGGCTCACTTGATGCTTTTATAAAGGCTAACCTTTCTTATCCCCATCAGGATTTATCAAAGCTGCCACAAAAGAAAACCTGCAAAAACCCACCAGTTCTTCTTCCTTCTCTGTTCATTCTGAGGGATTTCTAAAAGAACAGCAGAACTCCTCAAGATGTCATTAATGTGAAAATGTCCCAACACATATTCTGGATATATGTTTTAAATCTCATGTAAAAATACAGGGGTATTCTAAGGGCCATAGTCCAATAAAATACTCCTATTGAAATGTGCCATTGAAGGGATAGTGTTTATGTAATCATAGTTTAAACCTTTCATGTATATTTTTTAAAAGCAAGAGAAGTTGTTCTAACTATATCTTCCAGTTATAACTGGCATTTTCTGAGACATTAATATTATTTTTTGTCAAAGCTATAGTGTTTTTCCTAGTGCAATAGTTTCATAGTGAGGTACTGAAGTGTAAAAATTTCCCATTTTGCCATTACTAGAATTGAAGTTCATAGCACAGTTTTTTTGGTTTTTTTTAAGGGTCACTCAAAATAATAAAGCTGAATTACCACCTGTTTTTTCTAATACTTTAGGTTACTTTGATCTCTTTGTGCTCTTTGCAAAGTGACACATAATGTGTTAGGCAGAGTGATGAGGACCCAATCCTGCAAACACATGGATTTCATTTTATGCACCTAGCAGTAGCTTGCAGTAAGGAAATTAGATTATTCACAATGCATAAATCTTTGCAGCATCCAGACCTGAGATAGCATCACTCGGCAACTGATAGCATTTAACACATATTTCAGAGTAGAGTACCAGATGGCAAAGAGAACAAAGAAGTGAGATTTATAAACATTCGCAGCAAAATTTATGCCTCTGACAAAAAGAAAACTGCCAGTCACTTCAGGGGAGAATTACCTGAGAGCAAAACAATTACTCCCCATGTCTAACCGTATTAGAATGATAATTCCTGCAAGACTGTGTGTGCTGAGCCAGTGCACACAGTGTGTATGGTAACGCTGATGTCTGTGCAACAGGTGATGACAATTATTATCACAACAATAGAACAGTTTCCATCCTACCCCCTTTTCAAAAGGGAAGAGTAGCTCCCTGAAATTTCCTCAACAATTTCTATTCTGTGCTGAATTCTCCCGTGACTGATATTTTTTACTTGAGAATTTTTAAAGACTAAGCAAACATATTTTCATCGTATTTATGAATGAGATGAAAGGATGAGGGCATCTATTGCAAGGAGCGCATGCACACATTTTTGCTGATTGTCTTTAGCAGCTCTCCAGCCACGATAGCTAAGATGTGGCAATTCTTGTTTGAGAGAGACAGTCCTGCTAGGGCGGGGGAGCCCAGGGGAGAGTGGAAGAAGGATGTGCACAGGACCCCTGGTCTTGCTGGCTGCACCGATGCTCCCCAATACCCAGCTCAGCTCACTGAGGAGCTTCGGCAGATGCTGTCCCCATCCCTCCCGTCCATGAAACGCCTCGGAGCGGCTTTTAGAGGTGGGGGAAAGGGGTTCCCTTCCTTACCTGCACCAGGGTCATCTGGGAGCCGAGGGCCAGCAGGATCTTCTCCGTCTTGGTGGGGTATGGGTTGTCGCGGTGCTTGTAGAGCCACTGCTTGAGCGGCCGCGCCATGTCCTGCAGCGCCTGCCGCTTGTGCCGCACCTTCCCGCCGCTCTGCCGCGCCCTGCCGCGGAGAAGGGGCGCTGAGCACCGCACCGGCGGGACACCGGCCCGCTGCCCCGCCCGGCCCCGGGCCCTGCCCGCTCCCCGCCCGGCCCCGCGCTCCCTGCGCGGGTGCGCTACGTGCGCCCCGTCCGAGGGGGCACCCACCCAGCTCGGGGTGCCCAGCCCTGCCCGGAGAAGCCGAGCCCTGCCCTCGCGGACTTTCCACAGCCGCAGCCCTCGGCCCGCACGATGCTCAAGAGAAGGTGATGCCACCAGCTCCCCGAACTCCCCGCGGAGGGTCCGGGCGAGCGGGCTCAGAGCTGCCGAATGGCCGCGGCAATGCTGCGGGCCCCGCGGGGATTTCAGCGGGGCCAGGGCTCCGCCGGTGCGAGGGCGCCGATGCTTTCGGCGCTCGGCACCTGACAGCCGTGTGGCCGCTCTGTGTACGGAGCCGCTTCCCAGCTAGACCCCGCAGCTGCAGTGCGCGCTACCCCGGGGCCAGCCCGGCCTGATTCCCCCGCCCGGGTTTATTTCCCGCTGATGCTCAAGAGTTACCCGGGGCACCGAGCAGCTCCTGGATCATTTCTCCCCTGGGAGCCGGCGGCGAGTGCTCCTGGAGGAGCTGGCCTGCCGCTCCCAACGCCGCCGGCAGCGACCCGAGGCAGCCCGTAAAGCCCCGCGCCTGCGAGTAACAGCGTATGCGGGGCAGCAAAACGCGGGTTCCGATTAAAAAAAAAAAAAAAAAAGAAAAAGAAAAAAAAAGTCCCTTTAAAATGAAGGGCTACAATAAAAAGTGAGCGAACAAAACGGGAGGAATGCCGAGGAAAGCCCAGCGGCGGGCCGGGGCCGGCGGCAGCGCAGCGCGGGGCGGCAGAGGGCGCCGCGGGGCCGGGCCGGCGCTCCGGGCTCGGCGGCAGCCCCGCTCCGCCGCCACCGCCGCGGCGACATCCCGGGGACACACACCTGCGTCCTCCCGCCAGCACCGCCGCTAAAACCGCCAGCTGATGCAATCGCTACGGTGGAAACTGGTCAGTACAAGCAGCTCCCCCGGACTCCTCGGTTTCGCAGCCGCCTGACTGCGCTCCTCGATCTTCACTTTCTAACGCTGACCCGAAATGTCTGGTCAGCGCACGCCAGTTCAACCCTCCGAGCTACGGCTGTCAACACGCCAGAGCCCGCACGTCCTCTCATCACCTTCTATTTCACCTGTTCCAGCTCCAAAAAAATTCTGACCCAAAAAACCAACAAACCTAACACCTCACCCCCCCCCCCCCCCACACAAAAGAAAAAAAAAAACAAAAAAAACCGGCTTCGGGCGGCTTAGCCGTTTTAGCGCACCCGATCCTAATATTACGTTATCCACCCCCGACAGGCATCGTACTAGTCCGTTCTAAATCCCATCCCTGGGAACGCACGGACAAGGCAGCCCCATCCCGCCCGTTCGCCAGGCGCGCTGCGAAGCCGCGGGGCCGGCGGAACAAGAGCCGGGGCCGCGGAGCGCCCGCCTCAGCCCCGCTGCCCCGGCACTGCCCGCGGCACCGGCCGCGCCGCCGCCCCGTCCCCCGGCTCGCACACGTCCCGCCTGGCGCCTCCGTTCTGGAGACTTTAAATACATGAAGCGCCCGAACAAGCCGGTGGAGCCCCGGTGTTCCCGGTTGCTTCTGCTCGGAGGCAGAGGGGGAGGTCAAGCACAGCAGGACAGGAGCGCTCTGTCTGGTACATTCCAGCCCAATCGGACGCCCCTGCATCACCTATTGCCGGAATTTCCCACCGTAGCTGTGGAATGAGAATCCCAGAAAATACGAACCCGGGGCCGCGGGCAAAGACCCAGCTAGAAACCCATCTCGCAACCCCGAATCGGCGGCGCGGCGGCCGGGAGCGCGGGCAGGGCCGCCCCCGGAGCCGGTGCGCGGCGCGGAGTCGAGCGCACGGCATACCCCGTCCGCCGGTTGCGCAGGCTGAGGCTCTCCTTGATGGACGGGCTGTCGGGGAGCAGCACCTCGGCGTGGTGCGGGCCCTCCACCACCCCCACGTAGGACCGGCCGCTCCGCTCCCGCTCCTTGGCGTCCTCCTCGAAAAGCACCTGGCCGCTGAGCTTGCTGAAGACGATGGTGTTCATGGTGGGGGGCTGGGGGCCGCCGTCGTGCTGGCCGCCGGCTCCGAGGTGCGGGGGCTCGCTGTGCGCTGCGGGGAGGTGGCAGCGGTCACCGGGCAGCCGCGCCGAACCGCCGAGACCCGCCCGGCGCGGCCGGCGGGGGGGCAGCGCGGAGGCACCGGCGCCGCCTGCCCACCCACGGGGGGAGCAGCCCGCCCCTCCCACGGCCCGGCCCGCTCTCACGGCCCTCCCTCACAACCCCGGTCCGCTCCCTCGGCCCGGCCCGCTCCCACGGCCCGGCCCGCTCCCACTCGCACCTCGCCGCCAGCCTTCGCCGTGCTCTTCGCTCTCTGTCGCAATAGTTTTCTGTCGGCTTCGGTGTTTCTGTCTCGCTTGCTCTCTCTCTCCTTTTTTCCCCCCCTTTTCCCTTCCCTTTTCCTCCCTTCCCCTCCCCCGGAATGATTTTCCCCCTCCCCGAACGGGGAGGGAAACAAATTGTTTTTAACGACCACCAAATGCGCAGAGCCGGCGCCCGGAGGCACGGCGGCCGCGCAGCCACTCACACTGTCGGGACTGCCGCTGCCCATCCCGGGGGGAGTCGCCGCTGGCCCGGGGACCCCGGCAGCCCCAGCCCGGGCAGAGCGGCGTCGAGGGGCGCTGCGTGGAGGGGCGGGTAGGAGTCCGGCCAGGGGCATCTGAGGGTACGGCAGTGCACGGCTGGGCAGCTCACCGCCTGTATGGGGGAGCCTGCCGGGGAAGGCGGCTGAGGACACCGGCTGGTGTCACGCTGACCGCAGGAAAGGCGTAGCCACAGCCCCGTGCCACTCATTAACACCGGTGTTTAATAATGCCATGCCAGGAACCATCTCCTACCACGCTTCCCCGTGTTCTCTTGTGAGTCGTGTGTCCCCCCTACCAGCCCAAGGGTCGTAAATTAGCCCTCAGTCCAAGCCGGGAGACAGCCCCGTTGCCTTCAGCATCCCCGGCGCGCTCCCGCCGAGACACGATGCTCAGTTACCGGCGATGTCTGCGGTCGCCCCCGGCCCGCTGCCGCGGATGTGCCCCTGTTCCCCCGGCCCGCTGCCGCGGATGTGCCCCTGTTCCCCCGGCCCGCTGCCGCGGATGTGCCCCTGTTCCCCCGGCCCCGCCGCTCCACATCCCCCGCACCCCCGCAGCCCTGCGGAGCAGCACCCGCCCCCGCCGGTATTAACGTTTTGCTTTTCTGTGCGCGGAAACGAAGAAGATGGCCACAGTCAATATTTACAAGGATGTAATTCAGACGGTGTTTGACCGCCGCGGGTGAACGGGAGCAGCCGTCTGCGCCTGCGGGCCCGGCGGGACGTGCGCGGCGCGGATCCCTCGTGCGGGCACCAGCCGCCACTCCACGCTCTCCGTGACGCCTCTCTGTCCCTGTCCTTGTCCCCGCAAGCGTGGCCCCGAAGCACCTGAGTCTGCATGCCGCTGCCACTCGTATCCCCCCGCCCCCGACCATCAGCCTGGCCTCGTTCCCTCCCGTTTTCCTGGGCTGCGGAGGGTACGCGGAGGGCGCGCGGTTCTCCGCTGGACTGGCGCTGCAGCGGTGGGGACGGAGGGGACAGCGTGCTGCCCTCCGAAGACCCCCGGCCCCCGGGCTCAGCCGCCGTGGGCTCCTTGCTGGGGCTCACCCCCATCCCCGCACCCCGCCGAAAGGGGCGCGTGACGTCACTGCCACTCTCGGTGACGTCACACAGCCACAAGCATTCGGGAAAGGGCTCCTGGAAGAGGGGCAGCTTAGCATCGGGATTCACCGACCCGATTGTAATTCCTCCATTTGCTGATGGGAAGCAGGGGAGAGGTTGGGGAAGGGCAATGCATTGAAGACGGCCCAACGTCCAGGGAGAAAAATTACTGTTCCCAGAGTGGCAGGAAAAGACACAAACAACTTGCTGCCAGTCCCCTGCTGAGAAAACAGAAGGTCTAAAAATGTAAATAACCATGCGAGTGCTCCTGTGCAGGCTGTGCATCCTGCACTTCCACAGAGTTTTGGGCAAAGCCCTGGTAAGGCTGACCCTCAGGACATGACTTGGCCAGAGCACTCAGGAACCACTGGGGGACAAGCAGCCATAGGGGAGCAGTGTGGGACAAATGCCTTCTGTTAGACGGAGCTAACATGCTGATTAGGAGCTTCGTGCAAAACATGCAACTCTGATCATTGCCATGCCCAGATGAGCTGTGTATGACATGGGAAGCATTGTTATAATTATGTCACAGCAAAAGGAGTCTTAGAAAGTGACAGGTTTGACCAAAATCAAGCTCCCACGGGAAGGTGATCTCAGTCGTTCACAGTCTCAGACAATTGTTTGCTCTGTTGTCATCCCACTCCCCTCTCCAAACCCCTCTAGCACGGCAGGGGTGATCCTCTCTGCTAGGTCAGTACAGGTCCTGGTCCCCAGAGCCTGAGGGGAGGTGCAGATGGGGCATGGCATGTTTCTGTGGGCCCTGCAGGCTGAGACAGGCTCTGGAGAAGGGGGCAATCCCTGCACTGGCAGGGTACTGAGCAAGTGCCCTTGGAAGAGCCTTCCCTCTGCCTGTCCACCGTGGTGGAATGCATGCTCATTTCCTGTGGGGTGACTCAGGAGGATCTGGGAAAGCAAGAATATTCCTTCCCTGTGTCCACTGATGTTGGTGCTGCTTGAGTATGGGCTTGGAGGATCGTTGCACTTGCCGGGTATGTGGCTGTCCTCAAGGACATGCATGGTCCCCAGGAGTGGTGGAAATGTGCACTGCTCACCTGCCTGCCTGTCCAGAGCTGGGCAGGGCAGGGCAGCCAGGGCAGCAGGTCACTGAGGGCCTGGCAGATCCCACACCCACACCCAGAATAAGTCACAGCAGCAAGAGCTGAGGGCAGAAATCACCATTTGGAAAGCAGTTCTGGAACAAAACAAAAGTGTGTGTGGGGCAGGCATTACCAAACGTGGTGAGGCAGTGGCAGGAGCAGTTGGCACTGCGGCGCCTCACAAGCCTCTAAAGCAGTGAGATCTCCCAAATCATCACATGTAAATCTCACACACGCCCGCCCCCTCCATATTTTATTACATAGATCACAGTTGGAAAGCTTAAATGAAAACAGTGTTTCTATTTCCAGAGCTTGTTTAACATCGTGAATGTGATACAAACTGTGGGCTTCATGTTTTTAATTAAGGTTTCTTACCCTTCCATGCACGGAAAAAGAAGTCAATAGCTGCTGGCCGCATACCGCAGCCTGCAGCCGGCTCCCTGGAGGATGCAGCACCGGCTGATGGGAGCCCTGTGGCTCCCCTGCATCCCACAGCGGGACAGGAGCCCGGGGCACAGCAGGACTTCAGGCACCTGCCAGGCTGGAGCTGCAAAAACTCCTTGCTGCTCTTTGCAACACCCCTCTATTGGCCCATGCTTGTGTGCCAGCTCCAGACAGCTGGTAGGCCAGGCTGGCATGCCAAAAAGGGGCAGCAAGGCACACTTCCAAGGGATATCATGCAGAAAGAGCCTAAAAGCGGTGCTTTGGGTCTTAATGTGTCCCACTGGAGGAGCCAGGAAAAAATCAACGTACTGTCAAGCTGAGAGGAGAATTTGCTCCTGAGGCTGCAAGTGATGGAGCTCCTCAGTGCCAGCGCTGCTCCAGCCCTTGGAGAGGCTGCAGCCCCAGCCCTGCTGCCTGGGGTGGCAGCCATGGCCCAGATGGCACCACTGGGGCTGGCTGTGAGTGCTGCTCTGCCTGCTTCCCCCTTCTCCAGCCATGAGCAGGGGAAAATCCAAAACCAGTTCAATAGGCTTCCATCTATGCTCCTAATACAGTTCTTGTTTACGGTGTCCACTTCCAGCAAAATGCTGCCTTTGTCTGTTGTTCTGGTTACTTTTTATATGCTATCAGCAAACATTTCATTGGTGTTGCATTCTCACAGCTCCTCCCTCCAGCTGCAGATTTCTTCACAGTAAACATATATGTTTGAAATTCAAAGAATTTCCTCATGTTCCTGGCACTCTCTGTGCTATGGCAGGTTGGATGACTAAATAACTATGGCCATGTATGTTGAAAGGCCTGAAGTTGTGTAGATGAGAAATTGTTTGGGATTATGTTTAGGAATGGGGTTTTATCCATACTAAAAAATAGCCACACTGGCAGGTAAAGCAGCTGCAGAGACCTGTTGCCATCCCTCACAGCAGCTGGATCACTGCTGACCAAAGTCCTGAGGCACATATAGACAAAGATGAATGTGCTAAACCATGTTGGCTAAAAGGGGTTTGGTCTGCTTCTGCGAGGAGCCAGAGATGGCAGAGTACCTTTAGAACGGGCTCTTCATGGTCAGTCTAGTAGCTCCTAGCTCATTGGCATAAGATAAAGTAGGGATGAAATTAAATCTTGTAATGATGAGTTTTGCTGAGCCCTAAGAAAGGAAGAACTGCCTCTTCTGAAGACTCTGCTGGAGCAGTTCCTGCAACAGCCACTGTCTTAGAGCAAGGAGGGTCTCAGTGCTCCATTCTTGGTGTCAGCGAGCTCATCAGACTGGGCATATAACATCTGAGAAGGGATGTATAAATCCTAATCTAGTGGCCCCATTATGTTGAGCCCAATTATGTTGGGCCACTAGAAAGCAAAGAGAGGTTCTGAAGTTACCACCTGATTTTTGCATGCAAAGACCTGTGGAGAAATGAGCTTTGGAAGATTTCTCAAGTCAACAAGACTGAAGGAGCACTTGAAAGACAATATGTGTGCTAATTTCTTTTCTTTATGGATATTTGGTTTTGAGGAACTGGTAAGAAGGTGTGTTGGAATGATGCATGCAGGAAGGAAAGGCATCAATGTCATCTGTGACCATCCCTAAAGCAGCTTTAGTGCTGGTGCTGCAGCAGGTAATATTGTCAAACAGCAGGGCCAAAGGCTGTGGGGACCTCTGTGAGCAACAGCAGCACAAAGATGAACTGAGGATGTTGTCAAGAGGGTGTTCTGAAACCTGGCTGATGTGACCATTGATCAAACCCTGGTTTCAGTTCCAAATAAAGTATGACTGGACTGAGATAAAATGATGGACTGTAGCTCCAGGGTAGCACTCAGCACAACTCAGGTATTTCCTTACTGTGTGCACCTGGGAAGGATGTCCACCAAGAGCACGGCGAAGGATGTCCACCAAGATGTCCACCAGCAGCCTGTCTGCAGGCTGCTGAATGCTGCAGAAAGATGGATCAGACATCACCTGATGAGAAAGCCAAAAAAACAATCCCTGTACAGATGTAGGAGATGACCTTGCGTGAAGGTCCAGTTCTTGCCTTCCACGAATCAGGAAGTTTTGCATGCTATTTGTGTTTGGAAAAGAGTAGGTTGAGGGCTTGGGCTGGTTTGTAGAGTTGGTTTGTGCTACAATATATAATATTGGAAGGGGAAGTGGCCAGGGTGCTTCAGCTGCAGGAAGAGGTTACCCATAAAGCTGTGAGCATGGCTTCAGTCATGGCTGTCAGGTGTGACAGGGCTGAGACCTCTCTGAAGTCAGGGAGCTGGTCTTGCAAACATAAGGAGGGGGCATGTGCCTCTCCTGAAGCTGCTGCTGGTCCCTGTTTCTTTTAGGAAGCACAGGATCCTATGGATTGCTTCCCTGATAACACCCTCAAACTGGGGCTGGTGGCAGCAAGAAGCCCCAGACAAACTGCAGACCTGGAAGCCCCCAACACGTAGCTGCTGCTTTATCTAGAAGGGTGGAAGACCCAGTTCTGTTCTACATATGTGCCTTGTCTTAAGAATTAACAAACAAAACCAAAAAAAGGTCTCCAAACAAGGATCTCAGTTATTTCTACTTCCATCTGAACACATCCCCAAAGAGTCAGAAAAACAATCTCCCAGCTTGTGCTCAAGGTCTTTATTTTTTCTCACTTCTCTGCACCACCTCCATTTTTTATTGCATTTTTTAGGTTTCCATCCCCTTGGGCCATGTAAAACAAAACTCCTTCCATAAGGTCTCTGCTGTGCATCAGCTGCTGCGTGCAGTGGGCACGGGGAGGAGGAGGAGGAGGGCCATGGTGTTTGCAGGGGATGTGTTTTCCCAGCAGCCCATGGCTCAGGCTCAGCTGGGACTCTGTGACCAGCCACAAGGGCAAAAGGGCTCCAGAGAGGGGCCAGGTGGTTTCCCTGGGCATGGAAATGGTGTGTAAGGCAGTGTTAATTGGGAGGAAACGTGGTCAGCAGGAGAAGCTCTGCAGTTTGGCCTGGGACACAGTCATTGTCTTGAGATCAAGCCTCTTGGTTATTTAACTTAATTTATGTGTGTGAGCTGTTTTCCATTTTGTGCTTAGGATCCAGGTGGGGTCTGTGTGTGCCCCACTGCAGACTCCACTCATGGCACTTGTGGCCTGCCTGGTTTCTCCTGTTCTGTGCCCTCTGTGGAGCCAGGCTGTGTGGATTGCTCCAGTCTGTGCCATTGCCCCTCAGCTAGAGCTTTTTGCTTCAACCCCAAGGAATGCAAAGCCAGAGACTCAAGCCTTAAATACATACACGGGCTCTTCTTTTCTGTAAAGAAAAACAACTTCAGTTCAAACATCCCCAAAGAGGATGATGTTCTTAATTATGTGCAATGCATCAATAGAATCGAAATTAGTGATTTTGCTATGTTTCATACATTTTATTAATTTAGCTGAGCTTTAAATCCTGTACTTAATATTCTCAGAGCAAAATCACATCTTTGGTGTCTGTACTGGCCTGGGAGTGACTCAGTTCCATCTGATGTAGTATCTCAGATGGGTGATGTCTGTCCTACATTTGGAAAATGAATGTGGATTTGTTTGGATTTAACATTAACGGTGCAGGTCACATTGCAGAAATCACTGCTCTGAAAAGTTCAGCATAAATGCTGAACAGTTGATAACAATAATAATTATAAATCTAATTTTTCTTCAGCCACCTGTGCAAAAATAAACACATCACGCTCTGTTATTGAATTCCCTGCTTTTTATGCCTGTTCTCTCATCTAGCTCCACTGGAGAGCATAAAGTCATTTTTCCACCAATATTCTTCAGTATTACAGATATAGAGGTCTATCCATAACTTGAAATTATCTGCAGAACAGTTCAAGCTGTGATGATTATTGTTCAAACTTGTCTTTTTTAGGCAGGAAGAGAAGAGGCTGTGCACATGTGTGAGAGCAAAGGTGGTGCAGTAATGTGCAAGGACACTGTGATTGATGTGGTGTCTGCCTGGGACCCACCCCCAGGGACTTAATTCCTCTACCAGCCCCAAGTCTTGAGCATCCCCAAATATCCAAAAATGTCAACCAGCCTGGCAAGGCAGGGAGAAATGCGTGGGCTGAGGGGATGGAGGGGGCAGCTGTGAGGGTCTGACTCCCTTCCCCACTTGAGCTGCACACAGTTTTGTGTGACCTCAAGGATTTCACAATCCCCATGCTTCTCTTCTGCAGCTGTAAGACAGGAATAATAACGCTTCCTCCCCTTTCTCTGCTTCCTACTCTGCTTTTGGCACACTGCTAATACAAGAGGGCTTGATCTCAGTTGGAATCTATCACTGCTACTGACATGTTAATAATACCAGTAGAAACGTTTCCTCTTTCCTTTGTACTGACAGAGCTCTGCACGGGGTAGCAGCTCCCAACACGTCAGCCCACAGCGTATTCACTTTCAACCCCAAATCTGAGGCGTTTTCCGGACACAAGACAGAGAGGATGCAAGATTCAGGCTGACTTTTAGGATTTTAAACAGGGAGTAGTCATAACACGCTTCAGTTTGATGGTCCTCCAGTTATTGCATAAACCTCTGAGTTATCCTCAGCCTCTTGGCTGCTTGCACGGCGTTAAACCTCGTGCGGTTGAGTCAGGGTTTCAGTGATTTCTGTCTAGAAGCTCCTCTGGTAGATATCGGGTCCTGGAGAGGACAGGGAGAGTTGGAGTGCGTTGCCTTGGCAACACGGATGTGATCGAGGGGATTTTGTGTCTTGAAGGAAAACCCCAAAGTTAGTGCCAGTTTCTATAAAGACTGTGTGCAGCCAGGCACCCGGAGCTGCCTGGGGAGAGCTTCCTCTGGGACACAGGATCCTGCTCTCTCTGCCTCTGCTTGGGAGTCCCGCAAAGGAAGCCTGAGAAAATCTACAGATAAAATAAGGTTGCAGGAAGATTCTTCTAAAGATGGCTTGCAATTAATGCTTTTGGCCTGAGTTTGAAAATCTCCTTTCTCATTGCTTGCAGTCATACAAAAACATCTCCCTAGCTGCTATAGCTCTTACATAATTGATAATTTACAAATCTCTAATGATTTAGAAGTTTTCTGAAAGTTGTCCAGTAATAACAAATATGTTTGTTCAAGAAGATCAAAAAGTCAGGCCAATCCTATTAATCTGTTTAACCAGTGCTGATAGCTGTATTATCTCCTTTTTAGCAGAACTGAGGTTCTGTAAATAGCTGTAAAATACACAAATGCTGTTTTAGCAGAGGCTAAAGCCAGAGACTCAAGATGCAATTTGGCTTTGACAGCTACTGTAAGCCTCGAACGTGGATACCTAAGGAGGGGCAACAAACTCGCACTCTGTCTGTGCTCTCCTGCCTGGGTACAGAATAGATGGATTCTGCAGGGTGCAAAACATGAGGTGCAGCAGCATAACTCATGTACACACTGTTACTGTTTAATATTGGTGAGGCTGAGGCACGCAAGCCAGCAAAGGAAATAGCTGGCACATCTTCATTAATTCCTTCTGGTTCTAAAGTAAGTAGCTTTCAGGAAATAATTCTCCAGGACCTTGGCTACACACACAGCGTATTTATTCAGAGTTGGCAGGGGCACCAGAAAACATATAGTTCATAGAGCCCTCATTTCTTTGGATCCCAAAGGTGTTTATCAAAAATGATTTTTAGACAGATTAGAGCCACACACATGCACAGAACCATGCCTATGACAGTTTCTGTGTCTCCAAGCACTTTAGGTTTAATCATAACCCCCATTCACCCTTTGAATAAACTTCAGAAATTCCCTGATGGCATTAAGGGTTATTTTGAGAATGCGGAGACATCCACCTTAGCTTGGCAAGTGAATATTGGCTTCACAGGTTTTTTTTCCTCCAAGTTACTTGAATATAACTATTATACTTTCCTCTGAATTGTAACTATTTGACTTGTGACCTCACAGATACTTTACTTGTTGCTTTGAGATCTAGCCATGACTAAACCCAGAAATTTAGATATATATCCAGACTTTTTTATCTGAAAAATAGACTGAAAATCTTGAATATCAGTGTCTCTCATGAGATGTCCTGATTTCATGCATTACAACAGGGCCAGAAATAACACAAGAACAGCTTTTCTCACAGTATTTCAGTAGTTCTTTTCTGGCCATTGCCAAAAGCAGGATGTGAAGACATGCACGAACATTAAAGCAAACTCTTATTGGAATAGTTCAAGTTCCTTTTGCATTGTGGTAAAAATTCGTGTCAATTTTCATTCTATTCAGATTATTTCAACCCTTTCAGTACTTCAAAAATCCGTCAGTGTTTTTTCTTAATAAATCATTCTGCTAGCTTAAATGTGTTTTGTGGGTTTTCATGTTTTTTTCTTTTTCTTTTTAAACACAGGCCAAGGATATGACAAAGTGCTCAGACCCAAATTGCACATTTGACTGTACACATAAATGTTGGCTATCCCACTGGCTATCCCATTGGCTTTGCAAGAATTCTTCATTGGTAATTTTAATCCTGCAGTAAGTGTTTGCAGGATTGGGACAGAAGGTGCCCTGGGATGCCCAGGGAAAGATGCAGCTGTCATCAGTGGGGATGTGCCCCAGGGATAAGGACAGATTCAGTTTCAGGTTTGCATAATTAAATTTTCTTCAAAGCTGTCAGCAGACTCAGGTGCTGGTTGCCTCACAGTCCTTCCACAAAGCAGTGAATTGCTCTGAAGTTAACTGCTTCAGCTGCCAGGGTGAAGGCTGGCAAAAAGCAGAGCTGTGGCCTCCTCCTGTGGGCTCCTCCAGCGTGGGATGTGGGATGTGCACTGGGCTGACAGCCCTGGCAGGGATGGGGCAGATCCTGGTGCTGTGCCTGCCCCATCCTGGCAGTGCCTGGGCACTATTGCAGCGAGCCCTGAGGTGCCCCTGCCCTTTCAGAGGTGGGCTCCTCATGTGCTGTGCCACCAGGCAGCTCGTGCTCTCCTGGAGAGCAGCTCCCCACCCACCCCGGAGCTGTGGTGGCAGCAGGTGAGGTTACAAATCTCTCTGCAGAGCAAGGTTCTCCAGATGTCTGAGCATGGGCGCTTCCCAGGGCACAGAGGAGATCAGCTAAGCCCTTTGGACTTCACCTTCTCCAGCAGGTACATCCCAGCCTGTCTTAACAGACCGGTGCATCCCCTACTTCCCTGATTCAGTAAGGAAAGGATTGCAGGGAAGGGATGAGCAGCTTGTCCGTGCAGCACCTGCAGGAACACCTTGCACCTCGTCGTTGCTGAGGAGCTGAGCACCTTGCCCATGAACTAGCCTCTAACCAGAGGGAAAGTGAACAGAATTTTGGGCTGCCCAGGGCAGTAGTGGAAGCTCAGATCTCCTGAACTGACCTGTTCATGAGCTGCAAACTTCGCATCACCACATGGCACCACATGGTTGGCTCAAACACTTGGTGTCCTTGGGAGAGCTGTCTCCCTGTCAGGTCCTGGCTGGAGAGGGTCAAGTCACTGCTATAATAGAGAGGAGACCTCTAGTTTTCTGCTGATACTTTCCCCCAAGGACAGCTGACATATTAGTGTCTTTCTTACTGCAGATGGGTGAATCAGAGCATGAAAACACCTGCCTGGCAAGCCAAGAGCTGTCAGGCCATTTACAGGATATAGTACAGGGTTTACAGCCCTGGCATCATGAATCCTAATATCTCAAATCAAGAGGGCACTTCAGGAACAGTCAAATACTAGAATAGGATTTTGCTGTCCACCTTTCTAAGGACAATAAGAGGACTAAAAACTCTTGGCTACATAGTATTCAAATTGAAAATTGATTTCCTTCTCAACATTTGTTTCTCCTTCAGTGACCTATAATATCTGCCTCCATGGGTTGGGATGCACATATCTGGGAAGGAGCAGATGGCCTTTTACAGTGCACAAGTGACACGCTACTGGTTTTATTGAAGAAGCCTTTGAGGAGGACACCCACTGGGCCTCCTGGAGTTCAGAGAACTCAATTCTGAGATCTTTTTCAAAGTTGTCACAGCCACTGTCCTGTAAAAGGCTGCTACTGGGATGCCTGGGCCCACTTGGAGCACTGTCTCTCTCAAAAAAAAAGCACTTTGATTTGTGCCTCTGTTCATGTGGGAGACTCCATGGGCTGAGCCATAAAGTCCCAGTTAAGGTAATTCTGCCTGGCAGCAGCACTAGATAGTTTACAATGAACATTTACAAACCATCCAAGAATATGATTTCTTACACAAAAGATCCAGCTTTTTAAAGCTTTTACTCATGGAGCTGCTTCAAGCAGTCCTCATACCTCAGTCCTCCCTTGGATGGAATCTGCAGCCCTGCACCAGGCAGCTGATAATCCAGAAATGCTCGAAATGCCTGGAAAGGACACAGCCGTGTCAGTTGTCTCCAGTGAAGGTAGCAGTCACAAACACACGGGTTTGCCAAAAGTCCCTGGCTAGTTCCAAGACACTTTCGTTTGTTTGCATTGCTAATCTACCAGAGACTGAGACTGCTGGGAGAGACACCAAGCCCTTGGTGAGCTTGCTTTCACCCTGCTCCTGTTGGCATCTGCCGGACAGCAGCCATCTGAGGAGGTTTTGGGAGACTGCACGGTTATCAGACTGAGACAGAAGGAAACAGTCTGAGCTGGAGGCAGGACAGCCTGTGCACATATTCATTCTTCAAGTCCTTTTGCTTCTCAGCAGCTTGTCAGGGCTGTCAGACTCAAGGTCTCACTGCAGCAGGGTCTGGACAGGCTGGAGGAATGCCCTGCTGAGATGCATCCCCATAAAATTCAGTTAATGCTGTAACAGGTAGGGCATTTTGCTCACAGATCATTATGGGATCCCCACTAGAAGAAAATTCCTTTAAAACATTCTGAAGCTCTCTTCTCATAGCAGAGAGACATGTACTTTTGTGTATTTATGGAAAAGAGAGCAGCATGAGAGTAGCATAGGCCACATATCCCTTTTCTGAGTAGATGCAGAGTTGATTCATGTTGTCTCTTGTTGGCCAGAATGATTTCTCAAAAGAGGGGCTGGCTTTGGATCCTGGCAGCCTGGGTCGCCATTCCATTGTGCAGGATCCCAAAATCTGTGTTTATCAGGCTAAGAGACCAAATAATCTTTCC
This sequence comes from Passer domesticus, assembly GCF_036417665.1. Lineage (NCBI taxonomy): Eukaryota > Metazoa > Chordata > Aves > Passeriformes > Passeridae > Passer > Passer domesticus. The sequence goes on along the minus strand of NC_087474.1, from coordinate 15,265,340 downwards.
TTGCTTCTTGCTAAGGTCTTTCCTTAATAAAACCTTTCTTTCCACCTCACTTTCTTCCATGCAGTGATGTGACTGACCAGCACCTCCCCTGCAGCTGAAGGTGCAGCTGCTCTCACCTGGGCCCTGCAGCAAAGAGCCAGGTGAGAGGCAGAGAGCATCAGTGCAGCCCCACTGCTCCCAGGGCTGGAGCACACTGGGTGCCTGCACATCAGCTCAACAAGTGGGACTCACTGAAAGCGACTCCTCCATCTCTCACTCAGACTTCCCTTGGGCAGGAGGGATATCCTACAATCCATGTCTGGAATTTTTATGCAGTTAGTTATCACCCAGGGCTGCCCAGGGCAGTGTTCCTGCCACTGCAGGCTGGGTTTGCAGCTCATCCTCAGCCAACAGGAGCTCTCCAGGGGTAGCCTGAAGCCTCCCTTTGGCTCTCTCTCAGCTGTTTTGCCATCATTTCGTTTGCAGTTATTCAAGGCATACCTACCCAAATCACACAAGGCAAAATGTTACCTCTCTCAGCAAAGTGAGATTTCACCTATTTTTCCACAGACTTGAATGAAACCTTGAAGGGGTACCTGCAGGTGGCAGCCACATTTTGTAACTGAATTCTCTCCACATTCTTACAACTTTGTAAAATTGCTACTAGTTGATTACAGAAGCACAATCTTGTTACTTCATTGGCCTGTTTAATTTAGAAATGTAAATCTCATGGACTTTTGACAATTACTAACTTTCCCATTGTATTAAATTCTTAGACAGTTTTATTGATTCATTCTGCAGTGTTTTCCAAGGTTTTCTTTGGCTGGGCCAGCTTTTCTAAACTGCCACTTAGATTTGCTATGAAAACATATGCCTCTGCATGCAGTGCACACCCTGCCAGACGCAGGGTGGAAGCCCTGAGCCCAGGCTGCCCATCAGCCCCCTGCCCAGTGCTGCAGGATACTAACACTCCATTGGGACAGCTGGTACTGGGAACCCCCCCGGGGAAGCTCTGTGCTTGATCTCAGCCTCTCAGGACTCAAACTTGAGGCTGCAAAAAGATGCTTCACATCACTAAGACTGCTTGTGGAGTTCAGCATTTTGGCCGGTGCTTTGTGAGGCAGCAGCATCACAGTTGTGTTTTGTCCTAGTTGAAATGGATGTCCCTGATACAGAATAGCTGTTCCAAGGCCACAAGGGGCCTGTCTCATGTCTGCATTCTCTGAGGGAGACTCTGGGTCTTGCAGTTTCTGAGGGTGCTGTGGGACAGTTGAGCCTGCATTTCTCATCTCCCAGAGCAAGAACATACATGGCAGAGTACAACATTGTACATGGTATTTTCCCCTTAAAGCTGAGATCTATTTCAAGTCTTTTGGGATGGTGGGTGTGGATGTGGCAGTCTTGTAGGAGAGGAGACACACAATTCAAATGCAGTTCTAGCAAAAGTTGAAGTGGTTTCTATTACACATTCCTACAAAGTTCAGAACAGATAAAGTGGTAATTAGATATCAGTAATTGCCAGTGGAACTAAAATCATAACACAGATCTCAGTAACTGTTGATGTAGAAATGTCCACAGTAGGGCGTCTACAACCATACTTGTAGAGCCCCAAGACTGGTGAAAGGAGCATGTCCACACAATGGAAGTGTCTTAAAGATACTCAAAAATCTGAAAAGCAACTTGAGGGGACTGGAAAGAGTTCTAGTTTGGGCTGTTATTTTTTTTAATGCCTAGTTTGGAAATAATTAGGCTTCAGTTTCTTCAGACAAATCATTCCTCTTTGTTTTTGTAGTGTTTTTTTTTTTTTTTTTAATGTCTAGTTTGGAAATAATTAAACCTCACTTTTTTCAGACAAATCACTCCTCTTTGTTTTGTACCTCTTCACGCCACATCAGATCCAGTGCTTGGCAGTCACCTATACTCCTTAGTTGCTGTGCTGAAAAACATTCACCTAGTCATTACACTCTGGGAAGCATACCAAGGCTGGCCCACAGATGTCCGCTTTTCCAAATATTTTTCCTTTTACATGACACCCCACCACAGACAGTTGTGGAACGGGTTGGAAGGAGGCATCAATCTGACCATAACTTCTCTTTCTGAACATATTTTGCCCCTCATCTTTAAGTGTGTATGGAATAGCTCTCTCCAAGGGTTGCTCCAGCTTCACTTTGAATATTTTCCTGCCTAACCTCATGCAGGGGTAAGGATTAGGTAGTCTGCTTTCCAAATGGTGCCATTAAAAAACCAGTCAGCCATAAATGAGTTCAATGAAGGTCTGCAGAGCAAGACCAGCAGCCATGGGGGCAGAGATTTTCCCTATGCTGAGCCAACACAGGACAAAAAGAGGGCAATCCCAGAGCCTCTGACTACTGCATCCATGGTGACTGAGCAGTTATCAAGGACAGCATGACTTTGGTTATGAGAATGAAGCAATACTGATCTCTTCTCTCCGAACATTAGGAGCTGTTTTTCTTTTGGGCTGTTCACCTCCTGGAAAGTGGGCAGAGCAGACCCACTGGTTTAATACATGATGTTGTCTTCCAGTGGGTCTCATCTCAGCCCTAATCAACCCCAGTCCCATAACCAAGGTTTTCATAACTGCTGACCATCTACCACCAGCCTCCTTCTCCTCTTTCTTTTTGACTTTTTGAGTGTCTGTTTGTCCCAAGATGTGTTCCCCCACCCTTCCGTCATTGGAAGGTTTAATGCTGAGTGAAAAACCACGAACAGCCTTTGAACGTGTTCTGCCAAGTCTCTTTACAGTACAATACTGGCAAGAGTAAAACTCTGGAGCCAGGCAAATATGCAAGCTTCATCACATTAAAGGAAGCAGAGCTGCACGGTTATTGCATCATTCTATGGCTTCCCAGACGTTGTTGTTATGTTTTCATTAGAGCAACAGAACTGCACTTGGTGCTTTCTGCTGAGGAGCCAAGGAGGCCCCAAAAGGCTGTCAACTGGGGCAGAGAATGTGGCAACTGGAAAGATGAGTGGTTTACTGCACTAATTTTATAGTGCAGCCTTCACCAGTTAGTGGTAGAGAGAACCAGCAACATGATCTGTGTTCATATTTTTTTTAAAAAGACACATAGCCAAATACTTATAACTATTTGCTTGTTCAAGACAAGTTATTTGGAAGTTTAACTACTACTGAATCAACCAACATTTTTCAGCACTAAATCATTTCAGCTCCATATCCATATGTTTTTAATTTTATCAGCATCTGTATTTTTTTAATTACCATTTTTATTAAAGCCTTTTTTTTTTCCAGAAGCAGGACACAAATCCCTAGGTATTTAATCTGGATATTAGAAGGTATGGTTCAAGGCTCAGCCATTGAAGGAAAACTCTGCTGCCAGATGCAGCCACTGGAGCACAGGTGCTGAGCTTTGCTTTCTTGCCCTCACCAAGCCCTTGCAGAAGTGGGGTGTTACACAGCATGGCTGGACAAAAACTTACCACCACTACCAATCTCAAGGAACAATCTGGAGCCCCAAAATCTTCTCTGCCATTTCTCACCTAATGAAGCAGGGAGCAGCTTTAAAGGCATTCAGGATCCTGGTGCAATGGGGAGTTGACTGAAAACTGCTGGTTTATGACCTCTTGATTCATGGTTCAGCATTAGTACAATGACATTCTTACAGTCCTTTTCCAATACAGTCAATGTAACAAGAGGCAAAAGTTTTGACTGGCCAAGTACTATCTTGTCACCATGTCAGGATTCTCAAATGATGGAAGAAAACATGTGAAACTAGTGAAGATGGCTTTGTGTCACGGCAGAACTATGGAAGTGGCAGGACTAGGTCACATCACTTTGTATGGAAGCCAAAGTCAGCACTTCCTTACGTGCATTGAGGAGCCTTTCAGAAGGAACATGTTTGTGTTTAAAGTAGAAATGATTGCAGTTGTAAAAGATCAAGCAACTGAAGGGTCCTGTGCTCTATGTAGACCAGGATAAAAACACATAACTTGCCAATGACAACAACTGGAAAAGAGAAAGGAACTTGCCAACTGAAAGGGGTCTGGCAGATAACACAAAAACAAGTAAAGAGGATAAATACAAGCCATGATGATGATGTCCATGGAAATACTTCCCAGAAAGTTGTATTACTGAACTGATAACTAAGCAAAGCAGAACTTACAGTGAAAATTGCACTCAAGGAAAAGGTTCATGAAAATGGGTGATGTTTGTCTGCTTTCAATAGCCAAAGCAACAAGATATTAAACACTGAAGAATATCACTGTTTAAGCGAGGGAGAGAACAATAAGTGGCAAAATTGATTCCATTAGAAATGGTGCAATGTAACTTACCACTGCAATGGCTATGGCTGAAACATGCTAGCCCTGGCCTGTGCCAGGTGACTGAACAGTCTACAATTAGGTTGTCTGAATTAAAGAGCGGCCAAGATGCAGAACTCCTTCTGTTCTGGATCCTGAGCAGTGTGTGGCAAAGCTTAAGTGGCTAAAGAAGAGGCAAACCACAATTTGCAGTTGGGGAGCAGTCAGCTTCTGACTCTGGAAATAAGCTCTGCTAACAGCCTGCATGGAAACTTGAATTCCACTGCTGAAGAAACACATTACATGTTTCCATCGCAGTCATCTTGCTGTCATGTATAAAACAAAGATTATTTTGGTGGAAATGTGAAAGGAACAACCACTTAATTTATTATGAGATGAAATTCTTAAACTAACATATTATCTAGTTCAGCCTCCTGGGATAATTCACATCTGACCCCCAGCGTAAGCAGCTCACTCAACTCATTTTAGGAGACATGGATTTAAAAAGGTACCACGCTTTCAAAGTGATCAGTTAGCCTAAAGCATATTACTGAGTCAAATCTTGAGACAGCCCTGTGAGTCTCAAGCTCATTTACTTTCCAAAGGAAAGTTTTGGTGATGGAGCAGAATAACACAGCTCATAATATATCACAGATTCCTTGCACCCAGGCCGTGAAGTTTATATTTCTCTTACAACTTGGAGACAATATCGTGTGTCAGAACACATGCACTTGTCATTAGCATGAACACTAAAAGGAAATGAACATAAATCCCAGATTCAAATGTGTAGTTTGAACATCCTGGGACAATTAAATTATTGATAATGGTTATCTGTCACCAAGCAATAAATCATGAAGTCATGGAGTGGTAGAAGAAAAGCTATCTTGCTGCTGACAGATGTGTAGACTGAAAGATGTAGTGGGCCTATAAGGTTCCAGAAATAATTGCATAAATGTGAAAGATTTCTTCTCTTGCTTTTTTTCTCATCAACTCTAGTATTTCCATACTCAGAACAACACTTTCTCATGACAACTTTTCTTACTTAGACTCCATGGTTTTTAACGTTTGAGTGTAACTGAGGAACAAAGCTGACAATGAGCAGCTGGTGAAGAGCAGGCCTGGCATTGTGACTGCCAGCTGGAGCATGGTGCTCTGCAGAGCTGGGACCTGAAACTGTGGAAAGTGTTGAATACTCCCTGCTGATGGTAACATCAATGTAAATAAACAGGGGAAAAAAAAGACATATTACAAAACTGTGAAACTATAGGAATCACATAGAGAAATCATGGAGGGAGCAGACTGAGCAGATGATGGCAACTGAACAGGACAAAGCCTGGCTCCCCTTCTAAACCACTACATTTTTGCAACTAAAATAATTACATCCAATTGCTCTGAGTTGAAAATAATACTGAGGCCCATATGCAGTGTAACCATATTTCCTAAGAGGCTACAGGTTTACATGGACACGAAGCAGCTGGTGGAAAGAGCAAGGAGTGAAGGAGTTTCCCTCCCAAGTACGGGAGCCAGGGGTGGGAGCTGGCTGCTGCCTGGGTATACGCAGTGGGAGTGCTGGGCCTGGGTGGTGGCAGAGCCTTGGGGTGCTGCCAGGACTTGAACAGGCTGGTGGGCACTGCCAGGAGGGTTGGAGGGCTGTGTGAGCAGCATGGGGGACCCAGCTTTGTGAGGATCCCTTTTCAGTGGGCTGCAGCGCTGTAAAACTCAGATCTGTGGACAAAGTGGAAGCTTTTCAAATGTACATGCTGTACTGCATCACTCACAGGGGCCAGGGATCACATTCATTTATTCATTTTCCAACAACTAAATCTCTTTATATTAATTACATGGAATCAACCAGTTTTGGCCAAAAAAGATGTATTTTTCTAATACTAGTTCTTTGCCTGTGTGATGATCCGTATTGATTTCAACAATTCTCCTTGTACAGAACTTTAAAACTGCAGGCATGGTAAAGGAAAAGAAAACAGCACAAGTAAGTTATCTTAAGTCTGGGATTAACTGTCTGAGGTTTTAAATAAAGGTTTCAGATTAACTACTTGGAGGCATAAGGGCTACCAGTGTGAGTGAGAGTGGCAAACTGAGGCCATTTCATTGTCAGAAACATGACATTTATTGCCCTGACACCTGTATCATAAAATTAAGCTTGCTTTAGAACTTATTCCATTTGAAACCCACGCTAAACAGTCAAGTGTGCCTTGAGAGGTCAAGCTAAGGACAAGAGTTATTTTCAGGGAGTTTTTGCCCTTCAACAGTTAGAAAAATAAGCTACCATTTTACATGTTATTCATAAGTGAGACTGTGATAAACTATTTGTATCCACAGCTCCTCTCACAGAAGAGACAAAAATAAAATCAAGCCTCTTCTCTTTCAAATGAATTTGGCAATTATCATTTATTTTAGAAGTATTTTTGGGTATAGCAATGAAGCATATGATACTACTACAGCTGTGACATCAGTGTAATAATACAGACACGTTTAGTCAAAATAACATACCAGGCTTTTGGGGCAGAGCTTGCAAAAACCTAAAATAGCATTTATGTGGTCACTGGATGCTGATGGAGCTTGTGATGAACCCTGTGACTATGTTGGTGCTTGCACTGATCGAAAAGTACTAGTTGGATTGACATTTTGATTTCCACACTGCTTCAGCATCTGTCCATAGCTGGCTTCCTTTAAAATAGCCTCTACACCTTCCCTAAGGGCCCAGTGTAGTTTTCCTTTTTCAGAATTGTGCAAGTCTTCCAAAATGATATTTTAAATGAGTCTTCATGTCTGCTTCAGAGAAAACACAAATAAACAGGTGCATTGGCATTATGTCCTCCTCAGAAGCTTCTGTCAGCAAGAAAGTTAGTTGCTTTGAGAAGTCATTCTAGTTGGAGGAAAATAATGAAATTATAAAATGCTTCTAAACCAAGAAAATTGTTAATTATTAAGGGAAGTAAAAAAATAATTCAGAAGTGAGTCCTTGACAAATGCATGTCATTTAAATATTTGCTTTTGTTCACTTTTGTCTGCAGTCTGTGACTGTAATTAAGACATTACTGCTCTCACAGAAATGAGAGAGCAATTTAGCATTATTTGTTTAGCATGGTATGTACAGTGGGTTTATAATTTATAGTATCAATAATAATTTCTGTGCATTTTTGAAAGCAAGTGTAATTCTGAACATAATTTTACACAGAAATAAATTAACTACATCAATACAATGTTGTCTTCAGTTTAAAAATTAAAAACCACAAAAGATAATGTGTAAATTTAAATCTAAAATCTGACTCTCTATTTAGAGCTGAGTTAAACATGTTAATTAAAACACATTTCACCAGCTACTTATAAAATTAAGCACTATTTTGTTTGATGTTGGTAGAAATGGGAAATTTGGAGTGATGTCTATTGCTACAGCTGTTTGCAGTCTTTATATAATGCCAGATGTGAGTTTCATGTATCTGCATTTTCTGTTCTCCTGTGAGTCACAACTGATCAAACATGCAAAAGCATAATAAGAGGATGACTGGACAAGATTATGATGCAGGGAATTGTTCAAGACATTCATAAATTGCTGCATAACCACACACACAGAGAAGCAAAATTTATTGTAAAGTCACAGATAAGCAAAACCATGTATAGCTACAATGAATTAAAATAAAAGCATATCAGTTGTAGAAAATGCCTTTGACATATCTTAACTGATGGTCTTTGGATGGATGTAATGCTAAAACACACACGAAATTAGGTATGAGTGTTTTATCAAACCTAGGGGTGATAAACCAGTAATGTAAAATCAAACATAAGTTTCCACAGATTTGTTTTTATTGAATTATCTTCAAATAGATGAGCTCTGCTATGAAATACAGATGCTAGAAGGAGTAGTTGTGTATTTAAATGTAGCTCAATTGCTAAACAAGTGTGTTGGTAAAAGCTGCTGAAGCATCAGCCATATTTTGCTTTTTCTGTTGCCAGAGCCAATCTGCGAATGTTTGCTATGCAACCAGCTGCTGCCTCCTGCAGAGTGTCATCTGTAGAGCCTACCATGGCCAGTAGGAGCTAGCAAAAACACAGAGGAGAAAAAAACAAATCAGTGGGGTTTTTTAACACATAACTAACTTCTGTTTCATAACATTAAAATCATACCTAGAACAACTGCATTCATTAACCCACACGTCTGATAAATAAAATACTTACAGTCACATTAACAACACTGGGTTATACATATGCATGTATCTACCACATGTATAATTTTGTATGCATTTATCTATTAACATCCACATAAAAGAGCAATGCATTATATTTTATCATATTTTTACCTGTGAATTGATATTTTCATGTCTTTTTTCCTGGTCATTGCACTATGTCTATTTATTGGTTGTGACTTGTATTTCTGCTATTGTAAGGAGAAATTGCACATGCTTTATGTGAGTCACATGAGTCACAATTTTCCCTCCAAAGGTACATGCTCAATATTTTTAATAGACAAAGCCATGCTGCTTTTTTTTTTTTTTTTTTTTTTGGGTCTTGATCATGAAACTGGATTCATGTGATGGACCTTTGTGTCCCATTGATTGCAATAGGTTTCTTTATTGTCACAGCTAACTACTCATGTTAAACATCTTGAGGGATATGGATCTGGGCATATCAGTCTTAAATGTCCACATGTAAAAGTGAAAAACAAAAGCTCAAGAAAGGCACCAAACTTTTGGAGTTGATTCAGCTTTTCAGTCATGTATAGTAGATCCTTTACTCTGGAAGTCATTCAAATTTTTCAGTGGAAATTCCCTGGGAGTAAGGTACTGTTCAACATGAGTATGACACAAGACAGGCCTTGGTGATAAAACATTTTTATATATCAAAAAACCATTAATAATGGGCTTTGGATCTCACTTCAGTGTGTTGCAAGTCTGTGATGCAACTACAAGTTCAATATAGTTGAAAAAGAGAAGACTCTTGCTTAGCTTAAATCAACTCCACACAACCCCCAGCTTTCTGAAAATTTGCCAGGCTTAATGTGCGTTCAGGTATTTTGAAGCTCAGACAGCTCTAATTAAAACCTGTATTTTCAGTCTGCAATACTTAGGAATCTGTATTCACCCAAACAATGTTGAGTTAAACCACAGAGAAATCTGTTATCACTCAACTCTGGTGCATATTTTTCATACAGCTAAAATATTACACAAAATTATGAACTGCTAAATATAAAAGCATAAATTGAATGCAGACATCAAATTCATATGCTACCTTTTCCTAACCTTCCAGCAGTCGTGAGGCATGGGCCACAGCTGCACACATATGGCATTTACTTAGAGAGATCAAAGCATTTTGTACTTGAGGAAGTATTTGTGTTAGCCAAATGTACAAAACAAGCATCTTTCCAGTCACCTTTCACCCTTTGACCCCTACATTCAACATGTAAGAGTGCCTGTGATAAGCCTGAATTATGTCAGAAACAGTATTATCAATTAAGCATCAATGATAATTTTTTCTAGGAATCCTTCCTCTTAAAAATTTCCATTCCTGTAATCAGCTATCTAGGTCCAAGTAACTAGGTAGGACTCTTAAAATATGAACCCTTATGAAAGGATAGGCCGGAGTCAAAATGACATGAGAAGAAATGATAGCAGAAAGTTTTATGTTTCTATACATTATTTGTGTGCAAAACCTGGGCCAGGCTCAGCAACCACAGAAGTCAGTGGAAGGTTCACCACTGACTTCAAATGGACATAAGACCAAGGAAACCACAGGTCCACCTGTAATGATGAAGCAGCTCTACAAAGCACAAAGACCAGAACACAAGCTTATCAAATGCTTAACTTATATTTTTTTCTTTAGCAACACTGCTGGATGAAGATCCTCTTTGCCATTTGTCAAGATTTCATTTCTCATCACCTCAAATTACCACATGATTCTTCAGGTGCCTCACAAGTTTCTTGTGCAACTAACAGAAGAAAACTGCTATAGATCCTTCATATCCCTGACTCAAACCCAAAAATATATATGCACATGCCGTGCATATGGTGGTTTTGGTAAAGCTCTAGGTTTTAAATTTGGGGGCAAGGAAACCATATGCCTTATGTGATTATTCACTGCATCTTCACAGATCTAATGCAAGGCTTTTTCAGTGTAGTGAGTGTGGAACTCTAACATATATAATAATTTCAGATAAGACTTGTATCCATGTGCAAGAGCAGATGTTCATCAAATATAGAGTTTTGGAGATACATTATCTAGTAGGAACATAGGAAAAAACAAAAATTGACCTTTGCCTTTGTTATGACTACATGTTAGGTAGGATTCGATTCAAGGTTAATTATCTCTTATTTTAGCTATCATTTCTTTCTAGACTCAAAAGACAGAAGAATTGGTATTTTCTGTCACTTTCCATAGAGAACTCAATATTAAGCAATGATAATAGCTGTAGGGGAGGGTTCATGCTCTTTACTGCAGGTGCATTTTGGAAAATCAGGGTGAGGCACCAAAGAACAGAATCCTACATGAAACTGGTACAAAAGACCCAAATAGATGCCAAAGAACTAACGGTACATATGCAACCAATGCAAACACCGGTTTTTACAAAGGTATCAAATACTGATTTTTTCCTTCTGTGTTCAGGGGATCACAGATCAGTTTCTCTCTAATTTGCTTCTAAATCACTTGCCAGTGGTAACATCTGCAAGAACTGCCACGTCATACAAAATCCAGTACTACGCCGTGTCTCAGGATTTTCACTGTGAGACTTCAAAGCACTATTTTTGGAAACACTGCCCAATACAGTAGCTGCCTGTAAGGACTGTGGATATACAGCAACATTTGTCAGTTAACCTACTCCTTTTGTACTAACAAAAAGACAGCTGAAGAGAAGATTATAAAAAATGTAAAATATTTCAATAGAAGTAGGTAATTCTGTATTTAGAAATCTAGCTTTGAAGATTTTTATATAAATCCTGCCTTTAATGAAATAAAATTTATTCCTTTTTTAATAAACCAAGACATTTTTAAGTCTTTCACCTCCTGATTATCACTCCTTGACCCTTTCATGGGTTCAGTTCCATTCACTGGCAATTTGGGTCATTCAATTCAGGTATGGAAATGCATTCATAGATTGTATATACAAACTACGCACACATATTAGGTATATTTGACAAGTCCAAGAAATCTTTTTCCTTTTTCCTTTTCTTTTATTCCAATGTACTATATGCAATATGACATGCCATTTTTCTTGATATAATACCCTTGAACTTCATGTATCCCTTCCCTTTACTGTTCAGGTATTGTTTTCTGACACATGTAAATGTTAACAGATGTGAGAAGCAGTAAAAAAAGCATGTGGTATAAATGCTTCTTTCTGGCACACAAAAGGCACTTTCCATAGACAGAGAAAGCATTTGCAGCACCATGTAGCCTTCATTTTCTGTTGGCAGGTATCTATATTCCAAGGCTAGAGTCCAATATTTTTGCACAGTTTGCACGTCATACCAGTAAATAAGCACAAATACAAGCTGTTTGGAGAATGTACAGGGCATATGTAGCATTTCTGGAATCCAAAAGCAATGCACAGCCAAATCATTTAAATATTCAGAACAATTAAGATTTTGCTATTACTACCCCAGAATTGTGACACTATATTATGACAACACAATCACAGAGTAGTTCAGAACAGAGGGGCTCTCAGGAGATCTCTAGCCTAGGGTCATGCTCAAAGCAGAGTCAGATATGAGGTTCGGCAGGGTTGCCCAGAGTTTTTAAGTCTGATTGTGAAAAACTTCAAGAATAGAGATGGCACAACATCTTTGGCAACCTATTGGAATGTTTGACTGACCTGGTGGAGAAAAAGGTTTTTCCCTGTACCCTTTTACTCTTGATTATGCTCATTGGTTCTCATCCTCTTGCCATGCATTGCTGTGAAAACCTAGCTCCACCTTTTTGATGACTGAACCCCCCATAGGAAATGCAAGGCTGCTGTTGAGTCCACCTAAAGCTCTCTCTTCCCCAGGCTCAAAAAGCCCAGTTTCCTTAGGTTCTCCTCACAGAGCAGTGCTTCAGGCTCTGACCATCCTGGTGGTCCTCTGTTTAACCTATTATGGTTTATCCATATCTTTATGGTTTATCCATATCTTCCCTACATCGAAGGCCAAAGCTGGGTGCAGAATTCTAGGTGTGATCTAATGAGTGCTAAAGGGGACAATCACTTCCCTCAACCTCAGGCTGTGCTCCTGCTGTAAATCCGGAGTTGTGACTTCTTTGCTGTCAGGACACGCTGCTGGCTAATGTTCTGCATGTTGTCTACAAAATCTCTATATCCTTTTCAGTGAATCTCCATGCTCCTCAGCATGTCAGTCTCTAGCCTGTATCCCTGCAAACAATGATGTCTTTCTAGATTTTTTCACTTCTACAAAAGAAGTAGCCCAAGGGGATTTAAAAGCAGAAAAAGCAAAGGTAAGTATTGTACCAACAAAACCTAAATCTGAAAAAATCTCAGATGGTCTCCATGTACTGGTTACAATAACTTAGAATTACTCACTTTCCTTCATCCACAGTCACTGCCGCTTCCAGACTCAGAGAGGGGCAGCAGAAAGCACAGGGTGTCATGTTTGCAGGAAGTATAGAGGTTGGCATGGAATAATCTTTAAATAAGGGGTCATGAGATGTGTCCACAACAAGTTTTATAAAACAATGGAAAGTGCAGAACACGGCTATTGGAAAGAGGCTCCCCTGCTCAGACAAAACAGATAAAAGATCAGCCTATTCAATACTCCAGAGTCCTGTGAATGTGGGCGAAAATTATGAATAAAGAATAACTTTATAAAAAATACTTCATGCCCTTTTTGTCCTGGCTTCTTTAGGTTTTCTGCCCTGTAAAACAAATCTTATTTAAATTTTTCTAATCAGAAGGAAATATGGATAAACTCCTTCAACAAGATTCATATCTATACTGGGAAGCCAGTCAGAGTTCACATAGAGCTTAAAATTCCTGGAACTAAAGACATACACTTCAGTACAACATCTTGTAGATTGACATAGCATTTCCAGTTGGTGGTAGAACTTGCCTTTTTTTTTAAATTTAGATTTAGTATCTGGCTTCTTTTACATGCAACATTTCCTGAAGGATGCAAAATTTCTAGCACTGTGATTTTCTAATTGTGTAACACTTCTTTTTCAAAAAAAGACATTTTTCACATGTTTTTTATAAATCTAACCTAAAAGAAAAAAAAATACTTTAAATAAAAGCATATGCTACAGGCTTATCCAAGAAAGTATCAGTCTAGATCCAGCCAGCATTTTCTAACTTTCAACACCACAGTGCACACTGGAAAATATTAAAGCACCTAGTTAGAGTGTTGTGTTTCCTATGAAAATACTTCTCATAAAATTAAATTATAAATAATAAAACATACTCCACAATCAAAGCATAATGAAGGTTAAGCTAAGTCACTGTTTCTAAACTAAAATTCAGGCCGATTTCCTGATTTTCCTTTTCAGCTGAACGAAAGGATAAGACATGTACCATTACCCATACTCTTAAAAAGAAGATGCGCATGTAAGTTCTGGGGTGTTTTGTTTGTTTGGTTGGGTTTTTTTCTCAGGTGGTACAAAGAAAAACAGATTTCAAACTAAAGTCCCATGCACCAGGCAACACTCTGAGCTAGCAGCTGTACAAAATCCAGTATCAAGAAATTCCAACAAAGGCAAAAAATAGGCAAAGCTGACACTCACTGTGCTGATTCCCCCTTGCACAGGGTCCCTCCTCCCTGGGACTAAAGTCACAGCAACCCCTGGTGCAGCCCACTTCACTCATTCTGAACATAAAGAGGTGGAACTGAAGCTCGCTGGTTTGGGTGGGAGAAGTTCCGGGAAGATTACACCTGGCTTTTTTTCCTTTCTTGTCTTTTCTCTCTTCCACAAAACACATCTCTGTTCTGGCAGCCACAGGAAAAACGCAACTTTTTGGAATCACTCAAGAATGGCTGTGGGGTATCAGGAAGTCCAAAGGGCTAAGGTACACCTGGTAGCAGGCTGGCCAGGAACTATATCTTCTTTCTCACCCTTCCCATCCTCCCTCAGAAAGAGTACAGGAGCTGGAAAACCTGTGCACTTCCTCCAAAGAGGTGCAGGACTCCAAATTAAGATGAGAACAGACTTTCCTGCAGTTTTTGTGCACCTAAACCATCTCACCTGTCTCAGGACTTAAGACAGGTGATTTGTCCTTGGCAAGTCATTTTTCTTATGTGACTGCCTGGGAGAAAATGGCTGTTGGCAAGATGAATCCCACAAAATGCCAGGAAATTATGGGAAAAAAGAGTAGGGCTTGATAGTCTTCGTGAAATATTCTGAATATATGATTTCTGGTACTTTACCATGAGATGTTTACTATTTCATTAGGATGAACAGTTTCAGTGAGTTACAACTAATTTTACATTATGATAGATTTGAAGTTTAAAATTCTTCTGGGTACAGCTTTATTTTTCCATTTTTCCTACCTGCTGTCTATCCATTTTTGTCTATTTTGTCTAGTTCCCTCCTTTGTTACAACAAACCTGAAAGGCATCTGGGACAAGGGCCATATTTCTTTAGTATCTGAATGGGAACAGCAGTCTTGAAAAGAAATCTCTTGACCACACAATAATAACAACATACAAAATAAGAATATAGTTGTCATATTCTCCAATAAGGTTAAATGTTGCATTGCATAACTTTGGAGACATACATAAAACCTATATGCCTAAAGGGAACTATAATATGGTACACCCACATATACTGGCAAATGTTTATATAGCTGCAAAATATGAATACACTCTACAGCTCTCTCTTCACCTCATCTGTTTTACTGTCTTTTCTTTATACAGTTATTTAGAGAAGGATGCCCTCCTTCTCTGCAAAGACACAATAAATGGGCAGAGAACTGTGAATATCACTGACAAGGAGAAAAGCAACAAAATGTCAAATGGTGAAATTAGAATAGTTTAAAAACTGCAAATTTGCAAACCACTTTTAAATAAGTTTATCTCTATTTGATACTTAAAGGATTTCAGAGGAATATTTACAACTATTTCAGGAGTAAACCTAACTGCCTATAAAAATATGCAAAGGTGAACTAGCTAAATAAAACTAGCTATCAAAATGATTTCTATTTGTTTAAAAGGTACCATTATATGGAACAAACTGGAGACCTTAAAGGGAGACAGCTTGAATCTCCATTCAGCTGCAAGACGTTTGGTGCAATATTAAGAAAGAATTCAATCATCATGAACATTCCAATACACAAAAAGTCTTACAGGATATGAAATTCATCCCATAAAAAACAATAGGCAGATTTGATAATCCCAAAGTGATGAAACACAGGGTCTCACAGCATATTTTTATTTGAACCACTTTCTGTATTTTTATTTTTATTTCATTGTAGTTTTCAAGAGGAGATTAACATATAAAAAGCTTTTGGTGGCATAGAGAGAATCAAGAACTTTTTTTTCAATTTCAATAGAGTGACATTTCAAAATTTTATTTTTCATTTCAATGGAAATTGATTTTATTAAGATTAAATTATGAGCCTGCTTACTTATTATATGGAATGGACATTCAAAACTGTAAACTTAAGTCATGGATGTCCCTTTCATAGTTTGGCTCAGTAACATGTTGTGGACTATCCTTCCTTTGTATCATTGCAAGCCTGACCAATCTTTCTTATTTTTTATTTCCTGCTCCTTTTCCATACTTGCTTTTTTACTCTTTGCTTTCCTTTTGATTTTGCAGGAGCATGACTTTTACCTTTTCTTCTTAAACATTATTGACAAGGTAGTAAAGAAAATTGATAAAGAATTGTTAATTCAGTTTTGTTTCAAATTTTTTAACATTACTATGGGTATAAATACTATAATTTTGTTTATCTCTAGAAATCATATGAAGATTTTATGGAAGTTAATCAGGGGTAGTTGCAAATGAACTATCAGCAGCAAGTCAGAGGAAAAAACCGAGGTTTAAGCTGTCCATTAACCCTGACATACTGAAGGGTTCTGCCTGATTTCCCAGCAATGCTCTGAAAACATGATGTGGCTTTTTTTTCTTTTGGTTTGTCTGATATTCCTGAAACGCACTCTTAACTATTCCATCTTTGAAACTAACACTGAACTGCAGTAAAGAGACACTACATTTTCCGGATTTTTGACAAATGTTACAATTTTTACAATTTTACAAATTTTACAATGTTTCTCTCAAGTGCATCTTATCCTGAGAGGAATCTGAGGACATAATCTGACTGTAACAATATTTTAAAAGTATGTTAGATCTACTGGTATGCATGAACTGACTTCAAACTTTCTTCTTCAATTGAAAGTACTGATTTTGATCTCTAAAGTTAATATAGCTTTAAGTCCAATGCTCTAAGGGTCGGTCTCGCTTCCTACATACGATCATCATAATCAAAACCAGTGAGGTGCTTTTGCTAGTAAACCTTACATATCAAAGTCTGGGGATAAAAGCAGGAGGTTCTCCCTGTGAATTTGTACAATAGCATTTATTCGAAATAAGTAGCCAGCACATTTTAAAGCTGGGTTTTTTGTGGCACACAAGAAGACTGTTCTATAGTCTTACATTTTAAGATGTGGGGGTGGCAACAGTGCATACATTTACATAAAATGGAAGATGAGTGGTACTGTTCAACATATAATCTGATTTTAGACTAGTAAATGTACTAGAAAATGTTGAATTAGAACACAGGGTAAATAAATGTATAGATTGTATGAACACAGATCAGCTTCAGTCATACAAATATGAAACTGAATGTGATGAAGCAAGAAAAGGTCTGGGGCTGTTAATGGACAAGAGTACATGTATAGTCCACATGTTCATTCATACTAGTAAGTATAAATTTTCGTAATATCAGAAAATTAAATGTATGCTACCATTTATTTCTCAAGATTCTCAAACAGCTTTTTTTTTGCTATTAGAGAAGACCAAATTATTTTATATTAAGGAGTCATCTTCCTATAATAGATGCAAATTTATTTATGAACAGTTTGGTCAGTTGTCATAAAATATATTTACAAGTGCTGGAAATTGGTGTGCTTTTAAAAAGTCTGTGTTGTGGAAAAACATTACCATGTACACTTATTGTGACAGATAAATGGTTTGGTTTTTAGGTGACTGAAACCAAGGGAGTTGCTTGAATTAGCATTCCAATCAGGCCATATTCAACCAAAGTATTTGTGATTTGCATACAGTTATTTAGAGGGGAGTTAGATAGTTTTTCCAAAATAAGCAAAATGTCTCTCCAAAGCCACTCAAGGACTCTGGCCACAAGGTGCTTGAACGGCTGCTGGCTTTTAGAAGCTTTGTGAGATCAGAGACTTTTAAAAATACTGTGTTGCATGCAAACTAGCAAGCAATAATACCTGTCTGACTTTTATATGTCAGAAATATTAGAGACCTTTATCTGCTTCCTTTCCTCTCTAAATATATAACTATGAAGTAGGAAATGAAAAATCAATTAATAAAATTTAAATTTAAAGCTTTTCTCTGATTAGAACAAAAGCCTGTTCCTCATTTTTTTATTAACTTCTCAACTTCAATTCCAAGCTTCAGGTTTTGGAAATGTTTTTGGCTTATTCATTAGTTTGAGCTCTTTTAGTTCTATAAAAAGAAAGTTATAGTTGTGCTTGGGCAAGTGGAGGTTGTACCACATGCATAAAAGCTCTGCTAAAGTTGGTTAAAGCATGCGGGGGAAGATGTGAACATTAATTTTCTAAAACCATGCAACTCTGTGCTTTAACACAGGAGATAAAAAAACATGTGAACCTTCTACCTGAATGTTACTGCAAAAGGTAAAAAGAATAATGATCAAACCTGTTGTGGTGGTTCCTTTGTCTCTCAGGTAGGATGAAATGGTTGGAGCTAACCAGCTACCCAAGATATCATTTCACAATGCTAGTGCAAGCACAAGAATATTACTGACCACGTGTTGGGCAATCTTGGGTGAGTATGTCTGAGGCATGCTGTCACCTAAATAAAACAGTATGTGGAAATGATTTAAGAGAAAGTACTGCTCCCACATGGGGAATGTGCTCTCTGCTTCATCAGCTCCCCACTCAAACAGGCTACTTTCTCATTTAAACAGCACATCATGGGTTTGACTCATGATGACAATTAAGGAACTTAACATCCTTCTCTGAACAGAAGTATCTTTATGCAGAATATTGTAAATTTTGTGAAAGAGTGGTTTCTCAAAATACAATTCCCTCATATGCATTTCTGATGCAGAAGAATTAAACAGACAATCAGTTTCTCCCCCTACACTCCAGGATGTCAACAAAAATTTAAGGATAAATAACACCTACATATAACTGCAAATTTCATGAGGATTCTTGGATTATGAGACCAAGAGCAGAAAGATTAACAGAAACAGCCTGATCAATCAGAAGCCAAGTCAGGGCTTCATAGTGTCCCTAACTGTATCTTACACTGAAAATTTTTCTGTCCAAATTGTTTGCAAGGACTTCATTGCTTCAGCCAAACATTTTCAGTCCTAACCAATAGTTACTGGCACTCTGCATCTGATGTACATGTAGTGTGCAAAACTGTTCAGTGTAGTAAGTCTATGAAAGGGGAAAACTTTGCACTGAGCTGTGATGTATTTGCACAGGACATTTGACCTCTACGGTTCTGCACCGTGAACTGCAGTCTGCAATTGTCTCTGTCTGCACTCATCACAGTGTCACAGAGTATTGCCAGCAGTTTGTGACATCACCATTTACTGCCCTTCCCATTACCAATTATGAAGATCTTTTGGCTCCAAAACTTCATCCTAATTTCTAAACTTTGATTCCTGAGTTTTAAACAGTTATTTATCCTCTTTAGGACTCTCCCTTCTCATCACATCGTATTTTAACTTCTTTAACAGTTTTTGGTGAAGGGTGTTGCTCAATGCTTTCTTAAAATCCAAGCATGGTCAATTCCACCTTTCCAAACAGCAACAGGAATATTGCACACCAATGGAGTAATCAACTGATGGAAAGACAAAATGCTTTGAGAAGCAAAAGACTAATAAAATATTCTCTACACCATGAATGTTCAGCAAACCCAGTGCCAAAGTATGATGGGCTTTTTTTCAATATACACACTCCCTGAGCCTATAATGCCTCTGGAGTCCAACAATCATGTCTCTCTGGAATTCTGAGAAGTAGTGAATCCAGTCTAATGAATGTTGTATTTGTGCAGATTGTACAGATACAATGAAAGAGATACCAAGAGCAAATAAACCTGGAATCATCCCACATACCTGTGGTCAGGGTGGACAGTAGACAAGAATGGGTGAAGGACAGGACCTTTAGAGAGGCAATTTCGATTTTAGGTGTTCTAAAGAACTTTTTGATATTTTAAACTTTTTTCTATTTCCACAGAGACCTAATTATGTATCTTATCCTAGTATTTGGAACTGTCATACCTGTACAGCAGTATGGAAGCACGTTTAGGAGTTGCTGCTTTATCAATCCAATGTCATGGAAAAGTTTTTTTATTTTTATCTATACCTTCAATACAAATGCAATGAGTAGACTAGAATCAGCCTAAAGGCACCTTCTATCTAGCTTTACAGCTCCCCTAAATCAAAAGGTAACACGTAATTTACAGTGTATCAGACTCTAATTAAAAAGTGTTACTGGCTAATAATATTCTCTCACTTTAACATTACATTCTTTTCTTCAAATCTTCCAGAGGTGAAGAATTATCATAAACCATGGCAAGAAATTCTGCACTGACTAGTAGCTGACAAATACAGCCAATAATTACTCTTAGAGATAAAAGCAAAATTAATTAAAATCAAATTTTCAATGAAATTAAATCACATGAACCTTCACTTATAGTCCAGGAGAAGATACATTTTAGCTTTCAAATGCAATTGATTGTAAAATGAGCATAATTGCATCAGCAATTCATATCCTGTCCCTGCCCTCACTCAAGTCAGGACAGAATTCTCATCAGGCTCGTGCTGCCTGGCAGCCAAAGTAGAGAACAGTGACCAGGAATTAATATTAGAGTCCATTCCCTAATCCACACACTGCAAATGGGCTTTTCCTTAGCATCTTTCCCTTGAAAGTGGTATCAATAAGTTGTCCTTATCACTTAAAAGATACCAGAGAGTGTGCTTTGCAATGGCAACATAAGAAAGATTACAATGAGTAGGGCTTGAAGCCAAACTGAACTGAGTGATTGATTCTACAGGAAGAGCTTTGTTCTTGGTATTTTTTATGTTCAGATTCTTTGAATAGCTCCTTACATACAAGGAAACTATTTTTGATCAGCTGAATGTCAAAAATAATTACCTGGCATTCTGTCTTTACACATTAAACCCAGTATCTCTTAATTAAAAAACTAATTTTATATCTGACAGTTCAGCTAAGATACTATTCCATAAACATAAAAATATTTTAATGCTCTTCTTTCTTATGATTGCCAAATTAGAAAGAAATGATTCACACAGTCACAAGGATAAGACTGGTGCAGGGAGCTAAACAATTGCAAGAAGCTGCTCTGTGTATTTCTGTGGTTTGGAAATAGCGCCAAGTCAGAAGGAAAAGACATTCTCTGCATTTTCTAAAGCAAGATAAATACAGAAAAGAAATATAGATGAAAGATGGAACTGCTATCTGCAGATTCTGCCAGATTCCTTGGCTTTTTGGCACACCTATTGAAGCTGGCAGACTTAGCCAGTAGCAATCTTTTCCATTAAAAGGAGCAGCATATATTTTGATTTAACATACTTTGTTTGTGCATTTTGAAGCTTCAAAAATGTCTATTTAAATTTTTTTAATGATTCCTTCTGCACAGTTGGCTGCAATTGCCCTTATTTGAAATGGCTCATTTATCACTAAAAGAGCTGCAGGGCACAGCTACTGTTAAACAGCTCCAACAAATGTACAGCTTAGTGGGACAAGCTTCTTTTTATAAGACTAAAAGATGTTTAAAATGTGCCAAGAGGAGCTTTATGCCAGCCTCTAGGTTTGTTATCCAAATGTTACAAAATTAGAGATCTCCTGAAGCACAGAGTTTGGGCAAAAATAAGCTGATCTCCCTTAGGCTGCTGTTTTCTCCCATCCACAATCAGCCAGATTTTAACAGAACACTTGTTACATATCATAAACTTCAGTAATGTGAAATTTTGAAAAAGTAATCTAAAGTCTGAGGCTTAATCTATACTAAAGCCAAACTTCATTACCTTTGCCAATGGTGCAAAAGCAAAATGTTTTACATAAAAGTACCCTTACTTTATGAATGGTGACATTTTGCTCATTATGAAGGTAGAAGAGCTACTGGCTCCTGCTTTCTGAAGCTAAAGCTGTAAGCAAAATGTTTAAAGCAACCTGGCAGTTGCCAACGCAATGGAAACTGGTGTAACACTGTCAATTTACATTACTCCTTCTGAAATGGAACAAAACACGATAGTATGTGACTTAGTTTATGGAATCTCTTATATCCAAGATGTAAGTGTGATGTGATGTGATTGATACATTTGTGGGTAAAGGGATTTAGCATATTTTTGGTAGACAACAGACATGCAGAAATTTTGGAATCTAGTGCCCTCTTTCTTGATGTCCAAGAACTGTAACAACTGTTATAAAAAGCAACAGGCATCAGCTTGGAGTATGTGCCAGACACGCCGTATCTCCAGCCTGAACTGTGGAGCCTGAGCAGAGCAAACCACTACAGTTACAAAGGGGGTTTTCCTAAACATAAAATTACAACAAAAAAATGTACATTGCAAATAAATACTACTATACCCCAAAAGTATTACTGCATAGATATTACATTAAATACTTTGGATTGATTTATGAAGATATATTAAACCTTGCTTTATAATGTAAAACTCCATATTGTGTATTTATTGTCCTCACCAAAGGACCCCACAAGAAAACAATCAAACCTGCTGCCAAATTCTCCTAAAGAAGTGGGTGCCAGTGCTTTTCCATTTCATTTTCTATACTCCAGATAAATATAGTATGTGATAACAGGTTGGGTTTAGAATGTTTTCAGTAGAAATTACTAGTAATTGTCTTCCACATTTTGTAATTCACATCTATTTATTTCACAAAGATGGTCTTATGAAAGTCTTTGAATATAAAAAAGTTAGCCAAAACTTCTTGTAGGAATTTATGACTTTAGCAAACAATGACCAGTTTTCTGGAAGCTCTGCACAATAAATTACAGAAGCTGTATTTTTTAACACAGTCATTATAAAAACCTTCCAAATATGAAATCTACATTTCACAATAACTTTCAGAAATCGTGGTTAAATAAACGGATTTTATATCTTGCAATATCACAAGGGAATAGAAGAGCCTAACCTTTCTGCCACTAAGAACTGAACTCAAAAAGCACAGATACCTCCTATTATCTCCACACAGGATTCAGAAGATAGATTATAGCTGTTATGCCTTCTTTGCCAAATAAACCAAAACCAATCTACCAACAAGCCCCAGCTTAACACATCCATGCTCTCCCCACCTCCCTTTCCATGCATTTCTTGAGGCTATACCCTGATGAAAAGACAATTAAAAAAACCCTAAAAGGTATGATTATACAAATCAAGTTTGATTCTTAGGGCATGAGTGTCTTCTTTGCCAACTTTATTGTACCAAGCAGTTGAAATTTACTTTTCAGCATTCCTGGTGATGTTCTTATAAGCTACCACACCTGATATTCCAGAAGACATCCATTAGTATTTTTTAACATAAGAAAACATAAGAGCACTTCCATGTTGGGCAAATAATAGAATAAACCAGACCATAGAGTAAGGCTAAAAGTCAGTTCTATGCATGGGTAGGCTGGAGAGACACTTTCAACAGTAAAAAATATCAGAACATGAACAAAACCTCTGATCACCTGCATTTCAGGTATGTACATTAATCATTAGCCCAAAATAATTAGTTCTATATGTACAATGGAACAAGAACAGGAGAAAATTAACTTTTTCATAGTGCAGCACAGAAATACATCTTTAAATTAATTTGGAAAATAAAAGCTGTTCAGAACAATGCAAAGCTAAACAGAGACTAATTTACTTCGACTTCATGTAGCCTTCAGCACAGGCACACACATGCAAAACCCTGACAACAGCACCAGTTATGGTTCCCATATGGTGTGAGTGCCTTAAAGTCTGGGTGACTGGCTCCTCTCCAGTGGTTCTTGATTTTTACAAAAAGTTTACAGTCAGTATTCATTATTTGTATTTTACTTAAGATGACTGAGTGGCAGTTATGAATTAGCAGTTTTAAAAATGTATCCTGGTTTGCTTAAAGTATCAAATATGAACACATAAACATTTTTCTAGCAGTTCTGTTTGTTCATCTCCATGTTCTTGTGTGTTACATTTAAATTGAAAGTTTTCTGGAGTCATCTGCTTCTCATGCAAGTACACATCATTCCCTAGCAAAGTGAACCCCTTATCTGTGATCAGTACCTTTAAGAATCATCACAGTACACAGAAAAAAATAAATAAAAAATTAATAACTTTACTATTTCTTAGCTAATTAGTTCAGAATTCAGGCAGAAATTTAAAGTCAAAACATCAAGGGATCCTTGTATAAGATACTGGAAATCACCTCAATGGGACGATCTCCTTAAATGTTTTATAATATTTCTGTACCATCTGCTTGGGTACCTGTAAAGGTAGAATTTTCTTGGCAGGCAGAACAGGCATTTTTTAGCTTCACCCTTTACAATCCAAGCCACTGGTATTCTTTTCACAGACCTTAATAAACTCTATAATTCAAAAGTATTTACCACTTTCTCAGCCAGTAAACTCCTTCAGTTTTCTAACGAATCTTATCTCTGCCAAAGCTGCAGTCCTCTACTGTGGAAAGGCAATATTTTGTTTTAAAGGCATTTAAAGGCATAAAGAGTTACTGTGTTGGTCTCTGAATATCTTGTGGCTGCTTTTGAATTGTGAATTATTCTTTCGAAAATGAGAGCTAAGTCATTTGACATTTATAAAGTATTTTGACAAAAATTAAAATCTTACATCACAATGTCTAAATTCACTGGTGATTTTTTTACTCCTGTGCATGAAGGTTTAACCTGTGGATCCATTTCCAGAAAGACATGAAAATCAAAGTAGAAAATTGACCAAATACAAACTTTGAGGGAAATACTGTGGCCAAACAGAATAAAGAAAATCTCTGATGTTCTAACAGAGCTTACATAGAAAAAGGGAAGTTATTTTACCTGATTTAAGTATTCATACAGATATTACTGGAATACTGAATTTTATTCTGAAGTATGTCGTAATTTAGTCCAAAAAGGAAGTTCAAAAATAAAAAATTCAGAACTGACACACAAATATAGTTAAAGAATTCAAAAGACAGAAATTCCATCAGCGATTACACTTGCCTAGCTAATTAAAAATATGACAATGAGACAAGCAATTTAATTTTTTTCAAGAAGAATGTATATGAGAATGGAAGTTATGCAGGGCTTGTCAGTTTACCAAGCAAAAGCATCATACATGTAATTGCATAAGATAAAGCTAGACAAACCTTAGGCTACAAATAAGGTGCAAATGTTTTTATGGGGAAGGTATTTAACTACTGGAACAAGTTATGATGTCTCTGGTGGATTTTCCATTGCTGGAATTTTTTAAGTAAAGAGTCAGTGTTTTTCTAAAAGATATACTCTATTCCAAACAGAAAAAAATGAAGCAATGTCTCTGGTTTGCATGAGCAAGGCTAGTCAGACTCAGTCATTAAAATGATCCTTCCAGTATTATAATGTACAGACCTACAAGTATGTCATGTGAGAATAGTGTCCAGTTTACCAGACTATAATCTTATTTGGCCTTTTGAAATATTGGCATATTACCTCTCTTCCAGCCCTGCAACTTCCCCTGTACCACAAGCTTGCTGAAAATCAACATCCAGGAGGATATTAATTTAAATTCAGCTGTCTGAAAGCTAGCTGTTTAGTCTGAGCTAGTCACCTAGGTTCTTTCTACATTCAGTGGAGAAAATTAGGCACTTTCATGAGTCTATTCCTTGCAAATATCTTGGGCATCTATTTTCAGCTGGGATAAGTCTGCAGGTGTCTCTCTCTTTCCATTGCCTACAGAAGGTGTCTTAGTTTAGACTACTTTATACTCCATTCCTAAAAGTGGCCAAAGTTAGATGAAAGGAATCCATCCTTAATACTCCAAAGATCTCTTTCAAAATCCTTGGATTCAAGTTAGTTAGATCCACTAATTTAAAACATCTGGCATTATTAGATCATACTCAAAGTGTTCTTCAGTTACAGCTGGGCAGATTGAGTTTCATCACCATCATAGCATATAAATTCAACTCATCTGTATTCTTCTAGGAAAAGAAAAATTAGTATTTTTAATAGCTCTTTCTTATTGCACTGTTATTCAGAATTCTGTCATTCCTATCTAATAATGAAATGGACTGTATGCTCATTTTTAGAAGTTCTCCACTGCCTTGGAAGGGATTCACCCCATTAAACATAGATACCTACAGCATAGATGTGCAGCTCTAACCTTTGAACCTACACTGTCTTTACAGCCAAAGGAGACCAGAAAATTTTGCCAGTAGAAACCAAGGTGCCTTATCTTTGCATAAATGTCCAAATTAAAAGAGATGAAACGCTAAAAATCTATTCTTCTTCCTTGACTATTAGAATTGGGATGACTATTTCAGTTTGGCATGTGCACTGTGTAAACATTTAAAGTTAAGATGAATTACTAATTTGATTAATTTTGTTCTTCCACAGCCTGACTTTGGCTGCTTATTTTCTCTTGTTCTTACTTTTTTCATTACTTTAATAATCTCCTCAGAGACTTCTCAGTCTCATTAGCATCATAATAAAAGACTGGCCTCAACCCTGTAGATGATGAAGCCATTCAAGCTTCCTAGACCTTTTTTACACAGAAATCATCATCATCATCATCATCATCATCATCATCATCATCATCATCATCATCATCATCATCATCATCATCATCATCATCATCATCACTATCATCCACAAAACCAAATCCTTTATATCACTTACAAAGTCAGAAATTAACTTCTGCAATAGCAGAAATTAACTTCCGTAAGAGATTATCTTTCACCTTCCATCATTTGCGAAGGAAGAATGACCAGGAATAATCAGCTGCATGTTTTTCACACGTATATACTTTGAATTTTTTTAATACCTGAAGCCTTTCAGAAGGTATATTATGAGCAGTTGCATGGGTGCCTGTCCTATCACACCCCCATCCTCACTCACTCACTTCAGAAACAATCCAAATCTACACCTTGCCAACATAAGCAAGAAAAAGAGTGACTGTAGCACAGAGTAGCATTGTATTATCTTGACATGGTCTGTAGGAAAATGACTTAATTACTTTTTGGCATCTTCTGATGACTTTACTTCTTCCTTTAAAACATGTTTACACTCATCTTTTCACTACTAAAGTAACTGCACTTCCTTAGTCTCCCATTTCCTCCCCAGTCCTTTTACAATTTGTCTTACAAGGGCCTCCCTTGTAATAAACCTGTACTCTTTAGCTCACAGTTAGACTTCTTTTTCATGAACGAGCTTGATTGTTCTAAGTTTTCAGCAGCAGGCAAATACAGGTGGACATCATTGTTTCTCTGCAATAGCTTTAAGGGAAATGTTCTACTGTTTCCATGAGTGGTGATGGCTTGGTGCTGCTTTCAGTTGCCTGTGAACTTTCCTATTTCTCTTCTCTTATTTTCTCTATAATGGTCACAGACTCGAAGTATAAAGAATGTTGCCTGATATTCCTGTTTATCTCAGCTGTAAACTGCCAAACCCCCACGGGGTTTCTCTTCTTCCTTGGTTTCTGGATAACTGTCTCCAATCTTGAATGCAAATTGACACCTGTTCCTCACTCTGATGTCTATCAATTTATCTTGCTGTCTAGTGTCCCACAAGTCATTACTGCATCTTTGAAAATGCAAATCTATTTTCCAGCACAGCCATGAGTTTTTACTTGAGAAAGAGGAAATATGTTCTGGTGTTTGGTAGAAAGAAAACATTTATTCATCTGTCACAGGTCATAACCATTGTTCCATTCCCGGTCATAAGAACATTGATTGTTGAACTGAACATAAAAGAATAACTTCATAAACTGCCTTTCTAAACTTCCTCCAAAATCCCTGTCTCCTTGGAATTTCACATGGCAGCTGACATACACCAGTGACTTCCTACAATTTCTATCATATAGACCCACTTGACAAAATTAAATGCATTTTGGGTGCAGTTACAAATAGGTGAAAATATCCAACACTGGTTCTGTATCACTGTTGTTTTGTGATTCGCAAAAAATGTTTGAAGCAGTAGCAAAATGTGAAATACAACATTCTGATTGGAATTATTTTCTGTTTATAATTTTATTACTAGTTTCCTGGACAAAAACATGTATATACACATTGAATAGGGAATGGTCAGAAAGTCTAATGCTTTGAGAAAGTCTCTGACCGACTGTTAAAGCACTCAGCAACTGTGTCATTCACACAGGCTAAATGTTTCCCTGAAGCATCACACATTCTTTGTATGTGAACACAGCACATGAACATGTGCTGGAGAACACCTGGGATTAGGCAACCCATTTGCAACTACAGAGGCTGCGACATTAATCCAACTGTGCATGATCACTGAAACACCAGATATCTGGTAAAAGATGTAAAAAAATCAAACTAATCCAAATAAGTTTCCTAGAAAAAATATGATTGTTCCTGGAATAACCTGCACATAACAACCTCTATATAAATACAAAGTATGCTTTCAGTCAACTATTCACTGGAGAGGCTAGAAGAATGGAAACACCCAGGCATTCTGTCATTACTGTGAACCACTGAGCAAAGATATGCAATGGCACAGACAGAGTGCTGCAACTGCTGTCTCGTTCGTGCTGGGCAGACCAACTGAGCAGACCAGGCAAGACTCAGCCCTGTACAGACTCGTGCATTTCTGCAATTAAATCTAGACCCACGCCCCGTGCCATCTGGGAATGCCCATCTAGCCTTTCTGAAACTCCAGTTATTGGTTCTTGATGGCAATTCCACTGGTGCCAGCAAGGCAGTCAAGCTCTTAAGTGTTGGTGGATTGGTCATCTGTGCCCTGAGCTGTCATGGTGCATGTGTTGATTTGCTCCATGATCTGCTCAGCTCTGGCAACACAGGACAAAAGCACTTGGACTAGCACATCTGGAAAATCCAGAATATTGTGAATAATAAAAAATATTTTAAAATTGTTATATTTTTCTGTACATCCCTATTTATCTGGAAGTACAAATTAATGTTTTTTATTAGTCCAAATGCATTAATTAAGACTGAAAAACAAAGGTGAACCTAGAGTAAGGTAGAATGACTCTAAATGTGCATCATCAGAATCAATGTGGTGCAACTTATAAAACCTGAAATCTGCATAATAAAATGAAAGAAAACAGATTACAGAAGCTCAGAAAATGGATTCTGCCAGTTGAACAGAGATTAAAAAGCAAGATTAAAAAGCAAACAAATGCTAATGCTGTAGTACAGCATATATGCCTCTGTGCTGTATAGCCCATGTATGTGACTGTGATAGGAAAGTGTTACTCTCCAGTGCTGAAACAGTAACTTAGATTTGAGTAAGCTCAAGTATTGGGCCTTAAACTGAATATTTAAGTATTTTTGATCAGAGGATCCTTTAAAGCCAACAGCGCACAGGTGAACACATGATAATTCAGGACCATTAACTGAATTCAGTGCCAGAACTGAAACTGCTCACAATGAAGTACACTATCATAAATGCAGGCATAAATCAACATTAATAATAACACATTATAAGTCAACTCTTACTGTAAATACATTTAGCTGAACATGAAGAAAAATGAAAGGTCTGCATACAGTGAATCTTTCAGGGAATTTATGAAAATTGAGAACTCCTACTGTCTCTGTCTCTAAAGCCATAATGCTCATCTCTCCTGTGTCAAATAGTAACTCTTCTGCCTTCAACTAGTAAGACAAAACTTAGCTAAAAACATATTTTTGAAAGAAAATTTTGTTCTAAGATAAGATCTTTGCAGAATGTGATTATGCTTAACTCCTAAAATAAGAATTTTATAAGTAAATTCAGAATTCACCAAAACAGCTCCAGGTAAACTAAACCTTTGTATGATGGTATCTTAATTTGTTCCACTTACACTCAATGTCTAGGTGGCTTACTGCCATATTAGGCAACAATCCATTAAGATAACCCAACTTCTTTAGCAAATGTCACTTGAGAATGACAAAATGCTGATGTCATGCCACTACCAGCCTAGGTCAGAGTTGAGTACTCTAAAGGTGAACGTTCACATCATCCTTCCATTGTCAAAACCCACCTAGCTGTCATATTTTTGACATCAAAATCCTGTTTCCTAATTCACTAATTAACCAAACGTTTTTAGGATAAAGTTTAGAAAATTTGATGTTCACAGCAGTATTCAAGAATTATTTCAAATTAAAGATGTCTTTTTTTGACCATGACAAACCTCTTCAATAGTTTGAGCCCCCAGTAAGAAAAAGCTTCCACCTCACCTTCACCACTCCATTTTCATGCATGATGACACAGTTGTTGGGATCCTCTGAAAGTTGATATAAAGCCAGAGCTGTAGCTCTATGAACTAATGGATCCTTTGACTTCAAGTAACGTGCTAAAGGAGCCACAGCCTTGGTCTCTCCAAAGGCAACTCTGTTGCTGCCCCACATGCAACAGTGGGCAATGGCCTCTGCTAAGTGACGTCTTAACTTGTTATTGTTCTGAGGAAGGTAAAAACATAACAAATTAAAGTCAACACACAACAAAAAATTCATCAGAAAGCAGAATTGTATTCCCACACATCTTTAAGGCATCCCAATTTAATTGCAGTACAATTAAAACTGGAGAGAGCTGTAAGGCACAGAGCTATTAAAGTCCCTTAATATTCTTTTTATAGCAAGTGCTGTGAATTTTTATATTATTTCAAATGTACTTTTAGACTGACTGGAAATTAGATAAGATAGCAATAAAATGTAAAATATAGCCCCATCAGTGAGATTCTTCTACATGTTTGGATTAATTGTTTTCTCAACCCTTTGTGCTTTTCTCATATAGCAGCTGCACCTCTCAAAGGAACATTCTGCAACAGTAACTATTAAAATGAAGCTTCTCTTCCAAACCAATTTTAGCAGCAGACACAGACTGTTTTGATGTCCAATATACATCCCAAAGAGGAATGATGCTACAGCTCTTCCTTGTAACTGCTGCAAAATCTACTGCTCTTGTCATAACCCTTCAGCTGGGCATAATGCAGTCTGAAGTAAGAAATTCTGACGCTTTTTATGATACCTTTAAATGTTACTTACTGTGTTTGCTAGCTTGGACAACAGAGGAACAACTCCATGATCTGTCATAACAGCTAAGTTTTCTTGATCTTTAGCTATATGTGAAATGGCTGCACATACACTTGTTAAAACTTCTTTATCCTTCGATTTTAGCAAATTGACTATCAGTTCCAAGCCGCCAACAAATGATCGAACCATCTCCCCAGAATTCTAAATGAGAATCAAAAGAAACATAGTTTTAAAATATTCAATCAGTATTTATATGCAAATGTTTAAAAAAGAGAATTGGCATGACATATTCATTCAAAACTGCAGCTATTGCTGTGTTGCCTTCACCAAGGAATATGGTTATTTGGAACTTGGAGCTCTTTTGATTGATGTGTGAGAGTTAGACTGTTTTACATACCACCATACAGCCAGAAATTCAGTGCCTAAATAAAGGTATCTATCATTTTTCATACCACAGGGTATAAAAATCTCCAGCTGTCACTTTAGAAGGGTGCAAGTCTCACTTATCAGTAATATCAGTGGCCAGATGGGTGCCTTGCACACCTCAGGGCATCTAACACAGCAACAGACACTTTAGGCTCTCAAAGTGTCTCCTGTTTTCTACATTTAGTCTGACAGCTAAGACAAAGGAATGATAATTTTCTTGTATCAATGCCAATGAGTGTTCAGGAATATTTAAGAGGGAAAGTTACACAAGTCATGACAGCAACTGTGGGAGAACCACGGTGCACCTCAGAGTATGAAAAATCAATGTAGAATGTGAATAAAGGACACAAAAAATACCCTGGAAAAATGTCTAAATTTGCCCATAAAAATGAAATAGAAACAGCATACCTGGATCTTGAATACAGTGGGCAGATCTGGTCAATTTTTCAAAAAGTTATCATAACATTTAAAAAGGTTTAGAGAAAAACAACAAGAATAATCACTGGTAGGGAACTGTTCTGCAGAAGGAATGACTAACCAACTAGAACACTCAAGGTAATAAAAGAAAAAGAAGGAACAGTGTGATATAGATGTACAGAACCTTGAGTAGAGTGGGAAAGGCACACCAGGATGTCTCTTCTAGGAGAAGAACTGGGATCATAAGATGAAATTATAGATGGCATGTTCAGAATCAAAGTTGTTTTTAAACAATGCACAGTTGAGAAGTTGAAAGTCCTTGGAGTAGGATTGCAGTGGCTCTCAAAAAATTTACATGTTAGGCAAATGCAAAGAAAAAAAAGAAAATCCATTAAGGGTTATTCAGTATGAAAGTATTCTCTCTGATTTAGAAATTTCCTGAGAACAGACTTCTTGAAGTGATGTTATGGTGGCACATCTGGAGGTAGCATTGGACAGTCTGGTGTCAAATTCTTATTACATTGGAACAAGTCAAGTGGTCAAATGGCTGGCAGTAACCTCACAGGATAAATTTCAGCTTGTGCTCCTCAGTGATGATAAATGTGCAGGGATGGAAAGAAAGGTCTGCAAGTGGAATTACTTTTATTTGTTTCTTTCAACAGGCCAATAGGAGAATTTTCAATAAAAACTACTAGACTAATTTCAGTTTCTCCTGAAACTCTATGGACTTCATGTAAGTGCAAACATGGGTTATATGAACTTTCCTAGGGCTAAGGAGTGACCCTGAAGACCAAGCATGGTTTTGATTACATTCATTTCTTTTGGGGGGCTGATTTATAAACTGAGTAGAGTCCAACTGTATTGTGTTAGTTTTGCTGAGCAAATCCATCAAATCATGGACTTGGTAAATGAAGATTTCATAAGATGCTGCAGATTCATCTTTTTTTAGTTCTAGGTCTAAATGTCAAACAGAACTCTTAGCTGTGATGTTTCCTTCTCACAGAAAGCAAAAGCAGTGGGCAGGCCCATTGGGAATGAAACATTTTTTGCTACAGGCAGAACAAATCTTGAGACTGGAAGGGAGAGCTTAAAGCCAAACTGTGTAAGGGTAAAAAACAGAAGACACAGCATGTGGAAAAAGGGCAGCATTCAAGAGCAAACTTAATGCAAAAGTCCTAAAAACCCCCAAAATCAACACATAAAAGAAGTCCTTTTAGAAATTAAAATAGAATCTGAATTCAGAAGAAGGACAATACAGGTTTGTGGCTCAGAAAAGCAGTAGAGAAAGAGAAGGAGGGGTGATGCTCTGCTGCTTTATTACAATGTGAGTTGCATGCAGAGGCAGGTGGGTTTACAGAGAGTTTCCCATGGATACACCTGCATAAATGTTCCTCTGTAATTGCTAGTGTATGCATACCACAATGTAATGCATCTACAGACAATCACCTGAATTAAAACACTGTTTGCTCATATCAGCTTTCATGTTTGTCTTGAAATTTTAAAATTCAACCCAAGGCAATACATAATGGGTTATTGAGAAAGCTTTCTACAGACAAATTTCTTACCTACATGTATTCAAGGGCTAGAAGTTAAATTACCAGACATGTGAGAAGAAAAGAAAATGAAATATTTTATATTTACTTCCAAACTTTGAAGGTCACTACAGCATTACCTTGTGTATAAATATTGCCTCAAGAGATGAGAATTCTTCTGTTCAACAGGTAAATGCAACAGTACAAGGCCCAAGATTTGAAAGGGCCCTGAACATTATTCTGTGTTTCTGCATGGTTCAGATACTTCCATATTCCTGCTTTAGAAAGATGTTCCATGAAGAGATAAAATAGCCTTTATCTCATCCTAAAGAACCAATACCAAGATTTTATACCTGTAAATATTTTCTTTCCAGGTGATTATAGCCCTATTTGTTGAATTTCTCTTCTGACAAGCTTATACTTTCCACATTTGGTACTGGAGCACATCCCACTAAAGTCATGGAATAACATATAAACAATTCAGCAGTAAGACAAAGAAAAGAGTTTCAATAATCATCTGTGAAACCAAGTAAACACAAGGACAGAGCTTTCTACCAGTGATGAAAAGCAGAGGGAAACTGCAGAAACCACATGTCAGGGACATTTCCCAAATGTGACTGTGGGTGTAGTCTGGTGGTCTGTGCAAGACAAAGAGAAAAGCAAAACAGCAAGAAATCTGAAGAACAATGAGCGGAAAGAAGGACCAAAATAAGAGCTTTAAAATCCATTATGTTATGTACAAGATTTCTTTTTTTTCTGAGAAACTTAAACAACAAAGAAAATGTTTTTCATATCGTTTAAGCAAAACCACACACTTGCTTTGTATAATATATTTCTAAACTGAAATATGTGTATTTATTATATTCAATTGCCATACCTCAATATTTCAAAAAGAATTAATTTGTGCCTGTAATTGCAGAGGCCACAACTGAATTCTTCTGAATCTATGTTCTTTGCATTAATGATCAGGTACTGATCATAGTGTAAAGTAACTTCTGTGATTTTAGTTTTCAAATACTCTCAGGCATTTTTATTTTCATTTCATCTGCTGTTATTAATGTAAGAGAAAAAAAAATATATAACGTCTTTGGAAATACTTCTTGACTTTCTATTTCAATTACAAAAAAAATCTTTAAATTTCACCTTCTAAATTAATTGACAAACAACTTACTTTGTCAGACAACTCAAAAGGTTTGTAATTTCCAGCTATAGATGTGTGTTTAGCTTTCATATTTATCTGTACTATACTTTATCCACGTGTCCCACTTCCTTACCAATTGTAACAAAATCTTATTTATTGGTTGTCCTAACAAGGCTGTTCAGGTAGAATTAGGTAGGAAAAAAACTGTTAAGAAGAAAGCCTAAGAAACTGTCTTCATAAAGAAAAACATTGATAAAATCACTGACAAGCAATACATCACAATTTTATTGTATATATTTGTGTGCACAAAATACGGTAACGATATGGTTTATGGATTATGGTAAGGATAAGCTGAATGCATCTGTTTTAACAATATTTCCTGAACTGACCAAAGTAACAGGCCAAACACAAAGACATAGAAGTCATAAAAATGTTAAAAAGAAACTGAAAGGGGGAAGAAGGTGTTGTTGTACTAACAGGAGATATCTTCATTTTATATCTTCATAATTATTATACCTTTTAATGCAACAGTTAACCTGAGATGACACATGAGAAAATGTGGATTGTTAAATTATGTTTCAAGTGGCTAAAGAAGAAAGGAAGAGATGACAGAATCTTTCATGACTTCATGTGACCACATCTTCTAAGTAGCACAGAGTGAAGCTTTTATCCTCAGAAAGTATGAGAAATACTGTTTTAAAGTTGGATTCAAGGGGAGGAGTTTGCAATCTCAAGCAGTAAAACCACACCTATCTGGCATAGATGCTGAGCCAGAAAAGTTACCTGCAGTGTCAATAAAAGCCTCATCCCCCTACTCTTATTACATACTTGTATCTTGCTGGCCTGCATGACTATTAACAAGATTCAGTTAACTTTCCCTTTTCACTTACATCTATACTGGCTTCAGCCAAGAGCAAAAATACTGTGAGACAGACCAGCTTTGCAGTTTTTCTAATCAAGAGCAGAAACTATTATGGAATTTGCAGGACTTGATCTTTGTGGTACTTATATAAGGAGAACATTTGGGATTTTTGCGTTTTCTCACCGTCATATTCTATGGTTTTTGTGTTTATTTTCAGTATGTAAATAAAGTTCATCAGTCTTAGGTTGAGACATATAGGAAGTTCATAGAAGAACTATTGGCTTCTTTCATAACATAATTTCCATCTTATATCTTCCAAAGTGCAAACTGTTTTCTTTATTTGAAAGATTTAAAGCTAAACATGTTATTACAAAAATACATTGTGTTTATCTTTAAAATACACTCCACTTGAAAGATAAAATTTCTCCACTAAAGACAAGTAATATTTCACTCTCAGGACACCTTAAAAAGCTTAAGGACTCAAAGCTAATTTGACAAATTGAATTACTTTTGCACAAAGAAGTGAGGGTATGGCTGGGCAAACAAACTTTAGTTATCAAGAGTCACCTTTAAACTACATTTTCTTTAATGAAGGAAACTTTTCCTTTCCATTTGCTATTCCCACTGAGTAACTTCTCATTCTAGTGCACAAATCAATTTAAAGTTCAAAATAAAGAAATGGAAAGAAATTTCTATATTACAGCTGCTTGGTGAAAAAGAAAAACAAAATTTATATAAGAAAGTTATTATTCATTGTTCTTATTAAATAATTCAACGGTAATATTGATAAAATTACTTTATATTTTAAGGCTAATTTTATTCCTGTCTATACAGTTATGGAGGCTTCCACTGTTCCAGAACAGATGAAGAAGTATTTCTAAGATTAAACTACTTCCCTACATCTCACAACTTTTCTTCTGTGAGAAAATGCAATGTGTTGGGAAAACAACAGCAGACAATGAACATGGATTTTTGTGTCCTCTTCACCTTGAAGAAGCAACTAAAGCCAAAGCAGCAAAGCAGAGTAATGCTACTCTATAGGCTGTAAGAGTAGAATTCCTCTTCAGAATTTCTTCCTCTCTCTTCAGGGATTTGATTATCACACACTTGGCAACTGTATTGCTCTTGACACTTTCAAGAAACCAAAGTGAAGTCAATTATCCAAGAATACAGCCCAAGAAGGCATGCAATGCAAGTTCTCTAAAAATGTCAGGGGGAAAATGTCTACCTAGTCACTAATGCAAATTTTAGTAGTCCTGTCATTTTCCTTACTTTTCAGTCTGGCAGGTTATACCTGAAGTTCATTACTGGGCAATTGCCAAAATCCTTTTTTTTTCCCCACATAAGAAGTGAAACAATGAATATCAAAGTCCTTTGATGCCACACTTGTCTCAATTATGTTTGATGCTACAGTTGTCTCAATTATGTTAGATTATTTTGAGGAGCATTTAATTAATGGATGTGTGAGAAACAACACTGAATAACTAGAAGAAAACATTACTTCAATTGTTTTTGGATTTAATTGAATTCAAATGTGTCTAAGCAAAGTTTTTATAATCATTAATAGGTTTATGAGATAGTCATCACTAATATGTAATTTAATATTGTAGAAGTGCTG
The DNA here is from genome assembly GCF_036417665.1 of Passer domesticus. Taxonomy (NCBI): domain Eukaryota; kingdom Metazoa; phylum Chordata; class Aves; order Passeriformes; family Passeridae; genus Passer; species Passer domesticus. The sequence continues at coordinate 15,228,745 of NC_087474.1, read as the reverse complement.
ACAGCAATATTAGAATGTTTCAAGGATGGTGTAGTTAAACAATCAAGTCAGTGACAACACAAACTAAGAAGTTGCTAAAACAGTAATTGCTTGTCTTTGCATGTCTGGTATGGTTCCAGAAACAGAGTGGGATATAAGAAGGCAATCATATCATGTTGTACCACTCATCGTTACAGACCACTGAGAATCTGAACAAGCAGCATGAAGTATAAAATATGTTTTAGTTCAGCCAAAAGTTTCATCATTTGATAAAATGATTGCTTGAAATCTTCTGGTATATATTATGTAGCAAATGAAAGAATGATCTCCACGCTCTTTTCCTGCTTTAAGACCTATGGAGATCCCAGTGGCAAATGAGAGGGTAAAGAGAGGAAAAGAGTGACAAGGACAAAAAGGAAGGGTGGAAAAAAAATCAGAGGAGGATAGCGTTTAAACCTTCTCTAGATTTTCAAAATCCAATTAGTGAATCAGATTTAAAAGTAAAGAAGCTACACAACAAGCTGTTGACTAGCATGTGTAGCTCTTAATAAACTAAGCTACAAGAAAAGCTGGTCAAATATTTTCCAGTGGAACAGTATTCCATCAGAAAATGCTAATGGAATGGAATCAAAATCTTCCATAAGAACACAATGACTTCTTGAAAAGTTTTGACAGAAACCAGGCAGAAAGGCAGGCTAAATAACCAACATGTCTCTTCATCTTTTCTCTTGTCAGCCAGATGGCTGATGAGTAGCCTGCCAGGCTCCTTGGCTTCTAGTTTTCATAGAATCCTTGACTTCTTGCCTGATGGGCTGCCAAACAGCTGGAAATCCAGGTCTCCAGGAGCTCCTAAGCTTTCTGGCTTCTTGTGGTCTCCAAGCTATCAGGCAGCTGCTTTGCATGGAACTCAGGGCCCAAGTCCTCTGCGTGAGGGAGATACAGATACACCCTTTGCTTCCCGGCTTCCACTGCTGTGTGTTTTACAGAAACTGGACTCCTATATTTGTAGACATTAAAGACCTCAGGGCAATTTCTATGTCAGTCATTTTAGATCTCCAACGTGTCTGCAGGAGGCCCAAAGAACTCCTGAGGTCAGTTCACTTAACAAGGCAGCCAGTGTCAAGAGTCACTGCATGAGCTGGTTCTGTACATACCCTGCAAGCACAGCAGTCACTTATGGATTCACCAAGCCAGGTCTGGATTCCTGTGCTTCCTAACTCTCTGAGGTCCCTGGTTCTCTGAAAGGCTTCAGAAGCAAGCAAAAAACTCTTTTTTATCTCTCTTATGGTACGCTTTTGATGCTTGTTAATAAAAAATGCTTAAAATTTGGAAGAACTAAATCCAGATACCAGGGAGTAAAAACTGCATCAAATGAGAGCAAATACAGAGAAGTAGGTATGAGAGATGCAAAAAATTCTAATGTCTAGAGAAAACAAATAGAAAAATGGAAAGAGAGCAGTAAGAGCACTAAGTTTGAACCAAGGTTTCTGTGTAAAATTGCGAGAAGCACAGCAAGGCAAACAAAGAAATTGGAAAATGCTGTACATACACAACCAGGGAATTTTGACATTTAAGGCTTAACCCAAGAATGGTACAAAAACAAAAATGCATTGGTAGTACTTAACTAAAATATTCAAAATGTAAAACAAAGGAATAACAGTGTGCAGTATGGAGCACAATTATCTTTATACAGTACAGTTTTAAATAAGTAAAATGTGCAATCAAAGCATCTTAATGTATTTAAAACAGCAAATGGTTTTACTATTTTTTTAAATATTAGAAGAATTTCCAACTTCAACTACATTTCTTTGTTATTCTTAGAAAAGAAATGCTCTCTGTGGTTTTATACATATGGTTATGTTAAACTTTCCATAACAAGGAAAATCTATGTAAGAATAGGTCATCAGCAACATATTTTCTACCCATAGGTTAACTCTAGGCTGGTTGCTGCAAAACTCACTTCCTCATTATATAATATTGTTGCAGGACTGAACACTAATTGACCTTCAAACATACCCATTTTGTGACCCTTCCCTCTCAAACCTGGTTTCATTTTGGGTTTTTTTGTGTCAGCATGGGCATTCTCTTTCCCCTTATGAAATAAATACACAGACAACTTTAGATGTCTCATCTTTCATCACACCCATGACAGTCTCCTGTAGAACTGAAACCACAATATATCAGAAAAAGGTGAGATGTCATTCCACAAGTAAATTTTAATAAAACAGAGTAACTTTCTCTCTCTTGACTTTCAAACCCCCAGTCGCTGACTCTTTACTTAAATTATTTTGACAGACAAAACATAGCACTCTAAGAGCTACTGAGAAATAATTAACTCTACCCTAGCAGAAACCAGGACAACTCTATACACAGATGGCTTAATGAAGTTCTTTGAGAAAGCCTCACACTTGTAGCTATAATAAGGCTAAAATTGCAACTTGAAAGTTTATATGCAGACACATGGGACAGAAAAACACAATGCCTGATATTGCCATTTGCATTTTAATGTTTGCACCCAAAACTCTACTAAATATGAGGACAGAAAATAACCTCTATAACTTTTTTCCCTTTTCTTTTTTTTTTCTTTTAATTTATTTGAAGATTCTAGTAGAAAGTTCCTCTGTGAGGAAATAGGAATTTTCATACAGACTCAAGTTGGCAGTGTTCCTTTTATTGGCACAATGCATTTGGGTGATTTTTATAATAGCCCAAATTACATCTTTGTAGAATTTCTCCAAATGTTTATGTTTGGGCTGATGTGTGTTGGGAGAACATTACAAGTACTGTTTTTCAAAGAAGCATCATAACCAAATATTGCTGTTCCAACATCAACAGAGTTGAGTAGACTTCTCTTACTCATTTTTCATAATCATTTGTATTTCTTGGACAGTGCACTTACACTTTGCTACTAGCAATGTGCCTGCAGTAGTAACTTTTCCTTTAGGAAGTAAGGAACTAATTAATAAGAATCTGCTTCTATTAAGATAATTCCTTTAATTCCTTTGAAACAAACAATATCACTTCGCTACATCATACTGATAAAATTCTATTCTATGGGAAATACTCTTAAACAGATTATGGTGAGAGTAAGCATGAAAAAGAAACATGTAATCACATACTACAAAATAGCTTCCCTATCAGAATGTTTGATTAGCTTCTAAGATTTTTAAAATACAGAAAATAACCTTTTAGTTGGTAGTAAAATGAAAATATCTGTGCAGAAAAATGGATGCCGCATTACATTGTTATAAAAATTTGCTTATGATACTACTAACAAATTCAATTTCATCTGTGAACCTCCACAACACAGAAGAAAACCATTACAGCTTCCACAAAAGAACACAAAAAGAAAACGGACTCCATTCTCACAGCTATTTGAAACACAGTTTGCAGTCCCAAGTACAGGCTTAGAAAGGCCAGAACACACATAACCCTTTAAAGTCATGTACTTATTGCTGCTTTTGAATCAAGCACTTCATAAAACAAACTGCTCCTCGGAAGATCGTGTAAATTGTTGAATAATGTTAACTTTGAACAAGAAAAACCCCAAATTCTCTTCAGATAGAAATAATTGCTGCACTTCCTCAATGTGGCTGGAGCTGCTGCTTTATACATATTTCTTTCTATTCAGCGTCAGCGGAAAGGGTATTATTGGTAGGTTTGTTTCAGTGAGCCACTTGGCCTCAGTGTCACACAAAGAACTCTTTGTGGGATCACAGATTAGCATTAGAGCAGGCAGCCAAGAGAGATGAAAGGAGAATAGCTACACTAAGAGTGTACATAGCTTGCACTCATCAAACACCCCAGGGAAAAAATGAAGAAAAAAATCCATGTAATGTATAATTTCAGTAGTTGTCCTCTATTCCCCTAGTTTCTGAAAAAGTGCTTTTAGTGGAAGTTTTAGCAATGTGCAGTTCTACCCTGGCATTTCAAATTGCAGAGTCTTACACATAAGAAGTATTACCTCAGTACTGAGATCAAGTAGTATTTTAAAATTCAGTTATAGCAATATTGTTCAAGAAAGAGGCAGTTATATTTGTATCTTTACAGAGGAGAGATGTTTAGACAGCACCATTAGGCACCAAAATACTTTACTGCATATTTAGAAAAAAAAAAGGATGAAAAGATAATCCAGAATAACCAGCATGTGTGAAAAATTACAAGCAAGCTGCCATTGTAGAAATCATTGGGAAGAAATAAAAAATGCCTGAGTTATAAAAAACAACACCAAATTTTCTCACTATATATCCATATATCTCTATATCTATATATCTATATCATTGAATCATCTACATAAATTAATAGCAGCCACACAGTGCTCAATCCCAATCAGGAAACTGCCTGCAAAGGATGCCACAGATATCTTGCACTTTGAAGGTATTACTATTCTTTACATAGTCAGGATCTCCAATTCTGTGTGGAAGGATATATATTTCTGGTATAGTAGAGAAAAGATGCAAATGTTGCATTAAATATAGAAGGAAATCAGAGATGGAAGCAAGTACCATACAAGGATTAAGGTATAAAGTTAGTACACCAGGAAACTTCTAATGGAAAAGATTTATTTTATCATATGTCAATGCTAACAATTCAGAGAGATGACTTGCAGCTTATCCTCTAATTATTTTATCTCTATTTGGATTATTTTATTTCTGTTTGGAAACTGACATGAAATAAATGAATAGCTCAGTCTTCTGTACACAACTGACCTGCACAACCACCACTATTCACAACTGGCACTTTTTGTTGGCAGTCTGAGCAGAAAACCTGAAGATTATATTGGCACTGAGTCTAAAATATGCTCTAAAACCAAATGATGGTCTCTTGAGAACACAGCTGAAGTAGACCACAGTGGAGAACAACTACAACTACCCATGCTATTCATAGCCTGTGAGTAGAAGCTTTCTGTTTTCAGCATTGTCAGATTTTCATCATGCTTTATTTGGGAACAGTAAGCTTAGGTACTGATAAATATATTTGTCAATACAGAAAACACTGTAAAGGCAATAGAGATTATATAATGGGTGCTAAATGGAGGACTATCCACTTTTGAAAAGTAAATACACATGTTTTTTAAGCAGTTAACAGAATAAAATAAAGAGAGTGTAGATAGCAAAGAGCAAAGTATTGCTGGAAAATATCCAAATATAAAAATTATATGAGTATATATATAACAAAACTGTCACTTTAAATACTTTCTTACCTTAGCATTTTCAACACAAGGACAAAGAGCCCAAGCTGCACTTGCTTGAACATCTGGGTTAGGATTTTTCAACAATGACCATAGCAAACGGACTCCATCTAGACTGTCAATTATCCTATTGCAGAAACAGACCAAAAAAGGGAACATTAATTATGGAGTATACGATGTTGAATCTCAAATTATATCAGTTTGTTTGGAACACTGCTCTAGGAAACACTGGCATGATTCTGACATACTGTTTTGCTTTATGCAAGTGCTTGTGTTTTATTGTCAGCTAATCGCCATCAACATACTCAACAAACAGTGCCCACTATAACAGATGGGTGCCAATAACTGATGTAAAGACAGAATGTTTTCTAACTAAATCTCATTAATGTTGTTTATTTTTTCCAGCACTGTCATTCAGAGTGCTTATAGAAGATAAAGTAAGCTACATTATAACCAGAACTCATAAATGTGAAAACAAGCATGTGACTTTTTAATGATCTACATGCAAAGTGAAATCTGAGTTTGAGCATACTGGCTTCTTTCATATAGTAACAAATACTTTCCAAAACAAATATTTATGCCCAAAACTATGTACTTAACTTTTTATTCAGTCTATGCTTAATGTATTTACCTTGCTCTATGACATATTTTAAAAAACTATGTTTCTAATCAAGCATTAGAAATTAAAATGGTCACACTACAGAGCATCCTTTGTTGGGCATGAATAACGTGTAACTTGTTTCCCATATGTTCCTTCCTAAGAAGACCAACACTGAGCACTATGTTATAACTATTTAAACATACTATAATCAAAGTATCTTCATGACTAACTGAAAAAGGAATTAGCATCAGAATCATCTCTACACCATCTGTGTTATGTTCACGTATCGATCAGGCTTGGGGATCATAACTTCACATTAGGTTCCAATGAAAGCCCTAAATAGAAAGGAAGGTCAGAGAAAACTTACTAGCCTTTACCAACATGTCTTTTTTCAAAAAACTGTGTTAAACTCAAAGCAGATGAGCTGAAGTTGAAGAGAAGCAAGGACACCTTCATTGTCTAACCTCACAAGTAAAAAATTCCATTGCATATAATGTGTTTCTAGCTTTAATTGTAAATGCAAGAGAATTCAAAACACATTTTTAAGAGAGCTTAAAAACAGCAGGTAAAGCATCTCATTTGTGTTCACTATATATGCTTTGCCAGGAAATTTTAAAACTAACTATAAAATGAACTTTGTGTGTAATTCTATCATCATTTGAAGCAGAAAAAATAAACAAGGACATGAAGTCTGTCTAAAATAAGTAAGGACTTTATTCATAACATTTTATGCAAACTGTTTAAACAACTATGTTTTTCAAAATAATACTTTTTGAACAAAGCTATGGATAGGCTAATATCCTTTAAGATTTTTAAGATCTGCCGGTTTCAGTATAGCTTATTTTAGTCACTCATCTCCAAATCAATTGCAAGAAAATCATCAAAGGACAAATTCAGAAGTCCTAACACAACAAAATAAAATAATGGGAGCACAAACTACACAATTACACATATATTTTGACATCGTAATGATGACTTAAGTAAAAGTTTCAAAACAAACTTTTAAGTCCGTCCAAACCTCAAACACTTTTAAGCAATTTTAACATTACTTTCCTCTCATTTCAGAAAGTACAAGGAATTTTTTTCCTATATTGGAATTAATTAAAAAAACCTATGAATCTTTCCTCTAGTCAAGCAGAGTACTGATCATTTACCAACATGGGGTATTTCCTCCCAGGAAGGTCTAAATATAAATGACCCAGCTCCAACAAGTATATAAAAATCAAGAGATAGAAGCCAAACACTGAGCTCAGATTTTTCTACCAGACTTAAAAAAACAACCTCTAGGCAGATTTATCTTTCTGATTCTTTTAAAGCTTCCTTTTCAATTGGAAGTTTACTTTCATTTTCTTTTCAGTTTTCTGGTCTTCAGTATTTCAAGGTAAACTACCCTCCCTCTACCACTAATTTGCTGAAGAACAGTTTCTCCTTCTGCTTAAAGACTATTTGTCTTAGATCAACAGAACCCAGCTCAGACTATGTGAAAGTATAGTTCTCTATCCATTCAACATGCATAAAATTAAACTAGGAAGGAAACAGCAGAAACAAAACAATAAAACCTCCAAGTCACATTGTTCATCACTGATTACTTGCAGTTTATTACAGTAGATTAACACAACTAAAAATACCTATACATACAGGAATGATGCTCTTAAATTCTCACTCTGGAAGAACTGTAAATGTGTAATCACCGTGCAAGAACAAACTTTATTTTCATTTTCCTGAGAACATATATTTGCCAATCTAAAAAGCAGTGCTAAAAAGTTCAATTTTTAAATCTTCCTATGGTTTCACTACACAATCCAGTAGATGAAGAAAATGGGTGCTGAATGAGTGCATTTGCCTTTACAGCAAAGAGAACACTAAAATAAATGGTCCTGAAAAATGTTTCCTCTATAAAAGTGCTTAGACATTAACTTCCTTCCTATATAAAAACTCCTTTTTGAAGCTGACAAAAAATACACATTCAGTTTTCTTTACAAAAACAGAGAGAGGAAAATAGACCTGTAATCTTGAAAATTCTAGCTTTGATGGCATAATGCTAAACAACATTATGATTTTCTCTTTTATATAGTTTTTGTACCTAATTTTCCTCCCACAATGGATTATAATATTATTAGCAGGATGAAGTAATAAAGCTTCTTACCACAATAAATATAAGCAAACATAAAGCAAAGCAAATGTACTTTGGTTGGTATTCAATTCTGTATTCATCCACAGTTAGAACATTATTCACTCTCTGGCTTCAGTCATTCAAGTAATTTATATTATTGTAATTTGTTGATATTCTGTTGATAAAATTAAACTAAACTAACATTTGGAGCAAGCAATCACTCATGGGACTGTTAAAAGACAGGTTTTTTTAACAAAAATACAAAACATTTTATTTGAAATCTGAATGTAATCTCATAAAAGCTGCAATAATACAATATTTAGCTGATATAACAGTCTTAAGATCCAAACACTTTATGGAATAGTTGATCTGCTTTTGTATGTATGTGTGTATGTAATGTGTTCAGAATACAATTAACAGTCAAAATCTAAACAGGCATGAAACTCACTACAAATGTAAAGTTTATTATAAGCCACTTGGTCCTTCACTGTAAATACATAACAATACAGGAATATGTAGAGTTCAAAGGCAAGAGCCCAGGTTCTGAATTGTTGTGTCTCTATTCCTTAGCATAGCCAAGGCATCTCACAGTAGAACTGGGCCATCTCTTCTAATTCAAAGCTCTCTGTCACAGACTGATCTTGTTTGATCACTGATATAATTTAAAATAGATATAATTCAGAATTTTAATTTATAATAGAGTTATTATATAGTTCTTATATAATATAGTAATTATAATGATATAATTTAGAATATTATTCTGCTCCTCAAAATAACCAAAAGAAATTGCAATGGCAATTAGAACTGGCTGAAGAGGCACTCCTGTCATGTGCTCCTGTGCTGACCAGACATGATCAGAGCAGAGGTGAAGGGATATTTTCAGCTGCCATCATCACTCCTACTAAAAGGCAGCTGCAAGGTGTAGGACCAAAACACCTTCCTGCTTCCAACACAGAACATATGTATGGTGTACATAGAATAGGTCTTATGGGCAAATAATTTTATGCAATTGAACCCATTCAGAGATTACTGCAATTTTTAGGTTACAGTGAATTGGTATTTGTTCTCTGACCAGTGCAGATTGGTCAATTTAAGATAATTTTTTTAAAATTACTTTTGTTCTGTGTTCACAGGCAAAAGCTGCCTAATGAAGACTTTTCACATTATTTAAGAATCTCATTATGATTATATCATTGAACATTATGAGCAAGATATGTCTTGCAATTCTAGAAATTTACGTTGCTTTTTTAAACATATCTGAAATTAGCAAAACTGTTAATCTGAAATAGTACCTCTCTTTCAAGTCAAAACTTAATATTGAACACTTCCAGTAGAAATGTCAACATGAATTGCTTAAACACACACGAGTGCACACAGCCTAGACATCTGTTTGTCATATCTATCATCTTTCTCTGCTAAAATGTTACTTACCAGAACTTTGAGAACTTCAGTTTAATTGCCTGCCAATTTAGACCACAAATACAAATGTAAATAAACAAAGTTATACTGACTCTGTATTGTGCTCACTGGTAAGATTACAGGGTTTAATTCTGTCAGAATGTAATCTCATCTTTTTTGAAACCACAATTTAGCATTTTTTCTTAAAACTTTCACTGGTTGCTGCTGACTGCTTTGATAAATAGTATTATATACCAATGACTCAAACTCCATCTGCTTGGCTAAAATAATTGCACGTTTTAGTCCAAGCCCTCAGTCTTGAATGCCAGTGATTCAGTCTATGGATTTTCAAATGGAAAGGGCAAATGAAAATCTATTGTCAGTCAAAGAATAAGCACAAGTCCTTTGTTTTTAGTTAAAGAAAGTTAGTAACTTATAAAAAGTTCCTCAAAAAGATAAATATACATTAAAAAAATAAACAGCAACATCTCTGTCAGTGGTGGTACAGCAGACCAAGTATGGAGAACAGCTTCATGCTGTCTACATAAGTGCAAGGAAGTTCAGTCACATGTTGGGTTTTTTGGATAAGTCAAATCATTTTTGGCTGTGAGAGAAGCTGGCTGCTGTTTTTTATTTTAAATAGCTCAATAGAGTCAGTAAGAATCATGTAATTCCTTCAAGTTGCCCTGAAGTAAAGGATTGGTGCAGAAAAGTAACACTAGTTACTCCAGTAGTTGTAAGAGGCACAATGTCAACTAGGCAGAAATAAAATATTTAAAAGACATATAGAACATGTACATTCACCTATGCCTATCTATTAGTCTCTCTTTGCCAGTGCAAGCTTCTTCCATGGAACATAAAATAACAGCACAATATTTCCCTCAGAATTTGACTGCACTGCTTCAAAGAATATTCCCAGCTTTTTCTAGTCCATAATGATTATTTCTTATGTTAATCATAACCTCTTCCTTATATATCTGTCTCATTTACAGAAATTATGTGAGCTCCACTCTTGGTATGCATGGTCTTCACACACCTACTGCTGCAAGGATAAGCACATTCAAAGTAGAGGCCTGCTAAACTGAATAGTGAATCTCTAAGTCACACTTTGTTAAACACACTTGCAGCTAATGAAATATAAGAATATATCTGAAAAATCTCAATTCTTATGTGGGCTTAAATTTTACTACATATGAAAGTCAACGATAGCAGAATCCAGGAAAACTATCATAATTTTAAAAGTTTCTATAATGCCAAAGTAAAAAAGTTACACTGTAAACAAAACTTTTCTGTATCATATGACCAAAAAAAACCCCAAAAACCAAACCCCAAGCCTCAAGATGGGCCAGACAAATGTGGTAGGAAAAAGACAGTAGAGAACTGATTACCTAGAACCTGTCAAATCATTCTGAGAAATAAGTGATTATGAAATAAGAAATGTAATAAGGATCCAGCTACATGAATCTGAAAGATCATGAACACCTAAGCATCAACCTGCTGCAACAGAAAATTCTCATCACCTGTATATACTTACAGGCTGCCAGGGGCTTTTCCTGGCTTCTTTCTAGAAGGTAATCTTGAAGGTAATCTTGGCATATTTCCACACCCTTGTGTCTTTTTGATAAAGAACTTCAGAAAATATTTACAGAAAGAGACAGACCTCCACAGTAGTTTCTAACAAGGCTATTTATTGTTTTAAGCCTCAGTTTTGCAAACAGACAAGAGTCATACTACAGACTCTATGTGTGTGTGTGTGTGTGCGTGTATTTCATGTCTTTGGTGACTTGTTCTTCCCAAAAAGGAGAGCACTTTGGATGAGGAGACACAATTTCAACTTCTGCTGTACTGATCTGAGAGGAGGAGAAGAGAGAGGAATGGACTTTTTTTTTTTTCTTTTTCTTTTTTTTTTTTTCAGAGAGAGGTGGGGGTCAGTGGTGGGAGGGGAGGTTGCTTGTAAGTGCCCTGTGAAGAGGTAGAGCACTCAACCAAGGAAGTAATTTAGACATATGAGCAGTTACACTGCTGTCAATGTTTTAACTAAGCATTACTTTTTAAAATTTTGCTGAATTTATTTACACTTAGATGAATCATGCTTTGGTAAAAACATAGCAGCATTATCTTTTCTAGTACTACAAAGCATAGCTAGTACAATACATCAGGTACATGGCACAGTCATGCTAATAATTTTTGTGTAACATTTTTTTGTAGTACCAAAAAGTATAGTTTCACTTATTTAACTTACTTGCTAATGTTTTGAAATACTTTTAAGAACAGTTCTAAAGTTCAGAATTTCAAGAGAGAATGTTTTATATGAACCAAATTCAATATTTGATTCCTTTGTTCACTCTTTACAAACTCTATAATACAAATGTTGTCCCAAACCTGTACTTTCTCCTTCTCAAAGACAAGACAGACTTTGTTCTATCACAATTTTCAGCGGCAACTTGCCTTTTTTTTTTTTTTGTTGCTTATACTGAACACATTCCAGTATGAAGCAGTCCATGCTGGATACTACAAGTGACAGTTCTGAGTACTGGAGTATGTCTGAGGTTTTATAAATATCAGTTTATGTTTATTGGCATTTAAGTTTCTCAGTATTTGCAATGCTAATTCTCTTAGGTTAATATATTATGCTAAAGGCTGTTTTTTAGTGAGAAATGTCACTAGAATGATTTCATTTATTTATACTTTCATGCTACATGGCTAACTGCTCATACAACCCATGTTTATGGTTGTGTACCATCCAGCCTTTTGCCACTGGGTGACAGCCAAAGCATGAAAACAAAAGCCTTATTCAGGAAAAGAATTCCCTGCACTGCTATATGAATATCAAGTGAATTATGCAAATCAGAACAGGAGGAGCTTAATAAAACTCTCTTTCTGACCTCCTTTATGTATAAGGAGGGAAATATGCTGAGAATCTTGAAGTAAATATCCTTGTAAGAGAACAGTAAGCACAGCAAATGCCGACCTCAACATTTAATTGAACACTTAATCATAAAACTCAATGATCTTCGTAATTTGTACAAATCCACATCTCAAAATCAAAGACTGTCTTTTCCTTTGATTTTGCAAAGGAGTAAGAGGGCAGAAAAGGGTCCAAAATTGTCTGAGTTCACAAAAGGAATGATGGAGAGGGACAAAAGAGATATACAAGTAATACTCTACTACTGCAGCACTTTAAAATGGTGGTTGTAACTTTGAATTTCAACTTAAACAAAAATCAATTTACTAAAGGTTTATTTGATTTTTCTCAAAATGCAAAGACTTTACATTCTATATATTTCCTTAATAGTTTTTTTATCTATTTCAAATTTACAGTAGTATGTAACTAACCCACACATTGCTGTAAAAAGCAAAAAATATTTTAAATCAGAAATAGAAATAGAATTGTCTATATTTGCACCAGAATAACTGAACTGGTTTTCAATATTTAAAATGCTGTGAATATGAATAACTTACGCCATATTTTCAGGATCCATTGCACAACCTCCCACTGCTTTGTTGACATTCACAAGCAGGGCCCGATTAGTTGCAGTCAGTAACTTCACTATAGGTGCAATTCCACCACATCTGCGGATGGCGTCTCGATTTTCTTCCTCTTTGCAGCATTCTCCCAGTGCTCCAATGACATTTATAAGGACCTCTTCAGGCTGATCAGTAAGCAATGTTAACAAAGTTTCTATAGTTTTATATTCCTGAAATCTAAAAGACAGCAATAAATCCAAAGTTGATATTTTCAGTATGTTACCAATATAAGCTTAATTTTATAATTAAAGTATTATTATAATTGAAGTACAAGTTTTAATTTCTGTATGTAAATCATCTTGCTGAAGAAATCCCAATACAGGTAAACCATTCCAATCAATTATTCTAAGTGTGACATACAGCCTCATGTCTTACTCTAACTTTCTAACTACATTTCTACAGTTTAGCTGTCTAAGAACCTCTTGAGTAGTTTGTTTTTTAACTTGACATGTAGATGCAACAGCAACAAACATCTGAAAAAAACCAGAAGACTGGCAATTAATGTGCTATCTTTACTTCCAGCACTTTTCCCTGCTATGTTACCAATAACTAGAGTAGTATTGTACCAGCCCATCCTCCACTCTCTGAACCAAAGGATGGCCCTTCCTTTTCACTAAATATAAGCCTTTAGAGAGTTTACCCTGAGCAGTTCTAGATTTAGTTTAGGCCTAATACACTGCATTTTCCTGATGTCAGAACCATAGTTCTAATACATTTCCATAGCACAATGTTAGATTCCAACTTGCAATTAAGAAATAACAGAAATTTGACTTGACTCTTTTATTAACACTTTCCCCATTCTTCGTAGAACTTTTGATACTGAGAATCAAAAATATGGTTTTTAAAATCTTGACAGTCCTCTCCTACAAAAAGATGTATGCGAAACCTCAAAAGTTCACCTTTCATAACAGGATTTTTTCCCTCGGTGCTGGAATAATTTTTAAGGATTTAATTTGGCTTTTTTTTTTTTTTTTTTTTTTTTTTTTTGTTTGTTTTGTTTTGTTTAAAACTCAGGGGATTCTTAACACTTAACAAATACTGCATCTTCATTTATACATTTTCTGATACACCCTGATAGTTCCATGTGGTATATCAAGCTAGATCTAACCTGTATATAATCTAATTATCAGAGAAAGTTTCTCTGAGAGTACTGAGTTCTCATTTGTGCTTTCCTCCCAGCCCCTAGCTTCTGGGAACACCTGCTTGAGCTACAAAAACTATTTTCCAAGAATCAGTTGCTCATGTGGCTTTTCTTTTATACAAAAAAAATGAGTATTTCTGAGATTTTCATGGCAGAATTAGATGTTAAAATAAAAATTAATCTTTCCAAGATGGATTATCAGTATAGGAATTAAAGTAACTGAGAAATTAGAAACTTTTGTTTTTCATCATTCAAACCTTTGCTTAAAGAGATATTTTCGTCTCCTTGTTCACTGTAATTTGGAAGTATCCCTACAATTTTTTTTCAAGAGTAAGCATCAACAGCATGAAAAAAGGAGAAAAAAAGCAAATATTTTTTAAAAATAACAAAACAAAACTGATTTTTGATGGCATTTCATGTTCTTCACAGATGGAACGCTGTGAGCTGGCTGTGCAGTGGGCAGGCTGCTCTCAGACAGACCTGCTGGCTCTGGCCATCTTGTGTCCAGGAGCAGAACGGCCGCTCCCCCGCCAGCTGCACAGGAGCTGCACAGGCACAGGGACAGGCACAGGGACAGGGACAGGCACAGGGACAGGCACAGGGACAGGCACAGGGACAGGGACAGGGACAGGGACAGGGACAGGCACAGGGACAGGGACAGGGACAGGCACAGGCACAGGGACAGGCACAGGGACAGGGACAGGGACAGGCACAGGCACAGGGACAGGGACAGGGACAGCACAGGCACAGGCACAGGGACAGGCACAGGGACAGGCACAGGGACAGGCACAGGCACAGGGACAGGGACAGGCACAGGCACAGGCACAGGGACAGGCACAGGGACAGGGACAGGCACAGGGACAGGCACAGGGACAGGGACAGCACAGGCACAGGCACAGGGACAGGCACAGGGACAGGCACAGGGACAGGCACAGGCACAGGGACAGGGACAGGCACAGGCACAGGCACAGGGACAGGGACAGGCACAGGCACAGGCACAGGCACAGGCACAGGGACAGCACAGGCACGGGCACAGGCACCTGCCCCGGCTCACGGCTGAGTCAGCACATCTCAGCAGCGACCTCCAGGCACAGGAAATACTCTGGAGCACTTCAGAGATAATTAAGTGCCCCTTCAGGAGCCAGTAGGGCTTGGCTTGTTAGTTCTAGCTTTGTGCCAGACTCAGGCTCATCCCTCCAGATCTACTTAGGTGTTTCCATCCCTTAGGTGTTTTCATCCTCACTCCCTTTTCTTCAGTGCCCTCCCATCTTGAGTTTGGACAGGGTTTACTGCTTCAGACTCAGCACTACATAACACGTGAATTCAGCTGGAGCTGTGCCGGGCTAGTAACCTTTGTGAGCATCAAGCACTTGCCAAAGATATGTGAGTAGCCCAACAAAAATCTGTTTGCAGTTGGACAGAATTATTGGCTACAGCTATACTAATAAATAAAACAGTCTAGGGCTCATT
This sequence comes from Passer domesticus, assembly GCF_036417665.1. Classification (NCBI taxonomy): domain Eukaryota; kingdom Metazoa; phylum Chordata; class Aves; order Passeriformes; family Passeridae; genus Passer; species Passer domesticus. The sequence goes on along the minus strand of NC_087474.1, from coordinate 15,213,324 downwards.
CTCTAGCCCTGAGGACAAGAAGCACAACAGAGCATCCATATGGCTAAAATCTCTTATCCTCACAATGCAGGGTGGCCTCACCCATATTCTGCCTAATGGGAACAATCTGTTGCCTGCACCATTCCCGAGGAGTGTCTGGGCATTGTCTGGGAGAGCATTTGCTGGCAAACTGTGTAAGGGACTGTGCTGGCAGTTAGGATTATGGATAATCCTAACATAGAGCCTGAAACCTGAAAGATTTGGCCCTGTTTAGTTTACTAGTACAGAGAGAGCCATTCAGTCTGTCTCATCACTGATTGATCCAAAATCAGGATACCTCTGCACAAACCTAAAGTCCACAGAAAAGGAGGATACATCCATATGAAAAGTTAGGTTACTGTGCCATTAAGAATGCAAAAAGCAGTAGGTGAGCAGTAGAGGAAGTAAAGACCATAGGCCTGTATACCAACAGTTTGGGAACTTAATTAGGACAGTAAAAAGCCAGAATGCAAAACCTGGAAATCTTCCTAGTCTTTATCTATCATCATGTGCTTATCCTGCAAGGGTAGCAGGAAGATGTTACCCCTTACTAATACTCTTTGTAACCTTTCTACATGCTCTACATACAGAGCAGCATAATTTCAGCAGGAAACTTAGCACGTAGGTAGTGGAGCCAGATTCCTTTTTTTTAAGTAAGATGTATGAATTTGTTATATTAATTTTAGATGAAAGGGTAAAGTGTTCTTGATCATTAAGCTGCTCCATGGAAGGTAGAGAGTGACAACCCCTACTTTCACATTCTCAAATAATTACTCAGAACCCTGAGTAACTAACTGGGTACTGAGAGGTTGCTGGTACCCACAGCAGAACTCTCAGCAGTTAATTCCACTCATTTAGAAGGTGAGTGTCTCCAGACTAAGCTACTTTTCTGAGTCCCTTCTATAGTCAAGAAGAGAGGCACCTAGGCTAGTTATCCTAGACTCCAGTATATTTCTAATATGTACTAGATACCTACCCTACAATTAGATAATTTGGTCTCTGTCCCTCTTGATGTAAAACATCAAAGTGTACTAAGTACTCTCTCTACCATGAAGCAGTGATTCTGGCTTGTAAGCTACAGACAGGAGGGGGGATATCAGATATGGCCCCGTGTCAAATGTTTACTATGTGCTAGTACATCTCCTGACTCAGAGACCTACAGCTTAACTAGAGTCACCACTAGTCTCCATTGACTGTTAAGATTCTAGGAATTTAGCACTGTCTCCACTCTACCCTGATGAGGTCAGGTGGCAATTTTTAAGTACTATAAAACCTAAGCTGAAAGCCCAGCTGATTATAACGACTGATTTTGAAGAATTATAACACAACAGTTTTGAAAACAATAGAGGCCTGTAAAATCAAAACATGATAATGTAAGAAATGCTTGTAAAATTAAATTGTTACTTTAACACATTTTCTCTACTGATTGCACATTTCCAGATTGCTCCTGTCACAGCTGCCAAAAGTTGTTTGTTTTCACTTTTATCAAGCAGAACAGACAGTGGTTGTAGACCTTCATGTTTTCTAACCAGGTCACGTATTTCTTCATCTTCTGCACACTATAAAAAAATACATATTAAACACATATATTATGGAAAAGTCTGTAAGATTATGTCTTCAAAGGCTAGGTGTATTACATTGTAACTAGTAAAAGTTAATAGAGAAGAAAACATAAATGTTGTATTCAAGTATCTGAATATGCTAACTCACTGAGAGAGTGACAGTAAACTGCTCCTGTATATGCAGCAGTGCTTTTACTGTCACATTGCCCCCTTTAGGAGCAAACAAACAAAAAAACCAAAGCAGCTCTATGTACAGTATGCCTCACCACTCTCCACTGGTTACCTGTGCAACTTAATGCTTGTATGCAAGAAGAGCAAGTAGAACCTAATTATAATATTAAATAGTCATATTTCCATAATTTTTTACACATTAGAGAAATAGTGAGATTAAGGAAATTTAACAATTTAACAATGACATGAGAACAAAGGGCTAATCCTGGTTCTGATCTACTGATTATAATAAAATTACCTTAAATATGGCACTTGCACAATGCATCTGGAGCTCCTCGTGTTCACTGCTCAGGTTTTTCACTAGGTTCTCAATCATGCCTTCTGTTCTTATTGCAAGTCTGTAACTTGGCTAAAAAGATAAACTGCATCTTTTAAATCCTGCATATTAACAATTAATAGATCACAACAATAATAAAATGCTACAATTATAGGATTTGATACTGAGAAGCCTTGTACTTTATGTAAGCACAAGTCATCATTGCCTTGAAAATACTACTGATGATCTCAGAGGTAAGCAAATACAGACATTCTCTGCAGTGCTCTTCAAATCACCTGTAAACTGAAGTACTGCACTGCCTATGCTGTAGCCACTTGGCTTATGAAGAATGCAGAATATTCTGAAAGGTGTCCAGACTCCCTGCTCAGACCCAAGAAAGCAAAAGATGCTTCAGAATGGGATCAAGAAGTACCCACTCACTTCATCGAGAACCAGCAGCCAAAACAACAGATCTATTCCAAAAACAAGGTTAGAAAAACATGTTCTTAGAATTAACATTTTTTAGTGGTATTGTCATCCAAATTTAACCCACAGGCATTGTAATGGGATAATTTTTTAAGTGGGGGAAACATCTGTGTAAGAAATGCATTTAGTGTTCATTCCAAGTTAGGCCATACAAGAAACCCTCAAAAATGACACCTTCTCAATACATACTTACTGAACCTAAAGTCTGCCAGGTTTGTGTCTCATGGAACATTCATTAATTTGTGCAATTCAAGGAGCTAATTTTTAACAGACAAAGTGTTTAATAATGTAAAATCTCTTTAAAAATTATGTCTTGTGCCTCAAATTCACCAAGACAAATTATGTATATTATTTTATCTGAAATGCAATACACCTCAAGTTCAAATGAAGATAGAGAATCATAAACAAATAGAATCATTTAGGTTGGAAAAGTCCTTTAAGATCATTGAGTCCAACCATTATCCCAGCACTGCCAAGTCCACCACTAAACTGCATGCCTAAGCACCATATCTGCACATCTCTTAAGTAACTCCAGGGATGGTGACTCAACCATTCCCCTGGGCAGTCTGTTCCAGCGCTTGACAACTGGTTTAGTGAAGAAATTTTTCCTAATATTCAATCTAAATGTCCTCTGATTCAACCCGAGGCAATTTCCTCTGATCCTATTGCTTGTTACCTGGGAGAAGAGAACAACCCCACCTGACTCCAACTTTCTTTCAGGTAGCTGGAGCAAGTGATCAGGTCCCCTCCGAGCCTCCTTCTCTTCAGGCTAAACTCCCCCAGCTCCCTCAGCTGCTCCTCACCAGCCTTGTGCTCCAGACCCTTCGCCAACCCCATTATCCTTCTCTGGACACACTCCAGCACCTCAATGTTCTTCCTGAACTGAGGGACCCAGAACACAGGATTTGTGCAGTGCCTAGCACAGGAGGATGATTGCTGCCCTGGTCCTGCTGGCCACATTATTGCTGATAATGCCAGGATGCCAGTGGCCTTTTTGTCCAGCTGGGCACACAGTGGCTCATGTTCAGCCCTCCAGGTATTGTCCTGCCATGCAGTTTTCCAGCCACTCCTTCCCCAGCCTGCAGCACTGCAGGGGTTGTTGTGACCCAAGTGAAGGACCGGTCACTTGGCCTTGTTGTCATTTGTACCACCAGCCTTGGAAGATGGATCCAGCCTGTCCGGAGCCCTCTGCAGAGCCTTCCTGCCCTCCAGTGGATTGACACTCCCACCCTTGGTGTGCCTGCAAACACTGAGTGTGTTGAGGGTGCCCACAATCCCCTCAACCAGATTCATAAAGATATTAAACAGAACTGCCCCACTAGTGTAATCGCTTACATGGCTATGGTAAAAAATATTTGTATTCAAATTTAAAAACTGAATATACTGAAAGCTGTAAAACATGCCACAGAAATCTGTGGAAAAATCACATGTATAAATTTCTTCTATTTGCAATGGATCAGACCTGATACACATTCTGCCCTGCACTGTCTTGGATCTTCTTGGCCACACCTGCAGGTTAGTTTTATAGAATTTAAATGCATTATTTAACCAGAACACAGCACCTTAGGTTGCCAAATCTGTAGAGTATGATGAAAAAAAATAAGAAAAAAAAGAAAGTGATTAAGGCTTTTATTTCACCTTTTTTCTTTCATGTATTACTCCTAGCCTTTTAAATAAAAAACACTTGTTTTTTTACTTCAATCCAAGCTGTGACCTTCTCAAAACCACTTTGATTACATAAAGCATTGACTTCCTGATAGGATAACTGGCCTGATTTAAGTGACTGTAGAATGTAATATTTCCTTTTAGTGGTGAATGTCTTTAATGCTTAGAAATAACTTAGCTGTACGTGTTTACTCACCTCTGAGGCACATTCTTGTAGTGTCCCCACTATTGGGATCAAGATGTTTGCGTGTGAGCATTTGAGCCATCTAGCTAGTAATGGAATGCCACCAGCTTTACGGATTGCTTTCTTGTTTTTGCTGCTTTTGCTGCAGCTCCAGAGTGCCAAAGCTGCACAGCGTACTGTTTCAGTGTCTTTGACTTGGTATGATGATCCCACCGAAATAGATTCCAACAGCTCAACCTAAAAAAAATACCAATTTCTTAATATCTACGGGAAAATTTGATATCATGTTGCTTTCTAATTATGGTAATCAGTACAACTGATCACGTTTACAACACATGGTAATATTTTTTTAACAAAAATATGCATATGACAAGGGTACAAATTTTAATGTCTGCTTACCAATCTCTTGATTCCTCCATGTTGCCTTACTGTCTTTCGTGCTCGTTTAAATCTAGCAACATTGGCAATGGTTTCAGCTGCTAAACATTTTAGATTGTTATCTGGAGAGTCCAGTATTTTCACCATGATCTCTAAGCCTCCAAGATCTGCAATTGCATGTCTGATCAATATATTTTGACTAATTTCCTTCAGGATTTTTAATGAACCAGTCTAAATAATGGGAAACGATAGAAGTTAAACATTATTTAGGTATACAAAAACATTAACATTATTTAAAATGCTGGGTTATTTTTTAAATTTATTTAATCAGGAGAAAAGAATAAAACTGAAAGTCAAGTGAGAAATCAATTTTCTTTACACTCAGTGACTTTGAAACTCAAAAAAATATTCTAATAAAAAAGGCATATTCATTGACAAAGCTCACTACCTGACATTTAATTTCTTCTGTATCAAGCAAATTAATTAACACTTCAAGACATCCAGTGTCTTTGATGGCCAGCTGACATGTTTCTTCAGACAGATTGAAATCCCTCATTGAACACAGTGCAATTACAGTGGCTGTTGGATCACCTCCCTAAAATAAAGCAAATAATTAACAAATATGTAAAGCGTGTTTAATATAAAACTCAATCACTTCTAGTCGTGCTAGTAAAACTACTACCAAAGAAGAAACATGTTAGACTATTTTGACTCTATAGTGTTCAATAACACAAACATAGTAAGAAATGGAATTATTGATAAAGTCTGTAAATGGCATAAATATTCAAATAAGTGAATAGCTCAGGTAGAAAATTATTAACATGGCTTGCTGTGAATAGACCAGATTGAATGTTTTTCTAAACATTCAAGCTCTATTGAATAAGATAAGCTAAGATAAGCTCTATTTCAGTCACTGCCACTAGACTTAAAGAAAAAAATCAAAGAACACAACACAGAAAGTTAAGCCATATGACAGTGGATTCTTTTAAACCTGTAACATAGGTTTTCTGTCAATAAAATCAGGGATGAACCGACCTGCATGGAAACCAGGAGAGCTGAGCTACAGCTGCAACAGAAGCTGGAGTGAACCTTGCCAGCTGGTACTAATGTGGAAGTTACAACTTAGAGTACCTAGTAAATCAAACTACAGCATCCACCTCCTGCATTCCAGGGAAGTTTTGGCTCCCATCCTGATCTGAGCTGTGCTGCCCAAGCCCATCTCTTTTCTTTTTTAAATGAGAGTTTTGAATCTGTAAAGGATTTTTGGTCAAGCCTTTCCAGAGGAAAATGTTCTGCTGAATTGTGGACATCATAATGAAACACAGAATATGACAAAACTGAGTAATGTTTGCTAATATAAAACAGGTAAATCTAACAAAACCAGAACTTCTGAAGCATATTTCTTAAATGTAAACAGAAACAGTATGACAGACACAGTACAAAAGGAATTTAAATTTAACATGCTCTTCAAGTTGTTGTAAATGTAGTAAAGAATCACAAGTGAGAAAATACATCCAAAAAGAATGTGAGAGAACTACTTCATAAAGTTTCAGACCAGTAGTTTACATCAGACAAAACATTTCTGCTGATAAATGAAGTATATATTCATAGTGCTACATCATTTTTACCTACATTTCTTTTAACAGCAAATACCACAAAATTTCCCCACAAAAGTGGTTAAATGTAAAAGTAATTTTTAAACAGTGTCCTAGACAAAGATGTTCCCGATTTTTTTCAAATTATATTTTTTAATCATATTTATCATCTTGACTTCAGCAGAATGAAATGTGTCTTGCTTTAATAACATATTTTCATCTCCTTTGAAAAAATGCCCTAGAGTATAAAATAATGTAACAATTTCTCAAATGTTTTCCTAGAGAAATCAGTCTATTCACACTTACAGAATTCTTAACTATTTTTTTAAAAATCCCTACAATATGATTACAAAACTACAGAGAATATTCTGCAGCTCAGAAAAACTAACAGCTCTCCTTTTATGAAATCTGTGGCCTTTTAACAGATTAGACTTTGATACTTACTTTGCTTTGTTTGATAAACAATTTGCAACAGGTGTTTTAAAAGAAAACTTGTGTTTTTATTATTTTACATAACTGTAAGAAGTATATTGCTAACCTGAAAGTCATTTCTCTCCTTCTGAGGGCTGCTTCTCCTACAGTGAAGCTGCATTTTTACATAACATAGTAGGCCATAATACCCTTATCTTACATGTACAATGGTTGGCACATGATACCTAATATGGACCAAGTTTTTAAAAAATAAACAACTTTTAGTTTTCTTATAATGAATAAAAAATACAACCGTATATTATATATATATGCATTTTATTTTTTCAGCTTTAAAAATGAACACACCACTTTAAGTGTTTTTAATGTAAAACCACAATAAAATATTTTTCATATGTGCTGAAGCATCAGTTCTACAAAATAAGGAATATGGCTGATGGTTTCAACAATTATTTTTTTTCTTGAAGTTATCATTACAGTAAGTCTTGTAGTAGTTACAGCATAGATTTTAACATGCATGGAAATAGTTACCTCTCCATTAAGTTGACATAAAATCTGCATCATGTTGTTATACCATTTGAAATCTGATATGTTGGAAGCAAAATAGATTCTACTGGCAGATCAACAGTCAATTTTAAGGCTTGAAATTAAACACAGATTTATTTTAAAATGTGCCTTTCTTCTATATATCGGTATAACACATACATCCATGAAAATAAACCAGTATCACTGTTACACTATCAGTAAAACATCTTCTTGCACTGAATGTGTAACGTCTCTGTTACAATACTCAAGCTCACTTGTGAGAACTGAGAATTACAGAACTACAGGCAAGATCAAAAACTAATGAAAAGAAAAACAGAAGCAAATACAGACACAACCCAAAGTACAGTTATCAAGGAATACACAATTTCAAATCATCACTTTTTTTATTTCTGTAACAATCAAGAGGAAAAACCCTGTTAGCCAATGGCAACATTTCAACAAATGGAACCAAGAAAGCAAAAGCATTAAGGGGTCTTTTTTATGCATTAACCTTTACTGTATTCTCCTAATGGTTACTTAATGTCTCTGACTGCATAGTGAACACTCTGGCTATGCTAAAGACATAACTAGTCAGTAAGTACTTAGATAGCAGATGTTTTCACACTAGATGAGCTCAATGGACTCTGCTCCGTGAACTGAGAGAACTGGCTGCTGCCATGATTAGTTTGCAGAACTGTAGGAAGAAATCTGGTGTTAGCAATAGAACACAATGGTGTTATTATCTATCAATATCACTGCATTGCCAAACCAAAAAAGCAAACTTTACAGAGAGACTTATAACCAGATTTGTAACCTGTAAGATACAAGAACTCCTCCTTCTTTGGATTGGCACTGCTCAAATTGCTACATTCATTCTAGGTATCCTAGTTCAAAAAACATACTGGGAAAGTTGATAATGACCAGAGGATGTCAAAATCACAAAATTAAGATCTCCACATAAAAACTGAAGGAACTGGAACTGTTTACTCTGAAGAGCACAATAGGAAGGTAGTTTAAAGAACACTTTAGATGCCCATCATCCCTTCTCCAGGTCCAGATGAGAAATAATGGGGTTTAACAGCATCAGGATTGATCTATACTTGGTTAAAAAAAAAAAGGACTCAACAAAACCAACTTTAATAGTAAGAATATTTAATTTCTTGAACACATTGCTTACAGCAGTCATGAAATCTCCAGGACAGGAAAGAAAAGGTAGAGAAATATTTGTCCAGAAGACACACAAAGAATTGGTGCTGTTTTGGAGGCAAGCAGATGGAGTCAATGACTTCCTACATTCTGCTCTAGTCCTACTGTCTGTGATTCACTATCATGAAATTACATAAATAATAAATGTTTTGGTATTTATTTTATTTTAAAAAAATAATTAACCCATAATAGATACTATGATCATAGATATAGATAATAGATAATAACATATACAGGCTTAAGTTTCAATAGCAGATGTCCAATCCAAATTAAACCATTCCTAGTCAATACAAATCTTTCATTTTTGAACTGATGAGGTCAGTTCAGCGGGTTAGGAAAGAAAGATACAAAATTTACTTTAAAGTCGACCCTTTCAACTGTTTTACTCTGAATGGCAATGTCAAAGATGGAGTTTTTTTACTGTTTAGACCAATGGCTGAAATTTATTTTGCCAGAGTAAAAGTATATTTGCTCTGTTGTATTAAGTAAATTCTGGATAGGTAGTTAACTGTGCATGTCTGTGATAACAAGCCTAGGGCTAAATAACAGGGGGAATAAATGCTGCTTGTGGGCAATTTTGTCATTCTTCTGTGTAATAGCCCAGTTTTGATTATGAGTATGTATAATCTGAATGGCAATTACAATCTACTTGACAAAATTAAGACCAAACATACCAAGTCAATATATTTTTTTAAATACCGAACAAACAAAATAGCATAATGTGATAGCCCAAAAATAGTTGGTGAAAGTACTGTTATGCCAGACTTTTAAAATTAAAATTCATTAATGGAACAAAAAAACTCCACAGGGAAAAAATTGTTTAGTTGGAATCCCAACCCAAAGCAATATTGTCATTTTTATTAAACAAAAAATCCAAAACAAAGAGTAAAGTATGAAAGAGAATTCTTAGTTTAAAAGTTTGTGACTTTTTTTTTTTGTTGGACTTTACTCTCTTAAATCACAGAGAAAATTTTGTAATTTTCTGCAAGAAAATACTTTAACATCTAAATAAATTTTGATAAAGCTTAATGAAAGACTAAGTACTGCAGTACTCAGTATGTATAAAATTCACAATATGCTTGAGCAAGGCAATTTTTCTATGCTAGTCAATCTCTAAGCACACTGAGTTTTGTCATGGTTTAAATACTAGTTCCAATTTTTCATCTTAGTTTATAAAACATACAAGCTGCAACTTGTTAAGACATGACTTATGGACAAATCTAACTGAGTTATGGAATAATTCCCTGACCCACTTCCTGAATCTTCTGGCATTCTTTAGCTCCAGCCTGGCAGTATGTAAACCATACAGATTAATATAAGTAAAGCCAGTGGAAAATCACAGGCATCACAACACTTCAAAACATTCACACTGGACTACAACAATGCACAGAAGCTGCACTGTTTTAGTTGCAGATTAATACCTTGACCCTGACCCTACACAGTGGCAGAAGTGACATATATGTCATGACCCTGATACAATGATGTATTTTAAATGGTCATATTTTATGAAATTGAAAATAAATGAGTTTCCAAACAAAAGGATGTGTATTATTTTCTACATGAACCAGGAGGTTTTGTTAGGCAAGCATTGATTCCCTCTTGAAAACTCTTCCAAGACATGTACCCATTCTGTTAGCTTTCCTTTTCTGATTCACAGAAATTGGATTCTACTACAGAGGAGGCAAGAGTCTAACAGTTCATGTGCAAACATATGAACTTTTACTTCCTTGGACTGGGAATAGCAGAATATTTTCCTAGTAACTTCTTAAACCTCAAACTTGGAAAGAAGTGAAATGGTGACCCCAAAACCACAGAAAACCTGGCCAAGATAATATATAATATCTTAACAGTGCAAGTTTATCTTCTACTCCATTGTGAAATTCTCAGTTTAGGAGTGTATTTCTTCCCCAGATGCATCTGGACAATTTTGTAAGGACACTTTATCTGAGGAAAATAAAGCATGTATGTGTTTTAAAAGAACATGTAGAAATTAGAAGCAAATAGAATTGAATGAGAAAGGGTCTAGGATTAAATTTTAAAAAGAAAACATCCTACACAAACAGCACCACTGTTAACAGTAATATAACACTGTTAAACCCTGACTGGAGACTTGGAGATGAGACATTTGCTGTCCATAACACAGATGTGCTACTGATCTTGTGTGACAGTATTAGACCTGCCTAAGCAATTCTAACTTTGCCTAGTACTTGGCTCAGAAAGAGAACAAAAGCCTTAATGCTATTACAGCCTTTTTAATTTTAGGTATCCAGCTAACTTAGGAAACCAGTGGATGTGAATCTGAGGAGAAAAGTTAATGGGGTTGAACTAGGAAGGACTGTTGCCTCTGCAGACTGCTGGACAGCCTGCAACTGTTGAAGCTTCATAAGCACTGAACAGACAGAAGAGGCAGTGTCATTTGAAACTAGCCAAAAAAAATTTTGCAAGGAAAACAAAATTATAGCAATAGTTTATGAAAACCTAAGAGACAGGTGTTCTCTGGAGAAATAAAACAAACTTAGAAACGGGGCTTAGTGAGAGCATAGGAAAAACAAACATGGGAGAAGACATGGCTGAAGCACAGGCGTGCTTCTGGAATAACAGTGTGTAGAGTGAGCTGTGATTCCATTGAGCCTAGAGCAATGTGGAACACTTCAAAACAACACACAACATTGTTCTCACTACTTAAAACTCTTGCTACCTTTCAGACACAATCACATCCTAATTATTTAGGAAACATAACAATTTGATTATCTACGTCATGAATATAAAATCTGAAGTCAGACTGAGACAATTGTGGCAATTTACTATTATTTTAAAGGTACTACAGTGTACTACTTATGGTGTCAAAGCCATAGCTCATTAATTTCATTACCTGCTTTCATCATAGACTACAACCCTGCAGAAAGAGCAGAATCACACTTATTTTACATTCTTTTCCTCAGTCCTTTATTTTTCATTTACCATTTCTTCTTTCTCCTTTTTTACTGAATTAAACTAAATTTTACTGAATTCTGTTTACTTTTTTTTCTTTTTTTCTAGATTATCTTTCATCTCATCAGCTATGAAACTCTAAGGAATGTGTGACCCTGTGAACATTAATTAAACCTTCACTACACAGAAATTCATCAGAGTTGGTATTGGTGTTAATGGTCAAAATTCAACTGGTTGTTATGAATTTTATATGTCTCTTGGGATGAAGAATGATTGCATGGTATTTTGAACAGGGAGCTATTCCAATGCTTCAAAGTTGCCAATTATAATAATAATTTGAGAGTTCACCATTTGCCAAATATTTCCTACCTAGTAAAGTTATCATAAAAATATTTCTTTTTCATGATCAGCACTATCAAGGTTGTTAGGAAATACATATCTTAACTATAAATTGAATTTTTCACATATTTTTGTTTCCTTTTTTCCCCCCAGTAATCACATTCTTTACTGAATTTTAAGATAAAATCTTGGCTAATACTGGAAGATGAGGGTAAGGGATATTCATGAACAGTAGAGAAGAGTGATATGAAGGCTGACAGATTTGCCAAGGGTGATGGGGGAGCCAAACCTGCTAGTGTTTCATGTGCCATGAAACACTAGCAGGTGGCACATGATTATGTCACATACATTTGGTATCTTCTGAGAAATAACAGTCTTAGCCAAACTAAAGCAAAGTTTATTTTTCATCTTTACCTCTTCATCCAACTGAAAATCTCCTTCAGATTACCCCACCATACACTTTTATAAGGGAGGGAAAAGATTTGTTGGTAGACACTTTACTAAATAAGGTGAGCTGGTCAAAGTGGTCAGTCCTGAAAAGGGGCCTTACACAAAGTTACTACATGTACAAAATATTTTACAAACACTTACATATGCTTATTATGTATTTACTAGCTAAAACATAATCTCGTGTAAGTCTTGCCAATAAGATTTTTATAAAGAAAAAACATTTCATTCTTGTTCACAGATTGTAGAAAAAGCTTTGATGTGCAATATATGTCCTACACAGATTAGGGACTTTTACTCCTCTATTAGATCCTTACTTTTGTATCCATCACACACACAGGGCCAGATTTCAAGAGTATGGGAACATCCATAAACAACAGAGACTTTAGGCTTTTCACTTTAAACAATTAGTATTTGAAGACCTATTGTATTCCTTAGGGTGGGATGTTCATGTCTTTTTCTGTGGTCCTGCACATTATAATAAAACAGAATTACTTTTCTGCAAATCCCAAAATGCAATTGATTTCTTAATAAATGGCTCATGAAACTGATTCAAATTTTTATAATGAGCACTAGTATAATCTTAATAATATGGAAACTTTCCAATACCATTAGAGTTATACTTTTTCATGATGCAGTTCAAAAATACTGTCCTTTATTGCTGTAAATTTTGAGAAAAATCTACAAGCCACATCAATGGCTTCACAAGCGCCATAAATTTATAAATGGTTCTCATAAAAGAGTTGCTGTATACATCAGCTGCTAAACCACACAATTCTCATTTGCACATGGGCACCTGGGAGCTGCTGCTCAATGCCACTCTCAGGGAACATCCTCCCTGGCTCCTGTGCAGTGCCACAGCCTTTCTCCAACTCCTGGGCCTGGCACAGGGCACAAACAGCTATGGAGAGACAGCAGATTTGTCCATCTCTGAATCCAAAGTAGAAAAGAAACACAATGCTGTTCTGGGAATGAGGTCTTTTGCACTGGAGAAATTCCAAACAGATATGAAATTAAAGAATATATTACATGAAGTGTGAGATTTGACTGGTTTCACAAGCATAATCCTGAAATATAGCCAAAAGTAGAATGACTTTCCACATAAGAAACTGAAGGATGAATTTTGTAACTGACATGGTCCTGCAGAACTCTATTCATCCTCATTCTGGCATAGGTGTACCACAGGGAACCAAGGTCAAACAGCACAAGGGCCGAAGGGATTAAATATTAATGGGTGAATTGGGCTGGTGACTGTGCCATTATTCCTGGCACAGTCACCAGCCCAATTCACCCATTAACATCTAAGTTTTATCAGAAAACTGGCAATAGTCAGTGCTCAACTGTGGGCAGCACAAAGCCCAGCTCTCACCCTTTTGTTTTTCTTTTTTTAATCCAGTGAACAGCCCCAGATCTGCCACAAAGAAGGCTCTCCATTTCTACCTGATGTTCCCCATTTCTAGTAAAATGATAATTGACAAACATGACCCCTTCATCCTACTCCTAAAATTTTTCAGATGTAAAATATGGTACTGCCTCTAGAAATCTAATTCTTCAGAAGCACCAGTTTAATAAATAATGTCAAATCTGAAGTAGGCTGGGCGAATCTCACTGTTACAAACATCAACAGAGCACCTCATTCCCATTTTATCTACTCTGGCCCCAAAGGATGTCTAACACAAGGCCATCACCAAGCTCACTGATCTATTTTGCTGCTCATTGTTAAGTTGATGGGGAGGCATGGCAGGAACACACATGGCAGGAACACACATGGCAGGAACACACATGGCAGGAACACACATGCTCCACCTCCTGCTTCATAGCTCTGGGAAGCTTGAAGGTAGGACAAGGAGCCAGACCACAGAAGCAGCTGCTTCCCAGCGGAACAATTCCAACATGGATACTCTTTCCCAGAAAGGAAAGGGAGTGGAGAAGGGCAAAAAGTCAGAAGGGAATTTCCCCAGCACTGGAATCTTCTCTCCATGAAGAGGAATCCAAGTACAGAGCCTACAGGCACAACTCACAGGATCTTGCAGGTTTGCTTTATACAAATAGCAACCATCTTTTTAACATTTAATGACAATCTAACATTATATAAAAACTAGGTATCTTTCAGGTTTTAAGGGAGTTTCTTGTTTGCAAATTGATATTTTATAGAGTCTTGCTGAATTGTGATTCCCATTAACTTAAACAAACATTAGAAAAGTCATTGCATCTACAAATTATTGCATTTTCTTGGCATCTCAATCAACTATTCTTTAAGGCATTTTATTAATTTTTTCAGATGGGCAAACAACACAAGCCCTTTGAAATTTGTGCTTCTATATAAATAAGCTTGTAGATACTTAAATAACACAGTCATAAATTTATTTTCTCTTACGTTGCATGTGTCATGAACACTTGCCTACATGAACAACAAGAATGCCAAAAAATCTCCCAAGTCTGGCCAGAAGTGCAGTATTTATACTTGAATTAAAATGAATTCCATGTGCAAGCTAAAGTAGCACTCCATCAATAAAACATTTCAACCACTGTCTGTGGTATGGCACTGAGGCATCTCTTTTCAGCTTTATCTGACACTAGGGAGTTCTTGCTTTATGCAGCTAAGAATGAACACGGAACTATTTTCACAGAACTATTTTATCTTCAAATACTTATTTTAATTTATATCTGACTTAAAGAACTATTGGAAGACTCAGGTGTGCATGAGTATGTAAAGAAGTATATATCTGAATTTTCACAACAACACTTTTTTGTATTATTGAAGTTTATATTATAAACTTCTTAATGAGTACTCACTGTCTGATCAAAAATGCTGTCCTGCCATTTCCTAGTTCTAAACCATTATATAATTTTTTTTGTTGACAGCTGGAACAAAATAAAGTCAATTTCTAAAACAGAGGTGCATGAAGAATATACTTTCCTATTTGTCATTCTTACTCTTCTTTCAGAATGGTTTTATGCAAATGGAGACATGAAGTTCAATACTAATTTCAGTTCAGTACTATAATCTAAACCCAACTATATGAAGGATCTAGAGAGGAAAGGGAGTTTGAGAATTAAGTAATCAGGAGAGAAAAGCCTTGCCTGTAAAGAGGGTGGTACATAAGTGGGCCAATTAAAATAAATGGGAATTCATCAACAGTAATGAATTTCAAGTATCTTCTCCAGAAGGATTTTGGGTATTTACTAAAAAGTAACATGGTTGTTTCTCTGAGCTCTCAGAAAAGTACCAAGTTGCTTCATAACACAGACAGAAGCAAGCTATTAGCAAAATGAAAGGTTTGAAAACATCCTGTTGAACTGTAATTACATGTGAGTAGGAAGAATTCTATAATGCAAAATGTGTACATGCTGTGTTCAGCATTAGGAATAGCTGAGCAAGTCACATGCTCAAAGTTACATTTGCAAAGGGTTATATTGCCATAGTCAAATGACAAAAATACAGAGGTCCAACCTAGAAAAGATAAATGTAGACAAGCTTGTATTATCCATGTTTGTCTGTCTCTTTGCCAGGTGCACTAGCACAGGCATGAACTGAAAACAAGCAGTGTGAATACACTTCTACACTGAGTTACTCTTCTACAATACTTAAAAGGATTGTGAGGAGCCAAAAGTTTGCTTATTCCTCACAAGTAATTAATTGTAGAATCATGCGATCATAAAGGTTGGAAAAAATCTTCAGGATCTTCAAGTCCAACCTTTGACTGAGTACTGCCACGTCAACTAAACCACAGTACCAAGGGCCACATCCAGTCATTCCTTGAACACTCCCCAGATGGTGACTCCACTGTTGTGGTAACTTCCCTGGGCAGCCCGTTCCAATGCTTAACCACCCTTTCAGTGAAAAATTCTTCCTGATGTCCAGCCTGAACCTCCCCTGGCACATCCTGAGGCCATGTCCTCTTGTCCCATCTCAAGTTGCCTGGGAGAAGAGGCTGACCCCCACCTGGCTACAACCTCCTTCCATCCAGTTGGAAGGAGTGATAAGGTCACCCCTGAGCCTCCTTCTCTCTGGGCTAAACAAGCCCAGCTCCCTCAGCTGCTCCTCATATGACTTGCTCTTTCTGCTGCACCAAAAGCCAACACCATCATTGTATCTGTCAGATGTGTATTCTTTGTAGTTGCACTCAAAAAAACAAATAAGCCAGTGCTTTTATTAGCAACTTAACAGAACATAAATTCCAGTACGAACTTGTAAAGGAACTTCTCCTGAGGGAAAAACATAATTAGAGTTTTCCAGAATAGTACAGGGTTGTTGGGGTTTTGATCTGTTTCAGACTTAGTCAGAATTCTAACTATCTACATTTATAGGTTCCAAAAGATTTTCAACAAGTCTGTGTAAAAACGTTTTCTTGGTTTGTTTTAGAAGATGCCTGTTTATCATACATTTTCCTGTCCACTAAAGCATCTATCCAGACACAAGACCATGTTAGAATTATTTCAGACATGCATTAATCACAGTTGATGAAAGACACTAGGCAACTATTCAGTTTTAATAAAAACTCTTGAAAGTTATTATCCACATAAAGAAATCTCTTGGAAAGTTTCATACAAAAAGCAAAACAGAAACCCAATAATTAATAAAGAGATTATGCCATCTTACGTTTTAAATAACACTGAACAGATGGTTTAATCTAAAGGGCTTTATAAGCCAAAAATAGCAGATTAAAAGAAAGTGCGTGATAGGAAAGTCCACAGTTCCAGGATTTGAAAATACTACACCACAGGGCTATACTAAAGTATAATGAAAGAGGAAAGGATAAGGAACTGGTCTGGTCTCCTCAAATGTAACTTTTAAACTTTTTATATAATTTATCAATGCTTACTTACTTTTACATATTTTGCAAGTTTTTGAATTCCCCAGTATTCTGCTGACAAATCAGTGCTTCCTTCCTGACGACGTATAGGCTGTTCATCTTCATCAGCCTCTGAGGAACTTTCACTAACATCTTCAAGGCTGCTTGATGCTTTACTAAAAATAAATAAACAGAATCACCAATTTCAAATAGCTACAGACTATAATATGGACAAGCATATTTAAAACAGGTATGACAACACTGCCTAATAAATAAAAAAATACAACTAACATTACCAAATGGTAGGTATAGTGATAATTACTGTAGATAGGGAAAATAAAAATTTAAAAATTGAGGAAGGAAAAATAAGTCACCCATACCCTTTTGAAGTTTCTTGAATTTTAACCGTTTTAGATTTGCCACTGGATTTCTTTTTTGTATTCAGAGGTACAGTTCTCCTTTTCCCTTCTGCTTCAGAGTATTTTTTTGGAACTTTGTCACTGGATTGGGGTTTATTTAAAAAAAAAAAAAAAGAACACAGAAATTATTTTTTGTAGGATGTTCTTCAGCATACTGTGATTCAGAGAACTCCTGATTGTCCATGCATTAACAGTTTTGAATGGATGAAGAATTCCATAAATGTCACTGGTTGTTTTTTGAACTCACATAAACAAATGAATTTACTGTATTCTGGCAAAGAATGTGAGTGCTTAGCTATGTGGCATATGAAGACATCTCTCCCTTTGTTCTGAACTGATCTCACTGGCTTGTTTTCATTTGATGCCCTTATTTTTGTCCTAGAACAGACAGTGACTGTTTCCTATCTGTTTCCTATTTACCATCCCTAGACATGTATCTTTCTGTATCTTTCTTCTTCTCCACTAGTCATCTTCTTTCCAGGCAGTTTTGTCTGCCTAGTTCTTCCACACACTTAGATGTTCCACAGCTTTGATCATGATGAATACAACACATATTACTTTCCTCATATTCCAAAAAAATCCTAGTTCTAATTGGCCACAATCTCTGGTGCTTTTTTTGTCCCAAAATTACAATTCTGTGAATGCAAAATGTCTTTCTGAGCCTGAGCCAGTCACTCTATCACAGTCACAAGAAAAAAAAAGAAAATATTACTTCTGATTGCAGTCAATTTCACTACATCAAGACTTCAATAACTGTGGAAAAAGGTTAGCTCTTGCTCTGGAAAGCAAATTTCTTTCTAACTGATAACCATAAGTCACATCCAAAATCTCTTAAAACTTATTAAAATCTTCTTGCAACTTATTAAATTGGTAGATTTGAGAAAGATACTATTTTTTGTAGGATGACAATGAAAGGCTTTTCTGCAGATATTCTTCTTCCTCCACTTATATAAAATCAGGAAACATGAAATCAAAACAGAGTACTGATTTCAGAAGACAAATCCAACAAAATACAATATATGTACACTCTATTTTGGGGGTTCAAACTTTGAGATAATCTCATCAGTGAATATCATTGCTAAGCAGAGCTAGAGAAGTAGCTCATGTAATATGAAATCAAGTGGCAGTAACAAGAGTCATTCTGATTTTCCATTCAGGACCTCTTTCACCTCACTCAGAAAGTGTGGTTTAGATCAGGTTTTCAAATCAGTCTTGCTTTAAAAGGTATTTTACACCAAAAAGCATGATGGTATCACAGTCCTGGAGAACCAGTACTGCAGATGACTGCAAGTTCCTTCCCTGCCTTGCTGTGGAAATGTCGTAACAACATCAAAGTTGTCACATGACAGAAAAAACCTGAGAATTCTCTTTGGTAGTCTAAACTCTCTCCTTGGAAATTAACATGTAGTAAGCTTTGTTTCATTCCTCCTAAGTTAAGATAATAATGGACACCTGTAACACGCAGCCCTACCATTAGCACAGTTTAGATAGATCTGTAGGCAAATTCAATTTTAAAGAAAATTACTTATCTTTGGGAAGCAGAAAGCCCACTGCTCTTCCACTTCATATATGGTTTTAACCTATGGCCAGTGGGTCCTGCTGAAGAACTTTTCCCTTTCTCACATTCAGTCTTTTCTGTAAGATCATGAAGGCTCTTTGATTGGCCAGAAATCTCAGCACCTTCCACATGCTGATAATTCTTCTCGTGTGCTGGTTCTTTAGAAAAATTATGTTCCTAATAAAAAGAGACATGGTTTGCCACTCATATTGCTATGTGAATAACGAATATTAAAACAGTAAGTTACAAGCAAAATTCTAGGACTCTGTGCTTAAAATTGCATGCATTAAACATAGAATAAGATTCTAAGCACAAAATTATATTGTCTTGAAAAGAACAAAACATTAATTTGAAAAGTAGCAGTTATCAAGTGCAAGTTGAAGTTTTTTAAGTAAATCAAGTTGATAAATTTGGAATTTCAGGAACATTCTTGAATATTTGGTGTTTGACTTTTATATGTCAAAAATGTGACACAAGCACTTTTATAGAACCGAGATCCAAATGAGTTTTAAGATTTAGACATGCAAAGTCAGCCTTCTGCTTCCAATGGATCATTTACATAAAAACCATTTCCCTGCATAAAGGATTTACAAAAAATTCCCACAAAAAATGTAATGAACATAAAACTTAAAATAGACTATCATAAACTGCTAGACTTCAGTTCCAAGTAATTTAATTTGATATAGTTTAGAATTAATATAAACACATTCCATTTAATTTTTTTCATCTTCTGTCTCTCAGGACAAAACACTGTTGAACAAGTCACATACAAGAATGGAGCTGAGTGGCACCTACCAATCCTTCAGCTGTCAGTGTCTGGTACCATGGCTAATCAATAAGATACAGAACAGAAAGGACTCTTGTCAACTCTTGTTCTCTATTGGAACACACTCAATTTTTACAGGAAAGTCAACATATGATCGTTACTTATTATTATTATTGTTGTTATTGCAGCTGTCAGTGCCAGATAGGTGAAGACATTCCTGTGTGCCTGATTCAAGGCAGTTTTAAGGAGACTGTCACAGCAGGGTCTGTTTTCCACTGGTCCCTGATGAGAATCGCCTGTTGAAGCCTTGCCAACGCAAGTGTCTCATTCCAAGCTAACTCATGCTAATGCTCTCATTCTGAAAATGTACTCTAGACAAGACAATTTAGCACATGATAAACTAGATAAATCACAGGGGAGTTGGTGCTGCAGCTTGATCAGTTAAGCATACTTTTACAAGTATGTTTGCTACGGCACTATATGCCAACACAGCAATTCTGAATGTTAGCTTAAACAAGGCCAGGCAGATATTATAAAAGTTAATTGGTTCTGCAATATATTTGTATGTAATGAGCTTTTTGAAGCTCTCCTCTCCTGAGAATATAAATCAAAACTATTTCCACTCATATTTTACTTCATTTAGACAAACTTGGAAATACAGTTTTTCTCTGCATTTCATAGTTCTAGAGCAGAGAAGATTTTCCCTCAGGTACAAATGCTCTGCAGCTCTAGGATATTAACTTGTTTAAATTCCAGTCGTAGAAAGCAGAATGTACTACACCAGCTCTTCAGCAATTCAAGATGATATGAAATTCCAAAACCATTAAAAAGGTATAATGTATACTCTTCTGCATAAACTTATTTACACAGCCAGGGAATGATGAGTGTGTGATTTACATGAAAATTGAAGCAAAGCAGGGTAAGTTCTGTTTATTTGCTCTAATTTAATAAGTGTGACTTATTAAGGGTAACTTTAAAAGCTACAATATATTCATAAGGGCAGAAAACTAGTAAATAAAGGCATGTTATCATCAACAGTAACATTATTCTATATTAACATTTAGGATTAGATCTGAAAAAATAGTAAAATGTTACCATATTTTCATTTACAAATGAAGCTAAATCAATTCAAATAAATTAAGCCAATGTCTAAAAACATTCATATGTTGTCCTATTTATGAAGTGTAAACCAATACGTAGGCATAACATTAAAAAAATACTTACCTATGAGATAAATAAAGAATTTGGAACTTAATACATTTTCCAACAGAACAACTCACAATTCTAACTCCAATACTGTTAATATGAGCTACTGTATAAATGTTCTGTTCTTTCAAAACTTTCAAATATCTGTATCTCAAAAAAAATAGGTATCAGCCCGGCATCCCAGAAAATCAGCACTAGAGGATAAGGAAATTTTTCTGTTAATTACTTCCTTCTTGCAATAATTAAAATTGCATATAAATAACCACAATGAAACTCTTAACAGGTTTTGGCCTGTGATGAATTTTACCTTCAAGTAATCCGCTAAAACCACACTAGAAATCTAAAAAAAAATTAGTTTTATCAGGAACAAGGAAACAACTAAAATTGTACTGGTACTATGTGATTCTAGCTAGTATAGAGCTCTAAATAAAAACCAAAACACTTGCATTTTGCAGTCCCTGAATCAAGATAAAGTGTGTATACTCAACACTTAACTCTCAGCTCTGATATTTAAATCAGGCAGTTCTCATAAGAAAGTTGGACAATAATTTATGTTTGGGTTACAAAGAATAAAAATAAAAATTTAAGTGGTTTTCTTCACAGAAAAATACTGTAATAAAAAGCTGACCTTTTCCATACAGATATCACATTTTCCTGCTTTAACATTTCCACTGCTCCATAAAGAACAAGACCAGAAGACAGACAAAACATTTCATGCAAAACTAGAAGCTGACCTCACATGTTGGATCAAACCCCACCAAAAAGTATGACACAGCAACACATGAAATGGTGCACTACTTGCTATTTTACAAAAAAAAAAATAAATCTTTAAAACTGAAGCAAATAATAACTTAAAAAGCACTCCATCTTTAAAATTCTTCATTTAATCATAGATTTATCTTTGATAAAGAACATAAATGTTCAGCCAGGTTTACAATGTAATTCTTACCAATGTACATTTGCACAAAGAAGTACACCAATATCAATAAATACATACCTGTTTAGCCATATTTTCTACAAATCTAGGTGATCTCCCCCTTAAAAATGTGACTATGTCTTTATATAGATCACTTTTTCTTTCATAGACAATATCTTTACCCTTTAGCTGACCCTTAAAAAAAAGAATACATTTAAAATTGTTAATAGTTATGCCTTACACAGGTGATTTAATCTGCATTATAAAATAATGCAAAAGAGCACCAAGGTCATATTGTAAAGAATTAGATAAAGGAAATATGCTCAGCAAAGTTGACTAAACTTCAAAAATACTTCTTAAAGACGCGTGGGTCATCTCCATGGACCCCAACAGATGATCAACATCTTACACAGGATTTTGCAGGCAATAGCCATCAGTTAATTGTACCCTGTGTAGTTCCACTGAAAAGAATTTATGGTTTATGGGAAACAATCAAGTAAATTTGAGCTTCGCGTGTAGGATGGCAGATGTCTAAAAGGCACAGAAAATAACATGACCTGGCTGCCTGAGCTTTATGAGCTTCATCTATTAAAAAATGTGCCAAGTCATAATTTCCCTGGCTTTTTAAACTCTTAGGAAATAAATTTGTGGAGTTATGCCTGACGGACACCAGTCTCTCTTCAAAATAAATGTAAGAGCTCTGGTCACTACTTAACACATGCAAGGGTCTAAACAAAACCCACCCAAGAGGAAGAAGGGAGCCAAAATGAAAAGAAGGAGAAAAGAGAGCAGTAATTTCTAAAAAGTTTCTTCTGAAAGAAGAAGGAACTGCTTATCATTTATAAATAGACCAAAGCAAGCTCTACTAGCCCCACAGTAACACAGTGCCTCAGATCAAGAGCAATGAGGCACTAGAGAGGCACCACAAAGGTACCCACAGGACCTTTAAACAGGAAAGTGTGAAGAACTGTTACTTAAAGACCAATCAAACAGTGCTAGCAGCAACCGAGCTCTCAAATGGTCAAATATGCTGTGATCTGAAATAAACCTATCTAGGAACGAATAGATTCTTTAAACTCATTTAAATCCCTGAAGAGGGGAAGGGGGACTTGATGAAGATAACTTGCAAATTTTAAAGAAATGGGGAAATCAGGTGCAAACACTGATTATTTCATCTTAATTCCCGCTACTATTAGAAATTACGGCAGCCGACAGCAGGAGGCCTCTGTTGAGGCTGTAGCAGAAGGATCCTCCTGCTAAAAGCCCCATGAGCAGGCGGACACACACGGCCCCCATGGCCCCCGAGGCTGTAGCAGAAGGATCCTCCTGCTAAAAGCGCCCTGTGCAGGCGGACACACGCGGCCCCCAGCCCCTCAGCGCTGTCCCCGAATGGCGGACACGGGAGCAGCCCCGCCCGCCCAGCCCGGGGAGGCCGAGGGCCTCGCCAGGGCCGCCCGAGCGCGGCGGGCCCAGGGCGGGCTCGGCCGTGTGGGGAGCGCGGGGCAGGGTCTGGGGTGGGAGCGGGAGGGAGCCGGGGGCCCGGAGCAGGGCCACAGCGGAGCCCGGGGGTCGCACGCAGCCCGGCCGACGTTCGGCCCTCACCTCGCCCCGGGGCAGCCGCGCCGCGCCCCGCCATGGCCGGCGGCGTTGCCGTGGGGACGGGCCGGCGTTACCGGGACTGCGGGAGCAGCCGCGGCCCCGGCCGGCATTCCTCGTCGGAAGGGAAGGGGAGCGACATTTGAACTCGTCAAGCGGGCTGTGTGCCCTCGGTGTAGAGTTAAATAATGCACTAGCTAGAGTTACCTTGCACCAGAGGTTAAGGGAAGAGCGCCGAACGGTTTTTAGCTTGAATTTTAGCCAGTACGGCTTAAACCTTTCCCTGGCTGTCAGCGGTTACAGGAAAACAGCTTCAATTAATAAAGGTTAAGATTGACCACTTCTAGTTCTTGAGGCAGCGTGACAGATCATGCTTGAAACGCTTATTGTTAAAGGAAATGTAATGTATAATTTGTGTTTGTTGAAGGAAGTGAAGGAAATAGGTATGGGCAGTGCTGGTGAATAAACTCCTTTCACATACTGAGGACAACACAGCACTGTGCATGCACAAACAGATGGCCCCAAACACAGAATTTCTATTATCAATCCATATGTTGTTGAATGAGCCATCGCTCTGGATAAATTTTTGCTACAAAGTTCCTACTGAACTCAGCATGCACTGTCTCTTCTTTTATACCACTGAGCCAAAAATAAATTATATTCTCTGACTTCCCTACCTCTCCAGTTCTGCTATTTGTGTCCCTCAAAATCCCTATCAGATGATTAAAAATTGATTCAGATTTGATTTGGGAAGGAATGGCTACCTGCTGTGCCCTGACTGAAGCTG
Source organism: Passer domesticus (assembly GCF_036417665.1). NCBI lineage: Eukaryota > Metazoa > Chordata > Aves > Passeriformes > Passeridae > Passer > Passer domesticus. The sequence goes on along the minus strand of NC_087474.1, from coordinate 15,189,028 downwards.
GGAAGCTCTGCTCAGCACTACAGTGCATGTGTCCTTATGAAGGCACAGGAAAATAATCCTTTTGGGGACAGTCCAGCAGAAGTACCCAGCTTCCAACCCCAGAGCCAACATAGCCAAGAGTTATTTTACCAGCTGAGAAATCAGCCAGGTAAGAAACTTCTAATAGTGAGGAAGGTCATGGGATGTGTGGGGTGTATCTCAAAGAATAACAGTATGGGATGAATACACCGTTTTGCATGGAGATGATTGTCCATATACATTTTATTTACCAAAACTTTCTAGCAGTAACTATGTATAAGTACATGCAGTCTGCACAGTAATGGTTTAAGAATAGCATTGGCTTTTCTTGCTTTACTTGTTTAAGTTAGAGAAGAGAGAAAATTACTAATTTCATTAGGTAAAACTGAAAGAGAATTTTATCCTTTTTTTCGTTAAAAGCCTGGTTAAAGACTTAATGCAATTTCTTTTCTGTGTGGAATACTATGTATGAATGCATTTCCAAAAGGGATTAAATCTCTTCATTTTACTGAACTAATGACTCTTTAAAAACTGATTTTGAGGGCAGAAGGTGCAAGAAACAAAATGTGAAAGGGAATAAAAGTATCCCTGCCATGGGTGGTGGGGAGTGAAGACAGGGAGTTTTCACACAGAGCTGAGTATTTTAAGCAAGAAGTCGGTGGAGTAAGAAATAGAATTCCTAAATGAGATCACTCTTTTCCACTGAACTGCAAGAAGAAAAGATATTTCAATGGCAGAGAGAAAGGGGATGGTGTGCCCTCAAAGGCTGTGCATCCCCACTGGCCATAAAAGCAGCTTTGGTAACTAGCTCAGGTGTAGTTACCAGTGGAACTTTCTGTGGGAACAGGTAAGTCAGAAATGAAAAAGCAGAGCAGATTGTGCAAGCCAGCAGTGAGGAATGCTGCTGGGATCTGGTATTAGAAGCAATGCCTGTGGATGCTCAAGAGTCAGAGGTTTCCCACTTTTTTCTTTGTGGCTGGCAAATGCTGAGTTTGTAGTATAGCGTTTCTCCTGGAAGATTGCTCTAATTCTTCTGAAGCCTAGAAACGATCTGATTTAATTTATAATCTCAATTTGTATACTAGTTTTTGTGTATTTTTTTGTACAAATGTTGGTTCTTTACCTTATTTTCAACAGCTACTTTTCCTCACAGATTTTACACCCATTTTCTGGGTTAGAATATTTTCTCCTAGATTTTACTTTGTTTGGCTAAACCAGTTCAGTTCCTCTGGACTCAACTGCAAAGACTGCAAGTTCTTAATTTCTTTTGCCATCTTATATCCCTTATTGCCCTGTGTTCCAGTCTGAGCTTTTTTTATAAAATAGATTCAACACTCTTTCTAAAGATCCTTTCACCAAGTTACATTACAATGACATTAATAGTCTTCATCTCTTTTGGAAGCTCCTCAACTACTACATTCTAGGATTACATTTGGTTTTCACATTTGGGGATTGTTGTCACCTTGTAATTGAATAAATCAACCAATTTTTAATCCATTACTTTTATTTTCATCTGATGAGTTTGCAGCTTTCTGCAGGATTTGAGCATATAATATTGCAGTTTGCCCTCATAAAATCAAATTACACTTTTAAACAAAAGAAATATTTATAGCATGTGGTCTCTATGTTTTGGTCCCCATCCTCTTGCCCTTTTACAAAGAAGTTTTTGAATCTAATATTAAATTTGAAACATATTTTATAGAGGGTTGTGGTCTTGAAAATAATGAATTGACATGAACAATTTCTGTTCCTGCTTGTAGTCTCTGTGCTCTATAGGGGTTTTTTTGCATATTTTCAGACATGTATCAGCTGTAGCAAGTCATTGCTGCAGTTACTGCATTGGTATTTGAGTTCTGAGTTATTCCCTTGGTTACACTCAGGCATTTCTTGCTGGATGACAAGGAATCTTGCCTTCTTACATCAGTTGTCACTGAAAAATAAGTATTTAGGTAGTCCTTCATTTACCTAGCACAAGAGTATAAATGGTTATCTTGGAAGAAAATTTTGCCTGAGAGCTAAAATGTTAAGTAATTACTTAAAGAAATATGAAAGTACTCTCTTGGTGTCCCAAAATAAGTGTGCAAAAAATTGCAGACAATAAAGCTGCAATGTGTTCCCAAAAACAGCTCACTCAGGAACTGCATCCGCCCAGAGATGGCATTTGCACCATGTTTGGCTAATTCTGTAAACTTGTAGTAGTACATTTATGTAGGAATGGTTTTTTTCTCTGTTATTTTTACATTTTGAATGTAAAAGACATAAAACAGTAGGTGAGATGTTTGCCAGTAACAAAAGATGAGATCATTTCTTACTGGCACAAAGAAATGGGGAATATGAAGAATTTGTTAACATGGAGAGTAAGGCAAGTGGAAATTTTTTTTACAATCTAAAAGTTGCAGCCAGAATGTGCAAGCAATTTTTTGTGTATATTTTTCCTCACGTTATTATAGAGGAGGGTGTAAATTATTACTGTTGAAGCAGAACAGTAACACCCATTGTAAAAAACATTGTTGACGCTTAACGTAAAATAAAAAAGGTCAATCATACCAGCTAGTCCTCCTGTTAAATAGCAGTTTAGCTGATCAGCCTCATGGGCAGTTTGTCACACAGGCTGAAAATCAGCAGAAAACAATGTAATATTAATCAATTTACTTTTATTGTTCATTAGCTTCCCTTTCTTGCAAAATTTACATATTTTTTGCATTCACAAAAAATCCTGAAGTCCTACTGCTTTGATGTAAAGGGTTTAACAATGCTTTTATTTCATTTTGTGTCAGTTCAAAGGCAACATTTAGGTGCCTGGAGTTCTTAACAAGCATTTTTATGCATCTTAATTGCTGGTAATCTGTTGTTGTTTGTTGTTGTGTTTTATTTTGGGGTTTTTTTGTGTGTTTGGGTTTGTTTTAACTGGGGAGTAGTGCTTTGTGGAGAGGCAGGGCTTCAGCTCAAGAGGCAACGCACATGAGGATGCAAAATGAAGCAGAGGACATGATGAATTGTTAATGTCTTTTCTTTAAGCAAGATTCTATGGAAAACAATGTTTAAAACCCAATCTTTAGAAAAGAAAAGACTACTGCTTTTTCAGCCAGTCTCCGATTTCTGTGTTGTGTTCCCCTACTTACATCTTGTTTACTGGGTAATTACTGCTTCAAAAAATGAAAGACTATTTGCAGTGAGGATTTTTCAGGCTTGGACATTGCGTAATACACTCTCTAGAAATTAAGAAACAGCAAAGGATACTTTTGAAGTGGGATTTCCTGCAAGGGGCAGAGGTGTGTAAGGGTGTCTGACATGGTGTCTGACATAGAAAGAGTTACTCAAAAATCTTCAAAGACAATAAGGAAGGACAATATTTTGGTTAATGAGTGATAGATTGATAATATCTGCACTGTTATTTTCTGAACAATGACAATAACAGATTCTGCTGCTCGTTTTTAGAAATGGCTTCCAGATGGGATTCATGTTTTACAGTCCAAGATTGAATGTGATTAATCAGTTTCTATCAATAAAAATTAAAATATTTCAGAATGTGAACTGTGTTACTAGACTTCCCTCTATTTGTAGGTGGCCATTTTTTCCCTTTTGTTGATTTCTGTTTACTACTACCCAGAATTTTGGAATATTTTTGACTATAATTTGAAAGAAATTACCAGTCTAGTGTAATGACTAGGTGACTGTAACTGTGTTGCAGTAATATTTGGAATACTAGGCTAGAGGACTGTGGTTTTGAAAGATGCAGCAAATTCGTTCATTTATTTTCTTTGTAGCATTGAAAAAATAAAAAAGTCAGGTAATTAGGGGCCTTAAGATATTGGTATGTCACTTCAGTGAAACTTAGGTTGTTTTTTTCCTGGTTTTGTAATACTTCAGTAGGGAATAATTACATTCAAAGATTTTACTTTTTAATTCCTACATTATCTTTTTTCATCATCAACTTCAATTCCCTCTTCATGTAATATTTCACATTGCAATTTTTACAAAAAAATATGTGTGCATAATAATACTGAGGGAGAAAGCTGTTTTGAAGCAGGTTTTTCTAAGTATATGAATAAATTTGAAATTGTTTTTAAATGCTGATTTTTACAGGTGAAGTCACTAAAGTATTGACTCAATGAGACACCTTAATTTGTTCATGTACTGGTACAACCCTTACAGACAGAAAGCATTAATGGCTAATTCTCTTTATTTTTATGATTGATCCTTCCCTGGGAAAAAAAAAAAACAAACAAACAAAAAAAAAAAAAAAAAACAAAAAAAAAAAAAACCATTTTGCGTATATTTTTCCAGGGAGAAATAATGTCTATGCTTTTTCATATCTATGCCTTTTCATATATGCATTTCCTAGAACTAGTTAATTGTTCTGACCTTAATAGTTTAGCAATTCATCATCAATGGAAACTGCTTGTGTCTTTTAAAACTTGTTCATTGGTGAGCTGAACTGGTTTTGTGAGGAGATTATAACTACAAATTTAATACAGTTTCTGTGCAGCAATCAGAAGGATATAGCAGCCTTTTAAGACTTCAGTGTAAATCAGGCATTTGAATTTACACTATTTAATGGAACTTTAACAGTGATACTTTTCTCCAAAGTAGTAGAGATTAAATTAAAACAAAACAAAGCAAAAAAAAACCCCACCAAAATCAAAGCAAGAATATGTATCCAAAACCTGTGTGCCAAGTGTGATGGACTAAGTGATAACCCTGCAAATTACTGTAAGTGGGGTGTATCCAGAATCACTTTGCACCTTTGCAATTTTGAAAGAAATTCAACTTTCTGGCAAGTAAAAATAGAGAATTATTTTTAAAATGTATGCAGAAAACCTGCTAGCTGCACTTCTTAGTTATAGGTTTAGTTTGTGGTGCTAGACATTTACAATAATTTGATATTAAAAGCAATACTGCAGACAGCGTGGCTTGTACACAGCGGACAGTGTTTTTAGCTTTCAAACATAAAACCTTTGCAAGCAAATGCTACTGACATGCTCAAATGCCTTTTGCTTTCTTAGTAGTTTCTATAAATTGCCTCCTTTTTCAAGGGGAAAAAGGAAAAAAGGATTGGGCTGTTTGTTTTGTGGTGGGAGTGTGAAAAGGAGATTGTTTTAAAATTAGAAATAGAATGTCATAAGTAGTCTCCAGTTCTGAATTTCTTTTCCTAGAGAAAAAATGAGAGTTATTGGTGAAAATAATTTTGGACTGTAATGTGGGGATATTAATCGGGAGAGAGAGTTTGACTCTTTCTCAAAGAGCAGATTCTCGCATGAGGTGCAAATATGAAGACAAAATTTCACTACATGGTTAGAAAGAAGGTTAAAATGCTTCCCAGCTATTCACCTCCCAGTTATTACTGTGGTAGCCCCATTTCACTCCTTAGGTAATCACCAATAGTAATTCTGGATAATTCTCTGCATAGTTTTTACAAAACTAACATAAAAATAAAAGCAAAAAAAAAAAAGTATCATTTTTCCCCTGTTATATAATCAGAAAGAAAGCCAAGACTGACATCAGGGCATTTTCTCTTCTTTGTAGGTCATTTCAAGGCAGAAATTCAAGCACCTTGGAGCAATCACTGGTTTTGAAGAGACTGCTTCTATCATTTATGGTGGTACGGTAATATTATATGGGAAAATGTGAAATTGTGAGAGGAGTGCAGATCAGAATAAAGCCAAATCGCTACAGGGTTTGAGCAGCAATTGGCTGTAAAATTAATATGGAGCAACAGTTGGATGTTGCAAGGTTGAGCATTAATCCAGTGCCTGGTAGAAAAATAATGTATTTATCTAAATTTCTGCTTCACAGTGATTGCACTGTGTGAGCTATTAAACAAAGCAAAATAAAAAACCAATTCTAAGTCCACAGAATATGTTTGATGAATATGACATCTTCACTCAGCTTGGATGAAAATGAAGTCCTGCATGGATGGGAACAGTGATTATAGCTCCGTTCCAAATCGTTTTACAGTAGAACTTCAATCTGGGGAGGAAAGTTGCCTTTTTATCAAAATTATTTTTATTGAGAGAAGCAGAAATGTGTGTTGCATATACATGTCTTCTTGCATAGTGTACATTCTGATACAGTTAATTCAGCCAATTTTCTGGTATTGTTCTCAAGATCTGTGCCATGGATATTAGAGTCCTCCATATGGGTACATTTTTCCTCTGATTTTTTCCATTTCTTCTTCTGTAATAACGGTATACATTCAACTATTTTAATTTAAATTTAGGATCATTAAGGCTCTTCTGGAGAGTCTGGAGCTCTGCCACAGTTAGGTAGTTAGGTATTTTATTGTAGAAGGAGTTGCATGTAGCTCTTATATTTTTATATTTTACCTCAAGCATAAAAAGAGATTAAAACTATCTAGTTTTTAGAACTCTTACTTTGATATCCAATTTATGCATAAATTTTAGCTTATTACAAGAGCTGTTGATTTTTAGCAAGCCTTCAACTCTTGAGTGTAAAATTTGGGGGCTGAAGCAGGCCACTTCTTCAACATGCATGTATATGTGCTGTGTTTAGATTTGGGAAGAATAACATGGAATAGTTTGAACATCATTTTTTCCTGGAATATCAAGCTAGCATGTACTGCTGTGGTATTGAAAAAGTTGCTGATTATGATGCCAAAAGACTGTCTTACTAGGAAGTTTGAAATAATTTCTGAAAGATGAAAAAACATTCTGCCCCTCCTGGAAATTTGTATATGGCAAGACTTTAGTATCTGCACCTCGATGGTCATCGATTGATTTCTGTCATTGATTTCATGGGATGAGAGATTTGGTCTATTAACAGTACTGTCAGAAAGCAGGCAATAAAATTTCATTTTTCCAGAGTCTTAAAAAAAATGTAGGTTCTGTGACATTGTAAAATGTTTAGAATTTAGTTATTAATGACATTTTTCTTCTGAGATTTCAGTGTGAATGGCTTGTGATCTGTTAGGATTTTGGTAAAGCCTTTCATGCTGGAAATAAGGATGTCAAAGGTCAGTAGAAATTAGGTTTAACAGTCTGAATAAAGCTACTACCAATTAGCAGTTTGCTACTGCTGTCAGTAAATAAATCAAATAAACAATAAAAGCATATTTGACCATGGCAAGCCTAAACTGATGCTCGTTAGTGATTCATTTATTGTAGTCTGGATGTTCTGGTTCAGTAATACCACTGAATTTTAAGCAGTGACATTTAAGAATTAAAAATGTTTTATGCCATTAAAATGAGTACGTGCGGAATAAAATTTGAGGATCTGAATCTGCACATTTTTATGCAAGCAGTCTTTTGCATCTCCTACAAGCTGTGCTGTGCTGTACTGCACAGTAAGCCCAACGTAGAAATCGGTGCCAAAGCTGGCTCATGGACTGGGAGCAGGGTATAGCCTATTTGTGCAGTGCTTTGTCAAAGCTAATTTACTTTGCTAAAAACCAGGGTAAATTAGACAGTGTGCAGCATTAAGCAATGTGGTTAAACTGCTTCCAGTTACCCGAGCTGGCTCCTTTTGAGCTACTCTGGGTATCTCTCCACAGCACCGTGTTGTGCAGCACAGCTATGCCCTGACTCAAACTGATGTGTGTGAAATTTTATTCATGTAAGGAAGGATTGGTGAATCATACTCATCCTCTCTCTTCTGCAGAAATTCAGTCCTCAAACACAGGCAGAATGTACAACTAAGCATGTTTTCAAATAACTACAGTATAACTGTCATTCCATTTGACCTCAGAAATGTGATTCTCTGGCTAAACACAGAAAATGGAGGCACCACAACTGATTGTAATTAAATATAAGTAGCTAAGCACAGATCTGTGGTATAAATAGATGTGTTACAGCTGACAGTTAAAGTTTGAGTTCAGTTTACGTGTGAGCCTTTGCATTACTCATGTAAATCAATGTTCTCACTTACAAGAGAAACCTCATAATTTACCACTACCCATAAAGTAGCCTTGCTGTAATCAATAGTGATTCCTATATGGAATTACTGTGCAGAGCAACCTTTCTTCCATCCATATCCTCAGTATGATTACTGTATGGTTTGGCACCAAGACAGAAAAATATTCAGTGAGCTCAGTAGTTTTCTGCGTGGAAGGACTTAGTTGTCCTAATTTGGTACAAAAATTCCGTTCAGTTTAAAGTAAGCTAAACTGGAATTAAATACTCCACATGGGGAAGGATTCAGTAGAATCTTCAGGGGGGCAAATTGTTTGCAATCTCACTCAATTGAGACTTTACAGTTAAACTCAGCTTTATTTTATTCTCTGTGGAAGTAGAATACAGTAATTAGAAATACTTGATGTTGACTACTACACTGGTAAGTGTAAAGGATGATCTGGTGATGGCTGCTTTTGGTGATATTTCTATGTGCTGTGTTCAAGACTGAGAGCAGACCATATTCAAATACACAGCAAAACATTTTACAGCTTTCAGATTCTGTGAACATGCTGCACTGCACACACAGACATGCTGTACTCAGCTCTTGAGTCTGCAAAACAGGAATGGTGAGTGTGGAAGGATTTCTGAACCCTTCCACTTCTTCTTGGAGCTTGGGGGTGCCTGTGTGGCTGCAGGGCCCTAAGGCACTCTCCCAAGGCTCCTCATGGAGCCCCAGTCCCTGTCCAGTGGGATTTCCTTCTATGAAACAGGCTGAAGCTTTGCACAGCCAGGCAGGGACTCTGGAGCATGCAGGAACCCAGGTCCTCTGTAACTCACCACTTTACTGGACAACTCCACAAGGTCACGGGCAATTGCCGAGCACCCACGAGCCCAGGACATGAGTGAGATCCATCCCGGAAGCAGCCAGAGGTGTCAGTAAGTGATAGGTGTGCTCAGGGTACCTGGACTGCCTCAAGGAACCGTGTACAGATTTGTCTTTTAGTGGGGTTAAAAGAAACTGAAGGTAGAAATTGAGAGTTCGATGTACTCACAGAAACCAGAGCTTTGGTCTTAGCACAGTGACAGGAGCAAAACAATGGAGCCAAGTGAATTCAGATTTTACAGTCAGTAAAGCAGAGCTTTTCTGAATGACTTTTGATGATTTGGATTGCCTGAATTCCACTTTTGGTACCTTGTGTACATCCTGAGTGTATAATCTGTCTTCCAACAAAAATGTAGGTTACATGTCAAAGAAATTTAGAAAATAGCTGGATTTCCATTATAGTATGGAAGTAGTAGTATGATGTAGTTTGTAGTATGTAGTATTTCTGATTACTAAAGTAAAAAAAAAAATCCTGTAATTTTCTAGTCACCTATGTAGCTAACACCTCTGGTGGAATGGAGCATACCTCTTCCAGTTACATAAAACAGGCACTCCCAAATGTATTGTTTTAAAAATTTGTGATTAACTAGTGGGGGAATTGAATAATTTTCCAATAAAATATGGTGAATATACAAAATAAATAGCAGTCCTAAGGAGCAAATTGTAATTGTCCTTGGCACTGAACTACAGTAGCATCAAGGAATGGGAATATTTAAGCTGACAAAACTATACTACAAAAATTTGTGAAGTTATATGCTTTCTTGTTCTCATTGTTCCATTTCACATATGCCTTTGCCCATCTTAATAGAAGGATGCCTTCCATACAAAATTCATTTTTTCATGTAATGAAAATGTAATGATGCATAAGATCCACAATACAAACCATCACGCTTTATTTTGTGTGTAAGCAGGAGAGTAACTCTTCATTTCAAGAAGTATCTTCCCATAAAGTGTCCTTTTCAACTTTTGTTGAAACTGTTATCCTTTTCAACTTTTACCAACAGAACAGTGTAGTCCTTTTATTCCTTTTAGCTGTACTGTTAAGATTTTGTTTTGCACCTTAAGACTATGGGAAAACACAGTTACTGAATCTCTAACTTTGCATATGGCCAGTAAAAGCTTACAAGTATTCACATTATTGCTTTAATAGAGACTTCTTCAGTAACTGCTCAGTGATGCAATAACATTTCCATTTAAAAAGATAAAGATAAGGATAGAATTGCTAAACAGTAACTTTACTACTTCTCAGGTTAGCAGATGTATCTGAAACTCAGCAACTGCTCACAAATACTGGACCTGTATTTAACTAGAAATATGCTCTTATTTTAAATAGAGGAAAGGACAAGTTTAAGAAGGACAAACCCCATCAAGCTGTTCTTCAACACAGAAATTGAAGTCACGAAGATTTATCTTTGTAATCCCTGCCTCCACTTTGCTTGCCTGCCTCGTTGGGATGTAGGCTGCCTGCTTTCTCAGTGTTCAGCACAGCTCCCACTGCCTACAGTTTGCAGTGGCACTTCTACAAATTACACTCCTCCATACCAAGCACCACGAAAAACAGAATTAACAACCCCGTGTGCAAAGTGACTCGTATCACACAGGAAATCTGTGGCAAAGGCAGGGATATGACTTGGTTCCCCAGAGATGCACTCATGCCTTAATCATGAAAACGTGTTCTCTTCCCTGCAGTTGTCTGCTTCATTCACTGTGTCCTTCCAACAGCTGCCACAGAGTACAGGTTGTGCAGAGCACATTCACTGCTACTATGCCGAGATTCGTCCCCAGCCCGGGTCCTCTCTGCGCGCTACACGACACAGGAGGCCACGAACGCTCCCTCTGCCCCAAGGGATCTCACACCGTTCCCTCTGCCTCACCACCAGCACAATCCACCAGAGACCTTCTCCTTTTTTCTGCCTCTTATGCCACCAGGAGAGTTGGGTGCATGGGAGCGATGGGATTCCCGATCCAATTCCTGCATGTAATCAGGCCCGACTGCAGCTGCAGTGAGCGGCAGGATCAGGGAAAACTGTTTTGAACGCCAGTAGCCCCAGGGCTGGAGCGTGCCCAGATGTTTCATGGAATGGCTCTGGCAGACCAGTCACACACAGGTGTTTATTGGCTTGAAGTAAAAGTCAGGAATACCAGGAATAATTCATCCACCACTTGGCTCTTCAAGCAGACCAGGAACGAGCACAACGTGCAAATGGAAACGGCAGATAACGGCGGCTCTGAGCTGACACACACACACTGCACCCACGGAGCTGCTTGCAGGGTGAACTCTTTGTTTTCCTGGAACGAACTCATTTTAGTTATGAAAACTGATTATGCATATTGTGAAAGGCATGCAGCCAAGCAACTGTAAAACTTTGTTTTTCACTAATATCTATCAATTTTAGGAACAAAACATGCTGCTGCTAAATGCAAGCACAAGTCGGCTTAGAAATGTGATTTGCTGTTTACTTTCTCTTCATGTTTAAAAGCTATTCCAAAGCAAAACAGACCTAACCAGATCAGAAGTAGCATTGTGTACTTAGCCTAAATATACTGATTTTCACACTAAAATGACTTTGAGGAGCAAAGACTTGCTGCATGTGGCAAATCAAAGGAGAAATGCATGAAACTTTCCCTGAGAGGTTTGCTACTCCGCACGGCAGAAGCTCTGCTCAGCCTCTCCGTGACCTGGGCTCTGCACGATTTATTGGTTATCTTTAATAAAGCGAAATCCAAGCGCCTTTTCTGTTTTGTTACTTCCATTTTAACACCAGCAGTAGCAGACAGACAGACAAAGTTTAGTTTTAGCCTGGGAGCGAAAATAAATACTTCTAACATACATATGTGCTGTTACAGTCTGACTTATAAATGCTCAGTAGTAAAGTCAGCAGGAATTGAGCACTAAAACTGGAGAAGAGTAAATGGAAAGAGATCCTGCTGTATTTGCAGACTTGTGGTAATAAGGAAAGCACTCCTGACTGCTCTTGGAAACTTGTCATGTAAGTGAATAAGGGGAGAGGTCAGGCAGTGACAGACTGCTCTGCCAGCCTGAAATGGGGGGTTGCATCAAATCTAAGAAACCAAAAACATGCATTTAACTTAAAATGAATGTTATTAAAACAAATTATACCCATCATTCAGAAATGTAATGTGAAAGTACCGTAACTCCTGGCTTCTGTTCAGATGATGTCTGGCTGTGTATCATCCACAAAGTATCTTCCTGAATCCCCGGCACCCTGGCTTCAGGAACTGCTCTAAATCTTACCAAATTCTGATGATTCTGATGTCATTTTCTAAGCTTAAAGTATTCTTGCAAGTGACATCAATCATGACTCAACCTGGCCTCTCCTGCCATTATGACAAAGGCTTCTATTTTTAATTTTTCAGACAAATACAGCTTGTATAACTTTTTTTTCTTTTTTTTGCCAAAAATATGTCAGTTCAAATCTTGCTATTCCAAGCATATTCTGTTCTTTTGGGATACTTGTCAGCTGGCCTATTTATATCAGGTTTGTAAGAAATTATATGTTTTTCTAGAAGCAAAATAGCAAACTTGGAGAACAGAGCTTCCACCTTGCATTATTAATAGAATTTGTGAAAATCTGTGGTTATATTGTCAAGAAGCATAGAGACTAATTGCGCAGAGCCAACAATTCACTCAGCGTGGTGGTTAAAATGCATAAATGGATAAAAATGATTTGTGTTAGTGCCTGCAGCCTCTTGTAAATGTCAAATACTTTCTTGACATTCTAAAACCCAGGCTGTACAGCGAAAGGGGGAGAGCAGCATTTCATATTAATTTGAAAATGTATAAAACTGATTATCCCCTTCTAGCACTCAGTATTTCACTGCTTCATGAAGACCTTAGATGCTGATTGTAACTGGCTATACTCTTTCAACTCATCATGGCTCTCATTTTTCTTCCAGCAGAGCAATGAATATTTTACTTGAGATAAATAAATAAGGTTTTACTTCCTGTGAAAGAAGATATTTAAAGAGATTCCACACAACCAGTTTTCCCAGTTGGAGAAAGTTGTAAATGTTCATTTCCTCTATTTCCCGTGCATGGCAGTCTTGTCATTCCTGTGAACTTACTGTTCTTCTTTTGTAAATCCCCATCCCATGCATTTATCTCCATGTATGTCAGTACTGTCATTTCAGCTTTATACCGTTCACTTTAATCATCTCACAAGGTTCAAAGGACACCTGGACATATCCTCATCCCCATTTTAGTCTTACAACATTCACTAAAAGTTCCAGGATAAAGGATTTATGATATTTCCTTGGATCAAAACATTTGTGTCCTTACCATACATCCATCAGACTTTACTTTTTATACTCTGCTAAAGTAGAATGATGCACAGGTATAATTGAACTGACAGAAGTGTTTGTATTTTTCTAGAACAGATCACTTGTATTTTGTACAACTGACACTTTACTCATCGTTCTCATTAGTACCCACATTTATTTCCAAAGAATTGTGAAATGAAATCATCAAAAAGCTACCAGCTGCATAAGTCTTCTGAAGTCTCTGAGTCTGTCTTACACATTACAAAAACATGCAAGGCTGAGGGCTTAGAGATAGTCCAAAAAAAAAAAAAAGAATTGAAAAGGAATATCCAGGTGGTTTTTTAACTGCAAGATACAATAAAGTAGAGTTTGGAAAGTATTACACAGAAACATAATAACAAAAACCCCCAAGATACACCATTTACAAGTCGAGCTGTACAGTGCTGTGCCTTTGTGTGAGCTGAAATCAGTAAAGCAGACAGAGCTCACTCCACAGGGTTTGTGAACTTGTGACAGCTCCGAATGTACAAACGTACAACTGGCAGCCTACAGGCTGCTGAGCAACTAGAAAATCTTTCACAGCTTAAGGTTAACTAAGGTTAATTATTCCAAAACACTCTTTTGTAGATTTCAGTAATAATTGCCTTCAGTAACAGTAATGAATTGCTGCCTCCATTTTGAATGCACTTGGGAAATTACTTAAAAACATGTACAAGATTTATCATGAACACACTGTAGGTGTAAAAGAAATGAAATGCTGAAAAGACAGCTGAGCAGCAAAGGGCAGGGCCATCTAATGCAGTCCCACAATTTCCATTAAATAATTTAGACAAAAAGTCAATAGATTTATCAGCCGCACGTATTTACGACCACGTTTGATGGGACTCTGATGCATTTGTATTGAAGTTTGCTCCCAGATACTCATCTCAGATACTAATCCAAAGATAATAACCAGACAACTCTCATACATTTGATTACTTGCTGAAATATTTATCATCTTTCCTGATTGCATCTTATCTCAAAGCCAGACCCAGAGCCCAGAGAAGTAATCAGCTTGATTCCAGGGTAAGAGCTGCCAGCCTCATTGTGAGGAGTGTTACAGAAGTCAAAGGGACCACACATGAAATGAGGCACTAAGGTTCAACTGTAAAAGTCTGCAAGACCTGGCATTAGATTACAAGGTCTTGAGAGCAAAGGCATTCCTGATTTCCCAGGCATGGAAAGACAAGAGGTGAAACTCTGATACTGTTAAAATAAAAATAAAACTTTTCTAATGTCACTAGCACTGCATGTTTATTGTGTTCATCCACTGCCATCTCATCTGTGCCACGCTGTTAAACTGCAGGAACAAGCCTGTGAGCATCTGTGGTACAGATGAAAGTCATTTGAGGCTAACTACAGGAGGAGTTCCTACTATCACTCCTTTAGGGATTGAAGTGGTGTCAGCTCTCTGCTGATATTTCACCCTTGTCCCAAGCACATGATAGAGAAAGCAGCAGCAGCCATTAGGTACTCACAGTGAAACAATCCAGACTAAGCACTTTCCAATAGCACAAAATGAGGCAATTTACCAGGAAGAGAGGGAGTTGCATTAGCATGAAAAATTCTAAGTTATTCACAAGATGCTAAAAGAGAAGAAAGAATCATCAATCCTGACCACTGGAACCGTGAGGACCCATAAGGATTTTACATGACGCTCATGAGCCCAAGCCAAGTTACCACTGCTGTAAGTGGAGCTGAGAGGGGAGCAGAGCAGTAGCACTGGCTCCCTGCAGAGCTCCCTCAGATTTGGAATCTGGCCTCTTGTGTCTTCCACTTACACTTTGTGACAGACAAATTAGTGTACTGGGAGTGACCCAGGAGTTCCTGCAGAAAATCTGAGCATGAGTATCTCACTGGGGGTACTTAAAGGTGATTGCAGGGACAATAACAACAAATGTATAAATGCACCACATTCTGCCAATACCAAGAAGAGTTAACACCAGACACCACCACCCCTCTGGTACAAAATAGGTAAATATAAGGAGGTTCAGGATTAAAAGTGCAACCATCTTGTCAGCAACCACACCTGTCTTGGCACTTGTTGGGCTCCAGCAGACTCTCTAGTGTAGGCAGGTTTTAATACCACTTTCAGAAGGTCATTTCTGGAGACCACAAATTCAAGAGCTACGTTCAGTGACACCGGGAAGGGGAAGCACATGCAGAGTCTGCCGTGAGGTAGTCAAGGACCACACACTGGAAAGTGTACCTGACACAGGAGTAATGCAACAGCTCCCTGCTAAATGCAGGGAAGTGAAAGGCCCAGGGGTGGTGATGGCTCCTTCTTGTAGTGAAGAGGGCATGAATGACACCTTGTTGCTCAAATCACCTTCCCATGCTGTTTTCACCCATAGGTTGCTCATTTTTGTGCCGACTTGGAGACTTGCTGGTGTTCAAAGTGCAGCAGTGTCCCAGCTTCTCCCTTCCAGCGGTTCCTGGCCAGCCTCTCCTTTCTGCTTCACATTGCCTTTGTTAAACTATTGGCCCCTGACATGGAGAGGCTTTTGAGAAGACTGGTTAGGAAGAAAGGAAACGAGATTAAACAGAATAGGTCACTTGAGAACACTTGCAGAAATTTTGTCTTTATTTGCTTGGTCTGGTAGCTCTGGAAGATAGGAACTCCACATGTTTTATGGTTACATTTATATAACAAATAAAGTCTTTAATTACAGCAGCCCTCACTTTCAAGGAGGCAGTAGGGAAGCCAAAGGAAAACAGAAGACTTTGCAGTCAGAGTAATAATGTCTGATAATCAGAAGTGTCACATAATCCTCTGAAAATTAAAACTGGAATAATAAGCTATTTTCCTCATTTACTTTATCTTATCAGGGATAGCATCCCTCATTTCAAACACCGTGGTGTTACCTGGGGCAGCCTCTCCTGTGGCAAAGAGTGGCACCTCCTGCTTTGCTTGGAGCAGCTTCCCTGCAGCTCCCCTGCAGATCCCCTGAGCCCACGCTCTGGCCGACGCTCACGGGGAGCGCGGTGTCAGGAGCGGGGTATGAATGGAGTTGGATTTTTGAAGGGAAAATAGAATCTGATCCTTCAGTTCCCACAGGGTACCACCACAGAGACTATTTTCTGTAAAATGAAACCAGTGGAGTGATGTTTTACACCACAATATCGCACAAAAGGCAAGACAGTTGGCCCAGTGATACTCCTACACAGACAAATTCCTGTGTCTCTGGACAGGTTCACATTTCTTTATCTGGCAAGCATAAAATTGTAGTCTGTGTACAAAGTAGCTTTTTTATTTAAGGAACAATTAAGCTAATCCCACAAGATTTCGTGTTTAACTAGGTTTGTAGTGAACAAGTTTGTAGTCTGCTTTCAATCAAGTTCTTTTGACTTTCAGAAAATAGGGGCAAACCAATATATACGAAATGTAAAATTCTGAGTTTCCTGAGATGTATGAGTCCTGCTGGAGTAAAACTATACATCTATTTGCTAAAATTTTGGTATTCTATACGTAGACTTCTTTCTTTAGCCTGCCCTTAATCTTTCAATTATGGAACATAAACCTGCGTTTTTCATTAAAATAAACTGGTGTACACTAAAGCACTTGATAAATACATAACAATATGTACATGTGCACACATGCTCAGTAAAAGCTGCTGTTGGCTTGAAGGTAACATCAGCTGCACTCATGACAAGATGCAGGCTCTTGGCCTTTAAAATCTCACCTACTCAAAAGTGTGGTCAGGCTCTGTGCTTTTTTCAGTGTGGTTTGAGCTGGGGTTGAATCCAGCTGTGGCCAATGATGATCTGAATTCAATGAAGTCAAGAGAAGACAATAATTCAGGTTCAGTTCTGGTTTTTGACAAAACAATGGTTCAAATCAATCTTTGGTTTTGGTTCTACTTCCTGCTTAACAGCTGTGTAAAGAAAAACATCTGGAATAATAACCCAGCAGGGCCAATAAGAGAGGCTGCTCTTTCATACTGTCCAGATAGCACCAATAACAACAAAGCTTTCAAGCCAGTTTTCAACAACAACAATGAAAAAACCACAACCAAACAAGAGAACTCCTTTTGTGCCTTACAGTCAGTAGTGGCCAGGACGGCACACGGGACCTGGAGCATTCCTGCCTCCACTGGCACCAGGCAGGGAAATGGGCCAAGACCAGCCCTGCTGTTCTGGCTCTGCAGGAAGGAGGCAGAGCACAGCTCATACACACAGCTGATTCCCTCCTGCAGTCAAGCTGGCTGCCAGAGCCAGGCTTTTGTGGGCCCTCAGCTGTGCCTGGGCACTGCCCAGCACGAGTGAAGCCCTGCCAACCACCTCATCCTCCTGTGAGATGCTGAATCCTAGGTCTGACAGCCCCCTTAGGCCAGTGCTGCCTCTGTGCCAGCTGGTAGGAAGAGCTGTGCCCAGTGCATCTCCTTGCACCTTCCCACTGCTCTGCCCTCTCTCCCACTTCTTTTAGTAAGCTCCTTTGAACCTGGGACTATGTCTTTGTTCCATGTTCATTTGGTGCCTGGTTTTGGTAGTAGGGCTCCAGAAGCTGCATCAAAGTACCTTAAGTGGGGAAGCATGAACCATACAGGGCATGCAAAGCTCTGTGGAGTGGTCTCAACCCATGCTCACAACTGGGCAACTGCCCCACCATGAATGCCAGCCTCAATCATCAAACACGACTACTCCCACTGCCTGAGGTCTAGACCAATTTTAGGGAACTGCAGCTGCTTGAAAACAAGCCAGTAATGGAAGTCCAGAAAAGGGAGAGGACACACCAGGAAATGTCCAGAGGTCACAGAGAAAACAAGCAGAACTGACCCCAATGGCCATTGCCTGAAACAAGAACCCCTGAAGCCAACACACTGGCTGTATAAAATTTACAACTGCTCCTGGTCTTTTTTACCACACGCTGCTCTCATGCATCAAACAGGCCAAAGGGACCTCTCAGAGCAATTCTGTTTTCATGGGACAAAACACTGCTCAGGTGCTCTCCATCTGGAAAAGCACTAGCTCTTCACTTCTGTTTCAGGAACACACCACCCCTGTATCCATTGGGAAGGAGGTAATAAATGTCCTTGTATCAAATTTTTGATGTCTGTTTTTCAAGATCAGTTAATTGTCCCTTTTCTCCTCCTTATATAACTGAGTTACTATATTGAAACTGTACAAGGGAGAAGAGGAAAACGAAGAATGAAATTGCCAGTGACTAAACAGAGTTTGGTAATTTTGAGTTTTGAGTCAGAGCTGTGATTGCTGTACTCTTGTTGGAAAAGTTAATGAAGTTAGAAGAAAGTAAAGCAGCATTTTGGCCAACATCAGCAGGATCTGGAGTACTCCTCATTCTGAATACCACATGTCAGCTCCATAATTTGGACAATTTTAGCTTTGTTTACCAGTGAAGATTTACTGGTGCTTATTTGTATTTACCAAGGAAGGAACAGAAACCGCAGCACGTTTGCAGCCAGGTCTCTGACCTCCTGTTCAGTGGTTTACGAAACCAAAGATGCATTTTCAGGGTAGTACTTGCATTTGTAACATTCTTAGTTCATCTCTGCCATATCCACAGAGTCTCCCTTTAAAACACAAACCCAAAGTTTTTATGAGCCTGTGTATAATCCTATAGAAAGCTTGTAATATCTTTGTTAAAACACAAATCTAAATTTCACTTTAAAATTATTGGGGTTTTTTTAGCATATGCAAGTTCTGAATATTAATAGAGCTACTAAAAAGAGATCTAATTACAAAAGAAATTGTGACCTAATTTTCTCTATTTCTTATCAACAAGTTTTCAGATACTGTTTGAGCCATTTGAACCCTCTTGGAAATTCTAAGGATATGGTTCTCCACAGATTGAAATGTGTAGCTGACAGCTTCTGCCACTGAGTCCTCAAAAACTGGTTTAAACAGGTGTAAGTGTACAACTGAAACAGAAGCAAAACTAAGTCTCAACAATCACACGATTTACCCTCTTTGTTCAAATGTTGGATTTCAGCTACAGAAAATACCATACTATTTTACTACAGAGATGTAAAATCATTCCATAGAGTCTTCCAAATATCCAACTTGTATTTCAGACACAGATATCAAGAGGGGGAAAGTCTCCAGCTGTCTAGAACTCCAAATTCTCTCATTTGTACTGCCATTTAACATAAGACAAAATTTAAGACCAGACTTTAACTGTTTCCAAATGTTTTTGTGTGTTTTTCTGCTGAAACCTTTAACTGTTATCTAGCACTAGAATTCTTAAACAACAAATACACCTACAGTCTCCCTTTAAATTTGTGTTCAGACATTTTTCTGTTGAATGCTAGGTATCATACATTAATCATGGTAATATATGATAAATACGTAATGACTCTGAGAGCAGAAGGATCTAGGGCAAACATCAAGTACAAATGACTTTAAGCACTGATACACAGAAAACTCTTAATCCTGTGGGGAAATGACTGTAGAGAGAGCAGTAGCAAAAATAGACTAGATCAAGTCTAACTTCAAATCTCTGAAGAAACTATTCATCCTTTGAAACAATCTCTCAAAAGCTAAATACAAGCTTTACTGAAGAAGAAATTCTCCACACGCAGTAGAAACCTGAACAGAAGTAGATGTGGGAAATGCAGAATAGTGCACTGAAACAAACAAGGTTCTTAAAAAACCTTCTTCTTCCTAGTCCTAGTATGTGTTAGGCTACTTTTTTTTTTTCCCTGGAGAAGTTATAATACAATGCAAAAAGTAACTGAGTTCAAGCATTACTTTCTTTGAGTCCTACAAATGAGCACAACTTCCCATGGGACTTGTGCGTGGTCTAGAAGTTTATGTGTCTGGTGAAACACTCCGAGTCAACAGCTTGGATAACACTCCAAGACTCTGCAAGCCCAGACGAGCTGACATTTCAGTTGGATCCACTGATGTAAGCTTTTCCCCTCAGAAAGAAAATGGTTTATTATGAGGTGGGCTACAGGAAAGGGTAAACATCAATTCTGAAGAAGAGTTTGGCAATGAAAATGAAATATTAAGACTTGTTATCCCTGTTCTGGGGTGCTTTGTTTTTCCATTTACAATAATTGGAGCATTAAAAGGAATAGAGTCCCATGAAATAACTTACTATTTAGGCATTTTACCTTTTAAAGTAATTTTGTTCATCCTAGAGAAGAGAAGGTTCTGAGGAGACCTTATAGCACTTTCCAGTACCAGAGGGGCTACAAGAGAGCTGGAGAGGGACTTTTTACAAGTCAGTGTAGCAATAGAACAAGGGAGAATGGCTTTAAGCTGAAGGACGGTGGGTTTAGATTAGGTAGAGGGAGGAAAGACACAGAAAGGAGGTTGTCCAGAGACATTGTGGATGCCCCATCTCTGGCAGTGTTCAAGGCCAAGCTGGATGGGGCTCAGAGTAACCTGGTCTAGTGAAAGTGTTCCTAACAATGCCAGGGGTGCTGGAACAGGATGATCTTTGAGGTCCCTTCCCATGCAAACCATTCTAGGAGTCTATGATATGTTATGGTGCAATTTTCAATAAAGAAAAAAAACCACCATCAGTGGTATATCAATAATTTATTGTTTTGCATAAGAAGGTAAGACATCAACCAAGGACCTGATGGTGAATTCAAGTATAGAGTTTGGTACAATATTAAAAAAAACTACTCTTTGTTTGACTACAGCAAACAGCTAAAACACAATAAAAACATCTGGACTTGACTGTCAAAACATACATTTCTCTAAAACCCCACACAGCACAACTTGAATATGTGGAATATTGGAAACATGTTTCGTTGCCTTCGTTCCCAAATTCTTAGGAGTCAAAGGAACAATGAACCCCCCCGTTCCCCTTGGTATCCCAGAACAGTTCAGCACAGCTCAGGATCCATCATGATAAGCAGGCTCCTATCCTGTTGAAACTGTTTGACTAAGACATTTTTTCTGCCTAGACCTACTGTCATCTCTGCCTGCCTCATGGAGGGCTTTGATTTTTAGTTTTTGAAGCTGAATAATGCAATAATGTTGATTTTTAAAGAGCAATTTAGTGATGTAATTAAAAACGTTTCTGACTCGTCAAAGACCGCACGTTTTATTCTGTTTGTTGGATCCGTGTTTTTGAGATTCCTTTCCTTGTGCAGGTGCTGCCATTCAGGAATGAGCTCCTGGCTCAGAGACAGGGCAGGCAGCCATGGCTGTGGGAGCCTCCTGGCAGGCTGTGCCGTGGATCGGGGTCGGGGTCTGGGGGGGCAGCGGAGCCCCGCGCCGCCCAGGAGAGCAGAGCCGCGCAGGATCCTCCAGACCACACCGAGCCAGAAGTGGCAATTCATTCATTTCAAAAAGACAGCAAAAACAGCCTGCAGGACAGCCAGAACCGTCCCTGCCAGGGAGTTTGAGGATTATTCTAGCATCTACTTCACAAAGAGAAAAGCAGGTCCCTTATACAAGCGTGACTGTACCCCAATGTTCCAAGACAGCCCAAGTTAGAAATAATACTAATAGGGATTTAGTGAGGACTAAAGCCCCTCCTGTTGGAAATGGCCACATCCTGAGAGATGCCAAGGGTCCTCTCCATTTCAAGAGATGGTGAAGGCACTTGGCATCTCACAGGCAAAGGCAAACTGACCCACTGAATTCCATATCCCCTGAAAAATAGTTTGATTTTCAGTGATTTAAAAAAAAATAGAAAATGTTTTCTCAACTCAGATAATCTCTATGCAATTAATTTAATCAACAAATTCCTATTTATGTTACAAAAAAGTTTAGGTCCACCAGGAAAATGGTGAAATTTGACAGAAGTTACAGTAGAGCAGTTCAAGCAGAGCATGTATCCATACTGGGACTCAGAAGATCTGTAACTCTTGCATAAACTTTTCCAGACTCCCAGGGATTTTGCTGTTGTTTCTTGCATTTCATTTGTTTTATAAGACTCTAAGCCAAATGCAATGGCCCACACATTAAATACACATTTAGAATAAAACTGCAAAACCTCATGGCTTTATCAGCATATGAACTGAAATAAAATATTTACATGGAATGTTGAGCTCCATTTACAGAGACTGTTTCAAATTACAGACTAGTAATCTCTTTAATAAATGATCACATTGACAAGAAATTTAAAAACTTAACATCCCTTTTCAACCCTTTCATAAATATATAAAGTTTCACTAAATTCTTTTTTCTTTAAACAAGAGAGCTATATTCTCTTTACAGATTAACATGAAATAATGGTTTCCTGTTTGAATGCCACAGATGGGATGATCTGAAGTCAGCGAGTTCCTATACACATTCTGTACTTACAAGACATATTCACAACACAACACACAGGTGTTACTTGGTCTTTACATTTGTACTCATTTCCTGCATATCAGTAGTAAGTAAAGAAAAATACCAAATTATCTATATTAAAAATACATCCTCTAATATACATTTGCTTAACACTGACACATCAAATCTTAAAGTGGGGTTTCCAACTACCTTGTTTCCAGTGACAAGAATGTTTTTTACAGTGAACTCTACAACATTAATTTATTTTTGAGTGGAGACAAAATACATGTTACAATGCTAAAAAGTATCAGTACATACTCAACAATAAAAAGAATTAATCTCTTTCAACTGCTTCTCAGATGTCCAAGGTTTCCTCATTGTTTGAAAATTTCTGATGGGAAAATTGTTCTAAAGTGTGCCAAAAATATTTAAATCAATTTGAAACGGGAAAAATTATTCTCTACTTTGTCGCTATTCACATCACTTTGCCACTGATTTTACAGAAGTTTAATCCCAAAGACTTTGAAGTTATATATACACTAACCCACATTTTTTTCCTATTTAAATAATTATTCCCATGACTTTTCTTTGTTTTGCCACAGAGCATGCCTGAAAATATTTTCAATCCATGCATACTCACAGCTGAGTGTTTCACTATTAAGCCACTGAATACATCTTTCTTTCCATGATTATGTTAATTGCAAAAGAATATTTAAATCAGTCTGTACATGTAAGACAAGGTTCACATCTAGAAAAGTAAAAACACATTGATACATAATTAAAACTACGGTGTCTTCCTCATAAAAATGTTGGTCTCTTTTGCCTGTTTCAGTTCTCCCAAGCACTGAAAGGGCAATAACTTCCAAGTGCTGATGTGCTCTTTTATAGGAACAGTTATGCTTAAGACCACTGAAGTGCTGGTCTCCAGCATCAATTTGTATCTTCTGCAAACTCTGTGTTAAAAACACTCACCTTGGAAACACACAGATGATGATAAAGAGGTGTTTGGCAGTTTTGCTACACTAGTATTAGCTCACTTTATGGAGCACAGTAAATCTCTGGTTTAATCTGACTGTTCTACCCCAAACCGTGGGCAGCAGAATTGAAGACACAGAAAAACAAGACCAGTTCCAAGTGCATGAAGAGTAAACCTGCTGCTCAGAAGAGCTGAAATCCCTCCTCCCAAGAAAGTGGCCATCGAGTAAAAGCCTAACCCTGCCCAAGGTTTAGATGCTGATACAACAGCAGAGGTTTTGTCTATTTAAAACGTTACTATGAGTGCAGCCAGCTGACAGGAACCCAGAAGGTCTCAGTCTCCAACCTGTCAAACGTTGTTTTAAGCTCACTGTAAGCTGTAGCGAGGTCATCGTTGACTATCACCTTGTCAAAAAGGTGGCCATACTGGCTCTCCATCACGTGGGCAGATTTAATCATTTCATGAAAATCTTCTTCCTGGTAAGAGCAGTGCAATAAAGATCAGTGCACAGCCAGTCCATAGCAGCCCTGCATAAACTCTTTCTGTATTAAACATGGTCTAATTGCTTACTTCTTATCTCATCAGAAGATGGAAACTGTACCTCTAATTAAAAAAAAAAAATAGAGATTACCATTACAAGTGATCTCAGAGAGTATTCTGATGAGTTGACTCAGCTCAACAGGCAATTCTTTCATCTCTCCCTTTGTAGTGACACAATTAGTCACTGCACAGTAATTATGGAGACATTTTCTTTCAGCAGCATCAGTGGAAAATGTTTCTAGCTGTTTACTTTGATGATACATTTAAAGTTTCATTATTTAATCTCAGTTTGCTATTAGCACTTACAGCACAGTCCTTTTAAGAGCTTGGTAGGAGTAATCATTCTATGCCTTGTTCGATCTGGCTTAGTGGATTTTGTGTTTGGGGAGGGAACAAATCTTAGTAATTTGTTTAAATTACTTTGAGAGATGAAACCTGTCCTTACTAAACAATGGCCTGAAGGTTGCTCTTAAGAACAAACTCCTCTTACTTTTTATATACCACAAACCAACATTTTCTTACAGAATGTAATTTCCAAACTATTCCAAATGCACGTTCTACACGGATACAGTCTGTGACTATATCTGTGGCTCACTTTGAAACAAAACCAAAAAAATCTTAACACCTGAATGAGGAAAAACAATACACACTGTAAATACAGATAAACAATCTAATGATAATCAACTTTGCTGTGGATTCAATTAAAATATTATAAAATATATTACAAGGAAGCAAGTAAGTTAATATTGGGTAATGTTATTTTTTTTCTGACTATTCACAAAAACCAGCATTTGTTACTTGCTTAGATACCACTTCTTCTTTCTTACAATGTTCAATTTTTCTACAACATTTAAAAAACCCTCTATTTCTCTGATCCACAAATGTGGGCTTTTTATTAAAGTACCGTATACTTTTTCAATTATTTTTTTTATATTTGCATTTTCCTCTACATTTAGACCCCTTAATACAGTTGATAAAACAAATAAATTCTCATATTTCAATAGAAACATCTAAGCCCAGCTGCAATTTTTTTAAAGGAGATCCACAGCATCATCTCTTATAGAGATATGCTTGCACTCTGGGGGTTCTTTCATGACATAAAGTCAGAGGAGCATGGAAACCCATGAGCATATCAAACAATGAAAACATCACAGTAAATGTGCAATGTGAGAGTGGTTGAGAAACAGCAAGATACTCATGTAATCCCTGACAAGTGCTGTCAATAAGAACCAGAGATCACCTTTATTTTCAAGTAAACTGCTACAAGAAAACTCTTGACAGGTTCTCCTGATTTACCATGTCTAATCATACTTACAGTAAAGGGTTTTGCAGTTCCCTTATCATCTTTACTTGAAATAATCTTGGCATTTTTTCTAGTTTCTCTCAAACGGTCAAGTGATGGAGGTTTTATAAATATAACAAATGGTTTAAACTCATATGTCCGCAAGTGTTTCACTGTCTGGGAAGAGGAAAGATTTTAATTAATTAGTTTATTTTGCACAGTGGAATTTACTGCAATAAAAGAAACTCCCCACTGACCATAATAAACACATAAAGCATTTCTAGGCAGGTATTTTTCATTTTCTGCCATCCTGCTCTGCTGACCAGCACTGATTCATCTAGGGAGAATCTTCAGAATGGTAAGAGAACTTTCTCTAAGGGTGAGCATTGGTCTTGATTGATGGCTGCTGGTAAGCCCCATGAAGTCTGGCAAAGTCTGAGTCGTGCACACCGGTGCCACTGGCAGCGAGAGGATGGAGGGGAACAGCAGGTATTCAGGGGAGGAGGAAAAGTTCAACCCGTTTTAGCAAGAATAACCCTTTCTGTACCCATGAACATTAGCAGAAAGAGGTGTCTGTGACACTTGTTCACAAAAGGCCAATGATTTTTCTCTTCAGTACTGTGTGCCCACCACACAACTCCCTGCTGCTCATTTTTCCTGAGTGAGTTCTGTGTGGTGTTAGAGGCAGGTCTACGATTCAGCTGCAGCAGAGGGTGGATGGTCAGAAGTTTTCTGTCCTCTCCACACTGCCACAGTCCACAGGGTAACCCCATGCTGGAGAGTGGGACCCCAGAATGGTTCACAAGCTTGGGTGCCCAAGAGAATTCAGTGCTTTGCAGGAGCACAGGCTGTGTGGGACAGGCAATGGACTCGTCAGCTCCCCTCCTCCCCTGGCATGGGCTGTGGCTTCCCTGGCTACTCCTCTGCCAGGGCAGCCCCTGCGCTGCTCCCAGGGCACAGCCCCACATCCAAAACTGCCCTGGGAGCTGTGCACAAGCTGCCAGGGCTCAGAAGCCATACACTGGCCACCCTTGGAGAAGAGATGCTTTGGCTGGATTTAAACAAACTAGTCCAGCTCCTAGAAGCACTATGGTTATTAGGAGCAAAAAAATTCCCAGTGGAGCTGTTCAGCAGGGTTGAAAGACAAGGTCAATGCAAGAAAAAATAGTTTAGAGAGGAATATTCTTAACAATTATCCAGCCAACATCACATTTAGTGCATTCCTTGACTCATGTCCATCCTGCATGGAAACCTTTGGCATGAACAGTCTAGTGAAACATGTGAGAGAGAGTTGCTGGACTTGGTGATAACTCAAAACTATTCTGAAATTAAAGTTTCAGAGACAATCTCTTGCCCAAACGAACAGAAAGATAAATGGAAATAAAGGAGCATTCTGTAATTAAATCTTTAGTATTATGCTGCAGGCTTCCAATTCCTTTATTTACTTGCTGTATATTTATCTCTTTCCAGAGAACCTTGCTTAGATAAACGTAGCAAGAAAACCCACTGAACAGTCATTCAGTGTGGGATAAAGTACACCTTTCGAGAAATATTTTTTTACCAGAATTCCAGTATGTAATCTGGGGAAGTACAAGAGTTCAAAAGACATGCTTACTTACATGAGGTTGCACATCCAACAGACAAACTTTGTTTTTAGCTAGAACTGATCGAACAGAGTCTAAACTTGTACCATAGTAGTTGTTCTTATACTCGCCATACTCGATAAACCTGTGGCAGAAGGTGAAAACAACTGAAATAATTTCCATTTTCTCCAGAAAAAAAGCTTACCAGTTTGCTTTATAAGATTTAATTCAGAAGCAAAAATATTTTACTTTACATGAGAGTTCTACCGTGTTTTATAAAGGAAATGCTGTCAAGTACTTCAGCATGTCAATTTTAAGAAATCTTCTACTTTACTGCTTTCAAATCAGTAACACCTGCTTGTATTACAGTTAAAGAGAAAAAAGCACTGCAGTCCAACAGCCCACTAATGTTTTCCATCACCTCTTTTTCTGAACTAATGCAATGCAATAAAACAGTGGATAAGCTAAACAATAGAAACTACTGAAATTTCATTGCACACTACAGAATACCCAAATTCTCTGTCTCAGAAGAGGAGGAGTGATGACGGTGCTGGTGGAACCAAGGCGGCTGGTTATTTGCTATAAAAGTACAAGCACTATTTGCCAGAAAAGCAAAGCACAGTTTGAAGTTTCAATAAAACCCACAGCTTTGTGTCTAATACACTTTTGCCCTCTGAAACTGGGGCAGAATTTCAAGCTACAGAATTTTACAGGCTGCTGGGGAGCACGATGCTACCATTGTCTCTTCATTTTAGTTTACTTTCTGGAGGGTGTACAGGCAGGGGCTTCACTGTAGATCTCTAAATTCAAAAGCAGAGGAAGTGCCTGGCCTGAAAGAGAGCAGAACTATGCAAACATTGACTCAGGCACGTCTGCAGCACTTCCACATCCCCCCTTCCCTAGAGCTGCAGTGCTTTACTGCTATGACAGAAGATGCTCTATTAAAAGAATGCTCCCCCATCCCAAGCACCTATAATTTCAGTGTCTCCTTGAGGAGCTGAGGTACTGAAACTACTTGTAAGCTTAGAAACTCTTGTGTTTGCACATACTGATTTTTTTACTCCGTATTTTTCCCCAGCTGCTTATATAACAACACGTAATTTTAACATATCTTCAAATCACTGCAACTTATATCCACTTTGACTTATTATCTAAAATAACAACCAGCCCCATTTTGTAATAAACCATTGTTTTAACTGCAGTTCTAGTTAAAAATCTCTTCAACATACTTGTTATTCTGTACATCTGTCTCAAACAAGTGCTTGGAAATGAAAATGTATTCGACACCATCACTTTCTTGGCTTCTCCTTGGACGGGTAGTGTCTGCAGTTTCATCATATAAAAAAAAAAAAAAAGGAAAATATGCACAAAACAATATAATGGAAACCAGTTCAGGAAAAGCTGAAAAGCACAGATTCTTTGTGCAATACTAAGCATAGCACTTCCCTCACTTCTGAAGCACATAAGGCTGCTCTGGATCTGGTAGGCAGCACACAAGCACATGACAAGATTGAGTTTTAAATGCATGCAGGAAAATCAGGGAAAAACCTATTGCACAAGTATCAGATTATCATTTTTTATTAACTAGTGGAAAAATCCAATAAAACGAGGACAGATGAATAATAAAAGCAACAGCAGTCCATAACAATTACCCCAGCCTTGCCTCTTGTTAAACTTATTAGCATATGAGACCATAAAGGGAAACAAAGCACACTATCCCGATTTATAAAATGTTATGTTCATTAACAACTCTTGTAGCTATGGTATGTCAAGCAGGGTAATAAAAAATAGGGTGTGAACTTTATGTTTTAGTGCTTTTCTTTATCCTGTGATCAAAATAGAATTCCATTTTCTTTCAGTAGCCTTGTATTATTTGCACTTCTTATTTTCCCCCAAGTAGGTATAAGGGCTTTGCTTATAATATTTGTGGGGTTGTCACTTATGATTAATGAACCCATTAAAACATCCTATTTCAAACAAGCTGAATACTACAGCATCATGCATTCTTCATCATATATGGACATACAAAACCTGCTTGCAGCAATACAGATTAAATGCCATTTGATCTGTCACTCCTTTTCTTAGGCTGACACAATGAGGAACATTTCCAAGACAGGAACCCCGCTCTCTCTCCAAGTCCTGACTTACTGAATTTCAGGGAGAGGGATTCCTTTACATGTTTGTTTTAACTTATAACCACAAATTTGGAAGAGAAAAGAGAGAAGGCAGCTTGATGAATACTGTCAACTTTTAGAGAAATATTTTTGGGCAAATGATTGCATATACTTCAATGTGTTAAATATTTTGGGAAAATCTAGCTTTTTTGTTATTGTTGCTTTCAATACCCAGTTGAAGCAATTATATACAAAAGAAATTACTTGCCAAACTAAATGCAATAATTTTTCTACTTAGCAAATTCGTTCATACATATAGACTTCACAGAGTATCTGCACTTGCAGAAAACCTGAGAGAGAATCTCCCAAATTTGGAATGTTGGAGCCATATTTTTGAAGGATCCCTATAGAAGGTACAAGTAGAAAGCAAACCAAGAAATCAAAGTCCAAAATTGTTGAGTTCTCCATATTAAATAAAACCCAGTAAAGAATTGTAGAAGTTGATAAAATACAATGTTACTCAATTTTACAAAAATCACACTACTTGGTCAGATGGGATAGAGGAAAAAAATATCCGCAAATCAACTCTTCTAAAGCTAATCAAATGGATTTAATTAATTTATTCACTGGATTAAACTGTTTATCATCAATCTTCATTTTTCAGCCTAACAGATAAAGGCCAGTTTGCTGAATGCAAGCATTGGTAACAGAGTACATTTCAGTGCTTTACAGCCAAATCCAGGGTGTTCTTCAGCTGAGTTTCATTTACTAAACCTCACTGACATCAATCATGCCAAACTTGTACTGAAAGTGTACTGCAATGCCTCTGAGCCAAAAAGCTCCATCAGTTTAATCAATGCTATTTAATACAGAACTGCAGTAGCACTTTTAAAAATAAGAAAAGCAATTTGGATGCCAAGCATGCATTTAGAGACCCAAATTTGGAAGTACCTTAAAGGTAATACAATAATAAAGGCTAATAATGCAAGTATATCATTAGAGAATAGGAGTGCATTTTTACTTACGTGGCACTGTCACCCCGTAGTGCTGGGTATCACTGATTAGCAATTTCCGTTTAAGTTCATTCAGCCCAACCCCTACAGGACCTGAAAGAAAAAAATTGTCCCGTTTCCCAAGAGCCAGTTGTCTCTTCAGGTGCAAGTATGCTCCAAGGTAAGACTACATAGCCTATAGCTGTGATATTACTGCCTTTTAGTCAGTGATTTGGAAACGCCCATGGTTCCAGCCTCTCCTAGCATATACAGAGCTGACAAATTTCAGGGGATGCAGTTGGCAGTTACTCTGTTCAGACTTTATTATCGAGGAAATATCAGTGAAAATAAATTGCCAGCAAAGCTGGCTTTCTTTTCTGCAGCAGCTACCCTCAGTGTGCACCCACCTCCATCTCAGCCCTACTACAAACCCCTGCAGCTTTCCTGAACAAAACCTGGTTTGGCTGTTTATTTTGCCAGAATACCCCCAAGTTTCAGATTAGAGGACCCCAGCTGGCACGTGCAAAGTGCCCCCAAACTCTCTGCACTCTGTGTGTCAGCATGGCCTCACTCCCTCCTGCTGCTGCATCCCCTGTCTGCACCAGATGCCCCTGGGGACAATTGCTTCCACCTTCCCATGCCCTGGGAGCACTGCTCCTTCCAGCCCCTGCTGCAGGCAGGAACACTGCCCAGCTCCTGGCTGCCTGTAGCTGTCACCATCCACCTTTCGACTGCGTGAGGGTGGCATTGCATGGAGAGGGGAAGGAAGGGCAGTACTTGCCAGGTCACAACCCATTTGGGATGTTTGGGTTTCTTTCTTTGTTGTTGATTTTCTTTTAAACTGTGCTTGTCTCCTGCCTTCTGTCTGAACAGGTCCAAAGCAAATGTTTCCTTCTTCATGCGACTGCCAAAGAGAGACCACTCTTGGAAGGAGGATGGCAGGAAAAAACAAAGACTGCATGGAATTTTTTTGACCCGTCTCCTCCACCTCCACTTGAGTAGTGCTGTACTAGAAGCAACAGAGCAAGATGTTCCTCTTGGCTTTCGAGTTGTCCCCAATTCTTAGCTGTTTGCCAGTGGTGCCTTAGGTCTCTGTGAGGGCACTCTGTCCTGTGAGGTCTCAAAGGCTCCACAGGCACTCGCTGCTTGTCCCCAGGAGCCCTTCATGCAGGGCTCCAGCCTGCCTGCCACTGTGGTGACAGGGCCATGGAGCTGTGTGTGAAGGGAGCTCAGCTCTGCATGTTCTTACATTTCTGACAGTGGAGAGCCTTCATTTCTACAGAGCCAGGACAGCAGCAGAAGGCAAAGGAGAATGAGTCATTGGAGCTATATCCTAAATAATACAAGGATAATACCTGTGGTTTTAAGGAAAATTCTTGAACATTTAGTAAAAGGGACACATGTATGTGTGGAGTGCTTCTTAACAAACACATTTTAAACCTTGTAAAAATGTTCAAAACTTAATAAACATTCCCATGAAATAGTGTTGCAACCACTTCTTACTAGTCAGAGTACAAAAACAGACTGATGCTTCAGTACCTTCAGGTTCCTATCTGTAACAATGACCATACACCCTGTCTGGAGTTGAAACACATAATGATGAAAAGCAAGTGCTTGCTACTTTGCTGCTACCCCCAGACTATGGTTCTGCTGTAAAATCTCAGAGTTTCTAGATTTAAAGTTTCTGTGTGTTCACATCAGTTAAACACACAACTAGATTTCAAGTTTTATCTCTGACCTTCCTGTAAATTAATCTATCAGTATATACAAATGTTTATTTAATATGGTGTACAGCAGCCTCTACTGGTGCATGTCTGCAGAGGACAGCAATGTGTTATGTAGATAATGGCATTACTTTTGTTATAATTTTTTTCCTTTTTATAATAGTTTAGCTCTTTAAGGCAAATATGGACTTTTATAGGAAAAGTAATTAAAACTCTAATATATCCTAGCAAAGTAAACCAAACCAAATGGAATTCAGTTTTTAAAAATCACTCTATTACTTTTAAGCAAAAAATTTTTTCCATCAAATCCAAACAAATATTATTTCCTTAGTCTACATGCTGTCAAATCAACAGTATGCTTTTAGCTCTATTTATATATAAATAGTCCAGGCTTCACTTCCTGTGACACATGCTTTGGAAACTTAGCTTAACTCTGTTTCCAGATCACAACTTCACTACTACTGTCTCCCCTTCCAGATTAACATTTTAAAATCATCTTTAAATTGAACTACTGAAAGGTGTAGAGTCTTATTTTCAGTGCTGTCTTCACAGAGTGCTCATAACTGTAGCATATGGACACTGAAGGCTGATTTCAGCTCAGCAAATCCATCCATTATGTGGATTTTTATACTATCTCTCCCAAGTTAATATACAGTTCCCTTCTATTCTTTTCATTTTCATGCAGCACAGAAAGATGCCAGTTTCTAATACTTATGACTCTGAACACAATCTGAACTCAAAAAGATAATAAAGTGTCAGGATTTAAAAGGATAATCCTGATTGTTATAGTCAAATATAAAGCATGCCGGAACCATGTCTGTAGTGTAGTTTTGGTTTACTATAAATCAACCCAGGCAGCAATATTTACAGTTATGCTGACAGACTTAGAGATACTTTGCTTACTTTTTTAAAGGAACATTTGTGCTGCTTGCTGTTGCATATTAAGTCATGTTAATGGTCAAATCCTGCACAAGTGGACTGCAGTGCCTACCTCACTTTGAGAGACATCTGCAGAATTAAACTACCAATCATTAAAACTTGCACTAAATTTTGTACCACTCAGACACATCTGAAGAAAACTGAAAAAGCTAAGTTTAGGTCTTGGGAGGGTTAAGCCAACCAGCCATTCTTCCCCCACAGACACATAATGAGCTCCTAGTAGACGTTTGGAAAGAAAAGAAAAGGAAAGTGATCTTTCAGAAGAGATTTTGTGAGTTAGATGACAATGTTCCTGCTGGGATCACAAGAACCCAGTAGGAGACATGCCTTGAGAGAGGCTCTGTGGCTCAGTTCCTAGTACACTACAATGCAATGACTGCACGTGCATGTCTGACTTCAGCTCAGTGTGGTAGGAAAGGAGAACCTCATTATTTTGTGTTTCAGTACATTTTAAGAAGCAGTGGGAGTGTACTTTGAGATCTGCTGTTCACTGAAATAGGATCAGTGAGCTCAAACTGGTATTCTCATGGGCAAGGCTAGGCACTATGTTACATCCTATGCATTTGTTCCTGAACCTTGCTGACCTTCCCATGCCTTCAATCAGGAAGCTTTAATGCAGATAGCAATTACAGGTTTCTTTCTTCATTGTCCTGTTAGTTGACTGGAATAGCATGGCCACGGTAGGCCATTTTCCTGCACTACTGCTGTAGATCAACTAAGACTCTGCAAGCCATTACTGAACATGTTAAAGCTAAGCCAGGAGAGGTGGAGAGTTAAAATCACCTTTTATTTCATCCTCCTTTGCTCTGAAATAGACCTGGTCTCATCATAACTCCTTCATTATAAAACCAGAGGTAATGGGTTAAAAAAAAAAAAAGAAAAAAAAAAAAAAAGAAAGAAAAAAAAAGGAAAGAAAATCTAAGCAATACAACAAATAGAGAGCTTTTTCAGTCCCAGATTCCTTTTCTTTGCAGTAGTGAAGCACACCTTTGTGGGAAGTACTGACAACCTCATTCAGAGACAGAGGCTTTTCTGATCGTGTCAGACACCAGTAACAACTTCTCCTTTATGGTGACATGCCTCTGGTCCTTGCTTCCACCACTGCCCACTTTGAACAGAGGCATCACCATGGGTGACCACAGCTCCTGAAAGGCTCTGCACACCTCCAATGATCACACTGCATGCACAGAACAGTGTGTGTTCTTGGGGACAAGTGCTCATGGCTTGTTACTGACAACTTCACTTTAGCCTGCCCCTTCAGAAAGCTGACTTAGCTGAAACTATGCCAGATAAAGTTATCGCATGCAGCACATTCATTCTAACTCTAAGGAAATAAAATTTATGTACTCTGGCTCTTAAAATTAACCAGAGCAGAAGACTTTGTGAGCAGGGCTTTTCCCTCATTAATATAAATGAAAATTCTAGTGTCTAAATAATACAAGTCATATTAAAATGTTCTTCCTTCATCTGATAGGGCTGTGAGGTATCTAATGCTTAGGATGTAGGCAATATTTGTGGAGGAAGATTTTAAGGATTTCTTGGCAGCTTGGGATCAGTAAGTTACTAGAAGGAGACTGATGACATAACGTTGGATAATTTTGGTTTTAGCAGAGACATTACAATTCTAACAATTAAAAGCACACAGAAATGTTTGTATCATTACTGTTTCAAATGATGTTATATTAGCCCCAAGGATTTGCAGGGCTTTATTCATGAACTTAGATTTGCAGGCAAGGTAAAATCTTGACAAACTGGTACATTGAGCTGAACCTGAGAGTAGTGTGTATCACACAACAGGGCACTGAAATTACTGGGTGTCCAATTCATGTTCTTTAAATTAGCCTAGACCAATTCAAAATGAAGTGAATTTTTTTTTAAGTTGTCAAACTCCCTACCCCTAAAAAAAGGCAAAACCAAACCTTAATGTTCCCTTTTAAACATAAATAATATATTTAGACCTAGCTCAACAGACATCTAGTGCCTCCACCAATTACAGCTATAAATTAATTATATGTCCCTTTCTTTCCTAGTACTACTATACAAATTATACTCGATGTATTATATGGAATGCTGCTACTGGCACACAAAAAGCTTTTAAAATGTGTTTGCTTCTACTATACCTGTATTGCTTAGCTCTGCTAGTTTTTTCCACATTTTGCCCAAGACATTTTTACGGCATTGGCCAGACTTAAGCTGCTCTTAATATCCAGAGAAAAAACATTAGAATTACCGAAGTCCGCAATAAATTTCTGAATTGCTTTTGTTACTGAAAAAGCACTCTTTCTTCATTTGATTTATTACAACAAAAATCAAATGGAATCTCTAGGCATTCCTTAGATCAGACATATGCAATTTGTTATAAAAAGTCTACTTATCACACTTTTGCACTACACTCTGTTGATGTAACTGTAAAATCAACTCAACCATGTTATTACTTGTTGTATATTACCCAAAATCTCACAGTGATCACACTAGTAGGTGGCTGATTTTTAGTGCTGGAGAGTGACAAAACTGTTTATTAAAAACTCAATTTAATGTTCCCTTGGATATGAGTGATATAAAAACACAGCTACTCAACAGTTCCTAACAGTCCCTGATAGAGGGTCGTATTTCTCTGCTCTGCTGCTTTCAGAATGGGGGAAATTTTGCTAATGAAGAATCAGCCTATGTGTTACTGCCACGGAAACAATAATCAGTGAGACGTTACTCACTCGTAGTGAAGGTTACTCATTGCTACTCCCATTGTTACCTTTGAAAAGCTTAAGATAATGCACTTTCTCTCTTTTTGGGAGACTGAAGCAAGGCATTTTGATTACATAATAAAAGCTGTGAGGAAGCCATGGCAGTGTCAGATTATAGAAGAACAGAAAGCTGACTAAGCTATATGTTGAGTCCTCTGCAGCTATGCTTACATTCATCCTTGGCCTATAGAGGTCCACATTGCATCCACCTTTCTTACTACTTGTCCATTTACTTTTTCTAATGCAGTAGGTGGTTTTGTTTCTTTCCACTTTACTGAGTCTTTACTGAGGTGTGAGGTAAGACAGGAAAGACATGATGGGAAGACAGGTTCCCAAAGCTGCTGCCATCAGCAACCCGCTCAGAACCTGGTGTTGATCTCACTCAGTCGGAAGCTGAACCAGGTGAACTCCCAAGATCCCTTCCAATCTAAATGACTTTCTGGTAAGCATTGTGCTAATCAGCAGGTCTCTGTTTTACCAGGTGAAAAATAAAGAAAACAACTTACCAACCAAAACAACAAGCCTGTATTTGTCATTAGGTTGTCGTCTATATTTTGCAACTTCTTCATAGGTTGGGATATCTGCTGTGTCATACTGATCACTCTTCTTGCACTCATACATGGACTTGTTTGTTTTTTTATCTTTTCTGCTAAGACGAAAGCTTCTTCTAAAACCAGCTGCAGTAAGAACAGGGTTTTTTCAAAGTAAGAAAATAAGTCTTCTTAAAACATTTGAAAACAGTCTCTTCCAAACATTCAAGGATTGGAGCATGGAATAAAAAGTGTATTATGTTTAATAAGCCAGGTCATTACAATGACATTTCCCTATAGTTTTTAACTAGTTTTTAAACTATATCAGGTACCTATTTAAACTGCAAAATTAAGATTACCGATAAAAACAGAACCTTGGCAACAACAAACTGCAAAATACAATTGCTATTAAAAATTGTTAATAAATTGTTAATATATTTAGATTATTTAGACAATTTGAGTATCTTATAAATTGATATATATATATATATACACAAGGCAATTCATGCAAGCTGGAGTCTCATACCACATCTAATACATGTCTATTAAATCACCATGGCACAGACATCAAATACAACATAGGATAAAAACACATCTGGTGGTTGAAAGGATTAATGAGAATTAACTCCTTGAGCAATTCTCTTGTGCTTAGCTCCATGCTGGTAGTATATTTAAAATGTGCATTAAACCTTTCCTGAGTATGTTTAGTAGTCAATCCAAGCACTCATAGTTAAATTACAAACTACTAGAAACATCTTAGACAACACAGTACCCATATGATGAAATTAAATTTAATATTGCTATTAAAACTATATTTATAATTGCATCAACTGTGTGATATCTACTGTGCCTTACAGAGAAGACTTGAAATTTCACATAGCTTTTAAGCACTCTCAAAGGAGAAAATCATAGGCATTTTCAAGCAGAACAGCACAAAAACCCATTTTACACTACATGTTAAAAACTAATTTAGTCCTCTGTTAATGACTACCTTAGAGTTTTTCAAGTAAATCCTTTCTATTGCATCACATTAAATTTTACTGGTATCTCTACAACACCGCTTTTGTTCTATAAGAAAGTACAGGAAAGACTGCGACGACTGCAAAGCTGATTTCACTGTCTGGTGGTAGGAGAGTAAAACACAAGCTATACTTTAAATACTGGAAAAGTTGTTGGTGTTTTTTCCCCAGAACACTTCATGGGACAGTAAACGTGTAAACTCTTAGTGACCCCAGATTTTCAGCAAAATGTTTTCATATTCTTATAACAGCACTTAATGTTTAGGTGTTTGAGAAGTAGTCATATTATAATTTATTTTTCAAAGGTAATATTGTACAAGTTCAAGATTCAGTTCTGCAAATATTTAGCACAAGATCTGAAGAGAAATGTTACAAGGCTTAGTTATAGGCTTAGCATTTTGCACACACACAGTTTCACTGAGCATGAATTCTCATAGAACCTCGACCACAGAGGATGTTAACCAAGTTAGTTAATTGATGTGAACCCCTATACCTATGGGAATCTACAGCACAAGTATACACACAGAAGGTGAAGAAAAATTTGCTTGAGAATACCATGATGTCAACCCATTTATATTCAAAATATGAATAAGTAAACTGAAAATCTATGACAAGGGAGAAGAACTAGCACCCACAGACAGATCAGATGATATTTAAAGTACAATATAGTCCAGACTAAGTAGGAGGTGAGCTGACATAGAAAAAGATCAGAATATGAGATAGGAAAACATAATGAAATAGACTGGGTTACGTTATTACTGAAATAACACTGACATTGAAATGACTGCAGTCAGAAACAGAAATGCTCTATTGGAAAGCTTACACCCCCACAAGAAGGCCTGGGAGATCTTGCCTGCCCTATGGTGAAGTCCATCATGACACAAGGATGTTCTCTTGGCTACGTGTACTCACAGCTATATAAAGGAAGGTTAAAAGCAGCTTTAGCAATACAGACTACAGACACATGAAGTGAGGTACAAGTTTCCTGAGGCCTTATCTAAAATGCTCCTGATTAAAAAAACCCAAACACCAACAAAAAAAGTTTCCCAAAACCATGAAAATCATTCTGTTTGTTGCATTTTTTTCTTTACAATAATTTTATGGAAAAACAAAAAATAGACAAAAAATAAAGAATAATTCTTCACCATTGACTACTAAATAGTTTACAAAATTAAGAGCTTTGTTACAAGACCAAGAATCCATGTATCTAGAAAAGGCAAAAAAGTAAGAATAATGATCAAATTAAGCTCTGTCAGTGGTCTCCATTCCAGTTTGGTGTTGATCTTGCAATTAGCAACAGCTCCATTCCCCTGACCAGTCTCAAAATGCCATTAGAACAGCTTCTCAACCTCCAGTTAAATGGTGAACTGTGCAATCTTCAGGAAAAGTTTTTTTTTTCTGCAAAATCTTCCTATCAATTCAATCCCCACTTTTAGGTTTTGGCAAAAAAAAAAGGAACTTGTTCCTCTTTTCTCCAACCAATTTATTCAGATCTCATTAGCAAACTATCAGGTAGTAATTATTCAAGAACTTTCATTTCTTTCACTCCTTGAAAAAAGGAGAAAATCTTTCAGCTCTGTCTTCAGGCTGATTTGTCCCTTGTTACTTTTACAGGCTCCACAGAAAACATGACAAAGACTCAAGTGATATCATTCCATTGCTAACAGATGTTTCCATGAATAAAATGTTTGATATTTCTGCCATTGAAACTCATTTGTAAAATGAAAATAGTAATATTGTCCTTTGTATTTAAGAAAGCTCAACAAGAAGTTCAACCAGAACTTAGACACCACATAAAATAAAATATACTAATTAAAAAGAACAAATGTGAAAAAAACCATAGAAACCAGAGTAAGGCTGGCCTGTCTGCAGGGTGCTGGTGAAGATCCTCTGTAAAACTACTAACTATTAGAAGTTTGTGGTATGCTGTTTGCTTCGCCACTTTATGACTATTTTCAATTTAAAAGTTTTTTAAACTGTTATTCAAAATCCATCTGAATAGCCCATACAGAATCTCAAGAAAGTTTGCTTTAAATAACATTCAAACCCAAGGAACACATACAGTTCCAAGAGGAAGGATGTATATCCAACACTTCTATGATACTGCTGCTACATTCCTGAAAGCATCTTCATTACTCATCATCTGCCATTATATGTCCTCTCATATACAGCTTAACTTTACTGTGACCTAGAAGCTGTTTTATAGAAATGCTAATAAATATTTTCTACTCAATGTCTGCATTTATAATTGCATTTTATGTTGGGAACTATGACTGCACAAAAAATGTTAAGCTGAACTGAAACAATATTGTACTTTTAAGGAATAAAAACATTTATGAAAAGGTAAAAGATATTATACTATTGTTTGCATATTTTATAGTTTTGAAAACATAATTAATATATTTAAAGTAACAATAGAGTAAAATTGAAAATACAGTGAAGATTACTACAGACAACCAAATCCAATACTAATAGCAACAGAAAAGGTTTCTATGAAATTATTCCTGTTAAAAGTAAATTTCTATAAAGAACAAAAGGAAAACGCATTGCTTGCCCAGAATATTTGATAATATAAACCTTGATGAATATGAAAGGAGCTGCAGGCTAAACTGTCTGTGGAATATGGGTATCAGCAGAGATTAACCTTAGCTGCCAAGTATGCAGACTATAAAATAAAAGGGGAAAATTCTATCACTAAAGCGACATAATCTCCTGAGCACTGAGAAGCTTGCACCAGCTCACTGGTTACAGCTACACGTCTAGGAGCTTACTGAACATGCAAACCTATAAACTACTGCTGGAATGTAACAGATTTGGTGAAATAAGAGCGGGCTCTGGGAAGAAAATATTAAGAACAAATGTTCTTAAACTACTGATGTCTTCAAAACTTATACTTCTCAATATGAAATAAAAAATCATTATTAATAAACTTAATTAAGGCCCAAAAATCAAAGAGAAATCACTTAGATCTATAAGAATGAAAAAAACACCTTAGCAGAAAAGTTTGATTATTCTTTTAACCATTAGCAGTATACATTTTGTCGTTTCAGAACAACACCCTTACACTTGCACAGAGAAATCCACTGGGGCCTCACACAGAACCAAACTGAAAACACACAATGTGTGAACCTGCCTGCCTTTCAATATATTAAAAGGATGATGATGTAAATAGCTGTGCTTATTTATATTTAATGACATAATTCTGAAGAAGTAGGTTGCAACTGTGTTGTGTAAATTTCAGTCCAAATATACTAATAAAACAGAAAGTTAATTTCTCAAATTCAGACAGACTACACTAACAGGAAATAATAAAATATAAATTCATGCATGCTTCATAAATTCACAAGTAAGACTCCAGAATGCTATAAAGCACTTAAATGGGCTTTTGTTAATTTTCATTCATTAAAATCAGTGCTTAAGTATGTGTTTAAATTACATATGTTCTTCACTGAATTTAATTTCATCTTAGAGTAAACAACTTCTGTTTAATTTTAAATGCATTTAAGAGCACCCTTTGTATTCATATTACTCACAAAAGTAAGTTTGGTACCATGGTTATTATCTAGGTTTGTATGAACATAATATAGATATTTCTGGATATCATTTTCCCTCCTTTTTACATTGGCTTGTATACTGAGGATTTCTATTGTTACACAGGAACTGCACAAACACAGAGCAGACTTCTTACTATGTTTGCTTCTGGACTGATTCCCAGCTTGCACATTTAGACAGGGTTAATAAAAATTTAGATTATGTCTGGATTTTAAAGACGAAATTGAGAATAGTAAACAGATGATATTCATCTATATTTATTGTATGTTCATAAAGGTTCAAGCAATGTAACCAGAATTTAAGCTTGGCAAAGGCAAACTCCTAATGTTTTCCTCAGCAATTCCTCAGGAAATTGCAGCAGAAACATACGATACCATACTATGGCTTAAATATTAGAATTTGGTGAAAAATCATTAAATTTATCTGAGTCACTTTAGAGGAGAGGGTTCAAATTAATAGCAGTATAGCCTTGGATATAAAAGATGTGACCCAAAATGGTTCAGACATTCTGCCTTCTGAACACCCTCCTCCTGTGCTCCTCATGACTACCTTGTATGTGTGTGAAGTATATCCTTTCAGAGAGAGTTGGGTGTTCACAGAGTAATCTGGTTCACAGATTGCAGTCCCAGAGCCATATATATGGTCTGTGAAACAAGGAGACACTGGAGTGCATGAGACAGTTTGAATTATAAACCACTGTGTCCTGTTACTGCACACAAAATAATGGTAACATCAGCTGTCAAAAGCCTACCTGCTTGTTCTTAAGATAGGAAAATTTTAAACAAATGATTCTTAGTGAAGAGTTCCAAGGAACCTCGAATTTCTAAACCAGAAAGCTACTTGTTTTATTCACAATCAGTGAATTGTGTCCTTACCCCAATACTGGTCCTAACATTAGTTTTTCTGCCTTCTGACTCTCCTCTCTGACATCTCATTCCAAAACCACACTCCCAGCATGAGATGGCTGAAGGTACCACCTCTGGACTGCTGACAATGTTCCACAACATGGAAGCGCTCAAGAAAGAAACCATTGCCTGAACTGTACTTAGCAATTCTGAATAATTTTTGTAAAGTTTTGCCTAAGTCAACTATAATGCATCTTGATAATTTTTTCTTTGTGTCTGGGACAACAGTAGCTTCTTCCTCAAAATGCCTCCTTCCTAAGATCTGATTGCAAAACCATGATAGTCTCACCCTAAGAATTAATGCAGTATGTATTTACATACAGAAAGAAAAGACTGGGGGGGGTCATGTTTCAAAGAAATTATTTGATAAGGAAAATGAATTTCATCTGGAAAATGCATTTCATCCAAATTATCATTTTCCAAACATACCAAATATTTCAATACAATTACAACAATTCAACATGAACTTTGCTGATTACTCAACAAAGCTTAGAAGTGTATTTTCAGCATGATCAGATAGTCACAAGTTCCACAAGCACAGGATGGAATTATACCACACTCAGGTTTCGTAAACAGGTCAGAGTTCTTTCAATGATATACTGACATACTTTGTGTGCACCTGATGTAGTTTATACACCACATTTAAAACCATTTAAGTCCAATGTGAAAACAACTCCAATTTACAGTATTGGTCTAGGATGTTTCAGTGAGCCCACTGGCTTGGAAATACAAAAGTACTTTGACAAGTTTCTCCCCACTCCTCTTGTAGTAGGAGGATGAAAGTCTTGGGAAAAGGGCTTGTTGCCACAAAATCTGCTCCAGCCAGCCTTCAGCTGGCAGGAATTCTGGACAGTTTCAACTAAAATATTTTTACATAGGTTTCAAAATGGCACAAATTAAAAAGTTGAAACATATCATGGAACATTCACCTTTTTTAAATGTTACTTTTGTTTGAAATTTGGAATCTTGAAAATGAAGCCAAAGGACTCCTGCCCCTCCTCTTCCCCATTCCCCGCAATGATACATTGAGCTCAGACCAGCTTTAAAGCTAAATTTAAGCTACTGAGTTATTATGACTGATATTTTGTAATGTGGAAAAAGAATTGGTGCCGGCACATTTTCTCTGTATTCTTACTGAATCCTCCCAAAATGGTTAGAGAGACGTGTACAAAGAAAAAATGCGTATACAAAACTTGAATAAAACCTTGAGAGTGTCTTTAAATAATTTTTCATGATATAGTAACCTTTTTGTTTCATTAAACACATAGCTTGCTTCATATACTTTAAAAATTTTGACTTTAAGATCAAACCAGTATTTTATTAGCCTATGTTTAACCAGGTAAAGGCATACACTGTATAAACCCTTTATGTCAAATCCAATGAGCCATGTTTAAAACCTTAATATTCATGCATTTGTCATGCAGAGTAAGGAGATTTGTATGCAGATTACCCCCAAAAGCAAAGTAGACACAGTAGCTCCAGGGAAAAGAAGCTGAAAGAAAGGAACAAGATTGTCTTTTGTAACCAATTGCTCACCTAGATAGGATCCACTGTTGTGACCAGCACATTCAGCATCTTCTGGACGAAGTGTAAAAGCATACAGAATAAGAGCCAAGAAATAAAGCAGAAAAGTTAGAAGCCCAGCAAAAAATACAGAAGAAATTATTTTTTAAATGACAACTGTACAAAGCACAGCATTAAAAAGCCTTCAATAAGCCATTTTCTTAAAAACATAAAACAATCTTTATTGTTTTATATTTTAGCTGGAGATATTCTTGGATTTTGCAGCATGCACACTGATCTTTTTACCTTTTCAAGCAAGACTTGTGATGACAACAAACATTCTAAAAAAATTCTAAGATTGTATTATTCACGTTTTATCAGTTAATAGAAAATATGCCACTTAAAAGAAAGCAAAACGATTCGATGTAAATCAAGCTTTTTTGTAAACTATACATTATCAAACTTCAGCTTTATGTTTTGGCTCACTGGATTAGACAGAAAGGTTTTTGATCAAAAACACATCCTCTCATTTAATATAACATAGCTATAATGTATATTTTTACATGCCAGAGGCCCTTTGATCAAAAATATGAGCTACAGTTTCTAATGCTTTTATAAACAAAAGCCTCTTAAGTAAAAAAAAAAAAAAAAACAACAAACCAAACAAAAAAACCATGAGATCAGCTGCTATTACTTTAACATATGCTGCAAACATAACAATAACCAGCTACACTCAGAGGGAAACTCAGAGGGAAAACAGTAATGATGATACCACATAGATGAATCTTCTACCATCTCAGAGAAATAATCTGTCAGTATTAGTTAGAAGCTCAGGACCTCTCACAGCCATGTAATTAACTCAGAACCATCTCCCTCTATCCCAGCCCACCCAAGTGCTGCCAGTATTATTCTATCATACTGCTTTTCTATACATATCTTGCAGAAGTTCAAGAGGGAGAAAGAAGTTTAAAACAACAGTTCAAATTACTGATGATTAAATGAAGCAACTAGGAATATTCTGGTATTTTGAGCTACTTTAAAACATTATTCAATGTATTTGGTGGCAATATAAAAGCATCACATATATAACATCTCCTAGAAACACTGGACTATATTCAATTTAATTCTAAACACATGTTCTCTAAATAAAATTATTGGGCTATTCAGGGAAACTTTTATACATGTACCTTCAATTTCCTCTGAGAAGCACAAAGGAGAAATAGGAAAGGAAATCATTAAATGGAGTGAAAACATAACTTAAGAAAGAAAAGTTAAATTGAAGAAGAAAAATGCACCTACCACACTCAACCGCTTCCTCATCTTAGAACAGCCAAAAAGACAAAGTATTATTGTTTAATACTTCATAAATAGGAAAAAATTCAGGTATGTAAGCTACTCTCAAATTCTCTTGACAGCACCTATTATATCGAGGCATATACCAACATACCAGTAGAGAGTTTAACTACACTCAGAAAAGCATGTAAAAAGGCATTGAAATACTATGTGCACTTTAAATTCCCGTATGTGATTCTTCTACTATTCATTTGATAGAAATGACCTTACCCTGCTGTCATGGAAGATCTCTTTGGTATTAAACACAAAGTTTGTTAGTTCCAATTAATCAGTCTTAACCTAGGCTTTTGAAGAATCACCACCATGAACATGATCTCAGTATTTTTCTGCACTTACAGTAAGAG
Source organism: Passer domesticus (assembly GCF_036417665.1). Lineage (NCBI taxonomy): Eukaryota > Metazoa > Chordata > Aves > Passeriformes > Passeridae > Passer > Passer domesticus. Next base: position 15,144,665 of record NC_087474.1, on the reverse strand, counting down.
CTGCCCTTTGAAAAAATGATGGATTTTGAAAAGGTTTTTTGGTTGTGGCTTTTTTCCTTTTTTTTTTTTTTGGAAAGCCTATAATTGCAGCTGAAAACATGCTGAAAGTATTCACATACTCTTGTAATCTTTTCTCTGACATTATCCTAATGTAATAGATATACATAAGACTTTCTCCTTTCCTATAGTAAATCAATAAATTTCTGCTGCCTTGACAGTAGAAAACATACATTTTTGTAATCATCTTTGGGGTTATATAGAAAAGCAAGATAAATATAATGAATGCCTGTTCACAAAGATATTATACACTAAGGTTAAGATTTATAGAGAGATTTAACAATCTACCTCTCATTCAAATTTCCTTTAGAATTTGGATAAGTAGGGCTAAAATATAATAATTTCAAAGACTTTCCATGAAGCATGTATTTTCTCAGAATGTGAAAAATTATTCAAGAGCCATTTTACAATATTTTATGCATAACTAATGTACAAAACAAAGGCTAGGTCAAAATTCTCCTGCATATATCCACATGAAGAGCTCTTTTCATTTCATGTCACAAAATGGATTTAAGAGTCTCTTCTGCCGCAGGAAAAATACTGTTTTGTACAATCATTTCTTGGTACCATTTTTCTTGAGGACTTACATTTTAAAATATTAATTTGGAATACTTTTCTGAATCTTATTTAAAGTTCATTTCTATGGTCAAGGCAACCATATGGCTTAAGTTGGCTGGTAAGTCCTCTAAGGTGACCACTCCTTGGCTGACCACATCTGGTGCCTTGAAAGAGTGTAGACAGTTCTGTGAGTTGAATGTGAAAGCATTGGATTCGTTTTTCTCTCTTGAGCTTAAAAGCTCCCAGTTCTTGACAAATGGCCTAAAGCTGGATCTAGAATGGCAGGCTGGCTTCCAGGTACTAACTCTTTTCTCCTTCTCTGTGATATATGACAAGTTTTCTGTATTTCCATTTCTATGACTTTCAATAGACTGCAGGGTATCTCCTGAAAACAAGTCACTAATGCTCAACGCCAATTCACATAAATAGATTTTAAAAGTTTCTTGAATTCAACAAAGTTATTTGACTTAACTAATAGGTGTGCATTTTAAAATACTGTCTGGTATTTTAACTGGTAACAGGTAAGCCCTCATTTATGAAGATGAAAACCCAGACCAGGAGCAAAGGAGGTCGGTATGTGCACATGGACAGAGGTCTGCACTCGCTCAACCCTGACCACTGCAGACCTCACAGGGTCCTGCAGGTGTGGTACATGGTGGAGTTACAGAATCAGGGCCAAGAACACTGAAAGGAATCCAGGCTTCTGGGCTACCCCTGCCAGGAAAGGGACCATGCTTATCCATAAACGAAAGACATTAGGATTCCCAAGTGAGTCAGCTGAATCCAGAAAGCACAAGCTGAGGTTTAATGGTGAGATAAAGGAATTCTGAACTTCCTGTTTTGTTAAAAATCTTCCTTCTAAATACTGCCCTTAACTTTCTTGGGCTACTCTTAAGGTTGAAAATAACAGTCTATAATGAAAAGATCTTGGAAATCACTGGGTTTTCATAGCTTCACGCAGCTATAAACAGTCATCAACATGTAGCTTCCAGTTTGAGCTTTACAAGGACCTTCACCAGAGCTATTGCCTGTCCCTAGTACAGTCAGAGGTTACTTGCCAGGAAACTTTGTATTGTGATTCACTAGTAAATACAGCTCTGTGCATCTGGAGCAGCTGTATGCATGTACCAAGCACGTGCCCAAGGTTCCAGAGTTTTGAGACGTGAAGAACTGGGGGCAATACAGTTTCACTAAATGGAAGTGGGCTGAGAAAGGAAAGGTCTTCAGCTGGAAGGGACAAGTTAAAGACTAAAAGAGGTCAAAGTCTAAAGAGGAGGAAATCTGATGGGAAGTAGGAAAACAAAAGCAATGACAAAATGACAAAAAACCCCAAACCCAAACCATAAGGCAACATGGAACAAATAAAACACTGAGAAAAGAAGAAATACAAGCAATTAAATGTATTGTGGTAAGAAGAGAGAGGAAGTTCCAAAGAAAATAGTCATGAAACAGGTTTATGAAATGACAACAAAGCTGTAACAAGACAAATGGGAAAAAAGAAATAGGAAACACAAGCACAATGGAAGCTTAGGTGGTTTTATTCATTTTAGAAAGATTTCAGCATAGCCAATAATGCTAAACTATAACAACGAAAACCAGTATCACATACACTGTGTTTTTATATGTATTTTAACTGAAATGTAATCAAGATCTGGTTTTTGGGGGCCTCATCTAAATTATACTACTTAGGAAGCTCAAAACCAGGGCCACTTCCAGGAACATTCTCAACTCTTTGGAACAGCCCAGCATCAGATTAAGATTTTTTGCTTTTGTTGACTTTCTTTCAAAAATATTTCCACCAAGCAATTTTACTTAAATGTTTCTCAATCTAAAATTTGATCCAGCAGCTCTTTTCTAGTTTCTTATCACAAACAAGTTGCATTATTCCTTAAACTATACTTTAGCAAGCAAGAAATTGTGATGTACAATCGTCAGCATTACAGTGAATATATTAAACACTCTTGATTTTTCAGTGATGAACACCCCCACATAGCAATCAACATTTATACTGTTTTGCAGGTATTTATGCTCTGGAGTTTTGTAGATTGAATGATAAATTATGTTAATGCAATAGGAAATTTAAGATGATCAAATTTAATTCTCTTATAAAACAATCAGAAAACAGTATCTCTACGAAGATAATTTGGAAAATGAAGAAGGATAGTCTTGCAGTGAAGGACAGATCCATTTCCAGTTCTGTCTCATGTGAACTTGACTCAAATGTCATCCAGCTTCAGGTTTCCTTAATTTCTCTGTGGTAGTAGGAAGTTAAGATTTGTAAGGACAGGAGACTTCTGAACAAAAATGCTAATGCGCTGATTTAACTCTATAGGTCTGGTTTATTTTTTGTTTGTACTTGTAACTACCTGCAGGTGGGCAATCAAGTTTCAGATATGAACACAGAAAAATACTGAGAAGAAAGGCAGAATTAAGATTGTGCAGCAATTATAACAAGCACAAAGAATCCTACTATACATTTATCCTAAATGTTTGGTCTTCAAATACAAGTAGTACAAAGCATTTATTCTTCTAGCCTGTTTAAAATTTTTTGTTGGCAGAACATAATCTTCAATTCAAAAGACACTCAACTATGGGTAAACTGGGTTACATCTTGTTTGAATGAACACCATTTGGCTGCAGTTAAGTCTTTCCTCTTGCTCACACAATGCCAATCACATCTCATAAATCAAAATTGAAAGTAAAATGGGTTTTAAGCCTTAGAAAAACTATATGATGATGGCTTTATCACAGTAAGTATTTACATTTAGCATTAAGTACACAGAACAAATGTATTTTCATGGAAAAGACATCTCTGAACAACTCTGTCATATATGCTACATACATATATTAAACTGTACACACAGGGTATGGGTATACACATATACATATGAACACAGTGCACAAGTTGACAGAGCTTACAGGCCACACTAGTATAAAATATAAAGTTACCAGTAATTTTCATCAGAGACAACACATACATAATATAAGAATAAACACAGTAACCACTGTGAAAGCAAAATTATGCTGAAGGAGTATAATTTCTTGCCTGATTACTGCAGTTTATAACAACTGCAGAATAGTAAGTTATTTGGTTGTTATTCAAAGAATTTTTTTCCTTAAAAAAACAGGTTATCACTTTTGCCTCCAAATTAACGTAACCTACGCATGCAAGAATGACCAAACCTTTTGGTGATATCTATTGCAGTCAGAGCATGAGTAGTCTTTGTATGGAAGTTAACAGAGTGGGAGCTATTAAACAAATAATTGTTCCCTGTACAAAGTCTCATGTCACTGCAATTTAGCCAGCATGCAGCAACAGGAGAACTCACAGAGGCAGCTCTGGCTGACAAGCTGTCCAAGCTATGATCACCCAAAGCCAGGAATGCTATTAAGTATTACTGAGGAATATCAGGTGAGCAGGTTTCTGTGGAGCTGGCCTTCAGCAGTGGCTCACAAGCTCAGACACATGAAACCCAACTGCATGCAGGCAGACACATCTACAGAACCTCCCTCTGCATCCCAGAGAGCTCCCTCACACTCACTCAGGTATATGGGTCATTCACCACTCCAGCACATGCAGGGTTAGTCCTACTCACACAATCTCATGCAACTCTGTTCCTTTACTTTCATTCCATTTTCCTACTTTTTTTCCTATGCTGCTTGTTCTTACAATTTTTTTCCCCAGTATCATTTCCTCACAGTATTAATGTACAAGACTGCTTTGTGCTGAAAAGTCATTGCTGTTAAGTATGGAAAAAAATGATGAAAATACTTCAGTGGTTTGTTATTCCTCCATCACTTCTGCACTAACCCTAAGCCTGGGAATTAACATATCAATCTTATCAGCAGGTCAGAACACCTAACAGCCACTTATCTCATGCATCAAATATTACTGTTGAACTTACTAAGGTTTTTCTACCAACAATAGATAAAAAAATCAGCTCAGAGCTCTTGTCAGTAATTTTTGCATTCACTGTTTCAAAGACTTTTACAAAGTAAATATATGAGTATTTTATTTAAACAGAATCAACAAGCAACTGAACCACTGCACAAATAGTGACTATAGCAATGCTCCTGCATAACACTGTTAATTGCATTAATCTGAGAATTTCAAAGCCCATCCTCTGTGGGGTTTTGCTTAATGGGGTTTATTGGCAGCTTTTGTCCATGTGTTCTTCCATTGCCCTTGTTGCAATACTTTCTCCTTTCCTTCACCCTCAATACAAAATTTCAATTCCTCACTTTTCCCTTTGTCTTTTTATTGCTATTTTTTCTATATTTTCCTCTTGTCAGCGCAAGCTCCACCTACATTGCCAGTTTCCTTCATCTTCAGTCCCAGATACCATCAAAATGTGTATCTTCTCCATTTGCACATGAGAAGGTGTGATTTCAGTATGGAATGTACAGTGTTCTGCCCCCTCCTCCAGTGTACACATGACATGTGAAATGCTTTTCACTTTAAGGGGTACAATGTGAGAATGATTCTGTTTTATCTTTCAAGAAAAGGGCTAAATGCTAGGAAAGGCATATGTATTTACACACAGACACAGTTAACAGTTAACTTGGCTATTAAAGTGAAAATAAGAATTGGCATTTCCATTAAAAAATGATCCTTTTAATAACTTAGAACTAGATTGGGTTTGTTTATTTCAGTGCAGATAATTCCTGCAGAATAAGTTTTGCAGAAAGTATTTTTCACTTTTTCTTCAATAAGGATATGCATACAATCATCACCAAAAAAGCCCACTTTTACTATGCTTCCAAATGTATGATACACAAATATGTGTAAAGACTAGCAACTACAGGTATTGCTATGCTCTAAAGACTGAAAAATTCAAAATAGGAAACAAAAAGAAGACATCCCAGAAGTAATCCAATCTACCTCCTTTCAGGTTTTGAAACAACTTAATTATCAAAGCAAAAACAGTTGTTGACTGTTTCAGAGAGCTCTTTGTATAGATAAATATAACAGTCCTTTCTAGTTCCAGGACTGACTTGACAAGAAAGAAAAAAAAAAAAAAGAAGTTATAGGATACTTGTTGCATATTATATGATTTTATCTGATTGTTAGATTAATTTTCAAGTAGAAGGACACTGGAATACCACCTAAGAAACCAGAGCTGACTGACATTTTCTGGGCATTCAAGAAAACAGAGTATTTTTCCTCAGCTCTCCCTATTAAAACCAAATGTATGTATCAAGGTTTTTTCCTCATTACAAAACAGGGATTTGTGGAACGAGTTGACTGAATAGAGCAGACCAACAACCATGGCTACAACCAAGTGCCAAGAAAGCTTCCTCTTGCAACTCCCAGTCCTGTCAGGAAAGAGACTTCTCTCAGCAGCTCTCCTGAAGTCAACGGGTTTTCATCTTTTTTGTAAGCCATAATAATAACTGGCAAATTGCCCTTTTTTCTACAAACTAAGAAAATTCAGGTCACATGACTGGATAGGAACCACTGCACCACTGCAACAGCAACCAGCCTCTCAATACACAGCAAGTTCAGGATGATCTACAGAACATGTCTCCCCACATAATTACCCTTCCAAGCATCTATATTAAGATGAAGGATTAAAAAAACCTAAAGAAACCAAGCATTATCAAAAGCCAAGCATTATCAATTTCCCACCTTCACGCATGGGCTAAAAAAAAAAAAGAAACAAAAAATTTGAACCCAGCAGTTCTTTCCAATTTTCTGTTCTTTATGTCAGCTTCCTTACATATTTCTGATGCTGTCAGATAGCTGTTTGTTCAGCTGAGCAATGCATAGTTTTCCAGCATCTCCCAGTTTTGGCAAGATGATTGCTGTACACAAATAGAGACACGGCCTCCGTATCTCACATGCTATGCTTGGTAACACAAAAAAAACTGATTAACTTTAGAAAGATCACAAAGGTGCAGAGTTTCCCAGCAGAATCTTCTTGAAAATCCAAGCAAGTAGATGATTTTCCTGAGAGCAATTTGAGCAACATCCTAAACACAATGTTTTTTTCTACTGCTAAATTCTGATCTTTAAAATGTCTTCTCTACAAAGAATCTGAATTCCCTCCCAACACTAAAAACATGTTTAGTCTTTGAATGAAGGGATAAATCTCTACTCAGAACAGCATTTCCCCTATTCCAATGAAAATCTAGTAAATATAGCAGCAGATTGTCTTAAGAAAAAAGGAAGAGAGAGAATGACAAACCTATATTACTCTGCAGTATTTCCTCCTTCAAGAAGCACCACTGCCTTCTAGATGGTATTTAACTGAGACTTGCTTTGTTCAAAGAAATTCCAAGAGAGAACAGTAATAGGAATACTGCTTGACCCTCGTGCTCTGTCATATTTTAAAGGCAGGGGGAGGAAGACAGGAATTCTTCTCCCTGTTCAAGCTAGTTAAGGGAGTCAGTGGAAAAAGCAGAGACAACAGTAGGCACTGTACTCTGGGTCTTCTTTGGATTGTAATTTTGGCAATTCCCAATCAAGTTGAGGCTGCCTATTTGGAAGGGTGAGATGCATCTTGTAAAACCTTTCACCTGAAGGTCACTAGAAAGATGCAGTCCATTATAAAAGGGTTCATGCGGTGTTGCTGCAGCAGCTGATTTACCTCTTCAAAAGCACCAGTGCCACCTTACTTGAAGGCTCTTGTTGAGTGTATTATCCACATTCAAGAACAGTGGGCAGAGAGAAATAGCTATACCCTGGGATCAGACACTTTTCCAAAACTGGGGCAGAGCAACTTGACCTAGAACCTAGAAAAACAACAGATTTACTACAAGCTGGAGAAGCTCCTCTTGTTTCTAAGATCTATGTAAATAGAAAAGCTATGGTGCAATTGTAATGTGTTACTGTAATTACAATGCTAGTCAAGGGCTTTGGAGTCAACAACAGCATTAGGGCACACAATCAAAAAGTGAAATGGAATGAAAGATAGAAAATGAAGATTATAAAAAAAATAACTGTTATTATCAAGATTCAGAACACAACAACCATAGCAAGAAGTTAGGAAATTGCAACAGAAACCTTGGTGAGGAGTTTTAAAGTTAAAAGCATTTAGTTTGGCATTTAATGTGCCAGCATCCACTGTCTGCCATAGTATCTATACTTTTTCTTTCATTGTTAGATAATGAAAGGTGGTTGGAAATATTAGACCACTTCCTGAATACTTCTAGATGAACTCACAATCGTGTTTGTATTTAAGATTTAGATCCTGCTGTAGCATGATAGTTTTTTACATCACTTATTTGTTATGAGCCTGTACAACTAAAAGAAATAACAGGTCAAGTAAAATATGCAATAATACTTAAAACAGATGTTGATGTAAATTCCAGTGAAGAAAAACATTTGTTTCAACGTATGTGCTTTCTTAGAGGTTATTTTTCTTATATTGTGTAATTCCCATATTTAAAAACAGACTTTAAGGATGAGTTTGTTTAAAAAGCAGTAAGAAGTGATTCTGTGTATGTGTATCAATGAACTGAATGTTCTGACTTTTAAAAAATTCTACTGCTTCATAGGACACAAAAAATTACCAATTATATGGGGGAGAGAGGGGGAGACTATCAGACCTTTCATCTTACTCTATAAATTTCGCTGTGTTGATGCAGTCCAAATTATATAAACTGTTGAGCCAATTCTATACTGTTTCAACAGGAAAAGAATACTCTTCAACCTTTGAAATGTTACATATCAAAAAATTGATTGTGCTCAGTACTTCAAAAACAATGTCAGAGGTCTGGGAATGTTTCTAGCTTCTTTTAAAGCTTTTAACGACAATGACATTATTTGCATTTATTTTCCTACTGATACAATGGATCAAGAGGCTGTTGTGCCTGAAAGAAATGCATCCTGTAGGTGAAACAAACTGCTATTTTATAAGGTTAGTGATGTGGAGTATTATTTCTATTCCAGGTTAACAGACTTACATGATTTTCTGTTGGAAATTTTCAGTGGCTGAACCTGCACTTCTGGTCTTCTTAATGCAAATCTCCTATAAAATGGGAGGTGGTGGGGAAAAGACACAAGCTCCTCAGTTTTCACTGCAAATTTGGGATTAATAAACACTTAATATCATGAGACTATTGCAAAATATGCAGAAGATTTTATAAGAAATTAACTTAAAACAATGCAATCTATTCACAACCTAAAAAAATTAAATCTTGCCTAAAATTTTTGTAAGCTCTCCAAAACCTGCTGCAGTTCTTATTCCTGCATAGTACATCAGTGTGAATGCAGATACTGATGTGCTATTTTCCATATGTTTTTTCTTTCAGTCAGGATCAGTGTAATCCTATCAGTTTTTGTCATTATTAATTCTAGCCAGAGAAATAAGGAAACCCAGAGTATGTCAGCAACATGTTTCCAAGTTAGTTGTCCTTCTGCAAATGCACATTTATTGTACCCACGTAATCTATGAGCACTACACATGCCAACTATGCTAACTTAACAACTCACCAATAAGTCTCTTCTCTTACTGCAAAAAATAATGGAATTATGCTTCTCAGTAGCTCACCTCTCCTGGAAATGCTTTGAAGGAATCAAGCCTGCCCTGGGATTGGCATCACCTTCATGTCTGGCTTGCCACCAGGTTGCATCATCCTGGCTCATGATCTGAAGGATATCTCCTTTTCTGAAAGCAAGTCCAGCTTCTTTACAAGGAATTGCTTTATCTTCATTAGGATCATAGTCAAATAAGGCTCTGATAAACATCTGGAACAAATAGTGTTTGATCTTTATAGTCAAATATTAAATACAATCCAAAGGTATCTTCCTCTTCTGTTTTTACTATTCAACCACTGAACTAAATAATGTAAATATTTACTTCTGCAAAACATCCTTATGGATGTCTAGCATTGGAAGTTCATATGGGAATGTTCAACTCATTGCTTCTGCAACTGCAGTCTCAGTGGAGCAAAGGCTCTGGGACTCAAGGCAAGCAGGACTTGGCAGGTGCAGTGTGCCCGTATGAGGAAGAGAGAACACACTGTTAAACCATGGTGCTATCAAGTGTCCTCTACCTAGTGAACGATGGAAGGAGTACTTGGAACCAAGCCAGGTCCTTGCAGAAGGTGGAAGATTACCTGTCAACTACACAGCTGAGAGTTCAAGCTCAAGAACCATGTTACACCCACTCATAAATTCAGCACCTGTGTATTGAAGTGTATGGCGTCATGTACAGTACTGTCACATTACAAAAGTTGAGTCCACAGGTATAAATCACACTATAGGTTCTGTCATCCAAGCAAAAAATACATATCCTCAGCATAACAGTTACTGCCATGGCTTCTGAAATAGTCTTACCTTGCCTTCCTTCATTGGCATTTCTTCCTTCACACTGGGTATAATTTTAAATGTAATGGCTCCTTGAGACTGAGCCTGGTGAACATTTGAAAAGAAAATGCACTCAGAATTAAGCTAATATTTCAAAGAAATCTTAGAAGATAAAGAAATTCAAATGAATTTAAAAGAACATGAGTCTATCCTCTCCCAAGCATGACCTCCAGAGTTTGACCACTTCACTTAACCAAACTCTGTATTACAAAAATTAAAATACCCACTTAAAATGCCTGGGTTCATTTGCTTCTCTAGGGGGGCAGATGGACGGTTAAAAACTGTGACCTGCACGGTTCAGAGGTCCCATTTCTGTACTGAAGGCAGGAGAAAATGCTACAGCTTAAATGTATGCATATTAGAAGCAACTGCTGGACTCCTGGCACAGTTTGGACATCCCTGGAAAAATCAAACTAACATTTCATTTTTCAAAAAAAAATTTATAGAAAAATTCGAACAGGCTTGTGCCATATTTATCATATAGAGCTATTAGGGGTGGGATTTATTCGCTTGGCAACTTTAAGAAACTAGAAAAGCAAAACATATTTGAATAGACGACGTGTACTAAGTGGAAAAAAAGCCCTCCGCTATAAATCTTAAAACAAGTTAGCCATCAGCAACCACCTCATCCATTCATCTTTCCCTATATCCCACTTCAAGTGTGTCTGGCTGCATTTGACTTATTAACCACAGTATATTCCCACTGCCTCAGTGACATTTTGCTATTGAAGGAAGTGCTAATCAGTTGGAGGCTCTGCTACTATTGCATGCAGCTGACAAGTTTCATAAAACGAGCAGATTGCAACAGCCAGCCAACGATTTAAGCAAAATGGAAACAGGCCTGTCCAGTACCAAGCGAGACATTCTTCCGCCGCGTGTCTGCGATCCAAGGCTCGCTGCTTGACAGGCAGCAGCCAAGGTCTTATTTCACCCGCCGTAGGACTGGAATCAATAATTTTGTTACTCTTGAAACAAGCTCTAACTAGCTTTTGATGTTTATACGGTACCTCGGAAAGGTAAATGGGGAAATTGTTCACACCTTTTCTAGTGGTGTTTTGTTTCTAGACATTTTAAATTATTAATTTTTGAAGGAAACTATGGTTCTGCAGGGAACATGAAACCATAAAGCAAGAATGAATATCAGCAGGCTAGCACTTGAATGATCTTGGTTCCTGAAGCAAAACTGTGAGACAGCTGCTCAATTCAGCAGGACAGCAAGGTATTTATGTATATAGAAAACCCTACAGCATGAACAATGGAGCTATCATGACCCTCATCAATTTCTTTGAAGTAAAAAGAAAATATTAAATAAATAAATAAATATTAAATATTTCTGAAAAAGTCTAAATTCCTAATTTGCAATAGTGTTTCAATAATGAGAAATCAAGCTGGATTTAGAGACTGTGCAGTTTAGAAGAGTGTAGACAGAATAATATATACGACTATATACTGTAAATCAAAGTCATATAAAATCTTCATATACCAGTTATACAGTCTATCTAGTTCCTGTACTATTAATTAATTGTCAGAGGGAGTGACAATGAGTTATTAATGAGTTATTAATTAATACATTTAAAATAGTTCAAATTCAACAGATCATGGTGGGCCTTAAGAACAAACTGTGGATTATGAACTGAAGTCTGCAACATTCTGCAGCATATTTATGGCAATATTACAGTCTTTAACGCTTCACAAGTAATCTATAATTGTATATATAGGCAATGCATGGGAAATCCCTCTATGAGAAATGACAGGTTTTTAAATGATGGCACTGGAAGAAAAGCCATTATAGTAGAATACACTTTTTTCTAAGAAATACACTAGAAATCATAAGCCTCATTACTTTTTCTTAACTCTCCTAAATTAATTTTAAAATGTTTGGTATTTACCAAAATCTGTATTATTTCTTCAGGCTTTTTATCATCTACGGGAATCCCATTGACTTCCCTCAGTTCATCACCAACATGAATAAGCCCTACAGAAGAAAAAGAGAAGTTGTGAAACTGTAGCTTTGTATTACACAAAAAGTGCCATTAACATTCAGCTTGTTTCTCCCTTGTTCATATACGTTAAGCTCCAATTTTCATACACTTTAAGCTCTAAGATAAAAACAGGAATATATGGTGAACATAACAGCTACTGTCCTCAGACAAATTTGATAAGATGGTTGGTTAACTCACCTCCCTGTCTTCGTCCTAAAAATTAGTACCACCTTCTCTACAACTTTTCCAGACTTTCATGCAGATATTTGAAAGATATCTATGCCAATTATTTTTCTACTTTTTCTACTCTACTACTTTCTTACTGCTACACAGGTACAAATAGTGCAAAGAGCACTAAGGCTGGGAATGCTAACTTGTGGCACAAAAGTTTGCAAAGCTATCTATCTATCTATCTATCTATCTATCTATCTATCTATCTATCTATCTATCTATATCTAGATTCACTCATTTACTCCATTACTGCATCTAAGGATGAAACGCAGCTGTCCTAGATTTTCTTCAGTGAAAAGAGACACCTTAATGTATGATTTAGGACTTTGCTTAGGTTTTTGCAGACACTGAGCATCCCAAACTAAACAAGGATGTGCTGCAGTTTTGAGAACTACCAGCTGAAACTCCAAATGGATGTCCTAATAAAAAAAAAAGTCAAGTTTCTCCATCAGTAGGTTGGCATATGCCATCATAGAATGATTCTTGGGGTGTGTGACACAGGGACAGGAGTAGGACTTGATCTTGATGGATCCCTTCCAACCTGGCATGTTCTATGATTTATAAACAGATGACATCAGCTGGAAACAAGTAATGATATATATATAAACCCCTCTGTATGCACTAACTCAAAGATACCTTGCTGCAACTGAATTGGGGAAAACAATCAGCATACTTTCAGCAGTATTGAATTATCACTTTGGAAAACTCTTCAGAGCCCAAATACTTCTGTTTGTCACAGTGATGTATTTCATTTCTACAAAATATGGCATTTTATCTCATCTTGTTCTGAGCTCTTGAATGGCTAATGCTAAACAACAACACCTTACCACTTCTATCTGCAGCTCCTCCACGCATTATCCTGGCCACCACAATGGCACCAGTATGTTCATCCCTTTTAATAGTAGCTCCCTTGGGTAAAAAAAAAAAAAAAAAATTGTTTATCTCAACATAATTTTTATATACTGCAATAAAAAACATTTGCTACATAAAACTGCAAAAAGCTGACGTGTTAATATGTGATTAAGCCATAAATGATACTTGCTTATGAAAAGAATATACAAAATATGTTGCTCTATTTCTGTCCTCTTAAAATGTGTCTTCTTTTTCAATCAGAAGTAACTCATGCATTCTGTGAGTACACAGGTTTATAGAAAAAAGGACAATGATGGAAAAATTTGCTTTTCAATTTAATGGCAACTGCAACATAGCTTACTTGAGACTGCTACTAAAATTGAAACTAAACTATTGCTTCAAATTGCTAAATTGGTGTTCCTACATTAAAATAGGCTATACTACATACTACAGGTACAGAAGGTATATCACTGTTCATAATTGTTGCACTTTATGCTCAGAACTCACTGTGTACCCTTTACTTTACAGTGTTGTCAATAAACAAACACATCTGAGAAGGGCCCTGAATGTTGGAGCTCACCTCGAACACTCACAGGACAGAAATGCAGAGGAAGGGAACATTTCCTTAGTTAATCGTGGCTGTTTTCATATATTAAACACAGACAGCACAGGGCACTGAGGTGAAATGACATAGTGTAGTTAAATTTCTAATGAACAGCTGTCTAGATGAGAAAAATGCCTTTGTAACAAGAACTGTGAGGGTGCAGTGCAAAGAGGCACAAGGTGATGGGGAAGCAGCAGGCAGCAGCAGTGCCAAGTGAGAAGGGACACAGAAGTGCAGAGCTGCTGCCTCAGCTGCAGTGCCAGTCCTTTCAGGCAGAACTGGGGGAGCCAGGGAGGAAATGCTGGCCCTGTTCTGGGAGACAGAACTACAGTGGGGATTTTAACCAGGTAAGTCATACTACATAACCACCCCCAAAAGGTTACTTGATCAGTATTTTTAAAAAACAACAAGAAAAAAAACCAGCATGCCTCATCCATCAGGTTTTTAACTGCATGTGGATACTTTACCATATTAATCTAATTAGTTACCTGCAATAGCTCTAACTTTGTTAATCAACAGAGATATTAAGGACTCTGTCAGGCAAGTCAACTTTCTTAAAATTTCCATATTTGCAGTTAGTGAATGAACAGTATTACTTCACCTCTGAGTGCTATGTGCAATCTGCCATCACTGGTTAAAATTTCCTTCCATCTGAGAAGTGTTGTGCTTGGAGTAAGGTACATAAGTACTCTTTAAGGAAGTTCTTTGAATAACTTAATGGCTTTTATAGCTACCTTGCTATATTTGTTTAGAATAAACATGAACATCATATTTATCACTACTTCAATTTTTAAGTGTTTCATGAACATAAAGTGGAAAGCTGAGATTTTTCTACAGTTAGCAATTTCACTGACTAAATAAATTTGCTTCCCTCTACTTGGCAGATGGCAGATGGAAATACAGCACAAGTCACAAAGACAAAAAATGGGAGACTAATTTATAGTTTGATATGCAAGTTGCATTTATTGCAAATAGAGAAAAATTGAAACAGTCACCATTCACTTTGGCTGAAACTTCAACAGCAGCCAGCATTCCAAAGCAAAACTGATGTGCTGTGTTTGTGCATTTCATTTTACATTCTAAATTTATTAGTAGAAAATTCTATCTATAAGTAAACAAATTCTGCAATTTGCCAGCTTTATTCTTACGTATTGTTTATTACACAATTATATCAGCATGCACTTGTTTGCATTACAGTTTCAAATTAGTATGAGAGTTTAAAAAAATAAGCTGCAGCTAATCTCACTTAAGAAACTCATTACTAGGAAAAATAATTGCATACCATTAGGAACATATTAAACAGCCTTAAGTCCCCTAGCTTATATCTCAATATTAAGTTCTGACCTTGCAGCAACAGCTACTAATTCGAAATTTCTAATAATACCTGGAATGCTTTACCTATTGTAAAGTAAAAAGGATTTTATTGAGTTTTTTTCCTGAATACATCCATCAAAAAGTAAAAGAGCAGCATTAGGATGCTAGAGGCAAATATAAATACGGGACATTTCCACTACACTGTCCATACAAAACAGACTCTCCTAATTAATCAAGGAAAAAGCCTTCATAGGAAAGGCTGCTTGGCTTTTACCTAGAAGTAAACACCATGAAATAACACCAAATTCAAAAGGCAAGCAAGGACTGGCAGGCCTCCCCCGTGATCACCCACTGCCCCAGCCCCATGCTAATGTCTGGAAGTGGTAGTTCACTTTGCTGGGCTCTTTAGACAGATCTAGAAAAAGACTTGTGTGCAAAGACCACACTATTGACCCAGACAGCATCTGGAAGTAACAATAAGGCTCTTGTCCAAGTGGAACAGTCACTTCATGCTCTATGTGATTATCACTACTGGCACAAAATGAATTTTCCTAGCATAGATTAACTGATCAGAAAGATGGCCCCACAAAGATAATAGGCAAATTGGAATTTTCATACAATGGACAAAAACAAGTTCAAAATGACAGGAAAATGATTTAACCCAAGCTTACTCACTGTCAGTATCTCCTCTGTGGCAAACCCAAAGTGCATGGGCAGGTCCATGAAAAACACTACTTGAGTTTACGTATTTGTACCTTTAGTACACAATTTTAAAAAGGGGTTCTATAAATTCCACTTTCCTCCTAATTTAGAACTCTTAAATCATCAAACACAAGTGGATTTCTTTTTGAAAACCTGAAGAGCTGATTTTCTGAAAAAGCAGCTTCTCTTGTACTGCTGCCAGCCCTGCTTAAACTATGAGGTATATATAATCTGGCAAGAAATTCTCCTTATAAGATGTTCAGCTCCAGTACTTTCAGTTACATGTGCAGTGCAGCTCCTCATTTAGGGCTTTAAAAATGGAAGAAGGTTAGACTGGACCTTGAGAGCTGGAAAATATTTTCAGTGTTGTGAGCCAAAAGTGTAAGTTACCCTAAATGAGACATATACAGATGTAATAGCATAGCTCAGTTTAAAATACTTCTAAAGGGAAAAATAAGGAGTTTGGGAGCCATATGGTGATCAGACTAAGAAAATGCTTAAAGGTATACCATACAAAAGTACTAAAAATAATACAAGCTCCTTCAGCAAGGCTTTTCCACCGTTTTTTTGTTGCTTCCCCCACCCCCCCACCCCATTTTTAATGCAGTATCACTCATGGGTAAGCATTGCTCAGGGCTTCACAGATGTGACCTTTATTAGTTCATCCGTTTATCTACTGGTTCTAGAATATAAACATTTTAAGTCTTTATTTTTTAAAGAAAGAAAAACTAGCCAGTAAAATAAATTACTAATAAGAGAATTTGAAACATCAGTAATAATGTTGCATATCTCTCTGTTAAACAAAAGCATGTGCGGATGATAAATGCAAATAACTATTCCAATAAGCCTTATTTTAATTCATTCTCTATTGAAAGTGCAAATACAAGTATCAGTTACCTACCTTACAGTGAGGAGTTATTTAAAAGTTAATGTACACTTATATGTAGACTATAGCTAACCCTGCATTCAAATCCCACCAAAATCCCACCAAAAACCAGCTAGGTTCATCCACTATTGTGAACTGAGCTACAGGGACTAAGAATGTGAGGTAGATGAAAGCTGTTGCATTTGCATGGACAGAACACATAAACAACTCTTTTAAATCACCAAAATTCATTTCAACCAAGTTCAGCTATGGAAATCAGGTACATAGTTCAATTTAGGTGTCCAGGCTACCTCTGTAGCTCTGGAGACTGAATCATCCTTTCATTAAGCCAAGAATTTTAAACAGATGGCACAGGTCATCCTCTGGAGCTGCCTTGTCTATAGACATGGCATGGCATAAATCTTAAGTCTTCAAATGACCAGATCTATGTGAAATTAATTTTTGTGACAAAGAAGCAACCATCTTAATGTGAAGAAGCATCCTATGCAGAGTACTGGAGTATTACATTTGGAAGCTGGCAGTAATAGGAGTCCCGGTGCTGAACTCCTGGTAGTGTGGTTATTCATCTCAGATATCAGGATTGCTAACCAGGAACAGGGCTGTGGCTGAAAAAGTCTTGGAGAGGTAGGCATAAGTAAAAACTCTCCAAGCTCTCTGATAAAAAGTCCAGTCACAGACAGGTAATTTTGGATTGTCTCTGAAAAGAGATGTTTTTACTTCTCTTCATGTAACGTTCAGAGATGTTCCAAATGTCTTTGTTAAAACAAAACATCCTAACACAGTTTCACCTCACTTGAGGAAGACATTGCTGGAACAGCATTTGCTAACAGAGCATTAAAAAACCCCAAACCCAATACTGTGGGGAAGGATTAACAAAAACACCTCTCTCAAAAAACTGGGGGAAAGTTCAGCACTGACTTCTGAATTGATGAAATCTGGCAAACAGAAGGCCCTCCTACAAACCATGTGTTTCTCTCTCTTGAAATGATTACTCCTGGGAACTCAGGCTTCATCAATATATGATTAACCCCAGCTAAGAACTTTGGTGAGGTGCTTAACTCAGAGAAAAGCACGAACAGGAGCACAAGAGGAAACATGGTGCAGTTTTATATAGAAATGGTCACTAGGTATATTCCAAAGAAGTTAAGAGTGTCTAATTTCTTCACAGTGAGTACTGCTGAAAATCATCCAAAGGAAATGCAATTCAGAATGTCCAGGGTTTGCAACTGATGTAAAGGAAAACAACCTCTACTGCTTGGGTACAAATAGAATATGAGCCTGTGTCTGGAGTAGAAGAAAAGTTTAAAGAGCTCAGTATTTCTTGACTCATTTCAAGTCAAGAAATGAGACAATCTCTATCCCCGTAAAAATATTGTACAGTACCTCGAATCTCAAGCTCAGTTGCTTCTAAAAGTAGAATCCTGATATAATGTTGCAAATGGAAGTCAGACTTTGTGACTGGAGAATGAATCGATTTACAGAACAAGCAGAGATTCTTTGATCTCTACTAAGAATATCCAAGACTTCAGAGCAAGCTCTGAAGGAAAAGCCATTAAAAATACATGGAAATAAATAGTAAATGAAATTACAATTAGTTTAGTAAGCACAGATCATGGTGTATATTCCTTTAGAAAAATAACAGAAGATCTAATATACATAGTATAAGCCTGTCTTCAGTTATTCTGCCATGCTGTATTTCAGTAAGACGTTATCTGAATTACTACCCATGTTTCTTCTCATCCCCACCTAAGGGAAAATAATCTAGAGTAGACAAAGACAAAAATAATAGGTTTGTTATGCATTGTGGTGATGGTGTCATAATAAGTCACTATAAATCTGACACAAAGAAATTAATGTTTGATGTGAACATGAATGATGTTAAAATGGATTGACAGTGCATTATGGAAGAGGAGGAGGACACTGCACTCTATTCTTTGAATTCTTCTTGGAGAACAAGTAACAGGACTCACCATAAGTTCTTCTCTAACAAAAATAAAACATCAAGATAGGCTCAGGATCTAGAAAGATCACAAATACAGTTTTCCTACACAGATAAAGTAAAACCTTAGAAATACTGGAGATTCCACATATCCAGTTAGTCTGCTCCAGTGCTGGACTTCCCAACTAATGGACTACTGTTAATTCTTAGTCTAAACCTCCCAGGACTGCACCTTGTGACCACTGCCCTGTGTTTTAGCATCTTTCACTGCTGAGGACTTTGACTTTATTGTCTTTGTGAGTTCCCCACCCTCAAGTACTTGAACGCTTCAATTAGCTCCCACCCTTTGCCTCTTCCTAATAAAAGGTCTACAACAGATTCCATTGTGAGGCTGTTTTCACATTGGTAAATAAACAAAACTGTCTTAAACTAGATAAATTAGTTTGCTCACGTTTTATATTTTCCATGGCTGCTCGTGTCTAGGGAAAGATCTAAAACCCCTTCTCTGTTACCTCTGTAACACAAGAGTTGTTAACACCAACAGTGTTGTTAACTTAAATCCACAAGTGTGGATTTAAGACAGTGTACAGGTTTTGGCTGGGATAGGGGTAATTTCCTTCATGGTAGCTCCTGTGGTGCTTTGTTTTAGATTTGTGATGAAAACAGTGTTGATAACACATTGATAATTTAGCTATTGCTGAGCAGTGCTTACACACTGTGAAGGCTTTTCTGCTCATCACCCCACAAGTGAGGAGGCTGGGGATGCACAAGGAGCTGGGAGAGGACACAGCTGGGACAGCCAACCCCACCTGAACAGAGGGACATCCTCCACCATGTGCTGTCATGCTCAGCAAGAAAACCGGGGGAAGAAAAAAGGAGTGGGGGGTGTGTGGAGTGATGGTTTTAGTCTTTCCAAGAAACAATTACAAGTGATGGAGCCTGGCTGTCCTGGGGATGGCTGAACACCTGCCTGCCTGGGGGAAGTGGTGAATTAATTCCTTATTTCATTTAACTTGCACATGCAGCTTTTGCTTTACCTCTTGAACTGTCTGTCTCAACCCACGAGTTTTCTCATGTTCATCCTTCCGATTCTCTCCCCCATCCCACTGGGGAAAATGAATGAGTGGCTGTGTGGGGCTGAGCTGCTTAAACAGACACACAGGTATCTGGAAGAGCTCAGTGGCCCACCGGAACGAGGAGGCAAGAGTGGAATTTGAGGAACAATCCAAGGAGAGCCTTTGCCTTAAGCAAGTGGTTTCTTAAGGAGACCTTAAAATCTAGAAGGCCAATATACAATGTACATATTTCATAGAAGTTTTCAGAAAATATCTGAGTTATGTTTTACAAGTTACTATTATCCAATCCATTTTGAGACACTTATGGTATTGAACTCCTAAGTCTTAGTAACATATCATGTTTGTAATATGAAATTATGTAAGTTCAGGTTTCATTAAATTTTTTCTGACAAATCAAAAAAAAAAAAGAAGTGTTATAACTAACACTAAAAATAGAACTACTCAATCAGACTTTATTTTATACTGTATGTTCAATCCTCACATACCTTTCAGCAGGAATAATCTTCCTGATACTAAATCCTAAAGCAAGCTTGTTTTCTTTCTCAAATAATGTCTTTGATAAAAAAAATACAAAAAGCTTAAAACTGTTATTCAAATATTTGAGGGGAAAAAATTCTGTATGATAAAACAAAGTAAGAACTTTCCATATGGTCAAACTTGTAATTATGCCCATGGGCACCTACAGTCAGTCAATAAGAAAACTCATTTCTTGTTTATTGATGCCAAAAATCCATCAAGAATTAGAGTGACAGTAAGAGATCTACTGTTCTATCAAAGTACTCCTGTATGTCTAACAGAAGCAGCACTCTCCCACTGTTGTATCAAGCACAGAATGATGGCCTTCTCAAAGTAAGTTTGCAGGTATTTCTCCAGCATTGCTGTCCATTAAAACAAATATTCAGTATAGCATAAAACAAACCTCTTACTGGTTTGCAGGATAAAAAGAACATAGTTAAATTTTATACAAGATGACTCCCACTCTACAGCAAATAAAAAGAACCAAATCAGTAAAGCATTTTAATATTCTTGTAATACAACCTAGGTTTAGTCCTTTCATTTTTCCAGATATCCCCATGAAGATATTAACTTTCTAGTATTCATAATGCAAAGTACAACAACAGACATTTTAAATTTGCCCAGATTTCAATTCAAGTATTTTAAAATATGTTTTCATGCTTTCTTTTCAGTGTATTGAAAGGTCATGTTTTTTTACATGAATGCTAACAGTTACAGTTCACAACACAGGTCAAGATTTCTTTGGGGATTCATTCTCTGTCTCACATTTTAAAGTAAGTTCATGATTTGAATTCAAGATAAAAGACAAATATATATTTGATCTAAATGCTCAGACTGGCCCACATATATAATGCTTAAACACCATTGATGATGATTATTCATTTCATATGCTTTACTAATAATGACTGTGAATGGAAGTTACAAGTGTATTACTTTATGTTATGAATAATCATGTGTAATGTCTGTCTATCCACGTTTCAAGTTAATATTCCCCCTTCACATTCATAATCTGAACACTTCCCACCCTGCACGCAAACACAAAACCCCAAACCAAAAGACAGGGTTACCTACCAATGGTTCCCGGTTTTTGACGAGCCTAATTATTTTAACTGAATCTTCTTCTTCATCAATATCATCAGGCATGGGGGGCAAGACAGGGTCATAGTTCTTCTGAGCAACAGTATCATGTACAGACAGCAAAGCCTGGAAACATTAATTGTCAGTATATTATTATTTGGCATCTAAAAAGTTTAGGGAAGGGAAAGTGGAGGATATTATTCATACCTCGAATCTACTACTGTGATAAAAGTAGATTAAATATAATTCTTTTATACAATTTTATTTCATTTCAAACTGATGAAACGAGTCTATAAAGAATATGTTTATATATATGTAATGTATACAACTAGTAAATTGTGGGTGGAGAACTGTGTCTTCATATATACAAAAACATCATGTGCTTTGCATGCTAGCTTGAAACTGCCAGAACTATGAACAGAAGAAAACCTTTGTCTCCAAAAGAAAGTAAATAATTATACTTCCATATAAGTAAAAAGTTTATTTGATACAGCAGGCAGTCATATGAAACAATTAAACAAAATAAGCACTTTCCAAGACTTCTGTTCAAGCACAAGATGTATAACATGAAGCTGTTGCCCAACCATTTTCTTTACAGGAGCTCTGAAAGCTTACCTCGTTACTGGATTCCTTTCATGTGAGCCTCAAATTGTCTTAGGAATTTTTAATTTATTATGGAATTCATAACTGACATTGAGGAACATACTACTGAAGTAATTTGGTTTAGGTAGGTGCTTATCAACCACGTGTTGTGTATCTTTCTTGCTTCTTTTCCTTCTCTGTTGCTTCTCCAGTTCACGCATAGCTTGAAAAATATATTTTTCAAAGAAAAGCCTAACAAAGATTGACAAAAGGTTCCATCTTAAAAATAAAATAATTTATGAATTTTCCTTTCAGGAAATAAAAATCTTGGCAAAGGAAATGAGGAAGCTCTTTCTCTTAAGGCTCAAAAAAAAAATCTCAGTGATAAAATCTCAGTAATAACACAAAATTCACAGCTCTTTCTAGATACAGAACTCCTGAAGTTCTTTTCTATTTCAAAAAGTCTCCATTATTTGTAATACCCCATACTCCAGTGAAAAATGGTTAAGTAATGCATTAGCTTTTGTAGTGAAAACTGTACATTGTACCACAAATAACAGCAGCAGCCATAAGTATAATCCTATCTACTGCTTTGTTGCTTCTGTTTTCAAGTAGTTTCCTCTCAATATATGAGCATTTAACAGCCATTCTTATTAAAGGACAGAAAATGGTGACATTTCTCTGATGCCAGTTTCCTTGCTACTTAGTAATTGGTGGCCAGTATTTGACTGAGTACACAAATGACCAGAAACTCTTAACATACTCAAGGATAATATAACTGTTTTTAAAAAACATGACGCTTCCATTACGCTGTTCCAGAGTTTTCCTTTTTCTGAATGGAAGAAACTTTTAACAACAAAAACCAACTTCCAGACAATGCTACAAGCTAGCATGTCAAAAGCTGAAGGCAAAGAGCATATGGTAATCTTCAAATTCTGAAGTGTAAATTTAAACTTAGGGTTTCAACAAAACAAACACACAGGAAGATCATGCCGGCTTCATGATAAATTACTATTGTTTTACTAATCTTTGTGCACATTGTACAATTTCATAAAAACACTTCAACACACTAATTATTTCTTGTTTTCTTCCCAATACACAGTTATGAATTTATACTACTTACCATCAGAAATTACCATCTCCCTCCAATGAACGATGAGTTTTACTTTAGATCTGAGCTAAAAACCTCAGGCTAGCAATTATGGATCCTCCTGGAAATGTTTATTGTGATGCATTACATATGTAAAAGCCATGCAATCACATGCAGTCCTCTAAGATGTATGTGAAATATCAAAGTTACACTAAAACAAAAGTAGTGTTTGCTTTTACTTCAGGCTACTTAAAGTTAAGACTTCTTAAACTAGTCTTCTGCAATTACATTTTCCACATAAAGCTAGGGCACATTCATGGACTGGTTGAATTTAATGAGGTTCTATACTGCAGTTTAAAAACAATCAGGCATATAGAGAAAACAGATGAAAATAACACGAAGTACCATTTCCAGAATAAAAGGCAGACACTTAAAACATGTTCAAAAGAACCTGCCCTTGGCAACGAAACTTGCAAAACCAATTCTGTCCACTTCTACACTGAATTATGCCACCAGTGTCAATAAGACACTTCCCTGGTCTGACTGCCATATCAGGATCCTGGACACTGCATACAGAACAACGATGCATCCCAAGTACTACAAACCAATACCAATCAATGCCTGGTATTTATGATGCTTTTCTTCACTTCAACTACACAACTAGAACTTATCACCCATTCCATTCTTCCACCAAAAAACATATTAAACATATTAAACATATTAAACTACAATGTATTATGGTTAGCCATGTAACATCTTTTCCTCAAACTGCAGCACTGCTTTATCTCAGTGCAAAGATACATATTTCAGATAAGAGCAGGAATGCCAGAAACAGTGTCTTTTCTCAGTCAAGCTTTCAGAAGAGCTTCTGTCATCACAAACTTGTTTATGATGTACAGTAACATGCTAAGATTTCTTTCCTTCTTGTTTTCTATTCCTGCTTTTTTTAACACACTACTCCCTGTCCACTGTAGCTGCTCTGAAATAGTCATCAGCACAGATTTTGGGCAATAACTAATTTGCAAAGAAAACTTTAAAAGCCGTTTTGATTTCACTTAATGTGTCCAACTATAAGTGATCAGCCTGTCCTTAGGAGCACTTCTGTATTATTTGAACACAAGAATAAACTGCTGTACACACAGATCTTCAGCAGAATCTTTGTACCATTCAATTAATATAGTATAAAAAATGATGTATCACACTAGATGTGTATAGAGAAGGTTGGGACTTTACTTAAAAATAAAAAAATTGCAAGTGCCAAGAAATAAAACTTGGATCATAAGATGAACAAGATTTACCCAGAATAATTGTGCAGAAAATACAGAATGTAAAGATAGCATGTTCTCTTTTTATATATAAGTGAAGACCTGATTAATTTCCATGATACTAATTTTTTAACTCTCACAGGAAACTGCAAGAAGTGCATACAAATTTGTTTTTTTAATGCTTTGGTTTTGTTTTCAAATACACAACTCTTCAGAACTGTGTGCATAGGATCTGAGATTTGGGTCATGTATATTTAAGCACCTCTGGAGAAAAAGATTTTATTTCAGCTCTAAGTTCTATGCTCATGATTCACTAATGTAAACATGGTCCATATTTAGAACTTGAAAGGAGGTATGATTCAAACTCCTGCGCTACCTAAATATAAATATTGATGTTCAGCTAAATTCTTAGACATGATCTAGCTGGAAATGAATACTTTCATCGGACCTCTGAAATGTCTAATAACTAGTGCTATATTTTTCATATTAAAACTATCACTGATCATTTCACAGTTTATAAATTGAAATTTTACACTATCAACTTACATGAAGAAAACTTGACACTGGAAACGTTGTAAGTTCTTTTTCTTAAACAGTTCTGAAACTTTAAATGTTTATTTAAATTGAGAATGTTATTAATGAAAACAGTTCTACACTTTGAAAAATGTGTATCACTTAACTAGACTAATTACATTTTTGCTCTTATAAAACAATGACAAATTTCATATTATTTTTTGCTTCTCGTTATATTTTGAGATCTGTAAGAGTAAAAATACAGCAGTAGCCCCTGATTCATGAACACAGCTCCTTATGGTTTTTAATTCTCATTATTAAAAAAAATATCTCCATCTAAGCTTTATTTTTCACAGACGCTTTCTGTTCAGTAGTCTAGAAAAGTCTTTTAGAAAACGGTAAGTTAAAGAAGTGAAACAGAATGGGTGAAGAAACACTTTCTTAAGAGTACTTGGAAAAAAAAATTATTAGAAATTTAAATAGTGAGTGGTGATCAACAGAAACTTTGTAGTAACTCAAACCAACCTTTAGGAGAGCCAACAGCTGCAACACTGCAACAGAGCAGCACTGCCAGCCCAGCAGGGCTGACCCCCCCTGAGCAGCACATTGCTGCCCTGGCAGCAGAGTCAGCAAAACGGAACAAAATGGCCCGTGACTGTGCTGTCCCAGTGCACAGCCTGGATCATTAGCACCAGCCACCTCCTCTGGCAGTTCAGCTTCAACTCCATCAGGTGAGGCACAGACGTTTTCCCACCTCTTTGCTTTGCCATGGTGCCAGCAACAGCCACTGAGGCTGGCACGGGAAAGCTTCACTTGAGGAGAAAAGTAACTTTATCAGCAACCACAGCAATGTGCCCCTGAACTCACCTGGCAGAGCTCATCCTCCAGAGAGCTCTAGCCATATTATGCTTTCCTTTGAGATAAGGTTACAAAAGAAACAAAAAAGGATGAAAATGTTGGTGGAGAAAATTATTCAAGATTGGCAAGATTAATTAATGACTAACTTGCATAAAATTAGAATAATGTGAATAATGTCATCTAGCAATAGATACCAAAGAAGAAAAGCTGAAAAGAGCTGGGAGAAGACTGAATCACTGAAGGAAAGGCCATTGAGAGCATCAGTACTGAAGAAGTGCAGAAGTCATAAAAACCAAACATGTGCAAGAATTTACAAAAGAGTGGAATAAACCAGCAGAAAGCTGAAGCACTCTGGTGATGGCATACAGACTCTAGCCACTGTGTGGTAAAGCAGCCATCTGAAATCAACAGCACATGATCATCTCTTCAGGACCAACTCTGCCTGCTAAGGGACTATGTGCAACTCTAACCCTGATGCAAGATAAGGGTTAACAAAGAACAAAAATGCAGGTGAGGACAGGCATCTCAATCAGCAGATAAGAGAAATCACATTAGCTGAACACTCCATCTCAGCTAAAGCATGAAGTATAATCCAGAAGCAGAAGCAGGCAGTAAAACTACAGGCAGGAAAAACTCAGTTGTGCTGCTGAAGTACCCAGAGAATGGCAAGAATGGCAAAAGTAAGAGCAAAAATATTTTTTACAAGCTAAAATAATCACATATCAAAGAGAAAAGTATTATTATTATTTCCGATGCTGCACTAATCTAATCACTTTCCAAGAGAAATCTGTAATTTTCTGTTCTGCACAAAATTCCCAAGTTAAATATATAGAGTACATAATGTTAAAGAAATCAGTTAACTTCCAGTTAAATCAATTTGCTTTTGCCACTGAGGATCACTCACACTATTCAATCAACATAAGCAAAAACCTTTGACAGGGACAGGAAGAAAAATTTAAAAAGGTTCTTTAACTTAAGCATAATTTTACGTTCATAATCAGGAAACCAACGGGTGTACTAAGTAAGAGATAAAAAATCTGGGCTAATTTACTTCCTTCCGTCCTGCAAATGATATATTTTCCTAGATGTCCTTTATAAAATATGCAGAAATTATACATTGTATGAGAAGACAGCAGATATGTACAAAACAGAAAATAACATTCCATGCTTGCAAGTGTACTTGCATGCTTGCATCTGTACTTAAACTAAAGTTGCCCTCTACTTTAAGCTTGTCCAGCTGGCAATTAAATCCCTTTCTCTTCCAATCTTTGAGGCAGCTGGGTCACAGCAGTGGTTCAAAATAATAACACATACAGAGTTTATGTGTGGTTTTGAGTTCTTAATATCTACCATAGACTAATGATCTTAGCACAGCAACATCTCAGTTGGATCAATATTCAGTATTTATTACTTTTTCCTCTTTACTACGGTAGACTTTATTCATGACTATGTGAACTGCCTCTCACAAAAGGGTAATTTCCTTGCCTGAAAATGCTATTTCTTGATTTCAGATTCACCAGTCTGAACTGATGGGTTTACCTGCAGCTGGCAGCCAGACGGCAACAGCCAACAGAAAAATGAACTTTCTGCATCTTCAGACCCCCGCTTCCTCTGGCTCAGTGTTCACAGCCCCTGGAGATGCTTCCCAAATCAAACTGTTCTCAGTGTTCACAGAAACACGCACTCCATCCATCCGTGTCATCTGGTAAAGGTGTTAATACCCTTCCAGATGACAGCCCTATGTTTTCCCTCAGTTGTGGATAACAGCGAAAAAAGCTCTGATTTTAAATCAATAGTAAAGAATTTGAACAGTCTGTTTTACATTCACAACATGATTCATGTAGCTAAAGTGTCCTTGAAGATCTAAGCCCTGTTTAAGTAACTTCCAAGAGTACAAATAGATGGTTGTCAGAGTGGAAAATGCCGAGACAGCAGCACTGTTACAATAATCAATTAATCAATTTCATTTTAGAAAAAGTGGCAGCTTCCCAAGAATATTGTCTACAGTGGTAGCATGTACCTTTTCTTGGTTTAAAACCATCCAAAAGCACCCCAAAGAAATCATATGAAAACATAAAGAAAGTAAATGCTGAGGATGCAGTTGTCTTTTCTAAAAAAGTGTCTCTAGGAATGACTCAGCCTTTATTTGACATTGGCATCATGTCTAAAGTCCTCAAAAGAAAAAAATCTATTGATCCAAAAGGTTCAAAGAATCTGAATAAATTCCTCTAATTCCTCTGGAAAATAACAACATGCATTGATCTATGACAAGGAGGTCTTAAATTCAGCTATAGAGTACTCGTACTACATAAGAACCTAAATAAAAATGAAGTAGAAAAGAGGAGACTGTTGAATGGAGAGTCCAAACACAATATGGTCCAACAAATGCAAAAGAAATACAACACCACTGAAGGAAAAATCAGCATAAAAAGATGACATCTAAAAAAAGAGAGGACTTGCTTTATAATGCGTAGTTTCTCCATTTCACTAGTTATTTTCAGTAGATGAATTGAATTACTACTTGAAAGGGATGTGATTTTATCTGTCGTGACTTATTCCTCCTCCTAAATTACTGGCTTCAGCAACGTTGCCAATTTTTATGTTCTGTATTTGAACGCTGTAGTTACATGCATGCAATTCTACATTCTTAGGTGGGTGAGAGTTGGTTCCCTCATGTTGGAAAGTTTGTATATATAACCAAAGAATTTCTTTGATTTACTTTTCAGATTTCATATTTTCTGCTGCCAACCTGCCTGACTTCACTTTTGTTTATGTTATCTATCACTTTGTTTATTATAGGCTGGCTGCTAGTGAGCATTCTCATATCCACATGTCTAAGATCGACAGACAAGCTCTGCACTGGACATGAGCCAAGTTATCACCAGATGGACCTGAGAGCATTTCCAGAGCAACGTGATGGTTGTTACTTAAGTATACTCATGCAGTATATTCATTCACCTCCCTTCTATCATTTTGTCTCAATGCTTCTAATATGTTGTCTGTTGTTACATGTCAGTTGCTACAACAATAAGAGCGTGCCACAACTGGTTTCTGATTTTTTCTGCCTGACAGATGTGAAAAATCAAGGCTTTTCTTGCTGTTTTTAAAAGAAATATTTCGCCATTTTATTTTTTTTTCTAATTCCATGCAAGCAACATTCCAAAAATAAAGACAGCAACATATTTTCCCAGCTCTCCTTATGCAGAAGAATTTTCTTTATAGTTTTTTTTAATTATGGGTGCAAGCAGAAATGGAAATCAGAATTCAAGGTCTAAAGCTGAAAAGAGTTACAAATAAAATATATTTTTCCTCCAGCTGGTTGCCAAAATATGTGATGGATAGCTTCCCAACGTGGCAAATAATTCAAAGACACAAAACACTGGGCAGAAGGATTTCAGTCATTTGCCAAGAAAAGTCTCCCAGCACTGTCCCCTCTACTGCAGCTTCACGGGTGGTGTGCTCAAAACATCTATGGGATATCTATCCATCAAGCAATGACATCAAACCATCCATGCTGCGGTCCTTGCCAATTGTTGCAGTCATCTGCATCTATTACTCAGAGGGAAAAAGAAATATTTCTATTTCACTGCTGATACTTCACAGCATACCATCAAAAATCAAGCACATTCTTGTAGGTTTACAAATTAATGGCATCTGATTTTGCAAGTAAGGATTACATAGGTAACTTTTTGGTTGACATATGAAGTTCATTGTACTCCAGCTCACCATACTAATGAATTCAAAGTGTTTGTACAGTAAAATCTCTTCATATATGAGCACAATTCCTACAATTTGCCCTATCAATACACCTCGCAGACCATTGATGAGCAAATAGTTAAAGATCATGGGAAATTACGCTCCCTAAACTAGTTTAGAATAGATACTGTAGATACTGTAGCTTGTGTTACCATTTGTAACCATAAGTCTTTCACGAAGAGGAGAACAGACTTGTGCCAAAGTAGAAAACCTTGGTACATCTGGAAATACATGTCTCTAAGGTGACAGGGCCAAAATGTCCCCCAAGTGCCTAGGACACAGTAGCAGCCCAAATATAGCTTAGATCTTAACAGACTTGAAATTTGTATTGGAGTTCTTCAGATACAAAACCTGAACGGTTGTAGGCAAATCCCAACAATTTCCAGTGGAAAATGTTGACTTTGCAGAAAACACATAGCTCAGTGAAAAAGCCCTGATGGAAAATCTTCAGCAGGTCTAATTACAAAGGAAATGTTGGAAAGAAGACAAAGCTTAGATTAACTTTATTTTTTTTTAATTACATGCTACATGACATGCTTCATGAACTATTCAAAGCAAAAATGGATTTTGTTTTATATTATTATAGCTCAATATTTTCTCTCAGTGCTTTGTATGTTAAAGTTCTTGTAGAAAAAAGCCCACAGTCTCCTGGACATTAATTTACATTGCTGACTTTCACCAGTGACTGAACAGCAACTTTAGAAGGCTCTGCTGATAAAGGCTTAAGATGTTTGCTTTTTTAACAGAACAAGCCACACTTTGATCTGAACAGTCTGTTCGGACCACTATGCAAGCCTAGTAAGCCTCAGATGGCAGGGATGATTGTATCAGCAGTTGTTTATGAAATAAAGGGTAGAATTTACAAACTTCCCAGTAAATACAATAAAACCAGAACAGGACAGAACAACGTTAAAGGTATGCTTCATGTTCAAAGAAGCACTACTCCTTTCTTTAAAGAAACCCTATCAAATACAGGAATTTGATTTGAAAATTAAATCTTCATTTGAAAATGAAGAACAAATTGCCCTGGCTTCAATAGCTGCAGTTTTAGTTCTGTTTAATGCATGATTCTGTTCTGAAGGAAAGCCAAAGAGGTGAGATTAGATTAAAATATTTACAAATGTAAATTATTTTGTGAAACTGAAAGTCAAGTGTACCACAAATGAATTGCAAATAAAACAGCAAGCTTAAATCCTACTTGCAATTTGCTGGTGTATGCGTCTTTGCCATTTGAAAGCAATTAAACCTCCCACCCCCCAACTTAAAAAAAAGAATCTGTATTTTGTATGAACTAAATGCAATGTTCCCTGCCATACAAGCACAGTTTTCCCTTCACTCTGCAAGTAATCTTAAAGCTAACTTCCAAAATTCTGTTCATTCTGTGGTAATAAAAGAGAAGACAAGAAAAATAGTGTATGTCCACCTCTTGTTTCCTCTATGGCTATAGGTACAGTGCCCCAAAGTGACACAAATACTTTACATTCTTGTGCACCATGAGGCACTGAACTCATTTACAGTCCTGCCGGGTGCCCTTGTTTAGGTACCTGGTTTATGTTTCAGACTAGCAGCTGGCAAACATTCCAGCACACATAAACAGAATTTAAACTCCACTGAAACAGGCAGAACCACCATTGGAGTGGCTTTGTTTCCTCCAGGTCATAAAGGTACAAACATTCTTCGGAGTAGTTTTAGCACAGTGGCATTAACTTTTGAAATAATTATTGTTCTGCCCATTACACCAATGACTGCAAAGGACATATTTTATATAATTAAAACCACTTAATTTACCCTAATAGAGATTAACTTCAATGGTAAATTGCTTATTTTGATATTTAATGATCACAAAAGTAATTTTATAAAGACAAAGTAAATGTTATTTAGATCTGACTATGTCCCAAGCCTGTCTCAAAGTTAGTGTAATTGGAATAACATTGTTCAATGGACTGAGATGGTTCATTCTTTAACAGTCTTTTTTGTTTACAGCCACGGCAATAAAGTAAAATGTTAATTCCTATAGTTATTTTTTTCAGTTTTTCAAATAATCTAAAAAATAAATAACAATTATGCTCCTCTCTTATGACACAATCCCAAAAAGAACACAGCTCTCTCTAGCTTGCTAGAAAAGGAACTGAAACCTAGTTACTCAAGACAGTTTTTAATTAAGTGTGGAAAAGAATTTGATCATCTGTCATTTGTACAGTGTTCCTCACTGGACTTCTGCCCTGTTACTGACAGAGTTACTCTACTGGCCACTTCACTTCTTCCCATTTCCATCCCTACTAACAGATAAGACCATTTCACTAATTTGCTTGTGGCACGTTCATTAAATAGCCAAAATTAAATTCCCTTTTAGGTGTATTTCGTGTTAGCATCTTGAATCTTAGTCTTCCAATTATATGTTCCAATTTACACGATTGCATGACAATTAAAAATATTTTGTCTATAGAGAATTAAAAAAAAAAAAAGCTCAGTGCTCTCAACAGCAATACTTCCAGATCCATAAAACCCCCAAATTTTTATAAAGACATCTCTCTCAATTGCACTGGTGCCTATCTGATACATCATAATTTTTAAACTTTTTGTCATTATTTTCAGAATTCTCCTCTTTTACAGCTCTTCTCTTTAAAGACATTTTTTGCCATCACATAAGTTCTGTAAGTTTTGCCAAATTATAAATCACTAAAGCTGAGAATACTTATTTCTTTATGGTGTTCATATTTTGTATAAAGCACTCCCAGGAGTGACCTCTCTTAAATCAGAAATACCATTTCTTGATGTATATCCCAACTATACATCCTAGCCTTCATGTTTAAAGACAGCTCAAGAGTTCAACATGTCAAAGTTAAAATCATGGCAAATAACCAGAACTAAATGTATTGGAATTTACATTGTTGTGATTGTGTGTGAGGTGCATGGGCATTTTGTTTGGTTGTTTTTATTAAATTGCAATAAAATGTATACCTTGAAGACATAAAACTTATAGGTATATACATTAATGGCCAGGCCAGGCCAGCCTGCAGGCAGTGCTGTGTAGCTCTGGTCAGAATGGTGTTTGGACCTAAGCGAGGATGTATTTGGGTGATTTGAAACATCAACAGATCAGCCTTGAGTCTGCCTGCCCAGCTCTCTGCAAACGTATTTTAGATTTCTGAAAGTGCAGTTTCAGACTGGTGAAAGGT
Organism: Passer domesticus; assembly: GCF_036417665.1. Taxonomy (NCBI): domain Eukaryota; kingdom Metazoa; phylum Chordata; class Aves; order Passeriformes; family Passeridae; genus Passer; species Passer domesticus. The sequence goes on along the minus strand of NC_087474.1, from coordinate 15,112,315 downwards.
CTGGAGGTGAAGCCTCATGAGGAGTGGATGAGGTCACCATGTCAGTTCAGCCTGGAGGAGACTGAGGGGACACCTCAGTGAAGTCAAGAGCTTCTCCATGAGGGGAAGAGGAGGGACAGACACTGACCTCATCTCTGTGGTACCAGTGACAGGATCTGAGGGAATGGCCTGAAGGTGTGCCAGGGGATATTTAGGTTGGATACCAGAGGGTGCTTGGGCACTGGAACAGACTCCCCAAGGAAGTGGTCACAGCACCAAGAGTGACTGTATTTGGTCAATGCTCTCAGGCTCATGGTGTGATTCTTTGTGCAGGGCCAGGAGTTGAACTCTGATGATCCTTGTGCATCCACTTCAACTTAGGTTATTCTATACTTCTATTTCAAAGAGCTAATTTCTGGTCTGCTTAAAAGTAAAATAGAGTATTCAACTGGATTTAGGTTCTAGGGTATGGAAATACTATTCTGTTTCTTGATATCTTTAACAAGGTAAAGCAAGATTAAAGAATGCAAACCCTAAGTCCTTATTCAGTGCTGAAAATTAAAAATAATAAGTGTGGCTGGCCTGTATCCACAGGGCTACACAATTATATTTTAAATCCAGAACGCAAATGAAATGTCTAACACACAGTTAAACAAATCCACTTGATTTCCCAGAGCTACGTGCTCTGTTCTACTTCCAGAGCTCTGTTTTAATCAGAAAAGATAAACCACAATCATTATTAGTTCATTTAATTACGGTAAGTGATGCCACATTTGAGAGCAGGGAAAAAAACCACTCTGTAACTGGATACTTCATGCAGTTTTTAGCAGAGTAGAAATGCCCAATTTATTTTTCTTTCCAGAAGAAAATGCACCTGACAAAACCTTGGAATTACTTCTAGGACATTTTGAAATTCTCAGGTCTGATAAACATAACTGCTTCAGAGAAAATACCTTCTTCTTTAGAAAACTACTCTGTGGATGAAAATGACAAGCACCACAAACTTGTCAAAGTTTTACTCATCAGATGCAAACACTTAGAAACATATTCAACAAAAGAATTTTTAATACAGAATCAAAATAATAGAAATATTTATTGAATCAGACATATTAGAAACCTCTCCCAGCTTTTCTTGGCCCATTAACCAAACGAGCAAAGTTCCCCTTATACGATCAGACTTGTGGAGGCAGTGACTTGTAGTGCAGTAAACTAATCTTAAGCATCCTTCACCATGCCATAAACATTAGAGTAGAGCTGTAGGAAAGTGGAAACTCTCCTGGCTCCAGCTAACATTGCAGTTATAAATCTGGTCAGGAGAGGAAAGTTTCCCCTGCAAAATAATGTACAGCCACATTAAGTCAAGGCCAAAATAAGCCATATATGTTTTTAGATAAAATCTATGGAACATCATTGGAAAAGATAGATCAGTTATCCCAAGTAATTTCAGTTGTGTAAAAAAAGAGCTGTTCTAGCCATCATTTTGTCCCAGGAATCTAGAACAAAACCAAGAAACCCTCTCTAGCCATAAAACTAATAGCAGAGGGGTAGAAAAGCTTATGCAAGATGTGGTATAAGCTCAGACACAACTGAAGGGACTAGGACATTTCTGGGGAGGACCTGGAAGTACTGAGTTCTAGAAATGTCCTTCCTTTCCTCTTCTGTCCAAGAAAGAGCAGGGGAGATCAAGAGAAGAATCTCAACTACAGCCTCTGACTGAATGCAGCAGTCACCTGGTCAATGTGACGGAGGAGGGAGCAGTGGTAATTTACCACCACTCTGAGGCATGTTTGCCACAACATGGCAGGGGGAGAAGATAATGGACAAGCAAAATACCTTGCATACCATCAGTTCTTACCCCTACATCACACGAACACCTGCAAGGTGCAACATAAACACCTGCAAGGCCCATGCAGGGCAAGGAATCATGTGCCTTGCACAGGATTAGGCAGTCTGGTCATGCAAAGGGCTTGGTACCCTGCAGCTGGGATCTCCCCCTGCAGCCAAGAAAGACATTTGCTGAGTTACTGCAGTTGTTCAATCACATTAACCACTCTGAGGGGGAGCACTTGTTTCCCTGAAATCCCACTAAGATTATCACATTGCCTTTCACTGCTACCAAGGAACAGACAGTGAAAGTGTGTGAGGGAATGAATGAGAGAAAGCAAGTAAAGCAGAGGGAGAGACACAGTTGTGGCAAAGGAGCTGTCTTCAGACTCAGCCCATCAAAGCTTCAGAAGTATAAAGCACATGTGGACAGTCACTAAGAAAATACCTACAATGAAGCTTAGGACCTCTACAATTTCATGCACCAATGCCCTTGGCAATACTTACCCCTTCAAAGAAAAAACAGCTTGTCATTTTACAAACTATGGAAAAAGCATCAGTGCAAAAATCATCTAAAAGTGGTGAACTGATCTTTACAATTTTGTAGCACTTTGAAGATACCATAGTTTCTCAGGTTTTGAGATCAGTATTTATCTTAAGATAAAAGTGCAACTGTCTTTAAAGGAGTTCTTTTCCACTCTGCCATTTTCATTTCAACTTATCAACTACTACATTTAATTACCATTTCAATATGCATCTAAAGCACCAAGGTCTTCTTTCTCTTAACAATGGAAAAAATATGATCCTGTGCATCAACAATGATACATAGGGGAAGTTCTGACTGGATATAAGGAAACAGTTTTCACTAGGAGGGTAATTAGGAATTGGAAGAGGCCACACTAAAGATTTGTAGAATGTTTTTTTCTCAGGCCTTTATTTCCAAGACCTGATGGAAAAAACCCTCAGCAACCTACTGTGAACTCAGCACATTGAACCAGACAACCTCCACCCAACCTCAGTGATTCAGTGGTTCTATAGACTACTGTCAGATAAAAGGCATCAAGTTCCTCAAAAACACCCCAGAGAACCCCAGGAGTTTTAGAGAAAGTTTTCAAAATTAGATGTTTTTAAAAACATTATCTATCCATCATGAATTTTGTCCTGAGTACCAGACAGCACTCTTTATGCATGATACAGTTCAATCAATGATATGAAGGACAACCTTTTACTAAAAGCACAGTTGTAACAAACTTATGAAGCATGCATTAAAAGATAGCAAAAGAAAAAGAAATAATCTACTTTTTAAAATATCCTTTGCAAATAAATGATTCCTTTATAAGTACAAGTAGTAGCATAATAATTTACAGACAACATTTAATGTGTTTCTTCATCACAGGCATTTTTGATTAACACTGCATACATTCTTAAATAACGCTTGTTAAAGCAGAAAAACCCACACACAGCCCAAGGAAGCTGATGCACACACCCACACAGAATGCACTTTGCAGGTGCAACTCATCCTCACCTTGAGATTGGGTTTTGCAAGGAGTTTCAACAGCTCTCTGATCTCACTGCTCAGTGGTTTGCTCTGCAGCTCCTCAGCCAGCTGGGTGGGAGATTGAATCAACACAAAGACCATTAGCAAAGCGTTGTTTTACCCAGTGCATCAGTGACAACCCAGAATCTATCTTGTTCAAGGTTACTGCTTTCCAGCATGTTCAAACAGAAGCCAGCATGAAGGAAAACACCATCAATCACTGAGCTTCTGTTTCTGGCCCTCAGTGGACCAGATTTAAGCCAGGCCTTTTGGCTCAGTTTAACACAAGTAATCATTTTTGGCAAGGGTGCAGCCAGATCACATTCTGATTTATAGCAAAGGGGGCAAATCCCAGCACTTCATTTAAGTGAATGGTCCTTTGCGTGCAGACAAAGAACTGCTTGTAAAAATGACTGGATCAAACTTTGACACTGTCTATAAAAAACAGTTTCGAATGAGGTGGTGAAATCCACACTGCTTCCAAAAACCCACAGTAGCTGTGCTGTTTAGGACTGGGATAAGAAAGCAAAGTGCCCTACAGTGCAAGCAATCTGAACCTTTTATTATGTTTACACATACACTGGAAGGAGCTTGTTAAACGTGAAGCAAGTTAATCATAATATAATTTATAACAGGTCATCAGCAATTCAAGCCTGTAAAATGCACAAACTATGTCCTAACAACAAGATCAGTAATTTATGTTTGGTTAAACTACAAAATTGTGGCTTGGTGAACAATAGAGCAGCAGTTTAACTTTTAATCCCATGGCTATTTGGCTTACATCTTGGGTTTTCTTATCATGCCCTTCTCAACTAATTTGGACCCAAGAGGCATATTTTACTGCAAAATTTTAGACTCAAACTATTTTTCCAGAAGAAGAAAAAGCTAAAATGCATTTCACAACACTGAACTTTGGTTTAAAATTCCAAAGCTACGTGGCTCATAACGCAAAACGTGATTTCAGATAATCGCTTGTTTTCTTTGCATTAAATCAGTATCATAAAAATGTCTCAAAGGAAGATTGGCTATTTGCAACAAGTAATTTTATTTGTCTAAGCTAATTTTAAATTTGTACTTTCATTTTGTATACATTTTCAAGATAAATGGATGGATATATATTTTGCATAATTTATACATAATAAACAAATCTATTTGAAGAAGCCATAATAGACATCAGACATGGTTTGAATACTTTTTCTTTTAACCTTCAAATTAAAAAGTGTCATCACCTACCATCCTATAGACTTTTAACTATAATTCATAGCTAAAAACATACAGCAAGTACCTCAGTGCTAATATTAACAATGTTTGTGTCTTAATACCAAAAGATTAGAAAACAATCTCTGTAGAAAAGGTCAGGATTAAATAGTTTTAGACACAAGCCAAATATTGAGGTAATCTGACTGCAATTGAGTTTGTGTGTTGGAAAAGCCCTGCAAAGCTGAAAATTTTCAGTGATAGGAATGACAGCAGGTCTATGACATGGGTTACCCTTGGTTGTCTTTTCATTCTTTAGATTATGCTGCTCATCAAAGGAAAATACAATCTATTAATTTGTGTTTCACTGATGGAGACAAGCAACCACTCAGCAGAATGACCATTTCAGCATCTCTGCCTCAGATGAATTGTGCACAAGTATTAGCTCCAGCAGAACTGGTATTGGCTTTGGTGGTACAAATGCAAATGCATATACATAAGGTTTAGAACAGTGAGAAAAAATACTTCATTACTGCTTAAACAGACATTTTAATCTCACAATTTAGTAAATATTTTTCAGAGATAAAATAATTTAAAACTTGTTTTCCTTCATGTGATTTATACTGTTTTCCAAATATTTTCATTAAGGTTTTAGGCACATTTAATACCTTGTGATAGAAGAGGAGGAAAACAAAGATTGAAAGACTGAATTGTGTTTTCAGATTAGCAAACAGATACCACCTCAGCTGGTCTAGACTGGATTTTTATTTGCTATTATTATTGTTGTTGTTAATGTGCTGAGATTTGAAACAGCTACCAGCAGCAGTACATGGCAAACTTGGGACACACTGACACAGAGCGATCTCCTCCTGTGCTAAAGATTGCAGCAAAAGCTGTCTGAAAACCTCCTCTATGATCTCTTGAGGGAACCACAACATTTCAACAGGCTCTTTATGAAAAGCTGCCACTAAGGAGAGGGGAAGAAAAGCAAGGGAGAGGGCCAGATGTGGAGTGAGGCTGGTAAGGTGGGGAGCACCAACAACTGGTCTTTAAAGCTTCTGGAGAAAGTTCTGAAACTTCTTTTGCCAGAACAGTCTTTCTACCATCCTTGAGGCCTTATTTGCTGTATACAGCTATCCTGCCAGTGATATTGTCGTGGTTTAGGAATGGTATTCTCCAATTTAGTACTCCCATGCACTAAAACTATGCACCACTTTCCCTTCCCTCATTTGGAGGCACAAATGTAAGATCACAGGTAAGAACAATTTAATGGAAATGGCAATGAGATAAAACAATGTACTATACTGCATGTATATACTATTATTAAATAAGTAATAGCAACAATATTAATAACAAAAGGTGTAAGAAAATAAATTATACATATGGAAAAACTCCCTGATAATAGACAATACCAGATGGCTTTCTCCACCCCCTTTTCTTGACTGGAACAAACCCTTTCTTCCTGGAAGAGAGCCTCTTTCATGAACTCTGAACTGACATGAGGTGGCATGGAAAAACCTCCATGTCCCAACCATGCTCTCTCTCAGCTAGTGCAAAAAATTAACACTGTCCTGGCTGCAACTAAAAGAGATGTTTAGATCATTTGCATGAAATCATTGAGCCATAAGTCAGACACTACTGCTCCAAAATAAGAGGAAAAGAGAATGTGTGATTAATTCAGCCTAAAAGTCCCTGGGGAAGAGGAGAGAGAAGGTATGGCAGCTGGGAATATGAAAATCTTTAGAAAAGCCTTGCCACAATTGTTACTTCTAAAACTGCTTTAAAAAATACCACAAGAATAAGAACACACTCCTTATACAGTTTTATTTATGACAGCAGCACCTCAGATTTGGGTTTAAAATCAAGCAGAAAATATCTACTTGCTAATAAAATTATTGCCTTCTTTAACTATAGATCAGTTACTATCAATAGGAAGAGAAAACAGTAATTTAAAGGCTATTGAAATGAATGTGTATTTAGTAACACCAACATGCTCTTAAATCCCTGAAGTTGACAACCAGTCAGACAAACATGCCAAAAAATGAATAGCACTTTAAACCTGAAACTTCATGAGTTTGGGAGTTACAAAGCCCACTGCATGTAATTTTGCTCCCTCAAAATTTGCTGATAGCTACCAAAACATAGAAAATCCTGCAATGTGCTAGCCTGGCTGCAGCCACCAAAGGACATCCCTATCCTATGAGACAGTGCCCATAAAAGCCACAGTTCACCTACAGGTAATTAATAAAGAAGCAGCAAGAGCATCTATTAAAAAGAAGCTGTACATTTGAAGTAGGTAGATGCCTAGACACAATCATGTCCCAACATGTACACTTAAAAATAATACCATATGTACATAAAAATACATTCATAGGGTTAAAAGCCCCAACCTGTCTCAACTGAGGAGTGACAGAGTACTTGAATTTGGAGATTTTCAAAACTATACATTTTAAATGGGTCTGAACAAAGAATGAGATTGCTCAGCATTTCTAAAAGTATCAAAAACTTAAGTTTTGTATCCAAAAATAAGAAATTATTTTTATAAAGAATTTTAGCCCAGAGATCCATAACACAAATATTAGCAAGGATTATTAATATGTCAGCAAGAACTTAATGAAGAGAATTTCAACCAGCTTTCTAATTTTCAAAATTACTATCAACACTATTTAAAGCTATGTAAAGGTTAAAAAAATATTACTAATATATGCCTGATGTCAAGGCTAATGTATTATTATAGTTGGTATGTTACAGGATATAGCTCTCCACCTACTGAAACATGATTAAATTACCGTGTATCCTTTTTTCAATAGTCTCAAATAAGTCTAATTTAGTTTTTTGTTATAATGCTACCAATCTCAATTCACAATTTTTAATAATTTGTAAAATTTAAACCCCAAAATCTATTAATTATATAAATAGTTAATATTTTAAAACATCTATAAAGTATGTGAAGTTTCAAACATGCTGCACTGGAAATGGATTCTAATACATATTGCCTTTTCCAAAAAGCAACCTGACATCATCAATTGCAACAAAGATTTCTGGATTTCACCTAAACCACAGTTTATTAAACATTTCTCTATTCTGGCCTACCTCAGGTTCAGTCATAGTTTATACAGGTGTGTTCACAATTCATCTGAATCCTAGAATTAACCAAATAGCAAGAAATGGCAGGTTGGATTTTTTTCTTTAAAATAAAAATTATAGTAACAGGAAATTAACTACTCCATCAATGCTGACCACTTTTACAATTTATTTTTTGGTTATGAAGGTAATTTGGAAAGCTCCAATATCAATAAATCACTACTGTACTTTTTCTTAAATAGTTTTGATTTTTTTCAACAAACCTCCATTCTAGGCATTTCATATGCTTCATTTCTGTAATATTATTTGTCATTTCTCATGTTGTGTCAGCAGTGCTGCTATCTCATTTGTCTTTATTTTTCCAAAGCATTCCTCTTGTCTGTGACTTTCTCAAAACACTAATAGTTGACAGCTTTTCCCCTCCCAGTGGAGTTCCAACCTGCAATTTTTATTGCTTAGCTACTAAAGCAGAACAAGAGGCTACCTAGATGCAATGTTTTTATAACATGCAAGTGAATAAAAATCAAAGTAATATCAGCAACAAGCCCAGTGATGACAGAAGCTTTGGAAACCTTTGCAGCTTCTTACGATTTCAGCTCAGAGGATTACATTCATACGTTTGCACTATGAAGAGTTCTGCTTGCAGACAGTGTTTTGGTAGACTTGGTACCAGTGATCTCAGCAGGGACACTTACATCATCTGCCAAGGCTGCTGCACCATGGAGTATGGGCATCGGGCTCTGTTTTTCATAATAATGCAGTTTCTCATGAATCTGGAAGACAACAGAACAAAGCAATAAGGTTTTTCAGCAGCATGAGAAATAGTACAAAATAACCTTGTTGAGTCTGTTGACTGTCTGTAACTAAACATCCTTATAGTAACCTACAGGCAGCAATCATGTAAATGTAATTCATCATCATCCTCTGTTGAAGTGCTAAGAATATGAAATCAGATGGAAAAAATGCTCAGTATGCAGACCAACCCACAGAAAAACTAAACATTTGTGATTTTTCTCTCCTGGCTTTCTCTGTCCATATTTCTAACATATTGCTTCAAGTATCAATTACATTTTATATTGCTGCTGAAAACACAAAGCATAAAGTGTTTATCCCCAAGATGGATATAAAAACCCCTGTAAATTATGATTTATGAAGTGAAATAATAGCTTGCCACCCACATCTTGACAGACAACTTGACAGAGCGGCTGCCATCATTAAAATAATTCAGAAACAAGGGCAAAGGAGTGCTAATATTAATTCTAACACATCTGAAAGAAGGAGGCAGTCCTTCAGCAAGTTAAGGTTTTTAATGAATAATTATCAACATTAAAGATGCACTGTGCTTTGGTTCTTCCTAAAAGGGAAAGGATACATCATTATTTAAACATTGCCCTGTTACCTCCTTCACAAGTTATGCATTTCAAAATTTAGATTTTTTCCAAAAAATGCTTTTAAAACCCAAAGAATTTTAAGACTTCTAACAAGTTTCTTTGTAGCTATTTCAGAATAGCATAAAAGACTATATTAAACATTTAACTTTATTAACATTATTTTCCTGAAGATATGTGGATATACAAATACTAATTAAAATCTAAAAAAAGAAGACAACAGGAGTCTGAACTAATGCAAATATATCCCATTCTTAGATTTTGTGCTTTAGTTCTGCTGCTCTGAAGGAGGCATGAACTCCAGATGGTTGGAGGAGTTGCAGAAGGAGCTAAATCAGGGACTTCTGTGCTTGGCAATGAGGGGAAAACGAGGTCTGGCAGAGGCTGTGGGGTGCAGAATTTGGCTGGGGACTCCATGATGTCCTTGGGAAACAGGATCCCCAATGATCCAATGATCCCCTACCCAGCACACTGCTGGGGGAGGAGCGGGACAGATGCCAGACAGCACAGACAGATTTAAAGAGCAAGCAAACCACTCTTTACACATTGAAATTGTTCAGAGTTGACCAGATCATCTCCATTTTGCACCAAGTGTTCCTTCCAGCCTTCCCCACTTCTTCCACATTTGCTTTTCTCTGCTTACTCCTCCCCCAGCAGCACTCACTCCTCTCACTGCCTAGGACCCCTTCACTCTTTAAAGCTCATTCTTTAAGCCAGTTCTTTTTAATTTACACTGAACTTTCACAAGTATGTCCACAACAAGATAATGCCATGTCAGTGACACTTGTGCTCACCATTTTTCCTGTCTTCTGCTGTGCTTCATAACCCTAAGTCCACATCTGTTTTTCCTCATTTAGACTGTACATTCTTCGAAGTAAAGAGCATGTTAATACAATATGGCACAGCAAGGTCTAAGTCTTGATTGATTCCTTCATCATTTCTGCAGCCTTAACAAGACTATTTCAGTATGTCATTGGTTAAAGGATGCTGAAGTTCTGACATATCATGGCTAAGCATAAAGGCACTACAGTTGCTTAATTTATAAACTGGAAAATAATTTGTTCTCATTTGGAAACTACATGGAAAGCACTACTGTCTCCAGAAGATGAATCTGAATTCTACATCACTTATGTAGACATTGTTTACTCAGCAATTACTTAGAGTAATTCATACTGATTTCACAAAACTGTAAGTGACCAGAGAACTTTGTATTTCTAGCTCACAAAGCAGAGAAACTAAACAAAACAAGGAGTTGCAGCTCCCCGAGTTTGGCAGAAATTTGTGATTTATTTGGACTGTTAACTTGAATAACTAAAAAGCATAGTAAATAAAAAAGTCTCAAAACCATCATTTTTTGATTGCTTCGACAACATCTTGATTTTATCCAGACTGAGCTTCTGTCAGCTTTGAGGTCAGAAGTAGTTGTCTATATTACCCCCTAGTTTCTTAAAGAAAGTAGATGTGCCACTGCTGATTAAGCTGTTTTTATCCTGAACAACCTGTACATATCTTTAACAGTGAAATTAATAAAAGGACAAAGTCAACCAGACAAAAAAAAAGTTGAGATATCCTTGCTTAAACCATCTTTGAGAAAAATGTTACACAACTGTAAATTCATACAACAAAAAATAGGTTTTCAAGAGGTGGCCCAGCATAACCTGAAGTTGTTATTGGCTTTATCTCTAGCCAGAAATCTTAAGAGTGGATATTGGATTCCAGTTAAGCATTTAAGGACAATCATTAAGGTCATTAGGGTCAATCATCAGGGAGGAGGTGTGGAGAATAACTGCCTAACCAAAAAAAACCAGAAGCTAAACAAGTAAGCAGGAAAATTTAACTGATACTAGACAATTCTAGATATTGGCTTTTTCTAAATCAGGTTGAAAATTTTATTAATTTACTGTACTAGCACAATGAGTGACTCTAGGGATAAACATTTCATGGTCTATGGTAACAGACACTGCAACTTCAGCACACTTCCATTCGAGATGCAATACAGAATGTGTTCTCCCCCCAAACAGCTGATTTTATTTGATTGTAGTTTGCATTCTTAGTTGAACCTATTTTTAAAATCAGATCATTAGATGACAACATCTGTCTTTCACATCTTTGTAATTTAAAGGATATACCTACGGAAATTAAAAGCCACTGGTCTGTGCACCAAGATGCAATCACTGTGCAATACAAGGATTACCTTCCCTATTAGTATAAAATTTCTACATGCATCATAAAAACAGTTACCTCATACCTTTAACTTCTGGATCAGTAATATATCCATAGGGCATGCAGCACTTTTATATAATATATTCCTGAATGCAGTAAGACAGGAGATTTAGTGCAACTCCACTGATAAAGCAAAAATTTCAGTGAGGCAAAAATCCATTTTCAGGCAACTCTTTCCCTCCTTGTGTCTAAAAAAGTATTCCAAGATTATTTGTTCCATAATTTCCCCCATAGATCATAGCACTGCTGACTGGCCTCTAGTTCTTCATGCTGTATTTTTAGGCCTTTTTTGAAGACAAGTACAGCACTTGCTTTTTCCTACTCCCTGGACACTAGGTCATCTCTGTTGTCTTTCAAGAATGACAGAGCACATTTACAAGCTCACCTGGCAGCCTTTGAATCTGCCAGACTTCAGGATGATGAATGACTGCATTTATGATAAACACCTTTAGAGAAACTACTGTGCATGCAGCCATATGCTTTGGCAACCTCTCCACATGCTGTCTTTCAGTTAATTATTTTCCCAAATATGAAATTTTTACATCATGCTAATACATGTATGCCAAGCACTGCATTTCCAAATTTCAACTTTTATACAAATAGAATTTGAAATCTGAATACCTAGATTAAGTGACTACATTGATGAAAATGAATAATGTCAAGTAGCCAAACATAGAAATGAAAAGCAAAACAGGACAAGGTGGTGCAAATAGTTCGTCCCTTTACAAACGTCACTCAATGAAATTCAACTCTAAGAGAAATTAAAACCACTGTGGAACACTTTCAGAGATGTATGAGAGTGGATTCAAAAGCAGAAACAAGAGCATTCACCTACTCAAAGTAAGATGTGTCATATTTGTAGCCATGTGTTTGAGCTTCAATCTAAAGAATTCTATTTCATACAAAAGGCAACTTTAGCTTACAGGACATGCAATACCAGGTGTCCAGTAACTCTAATACCATTGCCTTGTTTCTACTAGAAACTTAAACAATGTATAGAGAATACAGGACTGTATCATGCTTAAAAATAGGAAATATAGTACATCTGTTTTAAGTTCTTCTGACATTTACATGTAAAGCCTCAATGCTGAAAATCTCTTCACAGATGAGACCAAGTCTGTTAAAGCAAATATTATATATTGTAAATAAAACATAAAAAGCTGTTCTGCTGAACAGATGACTAAGTTGTGCGGGGTGTTTTGTTGTTTTGTTTTGGAGGGTTTTTTTTTTTGTTTTCTTTTTTTTTTATGACTACCTATTCTTTTCACTGTAAAGTAAGAAGATCTATGAGGTTCTGAAAAACTGACAATCTAGTCTGAAGTTATGCCCCAAGAGGGAAAAATAATCATTTGCAAACTAATACAATTTTTGGCACACTTGTAAGTAAGAAAAACTGTTTCTGGATTTTCCCAGAGAGACTGAATTAAGCTTTCTATAATAAAGCAGAGTAGTGTCCTCAGCCAGGACTATTTCAAAACCCAAGAGGAGCTTTCTAAGTCAGAAAAATAAGAATCTTAAGTAAAGAGTCCTACAAAATAAGCTTAAATTCTCCTTTTAGATTTCTTAACTTCCATGTACAGTTCTGATATCATATGACTGAAAATAAAACAGGGTAGTGGGATAAGCATGTACCAAAGGTGCCAAAGACTTAACAGAAGACAAACTTAGTCTTTTTGGCAGAACAGTTGGGATAGGAAAAGAGTAAGTGTATGTAAAAGTACAATATGGAAACACTTGTAACCCAAAAAGCGCTGGCCATCAATGAGCCATACCAGCACATAAAAGACAAGAACTGTCACACACATAGTGTGAAAATGTTCTGCCGACCACACAAGGGTGTCACCAGCTACTCAGAGATGTCAACACCTTTGGATGAGAGCTTTTTTCATGGTAATGACACCTTCCTGACAGGAGGTGCTGAAGAGGATCCTGTGAGTATGTGAGTATTTGCACTGACCATCATTCTGGGGCAGACAGCAATTCTGGACCAGAGTGCTTCTCCTTTTGAGAAACACCAGAAGCTCCTATCCTCTTATGAGTTGTATAAACATTCCCTTATTTTGGTTTTATTTCATAAGATTAGCTATCAGCATAAAGATACCATACCTGCAAAATGCATTTTAGCACCACATCATATACAATTCTGGGGCTTGCCTCTGGACTATCCTAGTCTTGCCTGCTGCCTGCTAGCAGCTAATGTGCTTGTTGAGTTTCAGCAGAAAGGAACACATTTCATATGCTGGATTGCTGATGTAAAACCAAAGAAGCAGAAGTTGAGAAGATAGGAAATTGCTTTAAAAAATGCACTAGTGATCTGAACGAGAATGTCACTATAAACACACACACAAAGCATCAAGGTGTGTCAGACACCTTGTCAGACAGGCACTGAATATATTGTTGGAGAAAGTCCATAACAGTTGGGAGAACATCTCCTCTAAGTGCTCTCTTCATTGTATTTTTCATCCTATATCAACTGCAAGAGTGTCTGAAATCAAAGCACTGATAAAAGCCATGCAGCTGCTGTATTTATTGGCTTAGTCCCTTACATGGATGCATAATGGAAGACTCTTGCATGCAGAGGAGCTGTTAACTGTCCACTAAAGTTTCAGATTCACCTATATTTACAAAAATTTATTTAATTTCACTAGTGGCACCACTAAAAGTGGTGGTACTACAAATTGGAGCGTGTATACATGAAGAAGCCACAGCAGATTGAAAGAATGGAAAATTAAAGCAAAAGAAAAACTTATGAGGGAGGAGTAAATGCTAGTCTTGGCTTAATCTGAAATTTGCATTCTGCATCTGAAGTATCTGAAGCAAGAGAAATAATTCCAAGGCACTCATGACCATAAAAGACACATTTGTGAATAGTTCCAATATTTACACAGTGAGATTTCAAGACAGGAATTCGGGTTTTCACTAATAGTATGACCTTAACTCTGGGATTTGGACTTTTGAGTTCACTGTCTAAATTTACCAACAACTTTGATCAAGGTAGAATAAATAAGCAAGAATGAAAAAAAGAAATTATGGGCTACAATGAAATAAATTAAAATAACATTAAAACCATTCAGAAATTATAATTACATACCATCATCTCTGCTGAAAGAGAATGCATGTTTTGTTTGATGTAGAATTTTAATTAAAAGACTGTTTAATTCCCTTCCTTTCTCCTTCCAGAACCATACTCTATCATATGCAAGTAACAGAAAAAGTAGCCAGCTCTTTGATTTATCTTTATCACTCAGTGGTGGTCTGCAAGCCTATTTACACAGGACAAAAATACAGACTGAATGCAAAACTTCATTTGTTCCCAAACCTTCCTATAGTCCTTAACATTGCAGCTTTGGTGCACTAAGGAACTTAAATACATGAACAACTCTGCAGTGCTAGGGCAGGATGAACACCTAGAACACATACAGCCTTTAAATCACATTCTAGTCATACCAACTGAATTGCAGTTAGAGATAGAACACTGCTAAGAAATTAGCATCCTGTATTTTAGAAAACAGAAATAAAATAGATTAATTTCTATTTTATATCATAGCTAACTATTCAAAGCTTGCAATGAGCATTTCAATCCCCATAGTAACATTAAATTGCCTCAAATATAAAATAAGTGATTGCAGAAAGGCCTCTGAGAGATTGTCACAAGAATCAGAAGGCTTAAAAACAGATACTCAGAGATCTCAATTCTAGCCCATTTTGCCACAGCAAAAAGTTTTAGCACAGAGATGAGCAATTCTCCTTTAAGCCTTTTTTCCAAAAAGCAGAAGCATGAACAGTGGGATGTGTCTGCAGATCTGAGCTATGTCTTGTAATATTTCTAATTTAGAATTTCTGTCTTCATGCTAGTATCACCAAAGAATATGAGAGAAAATTAATAAATAACTCCACTATGCTCATATACCATGAGCTGAAGACTGAGAGCCTTTAAAACTGAGGCCCATTAACCCAGCACTGCCAAGTCCACCACTAAACCATGTCCCTAAGTGCCACACCTACACATCTTTTAAATACCTCAGGGACGATGACTCAACCACTTTACTGGACAGCCTGCTCCAGTGCTGGAGACCACCCCTGCAGTGAAGAAATTTTTTCTAAAATCCCATCTACACCTCCCCTGGTGTAACCTGAGGCCATTTCCTCTGGTCCTAGTGTTTGATATTTGGGAGAACAGACTGACCCCAGCTGGCTACAACCTGCTTTCAGGTAATTGTAGAGAGCAGTATGGTCTTCCCTGAGCCTCCTCTTCTCCAGGCTAAACTCCCCCAGCTCCCTCAGCTGCTCCTCATCAGACTTGTGCTCCAGACCTCTCCCCAGGTTTGCTGACCTTCTCTGGACATGCTCCAGCACTTCAATGTCCCTCCTGATTTGAGAAGCCTAGTACTGAACACAGAATTTGAGGTGCAGCCTCAGCAGCACCAAATACCAGGGGATCATCACTGCCCTGGTCCTGCTGACCACACCGTTGATGATCCAGGCCAGGATGCCATTGGCCTTCTTGGCCGCCTGGAACCTTGCTGGCTCACATTCAGCTGATGTCAGCCAGCACCCCTGGGTCCTTTTCTGCCAGGCAGTTTTTCAGCCACTCTTTTCCAGCCTGTAGCACTGCAGGGGTGGTAGTGACCCTTGAAGCCCTTGTGCAGATCATTGATACAGATATTAAATGGAACTGGCCCCAGTACCAAGCCCTGGGGAGCACCACTGGGGACCGGTGACCAGGTGGACATAGCTCCATTCACCAACATTTGCTGCCAGCCCAACAGTTTTTTGCCCAGCAAAAAGCACACCCATCCTAGCCATGGACAGCCAGCTTCTCCAGAGATGCTGTGGGAAATCATGTCAAAGGTTTTACTCATGTCCAGGTAGACATATCCACAATCTTTCCCTAATGCAATATGCAGGTCCCCTTGTCACAGAGGGAGATAAGATTGGTCAAGCAGGATCGGCCTTTCTTAAACCCATCCTGGCTGGGCCTGATCCTCTGGGTTATCCTGTAACTGCCAAGGGATGGCACTCAAGACAATCAGCTCCACGAGCTTCCTAAGATCTGAGGTCAGGCTGATAGATCCCTGGATCCTCCTTCCAACCTCTCTTATAGATGAGTGTCACATTTAATGACTTTCACTCAACTGGGACCTCTCCAGTTAGCCAGGGCTGCTGGCAAATGATGGGAAGGGGCTTTGTGAGAACTTCTCCCAGCTCCCTTGGTACTCTTGGGTGGATCCCCCCTGGCCTCAAAGACTGGTGGGTGTCTAAGTGGTGTAGCAGGTCACTCACCACTTCCTCCTGGATTACAGACCTTCATTCTGATCCCTGTGCCTGTCTTCCAGCACAGGGGTTGGGTATCCACACAACTGATCTTACTGTTAAAGACTGAGGCAAAGAAGGCATTAAGAATCTCAGCCTTTTCCTTGTTCTTTGTCACTATGTTTTTCCCCACACCCACTAAAGGATGGCAATTCTCCTTCTCCATTTGTTGCTAAAAGGAGGTAATACAGTAACAGCATTTGCTATTTTATTTTTGCAATGGTAAGCAAAACAGATTAAATTCTGGCTACAAACCCAGTTATTCATGCAGAGCTTCTAAAAATGTTTGTTTTACTTTTTAAAAAATTCACTTTGAATTCATTGTTCCTTATACAATAAAATAAAGGTCCCATTATATGAGATTTCACAGACTTCATTCAAACAGGCCTTTTTTTGTCAGTAACAAGCGAAGGTTTTGATGACTTTGCTTATAGGAAAAGGGTCCCTACATAGACAGAGGAAGTTCAGACCAAAGCTAAACAAGTTGCACTTGCTCCAAAATAAATTTCCCTGCCCCTTTAGAGCCAAACAGTCTACATGGCTACTGTATACAGTATTTTCAAAATTGTTTTTCTGTACTTTTAACCCCAATTCCAAAGGAAGGAGCATCAGAACAATTCCAAATTTGAATGAAACTCTCTTATGTTTCAGCTAAGGACATGAGGTGCTTGAACAGAAAGAACAGAACATCAGACTTTTTTCCTTTGAAACAAGCAGTCTTCAAACTGCAGTTTGTGGATGCTGAGAGATCCCTACAATTTTAATGCATTACTCTTCATACATATATTTTCAAATAAAATCTGGGGAATAAACCCATCATGTCCCAGTCTCAATAGTACCAGTCAGAATTTGACAAAATTATAGCAATTCTCTTCTCCAAAAGCACACACTGACCTGTGTAAACACACCTTAAAATTCATAAAAGTTTGAGGGAAGTATTTCATTAGAGCAATACTGAACTCAGGATTCCAGGTCTCAAATTGCTCTTGCCAGTTTATGACCCTTCTATTTATACACTCCCACTTTGATGCTCCCTCCACCTCCCCTCAGTATTATTACTTTAATAAAAACACTTTTCAAACTGAAGCAATCAGATTTAAATGAAAGACAGAATTTGAGGTGGGCTCACATAAGTGTCTATTTTTCTCTCTTCCTTTCATTAAGAAAATGAGAAGGGTTCATCAATCACAACACAACATACCAAACCTTTCAGTGAAGATCCTGACTCAGATCTCAGGAAATTTTGTGCAGTGCTGCAGACAGAGCAAACGGAACATGCACACAGCAAAACTCTCAAAGTCATATATAAAGACTGCAAGGTTCAGTGGTAACAGTACTCAGAATTATAACCATTTTTTATCCAAAGATTTAAAAGCACATTACCAAATGAACCAAGGATCAGTTGCCTCATCACCAAAAGGAAGGCAATGACTAATCACAGACAAAAAGTGTATTTGATTTCCAAACCAATATTACTACAATGACATCTATTTAGAAAAAAGTACTGTAATCTTACATTTTTTGGTATTTCAATTACTGATAGTGATATATATTTCATCAACTGAAATATCTGTTTATATGTCAAATATATTAGGAAATCTTTATTTCTAAGTGACTTTTAAAATGTACTTTTACTTAAGGAATACTTAATGCAAGCAAGAAAGGAATTGTAACTCCCACTGAATACCTTCAGTGTTGAGGAAGAGAACACAGAAAAGTTTCACAGTTGTAATGAAACAGAGGTGGAAACAACATTTAATAAAACAACCAAATAGCTGTTTATATAATGATCTAAATAAAAAACTTGATTAAAAACATTTAATTCAAGACAATAATGACCTAAAAATTAGTTAAAATAAAAGTTAACAAATAAAAATTATCAGAAAAAGACAAATACATGTCTCAATCCTACATTCCGAAAATAAACTTCAGGTTTTGTTTTTTCTTTGAGGGCACCTTTCATTTTTTCTCACAGAAATATTTCCTTTTCAGGTATCACCTGGCTGTGTCTAAGTAACGCAACAAAGACTTGAAAAATGGATGCCTAAATAACTTAACTTATCATGTATAACAAATAATTAATCTAAAATACCAGCAATTAAAAACTTCAAGTCTTGGTATTGGTCTGATTTTCAGAAATATAGAAGTTTCTTCAGCTTTATACCAAACCTGTTTTAAACAGCGCAAATATAATGTTATTGTTTTATGTAGAAAAGTATTTCTCCTTTTGAGGTCTTGTATTTTAAATTTAAAGATCTTTATGAATTTGAGAGGAGGAGTTTTTCCTTAGAAAAATCAGAAAAATATAATCATTCTTTGATCCTGAATATCAGATTTGAATGCTTCAAAGAAAAATATATCTAAAATAGATATGCATAATTATACTGATAAATATGAATGGGAAAAGGAAAGAAACAAAACTGGAGATGCTGCTGAAATGTAAAGAACAAAGATCACATCAAGAGCTGACTGCACTTTAGAAACTATCATTATCTGAAATCCTAAGGAGAAAACATACTAACAACAGCACTCATCTTACAGCTGAGGGTCACCTGGGAAAATGGCAATCCTGAACATTTCATGACAGGTGATCAAGTTTGATTATCTGCAACTTTAAAAACCCAAAGCAATATTTCATTATTTCCTAGTTCTTCATGCTGGTATGTAGGTTAGGAAAGAAAGAGACATAAAGTGAATTCAAACAAAAATTAACAATATTTTCTGTGCCAATACACATACCCATTCATGTCACATTATTCTCAAAATTCAAGTCAGACAACTGAAGCGATAACTTGCTAAGAATTTGGAGATAGCATGTTAAAAAAATTAAATAAAAATAAAAGAGCACTTTTCCTAATAAAAAGGTAACAGGACAGGTTTTAAACTAACAACTGTATGGTCCTGCTTTGCCAAATAAATACAGCGGAAGAAGAAACTTTAATGTGAGACAGAACTGAAAGATTAGAACTGTCTTTGGAAATCTGCTAAGAAAGTGCAGAAACACTGTGTAATAAGAGTAGGTCCCCAGTTCACTGCTAATAAACTTCCTTGAAGTCTAAGTTTAGGATTTAATTTAGGGGCTAGAAACAAAACAAGTACGTGCCTAGATTTAATACTTACCTCAATAATGCCTTAAATGTCTCAATGTTTTCTTCCAAAAAACACCTACACTTATATAAACACTAAAAGGATCTAATTCGCCCACAAGTATGTTTTTACCTGTAAATGTTCTGCTTTGTAAATTTCATTTCTTCTGATACTACTGTTTTTAAACATCACAAATTCAAACTTATATTTTTATTTCATTATACAGAACAAAATTTCCAGACTTTTTTCCAAATGAAAGTGACTTCCACTGTTCTGTTAACAATATAAATGCAAAGGAAAGAACTTTCCTAACCCCACTCTCTGAGTAAACTCAATTCTAACAGGAAGGACAGCTAAACTACTCGTTTCATTGTCAGATGGTTGCTTTTTTTCAGCAAGCTCCATTCCCTGCAGAATTAAGATTCTAGAAAAATATCAATTAAATATTAATTGAAGAAAACAGGATTTGCTGCATACAGGCTAAGACACTTCGGCATAGAATTGGGCTTTTTCAGTTTTACTATTCAAACAGAGACTGCTAACTTTAAATCATGAAGAGTTGGGTTTATTCCTGCTTAGTACAGCAAACATCACCCTTACAGTCTGTACTCAATGCAAGCTAGTCCAAGACTGAATTCGATTCAGGCTCTCTGAAGAGATCACTTCTGTGCAGCACAGAGCTACAGAATTAACTCATTCAATACCCAGACTTCATTCACAGACATGGACATCTATGCTTTAAGCTAGAATCAAATACATCTATATAAATATACATAGACATACATTTATCAATTAGCACCATCTAGTGGGGTCAGTACAATTTATGCGATGTGAGAAATACGCAACTCACTTTCTGCTTTTTCTACATCCTATGCAACATGTCATGATACAGCACAGGTCACAGGATTAATAAAACTCACATGCAAAGACAAAAATCTACAAAGACCAACAACAACAACACAAAAAGCCAAATAATTCACAACATTATGTTTTTCCCTTTATAAATTACATTTGAAGAAAAACACTGACATTGAAAGCTGCATGTCCATATATATGAAAATTTACTGATAGGAATAAAACCTCCAATCTTTTAGGCATCCATACACATGCAAAACACAATTACAATTTAATTACTATTTTCTATTCTTACTCTTTGCTTCCCTATCACATGCCTAAAGAAAAATCTGCCACTCTTTAAAACAAGCTACTCTGAAACATCAGACAATGCAAAAAACCCTTTTATTGAAGGCCTCCATCATCACAGCAGAATTCTGCTGTAAATACAACTTTTGCTAAAACTGCATTGAAGTCCCACAAACACTAGATCCCGACCCAAAACCCTAATAAAACAACCAAGTAAATATTTTTAAAATATTCACAATAATAAATTTAAACGAGGTCAACTATAAAAAGATACTAAGGACTAACCTTAACCATTAATGCAGTTTCTCAAAAATTAAATCTAGATATGCATTTTTAGTCAATTCTGGACTTAAAACTGCAGGAAACTTAAGTCATGCAAATAAACAGTGCCGAAGAACTTAAAATGTAAAAGCCATCAGAGGTAAACTCCCACATACATCAACTTTAGGCAAGACAGACAGACAAATAAAAAGCAGCTGCATGTATAGGTGCTTAAATGCACCAAGCAAAATCTCTAGCAGCCTCTTCCAATAGGCAAGGGAGCTAAAAACATCACGTTCCCTTCTCCCTCTGTCTGCATACTGTCCATGTCAAAAAACCATGCAAAACAAAACAGGAAACAATTAATCATGAACATTATGTTCATACTTAAGACTATTTGGACAAGTCACCAGAGTAAAATTAAACATTTACTTAAATGTTCTTTAATGAACTCATGTCCATGAAAGCAAAGAATGCCTGTGAAGACATGGTTTGCATTCAAGCCTTCCCTTGTTTCCAAAAGAGGTGATTGGTCACAAAGCCTTCCAAGCAGATCACAACATACCAAACGGACCTTGGACAATGAGGGACAGACACAAAGTCACTTCTTTTTTCTTCTTTTTTTTTTATTGGGGGGAGGGCTAATGGTAAAAGTAGGTGAAAAAAATTTTTGAAATGTGGAGAAAATATATAAATAAGGGTGCAAAGTTAAAATCAATCAAAACTTGCAGTGAATGTTTCAGAAGGCACAGAAGGTAAGAAGAGAAGCTGCTGAGGCCTGCACAATGCAGCCAGGGGCCAGGCTACATTTTAAGCTGCATGGAAATCAAAACAAAGGGATTCTAATAAATCAATTAATGTAACAAGTAAGATTTATAGCAGCAATTTTAATTTAAAAAGACATGAAGACAGCATCTTAATTTCACTTAAAAGGACACAGAGATGCATTAGGAGTAAAATGTCCCAGGTAACTTCAACCAGAAAATTACAATAGTTTTAAAAGACAAAATTAGTTCTCAACCTTCCCTGTAGAGGACAGAGAAACACCAACACTTAAGTGCAATGTGTGCTGTAGGAAAAAGAGAAATATGAAAAATAATGACAAAATATTGGAAGAAAATTGCAGTAATTTAGGAGAGATTTATTGCCATTTCCCCATACCTTTTCAGACCAGAGCACTTCAAGTTTTGCACTAAATCACCTAAACATACAAACCTGTTTCACAGGAAGCTTCAAATCAAAGCATACATACTAATTTATTTTTATATTGGAAGGGGTAACACAAATGTATTTGCACAGGTGTACAAAATTACAGCCACACCATATCTTTAAATACTGGAAAGCTGGTAGAAAACAGCAGAAATTACCCAATGAGGAGACAAGAGTAACAAAGATAAGGGACCTGCATTGATACTTCTACTCTTACAAAAAAAGAATATAGAGATAAATTTAGAAATTTCATTCATGTAATAAGGATCTATAAATATACACAAAATTATCAGCTGCTGGGATGCCAAGAGATTTCCTGACAGTTTCCAACCTGGAACTGTTCCCCAGCTCCAGTCCCCTTTTTCCAAGTAGGATTCAACCAAAACACTAGCTAGCATGACCTAGCCTGATTTACACTGCATTTGAATATGAAACCAGCAAAAATTTAAATAATACCAGAAGTGTCATTATCCACCAATGTTTTGTTTTACATTTTTATGCCATGAATCATAATATTAACAGAACAAAAAGGCAACACATTTCCTTTTCTCTTGTGCAAAAATGGCCATTTACCCTTGACAGAACAAGAGAACAAAAATAATGATCCGGCTTAACTTAAGTTCCCCCACCTTAATCAAAGTACAGTGAAGTACCTGAACCATACCCATCTTTAAATGATGAGCCTCAAGTGAATGAGAGGTCACTCTTGCCTACATTATTAAACCCTAGAAAAGCTGAAGTAAGTAAAAACCACGATGACATTGTCACAGAGAAACCATGACAGAATGGTTATGAAAGGACAATAAATGCACATAACACAAAGGGAATTAAAGGGCTTTCATACATTAAAGATTGATTTAGTAATAGAAAAAAAAATAGAAAAGAATCCAGTTCTAGTAAGTTAAAAGACCGATATGCACATTCAGAAACAAAGAGAGAAAGAGCAGAAGCAGGACAGAACACAGGATCAAGCTACACATAGGTGTTCTGCAGTGGTTTCCTGATATACCACAAAAGAAAAAAATTGCTTCCCCTTTGGGAGAAGACAATAATAAAACTTGGTCAGATTATTAGTTAGAAATTGGTGGAAAGTGTATGCTTCCAAATGAAAGCACAGAGGCACACAATTACAAATGCTTTGTTGTTTGGCACGTGCTAGGGTATGATTTGTAGTTAGCCTTTAATGATACACTAAACTTCAGTATGATCAGCTTAGTATTTCAGATGCCAATTAACATGATGACAATTACGGGTTACTTTTTTTCCTAGAATGTTTGAAACTTGGAAATTCAAAATTACACCCTGATTTATGGTTTGATCCTGATTAAAGCTGTGTATGTCTGCAGTGTCATTACTGGATTATTTAATCACTAAGTCTCAACAAAAACTACTCCCTTCCATGAAACCAAATCTGTAAAGCACATTAAAATTGAAAATACTTTATGAAGATGATATCCTTACTAAATGTAAAGCAGTACTCAAGGCTATCCCATACATAATCCCTAGCATTTATAGCTGGCAGGACTGGAGTGTTTTTTAACTGCTACTATCAAAATAATTGAGGCAATCATGTTTGTGAACAACTGGAATTACCTTGTGAAAGTTGTGATTGCTAGCAAAAGCCAACAAGAAAAGTTAGAAAGAGATAGGGAGACAATACAGATTTAATTTCCAACAGAGTTACGCTGTACCTGAGCCACTGGGGCTGAAAAAAGTCAGTGGCTCCAAGGTTCAAAATCTCCTCCTCTGGGGAACAATGATTTCATGTTAGTGTTCTATGAAACAGAGTGAAGGAGAAAGGCAGCAAAACCACAATCAGAGGGAAAACAACCTGAAATTGAAGGAGACAGCACAAAGTGCCAACTTAGCATTAACATTCTCTAAAACTGTTCTGAAGCGCTGGCTAGCAAAAGGATCAAAAGGGTTATGCTGATGCATCTAGTACAGTGTGTGAATTATAGATAAAGAAATTAAAATAAGCAGAGGAATTCAGAAGTAAAAATGGTATATTATTTAATTGATAATAATATTGATGGGTATATGTCTCTCTATGCCAGATCCAAGTCCAGAAAATGATGAAAAGAGTATGTTTGTATTTCCCTATTGGCATAGCCAGCAAATAAGAGGAGACCCTTACCTGACAAGACTTACACTCTTAACCTCTGGCTGGGTAAAGAGCTCAGGGTCCAAGCATGGCTATTCAGCTGGACTCAACACCTGTCCTGGTATTTGAGGAATCTACAAACATGGATCTGTTTAGAAATCTAGAGAGCAGAAGGGTGTATGTTGTCAGCAGTGCCTTGATCAGCTGGAGATGAGAAATGGGACCAGGCTGCCTGCTTTTTTTCACATGAATGTCATTGGTGCCTATGCTGGCTAAAGCACTGCTCATCCTGTGGCAACATTTCTAGTCAATTGGCTACTGGTGCAGGTGCTCAGCAGTGGCTGCATCCATCCCTTAGTGCACCAGACTACACCTCTGCAGCCAAGACAGAGGAGTCTTCCTGTCCTGGTATTTGCTACACTTGGCAAATCTCAAAATACCTTCAATTCCAGCACTGATGGAGTATCGCTTAGTTTGCATCTAATGAAATTGCGTAACTTGGCAAATACACGAAAGCAATGTAGCAAACTAGATGAAAGCAGTGCTTTCCCTATGGATTTATACAGCCACGTTAACATGGCATACAAATATTTCTTCTTCATCGACTTACTGTGTTAATTTTCCTAAGAGACAAGGAATTAATTCAAGCATTATTTGGCAGACAATAAATAGAACAAGCTTGCAGACATACATGGGAGAACACACAGGGGGAAAAACTGGTCTTAGGGAGTGGGGGAAGACAGAAAATACCTGACCACAAGGTATGGAATTACAAGGGAAATACATGTGCAACTCTAGGTGGCCCACTTGGCACCAGTGTTTTTTGAAAACAAATCCAGGACAGCTCTAACTTTAGATCACTACATGTCACTACAGGAATAAGAAAGATTTTTTTATACCACTGATACTTCAGAGTGTTTCAGGTGGATCAAGAAAGCATGAAGCCCTCTCCTCTGTAGTATGGAAACAGACTATGTCACCATTCTGATTGGGATGTTTTGTCAGAGTGAACCTGTACATTTAGGTTTCACTATTGGATTGAAGGCACAGTTAAATTACAGCAATTGTCCATAATAAATTACTCATCCTTGGCTTGCTGTCCAGGTTTTGCATGGCCTGGTTTTTCTTAGTGGAGGGGGCCCACAGAGGTGGCTTCTGTGAGAAGCTGCTAGAACCTTTCACCATGTCCAGCAGAGCCAATTCCTGATGGCACCAAAGATGGACATACTGCTGGCCAAGGCTGGGCAATTAGCAATGGTGGTAACACCTCTGTGTTAACATATTTAAAAACAAAGGTTGTGGTGCAGTTTTAATTCCAGCCAGATAAGGGAAGGAGCAAGAACACAAGAGAAGATGTGAGAACAACTGTGCAGACACCAAGGTCAGTGGACAAGGAGGGGAGAGGAGGTGCTCCAGGCACTAGAGCTGAGATTTCTCTGCGGGACATGGTGATGTCCATGGTGAAGCAGCTGTGCCCCTGCAGCCCATGGGGAACCACAGGGGATGCAGAGATCCCCCCGCAGCCTGTGGAGGAGTCCATGCTGGAGCAGGTGGATGCCTGGAGGAGGCTGTGGTCCAGTGGGAGACCTGGAGAAAGAGGGGCCACTGTTCCCAGGCTGGACTGCACCCCGTGGAAGAGTGACCCACGCTGCAGCAGTTTGACAGGGGATGGGGGACTGTTGCCTGTGGCATGAATTCACATTGCAGCAATTCACAAAGAACTCTTGTTCATGAAATGGACTCACGCTGGAGAAGCTTACAGAGAACCGTCTCCCCTGGGAGGGACCCCACGGTGCAGCAAGGGAACAACTCCTCTCCCTGAGCTGCACAGAAGCCTCGGGTGATGAAGTGACCATAACCCCCATTCCCCGTCTCCTTGCGCCACTGGGGTAGGAGGTAGAGCTGGGAAGGAAGGTGTTTTTAAGGACTCATTTTACTTCTCATTATCGTGCTCTAATTTTGTTGACAATAAATTCACTTTGTATCTCTAAGTTGAGCCTGTTTTGTCCTTGATGGTATTGGTTGAGTGATCTCTCCTGGTCCTTATCTGAACCTGTGAACCATTTGTTAAATTTTCTCTCCTCTGTCCAGCTGCAGAGAGAAGTGAGTGAATGGCTTTTGTGGGTGCCTGGCATCTGGCCCAACTCAACCCACGACACTTGCACAGAAAGTAAGCTTTATTCTTTGCATGCTCTGAAATGTTATTTATTCAGCTCCTACCTGGTTATTCTGCAGTGACTGTACACCAGGTGGAAAGCATTAGTATGTTAAGCACTTACATGGTGCAGCTCTCAACGTCACGTATGCCTGAACTTCACTGACACCACCAGACCTGCAAGGTGAGCACTGGGTTCTCCAAAGATACACAGAAACAGCTGTTAGAGAAAACTACCTGTGGTTAAGAGAGCACTGCTGTGTGAACAGTGCCATGGGAAAGTCCAAAGGAATAACACACACCTACCATACTATGAACAGTGAATATGTGTGTAACCTAGCAAAGATTGGTGAGCACTACAAATGAACTTCATGAGAATTAGCTGGACAAAGGATACAGCCAAATCTTCCAAAAAAAAAAGAAGGAAAGCTAATATAAGCAGTAACAAAACCTGCTGGTAGGAAACACCAGCAGGCATTTTTGCTGGATCTTAAAAGTACAATTTTTATTAAATCTATTAAATCTTATTGTATCAGTTTTCATGCTTCAGAAAGATTTTGTAACTATCACATCCCATCCTTCTTAACTCTTACAATGTTTTCACACTGCAGAGGTTGGTTTGGGTAGTCATGACTTTCTGTTCTTAAAAGGAAAACAGTCCAAGACAGTAATATAATTGTTTTAAACACTCCCTCACATGTTCTGCCACAGAACTTCTGGTCCAAGGAAAAAGAACACTGTAGAAAAACAGTTTAAAATTACATTATCCTTGGATGTCTTGGATTTATCAGACGATTACTGAGCAGCTTATGAGACCTTTCATTAGTCTCAGTATCATAGACAAAAAATGTATCACTTTGGTTAAGTAAATACTGCACAAGCTTTGTAAAACAAGAAAAATCTGGGTACGTGCACAGATTTCAGTTCTGAAAGTTCTCTTTGAACTGCTGTACCCGTTTGGTCACCAGGCTGGTACACTGCCCCCTTGGTAACAATGAAATTACAAGCTATTTATCTTAGAAGGATTGATTTTCTTATTTTATGTCCAGTACATTTTGGCTGGATTTCTGCTACTCTTTGGAGGTTTCCCAGCAGAAACTTTAAATCAATTACCACTGATCCAAAAAAAAGCCTCTGTCTGGACTTTAACCTAAACCAAAGTTTTTTCACATTCCAAAGCACTGATTTATTCACAAGTTTCAAGTAATACTCAAAGACAAACACTTCACACCTCTGATTTCACAAGTTATCTGCTTTATTTTTAATTTTAAGTTTGTTGGTACACCCACCTGTAGAAACTTCTGATATCAACCTAATTTCTGCAGTTTTTATGAGACTAAACTGTCAACAAGACAATTTGATCATTTTGGGATCTGATCTTCAGTTTTTTATTATTATTTTTAACGCAGTGAGTTGATAGAGGAGTTGATGACAGGAAGAGGACTTCCTCATAAAAATCTAGATGAAAAGTTGCAAGTGCCTATTACTGAACACATTAGCAGCTCTGATGTAGAAACTGAAAGATCCTAGACATACTAAATGTCTATGCTCCTGACAAAGAAGTTAACACTAGATATTCAGTTAAATTTCTACCAAAATATACAAAATAAAAATACATTATAAAAACCACAAAAGAGAACACAGGAGAACCCATTCAACAGACTTTGAACAGAAGGACAAAATTATTATTTATGTTCACCAGCTGCCTACTCCCTAGTAAACTACATACCAGCTACAACTATAACAAATATTTTTAGTTGAACCATCACATAGGATCCATATTTCACAACTGCATTATTTCATCCACTTGGTCCTTACTTGCATTCTTCTACAAATAAGGCCCCACCACCTAAAGCTATGCCTAAATAAATAGGAGGTGCATTTTTTCAGGTAATTGAAGGCAAAAATAAGCACAGGTATATATGAGTGAACACACATGGGAAAAAAACTTTGTCTTTACTTAGAGACAAAACATGGAAGATTGGGGGATTTAGCTATTGTTTCAAAAGGAATCCATTTTTATTTTGCCTATTTTTGCCCAGTTATTACCTGATGTACTGCATTTTTACACTACAAAAGCAAAAACAAGTCAAAGGATTCAACGTACACAGAGTGACCAGAAAATACATGAATCTTAACAAGAGAAGCAATAATTTGCTCAGTGCCTGGCTGCTAGCTACCTTTTTTCCAAATGTTTTCATGGAAACAATATCAGCTTGAACAAAGTAAAGATCCTGTACT
This sequence comes from Passer domesticus, assembly GCF_036417665.1. Lineage (NCBI taxonomy): Eukaryota > Metazoa > Chordata > Aves > Passeriformes > Passeridae > Passer > Passer domesticus. The sequence continues at coordinate 15,083,570 of NC_087474.1, read as the reverse complement.
ATTTTCTATAAAATCTCAATTACCTTATTTTGATTAATCTGATCACTGTTCCCATGGAAATTAAGTTTAAAGGCAGCTGACTGCCTCCAGCTAAGAGTGATCTCTTAGCTTTACAGATTTCACTTGCTGGCAATTTAGCAAGTCTCAAAAAAACACTTTGGCTTCAAAAGTAACACTTTATGTGGCATTTCATGAGGAGTAATACTTTGCATTACACTTTTTAAAAATGTAATAATTGTGATGGAAGCAAAATTACTCACTGCTTCAGTGGCAATTACTCCAAAAATGAATGCAAACAAGAGAATTTCTTACAGAGCATTATTTTCTCAATAATTCTCAGCTTTAGCTAAGTAGAAAGCATGTGGCAAATTTGTATTTTGGCATCTTAATTAGACCATTACCTACAAATACTTTGGATCAGATGAGTACTGAAATTCTAGCATTCCTCCATATACATTCTGTACATAAAACTCAAGCAAGAAGCTTCAAAAATTAATTAGAGATCAACCTTACTCTCCAGAAAATAAGAAAAAGAATGAGAAAAATAATGAGAAAAAGAAAACTCTTTAATTTCTTCCATGCAGCTTTAAAACACCTTTGCCCATTCAGTAGCCTAATGCTGTCACATACACCCCTCTATATACCTACTCCTAGGTAGCTCTTTAGAGCTGAAAACTGTATCGTGTCTCTGATAATTTGGATTTAAAGAATGACAAATAAGTGCCACCTATAATCTAATTCATCATTATTAATGACTTAAGCTATATTAAATTCCTTCTCCTCTTGCCAGAAATAGCTAAAGTTTCCACACCACCACAACAGATCACATCTGTGCACTGTTTGGACAGCCTGTGTTACAAGAGTGATCACTACTTCTGCCATGAGGAGGCTTTGCTTGCCTTCTCTGACTGAAAGAGGTCAACTATAACATACGAAGCAATCTTGCATGATTCTCCTTTAAAGTACGAAGAACAATTAAATTTCATTGGCCATGAATTGTTACTGGCTATCAACCACCTCCTCCACACTCACACTTCTTCCTCTTAATGTCCAGGTGCTAAGTCCTTGCTCACAATGTCTTTTCCTTCATTTTTCCTATATCTCCAAGGCAAACAGCACTTCAGACCTCCATATGAATTTAGAGAACTGCAGCCTATTCTCTCTACTGGGGAGGCACAGCTTTTTAAAAATAAATATGGTTGAGTACTCATGAGTAAGGAATCTTAAGGACTTCAAATATCAAAGAAGCATTTTTCTGATTGAGCTATCAGTTTCAATTATTCAGCCCACTCCAAGGTGGTCCATACATCTCTCCAACTTTCCAGTGCTTTCTCCCCAAATCACAACCCTCTCAATCAGTTAGATAAACTGAGGTTAGGTACAACAAAACCCCAGTTCCACTTTCTCTTGTGCATTTTACAGGTTTGCAGTTCTTGAGTACTGGAGCTCCTCTGAGCTCCTTCTGAGGTGGCTGGTTTTGTCTGCCCTGAAATCAGAAACCACTCTCACCATCGCCTTAACAGGTGTAAATATATTAGCCATCAAAATCCCCTCCCAAACAAACCCTGCTCTCTTCTTCTTCTATATGATTAACAGGAAAAAGAAAAGTCTTGAGACATGCAGAAAGTAGACAAATTGAACAGTAAATTAGAAGACTGTATAAATATTAGTTCTAGAGAAAGTATATATGAAGAACAAAGTAATGGAAAAATAAATAAGTTTTGTATGTCCAGCAAAAAGTATTTCAATGTCAGTTTCAAATTTGAAGTGCAGAAGTAGTCAACATATTCCATCATCAGCCTTCCATGCACAAAGCCAACTCTATCTCAGTATGATCACCAACCTTCATTTTTTATCATGTCATGCTCTGGTCTTACACTACCTAATACATTCTCTTCAGCCACCATCCACTTTTCAGCCACACTCAGAGATGTCATTCACTCTATCTGTGGATCATCCCCACCAAAAATACAGAACAATACATTCAGAACAATCAACTGCAACTCACAACTGATATAATCACAAGTCTATTTTCTCTACATTCTTAAGTGAAGAAGATCCAAATCTTTGGATGTCTTGTGCCCAGGCAGGAGCAAGCACCATTTGGATGCACAACACACAAGGTGAATGCACATGATCTGCGCAGCACACGCCTGGATGCTGGCTACAGAAGGCTGTGGAGGCTGGTGGGCCAACAGGGAAAGAATCCACAACGCTGCTCTGGAGGGAAAACCCCTCAAGCCACAGCCTCTTAGTTAGGGTGAGAAGAAAGGCTTCTCCCAGCATGCCTCCATGTGACATGCAGATTGAACATAACCCGTTGGCCCTGGTGTTCTGTCCTGCCCTTTGAGATCCCTGTATAAACCCCTGCTTTCCCTGCCTGAGGGGCTCTTTCATCCCTGGATCCCTTGGAGGAAGACACTCAATGAAGGCTCTCCTTGGAACCCCACAGCAGACCCTGTCTCTCCTTCTGTGTCACCGGGTGTGAGCACACCATGCCTGTGCCCCTGAGGTGCCTTTTCCAAGAGGCTCCTTCAGAAAGGTCGCGGCACTCTGAACAACGCCCGCTGCGACACAGAACAGCTGACAAATCACAGGGCAGGGAAAGCTGCTCCATGTGAGCTTCCACAAATGCCACAATAACCGCACATCTCTTCCCACAAACAGTTCAGCCTGAGATTTAACGTGTCATCTGCAGATAGTTGATTTTATCACTAAGGATGTGTCAAATCAATCCCTTTTGCTTTGCCTTAGTCAATGTAGTTTTTGTAAACACTATCTTTATTTTTCTTATTGCCAAAAATGGAACCGCAGTATACCAAAAGCATCTACACTTACATATTGAAAAATCTGAGTACTCACTGAAAATTTCCAATGCTTCTATACCACAATGACTGTAAAATTTAGGCTATGTAATCATGCAATACAATTTACATGCCAAAGAAATTTCACTTCACCAGGATATACTTGACTAGTTTATTTTTGATATGTTTTTAGTAATTTACATGGTCAAACTCTAGCACATAGAAAATATACTTTCTTAGAACTTCAAGTCAAATCAAATCCAAGTGGAACTAGGAAAATCAGCACAAATTAAGGTTTTGCAGGGCCAGCTACCAAAATACTATGCAGTTACAATAAAATCAGACTTGATTCACCAAATATTCCTTAGTTTTTCAGTAGTTTGTTGTTTTGAGTTTTTTTCCTAGTGCAACGTATAGCTTTCTGAATGTGCAAACTCTTCCCTATCAAGAGAAAGTGCAACATTACTTGCTGAGGCTTCTTTTTCATAACGGAAAGTACAGTACTGAGTTGGCCAAAAACAAACTGCAATTGGTTATTAAATACTTTGGTAGCTGTGCAACAGAAAAGTTTACTCAATTCTTGAGCATTACATCCACAACCAGAAATGTTTTAAGGCAACACTGCGAGTGGAAGCTTCATCCTGGAGCTAAACAGACAAACAGTAAAACGTGTCTGGTGCACTAACAGCAAGCAAATGCACATGGAAATTCTTGCTGCTCCTCTAAAAATAATCCACAGGAGTAGCTAGAGCACATCTTTATTTATCCTTTCTAAAAAAACATCCAAGCTGAGCATGCGTACTGTTTCAGGTGTCAGCTACATCAACACTTGTAATTACCCTGAAGGATCCTCCCCTCATGTTTCTATCCTACAAATCTCTACAGAATTAATGGGGTCTCTGGTATATAAAAAGGAATGAGATGGCTGAAGATTTTTGGTAAAATTTGAGAGTCATGTGAGAAAACAAGGAAACAACAAATTGAGGGAAGCAGAAGTAAATTTTAAACACCATCCAGAACCAGTTTTCCCTTACAAACTGTCAACAACAGTTGTGGGTTCCCTCTTCTTTATTTTACTTTGTAAACTAAAATCTAATGAAAATATTCTTTTGTGAAGAAAAGGGACAGCAAGAACAGTTGCATCAGTGTTTGCTGGTTTTACTAACTACAATAGGAATGTACTGTAGGGAACAATCCAGTATTTGCAGGGGAACGGATTGGATGATCTAATACAACTTTTCCATTTCTGACTTCTTAGAACAGCTCAGACTCATCCAAGTTCTCAAAGAGATTTCTATCCAACAATACTGAATGAAGAGAACTCCAAGACAAGGACTGGGGCTTTTATTTTTCTTCTTTTTTTCCTCTCAATATTAAAAGAGCCAAAACAGCAAACCATATGCTATAGTATACAACCATGAAGAAAAACTATAGTAATTAAATACCCATAAAACTTAGTATATCTGTAGAAAAAGTAGAAAGTTCCTTTTACACATAAGTCTTCCAATAATTTTGGACCATTTTATCCATTTCATAACTCAGGAAAAAAGCTCTTTTATAATAACTGAAATTACTAAGCAGTAAGGTAAGAAGATTGGTGTAGACATTTTTATTAAACAATGCAATAAAAAAAGAGAAATATCAGTGCTAATTGGTAATATATCCATGCTCATTTTCTTCCTACACTGCCACATACCAGGATCACAACATCCTTGGCCCAAGACTAGTGCACATTTTTTCCTTTTCTTTTTTTTTATTACAAAATATGTGTCATCATTCTCAGTCTGCAGAATTAAAAACATTTGTCTTTGCAAGCACAGTTGACTTTAAGAAGTTACTGCTAGGAAAAGCAGTCTTTCAAATAAGACACCAGAACTCGGAGAAAGATTTTGCACTCCTGAAGCCTTGTAACAGGGAAAAACTATGAGAGATGGGGTTCGTTCTTCTGCTCTTACAGCTCTCTTCCAAAAAGGCTAGGGACCATCTTTGAAACTTGAGAGGGTCCCGAACAATCCTTCTAAAAATGCATTAAAGGTCAAACCAATACTATGAGTTCCACATACAGTTAAGCCCATCTTGAGGCAAGTATATGAAGTAGCTAATATTTTGAAAGCTCTTCATACCCTGTTTTATGCACCAGACCTTCACAGAAATCAAAAGTGAGGTTTGGTAGCCTGTGACATGCACTGCGTCAGACCAAATGCTCTTAACAGTTTTAATTCTTGCAATTAAGAAACTTTGTATCTCAAATTAAATTAATATACTGTATTAAAGAAGAGCAACTAGTGAACAGTAAAGACATAGTTTCGAGATTTCAAGAATTATATCTATTTTAAGACACTGTACGGCTTGAAAGGACCTTAAAAGAAGCATCAACAGGGTCAAAGTTACATGTATACATGTAACTTTGTTTTACATGTATTACAACTGGTCTATTTGGACCCAGAGAGCACAAGATAAATAATGAAGATGGTTAGAATATTTCTGTGCCTTCTTGTTGTAATTGTAATATAGTGACAATTCACTGATCCCCTTTCTCATCTGTCTTTTCTGTTACAGTCAGGAAGTCCAATCCACGCTGCAATAGCAAACAACATGATAACCAGGGCGTGCAACCAGGAGAGCTGCCAGGAAAGCCAACTGCTCCATACTGAGAGCACTCTCCAAGTGAGCAAAGCAGTTAACTGCTGTCTTCTTCTGGAATGAGGGGTAAAAGGCAGTTAAGTGAAGGAGTTTGAGAACATTTAGGTTTTGCCTCGATAACAAATTAGAGCAAATGTTGAAGTGTCAATGTTTCACAGATCCACACTCATTTTCTAGCCAGCCTTCTTTAATTCCCAAACCAGAAAGAAAACTAATTTAGCAGCTGACATAACTTTTTGCTTAGATGCACACCACTGTCAGCCTACATCAGAAAGATGACTGCTATTCCTCTTACAGTGATCTTCTGAGCCACCTGCACAGACAGCTGCAGCAAAGCCACAAGGAGTCTGGAATCATGGCACTTCAGCACTGCTGATGAAATTCTTTAGGCAAGGAAATATTGCCAAGCACTGTTCAACTGTTTGTTGCTTTTGCATATCAAGTGCCAGAGAGCATTTAGGTTTACTTTTATATGTAAATTCTCAGATATTTTGAAGAGTATCACCAAGCACTTGACCAAATATCAACATTATTACATCTTCTTCCAGAATAAAATAGCTGAAAAAAATGGGGAAAATGTGATTCTTTCAAACCTACTTAGAAATAATCCCAGTTTTAAGCTTCTTCTAGATCAGTAATTGACAAGGGCAACAAATTCTGCACAAGTCTGGATATATTCATGGCATGGGTTACTACCATCTACTGACTCATTTCAGACCTCAGAATTTCCTTCCAGCTTGAATTAGCTCTGTACTGGAGACTGAAGACATACTTACCATCTTGTAGGAGTGGAATATTTTTAAGCAGCTGATTGGTCCCATTTTTCAGCTCCACACAATTTTAAGATTATTGGGATAGCTCTGTGTACTCCCACGGCATGCTTTGATTTCTTGGTGCTGATCATTTTTGTACCATAATATTTTACTCAAGTATTCATCCAACTTATTTTAGGTTGTACTTTAGTCCAGCATATTTATGAGCAAAACACAATATTAAATGGAGACAAGCCAATAAAAGAAACAGCTTACTAGAATTTCAGTTGACTTTGTTAAAGGAAATTATTTTAAATTAATGTGGCTACTGAACTCTTGCCATACTTGACCTCAGAAAATATATTCCTTCTAATTTTTGCTGTGAACGTTTATTTATTTAAGCTAAACTCCAGGTCTTGAATGTTGACCATAAAGAAGTGTCAGATTTCCTGCTACTATTTCGTACTCTTTTTTTCTAAACAAGGGCAAACAACACATGTTTGTTGCATTAGCATTACACTGCCAAAACATCACTCTTAAATGAAATCATCTATGTATTTTTGGTAAAATCTTATTTAACAACTTCCACCCCGCCAGAAACAGAGTTAAAACAAGGCTGTTTTGTTTTCACTGAGCAACAGTTTGGTCACTGGTTTACTAGATGGCGCTCAAAACATTTTTCCATACGCTCTTCTCAAAGAGAATCTGACTTAAATGTGATTTACCTTCACCAGTGAATGAAGGCTTTTTTCACCAAACATATCCCAGAGGAAGGTCAGGTCTTCCTGGCTGTCCACATGTGGCTGCAGCTGGGCTGGCAATGCAGCCAGCAGCTCGTACAGACCTATAAAATGAAAATAAAACACAAAGTGTGATCTAGGGTGATCTCATTAATTTCACTTAACAGTTCTGTGTAATTGGCTGCCTGGAGCATGTCATTTTAACTGAAGAGGGAGTCTGGAGTATCCAGCACAACATTAACTTGTATAACCAAAAGGAACATTTAGAAAAAATTACTAAGAAACAAGTATTAGCAGGGTACTTTTTACCTTGTCACAGTTGTCAGGCTTCTACATCCATACATATTTACACAAGGTTATGCAGAAAATTCATAAAGGTTTTGAGAAAAGGACAAACCCAGAAAAAAGCATACATTCCTTTGCTTAATCGTTATTCCATTTCCCTTGATGTTAGCCAAAGAGTGAAATGAGTCATGCATAGGAAAAACTTCCTTAAAAGAACAGAAACTGGATAGGGTGGTCCATTAAAAAAAGGTTCGTGGTTTTTCTAAATATTTCTTGCTAATATACTGCTTAATATTTTTCTCAATCCTGTGTTCAGCAAGGATCCTCAGCAATACAAAAGCACCTTCTCTGCTTTGCAGGATTAAATTTTTAAAAACAAAACCAACACAGTTTTCCCAGACACACACGAACACAGAAATATTTCAGTAACATTTTTAATTTGCAGGTATTTGAGATTCTCTCTAGGGCTAAAGCAATTGCTGCTCTCAGTTATTTGTGGCACACCTCAGCAGCGGTCTCCGAGGGGCAGACAGTAGCGCACTGTTCCACAGTAGCGTACAGCAGAAAACATCCATCGTGCACACAGACCATCAAAGTGCTGTCCAAGAAATGGAGCAACAGTGTTTGCAGCAGTCCTCTTTAGGGAGGTAACCTGGCATGAGTTGATATCAATTCATAGCACATGTTTAATTTTCCAGTGGGATTACTTGGGGTAAAAAGGACAAAATGCCTTTTTCTCCTGTCTGCTGTCTACAAAAACACCAATAGTCTCCTGGGATCCAAGATACATGGTCCTGTTATTATTTTTAGTCTGAGTAAGTGCTGCTGTTCATCACAAGAACAGATTTACAACATATTCTTCTGGTAAAAGAACATTGTTATAAATTACAGGTTACCTATTGTTATTATGTTTATTATCTCCCTGAAACTTATGATTTAGAAGATTTAGAATATTTATTACTAAGCATAATTTCACAACCTTTTCAGACAGTACATTTCCCTTTCAACGTTACATACAGCACTTTTGGGTTCTGATTATTTATATTCTCATGTTTTCCTGCCCCTCTGTAAAATATTCTGGGGAAAAAAAAAACTTATTTCCAGATACATTCTTTTTGTGCTCCAAGGATTTTTTGGTGGTTCACATTCATTTCTCTTAGAACCCTGTTTTTATTTAAATCTCTTCTTGTTTCTGCTTCAGAAATACTGCAAAAAGAAGATACAACTCAACCACTACAATTCTGCAGACAGAAAAAAAGACCATCAAGCTTTGCCTAGCAAGACACAATCATTTATTGAGGTGATAGCCAGAGAAAAGAGGTTTCAGTGGGACTTGTGGCTCCAACTTCCCAGATTATTAGAACTTCAAACTTAGCAAAAATGGTTGCTTCATCACATAATGTATGAAAACAGTTTCATTTAGAAAATGAAAACATTTCTTTTTTTAATTTAGAAAATTTTAAAAATTCTTTACACTTGGCTACTTTTGTTACTGTAAATATATTTACCTCAAAATAACCTGAAGGCTGTCAGAAAATGGAATAGAAATTTTCAAAGTAAGCTTGCACTTTGGCATAACTGCTTGTAGACAATTCCTGTGTGTCATTCAGAAGAAAGAAAACAGTAACTTCAGACACTTGCTTCAAATAAAAGGCATGTAACAGAGTAAGCGTTCTTTTCCTTGATCCATCAGATCTGCTTAAATTCCACATGTAATCAACTATTAAAACTATTCTCTCTTTGTAACTTGCTCTTCAACACTTTGATAATCAAATCCCTGGTGAAAAATAAAATGAAAGTTTGTATTTCCTGATGGATTAACTATTAGTGACACAGGGGGAGACTGAATCAGCCCATAATGAGACTTTGGTTTTACACACAGAACTCCCAGAGAAAAATGCCACCTGCCAGCACTCCAGGAGTGCTGAGCCCTGCAGGTCCTTACACACATGAAGGTTTCACATCCAGCTCAAAAGTTTCTGTGAGCTTTATTTATTTGTACAGCCCTGAACTGCCCCTTCCAGGGAAATGGGTGTCCATGTTCCTAGTGCACTACTCCAGCAATGCACCCATCTGTGCAACTCCCCTGGGGAAGTGGAGACAATTAGACAGGTGCTGATTGATTTTATCCAATATCATGGCCATGCTTCTAGTTCTTCCCTGCTTTGGCTCCAGAGTCCAGTGTTTACAGCTTTCAGGCAGAAGGAAATGAGAATCCATCCCTTCTCTGCAGCAGTGGAAACTGAGGACTGTGCCATGCAGCGTGCTGGAGAACACCAAGCTCTTGCTCTTCAGACTCCTCCCAAAACTGAACACTGTGCAGCCATGAATTTAAAAAAAAAAACAACTCCATCAAGGAGCCAAGTAAAAATCAGGCAGAAGGAGGTCTTAGTTTATTAACCTGAGGAGAACAGAAGACAAAGATCTAGAACATATCTAAAGAAAAAACTTGTGTGATTACAGATCACCTGACAGCTCCAGAAGGCAATGGCAGAAGGTGGCACCTCTAAAGGCATACCCTTCCTCTTGTTTCTTCTTCCGTCTGTGGTGCATGGTATCACAGAATCAAAAATTTTCAGATGGGCATTCTGAATTTTATCTATTAAGAAATAAAGTAGGTGGATCTTCTACACACACCTCCAAGTAAAATATGATTTTTACTTGTGTCTAAATTACATTAAATGTGTTGATGTTATTCATTCCACTGTGAAGCAATAGTGAAAACTGTGGCTGGCATGTGACTTTACCAGCACATGGCATATCAAAGAAAGGGCTTTTGTGATATGGACAGGGACACAATAATTTGTCAAGTTAGTGTAAACTGGTAATAAAGTTGACACCACCATATTGGCCTAATTTTACTTATCAAATCTGAACAATTGTCACATGCATCTTTCCTACATGTGAAGGGCAGTAGCTCAAACTCCTGCAGCCCTGTAAGATCTCAGGGTACAGAGATGCTGCCATCCAGCAACAGAAGTAATCTGAATTTCATAGCAGAGTGCTTCAGATCAACTTCAAACCTCCTGCAAAACTTCTAAGTAGTATCTCAGGTGGTTTTAGAAATCAGAGCCAAAGGCCATGGGAAAAAAGTGCATGTTTAACAATGGTTTAACTACTGCCAGGCTGTTAAAACCAAATTTTTTTTTTAATTGTTCCAGTAGCAAGTATGTAGTGTGAAGGGATGCCACAATGAACACATTTGATTTTGATTCCTTCTAAAACCAAAAATTAACTTTCCAAAGGGTCACAGTGATACTCCCTAAAATACAGGTTGTCTGGCAAATTAAAAATGCATATTCATCCCATAAGGCCAGAGTATCAGCACCTCCAAGCTGAATGCTACCACTGCCTGCCAGGCCCTGATTGTGCTTTTGGTCTCAGTTTTGATGTTTCCCACCTTCCTGAGTCATATGGCATGCTTCGACCTCACATTTTTTTGAGAGGTCCCACAATGTAAATGAACACAACCAAGAATTTTAAAAAATATATCTAGAAGTTGTTTAAAAAAAAAATAAAAGCCAAGAAAAAATACTGTTATTTTTAATGCCTGATGTTGGCACCACACAGTGGTACCAAAAAAAATTTTTTTTGCTTTTGTTATACACTGTTGCTATTCTACTTAGGTTCTTGATCTTTCTAGTTTGCCTAATTTTAACCAGCATTTATATTCAAAAGGAATCATGCACCCATTGGAATTTATTAGTATCAAAATACTTCAGTTGTCAAAAATCAGTAAACGTGACTTACACAAGAAAAACTAATTTATTTTGATTTTTAAAAGTAGATAATTTATTTCCATAAGACCTGAGCATACATTAAAAAAAACCACACAGACAAAAAAAAAAAAAAAAAAAAAAACCCAAAACCAAACCAAACAAACAAAAAAACCACCCCAAAACAAAACAAAAAAACTAACAATGTGATTAAACATAGAGATGTAAGACAATTATGCAATTTTAAGAGGGGAAGTAAGTCTGGTCATTCCTAAGCTCAGGGGGGAGCTGGAACCCCAAGACCCATCACAATGTAATCACACCTAAAAGGATAAAAGATAAATTTCAACTGTGTTCTTTCAACACACTTAAGCAGTTACTGGCTTCAGAGCATCTTCACCTTTTTCTAAATTTAATACAATTTAGTTTTATTTGATCTGAAGACCAAAATGTAGAATAATGTTAATTCCAATTTAAAAACGTGTGCAGTAGATTTGCACCTGCAACTGGATTTAAGAGTAAGAAGCAATGGAAACCTTTTAAATCAGAAACAACAGGACATAAAAGATTTTTCCAGTTTTACAAAATTGCTTCCTTTGTAGTGTTACATTCTGCAGAAGACTGCTTGTTCCTAGGAGGAGAATAAATGGCTAAGCAATTGATTAAACTGTTCCCGTACTGAACCACTCACATTGCAGATTCCAGATGCTCTACATTCTTGACATCAGAATGGAAAAATTTACTGTTAGTCTAGAGAAATTTAATATCACCATTCTTGTCATATCCTTCATAGCTTCATTATTAGGACAAGTCTGTGGAAGCTATAAACTAGTGCTAAATGATAAAAAATATGGTCTCTGCGTTCCATCACTCTTGCATATTACAAGAAAACACCAACTTTGTTTTGGTAAGCGTAAGGAAAGAAATGGAAACATGGATGTGCCTTTGCTTTCATATGCTAATTAATTTCCTGAATTAGCATTCTGAACAATGATGCCAGGCTTCAAATCTAGAATTTTTACAGCAACTGAGGGATAATAAACACTAAAGAACATATATCTAAAGGCCCAGAACAACACTGTAAAAAATTTATTGTATTAATAAAATGGGACAAACCAACCTTTAAATTTTCCACTTTGTCAAAGGTAAAATAATCAGCACCATTTGCTGCCATTTATAACAAGCTAACATTTTTTCACATTTGAACTGTACTTTACAGTTCTGTGAAGGCTCAGACATTTGCCTTACACACAACCAAGCATCACTGCAGTAGAAGCACTTATTCTGACATCCTTGCTGTTGAATAACAAAATCGGTCACTAACACCACATATTGAAAATTATTTCATTCTGAAATTTGAGATTAGCATTTGAGCACAGGTTCAAATAAAAACATATGCAGTATGTCTGCATATTAGGATGGACACACTGCACTGTCCTATCAGACTCCAGCTGTAAAAAGACCACTCTGTGCTCAGATTTATGTGCTACAAATAATTCTTTTTTTATGTTCTCTTAAGTAATTCCACTAAATATATAGGCTTGCTGACACTACAAAAAGTTAAAGAGTAGCAATTTTTCTCTGCAGAGCCAGATGGATTAACTCATTCCAGTAAGCACCTTTTTTAAATTTTGCGGTTTAATGTTTCTACAAAATGAAATTAATTTTCAAAATACAGAACACCAAGTAACTACATCATGCACTTGCATAACTACAACATGCAAGTGATCGGCATCTTGGGGAAAATATCTGTTTTGATTTATTTGCTAATTCACAAAAAAAAGTAAAATGCTGAAATCCTTACGGATAGCAGAGCAATAGAAATACTAATGCTGTATATTTTTTCTAATGAAAAAAAGAATTTTGCTGTAAGTATCCTCAAAGAACAAGACTGCATATTCATAAGGGGAATAGTATTTTAACTTGAAAGTTGCACCTAATTTTTATTCCTCAAAGCTACAGTAAATTTGTTAGCCCACCTTAAAACAATGTTATGGCAGAAAATGTTGAATGAGTAATTTTTTAAACCCATCACTTTAAAAAATATTATTTCCTTCAAAATGGAAAAGCCTTTAGTTTTGGAACTTGGCTCCCAGAGCTAAAGAACACGCAGTTGTTTGAAACAGTTATTGGTCTTTTAGGATTTGTCTCAACATGTGTATTTCAGATTTAACATACCACATACCATTAAGGTTCTGATGCGAGTTAAAGAGTTGATCTCTATCTGCATCCATACAGGGCAAGACTTGCTGCAAAGTTCCTGCTTGTATGGCTCATCAAAACTGTTTCAAAATCAAACCCCCTCAAAAACGTAGTTACTAGACACTGTGTCAACATGGATATTTTCAAAGTTCATAAAACGTACTTTTATGAGTATTCAAAAGCCCACCTTTTATCTGCAAGAATAACATAGACATAAAACTGATTTAAAGTGACCCATCAAGGACAAATTAACAAGCAGCTTGTGGAAAACTCATACAATTTTTTAAAATTTTTTTTCTCCTGTCTCCTCCAATGTAGCCTGCGTACTATGGCACCTCGAATAACCTTGACTAATTGACCAGTCCTTTCCATAGACATCAGCTTGGCAAGTCTTTGGTATTTCTATCTTGATTTTCATCAGCCCTAGAGGAGGCAATAGCCAGTACCTGGCAGGCAGTCAGGAAAGAACTCATTCCAGCACTAGGAAGGCACTGGGCACACTGGCCATCTTTTAACCCTTTAGTCACAGTCTACAAGGTTATAAGATACTTGGCACTGGGGAGGGGCAGCAAGGACTACTAAACATAGCATTTTACATCTGCAAAAGGAAGACAGAATATCTCATTAAGAGCTTGAATAAAGACTTCTAGCAATAGAAATCAACCTTATTTTCTAAACAGTTTGGTCTAAGAATAATGGAAACAGTGTTGGATTACCATGTATCTCAACCTCTCATGGTCAAGATACATGCTAATCATGTATCTCATACAGGACATACCTGTCATGAGAGTAGAAGGAAAAGTCCTACAATCCTAGGCAGTACTGATGCCTGAAATCAAGCCAGTATATTATTTCAGTGTTATGATTCACTGCAGGACCTAGTTTAAGAACTAGCACTCCAAACAAGTTATGCCATTACACAATAAGTCATATATATCCAGCCACATATACTTGATTTAAAAGTTTATAGAAGACTATGGGAATATACACAAATTTAAAGAGTCAAGTATATTGACAGACTGAGAAATTTAGGGCTGTTCAGTGTGGGGAAGAGGAGTGTACACAGAGACCTCCAGCGAACTTCCAGTATCTGAGGGGGCATACAAGGAAGGCTGGAGAGGAACTCTGCCAGGAACTGTACTGACAGGACAAGCAGTAATGGTTCAAACTGAAAAGAAGGGAAATTTAGATTAGTATGTGGAAGAAATTCCTTGTGGTGAGATTGGTGAGGCATTGGAACAGGCTGTTCCCAGAAGCTGGAGCAGTGTTCAAGGTGATGTTGGATGGGGGTTTGAGCAACCTGACCTACTGAAAGGTGTCCCTGCTCACACCAGGGGGTTTGAAGTTAGATTGTCTTTAAGGTCCTTTTCAGCCCAAACCATTCCATGATCACCTTTTTTTGAAAGTAAGTTTAGGAAAGTAAACTATCTGAAATAATTTAATTATTTCATTATTTATCTGTAAAACCAATACATTGCTTTGAGGTGTTCTTTGTGTGTGTTGGGTTTTTCCCTAAACCAATGTGTTATTAACGAAAAAAAAAACAATTTTGAACCCCTGTATTTCACAACAGGCAACTAACAGCTGGCAGGAAAGCTTCTCATTACCTCTCAGTAGTAATAAACTGCCTTCCTATTAACAGGTTTAATTCTTCTAAATCAGGCAGGATTTGATGTGATATTGGGCTGAGAAGCCCCAGAACCTTCCATTAAATGCACACAGTATGCAGGCTCTGCTGGCTCACCTGGATGCTTGGCACAGCTGCTCTGGGTGGGGGCAGCACGGCGTGCCCTCAGCAAAGGACACCTGGTGTCACCAGAACTGTCAGCCACTCGTGTGCTACAGCTGTCAGTCCAGCAAACAGAACAATACATAACAAAGCCTCTGCCTAGAAACAGTATTGTACCTTCAAATTTACTACAAAACCAAACAAAACAGGGGGGTAAAATTGTTTCAGCTGCCAGACCATTTGAATTTAAACGTGTCCAAAAACTGTAACAGTTTTAAAGAGTTTACCATCAGCAAATATACTTACACACATTTTCTGATTCCACACTACCACACTAACACAAAACAGAACAGTTTAGAGAAATTTCATTTCACTTTGAATGAATTTTCCAAGTCATCATAAATATGTTGATACCGAAGTAAATACCCTTTCCAACACCAGCAAGTAGTATTTTTAAAAATTAAATCAGATTGCAATTAAAGCTAGCCATACATCTCATACTTTCCCAAATCTTCCCAATTAATGTTATCCTAAAAGCCATTTAATGCCTCTGGCAGATGGAGATGGGGAGAAATCAAGAATGCAAGGATAAAATATTGGCTCTATTTATTAATTCAGTATAAATTTTGCCTTGGCTGTCATATCCATTTTCATGAATATCTGGCCATACCTATGCACCTCAGCGTGCTGAGGAATTAAGGTAGTTTTGAAATGGTGATGCAGCCAAAGCAAGTACATACCACACTTGCTGCAGCACACCTACACCTGAAGTTACAGCCAAAGGTGTAAAGCAGGCAAGGGAAGGCTTTCCCTCTGCTCTGTTTCCACCACAGGACACCAGGGGGGAAGTAAAGGCAGTTTTTGGAGCAGGAACCGATGACCCTGCAAGGCTTTGCCCTGGCAGCCTCCAACAGAAGAACAACTCCCAGAAAACTTCCCTTCATGGCTCTCCTAAATTCCCCTTCTCTCCATCTCATAACAATGAGATGGCCAGATCTTTGGTCAGTGTTTTATGTCACTGCATTCTTTACATAGGCTGTAAAAAATAGAACTCTCTGATTTCTATCTTCCTCTGAATCCTGAAAACTGGGTTAAAAGGCTAAAATTAAAATTTTAGCACTTCAGATTAATTTGTCTTCTACTATAGAGGTTTCTGATGCTCCCCTTTTAGTTTAGCCAACTGCTCGGCTTTTTATTCATATTATTACTTTTTTTCTCCACCTTTTTATCCTTTTTATTATCAAATCCTTTTAGAAAACACCATGTTGAAACTGACAAGCTGATCAAAATGCATTAATATAGTAGTAGATAAAGAGAAGACACATGAAAACAATAAATGACAGCTTCTTTTTGTGTTCAGGTGACTGCAAAATCATCTTTGAACTTCACATTGCTTGCAGTGGCCTCTGACCACTGGGAAGTCAATCCATATGACCTATCCTAACAAAATATTTCTACCAGCAATCAACATATCCACATCAACAGCATGCAGCTTCAGAGGTCGAGATTAATTCTAAAGAATCACTGAATATACTACTATAAATGCATTTTGGAAAAATACCTAACATTTAGAACAGATTTCATTTTTCTATTTAGTATTCTTACAAAACAGAGATGAAAACACAAAAACCAGGAATATTTTAAAGGCCATATGAACTTAAAATTTGGTTAGTAACAAATGTGGGAGTTTTTTTAATTAAAAACCTAATATGTATTCAGTTTTGCAGCCTTGTAATACTTAGAAAACTCCACTATCTGGCACAGTGCTTGCTCCTTTATGTGCTCAAGGAGAAACTAACATAAGCCCTCACACATTTTCTCTTTCTATAATTTACAATACTCAAATCCAAGAACTGCTTCTGACTTTCTTTGTATATAAGCAATCTCAAACAGCTTTACTTGGTGCTTAAGCTTGGCCCATAAATGTGATTTTCCTACTGACAACACATGAAACAAAAACATTATGTTTGCTTTGCACATTCATGCACTGCTTTTTGAGAACAAACAGAAAAGCATTTTTAAGTTTGTCAGTTAAGCAAGCTTGATACAGGGCTGGGAGGAAAGAAATCTGCAACAAGTTTACAATGTTTTTCACATTAGAACAACACTTAAAGCATAATGATGTCATCTTGGCTCCACCAAAGTCAGCAACAAAGCTGCCATCTACTACTATGAAGCCAGAACTGCAATTTTACACCTTCCTAAATATAGCAGATAAGTGAATGCCAGATCTCACAGATTTGCTTTACCTGCAAAAACGAGAGTCTTCTTGCTCAGTCTTCAAAAAGTCTGTTTGGTGGGCTTGCACACAGAGGGCAAGCAGACTTTTGCAACACAGAAACTGTTGAAAGCTTCTGACCCAGCCTGAGGCATGAGCTCAGCCTTCCATTCATGCTGGTTGCTTTAAGATAACTTTGACTTGACACTGACAGGACCATAAACCTTAAGGGTCACACAGATGTTATACACAATGAGCAGCTTTTCCATTATTACTATTATTATATAAAAATAGGTTTTCTATATGGCTAATGGAGAGTGGAAGAGCAAGAAGCATCTGCACATAAGCCTTCGTCCTCTGTCTTTAGGTTAGTGAAGCCAGATCAATCTGGTAAGTATAAGATTAAATTAAAAGTCACTATTGCAATCTGAATAAATTAAAACAAACCTTTTTTTAAAAGACTGAAAATAGCATAGCCATGACTTTGATTTATCATAGCTTAAAGCCTGGTAAATGCCCCTCAAAAGAGATTTAAAAGGCATGGCTTGTGTTCAGATAGAGGTTAAAGCAAGGTAGGATAAAAGCAAGTATATGAAGAATGTATATGAAGAAAGCAGCTGCAAGTACATGGTGCCACTTCTAAGAGAAGCTGTTGACACAAGTAAAAGCAGGGTAAAGTGAACATAGCCAGATAACCATTTAGTCTCATCAAATACAGCCCATCACAAACATTATCCTATTTTGACAGTGAACTGGTACTTCAGACTATATTAAAAAAATTTAATTAATTAATGTTCCCATGCTGGTGACTGAATGTCCAGTGGTCCATGACCATATATTCACAGATGATGCATTTCACAGATGATGCATTTCTATTTACAAACCCTCATGGAATGCTTTCATTTGTTTTTAAATCCAGGTTTACTTTTATTTCACCAACATCTAACAGACACAAAATTAGGTTAGGCTGCACTTTGTTTGATTGTATTTAGAAAAGAGTCTTAGCAAACAGACTGAGCAGGGTTATGCCCCCATCCTAAAGGTCCCACTAAGTGACTTGCCAAGCCCTCCGTGCCCCAGACAGGGCAGTTTCAACTTGTCACATGTCACAACACCAGTCTGTGCAGGCAGGGTGGGAGGAAGACTGCTTACCCACACAGGAAGAACAGAGGTAGAAAAATTTTTATGCACATCACTACTTTTTAATCTAAGAGTAAGAGTAACAGCAGAAAAACAGGACTCCAGTTAGAAACCACCTGTATCACAGGCAGGGTAGAAAGCACAGTTTGTTGTAACCATCCCAAAAATACTTAAGTGCATATCAGCCCAAACAGGAAGTATTGTAAAGAAAGTGGAAGGAAAAAAATAATTATCTTTTCACTCCAAATACAAATTTTTATTTACAGAAACAACTTACAACTTGAGGCAGAAAAAAAAAAGAGGACTTAACAAGCAGTATTATTTAACAGCAAGATATTAATGGCATGTATCATGTCTTATTATAAATTTCATGAGACAATGGAGACACTTGAGTTTTAACATAGATATTAATTATTATTAAAGGTATGTTTGCAATGTCATATGGATTAAACAGCACAGTAAAACATATTTAGAGGCATTTTAACACACACTATTTCAAAATTAGGATTATCTTCTACTTTTTGAAGCCCTTCTCTTTCTTTATTCAGAAAGTCCATGAGTATTACTTTTGGATATATTACAATCTTTAAAAATAAACAAGTAATAATTTTTTTAAAAATTAAGGAAGGTTTTGAAGGGAAACAAAAGGGTGCATGATAAAGAAAGCAAAGGTCCAGAGTGGAAAATTAGCCTAGAGCAGACCCTGACACATCTTCCAAAACTCAGCTTTAGCATACTGAGCTTCAAGTCACTTATTTCCATGAGGAGAGGGAGAGAAAAGAAAGGTATGCAGAGATAGGGTTTGGCAAAGTCATAGTCAAATCCCTTAAACACAGGAATAGGGAGACAAAAAAGCATATAAAACCAAACAACTCTCCTTCCCCATGGCAACAAATAAACAGACTTACACCCTAATTGTAAAGATTAATATTGTCATCTAGGATAAATCTTATGTGTAGGGAAAACAAAATCACTGCCCTGTACATTCTACTAAAAATAAGAATCAAATGCAGTTCCTTATATACATTCTTAAATACATAGTTTTTGATTCCTGATTTGAAATGTCCCTCCTAATTTTCCAAATCCTTCTGTTACTTCTTGTGCATGAAACTATGTAGCACAGGGGTGGAAAGCAGAGATTTTTGTATTGTACTGCAACCTCAGCTGGATCACCCTTTTTTAACAAACACTCTTAAGCAAAAATACTAACTTTACTTATCCCAAACAGAGGGACAAAAATACTGTCAGAGAGGGAGAATTCAGGATAACAAGAAGATGAAATTTAACTTTGAATATAACCTAATATTGCCACAAAGAAGGTGAAAACTATGGAAAGCTACATATCTGCAATCCCACTGCCAGCAGTCAGTGACAGGAACTGGGCTCTGACGTGGAAGGCAAGTGAAGGAACTGAACTTGAGACAGTATTTTTCTTCTCCTAATTTGTTACAGAGTTGTCAAAACTGAACAGTCTGTGTTCAGAAATAACTCCACTGATAACTGTAACTCACAGAGGGGATAGTCTAGACTGCTGCAAATATTAAGGCATGCATGATATCATCAGCCCTTTTTTTTCCCTCCTCCTCCTTTTTCAAGTTAACATTGTAGGAGCCATGCTCAGAGGTGAATCCAAATTCTTCAGATCCATCTATAATGTATGTTTGGATCTGTTCTTTTTAGGAGGTTGGGGACAGAGGGGAAGGTGGTGGTGGTGGAACTTTTCAAAATTAATATAATTTATCTGTGGTGTTTCACGTATCTAAATTAACTTCAGGGAGAAAAGGTTATGTTTTAAGTCTTAAATTAAAAATCTGGTGAGAGCATAATTAATTATCTCACTTGAAATACAGACTTAACAAATAAGATGAGGAGGAAGCACGGCTCCCCTTGTACCTGTATCACTTCCAGATCCAGCTGATAACGCTGGCATGGCTGAGTCTGCAGAGCCTCACGCAGAAACCTCAAACCAGCACTGCAGCCCCAAGGCAGAAGTTTATTTCGCTTTAACTGCTTGCAGCCAAGTAGTCCACAAAGATTTAGGTTATCTCCCAGCTTCTCCTAGAAAGAACAGAAATAGAATTTTACAATTAAGAACATTGTTAAACTGTGTATTACTGCAGCTAATCAAATCCAATGATTCTCATGAAATAAGCTTTTATTTAAGATTCTCAAAACCAAGCACTAGGCATTTATTTTTATGACTGTTAAGATTTTTGTTTCCTCCAGGTGAAACAAGTTTTGTTTTCTTCAGTCCAGCCTATAATCCCATTCTACATTAACAATAATTTAACACATTTCTCTTGTGTAAATTTAACTCCAGCATGTCAGGCATTTTGGAAATAAAGTCTAGGGGTATTTTATTAAAACTATGAATAATTGAGGTCATTCAAATTTTTCTACTATTTATCTCAGGGAAATAAAATTGCTTACTAACATGGTAATTTATTCAGTGTTTCTATTTAAATGGCCTGAAAACAACTGAAATGAGGTTAAGATTTTTGTTTGCAATCTGGAAATATAATTTAAATTTTAACTGAAGTTGTAAAGTAGGACTGGAGCAAATACTTTTCTAAGGTAAATAGCAGTTTGATTCGTGGAGTTGATGGAGCCATTACCATGTAAGGAATTTTTCTGTGATTCATTATGACAAAGTCAGTGTTTTTTTAACACATATTTTGTAATAATTGTACAGGTCTATTGATAATAAATTTTGGGTCTTTCTTTCAACCACTTTTTGAGAAAAATTCAGAGTACATGAAACAAAAATTAAAATTAATTTCAAATGGAAGTGAACGCATTTGTATTCAAGTATGTTAAAATATGAAACTGGAACGCAAATGTACGAAAAGAAATTCCAAGTTAAGACAGCAAATGTCTACTTAGAGCAGGGCAGGGACTGATGTGTTTGCAGGGAGAAGGAAGGGAGAGGGGGAAGTAAAAGCTACCAGAAAATAAAGATTTTTTTTCCAGATTTCAGTAAACAAAAAGGATCCTTGAAGAAAGAAAGCAGCACAGTTCTGCTTTAGCAAAAGAAAATAAACAAATAGAAGAGCATTTTTGCTGCTGCTATTGCTGGTTTGAGTTTTGTTAGTTTTTTTAAAACACATTCATATTAATCAGAATGACTTTTGAAGTCATGTTGGCTCTTAAAGTGCATATTTTGGACCCATTTTAACTTGGCAAAAGTCTTGTGGAAGAGTGATATACAGGTGTTGTAAACAGCGTATGCTGTTTAAAATTTTGTTTTTCACTGAAAAGAATCTCCACATGGCTGAAAATATTGCAGCATTCTAAGGGCCATCCACAAGATTTTGTTTAATAAGTTTTAAAGCAATAATTAGATATAAGTTAGTTGTTCACTTGTCCCCAGGCATAAGCCTACAGTTTAAATAGTCTGGCAGGTTTTTTTAAAGCATGGGGGTTTTTTACATCCCCCAGGCATTTACCCAGTGAATCTGGGTGGTTTGGTTAAGAAGGCAAATACTGCAGAAGTTACCTCCCTGGACAACTTCTTCTGTGATGAAAATAACCAAATAAAACCTAAAAGCTTATCTATTACGATTGTTTAGGGTTTTAGGATTTTTTTAAATTATAGAAGTTTATGAAGAAAATAACTTTTCAGTTTAAAAAAATCAGCTGAAAAAAATATTTTGACATTCATCAAATCACCACAAAAGTCCATTAACTTAAAATTTAAAGCACGGATAAGGAAATTAAGTATTCCAGAGTGAAAGCTCATCTTATGATGACAAGAGCTGTAAAACATCTATATGCAAAGCTAGCCAGGATGCAGTTTAAAAGAGGAAAAAAAAAAAAAAAAAAAAAGACATCATAGCCAAGGACACATTGTACCAATTAAGACGGAACATATTCACTTTACATTAATTCTGCTTGTTTTCTGTTTAACACATAAAGAAGGAGCCCTGTCCCAAACTCGGGGACAGTCCCCAGCGCGAGCACACCAGAGCAGCCGTATGAAGGAGAGAGGCATTTTCTCTTTAACACGTGTAAGAAACTGGCTAAACAAAATTATTGATTACTAATGAAACATCTTTGATTTATATGTATCTTAAAGTACTTTCATCTATTACAAAGAAAAAAATAAAAATAAAACCAAAACCAACCAAACAAGGTGTTCTTGTTATAAGCACATTACTATTAACCTGAAATTCAGGGTCCTTAAAAAGACTTCACTGCAAAACGCAGAAAACCTTGTTGATCTACATATTTGACAGGTATTTCCATAATTTTCTTTATTTTTCTTTATTTCACAGTAAATCATTCAGTACAAAAAAAAAATCAAGCTCCTCATTATTTAAGGAACCTATATACAGCATAAAGTTATTGCCCCCTGATCCTAAATATATATTAATGAAAAATAAATGACCTGATGAAATCCTTACCAGTAAAATGCTTAATATTTTGCTGGAATGGGATGGAGATTTTTTTTTTTCCTAACGTGCAAATTAAGCTACATTTTTGCAGTGATGATGCTATTTTCTTTGGCTCACTTCATTTAAAATGCTTTGGAAGTTTTTGCCGGAGCCCAGCCATAGGCATTGCTGACTGCTGTATGGAATCGATTTGCTGCAACACAGAAATACCAGCTGTTACAGTATGTCCTGAGAGGGATTACCGAATATTCCTAAATTGAAGTTCAATCCATCTTTCCATAAAAATTAGGAGCCGGGGCCAGGAACGTAACAGCAGTATCAAGTGCACCTGAGGCATTTACAATACCCAGCAGAACTGTTACAACCAGCCTTTAAAAAGGGCTTATTTTTGAAATTTCATTATTCCAGTTGTGCCTTGCTTCTATAGATCGCACCGTATCGGGTTCTGCTGGCACCCGCCGCGTGGAAACAGCGGCGCCCGCCCGGCCCCTCACGGCCCTCACGGCCCCCGCCTGACCCCTGGCGGCCGCGGGAGGCGCCGCGCCCGCCTCGCTCCCCACACGCCGCGGGCAGCAGCCCCTCGCGAGGGCCACCGCGCCTTCCCTGCTTCTGCTTTTAATCGTTTTAATGCAAATGGATCAAGATGAAATAACAAAACGCATAATTTGAATTGTTTCTGCCTGTGTTTATCTGCGTAATGAAAGGCGTCTCTATTTTGAGGCGCTCTGGTTGAACGGCAGGTGTTGGAGGGGAAAAAAAGCCTCGGCTGTAAAAAAGCACAGAAATGCTCCCGTTTTCCAGCAGCTCCCACACGCTGCAGGGTCATCGAGCCAGACACAGCTCTGGTCACCGTCACCACCAAGGTCATTACAGTGACATTACTCACCAGGGTGACGTGCCCCGGTTACACGAGGCCAGGAGTGGGGCAGAAGCCTCCCAGAAGCACCATCCCAAACCACAAAATTCTAGAATTACAGCTCTCCAAGGGAACCATTTTTCTGCATATCCCACATGTAAGAGAGGCCCCTTAGCAAAGGATGAGGGATAAATCTTGTTGGCGATCACTCACATTGTGAACACAGGACTGGTAAGAACAGGCAGAGGTCGGGCAGATAAAGCAAGCAGGTGGGAGGCAGCTGCAGAGTGCCAAGATGAATGGCCTTCCATGTAATTTCAGCTTTAGAAGCTTCTTTCTAGCATCCTCTATTGCTTTTGAATTTAAGCGACTCCATCAGTCATGCATACACTTTATTTCAGTCAAGTTCATTCTTCAAGAAAAGATGAGGTAGAAAAGCTAATTCAAATTTGTACTTGTGGCAAGTTGGAGACACAACACGATGTCTTGATTCTACCTCAGACTTCCCACACAAACCTCAATATTATATTTATAATATTTATTTCTGAAAGGATATTTTACAAGTTAGGTAATACTTTGGCACTTTAATGAATATAAATTGATTTTCTTCACATTTGAAAAGCAGACTGAAGACTTTTGATTAATTTATGACAGATAAAAACATAAAAAGTATGAACATAGCAATGCTACAGATCAGGAGGCGGGTGGGCAGGGGATGGGACACATAAACCCAGGTTGTTTGATACAAAAAACATTCAACCTATTTTTCTAAAAGGATGCTACAATTATGACGACTATAACCTTGATCTCCAGGACTAAACCAGAATGTCTGCAAATGGTATTCAAACTACCAGATAGAGATTTCATGTGGAGACAGGAAATTTGACAGCCAGTCAGTCTTGTATTCATTATGGGGCCTCAAGCAATTGAGTGACTACAGACATGTACACAAGACTCCAAAACCCAGTGAGCACAGGAAATTGCCAAGGGGGGTTTTCTAGACTGGGAGAAGTAAATTTGTTTCAGTAGACAAAATCTGAATTGAAAATGGTGGTCGACTCTTTTGGAAGCTGTAATGTAATGGGATATAGTGAATTCTTAAACTCTTCTGAAGAAGGTTTCACCTCCTTAATCACACGGTCTCCGACAGGCTACTGGAACCTGCTCGTGGCTCCTGACAGGCTTCCAAAGCTGCTCAGCCACCCCTACAGGCAGTACATACTTGCTGGCAACAGGAACCTTCAAAAAATCTTCACCTTGAATTACTGCATAGAGGACATGTGCATAAGCATGGTAGGCCTTCAAAGATGCTGCAGAAGAAGCTACCTCTGACTCACTCAGCTGTACATGCAATGAAAATTAAAACTATCACAAGGATCTCTCTGTATGAAGTCCACTTAAAAACCTCAGAAATATCTATGGCAACTACCAAATGTTATTAACTAATACATTAACACAGAAAACACCAACTGCCCCAAACTGGAAAGGTCAACAGCTGCCTTCACTAACTCTCTCATGGTCTTGTCATCATATCAGTCTTCAGCCATAAGAAAAATTAAAGGCTTCTGCATATTTTTCTATATAATGTTCTATCAGTGTTCTCCATTTTATTTAGGTTACACCACAGATACGTTAGAAAGAGCCTCACTTTGTGAAAAGACTTTGAGAACAGAAGATAATTTAGGCACTCTTAAGTATCCACTGAAAATGTGTAACTGCTTGGCATTTAATTTATACATTGTGGCTACATCTTTAACAAACAGCACTTTGGGAAAAAACTTCTAAAATCGTTTTATCTTGTAGTGTGACTTCTACTTCCATGGCTCAAATCTGACTCTGAAGTCAGTGCATCAGGAGAGAGATGTCTCTGGTTCCTACTTATTAGAAAAATTTTTACAGATGCAAAAAAGGGGATTACCTAAATGATAAAATCCTTGAGTACAAGGAATAAAAAGAGAGAATATTTAAGAAGTAATATACTGAAAAACATTAAGACAGCAGAAATTACTACCCCATCAGTCTGTGGTGGCTATTTCCAGCAGTTTGATCAACACCAGAGCACAAAGTCAGGCTCATTTCCAGTGAGTGGCCCTCCTGACTGCTGTCTAGGGTACATGTTTGGAGCTTTATCATTGTGTTCTCTTTCTCTTCAAGGATGAGCTCCCACTCAACACCTCCCTTGCTGGATTATTAACAGAAAACACACAGCTTCAATCACTACCTGACCACACAGTTCCAAAAACATGCCAGGAGCTCATATATGGGGGAGATTCTCTCTCGTGTTTGAATGAGTTTGTTCAAATGGCTCAGAAGAGAGGCAGAAGGAAAAGAGCAGAATGTACAATTTTATTCCTTCACAACTTCAGCAAAAGACAGGTTTCTCCTCCTGACAAGAGTAATCCTATGTCAATGGAAAAATCTCACTAACAACTCCAATAGCAACGCTGAAAATGGTATCACAATTTTCATTTTTCAGACTGTTTTCCCCTATAATATTCTTTCATGGTCTGGAGCAGGACCATTTATCTAGATACGACTGTTATCTAAACCCTCTCTAAATACAAGGTGAAATAATTCTTTCAATGACTCAATACAACAGAAAAACCAGAAATAAAATACAAAATATATTAAGATATTAAAAAGTTGGTAATATTGTTATTAATTTATATATTATGATGTATTAGAATTTAAGTTTTAGAAAGTTCCTTGCAGCCTGAAAACACTGCCATGCTAAATGTGAAATATGTTCAATGAGTACCAATATTAAAACAGAGGCAGAGCTTTTTGCAACCTGCACCTTCTCTGCCTTTAACACAAAAACCCCTACGTGAGCTCTGTCCAGACTCAGATTTTTAATGTTAGTGTTTGAATTGAACACATTCCTTGAAATGCACGAAAACATTCCTTTAAATAAACACACTAAAGCTACCAGTTTAATTTTAACCAGCATCACTGTTGTAGATGTCCAATACCCTTAGACAGATCCAATTTTCTGCAAATAAAATGTACCAACTGACAGAATAATATTAGTTTAATATACTAGTTTAATAAAGCTATTCATTAAAATGTGACCTAAACTATGTCTCAGATCAAAGGTTGCTCTTTCAGTTTGAGTTACTGGTTTGGGCACACTTTTAACACTTTTCCCCTAGCTGCAAACCATTCCTTTCCTTGGAAAATAGCTGTCAGCAGGTACCACAACCTCTCCATTAATTACCTGCACAAATAGTTTTGTTCTGGCAGTGTTTCCTGACAGTCTGTTTGAAAAATGTAACTACCTACAGTAAATTACAAACCTTACTGACCCCCAAAATACTCAAAAAATTGGCAATTTTTCTATAAATGAGAGTTCAGCAAAACCTATGCAATGAGTCATCCAATAACCTCAACACTCCCTAACAAACAATTTAAAATGTTTTGCACCAAGGGACTCTGCAACTCCAATTTTAGAAATATACTTCATATTTTAATAGTATTATAATGCAGTTTGAGCCCACACTTACAAAAGTGAATGGGAAATCTGTGATAGAAGTAAAAGCAGGATTAAGGACATCCTAAAGAAACTAGTAAACATTTAATTAACTTAAATAGTTTAGCCCACATATTAGCGTCACCAACATTATTTACATCATAGTCCAACAAAACATGTATGCATCAATTCTCAGGTCTGTTAAACAGCCATATCCAAAAATCATCCCCACAATTACACAAATATTCAAATTATTACTTCAAACTCAGAAATACCTCTTCCAATGTCTGAATCTTATTTTTCAAACTCAAAATTTTGAACATCTCTAGAGCCAAATAAGGCACAGGTGCTTCCAAATTTTATTACAGAACTTTTGATCACTCCTTCTCTTTCAGATTAACTAATCTTCTGTACACTTCTCTTTGTTCAGCATAATTTTCCATAATCCTCCTCTGTCAAAATGTGATGATTCTTTTTAGAAGATGAGTAAAGAAAAGGGACAAAGTAATAATTAAGCACGGGGTTTATTTTCTGAGAGCAAAATCAGAATAAACCCCACTTTCTTAGTATGCGTTTTTATCCAAGAAAAAGCCCCCACTACAATAATTTTGATTTTAATCAGTTTCAGATTGCTTTTTTCAATGTGAAGTTTTAAAATTCAGTGAGCAATCTGGACAGTACACCTTCAGCTCAATTTTGAAAAACATTTTGATTTATTAAATGATAATTTATTTGTTGCATCTTGAGCATAAGTAACAAAAAATATTCCTTAAGTGTACACGTGCATAGTAAAAACAGTATTGCACATGGAAAGACAGCTAATCAGAGGAAGTCTGTGTTTGACTTTCATCAGTTTGCAAACTTCTTCTCAACCACTTTTCTGTGATTTAAGTTTGTAGAAGAAAAGAAAGGTGAAGGTCAATAGCCAATCAATGACACATTCCAGTGCCTTTGCCCTGCTGGTACATCAAGCACGCCAGACATTTCTGTCTTCTCTCTAAGTTCCCTGTGACCATCCTTCATTCTTGAATTCTCCAATTCCTTCTAACTTTCAGAGCCACTGCAAAGCTCTCTTCTGACTGCACACCCTCCCTTCTTCCTTCTTGGCAAACTCTGGCAGCACAATTGCATCAAAGCCACTGTATGACTTGTCACCAAGCATATACTTCCTTCCATTTTTATTTTCATTCTCTTCCTTTTCTCCATTTCCCTCTTTCCAGGAGATATGCTTCCCCCTCTCAGGCCCTGCTGTCCAAATTCTACACTGCAGTTACTTGCTTCATGTCGATATTCATTTTACCTTTTCCCTTATGACACTGCTATGTACTCACTATTCTTGTCATGAATCCAAGAACCTCCAGCAATGAACTTGGCCTTTACCCCCTCTATTTATAAATATTCCCATGTCCTGACATTTTACTTTTACTTCCCTTATTTTGCTTTCCAGTCTTCTCTTTCTCCTCCATTGCCACTCCCATCTCACTGATCTTTTACACCACTGCTCACATGGCAAAATGTGAATGACTGTCACACCACTGCTTTCTAAACCTAGAGTCAGTTTCCAAATCTATTTTTAACCAGCAAATCCTTGCTTTACTACTCTCCAAATACCTTCTTTAAGGCTCTTCCCTTTCTTCTAGAACATGGATTAGCCGAGTTCAAACAGGCAAGAAGCCTAAAGTGTGAGGCACATGTCAGCAGCTGCAGACAGCAACATCCACATGGGGAGGTCTGTCTGTCGCTCTGTGCCATCTCCAGGATGGAACCACCCTCACAGCAGGACCTTCCTGTCTTCAGTTACTTACAGGCAAATGCAAAACTCTAAAAATTTTGGAACCAATAGTATATATAGCTTACAAAATTATACATTAGAAAAATGAGATATAGTTAAGAGTCCATCTTTAGGTTTGATTTACTCTATGAGTCAAGTCACTCTTCACACTTTAGTTATGTGGAAATTTAATTAGCAAAAAAGATATCAGCTGGAATTAATTCTATGTTCTGTCTTGCCAACCTATATAGACCAAGTAATAGTCCCACAGTAATCAGAGTGCCTCTGAGGTTCAAGTCATATTTCTGAGACTTAAAACTGCTTAATTCAAATCTGAGACACTGCTGGATGAAGAGTCAGGTTTAAGGCAAGGGGTAAACTGTATGTCAAGTTCACACTGCAGTGAAAACAAGCTCTCAGATTTCATTTCATTTGGCCAAAAAAAACCATATTCAATCTTTATGAAGAAAATAATTTAAAATTATAAAAGGTCAATAAACACAAATGCTAACAGAACTAAACTTGGCAATGCTACCTACATGAAGACTTCTTTTTCTGTTTTTCTTGTTTAACTCACAGCTTAATACATTGCTTTTAGTCTTAATGCATACCAGGAAAATACAGGATATGCAAAGAGTCCAAGTTAATGTTGCTGTTGGAAACTTAATGTTTGCATTTCCTGGATTTTGGAATTTTAACTAGGTGAACAATGCTGCATTGATTCTATTTTGGCATTTGCTAGAAATACCAAAGGTGTTTTTTTCTTTTTTTTTTTCCTTGTCTGAAACAGTATAAATCAGAGTTAAGCAATTTGATAGTGAACCTTTGCTATTTTTTGTTATTCACTAGTCCTCTCCAACTTACTTATCTTGAAATTTACTGGGAAATGACAAAGGTGCTAAATGAAGCAGTAAGCTAAATAAAAGTGCATAAACATCTTTTAAAAATGTAGTGCTTTGCAAAATAAAATATTGTGAATACAGAAGTTTTGATGATGCAATGCATAACTATTCTACAGTAAAATGTTTCCTTGAGCTGTCATTGAAAATTCCCTAACAGCACTGAAGAAGTTAATACAGGACTGTGCACTGTTCCTACACATGTCATATACTCCCTTATACTCGTGTAACAGGATGTAACAAATACCTAATAGTCAAAAAAACAAACAACAACAACAACAAAAAAAAAAAGAAACAAAACAAAAATAATTTAAAAAAATCAGAGAAAGCTGAACTCCGTTACCTGCCCTAAGTGAAGCTACTTCAGGTACAAACACTGCAGTCACTTCAAAGCAGTGGTTGACTTAAATATACGTTTTAATCAACCTGCATTCTCAGAATTCAGAAATGGGTTTTTTGCTTGGATTGGGTTTTTTTAAAATCGCTACAGTAAGAGATGTGTCTCCAGTGCTACCTTTTCCAGTCAGGTTCCTACCTTTGAAAATGATGTTGTACAAAAGACCCTACCAAATTTAAGCCATCTAATTTCTCTGATGAATTTCAACACTGAAGAGGCGATGAAAGGACAGTGATTGAATAAACAAACAGCGAGGAGGCCTTCTCTCCTTCCTACTGCTGTCCCGATGGATGGAGGGGAGAAAAGAATTCACACTATAGACATCAAGAGTAAAACATTTTAATTTTTTTTAACTTCTTTCTAAACTTATGATGATTTATAGGGCTTTGTACAAAATTACCATCAATGACTCACTCCCAACGGCTGTGAAAAGCATGGATGGGCTCAATGAAGGGATATAGTGGATTTATAACTTCAGAGTATGTTAAATGTTGCTGTCATTCCAGTATGACCACACCAAGAGACATCATCTGCTGCCTGTAGGGGTACAAAGCCAGGTGGCAGAAACACAGACACTGCACTCGGAGCAGAATCCAAATGGGCATCGAAACCAATTCTTACCATGACTTTCAAGATATCAGAAAAGCATTTCTACAGGTAAGTATTCAAAATAAGGTATTTTTAAAATGTGATAAAATGAAAACGTTCCCAGGAACTTTCAGCTTACAGCGCTCTCAGCCAGGAGAGGGAGCTCCTGCACTTTTCAAATAAGTCAATGCAAATTTCACCTTCTCATTGGAAATAACAAAGCAGTTCTCATCTCATGCCATGCACAGGTCTGCAATTGACTGCTTAAGAAGAAGAATCTAATATGAAAGTTTAGGATATATAATGCTCTAACTGTATGTGACTGATATTGTTTAAAAAAAAAAAATCATTACCATTTGTTTTATTTCCCCTCCTTAGAAAGTGATCATTTTCACATTACATACAAAACATTACTGAAATAACTACCTCCAAACTGTTTAATTAGTGAAATTACATGATCTATAAACAATAACAATGGGTACAAAACCCCACTGAATTTCCTAACAGCAAACGGTGTTCTTCCTTCCTATTTCTAAGTTGAATATGCTAAAATTACAAGAAATGAGGGACTGGATTTTGGTAATTTTAAGGAAGTTCGGAAACTGGAGAAATGCCAACTAAAACAAATATTTGCAATTTATTACTGCAGAATATTTTCACAGTTGCATTTTGTCAATCCATCTTTTTATGAAGGTGATGTTTTATAAAACATTTCAATCTAGAGTAGCTATTAATATAGTGCTTATTTTTCTCCTTTTCTAATCAGGATAAATAAAAAAATTATTTCACAGATTTTGTGGTCTGTTTCCATACTATAAAGGCAGTATTTTCTCAAAGTAAGAGCAGACAACCAAAAAGTCAGAAGGCACAAAACACAAGTTTTTATAGTGTGCTCTATCAGAACACATTCATTATACCACAATCATCACTGTGATACCAGTAACATTTTCTAGGTTGAGGAAATATTCATGGAATAAAATTGATTAGATACTTAAAAGTTATCACTATGGCAAATTTCTAAATGACTTCTCTTCAAACTACACATACATAGGGAAATGTCTGGTTTACAACTGAACTAACACACATTATCCTGGAGATAACTTTCAGTTTCTTGTTCAGTTAAAATGTCCAAGACTGAGCCAGTCATTATTTTTATTTCTAAGTCTTGTAAAGAATGTCCAAGAAATTTTTACCCATTGAAAGAAGTCAATCTGTGAAAACTCCTCACTAGAAAGCAGGTGCTAGTTTGAAGAGGAAAAATGTCAAAAATGAAAGACATAATTTGGCGTACATAGGAAATCACATATTTGCCTCTCCCTATGGTTTAAGTTCCAGATAAGCACTTGTTTCCCAATTTACATGCCCTTCTTCCATTTTCATCAAAATTCTCAGCCTTCCAGGTTCCCTAACCAATGCTTTGATATATATCAACTTTGATAAATGGTTTTATTTTCTATATGGTAAATGACAACATTCTGTATTTCTTTTCAAAGGAAATGAAGCTTCCTCTTCATAATTTCTTCCGCTCCTTACTGATGACTGTATTAGCATTTCCCACATAGCTCTCAGCTTAATCAGAAATATAAAACCTAACATCATCATATTCCAGCAACCAATTAGCCATCTGGTCTATGTAACTCCTCATTTGACAACAGTAATATTCTTGAACTAATGCTCTGTGCTTGAAAGCAGAATTGATTGACAGCAAAATCTACTCATCAATGAAATCTGGCCTCATGATAGAGAAAAATGAGGCTCAAAATTTTCCCTTTATATCTTCTATGACCTTCATCTAGGGTGGTGAAGGAGGAAAGAAAGGAAAGTCATAAAGATCAAAAGAAGGGCAAAAGCAGCAGTAATATTTGCTGCCAAATTTCACATCAGTGTCAGCTTTTACAGTTGAGCAATATAATTATGTAGTATAAATTTCATGCAGTTTCATAACTACTCTTCTCTCACTCATCGGTAGGCTTCAGATTTGTGAAAAATATTAGAGTATAACTATTTTTCATGGTATATTATTTGCCAAAGTATCACTGTCACAGCTCATTTCAGGTATGGCAGTATGATTAAAGAATACTAAGGGGGCTTTGACATGTAACTTAATTTTCACAAATAGTGTACTTGTTACTCATAACATTATAAACTGGCTGAAACAGACATTAGGTCCTGGAAGTTAATTCCCTAGAAATTACTAAGTGGATACCTGAAGATATTTCATTGTTATGTAGTCCACCAGTCTGAAATTAAAAAAAAAAAAAAAAACACCTTTTGACTGAAAGGAATACAGCCAGCAACAGCCACAAGGAGTGGCAAGGAAATGGAAGTGCAGAAGCACGTAAGCTCTGGGGAAGAGTTTTTCAGTGTGGCCTAAATTCTTAAATCCAACAGCCCAATGGAAGAAATAAATAACTGAACACAGAGAACAATAACACCCATCCAGCTGTCTCCATTGTTAGGCAGATGGACCAAAACTTTAGAGATTCAAATTAATTTTTCAAAAGGAAATTTCTCTCCATTTAAATGTTAAGCACATATTAAGGGAAGAAGA